>NC_092873.1:56251736-57513673 GCF_028372415.1 Notamacropus eugenii | reverse complement strand
TAAAAAGCAAGCAGGTACAGATTTACAAAGAACAAACATGACTATAGAGAAAAGATATGAAAAGACTTCTCCCTCTACTCCTTTTCAAAGGAAGAACGACCATGGGGGTGTGGAACATTGCTTATATTTTCAAATTTTTTTTTCCTTTTGTTGATTGGTTTTCTGATTGCTTATTCCAATTTTTCCTTTCTTTAAAAAAGAATTCTTAGTTATATAGGAGAGGCAGGGGAGGGGTGTAGAGGAAATTTTAAGAGTTTTAAGGAAAATACAACACATGAACCAAGACTGAGGCAGGGGAAGGAAAGCAAAGACGTGAAATGGAGATTTACTGCCTCATAAAATCCTCTCTAATTTATTGTGTATGGAATTGCTCATTATTTTGATGTTTAAGTTCAGAATTAAAAAAAAAAATTCCAAGGCCTTAGAATTAGTCAAAATCAGGCAGCAGAATTAGAACCCATGTTACTACTCACACCAGTTCTACCACTGCTTCTCCAAAAGGCAAGGATAAATGAAGGTGGGATCAAGTTTAGTGAAAACAGGCTGGGCAGTCCAGGAAGGCACTAAGGGATCAGCCTGGGATGCTGAGTAGGTACAACCAGAAGCCTGCCCCTACTGCTTTGTGAATCCCTATCTTTAACCAGGCAGTGTGGTGTAATGCTGAGTGCTGAGTTTGAGACCAGACCTGGATTCAAATCTTGCTTCTACTGCCTAGACCTCCACCTAGAAGCACTGGGTTTTAAAAGGGGATGAAAGTGGACCAGGTGAGAACTCTCAGGCTCAAAAGCAGCATAAAGAAACTGAGGCAGGGAAGTGTAGCACTTAAACCTCTGTCCCCAAAAGGATAAGTTCAGGGCTTCCTATCCTGTCAGGGCTAGGGAATGGAATAGGAAACTGAGACAGTAGACATAGGTACTTGAAATCCTAGGGGTGAAGCAGAGAAATTCTTCTGCAGTGGGATGGATGAGTAATGGGAGTAGTAAAGCTTCAGTGTGGGGGTGCTGGAACTCCCAGCTGATACTTCACTTTGCAGACTGTGACCCCAGCAACTGTCAGTGTTGCACTCTTGAGACAGCTGCAGGGGCTCAGGAGAAAAGCATTGGGTTCCACAGATCACCTCAGGAAAGAGATCCCAAAATAAAAACTCCAAGAAACATTATAGCCAAATTGAAGAACTACCATGTAAAGGAAAAAATACAAGTGGCCAGAAAGAAACAATTCAAATATCAGGAAGCCACAATTAGGCTTCCACAGGGCTTAGCAGCTGCAATATTAAAGGATCGGAGCTCACAGAATATGAAATTCTGGAAAACAAAGGAATTAAGACTATAACCAAGAATCACTTACACAGTGAAATTAAGCATAACACATTGGGGGGAGAAAAGGTCAACCAATGAAATAGAAGAATTTCAAGTTTTCATAAGGAGAAGACAAGAATTGAACAAAAAAATTGATCTCCAACATCAAGACCCAATAGAAACCTAGAAAGGTAAAAGGGAAAAGAAAACATAAGGATTTAGTGGAGCTGAACTGTTTACATCTCTACACAGGAAGATGGTACTTGTAATTCTTAAAAATTGTACCATTAATAGTACAGCTTGAAGGAATTACATAGAGGGTATGGGTATAAGGTGAATTTGAAGGAGTGACGTAAAAATAATTAAGGGATGAAAAAGAGGAGTACACTGAGTGCAGAAGGAATGGAGAGGTAGAATGGGGTAAATTATTGCACATGCAGAGGCATGACCATGAGTTCACAGGGAGAGAAAGATGGGAGGGTGGGCAATGGGCATTGCTTGAACCTTACTCTCATCAGTATTGGCTCAAAGAGGGAATAATGTACACAATCAGTTGAATATAGAAATCTATCTTACCCAACAGGGAAGTAGGAGGGGAGAAGATTAAGTAAAGGGATGAGGGGAAATAGTGACACAAGAGACAGTAGACCAGGGAAGGCAGTAGACAGAAGCAAAACACTGTGAAGGAGGGAAAGGGTGAAAGGAGAGAAAGCACAAACAGAAGGAAAAATAGGATGGAGGAAAATACACAGTAATCATAATTGTGAATGTGAATGGCATAAACTCGCCCATAAAATGGAAGCAGATAGCAGAATGGATCAAAAAACAGAATCCTACATTATGTTGTTTACAAGAAACACATCTGAAGCACAGAGACACACACAGAATGAAAGTAAGGGGCTGGAGCAGAATCTATTATGCTTCAGCTAAAGTTAAAAAAAATGCAGGGCAGTGATCCTGATCTCAGACAAAGCAAAAGCAAAAAGAGATCTAAATAAAAGAGATAAGAAAGGAAACTACATCTTGTTAAAAGGCATCATAGACAATGAAGTAACATAAATATTAAACATATACACACCAAGGGGTATAGTATCCAAATTCTTAAAGGAAAAGTTAAGTGAGTTACAGGATCATGACCAAACAAGAGATAGAGAGCATTACAAAATGCAAAATGGACAATTTTGATTATGTTAAATTAGAAAGCTTTTGCACAAACAAAACCAATGAAACCAAGATTAGAAGGGAAGCAGAAAACTGGGAAACAATCTTTACAGCCAGTGTCTCTGATAAAGGCTTTCTTTCTCAAATATGTAGAGAACTGAGTCAAATTTATAAGAATACAAGCCATTACTCAATCGACAAATGGTCAAAGGATATGAATGGGCAGTTTTCAGATGAATAAATTAAAGCTAACCTATAGGCATATGAAGAGGTGCTCTAAATCACTTTTGATTAGAGAAATGCAAGTTAAAACAATTCTGAGGTACCACCTCACTAAACAGATTAGCTAATATGACAAAAAAATAAAATGATAAATATTAGAAAGGATGTGGGAAAATTGGGACATTGATGCACTGTTGGTGGAGTTGTGAAATGATTCAACCATTCTGTAGAGCGATTTGGAACTATGCCCAAAGGGTAATGAAACTCTGCATACCCTTTGATCCAGCAATACCACTCGTAGATTTGTATCTCAAAGAGATCATAAAAATGGGAAAGGACCATGTGTGCAAAAATAATTACAGCAGCCCTTTTCATTGTGGCAAATTATTAGAAATTGAAGGGATGCCCATCAATTGGGGAATAGATATTATGGCATATGAATGTAATGGAATACTATTGTGCCATAAGAAATGATGAACAGGAAGATTTCAGAAAAACCTGGAAAGACTTGTATGAACTGATGCAAATTTAAATGACCAGGACCAGGAAAACATTCTACATAATATCAACAACATTGTGTGATGATCAATTATGAATGACTCAGCTCTCCTCAGCAACACAATGATCTAAAAACAAATACAAAGGATCACAAAGGAAAATGCTATCCACATCCAGATAAAGAATGATGGACTCCAAATACAGATGGGAACATACTTTTTTCACTTATTCTTTTTTGGGTTTCTGTCCTTTTGATCTGTTTCTTCTTTCACAACTGTGACTAATATGAAAATATGTTTTACATGATAGCACATGCAGAATCTATATTAAATTGCCTACCATTTTAGGAAGAGGGGAGAGGAGGGAGGGAAGGAGAAAAATTTGGAACTCAACATCTTGTAAAAATGAATGTTAAAAACTGTCTTGACATGTAATCGGAAAAAATAAAATACTATCAAAGAACAAACCAAAAAAAAAAAAAGCATTGGTTTTATATCTTCCTACCCCCACCCCCCTCCACTCACATTTCTTCCACTCTGGCTCTATAGAAGTTCAGCAAGCCATGAGGAGGAATAGAGAAGAATGGAGGACATTCAAGAGCATCTAAGGAGCTTAAAGACTGTCTTTCCTGGCGCATCCTCGAGACCAGTCCAGACGAGGGCTGGCACAGATTTTGTAGGGCTGGGGCTGCAGTGTGCCCCAGAAAATGTAGTCTTGCTCATTCCCAGAGGTCCCTTCAGAAATGTGCAGCTGAAACTCCCGGAGGAGATTTGTAAACACCAGGAAGAGTTCTGCCTTAGCCAGCAGCTCTCCTAAGCAAACCCGGTGACCTGGAAGAGGAATGAGACCATAAACACCATTTAGGGCGCCTACCCCACAAGTCCCTCATGGAACTAGGCTTGTAGGGCTTGTTACCTGCAGAGAAGGGCAGGAAGGCCTCATTGGTCACAAAGTTTCCTTCTTCATCCAAGAAGTGGTTGGGATTGAATTGCCATGGGGTCTCCCAGTGTTCAGGGTCATGCAATACAGAAGCCAGGTTGGGTAAGATGATTGTGCCCTACATAAAGCAAAAGAAGAGTTTGGCTGCTGGGCTGGGGGGTGGGGAGGCTCAGTCAGAAAGAAACTAGAAGCAATGGTTGGAAGCTAGAAGAGCCCTTATAGGTCATTTCTTCCCAATTTTCCTCATTCTGAAAAAAAAGCTGAATTCCAGGGAGGGTAAGCAAACTTGTTTAAAACCATACAGTTCATTAGACACAGTGCTAAGACTCAGACTTGGGCTTTCTGACTCCCAGGACAATTTGATTCGATTCAATAAGCATTTATTAAGCACCTACTATGTACCAACCGGAGCTAAGAATGAAACAGACCCTGCCCCTACCTAATGAGATTCCGTTTTGTAAGGAGAGATGCAACTTATTTACAGATAAGTATATGTAAAATATATATGTAGTGCAGGGCTGCCATTTTGTCTCATTTTCACTGCCATTTGGGATCTCTTCAGGAACATAGAAATGATGCCTGGCATGCTAGAAAGAGCAAGGTCTAAGACTCTTCCATCACAGAAGAGATTGTCCCTCACCAATCCATTTGTAACAAAACATAAACTAAGAGAAATGCTGGTAGTTTGCAGCATCTCCCTTTCTTTCTTCCTTCCTCTCATTGGGACCTCCAGGTTTGAGAGATGAGTACCATCCACTGGAGCCATCCATCGGAGCTACTGAATTAACAGGATACCAGAATACCAATTAGGAATGAATGGGCATTTTCCTAATGCTTCTTATATAGTAATTATATTGTCCCCTACAGCCCTGAGCCTACTGTGAATGGTGAACTGTTCTGAATCATATTTACAATGGAAATGTTGAATTGGAGAAGGTGTTGACATTTTGTTGATCTTGAAAAGGAAGTGAAGGTCCTTTTCCCCCTGCTTTGAATGAGCTTCAGGTTTTCAAGTAGGGATGGGAAACTTCCCAGTTCAAAGAGAAGATCCAGGAAGCAAGGGCACAAAAGGGAACTAGATCACAATGCCCGGCTCTTCCTGGCTTGGAGGGAAGACTCTCTGTTTTCTTTTTCATTAGATTCTGTGCACATTACGGTTGCAGTGAATCATGTTAGGTGTTTAAATCAATGGGTACAGAGGGAAGTCAACAGAAAATTCCTTCAAGGGATGGGAGCTGGGAAATAATTGTAAAAATTTATGCATTTTAAATATTTTATTTAGTTTCTCAGACAAGAGCTCAACTCTGTTCCCACAGTATGTGAAAACCACATGCAGCTGGTTGTCAGTGTTAGAGAACAGGGAAAAATATGTGAGGCAACTAAGTGGTAGATAGGGAGCAGGATTTGAGTTCAAATCTGGCCTCAGACACTTCCTAGTGACCCTGGGAAAGTCACTTAACCCTATTTACCTCTGTTTCCTCACCCGTAAAATGAGCTGGAGGAGGAAATGCAAGCTATTCCAGTATCTTTGCCCAGAAAACCTCAAATGGGGTCACAAAGAATTAGACATAATTGTAATGACTGACTGAGCAACAAAAATCTGTTTCCTCATCTATTAAATGAGGATCATAATAGTGTGCAAAGCTGTGAGAAGCCTGAAGTGCTCCTATAAATGCTAGCTATTATATTAAAGCAATATTGACATATTATGTATGATTAGTATATTATTTTGTTCAGTCATTCCAGTTGTGTCCGACTCTCCATGACTCCTTTTATGGTTCTTGGCAGAGATACTGGAGGGGTCTGCCATTTACCTCTTCAGCTCATTAGACCGATAGGGAAACTGAGGCAAACAGGCTTAAGTGACTTGTCCAGGATCACACAGCTGGTAAGTGGGGCCAGGTTTAAATTCAGGAAGACAACTTCAGACCCAGCACCCTGTGCACTGTGGTGCTGCCTAGCTGCCCATTATATGTATATGTAACAAGATATTGTTGTTGGTGATAAATGGATACTCATGCTTGTTACTGCAATGAGACTAGCTCAGTCTTTGAAGATGCTCTGTGACTAGTAGTCCCAGTGTACTGAATGGTTGGGACTTCACCCCATTCCCAACACACACACATACACACACACACACACACACACACACACACACACACACACACACACACAGGAAACTGTTTGGGTTGAGTTCCACCTAGTGGTCAATATACTCTAAGTTACTCCAAAACTCTCGCCTACATTTTTACCTTGGTGAAAGGACATAAACACCTGTACCCCGTGTGAGGTCACATATACAAAGTCAGAGGAAGATATTTGGTGGAGGAGTCCTGGCCACTGGGAGGATCAGATGAACCTTGAGTTACTTTACTAGCCGTGTCCTGATCTGGCCTGGTGTCTTGCACATCACAGATGCTTCATGAATGTATGATGACCCAGGCAAAGCTGATGGGGAAAGAAAAGCAAGCTCCCTAGGGACCGTGGACATTGTGGAGGAGAATGGTCATGTCTGGTGGGTCTGTCTCACTGGAACAGGGTAGGGATAAGGGAAAGGGACCATGAGACCTTTAGTGCTCCCCTGGACAGTGCCAGCACTTGTACCTTGTGGATGGGGAATCCCTGCACGGTGGTGGCTGTCACACACTTGCGCACAGCACCCACGGAGATGACGCTACAAAAGCGCTGAACTTCATGGAGGACGGCGTTGGTGTAAGGCAAGTGCTTCCGGTCCTCAAAGCTGATCACTTGGGATGGAGCCAGGACTGCGTCCAGCTCCTTCTGAATCTTTTCTGCGGAGAGATACTCAGGGTCATTGGGTACCAATCTTTTTGGATTCAATGATCCTGGCGCTGGTCTCACTCCAGAGGAGTTGGGATTCTCCTCTAGGTAAGAAGCATCCACTTCAGGGTAACCCGAGTCACACCCAGTCCTACCATGTCATTCTGGTCAGTGATCTCCTGATCATCTCTTTTGAGCAGGGCCGTGCTCTTGGCTATGAGGAGAGACAAGGCTGAAGAGCAAGAGTCCCTCCCTCATTAGAACACCCAATCAGGAATGGGAGATGAGACCAACACACATGTGGTGGGCAGGTAGGCAGTTAGATGGCATAGTAGATAGATCACTGGACTTGGCATCAGAAATGAATTCATCTTCATGAATTAAAATCTGGCCTCAGACACTTACTAGCTTTTTGATTCTGGGCAAGTAACAACCCCATTTGCCTAAGTTTCCTCATCTGTAAAATGAGCTAGAGAAGGAAATGACAAGCCATTCCAGTATCTTTGCCAAGAAAACCCTAAATGGTGGGATAATGAAAAGCTGGACACAACTGAAATGACCAAGCAGCAGCAACAAAGCATTTGGTGGGTCCCCAAAACACTCTCCCCTATCACCAATTATATCAACCTCTCACCACTCCCACCCTTACCAGCTCTTGTAGCTTAGACTTTTGGGACACCCAGTATACACTTGCAGCCCAAGGACCAGATGAGCTCCTGCTGGAGATACTGATCACCAGAAGGTTAGCCACCAGATCATGATGTTTTGGATTATACCAGTTCAAAATGATGTAAACTCCTTAATACCAGGGGCTGCTTTGCTTTGTCTTTTAATCTCCAGCACCTGGAAAAGTGACTGGCAAATAGAAGGAATTTTCAAATATTTCTATTGAGTTGGAAAGGCAGGGAGGGATTGCATCTTATTTCAATGGAAATTGTGTCCAGTAGAGTCACAACTCAGACAGGAAAACCAGGGTTTTGCCCTAAGGCACGAAAATAAAACACATTCATCCTTCCAACAGCTATAATCCACTAAAGTAACTAATTCTCCCTTCTACTCAACAGAATTTGTCTTAATTACTTCTTCTATCTGCACATTGTGTATTATAAAGTTGATTTGAAGACGTTTTGTGCCATTTGCGCTGGACACCAAAATTTCTAGCTATTGCTCTGGAAATCACAGACCTTTTGAAAGACTGTTTCTTACCTAGATGGAGAAATTGGGTAAAGTGGCTACAGCAGTGTTATATAGTGAGTAAATGGCAGACTTGGAAATGAACGTTAGATTTTCTGACTCTGAGATTAGTTAGCACCGTGTCTACCCCAAGACGCAACATAATAGAGAATCATTCAAAAAGGTGTAGAAACACGTCCTAAAATCTGTATTTGAGATATCTTTTGCCTTGAACAGAGAACCCCGTCTACTTTCAAAAAATACTCACCTCCCTTGTCTTTTCTTTTTTGAATCACAGCTTCTTTTTCTTCCAAAATGACCTTAGAAATCTTTCGGACCTGGGAGTTTTCTTCTTTGAAAATGGACCAAGAAATTGCATGACTCTTCCCTTCCTCAACTAAGGATTTTTAAGCATCATTCACTGGCATCAGTGAAAAGAAGTTACTATCCCTCTAGTCCATAGTCCGATGCAATGAATCTGGGAAGGGCACCTACCTCTATGATTCCTTTCACCTTCTAAAAGAGGCCACAAGGGCATAAGATGTTCACACGATTCTCTGAAACCTCTAGCTATAAAGAGGAGATTCAGAAAAGTGGTGACTGTCTCAAAGTCGTCAACACTAATCAAAACTAATTAGTCTCCTCACTAATAACAACTCTCCTTTATATAACACTTTTCTGACAACAACCTTGAGGTAAGTAATACAAACATGATTTCCCCATCCTACAGGTGGGGAAACTGAGTTCCGGAGAAGCAAAGCCACCTGATCAAAGTCATCAGCACTAGTTGATAATTTCTGCAAATAACGATAAACCTTTCTGTAGCTGTTTACAAAACACTTTCCTCATAATGACCCTGTGAGGCAGGTAATTGAATGAATATTTCCCCATTTTATGGATGGAGAAACTGAGTCAGACAGGAAATGGTTTACTGAAGGTCACAAAGCTCTGAGTACTAAGTGGCAGAGACAGAAATTTAATGCAGATCTTCTTACTCCAAGTCTAGCGCTCTGCAGTGAATCATACTAGATCTCTGAGTGAGTGACTGACAGCCAGGACTAGACCCCAGGTTTGCTGTCTTTCAGACCCATGCTTTCACTTAGGAGGATAGGGAGTGGGAAACCATAAGAGCAAGAAACCATAGCCTCAGATTCCCTGGAAGTGACTGATGAGCCATTGAGTGATACAGGAACATACATCTATCCATCTGTAACTGCCAACCCTGGGGCATGATGGATCTGCCATTGAGTGTCCAGGGATGACCTCTCTGCCCAAGACACAGAGGGAGATTCCTTAGGTAGCTCATGGCCTGAGTATAGTTTCCTATCTCCCTATATGTCCTCACCTTGAACATCTCTGTGATGGATCATGTACAGCAGTGCCCAGCACAGGGTGGTGGCTGTGGTTTCGGTGCCCCCAACAAACAGGTCAATGATTACTTGGATCAAATTCTCTTCATTGAATGTTGACATAGGGTCATCCTTTCTCTGTGAGAAATGAACACCAGGCAGGATTATGGAGTGGATACTCCTGGCTCTCTAGGCTCTCTCTCATTCTGAGTGTCTACTGGCAGGTACCAACTTTCATGGACAATCAGAATCCTCAGAAAGTTCTCAGTTCTGTCATCCTTGGAGCCTGATGTCTACAATGGTAGCCCAAGTCTATAGGGCTTCAGCTCTGGCCCAGAGAAAAGTCAGAGGAAGCAAAGGACTAATGTGACCCAGGAGCTCTGAAAGCTCTCCTAAGGAGCAGAGATCACTGTATCAGAATAACCTCTAGGGAAAGCAGGTTCACTATGATTGTCTGAGAGTAGAGCAGAATCTTGAAGATGGCCCAGGATTCCTGACGTAATTCTCACCTTAGTGATCTGAGCCAAGTAGCAGTTGATAAAGTCCTCTGCATCCTTGGGTGCCCTTTGCTTATGGCTCTGGATCTCCTGACAGATGAGATTCTTCACAGTCTCCTGATGCTGAAAGACCTTGTGGTGAGGTCCAGGGAGTTGGCGCAGTAGCCATGGAAAGACATCATACAGCTGGATAAAAAGACGTGCATTTAACACAAGAGCTTATGGGAGCCATGAGACTCAACTTAGAATCAGTCTGGCAAAGCTTAGAGTTTCTAGAAGTTCTTGAGAATAAACTGAAATAACAAACAGTGATTCTGCAGTGGAAAAACAGTGGAAGAAAAGATTTAAAAAGGATAGAGAAATTCCTATTAAAGTAGTAGGCTATCTAATTCCTGGGCTCTGAATTAGGATGCTGGTTCCATCACTAACTAGTCATTGATCTTAGGCAAGTCACCTAATTTCACTGAGCCTTAGTGTCCTGATCCATTACATGGGCTTAATGATGCCTGCCCAACCTACAGGATTGTTGTGAGGTAGACACTTTGTAAATCAGAATGTACCAATAAAAATGTGACCTGCCATTGTTATCATAGGATGAGATGTGGCTTTACTCTCCCACCCCAGATGACAAGTCCTGAGGATGCTTACCTGGGCAATGATGTACCAGAAAATACCATTGCACCTGGGATGACAGAAGCATTTGAGGAAGGTAAAGGGAGAGAGAGGCCACCATGGTGATCATGATTAAGGGAAGCCTGTGTCTTCTCTCCAAAGACTTTGGAGCCATGACATGAGAATCTTTGAGCATGAGGTATCTACGGTAAGATTCTTCTTGACCCCAAGTCCCAGTGTTCTGTCCACTTTTTTGTAGAATTCTGTGTAAATGTTGTTTAGTGGGAAGGAGTCATGTTGGCTAGTGACCAGGGAATTGGCTTTTGTTCTAAGCCACTCACAATTCCTAAATTGGTTCTACTTCCCAGGGTGGATGGATAGACTTCTAATTCAGTACTACTCATCTCAGATACCAGAGAAAACAGCGCCCACCCCAGAGCTCTCTTGGAGCCACTTTACCTTCTCTGCCAGCTGGCCTGTTATGCTGGAGGTGGTATGGGTACTCCCCTGTGCTAAAACTCCTCTCCTCAGAGGTGGCTTTGGAGCATACCCATCCATGTCTCCTGTGAGCCATGGCTCTATATGGTTAGACAAGCTAAGAGGCGTACAGTACATATCTGACATGGTCAAGCACATCTTATACTTGCGTTGGCCAGTGGTTGGAGTACTTGACTTTTGAGATCCTTTCCAGCACTGGGATTTGAAGATATATGATTTTAACCAGAACTTCCCTTTCAATCCAAGTAGGAACCAGGAGATGGCTCTACTAGGAAAAACAAACTCCTGGGGAAAAGGAGCTACAACTACAGCTACAACTGTTCAGTCAGATGTTTATGTTAATTTCCATTGGGCTCAATAGACACTGGCTGAGGTCATTACCCAGAAGGCATCAAAGTTGTTGAATGACTGATTGACAGCATGACCCTAACCCCAGCTTACCCGGCGCCAGATGGTATTGACAAAGGCCAACCCAAAGTCAATTGCTTTCATCAGTCTTTGGAAGAAGGGATCCCCATGGGAGAAGCGATGACCAAACACCAGAGCACAGATCACATTGGCTACTGCTCTGAAGATGGGAACATGGGGATCAAAGGATTTGCCTTTGAGACAGAAAGGAGAAGGGGTCAACATAGGAACATGAAAGGCAGTGGTAGTAGAGGTACTAGGTCCACCTGCATAATATCCCAGGCTGATCAAAAAGAGGTAATGATGTCTTTATCTCTCCCTTTCTTTCCCTTCCTTCTGTTCTCCTTTTTCCTTCCCTTTCCTCTTTCCCTTTCCCTTTTCCTTTCCTTTCTTTTTTCTTTCCCTCTCCTTCCCTTCCCTTTGTTCTCCTTCTCTCCCCTCTTCTTTCCTTCTTTTTCCTCTTTCTCTTTCCCTTCTCCTTTTCTTTATTTTTCCTTTTCCTCATCCTTCCCTTCCCTTCTCCCCTTGGCCTGGCTCAACCTTGATTTTTAACTACAATTGCTGTTACTACAAACTCACAAACTCATAACCTCCCCCCCTCCACACATACACTTGAGCTGCATGTTCAAAAAGTAGGTGTTGAAGTAAAAAGAAAACTAGACTTGGAATGAGAAAAGACCTGGGTTTGACTTCTGTCATCAGCACTGAGAAGCTGTTTGGCTTTGGACAAGTTGTTTTGCCTCTTTGGATTTCAAGTTCTTTATTTTTAAAATCATAAAGAGGTATCATGGCATAGATGGAAAACTGGTCTTGGAGTCAGGAACACTTGGAGGTCAAGGGTCAACTGTATCACATGGTGACTGTGTGGTCCTTGACAAGTCATTTAACCTCTTTACAACTCTCCAAGAAGATAAGTGAAGAGTAGATGCTCATCTACATTGGAAAAGGGAGTTTCCTCAAAAAGTCCCTGCTTTATAATATTGAAATCCATGGTCTGGTCAGAAAATCAAACCACTCAATTCCCAGCGAGAGGTCTGCTTTGTAAACCTGAAGGTGCTTAGTCAACTACTAGTCTTGCTGCCTATTTCTACCTCACCTTCCCATTCCCTACCATTCTCTCTGCGAAAGATCTCCACCAGGTGCTGGGCCTCCTCCTGCAGCCGCTGCTCCAGGACTTTCTTGCCCATTCCCAGGCTGCGTAAGGTGGTCAGGCCAAATCGTCTCTGCTGTAGCCAGGTGTGACCACTGGTAGAGATGATCCCTGATCCCAATAGAGAGGGGAAGTTTCAGTAGAAAACATTCTATCCCTATTTTGCCAGGACCAGATCCCTAGTATGATGGTATAGGAGCCCTCACTCAGCCCAAGGATGGTCTTTTTGACTCTGTTACTGGACCTGGTATCCAATATGGGACAGTAAAATGTATAGAACAGAGGACAGAGGCTGGCAGTGGGGTGGACAGCAGGGATCCTCTTTTTACCATTGCCATCTTTTTGCCATCTACTCTACCATGCTGCTCCCTCTGACCAAAGACCACAGGCTGGCGACTTAACCCTTTCGATATGAAGCTACTTCCTTCCGCCCCTGCTCCCCTAATTAGCACATGCCTTGCATGGCCCACCTTATCGAGCAGATTCTGACCAAGCTTGACATTCTGCCCTGGCCACCATCTTGCCATATTCCCCACTGTCAATCCCAATCCCAATCCCAACCAGGTCTGAAACCATAAGCGAATGAGTACTTTCAGTGCCAGGAAGAGCATGTTTGAACCTACTGCCCTGTGGCTGTGCCTGGGGATGTCTGCTTCTCAAATCAAGCCTTCCTTCCCTGACTACCGATCCCCTTTATGTACTGTTTCCCTTTAGTGAAAATAGATGTTTCTCAAGGGACTCTCTTGCTTTTCTTTTTGTACCCTGGCACTTGGCACAGAGGGAGCATGTAGTAGCTGCTTTTTTATTCATTCATCCATTCATTGAGATGCTCCTCCTGGGTTCAGCAGCAGTTCAATGTAATATTTAGAAAATCTCCTGGGTCTCTCCACTTCTGTTTTCTCCTGTAAGTTTCTCCATTTACACCTCCCAGAATGGAGCTAGAGAAAAGGCAACAGAGGCTGTGGAAGTTTGACCAAATGAGTTTCCTTGGTGACTCATGTAGGTAACAAGACCAGACATGACCCCACTTTCTTGTGACCCACAATTCCCCAAAACTTTCTCCTCAGGCCTTCCCAATAACTTCTTTGCCACTGCTGGACATAAGTGACATTACCTTTGTCACCAAACAGGTCCACAAAGAGGGGGGTAACTGGCCGATCAGCAAAGTCCTCTGAATGAGTGACCAAGGCATCCTTCACAGCCTGGAAACCATTCAGTACAACCACTGGTGTTGACCCCAGCCACACAGTGAAGATGCTGCCATGTTTCCTGGCCAGCTGCAGAAGGAAGAGGTGAGCCATGGAATCAGATGAGCTGGGTTTCAAACCTAGCTCTGCTACTTAGTTCATGATCTTTCTTCTTCTATAAAGTGAGCAGACTGGAGTTTGGAGGGCTTGACTGTGCGAAGTAAGAAAGTTTAATTGGTTTTTTCTCGTTGGTGGGTGGTATGAGTTATACTTTCAGCAGGAAAGTCTCCCTGGGAGACCCCCCTCATGAACCCTAAGCCAGCTTTGCCCTGGGTTAGGTAAGCTCCTGAGAGCATCTCAGACCTGGAAAAGGACCTTCAAGGTTGCCTTAGCAGAATGTCCTCTAGGAATCTGAGTCTCCAGGATACACAGGCAGGCAGGGTAGTACCATGGAAAGCCTCTGAGTTCAAATCCTACTTTTATTGCTTAGTACCCATGTGACTTTGGGAAGTCATATAGCCTCCCTGGGCCTCACTTCCCTCATCTGTAAAGTCAGGGGGATGGGAGCTCTCTTTCAGCTCTAACATTTTGATCCTTGATAACAGACAAGTCATCCAGCCTTTGCTTGGGCATTTCTAATTATTAGGAAAATCTCCCTTTTATCAAACCAAAATTTTACTTTACAACTCCCAACCTCTGCTCCAATTTCACCCTTTGGAAGCTAAGAGCAATCCCTTTCATCCCTCTTCTAAGCAAAGGATGAAGGATGGCCCTTCCAGTCCTAGAGGACATCTCCCAGGTCTCCTCTTCCCCAAGGCCAATACCCAATGTTTGCTCCTTCCCAGTCAGAATCCTCACTAGTGTGCGAATGGGCTAGCAAGCTACAGGTGAGACATAATTGGGGTGAACAAGAACTAGAAAGGACCAAAGATGGAGAGAGGGTTGTGACCATGCCAATAGTGGCAGGGATTAGAAGTTGTTTGGACCTCAGCAGCAATGGGGATCAGCTTCTCAGATGGGACCCACTGTCTTGCCAAAAAGCTTCTTGGGTATTGCAGATAGCCGATGGCCAATTATTTTAGCAGATTCTTACATGCATTTAGTACTCCCATTAATACCTTAGGCATCAGCTAAAGTTCAGAAGTCTGGGCAGCAGAAATCAATAGCTGCCATCTCTCTCCCAGCCCAGAATGCCATGGAAGAGAGTTGGGAGAAAGGTGAGTCCTTCCCTTGGCTTGAACCCTTCATCCCTCCCCCAGTCCCTGGAAAGTTGGCTCCCTCCCATTGTCCTGCTGTGACTGAGGGATGGGGGAGGAGGAAGGCTACCAAATCTTGGACATTTTGATCCCCTGCAGGGTCACTGAGGAAGCCCTACCTGGTCGAGCTTCTCAGGGTGGAGCTGGAAATTCAACTGCAGCAGATTTCCAAGGATGGGAAGTGGGCACGGGCCAGGAGGGAACCGGCTGCAAGCCAGGAAGAAGGTGAGCATTCTCAGGAGCAGGAGGGAGGTGGCCAGCATGGCCAAACCACTGACCAGGGAGAACATGTGGCTCAGCTTGGTATCCCAAGGACTTCCCTCTGCTCTCTCTTGCTTACCTCCTCTGTCTCACTTCCTCTCTGCTCTGCGCTCCTACTCCCCTTTCCTTCCTTATCCTGTTTGTCTCTCCTTTCTTTTATTCTCTCTATCCTTCTCTTTCCTCAGTTGTGTTCTTTCATTTCTCCTTTCTCTTCTCTTCTACTCTCATTATTCAGTTCATGCTCCTCTCTCCTCTTTCATGCCCTATTTTTATTCTCCTCCCCTTTCTTCCCTTTCTTTATCTCCTGTCTTCTCCTCTATATTCTTATATATCTCCTATATATGTATATATCTCCTATATAAATGTATATATATCCTATATATGTATATATATGTCTCCTATATATATTTTCCTCTTCCTTATTGTCTTCTCTATTTTCCTCCCTTCTTCTCTCTTCTATTCTCCTTTCCTCTATTTAATCCTATTCATCTCCTTTCACATTCTCTTCACCTATGTTCATTTTATTCTGTTCTAATCTAGAATATTTTCTCTTTTTTTGTCTCTCCTTTGCCTTCCTCTTCTTTCTGTTCTGTCTCCCATGTAACCACACTAAGCTTCCCTTCCTCTCTCTCCTCCTTTTATGTCAAGAGCTCTGTGGGGGTTCCAAACAATGAGGAAAAGCCTCAGGGGTTTCTCCTTGGTGGAGTAAAGTCATTTCCATTTGGTCACAGTAGCTGGACCCACACCCTTGCCCCTCAGCAGGAGCTTAGGTTGGCACAGGCACAGAGGGCCTCACCCTGAGTGAGCAGCACCACTCCCTTGACCCCTCAGAGAGCCAGAATTGTCTCTGGATCACCTCTGACACCCAACATCTTGATGGGTCAAGAAATTGACTCCCAGGGGGGCGGAGCCAAGATGGCGAAGTAGAAAGACGCACATACACATAGCTCCGAACCCACAAACCACAGAACGGCAGAGGGGACCAACCCAGGGCGAATTCTGCACCCAGAGACCACGGAATATTGGAGCGAGGGAGATTTCTGTTCCGGAGAGACCTGCAAACCTCTTGCGGGGGGTCCTTTGCGCTGTGGACTGGGCGCCGGGATGGGGAGCAGAGAGCAGCCCTGCCCCTGCCACGACACTGTGAGGAAAAGATCCGAGAGGGCTACAGGGACGGGATCTCTAGCGGCCACGCGGGTCCCCCCACCCACAGAGGGACCTGCAAACCTCTCGCAAAAGGTCCGTCACGCTGCAGACGCGGTGCCCGGCCGCGGCTCCGAGAGGTACAGATCCGAGAAGGCTCCAGAGACGGGATCTCCAGCGGCGTTACAAGCTCCCCCACCAACAGGGGACTGACGGGGGTAGGTGAGAGAGTCTCTTTGGCGGGTTGAGAGGGGAGTGGGGTGCCCCCGTGGCTCGGGGCCCCCCCAGGAGATAGAAGCTGAGAGGCGGCTACAGACAGGGGCTCCCCAAATGGGCGGGAGCCTGGATCCATTGTGGAAGGTTTAAGCATAAACCCCCGGAGGGAACTGAGCCAGAGAGGCAGCCCTGCCCCTGACCACCTGATCTTAATTCTCACACTGAATAGCAGCCCTGCCCCCGCCAAAAACCCTAAGGCGGGAAGCAGCATTTGAATCTCAGTCCCCAAACGCTGGCTGGGAGGACCAGGAGGCGAGGTGGGTGTGAGGAGAACATTCAGAGGTCAGGTCACTGGTTGACGAGAATGCCAAGAAAAGGGAAAAGAAGTAAAACTATTGAAGGGTATTTTCTCGGAGAAAAAACACTTCCTCCCTTCCTTTCTGATGGGGAGGAACAATGCTTGCCATCAGGCAAACACACAGAAATCGAGGATTCTGTGTCCCAGCCCACCCAATGGGCTCGGGCCATGGAAGAGCTCAAGAGGAATTTTGAAAATCAAGTTAGAGAGGTGGAGGAAAGATTGGGAAGGGAAATGAGAGGGATGAGGGAGAAGCATGAAAAGCAGATCAGCTCCCTGCTAAAGGAGAACCAAAAAAATCTTGAAGAAATTGGCACCTTGAGAACTAGCCTAACTCAGTTGGCAAGGGAGGTGCAAGGGGCCAATGAGGAGAAGAATGCTTTCAAAAGCAGAATCAACCAAATGGAAAAGGAGATTCAAAAGCTCACTGAAGAAAATAGATCTTTCAAAACTAGAATGGTACAGATGGACACTAAGGACTTCATGAGAAAGACAGATATCACAGAACATACTGCGCAGATTCGAAAAATGGAAGATAATGTGAAATATCTTATTGGAAAAACAACTGACCTGGAAAATAGAATCAGGAGAGACAATGTAAAAATTCTGGGACTACCTGAAAACCATGATCAAAAGAAGAGCCTAGACATCATCTTCCATGAAATTATCAAGGAAAACTGCCCTGAGATTCTAGAACCAGAAGGCAAAATAAACATTCAAGGAATCCGCAGAACACCGCATGAAAGAGATCCAAAAAGAGAAACTCCTAGGAGCATTGTGGCCAAATTCCAGAATTCCCAGGTGAAAGAGAAAATATTGCAAGCAGCTAGAAAGAAACAATTCAAGTATTGTGGAAATACAATCAGGATAGTACAAGATCTGGCACCCTCTACATTGAGAGATAGAAGGGAATGGAATAGGATATTCCAGAAGTCAAAGGAACTAGGACTGAATCCAAGAATCACCTACCCAGCAAAACTGAGTATAATACTTCAGGAGAAAAAATGGTCTTTCAATGAAATAGAGGACTTTCAAATTTTCCTGATGAAAAGACCAGAGCTGGAAAGAAAATTTGACTTTCAAACACAAGAATGAAGAGAAGCATGAAAAGGTGAACAACAAAGAGAAGTCATAAGGGACTTACTAAAGTTGAACTGTTTACATTCCTACATGGAAAGACAATATTTGTAACTCTTGAAACATTTCAGTATCTGGGTACTGGGTGGGAGTACACACACACACACTTGCACACACGCACACATACATAGAGACAGAGTGCACAGAGTGAATTGAAGAGGATGGGATCATATCTTAAAAAAAAAAATGAAATCAAGCAGTGAGAGAGAAATATTGGGAGGAGAAAGGGAGAAGTTATATGGGGCAAATTATCTCTCATAAAAGAGGCAAGCAAAAGACTTATTAGTGGTGGGATAAAGAGGGGAGGCAAGAGAAAAACATGAGGTCTATTCTCATCACATTCCATTAAAGGAAAGAATATAATGCACACTCATTTTGATAGGAAAACCTATCTCATAATACAGGAGAGTGGGGGACAGGGGCACAAGCAGGGTGGGGGGGAGGATAGAGGGGAGGGCATGGGGAGGAGAATACAATACGAGGTTGACACTCATGGGGAGGGAAAGGACCATAAGAAAATAGAAGTAATGGGGGACAGGATAGGATGGAGGGAAATATAGTTAGTCCTATACAACACAACTAGTATGGAAATCATTTGCAAAACTAAACAGATATGGCCTATATTGAACTGCCTGTCTTCCAAGGGGAAGGGGTGGAGAGGGAGGGAGCTAAAGAAGTTGGAACTCAAAGTGTTAGGACCAAATGTAATGTTCTTACCACTGGGTAACAAGAAATACAGGTTAAGGGGTCAAGAAAGCTATCCGGCCCTACAGGACAAAAGAGAAGACGGAGACAAGGGCAGGGAAGGAGGATAGAGGAGAGAGCAGATAGGTCACAGGGGCAATTAGAAAGCTTGGGTCTGGGGCGGGGGGAGGGGATAAAAGGGGAGAAAATTTGTAACCCAAAATTGTGTGAAAATAAATGTTAAAAGTTAAATTAAAAAAAAAAAAGAAAGAAATTGACTCCCAGACCCCTTCCCCATTTCTCTTGCCCCTTGACCCCCAGTCAATTGTTGATGCAGCCACAGCTAGCAGCCACATCCAGAAGAACCCCAGTTCCATGGAGGGAGAATCAAACAGTCCTCTCTCTAGCCAGTCTCTTAATGGATGTCCTCACCTTTGGTCCCTCTCTCTAGTCCATCCTTTTTACCACTTCCAGACAAAGTGCTGATGGGCCAGCCAATGGTGTTGTGGAACTAGTAAAACCAAAGTTATGGACCTCCGCAGGAGCCAGACACCTTTACTATGCTACCTAATATAGTCCCAGAGAAGCCCTGATTATAAGGTGGACCATGGGAGAGTGTTTCAATTGGCTCAATCTCGATTCAACTTCTTGGCAGGACAATCAGTTCCAAGGCAGGTCTAATGGCTTATTTTCAGTCCTTTCATCTCTTGGCCTTTCTAGAACATGTAACTCTGTTCACCATCCCTCTTCTCCTGGATGCTTTCTGGGTTTTCCTCTTACATGTCTGACAGCTCCTCCTTTTTCTCTTTTGATGGATGCCTGGAACATTCGTAGGTGGTAGATAAATGCTCCTTGACTGATCATCACTCATGTCTCACCCCATGTGCCTTTGTGTCCAGCAAAACTTTGCTCTGGGCCCCCTTCTTTACTCTTTCTCTCCAGTCTCTCCCAGGGATCTCATTGGCTCCATTTGGGTCAGTTGTCATCCTTCTCAGATGGTTCAGAAATCTATGTCTGCAACTCCAATTCTCTCCAGAGCTCCATCTCAGCATCGGGAACTGCCTGATGGACATTCCCACCCAGAGAGCCTGCAGGCATCTCACACTCATCGTGTATGAAATGGGACTCAATATCTTCTGCTCCGCATCCTCACTTTCCACTTTCTGTTGAAGGCACCACCATCTTTCCAGGTTTGCAAATCTCTGCCTTCTCCCTCATTCCCATATGCAACAAGTTGAAAGTTTAACTGTCACATGGCCCTGGTAGCTGTCATCCTGATCCTAGCCAACAGGAAGGAGCTAGAACTTGCGTGATCTCTCCCAGTGCATCTCTCCTACTCTGTGGATGTGAAGTTTTTAGAGTCTGGGTGGGGAAGTGAGAGCCATCTCACTCTGCACTGTAGTGTTTTCTAGGTTATAGATTCATCCAATAGAAAATTAGCTCTTAAGCTCTTACTTATATGTTACTTTTTTTCATGTTGGGCTTTTTGGTGAGGAAATTGGGGTTAAGTGACTTGCCCAGGGTCATGAAGCTAGAAAATATCAAATGTCTGAAGCCAGATTTGAACTCAGGCCCTCCTGACTCCAGGGCAATGCTCTTTCTACTGCACCACCTAGCTGCCTCTCAAACTTGGCTTCCTTGAACTTGCTATTTCCTGAGTCTTCAACATGTGATCTTGGTATAATAAAATTGATGCCCATGGGAAGGGCCAGATAGGCTTGGCTATCACAACCAATACTTTTACTCTTAGCACAGAAACAACAATAGTAACAAACAGGATGTCATAAATCAAACCACCACGTGCACATCCACTCTCCTTCTTGATCCCAGTAGTCTCCTAATCGACCAGAGGCTACTTCAAACCCAGGTATCCTCAGGGCTTCCCAGTCTGCTTATTATCCCCTTGACTGCTTCTCCTGAAATAGGGTAAAGCAGCATGTGCAATACAACCCGGTTTCCACTGAATGATTAACTTTTGCACACAACAAGGACAAAGATGTGGAAACTGGGACTTGGGACCTCTCTTAGCAAGGAGCATGGATTCAGTGTCATTTGGAAGACAGAGGCCCCCACAGCTGGTACTTTCTTAGTCTCCATGGCTTTGTCACTGACGGTAACCGATCAATTCTTGCCTTGCTAGATCTTTTGGAGCAGGACGAGTGGCCCAGCTAAGCAGCCTGCTGACCACCATGCCATCTGATATCTCTCTTACCTTGAGGTCTATCCTCCTCCCCTGGAGAGTTATCACACCACTTCCTCTGGTCAGTATACTCTCTTATTTCTTACAATATCTTACAATAATTACTATGATCTTACAATAATTATCTTACAATAATTTCTTTCATATTGTCAAAGTCTTTCTGCTCCTCACAGTGAGAAGAGGGACAGAGTGAAAGGGACATTTCATATGTTACTTGATCTTAAGTTATAATCTCAGTTTCACTCTAATCTTCCAGATACAGACACTTTATGAAGATCTAGCCCAGTTGCAGATCTAGGAAAATAGTTTACCCAACAATTCCATTATGCAAATGAGAAGAGCATAAAATGAACTCTGAAGTTTGAATGACCAATGTTGGCCTCAAAAAAGGGTAAATGCTTTCTATCTTTTCCTCAGAGAGGTGGGGAACTATGGATGCCTAATGGTGCATGCATTCTGAGGCAAGCTCAGAGGTTTTTGTTTATCTGCTTTGGGTGGAGGTGATTGGGAGGCATCTCTTTTCTTCCTGATCACATTAGTGTTTGATGATATTCTTTGCGATGCTTCCTACTGCTTGGTTACAATGTGCTGCAGCTTCCCCGTGCTTACCAGTGCTTCTCCATCTCCCTTTGAGTGACAGCTTTATTTGGGGAGCCTTTGAATTCTATGACTTGAAGCCTCATTGCATCATCAGAAGAATATTGTTTAAGAGATGGGTCCCTTTTTTCAAGGAGACGCTTGGGGTAATGAAAATTGCGGTAAATTTTCCCAAAAGCAATACAGCTGACTCTCCTCCTGTTTCATCCATCATTCATGTGCAGCATCTATCCTAGGCATATGTGCTGAGGAGATAGCTTTACAAATTGTAACCCCATCTGTCCATCTTATTTGGGAGAAAAAACAAGCTTCATTCACTTTGTTTTTTTCAGTATGGATAGCAGAAGGTTTATTACACCCTCACACACACACATTTAATGTTTTTTGAGTTGAATTATTATGTTACTTTGTTTTCAGTTTTATGTGTAGGAATAAAATTCCCCTAGCTTCATGGAGGGACTTTACCAAACTTCATTCCACTCAGTGGCCCATATAATGCTTGGCACACAGTAGGCACTTGATTTAAAAAAATGAAATCAAATTGAAATTTAATCTTTCTATGTTGGACTTAGATGTGATCATCCTTGGTCTTTTCATTTCTATTACCACTCATGATAAGACTTGAAAGATCAAGGAAATTAGACTAGATTAGATATAGTCCCTGTTCTTGAGTAGCTATAGAGGGGAGTTTCTGGACACATAACTGAGCATGCTCCTGGATGAAATAAGAAGACTGAGAAGCAGACAATAAGAAGAGACCATTGGATCTGGCCAAGTAAGAGATCATTGGTAGCTCTGGAGAGATCAATTGCAGTTAAGTGTTGAGGTTGAAAATCAGATTGCAAAAGGCTGAGTGAGTCATAAAGAAAGTAAAGTGATAAAGAGTGATAAAGAAAACTTTTTTAAAAATTAATTTATTTGTTTTCAGTTTTCAACAACCACTTCCATAAGTCTTAAATTTTGTTCCCCTCCTTTTTCCCTTGCACCCCAAGATGGAATGCAATGTTATGCAGGTTCTACACATATATTCATATAAAAAACATTTTCACATTAGTCATGTTGCATAGAAGAATTAAAATGAATGAGATAAACCATGAGAAAAACCAAACCAAAACATAACACAAGAGAAAATAAGTCTGTTTCATTCTGCTTTCCAATTCCAGAGTTCTTTCTCTGCATGTGGATGGCATTTTGCCTCAAAAGTCCTTTGGGAATGTTTTAGGTCCTTGAATTGCTGCGAAGGGCTAAGTCTATCAGAAACAGTCCTTGCAGACTGTGGCTGTGGCTGTGCATAATGCTCTCCTGATTTCACTCAGCATCAATTCATATAAATCTTCTCAGACTTTTCTGAAGTCTGCCTGCTCATCATTTCTTATAGCACAATAGTAATCCGTTACATTCATATACCACAATTTGTTCAGCCATTCCCCAACTGATGAGCATTCCCTTGATTTCCAGTTCTTGGCCACCACACAGAGCTGCTATAAATATTTTTGTACCAGTGGGATCTTATCCCTTTTTTATGATCTGTTTGGGATACAGTCCTAGAAACAATATTGCTGGGTCAAAGGGTATGCACATTTTTGTAGCCCTTTGGGCATAGTTCCAAATTGCTCTCCAGAATGGTTGGATCAGCTCAAAGCTCCACCAACAATGAATGTGTCCCAATTCTCCCACATCTTCTCCAACATTTATCATCTTCCTGTTGTGTCACGTTAGCCAATCTGATAGAAGTGATGTGATAACTCAGAGTTGTTTTGATTTGCACCTCTCTAATCAATAGTGATTTAGAACATTTTTTCATATGACTGTAGAAAACTTTTTTTATATGTGTTGAAATTGAGCTCTCATCTAGTCCCAATCTGCTCAGCCCCTCCTTCTTTCCTTCCCTTCTTTCCTCATCCTAGGTTCAAAACCATCCAACTAATGGAACCAGGCCCTGCTGGCTTCCAAAAGGACTTTTCTCCTGACCTGAAGACACGCCTCGCTGATAAGGCCAGACTGGGACAAAGTTTCTGAGATGATAATTTCTTAAGGAACACAGGCATGTATTTGGAATTCAAAAGTCCTTTAGAGATTCAAAATTTAGGTATCAGGGCAGGTAACCTTTTTCCTACCTTTTGACTTTTGGTGCATACTAAGATTTTTTTTTTAATTTTAGTTTTATTTATTTATTTTTAGATTTCAGCATTCATTTCCACAAAATTTTGAGTTCCAATTTTTCTACCCATCTCTCCCCTCCCCCACCCCATAACACCTTCCATTCTGATTACCCCTTTCCTCAATGTACCCTCCCTTCTATCACACCCCTCCCTTCCCTTATCCCCATCTTCTCTCTTTTCTTGTAGGGCAAGATAGATTTCTATACCCCATTACCTGTATTTCTTATTTCCAAGTTATATGCAATAACAATTCCCAACATTCACTTCTAATACTTGAATTCCAATTTTTCTCCCTTAGTCCCTCTCCACCCATCCCCACTGAGAAGGCAAGCAATTCAATACAGGCTATATATGTGTTGTTTTGCAAAAGACTTCCATAATAGTCATTTTATGTAAGATTTACTATATTTCCCTCTGTCCTACCCTGTCCCCCATTTATTCTATTCTCTCATTTGACCTTGTCCCCAAAAGTGTTTACTTCTAATTACTCTCTTCTCCCATTTGCCCTCCATCTCCCTCACCCGACTTGTCCCCTTCTCCCCTACTTTCCTATAGCGTAAGATAGATTTTCATACCAAATTAAGTGTGCATATTATTCCCTCCTTGAGCCATATGTGAAGACAGCAAGCTTCATTTTTCCTTCTCACCTCCTCCCTTTTCTCCTCCATTGAAAAAGATTTTTCTTATCTCTTTTATGAATGATAATTTGCCCCATTCCATTTCTCCCTTTCTCCTCCCAATATATTCCTCTCACCCCTTAATTTTATTTTTATAGACATCATCCCTTCTGATTCAACTCAACCTGTGCTCTTTGTCTATGTGCGTGTGTGTGTGTGTGTGTGTGTGTGTGCACGTGTATAATCCCTCCACCTACCCAAATACTGAGAAAAGTCTCAAGAGTTACAAATATTATCTTTCCATACAGGAATGTAAACAGTTCAACTTTAGAAAGTCCTTTATGATTTCTCTTTCCTGCTTACCATTTCATGCCATAGTAAGCTTTTAAGAAATGTTTGTTGATTGGTTGACTGATTGATTAAGTCCACCAGTATATAGCTACACAGAATTTTCAACAGAGTAGCTCAGTGGTGTGGTGGATAGAGCATTTGGCTTGGAATCAGGAAGATTCATCTTCATGAGCTCAAATCTGACTTCAGACACATACTAGCTTACTACAAATGGATTTAGGTTGAGCCTACTCATCTGCTTCCTACCATGATCCCTCAGCCAGTGACAGCTCACCCCTCCTGGACTGAGGTTAAGGTGTCAGCCTGGGGTCCCCTAGAACAGAAAGGCTCCAACGTGGGGCTGCTGGAATCAAGCTCGCCTACAGCGCCCTTCCTTAAATCCCAGGCCAGCTGCAAAGTCAGCAAAGCCCAAACTGCAGTGATGCTGCTAGAGGGGCAAAGCCAAGTAGGGCAGAGCCTGGCAGGGATTTCAGATTTTGTAAGATTTAGTAACTTGAAGGCCCTGGCAATTAAGAAGTTTTATTAATCACGCCTGCCAATTAAAAGTTTCATTAATCCTCCATTTGTAGGATCAGAAGACCTAGGACTAGAAATGTCTAAGTCCAACCTCCTCATTTTACAGATGAAGAAACTGAGGCCCTAAGAGAGAAAGTATTGACCCAAGGCCGCACAGAGAGTAAGGGGCAGTGTTCAACTCTTCCATCTCCAAATCTGGAATTGTTTGCCATGATTGAACTGCCTTCCCCTAAGATCCTCTCTCAATGTTTCCCCATTGGTTGAAGGACCCTGTGGGTGCCATGGAGAGCACATCTGGCAGGTCCAGCAAACTGGAAAGGTTTCCAGGCCCAATTCAGGAACAGACAGAGATGAGCCTTTCTATCCTGGAGGACTCCACTCACCTGTTTGAGGAGACCTAGCCCTTACCTCCGTTTCATGGGGAACCCAACCATGTTCACTTAATGCCCGTTTCAGTTTCCTTTGTTTGGGGTTTGTTCCTTTTATCTTTCTGTCTCCCCCCCCCCCATATCTGTACCCCTCACTGAGCCATTTTTTTTGAAAGAAAGAAAGAAAAAGAAAAGTTTCAATACACAGCTGCATAATCCATAATCCATAATCTCTTTCCACATAACAGTGGATAGAGATGGAAGGAAGAGACACAGAAAGAGACAAAGAGAAAAAAGACAGGGAAAATGCCTAAATACTTCAATGCACATGAGCTATAGAAAAAAAAGCAAGAGACTCCACCTGGTCACCTAGACACAAGACAAGAGCTCAGTTAGATAGAATATTAGGCAGAGACTTTCCTGCTGGGAGGACAGAGGATCATGGCACCAGCCAAAGGTCACAGGATTTGGAGACAAGACCCCCACCAGCAAAACAGACTGGAAGAACGGGGCCATCTTCTGCTCCAAAAGTGCTATGGATTGACACGGGAATATGTGGCTGGGAAGGGGCAGGCCTGAAGGGTAGATAGCATTCCAAGGGGAAGTCCCAGGCTGCCTTGTGGTTAGAATTTCAAGGAGAAAGTTCTTACTTTGACTGAGGAACAATAGGATTACAAGTCATATGGAAATGCTGCCTTGTCAAGTAAGCAGCTGGAGTAGAAAGATTTTTTTGTCTTGTAGCATCATGGAAGGCTTTGTGCTGGTGACATCGATCCTGGCATCCCTTTGACCCTGTGGCACTCCCCAACACAGCTTCCCACCTTCCCAGGTCTGGGGGATTCTTCCCACCAGACCAGCCCCATTGGCCACCAGTTGAGTATCATTTCTGCAGAAAAAGAGAGACAAAGGAAAGTCCTAGATTTCAACTGAGCTTGATAGAGCCAGAATTATGGTTTTGGAAGTAACTGTATCCTTGCCTTGTATTTGACAATGGTATCTGTCCAATCTTAACAAGCTTTGCCCAATGCCCTCTGCATTAGCTGCCAGCAGCTACCCACTCACTGCTGCATGGTGGATGCATTCAGAGGGTCAGTGCTGCCCTCCTTTTGACAAAAGGCTCTGGGAACAGGAAGGGCATCAGCAGAGAGTTCCAAAGTCTCTCTGTATAGTTCATTGAGCAGCATGGAAGAAGACTGAAAAGATCTATTAATGAGAGAACAAAAGTGAATCAGCAAACCGCGTCATAAGCCCCCAATGCCATGGACTTTGTTAAGTCCCCAGGGCCCCCTGTGCTGGGTCTGCACAGCTGATACAATCAGATGCCTAGGGCAGAGGAACACAATGAGAAAAAACTCTGAATTGCCCATTGGGATCCTACCAATTCACTGCAAATCAATGCTAGTCTGGAAGGCTAGATCATGGGATCATGCTTTGCATCAAAAAATGGTAGTCACTGGTGGAATTTGCCAGGAGATGATTTACAAAGGGAAGGAATCATTGACACATATACAAATTGGGGTTCTTGGCTTTGCAATGGACCATCACTGGGAAGCTCTGAGACTCTATATATTAAGCACAGTTTCAAGTACTGACACAGCAATTCATTGATTTTAATGGTGATGAGTGCTAAGTTGGATGCTACCCATCCAGGAGGAGTGGTGGTAGCAACTAGGAGTGAGGGACCAAGCTTTGGGGGAAATAGAAGATGTGGTTACTAAATAATGCCCATTGTATTCATTCATCTGATATGTGCTTAGGATCATAATTGCAAAATACTCGTGACCTATGTGGTGAATGCCACTTACATGTTTGCTGTGCAATATGCTTTTCTTCTGTGTGGTTTTTGGCTATTTATGGTAGTGTACATATAATTCATGTACTATTATTACTGTATGTCTATGTGTGACTCAGGATGAAATGTGCTACCCACCTCCCGATAGAGATCTGATAGACGTGGAGTACAGACAGATATCTGGACATTGTGGGGATTTGTTCTTCTTGATTATACATTTTATTACAGGTGAAAACAAAGCAAAACCCAAAAACCTATATAGACTAGAATGTCATATATAAAACAGCAGTTCTCTGCGTGAGGCATCTGATTTTACTTATCTTTTTTATCCTGTAGCATAATGTTTTGCATATAGTAGGGGCTGAATAAATATTTGTCAAGTTGGAAAAAATAAAAAAAATAATTTGGGACAGGTAGGTGAGGCATGATAGAATGCTGAGCTTAAAGTCAAGAAGGTCTGAGTTCAAATCCAGCCTCAGATATTTACTAGCTGTGTGACCGTAGGCAAGTCACTTAACCCTGTTTGCCTCAGTTCCCTCGTCTATAAAATCAGGGGAGAAGGAAATAGCAAACCACTCCAATGTCTTTGCCAAGTAAACCTCAAGTTGGGTCATGGGGAGTTGGACACAACTGAAAAATGACTGAACAACAACAAAAAAAATTAAATTAAGTCTGTGGTACAACAAACCTCAAAGAATCCCCAGTGACGCCTTCAGTGATGGGACCCCAAACAGAAGGACAGCAACTTTCAGGATCCCCAATTTCACACTTGCTGCTCTCACAAACCGAGAAGCATTTAAACATCCTGCCACCTTCCTCAGGACATTGGCTCAACCTGATGCACAAGTCAAATGTAATTTGGAAACCAGGTTTCATTGTCTACATTCCCTTGCCTGCTCATGGAAGGAGTGTCCATGGGGAACCAAGCTATAGCTTTGTCTTTCTTGGGACTTCTGGGTTCCAAATTGCTTATGTACTCTGGAGACTGCATCTATTTAGAAGCCTCTCAACAGAGAGTTTATTACAGTGCTCACTGTTTTTATTTTTCCTAGGATGAGAGGAAGTGCTGTATACAATATCCAAGAATGACTGTTCCGGAGACGAATCATTTCCTTTATGCTCAAGCTCTGTGGAATGATCTGGGGTGGGGTTGGGGTTGTCAGATGTAAGGACTCTAGAGTTGCTGGGGGGGGCATTAAATTGGTAAATCTAGAATAACCCATGCCCTCTAGATGCCAGGTTGGTACTGAACCGAAGAAAAGGCAGAAGGGAGTGATTGAAGGTTGTTAGCTCTCTGAGAATCACCGAGAGGTAAGTGATTCTACAAATCTAGTTGGTTGTGTCTCATGTCTAGGGAGATCAAGGTGCCTCACATTAGACGGTTTTCCTTCAATAAGAGTAAGCCAGTGGCCATCAGCACCACCTGGAAGTTAAGATGGATGCCATATTGACACAGAACCATATGGAAGGGGGATTACCAAAATATCCTTATTCCTTAGTGCAGACCCCTATTCCTTGGCTCAGGAGCCTGTTTCAGGACAAAGCTGACTTTTCCCCTTCCCTCTATCTTTGAGAAGTCTTGTAGGGAACATCTCCAGGCATTTTATGTAACCTGAGCAGCTGCCTTTGAAGACGGAAGCGGGCAAAAAGAGAAGCAGAGAGTGGGAGTATCTCCAAACCCTAAGACTCAGTCATTGTGTGTCCAAGCCAGCAGGAGGAAGCTCCCTGCTGATGGGTTGGGAGGAGACAATCAAAGCCTAGAAATACCCCGTGGGCCCACCCAGAGAGGGAAACAGAGGCCACTTGGCTGATCACAGAAAGAGGCATTCCCACAATTACCCAAGGAGACCCTTTGTTGGGAGTGTGGGGTTGTGGGGACTGGATTATAAACCACAGAAAGTATAAAAAGGCCCGAGATCATCAATGGCCTTAGGATGCTCAAGAAGTGTAATGCTGTGAGCTAAGGACACACACACACACACACACACACACACACACACTCACACTCACAGTATAGAACCACAGGGGGGCTGTCCCAGAAGGAGCCTCCCACCTCATTGGTGCCCCATGTAAGGCAGTACCATCATTCACTGGCACTGTGTATATCCCTGGTCAGAATCTAGATTACCAGAGTGGAAGAGGGGCTTTCAGATCTCTCTGGCTCAGATCTGAGTCCTTTTTGTATCCTTTAACTAAAACCCTTCTATGTGGCCATTGAGGTTCCCATACCTCCCTTTTGTGTGGAAGGAGGGGCTCCACCTAGGTATGGACAGTTAAGAGGTGGGGGTCAAAATGTGTCCAGACCATGTTTCCTGGTCTTCCCTTCCCCCTAGCCCCATTCCAGTGCCCTCTCTCCTTAATTAGCTTGGATTTTTTTGCTTTGTATTCTTATATATAGGCCCTCATCTCCTTATTGGACTTGAACTTCCTGGCAAATAACAATTGTTTTATTCTTAATGAACCTCTGCCTAGGGTTCTTAGATACCCTTCCTGACCAGCTTTCAAGTGTCTCATTGGAATAGTCCTCCTTGTCTTTGGTGCTGTCTGTCTGAAGATTTATTTCTTAAGGACCATGCCTTAAACCTAAATCACTGTGATTCTCATTGGCCAACAATAGGTCCCAGCCCAAGCTCACCTGGTCGTTGTTTGTTCACTCAGGTGACTCAGTGTGAATGCAAATTTCAACTTTTTCTATTTTGAGCCAGAAACCTTGAGCATCTTCCCTCCCAGAAAGATTTTTTAACTTGGTAGAAGAAGTCATTCTCTGCCTCATTTCTTACCTAGCCTTGGTCGCTGAATGGGCATTACTTCAGTCAAATTAAACCTGTTAAAGACCTTATTTTAAAAAGATCAAGGTCCACTGCATCCTAGGCCATCACTAGTTGTTCTAATCCCTACCTGGCCACTGGACCCAGATGGTTCCAGAGGAGACAGTGAGGCTGGTGACTTTTGCTCAGCTCATTTAAATCCATTTTACTTACTTGCATGTCATGGCATCATCTCCCTGATGTCATGGCTCTCTTCAAGAATGGAGGACAAACAGCACCAGTCTGTCTGGACTCATCTACATCCAAGATTGGCCTGATTTGGGTTGGAATTAAGCAGACCTTTGGCAAAGTCCTCATCCCCTAATCCACTGATATTTTTCAGAGACCAGCAAATCCAATTTCATACTCCTTGCTTCAATAGGATTAAGTCTATCCTAATCTCCTTATTATAATATATCCCTTCTGGTTCATTTGTAATATATATTTTTGTTTTACTATAATTGTTTTTAATGTTTAATAAGATCAGAGGCATTCTTAATGGGTGGAAGGAACTTCAAAGATCTCATTTAACCCCTTTATAAAGCACTTGATCATGACCTTGTCTTTTACCTCTGGTCCTAGCTGGGCAGCTAGGTGGCTTAGTGGATAGAGCATTGGGCCTGGAGTCAGGAAGACCTGAGTTCAAATTTCTTTCAGACGTTCACTAGCTGTGTGGTCCTGGACAAGTCACTTAACCTCTGTTTGCCTCAATCCACTGGAGAAGGAAATGGCAAACCCCTCTACTATCTTTGCCAAGAAAATCCCATGGACAGTATTGGCATCTGTGGTCCATGGCATTCTCTCAGCAGAGATACCAGAGAAGTTTGCCATTTCCTTCTCTAGTTCATTTTCTAGATAAGGAAACTGAAGCAAACAGGGTGAAATGACTTGCCCAGGGTCACACAGCTAGTAAGTGTCTGAAGCCAAATTTAAATTCAGATCTTCCTGACTCTAGCTCTACTCACTGCACCACCCAGCTGCCCAGTCAATTGCTAGCAGAATTCTAATTCCATCCATTTTGATTGGAGAACTTCAAATCTCATAAAAGGACAATAAGTAGAAGATTCTCTTTACAATTCATTTAAGACCTTTAAACCTCACTCTCTCAGGCACCTGGCTTTTCCTCTTATCTCCTGTGATTTTAACAACTGGACTGAGGAAAAATTAACTGACCAGATGTATCCAGATTGACTCTCCTCCTTTCCATAATATTATATTTCTTCCAGATTCAGCTCAAGTGACTGAAATATTTTCCAATCTATGAAATCTTCACTGATCTCTACAGCTGTTCATGCTATGTCCCTAATCAATTTATCCATTAGCATTTTGTCTCCATCTCTCTTGTGTCCTCTTTTGATCCTTGCCTTATTTTTTTGTATAAGGGATGTAGGACTGAGTATCCTCACAGGTAGCCCACACCAGGCCTGCCCTTTTGCCCGCTACTTGATTCGTTATCCTTTTCATCTTCATTCTCCCAAATCTTAAAGTAATTCAGGGGAATGATTAGATATGTATTAATTACTATAACTGTAACTTCTCTCATTAATTAATAAATTTGCTCTGAGCAATAGAACTGACTGGCTTCCTAAGGAGAGGAGGGAGAAGGATTGTCGACAGAGGCCCTGGCCATGTTGAAGCTTGTATGCCTTTATCCAAGCCCAACTTATGATCTGTGAAGTCAGCAGGAGAGAGTAGGACAAAGTCAGTCCTGGCTTCAGGGCATGGCCCAATGCCAGGACATGTTGCTACCCAGCTAGGTAATAGGGCATCTGACTGTTCTATTCATATATTTGACAACTAAAAACTCCAATAACTCAAGATATCCAACAACCTAAGATAAAATAAATTATGAGCATAGAGTATACAATTAGTAATATTTCATATTTGGTTCATAGAGGTATCTTTCCTCTACAGAACTCAAAACCTTTTCATGTTTGTTACCCTACAAGGTGAGAGATATAGCAATTCAGGTCTCTGTATGAGCAGGTGGAACAACCGATGTGTGCGGCACAGAGTGGCAAAATGACTTGGCCAAGGTTACCCAATGAGTGGAGAGGCCATTCTGGGAGAAGTCAGAGAAGAGCACTCACTGTGAGCCAGGGATTTTTGTTCAAAACCAGGAGTAGACTCTGATGTCCTTTTTGATCAGGAATTTAAGGAACTTGGAAAGTATTTCTCAAGCATCAAAATAATGACAAGTATTTAAAAATTAGCCCCCTAGAGGGGCTAACATATGCACATCAATTGAGGAATTCTTTAAAGTCGTGGTTCATGAATGTATACTATATTGTGTTGTAAAAATCTTATGAATATAATGAATGTCGAAAAGTATGGAAAGATTTCTATGAACTGATGCGTAGTGAAGTGGGCAAAACCAGGAAAATCATACACATGATGATTACAACAGTTAAAAGATTCGAAAGGAAAACAACAAAACAATCAACAGTGAAATTATAAAAGTATCTGACCAAGTTTGTCGCCCTGGAAGAAACATGACTAAGCACCAGCCCCTCAGCTTTTTACAGGGGGTGGAGATGATGAATGAATGAGTGAGTGAAGCCATTTATTAAGCACTTACTATGTGCAAAGCACTGGTCTAAGAGCTGGGGATAGCCAGTCTGTGCTCTCAAGGAACCTACATGCAAGTGATAGAGACAGCTAAATGAAAAGCTCTGGCTGTGAGTCTGATGGCAGTGTTCAAGAGTCCTTGGGATACAGATGGGAACCTCTTCTTTAATGTTTTTCCACTGATGAAATCATCAGTTTCTGCATGAGAAAGTATGGAGGGTTGGAGTAATGCCAGGAAGGGGTACAAAGAAGAAAAAGAAACAAGTTCTAGAGAAGGGAGACAGAATGGTAGTGTGTGCTGAAGAAATCAGGAGATAGAAAGAGTACAAAGAGATTTCAGTTGAAGGGAATTCTATTAAAATTTGAATCAGGTTCCAGAGAATACTGTGAAATAGAAAAACAACAGAAGATATACCCTGTGGCATAAGAGAAATGAAAATAGTAGCAAAGAATGTGGGAAGGTCATCCGGTGTCTGTACTTTTAAAACTAGATAGCTCATGAGCCTTTATTGATGAATTAACCCTTACTAGTGTCATTCAGTGGAGACAATTAGCTCAAGAAGAAAGATATTTATTAAAAATATCTTAATAGGAAGAGTAGTATACAGCTTTCTTATAAACTTGGGGCACACTCTCCCACACAAACATACAGTATCAATGGGAATACGGGACACCCATATAGTTCTCAACTGGAGAGGCACACACATAAGGAATACATGTGGCCAAGACTCATTCAAGGAAAGGCAACTCATGTCTCTCTTCCAGGTATCCACATTAGCAAATTTTGCTTCATCTTCAATTCCTTACTCTCATTCATGCCACATCCAATCAGTTGCCAAATCTTGCGTTAATCTTTACAATGGCTCTCTCCTCTGTCCCCTTCTCTCCACTAGACTATTACAATGGACTCCTCTTTGGTCTCAAGTCTCTATCCTCTTCAATCCATCCATCACACAGCTAGCAAACTCATTTTTTTTAAAAAAAATTTATTATATTCTGAACTTAAGAAATAAAACAACCTTTTCTGTAACAAAGTGGAATAGAAAAATAGAGCTGTACCTGAAATTGCAGTTCCATGATATGCAACTATTCCTTTCAAATACACAACAAAGTTATCATGTGACTTTCTTTTTTTCTCTTCCCCCTCACTCTAAACTTTGAGATGCTTCCATTAGATACAAATCTGTATGTGTTTGTATACATACAAATACATACACATATATACATACGCCAGTTCTTTTTCTGAATTCATACAACATCTTCCTTCATAGGATCTTTGAGGTTATTGGGGGTATTTATAAGAGAATGATTTGATTGCTGTTAGTTTATAAAATATTCTCTTGTTCTGCTCACTTCACTCTTTATTATTTGGAGGTCTCTCCATGCTTTTCTAAAATCATTGAGCTCATCATTTCTTATAGCAGTGTAATATTCCATCGTGAATATATACCACAATTTGTTTATCCATTCCCCTATTGATGGGCATCCCCTCAATTTCCATTTCTTTGCCATCACAAAGAGAGCTGCTATAAATATTTTAGAATATTTTGTAGGTTCTTTTCCATTTTCCACAATCATCTTGGGAAATACCACTAGTATTGCTAGATCAAAGGGTAAAGGTAGTTTAATTACTCTTTGGGCATAATTCCAAATCTCTGTCCAAGATAGTTGGATCAGCTCATAGATTCACCAACAATAAATTAAGGTCCCAGTTTTTCCACATTCCCTCCATCATTTATTACTTTCTCCTATCATTTTAGCCAATCTGATAGGTGTAAAATGATATCTCAAGGTTGTTTGAATTGGCATTTCTCTAATCCATAATGATTTAGAGAATTTTATATGACTATAAATTGTTTTGATTTCTTCATTGGAAAACTGCTTGCTCATATCCTTTTATCATTTTTCAACTGGGGAATGGTTTGCATTCTCATAAACTGAATAAAGGTTTTTTTAAAAATATATTTGAGAAAGAAGACCTTTATTTGAGGTAAAATTTTTTCCCCAGTTTTCTGCTTTCTTTCTGATCTTGGTTGCATTTGTTTTATTTGTACAAAAACTTTTTAATTTAATGTAATCAAAACTATCCATTTTGCATCTCACAACACTTTCTTTCTCTTTTTTGTTCATAAATTATTCACTTATCCCTAAGTCTGATAGGTAAGATGTTCCATGTTCTTCAAATCTTCTTGGAATATCTCCCTTTTTACCTAGGTCATGTATCCATTTTGACCTCATCTTAGTAAATGATGCAAGATATTGGTCTATGCCTAATTTCTGCCAGACTGCTTTCCAGCCTTCCCAAAGGATGAATTCTTATCCCAAAAACTTAAGGCTTTTATAACTCTACAAACACTGGGTAACTATATTCATGTGCTGCTATAGATTTTACTTCTGCCCTGTTCCACTGATATACCTTTCTGTTTTTTAACCAGTGTCAGATAGTTTTGCTAATTATGCCTTATAATGTAGTTTAAGATCTGGTACTGCTAAACCTTCTTCCTTTACATTTTTTCCTTAAATATTCTTGACCTTTTGTTTTTCCAAATGAATTTTGTTATTTTTTTCAGCTCCATAAAATAATTTTTTTTGGTAATTTAATTGTTGATATTGTGTTTGTCCTTCGTTGCTGAAGAAGACCATGCCATCAGAGAAATGATGACATGAGTTGCACTTGACTTTGCTTTGAGTGAAGGATGGCTGTGCAAGATCATCAGCCTAACTTCTTCTCCAGAGCTCTCCAATGACCTGATGTTTCTCAGGATGACTGGAGATGACCCACAATGCACTGGGAGATCTTGGCTCCTTTAGCCCTAGGTCTATGCAGGTACTCACTTAGGGTGGGGTAACTCCCATTCATTGAATAGACCTGTTTACAAGAAGTAGTCAGGACATGGCCCCTTTAATGAGGCAAAGAAGAGAAAGACATCAGGCTGGGAGGAAAACAGCGACAGTTACTATTGATAATCACTCTGAAGCCAGGAGGGTCCAGAAAAGAGCCTTTAGGTAGGGGGCAGGGGGAGGTGTGGTGAACTACTGCTCAGGGAGGGGCTGAGTCAGAGAGGAGCCACTGGAGAGTCCAGTTAGGATTTTGGCACCTACTGGGCTCTGAAATTAAAACAAAACAAAACAAACCCTAAGCTTCAGAAAAGCAGGTTAAGTAGGATAAAACAACACACCATCACTACCCTAGCCCTCCCTATACTTTCATTGCCTAATCTCCAGCCCATTCCCACAGCTCAGAAATTTTTGATCAACAGCTAGTTTGCCTTCTCTCAGTTCTTTGGGCATCTCCATCCAGATGCTCCAGTGACTGACCTGACCTGGCTTATTAAATAATGGTAGCTCTTCTGCTGACTTGGCCCCACCCATGTCAAGGATTCCTCCTCCTCCTTCATCTCCACTACCTGGACATTATTAGCACAGTCCTTGTCCTGGGTAGAGTATGAGAAGCATAAATGGATGCTTGATTGGACTATCTATCAGCTTCTTTTCTCCTTTTTCCATCCCACACTCCAGACTATAAGAAATCATGTATAGGATTTATTTAAAAGTGAAAAGATAACATATGAATTCAGAAATATTATCCCAGTTTAAAATGTTTTGTTTTGTTTTGTTTGTCCAAACCTATAATTTCATTGGTATAGGGAACTCCTGGTAAGGAGATCACATTTACTAATGCAATCACCTACTGTTCTACAACTGAAAGAATTTACTGGGCCAAGGACTCCCAGTGCATCCTGGGTCATCTCCAGCCATCCTGAGGAATATCTGGTTACTGGATTCAGATGGCTCTGGAGGAGAAGTGAGGCTGGTGACCTGCACAGCCCTCCCTCACTCAAAACAAAGTCAAATGCAAGTCATGTCATCATTTCTCTGATGGCATGGTCTTCTTTGGCAATGAAGGATGAACACCCTGTAAGTAGACTCAGCTCCTCCTCTCCTGTCTGTCTCCCCCTCCCCTGTCTGTAGTTTAATTAGGATGGCATTGAATATATATATATATAAAATCTACACACATATATATGTATATATACATATACATACACACACATATATATACATACATACATATATATATATAAATTTTGGTAACATTGCCATTTTTATTATTTTGGCCCTGTGTCTGTTCATGAACAATGAACATTTCTCCATTTTAAAAAAATCTGATTTTATTTGTGTACAAAATTTTTTAATGGTTTTGTTCATATAGATCCTGGGTTTGTTTTGGTAGATATTTTCCCAGGAATTTTATACTATCTAGAGTTATTTTAAATGGGATGTCTCTAGTAATCTCTTACTGCAGTATCCTGTTGGTGATATCTGGGAATGCTGATGATTTATGTGGGTTTACTTTATATCCCGCTATTTTGCTGAAATTATTTATTACTTCAATTAACTTTTTAGTTGTGTCTTTGAAATTTTCCAAGTATATTATCATATTATCTGCAAGAAGAGACAGTTTTATTACCTCATTCCTTATTCTGATTCCTTCTATTTCTTTTTCTTTTCTTATTGCTATTGTTAGGATTTCCATACAATATTGAATAATAATGGTGACAGGGGGCATCCTTGTTTTATGCCTGATCTTACTGGGAAGGCTTCTAGCTTATCCCCATTACAAATAATGCTTGCTAATGGTTATAGTAAATGCTTCTTATCAATTTAAGGAAAAATCCATTTATGCCTATGCTTTCAAGTGTCTTTAATAGAAATGAGTCTTGTGTTTTATTAAATGCTTTCAAACTAATTTTCTAAAAGTACAGGTCTGACCATGTTACTTCCCTTTTTACATCTCAGATAAAACAATAAATTCATCATTCTGACATCTGAAGCTCTCTGTGACTTTGTCTCATTCTTTCCAGTCTTAGCACCCATTTCTCTTCTTGCTCTCTATCTAGTATTCAGCCATAGTAGTCTGGCTTGTTCTGCACGTACAAAGTTCATCTCCCTGTCTTTGGAAAGGCTCTTTTTTTGCCTAGAATGCAATCTGTTCTTGCCTCCACCTCTTGGCATTCTTAGTTTTCTTCAAAACTCAGCTCAAATGCCACCTTCTGCACGAGACCTTTCCTGGTCCCCTTCCCCTAGCTACTAAGTATAAGACGAGCATAGGATACCCAACACCAGATTCTTTGCATTGAACAGGACCAGAATGGTGGCTATCAATGTCACCTAGTGGGGAAAATTTAAAATAAGTGAAATTCAGGACTTTGGTGTTGAAAGTTGTATCAGAGTATTAGAACTAGAGCTGTGGATTTAAGTGCTGACTCTTCAGTTTATTAGCGACTTGAAGTCATATGATCCAAGGCAAACCATTTCTCTGAAACTCAATTTCCTTGTCTATAAAATGCAGATATTAATATTGTGGTGGGAAATTTTCTGTAAACTTTACTCTGCTATAGAAATTTGAACTTATAATGAGTATTTTCTATGCATTGACATTTAACACCAATGTGGTTTCAACCTGTTCAATCACTCCCTCTTTCTCATCCCCCCCAGGCCCTACAACATGGCAATACAACTAGATTTGGCAGGACCCTGATAGATTCCACAGGGACAGTTCTCCTGGAATGGAAGCACATCCTGCTGATAAGGCCAGAATCAGATCAGTTTTCTGAGGTTTCAGTCCCACAGCGGACAAAGAGACAGGCATGCTCATTGAAAGTCTCTTCAAAATATTAGACAATAAACCCAACAGATTGAGCTATGCAAAATTTGAATGGACTGTTTCAAAGGCACTGGGTTCCCCGTCACTTGAGGTCTTTGACAAAGGGTGGATGAAATCTAATTGAGTATGTTTTATAGATTATTCAGGTTGGGGTTGAACTAGATGATTCTATACTTCATAATCTTCATCACTATTTCAATTTCCTCATCTAGTATATTAAATACTGAGGTGTCCAGTCAATAGGTCAGCAGGCAATAAACATTAAGTTCATTGTGAGGCAGGCACTGTGATAAGCGTTGGAATACAAAAAACAAAAGATGATCCCTGCTTTCAAGCACTACTGAGTCTATATACAAATGTGTGCTAAAAAGGTATTTGTTGTGCAGTCATGTTTGACTCTTCCTGAACTCATTTGGAGTTTTCTTGACAGAGATAGTGGAGCTGTTTGATATTTTCTTCTCCAGCTTATTTTGGTGATGAGAAAACTGAGGCAAGAGTTAAGTGACCTACCCAGGGTCACTCAGCTATTAAGTGTCTGAAGTCAAATCTGAATTCAGATCTTTCTGACTCCAGGCCCAGGGTTCTGTCCACTGAGCCATCTACTTGCCCATCCTCATGCTGGAAACCTCAATAAATATTCCTGGGGTAATTTGGTTTAGTTGACTCTCATGCCGTTTCTATAGTCTTAATTTCCGCTCCCCTGTTTTTGCTGTTTTGTGAGGTGATGTTGGTAATCTTCCAACCTCTTTCTTTGGAAGGTTTTACAAATGAACTTAAATTCTAAACTGGCTTTATCCTTGGTTACTATGACTGTTTTTGCACCAGCCTTAAGTGTTTGAAGATTCAGACAACTTCGGGACTGTTTTGACCTCCTCATTGTGGCGCCTGTTCACATCAGTTAAACTTTTTTAAATGGTGGTAATGAAATCATTGTCTTTATTTTTTATCCATTTCCCACTTTTCAGAGGCAATAGGCTGCTTGAAGAAGCTGGGTTGAAGCTGCTGAAGTTTTATCCAGCAGCTCCTCATTTTAATCTTTTCTTCTCATTTGGTGTTCATTTTAACCTTGGTGCTAACTGGCCAAATAGCTGATCCTGAACTAAGTTCTCATTTTACAGATGAGAAAACTGAGGCAGAAAGAGGTAAAAAGACTTTACAGTTGGTATGTGTCAGATGGAGGATTCAAACTTAGGTTTCCTGACTTCAAGTCTGGTGCTCTAACCACTATACAACCTAGCTTTCTCATCTAGTTTTGTCACCTTGTTTTGCACATTTTTAAGCACTGTATGTCACTATTATTATTATTAGGATCATGGACTTATACCTGGAGAAAACCCCAGAGGTCACAAAGTCCAATCTTCTCATTTTGCAAATAAGGACAACTAAGTCCCAGAAAGGTTTGGTGATTTGCACAGTCACACAGGTAGTGTTAGCAGTAAGATCTGAATGCAGGTCTCTCTGACTCTGAGTCAGAACCATCTCTCATAACAATATAACCAAGAATAATATGTACCCCAGTCCCAACCTCATAGAATTAGAAGGTCGTTTGAAGGCTTCCAGACTCACTTTCTCATTTTTCAGACAAAGAAACTAAAACTCAGGGAGAGTCAGTGATTTTGACAAGGTCACACAGGGAGGCATCAAAGGTGGGATTTGAACCTGGGTCCTCTGACTTCCATAGCCAGTCAGGGACATTTAAATTCGACCAAGGTTTATGGCAGACTGATAGGAAGGGGAGAGAAGAAAGAACCCAATTGGGGAAAGGACTTAGGAGTTTAGCTTTAGAGTTTGAAGTTAAAGCTGTAAAAACCTTTCTGAAGAATCTTCTCTAAGAAAGGATCTGGAAGTCTCCATCACATCCCTATCCTGGCTTGCTACACTGGAGACTTGGAGGAATTTTCCCTAGGCTCTGTTTGGTCGACTTCTCCCTGGAAGAGCTGATTTCCTGCAACGTCCTCCTCCTGCTGTGTGACTCAGCTTTGGGTACTCAACACTGGCTCAATTTCCTCCCCCTCTCCATTCTCCTCCCCTCCCTCTCCTCCTTCTCCTTATTCTCTCCCTATGATTGGAAGGTTGGACCATGGAGCACTCAACTCCTCCTGGAGCTTTCCTATAGCAGGTTGGGAGCTGAACTTCCAGCAGACTGTGCTTTCCATCAGCAGCTCTGCTTGGTTTGGAAGCTGTAGTACACCTCCTGCACAGGGTGTCCCACCCCTTCCAGCTTTTTTGTGTGTGTGGTCTTCCCTGTTAGAAGGTAAATTCCAAAAAAAAAAAAAAAAAAAAAAGAAGGTAAATTCCTTGAGGGCAGGGACTGTCTGTTTTTCTTCTTTGTATCCACAGTGCTTAGCACAGAGTCTGACACATAGTAGGTACTTAATGAATATTTATCGAACCGAATCATCTCAGTGATAGAACATGTGATAAAGAAGATTTGCAGAGGTTATGAAGCTTGGAGGGACAAGTTAGGATCCCTCTTAAAAAAAAATCTCAAAAAGCTAGAACAAATTAAAGAAGGATGAACTTGACATTCTATACTTACATTCAAAAAGTCAACTTCACAGGACTGGGAAGTCTGATTAAACAGCTATTCCTATGAAAATGAGCAGGGGTGGGGTGGGGGTAGGGGTGGTTAGCAGATTACAAGCTCAGTCAGAGTCAACAAGTTGGCCCATAAGACGAAAGCTCACCTCAGGTGCACCGAGGGATATAATGTCCAGTGCCCTTCCCTGACCAGATCACAACTGGAGGACCAAGCTCAGTGCATCACATTTTGGAGCACACATAGAGGAGTGAGTGGGCATCCAGAATAGTGAAACGACCAGAGACTACATCATACACATGAATTGGAGGAGACTGGCCAGGGAGGGCCCGGTTCTTAGATCATAAACAATACACTCTGCCTAATTAACAAACTACATGGAGGCTTGATAAACCTGTTCCTGTAAAAGCATTATAAAGGGGTTCCCCTTCCCCTCCTCCATCTCCTGCTGCCTTATCGTCTAGTGACCAAAAGTCTTTCAACTGGCTGGTGAGCCAAGGCATAAGTGAGTATGCTTACAAAAGGATAGATCATCATCATCTTCATCATCTCTCTCTCTCCTCTGCCTCTGTCTCTCTTTCTCTCTCTCCATACACACACTTATTGTGATGTAGGATGGACAGTTTCAGAGGAAGTGGGGAAGGCCCCTATGAAGTAATGCAGAGTGAAGCAAACTGAACAAGGATATCGTTCTCTACAATGATAATATTATAGAGAAAAATAACTCTGAAAGACTTTAGAACTCTGATCAATGCAGTGACAAACTCTAAATTCAAAAGAATCAAAACAAAACATTCCACTCACTTCCTGACAAAAAGGTAATGAAATTAAAATGCAGAGACATACATTTTTCAGACATGGTTTATTTGCTTTGCCAGATGATGCAGATATGTATTGAAGGCTTTATTTTTCAGGGTTTCAAAATTTTTGCTCAATGTGGGAAAAATAGGATAGTGGGAGGGGCAGATCAATTTTTCAAACTGTTTAATTGAAAAAAAATTTTTTTTAAGTTTGTGTCCATTATCCCTAGGGCGGAGAGGGTATGCCCTCAGGTTAAGATCATTCTTTCTCTACTATTCTTTGGTTCTTGCTTTACCGTTTCAGTAATTATCCCTTTGCAAAAGTTAATTGATGTTGACTGGTCCATGGATATTAGGGGAAGAGGGACACACAGATGGGCGTTCATAAGCAGCAGTAACATTCCTATACCTCAGATTTCCCCTGGGAAGGGGAGGGGAGATTAGAAGTGCTCAGCATACCCAATGTTAGTCCTATTGTGGGATGGGAAACTGAGTCATAGATTCTACATGCTACACACTGTTAAAGGAACTAGTGACAATTTGCTTGGATAAGAAGAGATTCATTTGGGGGCGGGAGGTGATGGTTGTCTTCAAGTATTTGAAGGACTGCCATGTAGAAGAGGGAATCCACTCATTCTGCCTGGCCCCAGGAGGCAGAACTAGAAGCCAGGGTGGATGAGGCAGAGACATATCTAATTATGAAGTCGGGGAAATTTTTTTTCCAGCGAGGAAAGTTATCCCAGAGTAGAATGGACTTCCTTAAGAGGTGGTTTCCCCTCCACAGAGGTCTTCAAGAAGTTGGATGGTCACTTGTTGGAAAGATTGTAGAGCTTCTTATTCTAGTAATAGCTAATTATTGTAGCTAATGTTTATATAGCGCATACTATGTGCCAGGCCCTGTGCCTTAGTACAATTATTATCTCATCTGATCCTCATAACCCTGGGAAGTAGGAGCCATTACTACCCCCATTTTGTGGATGAGGAAACTGAGGTAAACAAGAGTTAAATGACTTGTCCAGGGTTAAACAGTAAATCTCTAAAGTCAGATTATGGGTTGAATTAAATGGCTTTTGCAGCTTCTCCCAGTTCTCAGATTCGACTTCATATCTATTCTTATTAAGCTATCAGGCATTTATCATGCAACATAGAGTGTCAAAACTATTTGCTGAAATCACAGATCATTGATGTTGATTCTAACAAAATCTTTCATATGCATAAAATTTCTTAGAGAGCATCACAATCTCAAAAATGAAGAGGTTGGATGGAATAACCTTCAAAGTCCTTCCTAATTCTAAATCTATGACCCTAGAAATCCTTCCTTGTACCCCTACCTGAGTAGTAGACTGTGAAAAGAAAATGGACCTGTGATTTCCCTGATACAGAGAACTCCGGGGAGCAGAACCTTTTTCTGCAACTCAAAGTTTTAGACACTTGCCTAGGATAGGGGTCTCCAAAAGGGGGACTGTAGCTTGACTCCAAAGGGGTTTGGAATCAGCCAATCAGAGCATAGGAAGATGGATTCCCCTTGTCTTCAAGACAACCCCCCCCTTTCTACCTGGTGATGGTATGTGTGTGGGGAGGGAGGGTTACACAATGGCCACTCAGAGCTTAACCCAACCCCAAATCCTCAGCTACACGGGTACGATTCCTTGACCTTCCTCTTTCTCCCTCTGCACACCTCAGCATTCGCACATCCTGGCCTCCCATCTGTTCTGAGGCACTGGCTGGTGAATAAATCCTCACACATTTTTCATTTGGGATGAGGGAGAAGTAGTGATGGATGAGGAAGCATAGATGGGTTGCATTTCCACCCCTCCTCCAAAGCCCCCATTTCCATTGAGGACATCACTATCCTTCCATTCTCTAAGGTTTGCAATCTCCAAATTACATGTAACTCCTCACTCACCTGAAACTACTCTTTTCAAAATTACCAGTGTCAAATCTGGTGGTCTTTTCTCCATTCTTACCTCTCTGTGGTGTTTGACATTGTGGAAGACTCTCCCCTCTTGGTTGTCATGACATGACTCACCTGGTCTTCCTGCCCATCATACCCTGGACCCTCTTCTCTTGTCTCTATCCTCTCTCACTTGGTGACTCCACCAGCTCCCATGGGTTTAATTTCTAGTCAGATTACTCCCAGATCTGTGCCCTACCCTAATTTCTTTTCTGGCTCTGGTCCCACATCGCCAAGTGCCTGCTGGGCGTTTCAAATTGGGATGTTCTCCTAGCAACTCAAAACCAGCAAGTGCAAAGTGGAGCTCATCATCTTCTTCCAAACTTTTCTATTACTGCCAAGGACACCCCCCCTCCCATTCACTTAGGTTCCCAACACTGCTGTCATCTTAGGCTCATTTCACATTATCTAAGCAATCACCATATCTTGTCCTCTCTTTCCCATCTTTCCCCTTCTCTGCTCACATCAACATCCCCCTCCAGATGAGACACTCCTTGTCTATTCCAATTGCTTCTCTCTGTGTGTATAGATCTATAGAGGCAAAGATGGATGGATAGAGACAGGTAGATATATACACACCTAGCTTTATAAGGGAGTGGCATGGTCAGTCCTGTGCTTCTAGGAAAATCACTTCAGCATTGTATGGAAAAAGGATTGGCAAGAAGAGGTTTGATAGAGATGCCAGTTAAGAGATTGCTTTTCTCTCTCCCTCCCCTTTCTATGGCCATGAAGAAACTGAGGTTCAGTGTGGCAGTGATGTGTTCATGGTCACACAGCTAATAAAGGTCTAAGGTGGGATTTGAGGTGCCTCTCCATGCCACTCTGCCCTCATTGGCATCCCACCCCCCTACAAGACAATAAGCTGTTTGTGAAGGCAAGCCCCAGGCTTTCTCCCACTTTGCATCATCCTTAATACCTCAAAAGGTGCCCTGCTTTTGGCAGGAAATGAGTAGGGGTGCCTGTTCCATTGTAACTCCTAGAATTCAGTCCTGCATTCTAAGCTATTAAGAAATGCCCACAGCACAGGACTGGAGTCACAGGAGGCCTCCAAGGTTGGGGACAAGAGAAGCCACCACTAGCATCTGAAGCCTGACACAGGGGCAGGGCTAGAATATTGTGGAAGCCAAGGGAAGTAGGAAGGGAAGGGAAGTCTTTATTAAGCACCTACTATGTTCCTGGCACAGTGCACTTTCCAGGTCTCATCTGATCCTAAAGTGATCCACACCAGTCATCAGAGGCCAAAAAGAGGGAAGATGGAAAAACTTGAATCTAGGAAGAAGCCTCTGCAGACCATGGAGTGAGTCGGGGGGTCCCTTAGAGCAACAGGAAGACCAGGGATGAGGAAAGTGTTCAACTCAACATTTATTAAGCACCAACTGTGTGCTGAGCATGGTACTAGGTTCCGTGGGAGATACAAAATTTAGATAAGACACAATCTCTGCCCTCATGGGCCTTACAGTCTAGTAGGAATCAATGGAGAGGGAGTAGCAAAGTCTCCTCCTTTGAAAGGTTTGACCAGGAATGGAAGGTCAATGCTGGGACCAAAGTGGCTACCACACTCCTAGGGCTTCCTGTCTGGGGCAAGCAGGATTAGGAAAAAGATGCCCCTGCTGAAAGCACAAGAGGAATTCCGAGGGGGGAAGCTCCTAACTAAACCCTGGAGCCACCTGCTGTGGCAGGATGCTTCCCCAACAGGCATCGATGCCAACCACCAGCTTGGGCTCTCCTCACCCCTATGTCTCCTACCTTAGCCTTCCCTACTCATCTCCCTGCCAATGGCCCAGGGGCCTGGCCTCTAGAGCTGGGCACAAGTACTACCTTTCTCTTATCTTTCTAATTGCTCCTGCCCATCCCACTCCCCTCTCCAAGGCAGCAGCTGCACAGTCTTAGTGGTCACGTCAGAAAAGTCCCCTGTGAGGAAGGAAGCTGTGGTTAGTAATGCAAAACCTCTCCACTCAGGTTAATCACAGGAAGAAGGAGCTTTACCGCATTGTCCAATCTGTCCCTCCCCGCCTCCCCCAGGAGGAACTGAACCCCACTGCTGAGGGTGAGGATGGGCCAGGAGTCGCAAAGTGTAGTCTGAATGGACGATGGCTGGGAACAGCATGAGGCTTTCATGCCAATGTTACCAGTTCCTTCCTAGGCTGGTGGTGGGACGGGTATTCCTTCAGGGCTCCAGGCTGGCTTTCCCAGTGGCCGCTCCTGGTCAGGACACGGCCCCTAGAAGTGGTGTCTGGGGCTTCAGACCCCTCAGTGGTAAGGCCGGGGGCCCAAGCAGTTTCTATTCAATGGGGAACAACAAGGCTGCCTTGCAAGTTCCCCTCCCTGACATGATCTCCCTGTAGACAGGGCAGTGAAGTCAAATATTCATCACAGGATTGGTGCAAGTTGGGGTGGGGTGGGGGAGGGGCATGGATGGGAAAGGGTCCTGTGGGGCCCTATCCAGGGGGGTCTTATTGCTTTCATCCCAGTCTGGCCCCCAGACAGGGTTAAAGCCGAGGCGCAGATAGATAAAAGGCAGGTGTTTAATCACCATCTTCTGGCTGTGGAGGCAAGAGGCCCAGCCTCTACTAAGCCTTGGGGCAGCCAGGCTAGATCTTCCTGTTTGACAGAGAATGATGATGCCCTGACCTTGGCTGGCAAGGTGCCCGCCATCTTTCCCACCCCCTCCGCCTACTCCACCCACTTCCATGACCCTTTGCATCATCACCTGTTCCTCTGTACTCTCCTCAATCTGCCTTGCTGGCTTCATATCTCACTTGGGTGGGAGGGGGAGTGGGAGGGAAGGTTGAGAGTCCCCCTCTCTGGTCAGTTGACCATCTCTGCCTTCTGGCAGTCCCTCTGTAGGGGCCTTGCATCCACCCCTCTCTCCATGGACCTAGCTCCAGCACAGAAAGTCCATCCCTGACCCTGGCTTTTAAGTTGTCCCCAAAAGAGAATCAGAAATGGAGGAAAGGGAGACAAAAGTTTGGGCTCCAGGGGGTCATTGGGAACTGAGGATCATGTCTAGAAAAAGGCTCATCCTACGCCTTCTCGGGCAGACGTAAGGCACAGTGTGGTGGTCGTCAGGGTCAAGGAGGGGAGGGGAGGAGAGAGTAAGAAACCAAGCCTGAAGGCTGCTCCAGGGCATCCCTGCAGGAACAGCCTGGGGAGGGGAGCGGGGAAAGGAAGGGTTGCCCTCACCTCCTGTGCCCCCCAAACCCCATCATGAGACACTCATCAGGCCACCCTCCAAGAGGATGACCCGCAGACTCTCCAAGTGCAAACTCGGGGCAGATGGGAGGGTCAAGGCTCAAGTGGTCTTGCCCTTTTGCAGGAGACCCTCTTAGCTTTTCACCATCCCAGGAAGTGGTAATGAGGTTGCTTGTTTCCCAAGGGGCAGAGAATCCCTCCCTTTCCCTAAGCAACCCAAAACCCTGAGGTAAGTGGCCAACTGCTCCTTGACCAAAGCCCATCCCTGGACGGCTGCTGGGCAGACTTCTCCGAGTACCAAGGAGTCCTTTCAGGGAGCCCTGCCCATAAGCCCCTGCTCTGGGCTCAGGGAGGGTTTCAGGAAGCCCACTTCAGGGCTAACATTATAATACTCCAGGACCCCTTTCCAGAGCCCCCTCCAGGATGGGCATGGGAAGGCACATTCAGCTTGGTAGCTGGAACTGCCAAGCAATCCCAAACCAAGAGACTACCACTGGGAGCCTGGGGGCCACCCCAGAACAAGGGAGTGGGGCTAGGCAGACACATTGACGTCCCTGAGAGAGATGGCACCATTTGTGGCTTCGGGGGGCTTGTCCTCCAGCAGCAGGGCTGGTGTGTCTGTGGCAATGGCCATAGTGGGGGTGTCCGTGGGGGCGGGAGAGGCCAGGCCCTGGGCCAGGATCTGCTGGATAGTTTTACGAAGGTTGGGGTGCAGCCGGCCCTGGGTCTGGTAGAAAACCTCCAAGGCGAAGGACTTGAGGGCACCGGTGCAGAGGTCCTCATAAAGCGGGATGGTGTACATACGGGACATCTGTAACACAACAGGTTCAGCTGAATGGCTGTCCCATAGGTAAGGTATAGGCAGGGCCATTCACCTGCAAACTAGCAACTTGGGGCCCCTACTTCTGGCCTTTCCCATCTGTCCACTAGAGGGAGCCCTCGGCAGCAAGCCTCCAACCCCTGAGAAGACGCCCCAGTGCACAGGCTCTCAGTAGGACTTGCCGAGCCCAAGGATATCACAGAGTCCATCCCATTCCTATTGCTCTGGGCTCCCTCCCAGCTCCCAGAGTCTCGGTTCTAAGGTCTCTTTCATCTCTAACACCAGCGCTGGTTCTTAGACCCCTCCCAGCTGACATTATCTGTTCTAAGGCCTGTCTCAGGTACCTGGCTCTCCAGGAACCGCCGGACTTTGTAGAGGTCTGGGTAGTAGTCATTCCGGACGACAATCTGGAGCCATCGGATGCGGATCTCGGCATTCATGGAGTCCAGCAGTGAGGAGTAACACTTGGAGAGCCTCATCACCACTTCTGAGGAGGCCAGACATATAAGACTTGGTTTAAAAAATCCTCCCCAGGGACCCATATCAGGATAGGTGGGACATTCAACATCTCAGGGTCACTGACTTCATTTCTGGTCCCCGATGACCCTCAATCACCATCAATTGATCACCTAGGGCCAACAAGGACCCAGTCATCACCCCCAGTCAGGGCCCACACCCTCCCAGTACATACCACAGAGCAGTGGAAACCCCAATCACCTCAGACAGTACCCACCAGGGAGGATTGGGGACCCCAAACAACATTCACCACAGGGCAGCACTCGCCCTGGCACAGTGGGACTCCTCAGCCAGGGCTAACTTTAGGGCACTGGGGACCGCGACCACCCCTGCAATGCTCACCCTGGGGCAGTGGGGACCCATCCAGAAGACGATCCAGGAAAAGAACAGTCTGGAACGTTTTCCACTTGGTGATGTCGATGCTGCTGGCTGAAGCAGCTGCCTGGTCCAGGGGCTCTGCCGTCCACAGCCGGAAGAGGGTCTCCACAGGCCTGGTCAGGCTGGAGCCCTGTGATAAATCTGGCTCAGCGAGAGGAGGCCCAGTGGCATTGAGCCAGCGCTCAAACTCTAGCCCTGGAAGAATAAATAAGCAGGAAAGCAAGTAAGGAGACAGGCCCCATACAGAGGGCCTGGGCCATGCCATGCACTCCCTGTGACTGATGCAAGAACCATCAAGGGCCCAGCCTTTAGGCTGGCACGACCCTGGCTCTCCAGCCTTCAGCTACACAACAGAAGAAAGTCTTCCACCTCCTTCCCTGAGCCTGGACTCTGGTCCATCAGCACCAGGGACAGCACCCTTTTGGGAAGGACAGAGCACAGAAACCAGGGCTTTGTTCCCCACCTGCTTTGCTGTCCACACTCTGCTCCTTCAACTCAGGAAAGAAATTCAGGAAAGAATCCAGAAGATCTTGGGCAACGACACTGCTGAACTTGTACTTCTCCACATAGGCCTGAGAGAGAGAGAGAGAGAGAGCATGGCAGGACAGTGAGGAAGACTCACCAGGTCTCAGTGGGGCAAGGAAAGGGGGAGGCTTGGGCACCCTGGGCACATGGAGGGAGACTTGGGAAGGAGCAGGACACACACAGCTTGTGCACACCTGATCTTGGCAGCTGATTGGAGAAAGGCAGAGATCTGCAAGGGTTAGCCTGAGGCCCCAGCCAATGAGCTGAGCCGGAGCAGCAGCTACATGGCACTAGCCCCAACTCAGCCTCAAGGGAGGTGTTTGCTCTGTGGGGGTCTGAGTGAGGAGGAATACCATCTGTGGTAGCACTGCCCCCGTATGGTTCAACCACCTATGAAAGTGGAGCAGGCCTTGAATCCCACCTTGGATTCAGTGGAGTCCATGACAGGCCTAAAGACCCTCAAGTAAAGAATCTACATAGGGACCTAGGACTTAAAGCCAGAAGGGGCCACAAAATACACCACCATCGGGTTCAATTCCCTAGTTTTACATAGAAGGAAACTGAGGCCCAGAAAGATGACTGGACTTGCTTAGGGTCCCAGAGCCAGGGTTTAGACCCCAGTCCTCAGGCAGGGCTCTAACATACCCTGTGTTTGCTTACTGTCCTTAGGGATGATAGTCAAGGCTGGTGGGGAGGCAAGGGGCGGGGAGGGAACAGGGGCACTAACTCGAAGGAAGGAGTCAAAGTGCTGAGGGTCTCCACAGAGCTGCGACAGGTAGTAGACAAAGCAGTATCCCTTCTCATAGGTAAACAGGTTCATGAGGTTGCTGGGATTCACCCCTGAAAAGAGAAGAGCAGTCACCCAAGATGGCGCACACTGGGGCTGGGAAGCCCCCACTCCTAGCCTGCCCCTGGGAGGTGGAAGGGGGAGAGGTACAGAACCTGCAATGTCCCCGCTCCAGCTAGACGTGGGCTGCTGGGGAAACAGAGGAAGATGGGCGAGTAGGGGGAGGTACCAGGACAGAGGGTGGGGGAGAGAGAGGGCATGGGCAAGGGGAGGGCATGGGTGAGGTACCTGGTTCCAGTTTGACTTGCAGCTTGCTCACAGGGTTGTCCTCTCCGAGGAGCTTCATCTGTCGATGGAGGGCATCGAGGCGGAATGCCGTCTCCAGGCACGTGAAGGCAGCGCCTAGTCCAGGGAGGGACAGATGTTAGGTCATACCCCAGGCTGGGAGAGGGAGGGGAAAAATGGAAACCAGCCCCAGCTGGGGACAGTTAACATTACTGCATCCAGGCCCAGGCGGACTGGACAACACACATTCATTCATTAACGTACTCACTCAATAAACTTCTGCCAAGTGGCAGACACAGGGCTGGGCACATGGGGATAAAAGGATGGAAAGAAAAGTGTCTCTGCCCTCCAGGAGCTGCCATGCTATCAGAAGGAGGTAGGAGGATAGCTCAGAGAAAGAAAGGTAAATACAAAGAGAGTAGATACTGGGATGGGACCCTAGCACCCAGGAGAATCAAGACAGGCTTCCTGGAGGAGGGGACACTTGGATTGGGAAGGAAGAGAATCTAAAAGGTGCCACCCACCAGGAGGAAGGGTGTTTCAGGCAGGGGGTTCAGATTGTGCAAAGATATGGAGATGGGATGCCTATGGAAAATGACCTATTGGGCCAGAATGTGTGCCAAGGGACATAACATCCAAGAAGTCAGGAAATACAAGCTGGAACCAGGTCATCAAGGACTTCAATGCCAAACAGAGGAATCCTGCTTTGACCCAAGGGAAGCTGGGAGTCATTGAGGTTTCTTGAGTAGAGTGACCTAGTCATCAGGAATGCCAGCTTGGCAGCTGTGTGGAAGACACTTTGGAGGAAGGAGACAGCCAGAAGCCCATAAATGGCCAATGTGGAAATATTCTGCATCATTTCACATGTATAATTGATCTCGTATTGTCTTCCTTCTCAGTGGGTGTGGGAGGGAGAGAGAATTTGGAACTCCCAATTTAAAAAGGACTATTAAAAATAAACAAATGATGAATTAAAATGTTAATAAAAATCCAAAAGCTCATGAGCCAGGCTGCTGGAAGGAGGGCCCGCTCTGATCTAGGGTCTCCCTCCCCCACCATCAGGCCCTGGCTGGTGAGTAGCAAACACTGGTGGGCACACTCCATTCCTAGAGGCTGAGTTAGTGTGTGAGAAGGGTCCTCTGGGGAAAGGACTAGACACTCCTCCCACCAGCACCTGGGGAGCCGTACCGTAGGTCTCGGTGGTGATGCGGCGCTGGGCGTAGGTGGCTAGCCCCTCACTCAGCCACATCTCCTCCCATGTGGCGTTGGTGACCGCATTGCCAAACCAACTGTGGGCCACTTCATGGATGATGTCAATGATGAGAAACTCATCACTCTCCAGGATGGAGGAGATGATGAAGGTCAGGCAAGGGTTCTCCATGGCCACGATTGGGAAGGAGGGGGGGAGGAAGACGATGTCATACCTGGAAGGAGGGTTTGTGGCAGAAGGACGGGTCAGCCTGGGAGCCACACCCTTGGCCCTGTGGGCCCTGAAAGCTTCAGGCAGGCAAGTTAGTGCTCCTGGCCTGACATCAAGGAGCCATGAGTTCAAATCTGGTCTGGGACACTTACTATCTGTATGACCCTGGGCAAGTTAACTAACTGTTCTCTGCCTCAGTTTCCTCAGCTGTAAAATGGGGATAGTAATAGAACCTATCTCCCTAGGTTGTTGTGAGGATCAAATGAGATAATACTAACAAAGTGCTTAGCAGGTGGCTGGCTCATAGTAGGCGCTATATGTTAGCTGATATTATTATAACAAGCTCACAGAGCTCAAAGGCAATTGGGTGCTCTAGACTATTCACTACCACTGTGCCTTGATCTTGGTCTCCCCTTAGACTGTGGGCATTTCAAATAGATCTCATATTGCAGGCACATGTCTCCCCTGGCCTTTGTCCCTCCCCCAGAGTTTTCCACACACACAACAGGTGCCTAATAAATGTTTTGTTGGATTTGAATTTGTGACCAAGTTGATCCCCAAAAAGAGATCTGAGAATGCCCCTCTCCCTCTTCTTTGAAGAGGTGGGGGCCTGTGGGTGTGGAGCATGGCGTTGGATGGCATGTTTTGGATGACTTGCTGAATTTCACTATTTTTCTTTCAAATCTGGTGTTTTCAGCAATAGCTCTCCCCGAGGGTGAGGCAAGAGAGGCAGAGTGGGAAATGGAGACAATATAAAAACAAGACATATGGATTAAGATGGATTTTTTTTAAAAAGATAACTTTTCATTGGATTCATGTGGCTAATCTCCCTAAGGGAAAGCTTCCCCCTTTGGAGTGCATGGTGGAGGTGTCCCTCCCTCTCCCTCTTCCCCCTGCACCCCTCCTCCCCAACCCCACCCCTCTCACCTGCCCCACAGGTAGGGCCCATAGAGCTTCTCAGCTATGCTCAGCCACTGCTCCACCAGGCCAGACAGTTTGCTTGTGGCCATGGACAACAGACAGGGCTCAGCCCATACTCTGCTCCTGCCAGAAACAGCAAGATTGAAGGTAACACATCCACAGAGGAGCCAAATGATTCCCCAAGAGACACCCAGGTTCAAATCCTGCCTTGAACCCCAGCTGGCCCTGCGGCTATTGACCTCTAGGAGATTCTGTTCCTTCATAGGCCAAGTGAGGATAAAAATACCTGTCGAAGCTTGGCCCCAAACACAGGAAGACACCTCTTCTGCTTCTTAGCAGAGGTGAGGAGCTGCAGACAGGAAATGCTGCATACAATAGCAGAGTTTGGTTTCCAATGTGCTGGGCAGTTTCATGGAACTGGGGAGTACCAGGGGGAGGAAGAGGAGAAAGAAGCCCAGAGCAAGGGCTGTGATGAAGATGGTGTTTAAAAAGGCCCCGTCAGCCATCAGCTCTCCACAGGACTGGTGTGTGGATCTAAGGACATCTGGCACCTGAAACACCTGGGCCTTTAAGAGGGGAGAGGGGCTGCACTTGGCTCGACACTGTGACAGGGCACTCCCAGATGAGCAAAGGCCTTCCACCAAGGTAGGCTGCCATCTTCTATAGCCTCAGGGAATTGTTGAGAACACTGAGAGTTTTAGTGAGTTGACTAGGTTCACATGGCCAGTAGTTATCCCAAGGCAGTACTTGAACCCAGACCTTCAGGATTCCTAGATGGGTTCCCTCTGCCCTCCGCCAAGCCCTCACTAATTATCAGCTCTGCCATGCTGCCTGTCTCCCCTTTGGTACTGGTGGCTTGGCCTGCAGCTAGCACTGGCCCCAGGTCCAGTCATTCCCCAGGGAGCTGACTGGGACAGGTTAGAGAGAGAGCCCACTAGACTTCCCAGCCAGCTATTCATTAGGGTCATCAGGGAAAGCCAACTGCCCTCCCCTCTAGGGAAGTGACTGGCACAAGGTGTTCGATCAGATTAGCTCATTACCACTCTGGAAATAAAAGGGAACAAGGCCCTTAGGGCACAAGACCTTGTCAGCTCTGGCAAATCTTGAGAAGTACAACAGGAAAACTTGAGAATGTTTTGGCACCAGGTGTTAAAATGGGGGAGGAAGCCCAATGTTCAGAGGCCCAGGGTGGTGGAAGAATCTGGGAGACGGGGCTGGAAGGCCCCAAGGGGCACACCCATCCTCTCCTGCCCATCCTGCCTCCCCCAGGCCTGTCCCCTCCCTGTCCCTTCCTCTCTGCCACTTTTTTTTTAAATCTCTTACTTGATGCCCCAACTTGTGAAAGACAGAAAGGAGATGATGTTGCCCCTCAGAGAAGGGAAGCTCCGGCTCTCCCAGTGACTGCTCACCCAGGGTGCAGGACTACCTGTGCCCTGCCATCATGCCAGAGACATTCACCTCCTTCCTGCTCTTCCCTGGGACTGCTCTCTCCCTGTGAGACTTTCCCTTCCCAGGGTTTAGGTCATGCAGGGTCCATTGCCCTACACTCCAGCCTTGATCCCCTGATGAGGCAAAGGACCAGAACCAGAGTCAAAGGGCCTTCATTCATCGGCTCATGGGATCAGGTATTTAGAGCTGGGAGGGATCTCAAAGGCCATCAGCCAGACTCTCCCATTTTACAGATGAGGAAACTGAGGCCCACAACGGTTAAAACTTGCTAAAGGTCACACTGCTAATAAGTGTCAGAGCAGAATCCAAACTCAGGATTTTTTCCCCCAGCTTCATGTCCAGTACTCTCCCCCACTGCTCCAGAGATGATACAAAGAAATGGTGCCCAACACGGCACTGAGGGTTAAAATCCCTTATCTGAGTGGCCGTGGGAGAATCACCAGCCTCAGTTTCCTCATCTGTAAAACAAGTTTGAATTAAATGACTTTGAAGATTCCTTCCCTCTCTAAATATGTCCTATGACCTCACTTGGATTCCCCACTCTGCTGCTTATTCCTTATGTGACCCTGGGCAAGGCATTTCCCCTACCCCACCTCAGTTTCCTCCTCTAAAAAATAAGAGGATTGGACTGAATGACCTCTAAGGTCCCTCCCCACTCTTGGTCTCTCCGATTACCCTCGCACAGTCTGGAAGAGTCTTCTTACCTGGGCCCAATGTCGGCTGGCACAAGCTCTCCTGCCACCAGCGCCACCAGGTATGCAGGCACTGGATATTCCATGTGGAACTGGTACACGCCCTCCTTCTCCAGGTAGGCACTTTGGGTGGCACTCATCAGCACTTGGACCCCAGCAGGAGCCTGGAAGACAAAACCAGGTGACTGTCCAGGGCTGGCCGGAGCAATCCAGCAGCAGCGGCTGTCAACAGGCATCCAGCAAGGGCCCTCTAGGGAGAGACCCCTGGGCTGGCACCTCTTGGGGCACACGAAGAATGGATGGAGGGCTGGAAGGGGCATGGAGACCAGGGGAAGGGGGCAGGTGTCCCTCCCCAACTCCATCCCTTTGGTTCAGATAGCACAAAGCTGGGGGTGGGAGAATGAGGGCTGTAACTGTATGGGAGAAGAGGTCTTGAGTCAGGAAGTCTTGGGGATCCTGTGATTAATGAGAAACTTATGCTGCAGGGAATCATCAGCTCTGAGGCCCTTGGGCAGCTAAAGGTGCCAGGTCTAGGCCCACAAGACAGAAAGCAGGGAACTGGCCCCACAGACCTGGTGCCCAGGGGAGCAGAAGAGACAGCTGGGCACTAGGCATACAAGAAGATCTAAGGCAGACTTCCCAGCAGAAAGGGAATATCTGTTACAGTAGCCCCAATGACATGCCAAGGACTCCCCCTAATGCCCCTCATTTTTCCAGTCTCTTTTCCTATCACATCTCTTTACACAGCCTCTATTCCAGAAAAGCTGACCTGGATGCTGCTCTGCATCCTCAACACTACCTCCAGCCTCTGCAACTCTGCCCAGGCTGGGCCCCCTGCCTAGAATGCCATCCCTCCCCACCTCTGCCCTGTGGAATCCTGCCTTCCCTCAAGTACAGCTCCGGCAGCGCTATATCCTCCAAAAGACTGTCTGGATTGGTTGCTAATCTGGGAGTGCTCCTGCCCCACTGCAATAATGCTGGGTAGACTTTGGGTTTTCTTATTCAGGCCCAAGTTGTATCACCCCAGGAGAACACAAACTCCTTGTGGGCAGAGATTGTGTTCATTTTTATCTTACGGTGCCAGCTCACTTGTTGCTTAAGAAATACAAACCTCAGTTTTGCTCTTTATCTACCTGTGTGACCTTAGAAAATTCACTTCTCCCTCGGATTCTATTTCCTCCCCTATAAAATAGTGGAATTGGAGCAGATAAGCTCTCAGTCCCTTCTAGTGACAGATTAAGATCCTCTAATTCAAGGCACTTCTCTTCCCAGGGCCTCAGTTTCCCCAACTGTAAAATGAGAGAGGTGGAGGAGACAATTCCCCTCAACACTCCACTGAGAAACTTCCCTTTCCAAACTTAGAATCCCACCACCGAGACCATCTTCTTTCTCAGTCTCCTCCATAAAATCGTGTGTTTGGACCAGATGACCAACTGAGGCCCAGCCAGGGCTGGGCCTAGGAGCCCAGGAGACTGAATGAGCTGTGGGCACACTCACAGGAAAGAAGGAGGAGTTCTCGCCTTCCAGATGTGCCCCAGATAAACCAGCTAAGCAGCCCCTGGCCACCCTCCTGGGAGGACGCAGGACTCACCTTGACAGTGGCAGAGTAAGTACATTTCACCGCGGGTGTGTCGAAGCAGGGGAAGAAGGAGCGGTTGCACACAGAGTGGCCCTGGGTGAAGACGAATGGCTTGGAATTGCTGTAGGTCAGCTCGGGATCCAGCCACCAGATCTGGGGGATGACAGGAGGGAGGACAAAGTCAGAGTCTGCCCCAGAAGGCAACCACTCGGTGCATCTGCTAAGGGACTCCTTTGGTCTGGGGCTGGGTCACAGGAGAGGTAGCCTGCACAGCAACACAGCAAGTCACAGGCTGTGCTGCCCTGGGTTCAAACCCAGCCCAGCCATTTAATTAAGACTCCTGTGACCTGCAGTAAGCCATGGGGCTCCAGTTTTTCCATCTGTAAAATGGAGGGATGGAACCAGATGGCCTGAGGTCCCTTCCACTTCTTGATCTGGGATGCTCGGAATCCTGTTGATAGTATAGGTCATGCCACTTTGCTAAGCCTCAGTTTCCCCTTCAGTAAAATGGGGACAGTACCCCCTCCCTCATGAGATTGTGGCTTTGGTCAACGCTAGGGAGCTGGGCTTGGTGTCACCAGCCCAACGCCATGTGGTCGTGGCCAAGTCACAACTCCCATGGGCTAGGCAATAGTCTAAAACTGGGATGTGCACAAGAGGTGCCAACCCATGCAGGGGGAGAGAGTTCCCTACACAGAAACTGCATAAACCCCAGGCCCCATGACAACATATCAACTTTTCCAACCTCGTGAGTGCTCATCTTGGAGTGGGAGAGCCAAGTTCAAGGGCCAGAACTGACTGACCATTCACAGCTGTGTGGCCCCCAGCCAATCATTTGACCCTTAGTTTCCTCATCTTTAAAGTGAGAGTGAAAACTCTCACCTTCCCTAGGGTGGCTCAAGGAGAAGATGCTTGGTAATCCAGAGGGAGCCCAGACACAGAAATGTGGGCTTGTCCTAAGAGCAGGGAAGGAGGGTAAGAGGGGGGTAAAGGCATCCCATGACTGGGCAGACAGAGGAACCAAGGATGGAAGGCCCAGGCAGGTACAAGAGATGGCAGGAGAAGGGAAGGGCCGAGCTTTCCACTATGTTGGCCGGTTCATCTGGCATCCTCAAGAGAGAATCTGCAAGCCCTTAACTCTTCAGGCTGCCCTTGTCATCATACTTAATGGCCCTGGGGCCCCTGGGTCCATTCCTGCAGGCTGATTCTTAATTCCTTCCTTCTGGCCTTCCCAAGTACTTTCAGACCATCTGGCTTCCCATACAGGGAGACCTAGCCTTCCCCACAGAAAGGAGAAGCTTGAGAAATGTGGACTGACAAGTTTGTCAGAAATCCCATCTTACAGCTGAGAAGCCTGAGGCACAGGGAGGCTTTGTAGGGGTAACAGTAGCTAAAAGAGGCTCATCCAAGATCCAAGTCTCCTACACATCACAGACTATCTGTCTAAATGAGGCCCTGTGCTGGGCACCTCAAGAATTACACAAAGAAAGCCCCCTCCCATACAAGCCAGGGGAGTCCAGTGGATTTGGAGTTAAAGGATTCTGTCCCTTCCTCCCTGGGATACCTTGGCCAAGTCATATGACTTCTGAGTCCCAGTTTCTTCATCTTTAAAATGAGCAGAGTGAACTAAGATACTTCAAAGATTCCTTTCAACTCCAAACCTTGAATCCCAAGAACCTAAGGCAGCCAGATATATACCAAACTAAAACTACCCAGCCACACTAAAGAGGCTCATGACTGCCAATTGTGACTCAGCCCATCCCCTGGATATCCCAAGTCCTCTCAAGGCCTACCATGAACATCTCCCAAATCATCAATTAAATTGACTTCACTCCAATCAACAAATATTTATCAATAAAGTCAATAAAACCTTTGATTAAGGTGACCAATTCAATCAACAAACCTCTACCTCATGCCAGGCACCGTGCTAAGCAATGAGGATACAAAAGAAGGCAAAAGATAGTCCCTGTCCTCAAGGTTTACAGTCTAATGGGGCAGACAATGTGCAAGCAAATCTACAGAAAACAACCTACATACAAGATACACAAGAAATACTTAAGAGGGAAGGTACTAGAATTAATGGGGGGATTGCAGAAGTCAAAGATTGGATTTTAGTAGAGACCTGAAGGGACCTAAAGAAAGCCAAGGGAGTCAGTCATCAGGTGTGCAGGAGAGAGAGCATTCCAAGCATTCGGGATAGTCAGAGGAAATGCCCTTTCAGACCTGAAAGATGGAGGGTCTTGTTTGTGGACCAGGCAGGAGGCTAGGGTCACTAGATCCAAGAAAATGTGTCAGGGAGTGAGGCAGAAGAAAAATGCATAGGGAGAAGGGGACAAGTTCTGAAGGGCTTTGAACACTAAGCACAGAATTTTATATTTGATCCTGGAAGTTTATTAGGTGACATGGTCAGACTTGAGTTTTAAGAAAATCACTTTAGTAGCTGAATGAAGGATGAATTGGAGAGGGGAGAGACTGGGGGCAGGCAGATACTCCCTCCACCCAGCAGCTGTTACAATAATCCAGGAGTGAGGTGATGAGGGTTGGCACAAACAGGTGGCCATGCCCATTCAAGGAGAAAAGGGGGAGTATTGGAGAGATGTTGCTAAGGTGAAATGGACAAGAGATGTACCAAGGTGAAATTGACAGGCCTTGGCATCATATTGGATATTGGAGGTGAGAAAGAGTCAGGAGTTGAGGATGACTCCTAGATTGGGAGTCTGAGGGACTGGGAGGATGGGGGTGCCTTCTACATTAATAGGGACGGTAGAGAGGAGGAAGGTTTAGGGGAAAAGATAATGGGTTCTGTTTTGGACAGAATTAGCTTAAGATGTGTACTAGATGCCCAGTCTGAAATGTCTGAAAGGCGGCTAGAGATGTAGACTGGAAGTCAGCAGGGAGTTTGAGAGTGTTTTGACTTAAGGAAAGAGAGAGAGAGAGTGTGTGTGTATTTGTTCGTGTGTGTATGTTCTACCAAATGAGATCTGCCAGGAGAAGCAACTTCCCAAAGGTCAAACAGCTTTCAGCACACTTGATAAAGGATGGCTACCATTAGAAACGATGTCAAAGGCAAGGATTTGCAGCCAGGAAATCAAAGACTCGACAGCAGAGGCTGGATCCCACAGGGCAGTGAAGAGGGCCTCTGCTTGCTGAGTGACTATAAGTTATTTGAATATTACTCTTCCCTCAAGTTCCTAAGAAAGGTATTAAAAAACCAAAAAGGAAAACAAAGAAACAACCCTCATTACATCTCACCTGAGTTAAGGCAGAAGTGTCCACCAATCATTTAAGGTCAACTCAACAAGAATTGATACCTACCCTTTATGGTGCCAGACCATAAAGAAGCTGCCCATCTATCCATAGAGCTTCCAGATTAGACTACTGGCGGAATATAAAGGACATATAACTACAGAAGAACAAGGTATGTATTTTAAATAAAATCCTGGCACCAGGGAAAGTGGGTCAATAATGGGCAGGTGAGGAGCCAGCCTTTCCAAGAGGCTTTGGATCTGAGTGGGGGGCTGTGAGGAGGGAGGGCAGCCCTGCCCTCTGTCCGGGAGACAGAGGATGGAATGGATACCCCAGAAGCTCCATTTTCCTGGCTTTGAGAGTGTGCAAAACACCTGTGTCCCCATGCCTGGCTCAGGAGTTCCTGGCACATCAGAGGTGTCCTCGAGGTCAGGCTGAGCCTCACAGCAATGAGAGTGAAAAATGAAGCAGGAGACTGGGGCTGGTTGGTAGAAAGTAACCCTAGATTTCCAGGACAGTGACAGTATAAGGTGGAGCCATTTAGATATGGAGTCGAGAGGACCTGAGTTCAAATCCTGCTTTTGATACTTGCTGTGTGACCATGAGCAGGTCACTTCTACCTTTCTGAGTCTCTGTTTCCCTATCAGTAAAAAGGGTATAAAAATGCCTAAAGTATCTACTTTTCAGGCTCCAATGAGATAACAATCTACTTAAAAAGCTTTATGAACTTTAAAGTACTGTTCAAATGTCTATTTTACCAGTACTTACACCTTGCTGTGGAGTCAAAGGATGGAGCTGGGGTCAAATCTCACCTCTGACACTTGCTACCTATCTTCTCTGGCCTTCAGTGTCTACTCCTATAAGAGGAGGGGGTCCCAGACTCACTCCAGCTCTACATCTGATCCTTGCAATGGAAAGCCAGCTTTAGGTCAGGGTCTCTTCTCCCTGGGTGAGGCAGAGAAGTGGAGCTTAGTGCCAATGAGATACATAGAGCAGGGGTACTAAAGAAAGTTGAGGCTGCTGCCAACAGAGGAGCAGCTGGAATGCAAGAGGGGTGAGCCAAGGCCAGAGAAGGCCTAGGGAAAAATTTGCTAGGTGGCACAGGGCACAGAGCATTGACCTGGGCATCAGGAAGTCCTGAGTTTGAATCTTGCCTCAAACATGTACTGGCTAAACACAATCTCCCTAAGACTGCTTCCTCATTACATGATGGGGGAGGGTGGCCTACATGGCCCTAAAGTTTGTTAATCCTATTAAATGCCTACTATGTGCCTGGCAAAAAGCAGTCTCTGCCACTGTGAAGCTCACAGGCACCAGGCATGGTGCCCAGCTCCTACCCTGCACAGAGCATAGGCGGAATTGTTTGTTCCCTGTCAGAGCACCCTCAGGAGGAAGGTCCTAGCAGCCTGGCTCTCAGGGCTGGTTTTAGAACTCAAGAACCTGCAGGCAGGGGCACCACACCGCTGCTGCCGAGCTGTGGCTTCATCCCACCTTCTGACAGTATTTTGTAGCTTCCAAACAATATTCCTGTGTAGTAGGTTGGACAAGCATTGGCTCCATTTTTCATACAGAGAAACTGAGATGAGTAAGTCAGCTTGTTCCCCCAAAAGTCATAGAGGGTGGGGGAGGTTCTGTCTCCAACCCATGTTTTCTAATTCTCAAAGCCCAGTGCCCTTGTCTACCTCAATGATTGAAAGCAGGCAGGGAGAAGGGGGAGGCATGCTGGGGAACTGAGGAGGCAGAGCTCTAGGAAGAAAGTCATTCACTGGGGATAGAAGTGGTTAAATTTGAAGGAAGGTCACATGCAAGGACTGAGAGTGAGACTGCATGGGCCACACAGTGGGACAGACCATGGGGGACCATGAATTAAGATGGAGGATGGCAGTCAGTGGCCACAGGGATGAACTATGCCTCCACCAAATGTCAGCACCCAGGAGTAGAGAGGCCTTTTCATCTGTATATACTCCAGCTCTGACCTCCAGTCCTAAGAGTAGGCTCCCCCAAACAAAAAAGGAGATATGCTTTCTGTCCACTCCCACCATTCAGCCCAGGGTCACTTCTCTGGAGCAGCCGCATATTTCCTGTTTGCTTAGCTCAAAGACCTACAAATTACCATGTACATCCTACGACCATAGACCTAGAGGTAGAGGGAATTAGAAGTCATTAAGTTCATTTAGAGAGCAGCCTAACTGGCTGAGCGGATGGTATGTTGAACCTGGAGTCAGAAAGACCTGAGTTCAAATCTGACCTCAGACACTTACTAGCTGTGCGACACTGGGCAAGTCACTTAACCCTGTTTGTCTCAGTCTCCTCATCTCCAAAATGAGCTGGAGAAGGAAATGGAAGACCCCTTCAGTATCTTTGCTAAGAAAACCCCAAATCAGGTCACAAAGAATTGGACCCAACTGAAAAATGACTGGACAGCAACAGTAGTAGAAAGAGAGATGAATTTGGAGTCAGGGCCCTGGGTCTGAATCCTCTCTCTACCATTTTCTAACTGTGTGACCTTGGACAAGTCAACCTCTTCAGGCTTCTGTTCCTCTGTAAAATCAAGGGGTTTTACTCTTACTAAGAGTAAGAGAAATGCAAACTAAAAACTCATACAACGCAAAATATAACAATAAAATACTACAGCTAAGAGGAAAACTGTTTACGCTGAAGGAGCTACAGGTGGATGGGCCCTCTACTTCAAATAGGTCCAACTGAAAAACACCTTAGGACTATGTTCCAACAGGGACTGAATTGTTCTCACCCTCTGACTTGCTACAAAGTCGATTTCTTGGATTCTTCGGACAATCCTAGAAGAACCAGAATGGCTTAAAGTCAGAAGTGCCAAAACTGCTGCTCTGCCAGAATTAGATTAAAATGCAATTAAGAAATACTTAACATAATAAAAGAAAAATACAATATGACATAGACAATGTTAATTTGTGGTTTTCTAAGTCAATAGGGCTTTCCCATTCTAGTAGAGTTTGATACCCCTGGCTTAAGCAACAATTGGATATGGCCAGTCCTAGCAGATATTTATCATGTTCTCATGAGATTGAAGAGGAAGAAGAGTGGGAATCTAGTCAGAGGACTCGACCAAGTTCACACAGTTAATGGTAGAGGGTGGAGATGAACCTGAATTCCAAAACCAGTGTTCTGGCCACAATTCTAGACAAGGTAACCCCAAAAAGCTGACCCCATCCAAGTTTGTTCTTTGAACCAAGACAATGACTAGAGTTTTGGAGCTGGAGAAAAGGAAAGTCTTAACCAGGAATCTGTGTGAAACACCAGCCTCAGCTTGGTCCGCTATCAGGAGGAGAAAAGAGCCAAGGTACCAGGCAAGGTAAGGCCAAAGGACAGGTCCATTCAGGGTGTTCCTTCAGCCCCCAGCCTTCATCCAATGTAAATACCACTCAGGTCAGGCTGGCAAGGCCTTAGCATTCAGGATGCTGATGCCAGGAAACAGACCAAGTAGCACCAAGCTAATGGCTGCAGAACCCAGCTCAGGGATTAGGCATCCGAGCTGTGATTCACAAATGGCACCTGCCTGTCACAAACACGGGCTGGACACAGAGCTGGGGGCAGCAGATGGAAGGAAGTGACAGCAGAGAGGCCAAGCAGGAGGCCAAGACTTTGTTTAGTGTCTGGAAGCCAAGTGAATATCATGGTGTGGGGTTTTCCCAAATCTATTTGTCATTCTCAAATTCCCTGAAGATTTCCTAGGAGACAGGGGAGATATTTAGGATGGCCCCATCCAACCAAAGGAAATGTGAAGAGGCTGTGGGGTCTCAGCCTCATCTCCTTTGAGCCAAGAGATGCCTCCCCCATCCCTGCCAATAAAACTGACTCTTCTGTACTAATTCAACAATCCTCCATCACTTGGACTGTTTGGATACTTTTGATAGGCCCAGGAACAATCGTAATTGAGAACTGTTTAAGTAATGTCCAGTTCATACATACAAGTGGCATTTCTGTCAACAGAATGCAAGGTCCCTGAGGGCTGGGCCTGTTTCTCTCTGGTCCTTGCATCTCCACAGCCTACTACAGTACCTGACACACAAAAGATACATAATAAATGAACGCTTGTAACAATAATTAATAAATATATACAACAACAGGGATGTAAATGGAAAGAGCCCCCCCCCCAAAAGGGAAGACCATAATTATAATCACGAAGTTTGTCCCCAAAGAAGAAATGAGAAGCCTATCTCCCTCTTTGCAGAGGTGAAGGCCTACAGGTATGGAATGGTGCATACACTGTTCCACTCAATGGATGGACTGACTCATTTTGTTAAGATGCTTTCCATTCTTTCCTTCTCTTTCTTTTTAATCCTTTGTTACAAGGGATGGCTTGCCAAGTAGTGGTGGAAAAAGGATTTATTTAGAAGTGAACAAAACATTTCCATTAAAATGTTTTCAAATGTTAAAGGCAGAGGGTTGGGGGTGGATGGATTGTGGCAATCCAGATGCCTGCCTGATGACAGAGGTTTTTCAGGCTCCATCTCAGAGAAACAGAGAGAACCAGAAATGAGAAAGGGAAACGAAATGTGGCCAGGCAGACAGAAGGTGGAAAATGCTGGGAGACAGTGGGAGAAATGAGCCATTATGTTCAGGTGGGTAATGAGAGGGATGCCCTGGGAGTGAATTAATTGTTCTAGTGAGTTCCCCAGGGCCTAGCTCAGGTTCCCCTTTAGGAGGGACAGCTACTTCCAGGGGCAGAAGAAAGCTGAGAGGAGACTGGGGCCAGGACTCAGGGAACCTGGGGGACCTCAAGGGCTCGAGTTGCCAGGAGGGAAAACACAAGAAGAGTGGTTCCTGAGGACTGAAACCAAGCGTTTCAGCCTGGGGCAGCAAGAGAGACCCTGAGGGGAAGAAGGGACCAGGGAAGGGCTCAGGACAGGCTCCACTGGAAGGAGGCATCAGGGAAGGATGAGGGTTAGGGGAGGAGAATCCAGAGAGTGGGCTCTTTGGGGGAGAGGGGGAGAGAGGGGGGTGCGGGGTAGAGCAGGGTAGCCAAGGAAAGGCCCATGAGATCAAGATCAGAGGTCACAGCTCCAGAGGTTCCCTTGGGCCTGGAAAAGCCAAAACAAATAAACACCTGGGCGTGGCATTCAAAGCCCTGGCCTATAGGGCCTTTTCACAAGCCGCACCCCCATACCTGAAAGGCTCTGCTTCTTCACTTCTACCTCCCAGAATCCCTTGCTCCCATCAAAGCTCAGCCCCACTGTCACATTTCACGATCTCTTCCCATGAGCCAATATTGCTTCTTCCCCAAATTCAGGTCAAGTCAGCAAGCATTTATTAAGCACCTACTATGTCCCAGGCACTGAACTAAACCACCGATGACACAAAGACAGAGAAGTAAGCCCACTGAACTCATGATCTATGTGTGTAGATACATGTTGTGTTTATTCTACCTCTGAGCTCATCTGATTTCTTTCTTTTTTAAAAAAGAGGATTTGAAAGACTTTATTTCATTCTAAAACGAAAGAAATGGGACTGATAGTAATGGATAATATTCACCTCTGAATAATGTGCCAGGATGGCAGAAGTCTTGTCCTTGGCACTCGAGGGAGACAGAACCGTGGATTCTAAAGAGTTCAATACCCAAGTCTAAAACAGTAATTATTTTTTCTAAGGTCACATTTGCTCTGAAGTCCATCCATCTCCTTCAGCACCCCAAAGACTAAGCCTCTGCTCCCATTAGGTACATAGGAAGGGGGAGAAGTATTTATTAAATGCCTACTGTGTGCCACAGGAAACCTTCCTCAAGCCCCCTTAATTCCAGTGCCTCGCCCCTGGTAACCACTTCCTGTTTATTCTGTATCTGTATACTGGTTTGCGTGTTGTCCCTCCCATGAGATTGTAAATCCTCTTTACAACAGTAAAGCACATAGTAGGCACTTAATCAGAGTGGAAGGACAGATGCATGGATTGACTGCTAGGTACTTAAAAATATGATCTCATTTGAGTTTCCCAACAACCCTGATAGGAAAGTGCTATTTTTATTATCCCCATTTGACAGAAGGGGAAACCGAGGCAGACAGAGATTCAATGAATTGCCCAAGGTCACACAGCTAGTTAATGTAAGACTCAGAGCTATCCACTGAGCCGCCTGGCTACCCCTGCAACATCCCAGGACAGCTGCCTATAAAAACCTGGGCTCAATCTTCCTCCCCTTACAGGTCATCATCTCCTTTGGACAGCATAATGCCTGAGATGGATCCATTCACTAACATCAGTCCTAACCCCCTGTTCAGTCCAAGAACTCTCTCTCCCCCACCATTTCCTCAGAAATGTCACTAGTCCCCATGACTCAGTGTAGATTCAACTCAATCCCAGAACAGTTTTAACAGTGATTTTATGCCAGAAAAGCAAAGATACAACAGAGAGAATCCCTTCTCATTCTCTCAGGGGCGGAAATAACATGCAAGGACACAACAGAAGTAAGGCCCTTCTAGAGGGTAGGACCCTAGCAGTGGGGAAGGCCCACAAGGAGAGTCAGGAAAGGCCTGGGTGGGGCAGCACTCGAGTGGAGTTCCTCACCATTACCTATAAGGGCACCCCAGGACCAATCTTCCCGTTTCTCTCCCAAGCCTCCAGCCTCTCCTCAGTCTGTGATCCAATCACCTCGGCCTTATTTCCTGCCCTTGAATTTTGCTTTGCCCATTCCTTTGGGTACATGCACACATGCACGCGCACACATGCACACATGCGCATGCATATACACATGCACGCATGCACACACAATGTACACACATTCCTACATCCACACATATACACACGCACACACATGCATGCACACATGCATACACATACATATACACATGCATGCACATATACACATGCACATACACACTTAATACATGAGAAGGAGCATAGCCTAACAGATAGCCTCAAAGCCAGGAACAATGAGGTTCAATTCCTGCCCCTAAACTTCCTGGCTGTGAGATCCTGGGCAAGTCACAGTCTCTGAGTGCTCTGAAGGACTAACTCTCTGAGAGTAAGAGCCACAGAAGAGGTGCTGCCCTGCCTGGTGGAGGGAGTTTCTCCATCTGGGAATTCCCTAGGGTAAGGGAATCACAAGCCCCTGTGCCAGTCCCTCTCTCACTTCCCATGGATGACGGTCACCTCTGCCATTCAGTTCGACCCTGCTTTCCTCTCTTCCATCTTTGGAATGACTGCATCTCTCTTGCTCCTCCCCACCCCCTGCTCGTGGGGCTGAGGAATCCAGGGGGGAGGGGAGGGAGGACAAGAGAGCCAAGAAGCCGCCGGGTACCAGGGCACCGGGCATTGTTCTTTTGATCTTTATTTAGCTCCAACTAAATATGCCACATGACTCAGTCAGATAAATAAGTAAACAGCCTTTCCACAGACTGCCAAAGCCAGAGGTCTGCTCCCTGGAGCTGTTTTGTACACATCCCACAGGGGCCATTAGGATGGCTAAAATACAAATGCACTGGAAGCCTGAACTCACTCTGCCATCACGCATTTTCTCAAACAGATGTCAAAATGAAAAGCAGCTCTACAAAAGGCTCTGAAATTTGAGGGGGGGGGGGGGGGCCTCTTATTCCCCAAAGACTGGGCACTGCGGGTGATGTCGGTCCAGAATGACTCTAAAGAATCCCAATCTTTCTCAAATGAAGAACCTGGGTTCAAATCCAAACTTGGCACCATTATAAGAAAGTCCATGCCCACCTTTGCGCCTCAGTTTCCTCCTCCATAACATGAGGGATAGGATGGGCCAGATGAACTCAAATGTCCTTTCCAATTCTAAATCCGTGATAATCCCGATTATCCTCCCCTTAGTCCACCTTTCAGAACAACTTAGACTCGTGCCCTTCACCCCAGCTGACCTCCTTTCTCTGTTCCAGTTGGCCCCTTCTCTCCCTCTTTTCTCTCCTCTACAGTTATTAATATGAAACAGCTTAAAATGCAGGAAAAACAAGCTTCTGGCCAGGGATGAAAGGTGTTTCTCAAGGGCTGGAAAGAAAGGTTGTATCTGGCATCTAAAAAGTCTAATAGGAGGATTACAAATTTGGAGCTGGAAGGACTTTAGGTTCTAGTCCAGGGGTAAGGAACCTATGGCCTCAATGCTGCATGTGGCCCTCTAGATCCTCAAGTACGGCCCTTTGACTGAATCCAAACTTCACAGAACAAGTCCCCTTAATGAAAGGATTTGTTCTGTAAAACTTGGACTTGGTCACAAGGCTGCACCCCAAGGACCTAGTCCCTCCTCTTCACTTCATTGATGAGTAAGCTAAGGCCTGGCAGCTGGGTGGCACCATAGTGCATAGAGCAGTGAACCATTTTAGTCAATAAGACTCAATTTCTGGAGTTCAAATCCAACCTCTGACACTTACTAGCTGTGTGAGCCTGGGCAAGTCACCTAATCCTGTTTGCCTCAGTTTCCTCATCTGTAAGATGAGCTGGAGAAGGAAATAGCAAACCACTCCTGTATTGCTGCCAAGAAAACACCCGATGGGGTCATGGAGACTCAGATGCCTGAAAAACTACTGCACATCAACGAAAATGAGCCTGTGATTATAGGAGTACTAAGTAGCAAGAAGGGACCTCTGAGATCATGGAAGCCAACACCTTCATTTACAGATGAAGGAACTGAGACTCAGAGAAGGAGGAGGGGGTTTATCCAAGATCGCCCAAGGACATACAGGGTCTGACCTGGGGTCTTAAGCTCCAAGTCCAGCACTCCTCGAACTAAACTCTGCTGCCTCCCCAAGGGGGCTTTGAACTGAACAGGATGGGGGAAGGCTGAAATGATAGATTTATATGCCCAAGCAAGCTCGGCACCAGAGAGAGTTGTTACAACGTAGGCGAAAGAAAAGAAGCAAACTAGCCAGCAATTCACGGAAGAGAAAATCCAAGAGAGGAGCCAGCAATAAAATCCAGGTCTCAAATGTCTCCACCAAACTGTGCAATGAGTAATGGTAGGTAAATTTAGCATCAGACACATCACAGAGACACGATGAGATGAAAGCCATGACTGGATTATGGCTCAGGCGATACTTAATTAATGAGGAGCAGATCTGTTCAGTGGAAGATTGCTACAAATCACAAAGAATGAGAGAAATACAAAATCAAGGCAATGGCGCATGTTGGAGGGGCTGTGGAAAGGCAGGCACACACCCCTATGGCTAGTCCATGATTCTGAGAAGCAATGTAGAATTGTGCTAAGAAAAGGGGGGAAAAGGCTACCTCCTCTGACACAGAGGCACCGCATGGACCGTGAACCCAAGGGTGTCAAAAACAGAAGAAAAAAAAGAATCCCACATATACCAAAATATTTCTAGTGCCACTTTTGTGGTTGTGGAGAGCTAGAGACAAAGTCCATGCCAACTGATTGAGGATGTCTGCAACAAGCTGAGGTCCATGAGTGTGAAGAATGTCACTATGCCTTGAGAATCAAAATATATGCAGAACAGGGAGAGGCATGGGAAGGTTTATATGAACTGATGCAAAGTAAATGGAACCAGGGAAACAATATACACAATGGAAACAGAAAGAACCACAAAAATCCAAAGTGAAATTATAATGATCAAGCTTAACCCCAAAGAAGAAATATGACAACTTTCTTCCCCTCCACTTCTAGGGGTGGGGGACTATGGGTTCTGAACACTGAATATAACATAAGCCTTAATTGATGTGTGAGTTAAGTTTTGCTAAACTGCCCTCTCCCCCCTTTTCTTTTTTGGTTTTTGGTTTAGGTGGCTTTATCAGTGGATAGAACACAGTAGAGGAGTCAAATTCAAATCCAGCCTCAGACACTTACTAAATTTGAAAATCTGAGAAAATCTAACCACTATCTGCCTCAGTTTCCTTCATCTGAAAAACAGGGGTAAAAATAGTACTTACCTACCTCTCAAAGTTGTTGTAAGGATAAAATGAGGTGATAATTGTAAAGCGCTTTGCAACCTGAAAGCATTCTGTAAACACCAGATGTGTTATTATAAGGAATGGTTGGAAACAGTGGAATTAGAGAATGAAGGTGATGTTAATTTACAAAGGGGGAAGTGTGTGTGTGTGTGTGTGTGTGTGTGTGTGTGTGTGTGTGTGTGTGTGTTGTGGAGGAAGGGGAAGCACAGGATTCAGCCTTAATTTATCTTCAGCGTCTTCTGTTCTTTTCTGATTCGATTCATATTCTTCGTGGCCTAAAGAAAACCAGCACCTTCCTTAAGACAAGGCATCCCTCACTACAATCTTCAGTATCCGATGCTCCTTCTCTTATGTCCCTGGACACCCTAGGCCAGGAAGAAGAATTGGCAGTCTTCCTGTTCTGCTTTCCTGCCATTTCCAGACCCTCCCTGCTGGACACCATCACTTAGCAACCTCTCCTCCTCTGCTGCTCAGACCATCTGTCTATGTCAGCCAGTGGAGATCCTCACTGCTGGGGTCCGGAGAGGTCACTCCTTCTCCCTCTTTTCTCAATACCTACCAGGTCCTTCTCATCAAGTCATTCCTTGCCTTCCTTGTTACATATTTCAATATATAAATGGACTCACTCACAATTCTCTTGGCCTCCTGATCCATTGTGCCCTACAGCTTTCCTCTATCACAGCTGCCCTCAGCAGTGGACTGCGTCAGCTCTAGTACTGAGAACTTGAAAATGCCCTTCTCTACTCAGAGTCTAGCCTTCTGTCTCCTAAACTGCACTGTTCAGTCCTGCTCCCCACCCCCCACTTCATTCTCCTTCTTCTGGCTTCACTTTCCTCCCTTTATTATTTATAACTAACATATAGATTTTTAAAAATTCATTATTTCTTTATTTTTAACATTCACTTTCCAAATTCCAGTTCCGAATTCTCTCCTTCCCTCCAGTCCCTCCCCCTCCCATTAAGGAGATGAGCAACATAATAGCCATGTCACTGGCATATAATTGACACTTCCCACAATACACTGTCCTTCAGCCTTGCCTCCCTTTCCTAGTACACAGCAGTCACAGCTGCCAGAGAAGCACCAGGTTCAAACTCCTTCTCAGTTCCCAGGATCAAACAAGAATAGATTGAGACCTGGAAAGCATCTTAGAAGCCACTGAGTCTGAGCCCTTATTTTATGAATGAGGAAACTGAGGACGAGAGAGGTTAAGTCACTTATGCTAAGAATTGCCTGGGTCCCTGTCTTTCTGACACTATGGCCAGTGCCCACCCTATCTGCCGTCCCATGGTGTCTCAAGGCATACTCTCTCATTTCTTTCTCTTCACTGCCAGAGGAAACAACAACTCTGCACTGAACAGGGCATAGATTCGCATGATCTAATTTCAACTCCTCCTTCACTGCTGTGTGACAAAAGTGTTCTTCACTGACTAGCTCCATCCAAGCTCCTCAGTGGCTGTTCTAAGGCTTCCTTCCATCTTTCCTCGAGATACCAATGCCTCTCCCAATCGCCTGCTCTCAGTAGGTATCTGAACTTCCCACTTACTAAGAAAGTAGAAGGATGAGCTCCCTCTTCTTTACCTTAGGTCCCCAAATCCTCCAATACCCCCATCCATCCCATCCTCCTTTATTCTCTTAGGAAGAGACTTACTCCTCCCCAGATCTCACTCCCTCCTTGTCTCATCTGATGGTCTTTTGCTCAGTCTTCATCCACCTGGCCTTCTCTGGAACTTTCAAGACTTTCCATCCCCGGCACTACTTTCTCCTGGTTTCCCTCTTATCGATGTGATCACCCTTCCTCATCTCCTTTGCTGATTCATCATCCGGATCCTGTCACTTAGCATGAGTATTCCCCAGGCTTTGCTTCTTTCATTTGCTCTTCTCCCTCTCTGTGGACGACTGCCAGGCCCATAACATGAGCCCTAATCTCTCTTCCAAACTCCAGGAATGCATCCCCAAGTGCCCAGTGGCTCCTCAGTCCTGCAGGTATGACCAACCATCCCTGTCCTGAACAGAACTCATGATCTCCTCCACCAAACCCCTCCCTCTGCCAGACTCACCTGTTTCTGTTACAGGCACCGCTATCCTCATAGTTACCCAGTTCAAAACCTTGGAGTGATCCCTGACTCTTTTTTCTTCAGTATCTCCTGTATCCAAACAGTTTCTGAGTCTCACCAGTTCTAGAGTCAGCAGGGAGTAGTGAAGAGAGCTCTGGCCTCAGAGTAAGGAAAATCCAACTATTTACCATTCCCTCTGTCTGGGATCACACACATACCACACACACACACACACACACGCACACACCATACACACACAGACACCCCCCCACACACACAGACACAGACACACACACACCCTCTGCCACTTCTCAGAAGCATTTTCTTTGGAGAAGTACTCCCTTCCTTCAATTTTCCTCATACTACATTTGTTTGTGCACATATTCTATCACAATCCTCCACCTGCCAGTAGAGGGGTGAGCTTCTGGAGCACAAAGAATATTTCTGTTTCTCTCTGTCTCTGTCTCTGTCTGTCTGTCTCTCTCTCTATCTGTCTCTCTCTCACTCTCTGTCTCTGTCTGTTTCTCACTCTCTCTCTCTATCTCTGTCTGTCTCTCACTCTCTCTGTCTCTCTGTCTGTCTGTCTGTCTGTCTCTCTCTCTCCCTCTCATAGCAGAATCTTTACAACCATGTCATTAAATTGAAGATCTACCCATGTGAAGAAACCTAGAAACTGAGGAAGAGAACCACTGTGGAAAACACTCAGGTGAAGATCAATGGGGGCTGATATTATCAGTGGAGTGTACTACAGACCAGCTGGGAAGAAAGAGGAAGAGAGGAGCTGGGGAAGCAGATCACAGGATGGAATCATGGAGCCATGACCGAGCTGTGACTGGGGACTTCAATTATCTGTCCATCCCCAGGACACAGCAGATAATCATTTTGTGATTTGCTTTAATGTTTTCATCTTTCAAAAGGCTGAATGAATCTGTTCAAAGAAATAAGTAAATAAAATATGTGTATGAGAGATAGATCTGAGGCTGACACCGTCCCATAAGAATAGCATGAGGTATACTAAAACTCTAAAGCTGAAGAAAGTTAATGACCTCAAAGGGTGGGGAGGTGGGGCTTGAGCTATACTGGGGAAAAGTGGAGGGTCCAAGGAGGCATAGGACAAGTGCTCAGGGTGGAGAGGACACTGATGATCGAGGCGGAGGAGAAGGCAGAACTGCTCAATTCACATTTTGCTTCTGTTTTCCCTGCCAAGGATAGGACAAAAGTAGATAATAGGGAGGTGATGTTTAAGACAAGTAGACAGACAGAAAGGGAGCACCTAGCTACCCTTAATGAATTCAAGGCACCAGTTACTGAAAAAACTGACAATACTATTTTTGAGTCACTGTCCGTTACCTTAGAAAGGTCATGGAGGATCAAAGAAGACCCACAAGGCTTGAGGAAGGTTAAGGTACCAATTTTTTTTAAAAAAGGAGAAAATAGAGTCTGAAAATTATAGACCATTGAGGTTGACTTCAAATACTGGAAACATTCAAGAACTTATTATAAAGGGATGGTTAGCAAACATTTAGAAAAGGAAGGAGTGACCACAAAGAACATGGCTTAATCAAGGCCAGGTCATGCCAGACTAACTTTATTACCTTTTTTAAAAGGGGAGATTAGGAAATGCCATCAAGTCTACTTAGACTTTTTCAAAGCCTCTGATAATTTCTCATGCCATCCTAATGAAAAAAATGAAGAGATGGTAGTACATCTGAAAAAGATTTAGGGGTTTGAGTGGGCCAGCAGACTCAGTACGTCAGCAGTCTGATATAGCAGTTGAAAAGGAAAAAAGGAAAGAATTTCTAAGCACCAGATCTGTCCCAAAGTGGCAATGGGCTGCCTCTGGGAACAGTGGATTCCCCTCTCACTAGGTCTTCAAGCCAAGGCCAGAAGGTGACTTGTTGGAAATGTTGCCAAGAGGCTTTCTGCCCCAGTAACAAGTGGCCCAGCTCATCTATGAGGTCCCTACTGCGCCCAAGCTTGTGTGGCTCTTTCTCTCCTTTCACACAGACTTTGTCCTTTGAGGTAGAAGCTGAATCACATGCTTTTGGATGGGGAACAATTCAGGAATCTAGAAATGCTCCAAACAGAAATCCATAGCCTCCAGTATCACCACCATCCTATACATTCCTCCCTACCCAGAAATCTTTTCCACTACCATGGCCAATTTCTATTGTCTCTGGTGTACTGAAGTCTGCCTAGCCAGAAAGGACAGTAGCTCTGGCTTGGCATGGCTTGGCACAACCCATTGAACATTGTGAGCCTGTCAAATGTATACCGGGCAGTGCCAGCCCTTACTGCTAGCATGAACCAGGGGCCTGGCACTGCCAAACTGTCCCAGTGAGTCTCGGTACAGGGAATGTTTTGCTTTAAAAGGGCTGGCCACATGTGCTTTGGCTTCTAGGAATGAAAGGAATTTTTCCACTTTCAAAGAAAAACAAAATAAGGCACCAGGTTGTTGGCTAAAGGGAAAGGGTTCTCAACCTCTGGTCCATCCAAATTCAGGGGGCCAAAGGTCTCAATGAATTCAGCAGAAAGGGGAGGTGTGTCAGAGCACTTTCAGAGTCATAGGAGGGATGGGCAGAAGACCTCATTGCCAGCAGCCCCACCTATCCCTTGCCTTTGGGCGTGCCCAAGACCAAGCTAAAGTACATGGGGTGGTGGCAGCCGAGGAAGCTGAAACACGCCCCAGGCAGCCACGTGGCCACATCTTATGATGTGGGATTCTTTTCAAATTAGGAGAAGGAGCAAACATGAACTCCTATGAGCCAGGTGAAGGAAGTGACAAGCTGTGTCTTCCATTATGAATACACTAGACAGAGACTGCTAGGCGGTACACTGGAATCAGGAGGACCTGAGTTCAAAGCTGTATGGCCTTGGGCAAGTCACTTAATTCTGACTGCCTCAAAAAAACTAACAAAACCAAAAACACACTGGACATATGGGGCCCAATAGAGAAAAAACTAGGTACCCCCCTCCCCTGTATCTAGAATTTTATCAGCTCTGAGGCTTACTAGTCATGTGACCTTGGGCAAATCAATTCCAGTCCCTGGGTCTCAGTTTCCCTATCTATAAAATAACAGGATTGGGCTTTATGCTCTATCACACTCACCTACCTAAACAAGACTAATCCAGATTCTCTGAGGTATTAACACAATCTTCCTCTTGAAATTTCTTTGTATCATTCTGTATGGATTTTTTGTTTTTTTTTTATACACAGTATTCTCCTTTAAAGACAGGAAGTACTCAGTGTCATCGTATTCACACACCAAACAGAGTATCTGGAACCTAGTGGTGCTACAGAGATGCTTCTTGGCTGATGGACGGTAAGCCCTTTGAGGGCAGGGGCTGTTTCACTGTCTTTGTGCCTGAGCACCCAGCACATCTCCCGGGGGTTGGATGAGGGTTTCTGGTTTGGTTGACAGATCTGTGTACATGCTGTATGCTCCCAGGAGAATATAAGCTGGGGGATAGGGAAGGGGACAGAAGGGGAAACGACCTGGGGAGGAGGGAAGGATCTGTTTGATTTTTGCCTTTCTATAGCCTCTAAGGGCCTAGCATAGTACCAGGGATGAAATGATTGAAAAACACCACCCTTTCCTTGGTGAAGATCTACTGAGAAGCCTGACTTCATGGACCTGACCTGTCCCAGAAGACCTTGAGAGGTTCTATCTCAAGTTCTTCCTGCATGATGGTTCACTCAAACATTTGTCAGCATCTCCTTGATCCCAGGTGTCTCCTAACCAGTCTCAGAGAATGGCTCAAGGAATTTCTCAGTACAGGGTCTCCAGGCCCATCTCTTTCAGGCCCTTTAAAAAGCCTCTAGTGAACAATCTACAACGTATGCAGTATGTATACACAGACACTATCCTAACGGGAGAAAAGAAGCAAAGTTCCTCCTCCTGCTTTGTGCCAGTTCATGCCAGAAAGCCATGAATGCCAGAAGCCCCTGGTAACCACAGAGATGGACAGCAGACAAACACAGAGGCAGGTCAGATTGGCCAAGCTACCAAGAAGCCCACAGTCCTCCTTTTTTTAATCAGAAGAAAGAAGGTAAGAGCTTGCCTGACATGAGAGATCTGGGGGAGATGCTCAGGACTGACAAGGAAATGAGCCAGGAGGGCAAGTTTCAAGGTCAAGGCTTTTGTTTTCTAAGTGAATGGCTCAGATGCTAAAATGGAAATCTCAGCATCAAGCTTTGGGATTTAAACTCTCCAGAGGGAACGTAAGTAACATTTATATTGGCAAGGGTCAGCCACCTCCGGCTGGGTCTGGCCCATGGACTGTATAGTTTGCTGACCCCTAGCCTGGTGGAGAGTGGATCTTGGAGCATGGAGGACTGAGGTTCAAGTCTGGTCTCTGACACATACTGGCTGTGTGACTCTGGCTAAGTCACTTACCCTCTTAGTGTTCTAAGACTAGAAGATGCTGCCATACACTGGTAAAGGGCATTTCTTTACCAGCAAAATCCCTAAACTGACACATCACAGGTCAAACTAAAGAAAAAACATTAACATGTGCTGGTCACTAGAAACACAAAGGAGGGGAAAAAACCTTGCTCTCACACTTACTTTCTACTGCTTAGGAGAATTTATTTTATGATATTGCAGGATGCCATTCATAGGCTCATCAACCTGGAAAGAAAAGGGACCTTGGAGGCAGCCAAGTTTTATCCCTTCACTTTACAGATAAGGAAACAAGCGTTTTCCCAGGGCCACACATAGCTAGTGTCTGAGGCACATCTTTCTAAGAATGGCACTGTTTTAGGAGGCACAACTGATAGATAATTGGGCCTGGAGTTAGGAAGACCTAAGTTCAATTTCGACCTCAAGCATTTACTAGCTTTGTGACCCTGGGCAAGTCACTTAACCTGTTTGCCTCAGTTTCCTCAAAAGTAAAATGGCAATAATAATTGCACCCACTTCCCAGAGGATTCAAAGAGATGTCTGTAAATGGCTTAGCATACCACAGGCATTATATAAATGCTTATTTCCTCCCCTTCCCTCCCTCTTTAAATTCGGATTTCAATTTGTTCCCATTCCTTGCTTGGCCAGGTTCATTCATTGTCCTGGTCCCTCAAATGCAGACACAGCTGAGCAGAAGAAGGGCTGCTCTCCACATCCTTACATTCATAGGAACCTGAGTGCCACCTGGCCTCATTTGCTCACTGACCCTTCCAACCTGAGTATCCTCAGACCTTGATCCTACACAGAAGGAAAGAGAGGAGAGAAGGCTCCCTCAGTACAGTGTGAGATGGCACAAAGAGACCTGGGTGCAAATTCTCCCTGTTGCTTCCTACCTGTATGACCTCAAACAAATGACTTTCACCTCCCTGAGCTTCACTTTCCCCATCTCTAAAATTAGGGGGTCAGATTGCATGGTCCCAGAGGAACCTTTCAACTCTAAGTCTTTGTTCCCATGATCCTATGATGCTTCCCCTCTCTGAAGCTCAGTTTCCCCATCTACAAACCGAGGGGGTCAAATTATATAGCCTCCGAGGTCCCTTCCAGTATATGGTTCCATGATCCACCCCTGAAATATTCAAACCTACTTTATTGTTACTTAAGCTCTAGCTCTCCCCTTTGTCCTGATAAGTAAGAGGAAGACACTTCCATTACTCAGACTTGACAGCCCTTTCCCACAAACTTGCCTCACTCAGGGTATTAGAGGGGACAGGGCGATGTGCAAAATCCAGCAGTTTAGGGGCAGGGGGGATGGGCAGGAGAGGCCCTGCAGAAGAGTTCCCGCAGTTCTTGTCTGATTCTTAATATCATATAGGATGCTGAGGAAGCCTGGAGTGGTTTTTGCCATAGTGCTCCCAGAAGAAGGCCAGATATCTACCCCACGGCTCATTCTCTCACTGGAAGCCAGAAACCCCACCCATCAAATACATGCCAGACTCCTCTAAACCAAAAACAAAACTCAAAAAAAAAAAAAAAGCCCCAACAGATGCCCTTTCTGGAACCTAGAGACCGTGGTTTCCCAAGCCCCGTGCCCACAGCCCCAGCCCAGCAAAGCTGATGATTCCCCCAAAGCTGAGGGAGGGCGAAGGGCTGGAGCGTAAGGAGGTGATACCAGGCAGAGCCAAGTACCACCCTGGGCCCCACACCCTCACTCTCAACAGCAACAGACAAGCCATTTATAAAAATAATTTTAGATGGTAGAAATATGCCCCGGGGGAGGGGCATGGTCTGCCTCTGCTTCTCTCCCTACCAGAAGGAAGCTGCTTCCCCGGCCAGAGCTCCCCCAGCCCCACGCGGGCTGCACGCTAGGACGCCCGGGCCCTTCCGAGGGTCCAGGCCCCGGGAGGTTCTGAGAGGGTGGGGGTCCCGCCCGGGATCCCAGCGAGCCCTTTCCGGCACCAGGGGAGGCTGGCATACGCAGAGCAGGCTCTGCCCGCCCCGGCCGCCTGCAAGGGCTCCTGGGGGATCCCGGCCAGGCGGAAGCACTCAGGGCACCGGGCAGGCCTGGCCCACAAGCTGTCAGACGCAGCCTCCCTCCCCGCCCCCACCCTGGGCAGCGGGCAGGGGCAGCCGGCCGAGCCTGCCACCGCCTCGTGTCCCGACAAGCCCCGGACACTTGCAGCAACCACCCCGGGCTCCAGGGCAAATCCGACCACACCCAGCCCAAGGAGCCCCAGAGCTGCGGGTCCGAGAGCCCGGGCTCCGCGGCAGCTAGCTACTGTCTGAGCTTCAGCCAGGCCCTCCCCGCCCTCCCGTCTGGGCCTCAGTTTCCCCCCGTAAAAGTGCCTCAAGCTTGGCCTGGCAGCCTCGAGCCGCACCAGCGAAGCCAAGGGCAGACGGGGGGCCTGGGGCCTGCCCTCCCCCTCGGGGGCCGGGTCCCCCTCCTACTCACGGCGGGGGCGTCGCTGCTGGTGTAGCGCAGCACGATGTGGAAGGGCTGGTGGGGCTGCAGCGCGCCGGGGAGGCTGATGGTCAGCGACGAGCCGTAGTCCGTGAAGGGCTCCACCCGGAAGAGCAGAGGGTGGCAGGGCCCCGGCGGCGCGCCCGGGAAAGTGGGCACGGGCGGCGGGGGGCTGGGCGCCGGAGGCGTCTCAGGGTCAGGCGGCTGGCCCTCCTCGCCGCAGGGTCCGAGCGCAGGGTCCGGCGGCTGGCCGGCGTCGCCGCAGGGTCCGAGCGCAGGATCAGGCGGCTGGCCCGCCTCGGGGCAGGGTCCGAGGGCAGGGTCCGGCGGCTGGCCGGCGTCGCCGCAGCGTCCCAGCGCAGGGTCCGGAGGCTGGCCGGCGTCGCCGCAGCGTCCCAGCGCAGGGTCCGGCGGCCCGCCCGCCTCGGGGCAGGGGCCGAGCGCAGGGTCCGGCGGCTCGGCGGGGTCCAGGCCGCGGGCCGGAGCCGCGTCGGGCGCGAAGGCGAAGGCGCAGGGCGGCTGGCCCGGCGCGGCGGGCCGGTAGGCGGCCGAGTGCAGGCGCACGGCGGGGTGCACGTCGAGCACGAGCGCCGGGGGCCCGGGCCGCAGCGCGCACAGCTCCAGCACCAGGCAGCCCGCCAGCTCCCGCGCGGCCGGCCGCAGCTCGAGCCCCAGCTGCAGATGGCGCAGGCGGAAGAGCTGCGAGCTGGCGGCCGAGGCCACGTCCGGGGCGGCCGCCGGGGCCGGCGCAGCAGAAGCGGCCGCAGCCGCCGCGGCCTCGGGCCCCGCGGACCCCGGCCCCTTGCGGCAGCAGCACGGGGCCGCCATGGGCCGGGGCCGGGGCCGGAGCCGGAGCCGGGGGCGCGCCCGGGGGGCGGGGGCCGGGGCCGAGGCCGGGGCCGGGGCCGGGCGGGCCGGAGCCGGGCCGGGGCCGGGGCCGGCGCTATGTGAAATCCATGGGCGGGCAGGGCCTTCCGGAGGGAGCCGGGGCCGGGCCGGGGCCGGGGCCGGGCGGGGCGGGGCGGGGCGGGGCTGGGGCGCGGGGAGGCCCGGGGGAAGGGGGGCTGGGGGCGGGGCGCGGGGCGGGCCCGCTGCCCGGCGGGGAGGAGGCCCGGGCTCTCGGGCCGCTCAGACAGTCCCAGGGAGTCTGGCGCGCGGACGTGGCTGGGGCCCCGGCTCCGGAGCCCCGCGCCCGATCTGCTCCCCTGGGGCCCTGCGCGCACGCCCGGGTGGGTGGGGGAGGGAAGGGAAGGAGAAGTGGTGGAGGCGAGAGGAGGAGGAGGAGGAAGGAGAAGAGAAGGGCCGGCCCCCGGGGAGGCGCGTCTGCCCGCCTGGCCCACTCCCCCGGCTCTGCGTTCCCCGACGGGCCCCGGGGATCGGGGGTCTCCAGGAGTGACAGCCGGGGCCCGAGAGCCAAGGGAGCTATGGGCTCTCTGGGCCTGAAAGGGTCCCTGCAAGCCACCTAGTGGCAGTCGGGTCTCCCAGGTGCCACCTGAGGACACACGTTCAAATCCCGGCCTGGCGGCTTCCTTAGCCAGGTAACCGGACGCCTGGGATCCGAGACGGAGCTTCCTCTGCGCTAAAATGAGGGCGCTGGACCCCTGACCATCTCGGACAGTCTGAGCAGACGCGCTCTGCTCCCCACGGTGGCAAACCTTGTCCTGACGTCAGTCTCACTTCAGGGGCTTGGGCTAAGATCCTTGGGGTCGTCTACTCCAGATCTTACTGGCCTTCCCTTTTACAGACGAGGCAGCTGAGGCAGAGAGAGAGGAAATGATTTCCCCAGCCAGACGCACAGCCAAGGAGCCTCCCGAGGGGGGCCTCCCGACCTTCAATCAGTCCTGGTTCTTCCCACCATACTGCTTCCCTTCCTCCTCCCTGCCCACCCCACTCACCACGACTGACAAGGTATTCAAAAACACCGAGCTCTTGGCTAGAAAAGTGCCATGGATTCCAGCAATCAGGCCGGTTTGGTTTTGTTCTATTTTCCCAATGTACAAAGGTCACACCATCTATGGCACCTCAGACATACTTTCTTTAAAGAGGCACAGCCTAACTCAGAGAGGTCTGGGTTTGGAGTCAGAAAGACTTGTCTGTCTCCTTTCAACTCTGAAATTCCTTAGGTGTGTAACCCTGGACAAATCTCTTCACCTCAGTGAGTGGCTCCATTTCTCATCTGAAAAATGAGGAAACTAAATCATCTCCCTTACAGAGCCAGACTCTAAACCCTCTTGTTGTTCAGTCAGTCCTGTCCTACTCTTCATGACCCCATTTGGTGTTTTCTTGGCAAAGATACTGGAATAGCTTGCCATTTCCTTCTCCAGATTGTTTTACAGATGAGGAAACTGAGGCACATAGGGTTAAGTGGCTTGCCCAGGGTCACCCAGATTTGAACTATTGAGAATTGGAGTCTTGTTTTGAAGTTCAGGTCAATTAGGATTAAAGACAGGATGTGGTCATGAATAAAGCTCTGGTCTCAAAGCCAAGAAGATGTGGATTGGAGCCCTATCTCTGACACATAATGACTGGGTGACTCAGGGCAAATTGCAACCTCTTGGGGTTCTGGTCCTCTATCTAAGGAAAGGGAATAAGTATTTCTTAAGAACTCACTATGTGCCAGGCAACAACCCTGTAAGGGGGGGGCTGTTATTATCCTTTCTCTACAAATGAGGAAACTGAGGCAGACAGATTACTTGATTTGCCTAGGGTCACACAGCTAAGAAATGTCAGGCTGGATTTGAACTCAGGTTGTCTTCATTCCAGGTCCAGTATTCTATTCACTGCACCACCAGCTGCTTCTAAGACTTTAATGTCTTTAACGTGCAGAAATGGTACTGACCTCCCTTGGTAGAGGGAGTCTCCTTCCCTGATGATACTTCCCTTGGCCAATGAAATTCCAGTTCTGTCCAGTCCCTTTCATGTGGGGAGACGTTGGGTCTCCAAGTCAAGGAGTCAAGGGAAAAGATACCTTTGATACTGTGATGATAAACGTGGAAACCCCAATTCGGCCATCTCCAACCAAGTAATTTCACCTTCCAGGCCTTAATCTCCGACTGTAAAACTAGGAAATCTCTAGGCCTGTGATTATGTGACATCAGGCTTCTATACCATTTCAACTCTGTGCCTCAGGTTCCTTATCTGCAAATTAAGGGGGCTGGACTGGTTGGCTTCCAAGGCTCTTTCTAGCTCAGCTTCTGTAATTCCCGATCCTTGGACCAGTCCAAGGATCATATCCAAGATAGTTTTCATGGCTGTCCTTTGTGACTTCACTCAACGCCCATTAAGACCAGGCCTATGGGGTTCTTCTATCCATTCAACAAAACTTTGCTAAATGCCTGCTGATGGCCAGTGTTTCTAATAAAGGCCTCATTTCTAAAATATATAGAGAACTGAGTCAAATTTATAAGAATACAAGTCAGTCCTCAGTTGATAAATTTTCAAAGGATATGTATGAACGGACATACAGATAAAGAAATTTCAGATGAAGAAATTAAAGCTCTCTACAATCATATGAAAAAAATGCTCTAAATCACTATTCATTAGAGAAATGCGAATTAAAACAACTCTAAGGTACCACCTCATGCCTATAAGATTGGCTAATATGACAGAAAAGGAAAAATAACAAATAGTGGAGAAGATGTGGAAAAATTGGAACACTAATGCATTGTTGGTGGAGCTGTGAGCTGATCCAACCATTCCGGAGAGCAATATGGAATACAAAACTGTGCATGCATGCCCTTTGACCCAGCAATACCACTACTAGGTCTGTATCCCAAAGAGATCATAAGAAGGGGGAAGTGACCCACATGTACAAAAATATTTATAGCAGCTCTTTTTGACCAAGAACTGGAAATTGAGGGGATGCCCATCCATTGGGGAACGGCTGAACAAGTTGTGGTATATGAATGTAATGGAATACTATTGTCCCATAAGAAATGATCAGCAAGTAGATTTCAGAAAAACCTGGAAAGGCTTGAATGAACTGATGCTGCTCACTGAAGTGAGCAGAACCAGAAAAACACTGTACATAGTACCAGTAACATTGTGCAGTGGCTGACTTTGATAGACTCAGCTCTTCTCAGCAATACAATGAGCCAAGACAATTCCAAAAGACTCGTGATGGAAAGTGCTAACCGCATCCAGCAAAAGTACTGTGGAGTCTGAATGCAGATCAAAGCAGACTATTTTCTCCCTCCCCCTCTCCCCGCTCCCTCCCTCCCTCCCTCCCTCCCTCTCTCTCTCTCTCTCTCTCTCTCTGTCTCTCTGTCTCTCTCTCTCGTGGTTTTTCCCTTTTCTTCTGATCCCTATTTCACAATATGACTAATGTGGAAATAGGTTTAACATGTTTGTACATGTACAGCCTGTACCAGATGCTTGCTGTCTTGGGGAGAGGGGAGGGAAGGGAAGGAGGGAGAAAAATTTGGAAGACAAAATTAAATTTCATTTAAAATGAATGTTAAAAACTATCTTTACATGTAATTGGCAAAATAAAATAAAATACTATCAAGGGAAAAAAAATCCTGCTGATGCCAAGGCACTGCTGGGCTGGGACAAGGAGGGACAGTGCCACATCTATCCCCTGCAGATACAACGTCCTCAGAGGAGCACAACATAGATACAAAGTGATTTTTTAATAGAGATCTTACTAAAGGTGTTTCTGTGGAAAAGCACTGACTGATTCTGAAGTCAGAGGTCCTGGATTAGAATCCTATGTGTGTGATCTTGGACAGGGAATTTGACATCCCTGAGTCTCAGTTTCCTCTTTTATAAAATGAGAGGGTCAGACTAGAGGACCTGATGTCCCTTCCAGCTCTTAGTCTATGATCTTGAAAATGAAATATCCCATAGTTTCAATGTCAGTGACAGAGCTTTCTAAAAAGCTCTAGTAATGGTTGCGGGGGGCGGGGGGGGGGGGGTGGTTGGAAAAGGCCTCTTGCAACAGGTTGAATTTGAGCTGAGTCTTGAAAGAAGCCAGGAGGCAGAGATGAGGAGGAGAGGCTTAGGGGATAGACAGCCAATTAGAGATGAGATGATGAGTGGTGAAATCAGCGATCTTGGCAGCAGATTGCCTATGGGGGTGACAGACACCCCCCAAGTTCAGTCTTCTTTCTATTGCCTCATTGCAGGCTTCTCTTCCAGGGGACACATTCTTACTCCCATCCATAGGTCCTAATACTTCCTTTTACCATCCTGGTCCTCTTCTTCTGGACCTTCTCCAGCTAATCACCATCCATATTAAAATGTGGCTCCTAGAACTGAACAAAACCCCCATAGATGGGGTTTTATCAGAATAGAATACACTGGGGATAGCATGCCGCTTTCCTAAACACTTGCCTAGAGAACTGAGATTCCAGTCGGTTTGGACAGCTTCCCCATCAGTCTGTTGATGAGGGGCAGCTAGGTGGTGCAGTGGATAGAGCGCCAGTGCAGGAGTCAGGAGGACCTGAGTTCAAATCTCACCTCAGACACTTGACACTCACTAGCTGTGTCACCTCAGACACTTGACACTCACTAGCTGTGTGACCTTGGGCAAGTCACTTAACCCCAATTGCTTCTTCCTGGATCATCTCCAGTCATCCTGATGAATATCTGGTCACTGGATTCAGATGACTCTGGAGGAGAAAGTGAGGCTGGTGATCTGCACAGCCCTCCCTCACTCAAAACAGTCAAGTGCAAGTTATGTCAACATTTCTCTAATGGCATGGTCTTCTTCGGCAATGAAGGACGAACACGCACACATGTGCAAGTCTTTTGCAGATGCACTTTTCATAATCCTGCTTCCCCCACCTTGGACTTATGAAGGGGATTATTTAAACCCAAGTGTAAGACTTTATGTTTGTCCCTAGAATAGGCCATATTATTTGGTTAGGTACAATGTTTTTAACCAAATAGGTTGTTTTGGATAGAAACTCAATCATCCAACAACTTGCCTTAATTTTTCATCTGAAAATTTGATAAAAGTATGCCATTTGTTCCTTTATCCAAGGAAATAATAAAAATCTTAAAAGAAAGCCAAAGTTAGGGCCTTAGGACAGTAGTGGCCTTCCAGGATAGTAAATCTTAATTATTATTTAGCCCAATCCTTCCATCTCGTCCATAAGAATAAATTAAATATTTCATCAGATGTTCATTAAAATGAAGTCCAAATCACGAGCAGTAAGGTAAATACAAATTACTACAACTATCAAGTTTCACTCACATCTAGGAAATTGGTTAAAATGGCAAAAGATGGGAATAGTTTGTACTGGAGGTAGGGTTGTGGAAAAAAAAATACTATTGCATTGTTGGTAGAGTTGCGAATTAATACTTCATTCTAGGAAGCAACTTGGAATTTTGTGATTAATGTGACTAAAATGCCCATACTCTTTGACCAAGAAATGCCACTGCTAGGAACATAGCCCAGGAAGATCACTGACAAAATAGAAAGGTTCTGTACACACCAAAATATTCATACGGGTACTTTTTGTGATAGCAAAGAACTGGAAAAAAGTAGATGCCCAATGACTGGGGAATGACTGACCAAACTGTGAGCTGTGAACATAATGGAATTTTTCTGTACTGTAAGAAATGATAAATATGATGAATACAGAGAAGCTTTGCAAGATATGTATGAAACTGATGCAAAGTGAAGTGAGTAGAGCTAGGGAAACCATATACAAAATAGCTCCACCCATGTAGCTCCACCCACAAAGGACACAGGGATGGGAAGAGGCCAGTTTGGTTGGACCATAGATGTAAAAGATCTACATGTAATAAGACTGGAAAGGTAGGTTGAAACCAGGTTGCAAAGCAATCTATTGATCTCAAACTAACTTCCACTAGTGGAGAGGAAGTGGTTGGGGGTCAAGGAAGACCACTGAAAGAAAGAGTTGAGTGAATATTTGAAGGGAAGAGGGGATGACCAAAGAACAGTCCCCTAAATCTGGGCTAAAGGGCCCTCTCTACTGCACCTAGCTGCCTCCATCAAGAAGTCCTATTTCTAGAAAGAGATTCTAGAGCAAGGATTCTCAACTGGGGTCCATGGATTAATTGTTTAAAATTTGATAACTATTTCAATAAAATTGGTTTCCTTGGTAAATTTATTTTAAGCATTTAAAAATATTACTCTGAAAGGGCTTTACTAGACTGCCCAAGAGATCCATGACACACTGAAAAAGGCTGAGAATCTATGTGCTTAACTCTCTTCTAAGGAGAAGGGAGTAAGAAAGGAACTGTAGTGAAAGGAGCCTTACAAATTCATCTTAGTTTCAGAGAACAGATGAGATAGAAGGGGATGAATATGGAGGAGTCAGTATTGTATTCAGGTGAGTTTGCAAAGGAACTTGTGCTTCCAAGCAAGGCATCTTTAGCCCTGGTCACCATGCCTTGCAATGTAGTCTAACATTCCTTTAGCCTTATTGTTTTTCTCTCTTAACTAAATACTTTTCTATTTGATCTGTGGCTCTTCTACGGTCTGAAAGTAGATAGCATTGCCCTATGGGGGCTTTAACTCTGACTTGCTTGTTTGATTATCCAGTAAATTACCTAGTAAATGTAGGAAAGGGTTCCAGGACCAAAGTTCTCAGGATGCTTTCAGGAGTCTCATGTTACACAAGATATAATTCATATGGGTGTGGTGACTCAAACTCATCAAAGCAATAAGGGGAGCCAGGTCCCCATTACATCAGCACCTACCACTTTTGATCCCAGTACACTGCAGTCTTCTTCCTACAACTGTAGACTAGACTTCAGGATGGTGGTCCCCAACAGCTACTCAGCCATGGCTTCTTCTTACCATAATTCCAACCTGTGATTGCCTGGGGAGCTTCTTGTGAGTCTCAAAAGATCTGGGGCATTCTGGAGCAAGATGAAACTGGGTCAGGAAACATGGATTGGCATGAGCCATTGCAACATATCATGTTTTGACAGAAGGGAAAAGTGAGGCAGCCTAGTGGACTAAAGTCAGGAGACCTAGGCTTAAACCCTGGCCCTGCCACTTATTATCTGTCTTACCTTGGAAAGGGCAGCACATAGCATGCTGGGCCTGAAGTCAAGAAGACTCTTCTTCATGAGTTCAAATCTGACCTCGGACACTTCTTAGCTGTGTGACAATGGGCAAGTCACTTAACCCTGTTGGCCTCAGTTTCCTCATCTGTAGAATGAGCTAGAGAAGGACATGACAAACCACTCCAGTGTCTCTGCCAAGAAAACCCCAAATGAGAGTTGGACATGACTGAACACCAACACCAGGAAAAGTGAATTCCCCTTTCTGGCTCTCTACTTGTATCTTATTATTATCATATTGCTATAACTTGTTATGTTGTTATGAGAGGGTTGGTTTGGATAACTTCTAAGGTTCATTTGAGTTATAAATCCTATGATTCCTTAGACCTATGTGTCTCCTGAAGCAGCATTAATATTAACACTGGAACAGACTGACAACTGAAAAAGATTTTAGAGGTCAAATTTAGTTGGGAACCATTGCTCCTTTCATCACCCTACAAAGTTTCCACCTATAGAAGCAGAAAGGGCCACAATACTGCTCAGAGAGTGTGCAGTAGCTGTGTTGGGTCTCCAGGAGTAGGATCAAATGCTCCTATGAACACTGGTCATGGCCTCTGACTCAGTGGTCCTAGACATGGGTCCAAGTCACAGACAGAAAGATCCCATCCATACCAAAATATAGCAGCGATTCTTTTTTCTTTTTGGTGTATGATAGCAAAACAAAACAATGAGAAACAAATCGGGAGCCCATCTGTTGGAGAATTTCTGAATAAAGTGGAATATATAATAGTGAACCCATGGATTAGAGGCCCCCAGACTCCAGGTTCAATCTCAGAGACAGGTCTTGTTCTTCAGTCATTTCTGTCATGTCCAAATCTCTGTGATTTCATTTGGGATTTTCTTGGCAAAGATACTTCTCCAACTCATTTTTGTTGTTGACTCTTCATGACTCAGTGGATCATCCCTTGCCAAGCCCTTCTGTCCTCCACTATCTCTTGAAGTTTGTCCAAGTTCACGTTCATTGTTTTCATGACACTATCCTTCTCGTCCTCTGCTGTCCCCTTCTCCTTTTGCCTTCAATCTTTCCCAACTTCAGGGTCTTTTCCAATGAGTCCTGTATTCATTGGTTGTGCTTCATGCTTGGAATGCTCTCCCTCCTCATCTCTGCCTCCTGGCTTCCCTGGCTTCTTTCAAATCTTAGCTAAAGCATGTAAACTTCAGCTTTAGTATTTGACCTTCCAGTGAAAAGACTGAAACTGTCTTGCCCAGGGTCACACAACTAGTGAGTGTCTGAGACAGGATTGAACTCAGCTCTTCCTGACTCTAGGCCTAGCACTCTATCCACTGTGCTACTTACCTACCCTCAGAAGCAAGCCTAGAAGATTTTTTTTTGCTTGTATACCCGCACTCAAAGTTTATTCTGGAAAATCTCTGAATACAACATAGATAGTTTTTGTTTCCACAAATGTGAGCAACAGTCCTTTTACAAGCACTCAAAGTAACAAAAACATATCCACTAAAGGGCAACCTTTATTTCACCTCACAGAAAATATAGAGGTCTCAAAGTGCTGACAGGAGACCTAAACAAATACAAAAAACACATCAAGCTTGTAATCACTTAACATAGTTCGATTTCTGCTGGGTTCCCCTCTTCCAGGAATGTCCCTGACTTTGGCCTCATCACCAAGTCATGTGTTGAACTGATCTTGGAAAGGACTCAACTAAGTACAAATAAGGCATAGGCAGGATAAATTGTCTATAATCTCCCAGGAAAGGAACTAAGATTAAGGAGGATTTGGAAGAGCTTCTTGCAGAATTTGAGACTTTAGCTGAGGTTTGAAAGAAGCTAGGGAAACCAGGAGACAGAGATGAGAAGGGAGAGCATTCCAAAGCATGAAGCACAACCAGTGAAATGCCTGGAGGTGAATCTGCTGGGGGAGATGAGACCAAGAGTCAACAGAAGTTTTGGCCTTGGCAAAAAGGGCCACTTTTTCGTCAGCAACTGGAGAAAGGAGTCTCAATGAAAGTCTAGGAATCTCCTGTCCTATCTATGGTATAAACAGAGTCTTCCAGTTTTGTATCATTTGAAATTTTGAAATCTCAACCTAGTCACTGATAAAAATGTGAAATAACACTGGGTGAATGACAAAGTCACATGGCATGCCTTTAGAAACTGCCCTCAGGTTGGAAACAATCATTAATCATTAATCACCCATCAAGATTGGGTGACCAACATACTTTTTTGCTTTCTATTTTTTTTGCTTTTTTCTTTTTGCAACATGACTAATATGGAAATATATTCTGCATGACTTCACTTGTATAATTGATGTCCTATTTCCTGCCTTCTCAATGGAAAGAGGTAGGGCTGGAGGGAGAGAATTTGGAACTCAAAATTTTTAAATATGAATGTTAAAATGTTAAAAATGTTAAAATGTTAAAAAATAAAAATAAACAAGTTTTAATGAAGAGTGATTGCTTAACCAGTTTCACTGTGAATCTACCCCCAACGTAGCATTATCCAGCAGTAGTCCACCAAGACAAATGGGAAACTTCAAAACACTTTTCTGGAATCAAGAATATGTTAAAGCCATATTAACCATGTTAAATTCCCCTGATCTATCAGCTCAAGATTTCTACTTTTAAAAAACCATGTAATTCTAGTTTTACTTAAACTGCTAGAAAGTATTTTTAAAGGATGCCAAATTTTTAAAAAATTAATTAATTTTTGGTTTTCAACATTCACTTAAATAAGATTTTGAGTTCCAAATTTTCTCCCTATCTCTCCCATCCCCCCACCCAAGACAGCATGCAATTTGATATAGACTCTTCATATTGAACCTATTTTCACATTAGTCATGTTGTAAAGAAGAATTAGAATCAATGGGCGAAACCACAAGAAAGAAGAAACAAATAAAAAGAGAAGAAAGAGAGAGAGAGAAAGAGAGAGACAGAGAGAGAGAGAGAGGAAGAGAGAGAGAGAGAGGAAGAGAGAGAGACAGAGAGAGAGAGAAAACAATATGTTTCAATCTGCATTCACACTGCATGGTTCTTTTTCTGGATGTGGACAGCATTTTCCATCATGAGTCCTTTGGAGTTGCCTTGAATCCTTGCATTGCTGAGAAGGGCTAAGTCTATCAAAGCCAGTCATCACACAATGGGGTTGTTACTGTGTACAGTGTTCTCCTGGTTCTGCTCACTTCACTCAGAATCAATTCATTCAAGCCCTTCCAGGTTTTTCTGAAGTCTGCCTGCTCATCATTCCTTATAGCCCAATGGAATTCCATTGTATTCATATACCACAACTTGTTCAGCCAGTCCCCAAGTGATGAGTATCCCCTCAATTTCCAATTCTTTGTCACCACAAAAAGAGCTGCTGTAAGTATTTTTTGTACATGTGAATCCTTTTCCCATTTGTGTGATCTCTTTGGGATATAGACCTAGAAGTGATACTTCTGGGTAAAAAGGGTATGTACATTTTATTACCCTTTGGGCATAGTTCCAAATTGCTCTGCAGAATGGTTGTATCAGTTCACAACTCCACCAACAATACATTAGTGTTCCAATTTTCCCACATCTTCTCCAGCATTTATAATTTTCCTGCTTTGTCATGTTTGTCAGTCTGATAGGTATGATGTGATACCTCAGAGTTGTTTTTATTTGCATTTCTCTAATCAATAGTGATTTAGAGTATTTTTTCTTATGACTAGAGAGAGCTTTAATTTCTTCATCTGGAAACTGTCTGTAAGATGCAAAACTTTTGCACAAACAAATTCAATGCAGCTAAGGTTAGAAGGGAAAGTTAACTGAGGGGGAAAAGATCTTTACAGCAAGTTTATCTGATAAAGTCATTTCCAAGATTTATAAGGAATGGAGTCAAATTTATAAGAAGATGAGTAGTGATTCCTCAATGAACAAAAAAAAGCATAAACTGTTAACAGTCTTATGAAAGAACTCTCTAAATCACTAAGGGCAAGGAAAAAATCAATCAGAACAACCTTGGGGTTTCATTTGTCATCCAGCAAATTGTCAAAGATGACAAAAAATGATAATTGTTAATGTTGGAACGCTTGTAGGAAGATAGGCAGAAGATAGGCAGAACTAGGGCATTGTTGGGGGAGCTAGGAATGAATTCAACCATTTTGAAAAAAAATTTGGAATTATGCAAATAAAGTAGCTAAAATGTCTGCATCCTTTAGCACAGATTCCAGAGTCACTGATAAGAATGTTGTCCTCATATATACCATATATATTTGTTGCCGCAAGAAGTACTGATACATATTCATACACATGTGTTATGGCAGCAAGTACTGGAAACAAAGTAGTTGCCCATTCGTTGGGGGATGAAAGCAAACAGTGGTACATGAATATAACAAAATATTTTACTTTGCTGGAAGAAACAACAAATATAATGAATACAGTAATGTATGGAGAGATTTACATGAACTAATGCAGAGTCATGAGAACAATGCACACAGTGTCGACAACAGAAGCCGATATCTTCACCCGTCTCCTTGCTAGAGGAGGCTGACCAGTGTATAGTGGGGGGGGGGGGGGGGGGGGGGGGGGTTTGTGTTAATTAGTTTTGTTGATTTTTTCTATCTTTCGTTTTTTCTTTAAAAATATTATTTGTTACGTCTAACATGATTGCACATGTATAAAGTATATCAGATTGCTTGCATCTTGGAGAGGGGGAAGGGAGGGGAAAATTTGGAACTCAAAAACATGTAAAAAATGAATGCTGAAAACATAGAAGAGGAAAAAATAAAATATTATTTGCAAAAAAATAAAATATTATTTGTTACCTAGGATGGGTCTCTATAAGAGGGAGAGGGAGGTGTAAAGGGGAGAAATTTTGGTGATGTGAAAAGAGAAATTAATAAAAAATTTATTTGAAAAAACTGCTTGGAGTTGGGAGTTGGGGGTCTTGTTTGAGAAACAGTAAGCTGTCCAGCGTCACTGAATCAGAGAGTTTGTAGAGGGGAGTGAGATGTAATAAGACTGGAAAGGTTGGAAGGGGACAAGTTAGGAAGGGCTTTAAAAGCCAAACAGGATTTCCTATTTGATCCTGGAGGTAATAGGGAGCCACTTGGGGTTACTGAATGGGGAGTGATATGGTCAGACAAGGGCTTTAGGAAGTTCAATTTGACAGCCGAGTAGGGGATGAATTGGAGAGGAAAGAGACTTGAGGCTATTGAAATAATCACAATAATAGCTCCAGGTCTGGGGGGATGAGGGCCTGAACCAGACTGAGGGGAATCAGACTGGATAATTTCTAATGCTCCCTCCAGTTCTAATTTGGGGCAGGGTGAGAAAGGGGAAAGTAAGAACAGGTATTGGTTCTTGGCAGGTATTGGTACCTGGACTATGCTTTGAAAGAAGCCAGGGGTTTCCGTGATCACTGTCACCACTGTGGGCTAGGCCTTCACTACTCTAGGCTGTACTTGGAGTACAACCATCTGGTCTTTCTTCCTTCAGTCTCCCTCTCCCAAGGGAGGAAAGGGGACTTTCCTGAGCTCTCCAAGCCCCCCCCCAACACCTTTAAAATATTGCCTCAAAATTAATTTTGAAGGAGCAGAACCCACAAAAGGACGAGGTGAAATAATTTTCCAGCCCAAGACAACTTAGAAGGTTGTCGGGAAAAGTCTCTCACATCTGGGTGACAGTGGAGTGCAGTCCAATACAGACTAGACCCCAGCAAGGAACAGGCCTTAGGGGCAACTGAATCAGCAGTAGCAACAGCTGCTTCTGGGACTCTCTGCCCACAGACAATAAGCTGGTCAGACAATTGGTCAGAAGAAGATGACAGGGAGTCTCTTTGCTGGCGTTGGGGCAGGACTCTGTTGCATTGCCCATACTAGAATCCAGATCACAATCTTAGGAGGCTGCACCCCCTATCACAGGTCCAGGGCAGACCAGAGTCTATCATAGACTAGAGCACAGGCCAGGAGAGTAGGAAACACACCACTCCTTAGGTCACACCACCTTGAAAGAACTAAAAGCTTATAGGTGTCTAGAAGTATCTCTGAAAACAGCTGCACAAAGCCCCTGAAGCTTGGGACAGTGCCCCCTCCACCCTAGAAGCAGAGCCCTGCTTTAACAAAGAGTTAAAAGTCAAGAAATAGGGTGGAAAATGTGTAAACACAAAAGGGAAGAAAGTCTCTTTTTTCCACTTTTCCTGGGAGAAATGATTATTTCTCTCTGGTATTAATAACTAATTATTGTATTAGGAACAAGGTTTAACCCCTTTTCTACTTCCTCATCCAAAAACCAGCAAGTATGGAAAATCTCTCTTAAAGTTTCATCCAGCCAGGATGGCTAAGATCTAATCAGATAGTAAAAGAAATTCTAAGCTTAAGTTAACGGAAGCATTCCTGCTCAGTGTTTGCTGGGACAGGTCTGGGGAAATGCGGATCCTCCCTTTTGTCAGGCAGGTGATGTGGAAATTGATAAGTTTGACCAAGATTTGAGTGATTCAAGTCACATACCCCAAGATCCTCATTGTAATATAGCCCACACTCTCGTTGTAACATTTATTTTCTCATCAGTTGTTAACCGATCAAAATTGATTGCCACCCTAAAGAACCCCTCACCATGAGGGGACTTTGGTCTGAGAGAGATGGCCAAATGACCTTCGTTTTATTAATAAATATGTTGACCTTATTAATAAAATGATTAAATTACCTAGAAATTATGTCTCTTGGAACTTTTTTTTTTTTTAAATATCCCATTCCCTATCCCAAATGTAAGTTCTTTGAAGGCAGGAATTGTTTCATTTTTGTCTCTGCATTGCTAGTGCCTAGCACAATGCCTGACATAGTCAGTACTTAATACTTACGTTTTGTATGTACTTATATGGGTCTTTGTTATCTCCCCTGAGAGGCCATAAACTCCTTGAGAACAAAGACTGATAGCATTCCCAGCAGATACTTGAAGCCCATGCATGGTGCTTTAGGGCTGCTCACTGTGATGGGTAGAGAGTTGGATTCAGAGTCAGCAAGATGAGTGTGTTAGAACACCCCTCTGGCACTTCCTGATTGATGCACCATGGGCCAGTAGCTGAACATCCCTGAGTCTTGAGCAACATTCCAAGACTATAAGTCATAGATGGTTTGCGTTGATGAAAGTAGTTCTTCAGCCATGAAATCACAAGATCTCGCTGTACTGATGGGTATACTGATTGGCCCATTCATGGAGTTTCCTTGAGGCTCAGAAGGCATAATGTGTATCAGACACTTTGCTTTAAACATCCATGGTTATTATTCTACTGGTTTGATATTCTTTTCCATGCAAAGAGTAATGTCCCATGTTGCCCTAGAAATTCTTCATAAAGGATTCTCCTAACACATGGGAAGCTTTCCCTTTATTCTTCCCCTGTCTCAGAAGGTATCAATGGCCTCTAAGGTCCCTTCCAGCTCCAAACCTATGATCCCATGAGCCTCAGTATCAACATATGACCCTGCCACCCAGGGGAAAGAAAAGATACAGGCAAGCCAGACCCAAGCCTGGCCCAGGGCTCTCAGCAACATCCCTGAAAGCTTTGCTCTACATCTGCCCTCCACAACAAGCCTCATGGCTAACGCTCTCCAGCCTCCTGTTCCTGTTTTAATCAATCATTAGCCATGTAAAAGCAAACATTTCTCAACCTCTGCTTCCTGTCCCCTCACCCCTATTTCCTCAACCCCATCTTCTCCACCCATATTCTATTATGCATACCCTTCTGCTTTCAACCCTTCCACTGTGCCCTTTGAAATCTCCTTCCATGTTGAACAAACTGCCCTTCTTCTGAGCCCTCTTTCTGTCTCCTTCCTTTTACGAGCCTTCTCTGAGACCAGGCTCCCTTCTCATGGTACGATGTTCATGACTCACCTCGGTACCACTGACTGTATCTGCACCGCACTCTTGAACATTCAGTACTGGAGGAGAGTTGGAATAGTCTTTGCTCCCTGTGGTCCTTTCTAGACTTTCCCTTTACCATCATTAGTCAGCATTCTTCCCTTTGAAGTTCCCATTTCCACCCAATCCAGATAATGGTGGTTCTTACTCCCTGGTCCTTCCAGGTCATTCTTCCTCTTTAATGAAGGATTCACTACCTGGCTCACCACAGTCCTCTCCTCCCCACATCCTGCCCTTAAACTAGGGGGACCCCAGCATTCACAGAGATGCTCTCAAATGCCTCCTGAAATCTCCTGACCGCCTTCATTCTACTTCAGCCATACCTAGGGATAGTCACACCCTGGCTGCATAGGTAGTGTTCCACTTCATTCATTCAAAACTTCGATATTCTTCTCTGCCCAAAGCCTCCAGTCATGTGATTTCTCCCATCCCTTGTCCTGTTCTCGGCCTTCATCAGGATCTCCAGGCCTCTTGGCAAGCTATTATCCCACCTTGTGGTTCAGTTTCCTTCCTTTTCAATCTTGACTCTATGATGAGGCATTTGCATTTCATTCTATCCATTGTCCATGGATGCTTCAGGTCTTTACTCATCCCTTGCCCAACCTCTTCAAGAACTTAAAAGGTTCTGTATTCATTTAGCCCATCAAGCACCAGTTCCTTGGGGGGCCATTCCAGAGTCTCTAGGTTGCAGCCCCATGTTCCCTGTCTATGTTGATTTATTTCTTGCTGTTCCTAGTACAGGTACCAGTCAGAACACTACAGCATCATAGACCTAGATTTTGGAAAGGACCTCAGAGGCTGCCTAGAGCAACCTTGGGCCTAGAGTCAGGAACACTCATCTTCCTGAGTTCAAATCCAGCCTCAGACACTTACTAGCTGTGTGGCCCTGGGCAAGTCACTTAACCCTGTTGGCTTCAGTTTCTTCATCTGTCAAATGAGCTAGAGAAGGAAATGGCAAACCACTCTGGTATCTTTGCCAAGAAAACCTAAAACAGGGGCACAAAGAGTCAGATAAGATTGAAAAATACCTGAACAACAAATCATTTTAATAGCTGAGAAAAATGAGGTACTGAGACGTCCCAGCCCCCTGACTTCCAGTCACATGCTGGCCAGGTTTCTCTTCTCCCTGTGCGCTGGTACTTGGTGCTCACTCTCTCTGACCGCCCCTCCTCTTTAATATTCTCTTAATTCTCCTTCTGCCCCCAATTCCTTGGTCCCTGTACTGAGTTGCATTCTTCTCACAGAATCAGATGACATGAGAGGAAGGCAGTGTGGCACAGTGAATACAAACCAATGAACAAACAGAAATTGAAATAAGGAAGACCTGGGTTTAAATCTCTCTTCATACATTTTCTAGTTGAGTGAAATTCAATATGTGCCTTAACCTCACTGAGCTTCAATTTATTCTGTGAAATGGGGGTGATAGTGATGGCACTTCCCTCATAGAGCCATAGTGAGGATCAGGTGAGATAATGTATATAAAGTGATTTATAAAAATTAAAAGACTGTATATGTTTAATATTATTGGAGGTGGAAAGCACTTTAAAATCACCTAGTCCAATCCTTTCGTTTCATTTTATAGACAGAAAGTTTTGTTGTTGAATTGTTTCAGTTGTGTCCAACTCTTTATGATCTTTATGACCTCTTTATGGGGTTTTCTTGGCAGAGATACTTGGAGCGGTTGGCCATTTCCTTCTGCAGTTCATTTGACAGATGAGGAAATTGAGACAGAGTTAAGTGACTTGCCTAAGATCACACAGCTAATAAGTGTCTGAGGCTGGCTTTGAACTCAGAAAGGTGCAGCTTCCTGCCTCTAAGGCTGCTGTTCTGTGTTCTTATGGCGCCACCTACCTACCCAGTGGATAGAAATATTGAGACCCAAAAAGGACTTTCATCCAAGGATATATAGCTAATAGGTAGCAGTTCTGGGTCCCAAACCCAGGTGTCTGTCTCCAAATCAGCATCCTTAATTATTAACTTTAAGCCCAGTATAGGTACTAACATCCTTGAAAAAGGCCATCACTATAAATGTTTAACAACTGGCTTTTGGGAAGGAGAAAAAGGAGAGTGGAGAGGAAGGAAAATGTACCTTTGACACACTTCAAGTTTAATCTGCATTAATATTATTTTCTCCATCACTTTCTTAAGTCTAGACAAGCAAGAAAACAATAAACCAAGTCCTGAACTGTAGTATTTGTCAACATCTAAAGTGTGAATGCTCACAATGAAAATTTAACAATGACTGACTTTGGCATGCCTCTCATTACATATAGCCTACACTGTTACTCATTTCTCCGTCCTCTGATTGTAATTCTATTTGGTACCATATAGCCTAATGTTTAATTGTAATTTGTTTTTGTAATTTGTCAGATTTCAGCTGACTTCCAGGCTAAACTAAAAACTCTGGAGGGCAAGGATTCTGTCTTGCTACTTCTTTGGAGCCCTCATATTGCTAACCACATAACCAACATAATGTAACTACTTAACAAATGTTTGTTGAATAATATTTGCCTCAAAATAACAGCTTGAATTTTTATAGTTTTTTGCACTTTACAAATGTAACCCAGATTTTAAGCCTGGAAAATTAAACATAAGATTTTCCTAACTGATGGAGAGAATGATTCTTCAAAATTGTGTGCCTGCCTGAGAAATGGAGTTGGTGCAAGAGTTGTGGAGCAGAGAGACAGTCTTCATTCCTGCTAGAGAGACACATGTGGTTCCAGACCCCTTTTAGGGAGATTCCCATGAACAGAAAGGAAAAAAAATACTAGGAAGTGGCAGGAAATATGTAGAGGGGCCAGTGCCTCAATATGTCCCAGATTTCCGGTTTACCTCCATAGGAACTTTGGGGATTTCTTGGGTAAGATTGGGGCCTCTGTCTATTGAGCTGATGTAGATGGCTCATAGTGGGAAAGCTCATTGATACTGTGTATTTTCTGGGATATTCTAATCTATGTAAACCCTCCAGTTTCTGTTTGTTATTTGCTTGGATAAGTGAGTTAACTCACTATTCACTATTTATGATGATCTTTTGTGTAACTAGCATTTAGAGAAGGAAGCAGTCTAGTGAGTGAAAGTTTTAGGCTACCCTCTCCTTTTAAGGAATAGCAGCCAGGAAAATAATTTGTACCTAAAATCATGCCTCTAGATAAACAATATCTGGGAGAGCATGTGGATATAATTTTAATTTGGTACCTTCTCTCAAACTAAAATAAAGTGGCCAGCCTCTTGGCCTTTTCTCTTGTTCAACTCCAGGCAGGAATCAAACGCCCTTTTGGAGAGAGGTGGGTAAGACTCCAGAGATACGATCCATCCCTCCCCACAAGCTCCAATTAGACCAGGGTTTCTTAAACTTTTTCCACTCTTGACCCCTTTTGGCCTGAGAAATTTTTACGTGACCCCAGGCATATAGGTATATAGAATAAGTATAAAAATCAAACATTTACTGATAATAAATCATAAAGAAATTTATTTTAAAGTAATTCTTTGGTATACGTATAATTGTACCATTTATTAAAGATGAAAGCAAATTTCCCTACTAATAAGATGGATGTGTTTGTTTATCTTTATGGTAGGAAATAGTAAAAGTCTATTTTCTGTAATTATTATATTTCTGTAAAAGCAGAACCCTTTGTATGTACAGTAAAAACACAACAGTCCATAACATACGGTAGTCTTGAGTCTGAGCCGAGGTGTTGTTGGCAGAGTTTGTTGGTGTTGCATGGCACGATGGCATTTGCAATGCAAAGTGCGCACATTGTATGTTCAGAACCAAGGCTGCAATGAGATGGCATGATGCAACAAGGCACGTGCTGCCAGAAACAGCTCAGATTCGTTTCACATTTGATTTTGAATTAATTTATGGTCGTTGGACATTCGAAAACCTTTTACTGTCGTCAAATTTTTCATGACCCCTACACTGAGTTACACAATCCCATGTGGGGCCAAGACCTACAGTTTAAGAAGCGCTGTTCTAGGTTAGTGCTGAGCTTGGAGTTAGAAAGATCTGAATTCAAATCCAACTTCGAACACTTCTGAACCGTGTGATCCTGGCAAAGTTACTTAACTTCTGTCTGCCTCAGTCTCCTTAACTATAACATGAAGATAAAAGTAGCATCCAACTCCTAGGACTATTGTGAGGATCAAATGAGATAATATTTAGGGGGAAAAAAGTGCTTAGCATAGTGCTAGCACATTGTAAATGCTTAATGAATGTTTGTTCCCTTCCCCTTCCCTGCTTTATGAGGCTATATATGCCATGTCTAATTTTCCACTGTCCTTCTCTGGGTGTGGCTTTACCCAGTTACCATATCACTCTATTTGGACAGGAAAGCACTTGTATTAGTTAATTTTTCTTAGGAAATAATGGAAATCTGTGTTACTACCTGTTCTTCTCCCCGTTTCCCACTTGGGGGCATCAGCATCTTGTTTAAATAGGTCCAGGTTAGAGTTGCTTCAACTGCCTATCATATCATCCTAGTTGTACTATTTATTTTAATTTACTATTACTTTTTGGTCTTTGAACTAACAAATCAGTAGTATGACTACACACAAAGAGCTGATTCAGATTGTTCCCATACATGTAACTAGTCATTTCTGGTATGTTAAAATATAATCCATTTCATTTTTTATGGTTTGGTAATTGACATATCTACCACCTTCTAATTCTCTTCTTTAAAAAAAGAGAATTCTGCTCATGATACTAATGTGTGTGTTCATCCTTCATTGCTGAAGAAGACCATGCCATCAGAGAAAATAATCACATGACTTGCACTTGACTTTGTTTTTTTTCAGTGAGGGAGGGCTGTGCAGGTCACCAGCCTCACTTCTCCTCCAGAACCATTTGAATCCAGTGACCAGATAGTCATCAGGATGACTGGAGATGACCCAGGATGAGGCAATTGGGGTTAAGTGACTTGCCCAAGGTCACACAGCTAGTGAGTGTCAAGTGTCTGAGGTGAGATTTGAACTCAGGTCCTCCTGATTCCTGCACTGGTGCTCTATCCACTGTACCACCTAGCTGCCCCATGATACTAGTAGAGTGGAAAGAATGGGGGATATGAGAGTCAGAAGACTTGGATCCCTATCCCTACCATGCTACTTATCATCTGTGTGACAGGTGAATCACTGAAACTCTCTGAGCTTCAGTTCCCTCATCTGTAAAATATTGCAAATATAGGTTTCAACTAGGTGATTTCTGAGGTTCTAAATCGATGATGCTGTTGTGTAAAGAGTGCAGGAGGGGAAAGAAAGACAGAGGGGAATGGGGGAGCAGTTAATTCAGGATCCCATCTTCGTACTTCAGAGTTGAAATAATAAAGAAACATAAGGTCCTTCTCCCTGTCTCACCACTTCTCCATGTTTAGAGAAAGCTGAGAAGCCCTGGCAATTTGGACGATCTCTCCATCCTCTGGCTCCTGAGTGTTTTGGTAATACTGCTTCTGGCTAATTTCCATGAGTAAGAATCCAGGCCACACCCAGGACTGCAATCCCCTTTCTGCTCTCAACTCTGGCTTCTCCAGTACTAGTCAAAGTGGAGAAAGTGCAGCTACTACTCATTACAAACAAAAAGGTCCATCCCCCAAAATCTGTCACCTTCCCTCAAAAGGATCAAATGTCTTTGGCCTCCTTTCACAGGCCTTTCTTCTTTCTTTGCTCCGTGGGCAGGAACAGCTGCCCCAGAAATCTCTGAAGGACAAAAAGGAAAAAGAAAGGTGAAGAAGGAGGGAAGGCAGACACATGCATATGACCAAGAGATGAGCATGGTTGGAGAGGAGGAGTTGTCTGATTCCAGGCTAGGCTCAGTCTTGAAAGATGCACTTAGAGACTACAACCCCATCTTCCCCCCTCCCCATCCCTCACAGATTTGCCTCCTTATTAACTCTCTCTGGGATCAACTAACTAGGAAAAATGTGCTTTGGAATATGCCAAGAAATTATATCAAACTCTATTTCTAATTGACTCTGAGCCCCCATTTATTATTCTCACAGAGGCTGACTTTTCCTTTCTCACTGTTGTACCTCCAAGCCCATAGCGTTAGACAAATCATTATTGATGACCACATACTTTATTAGGAGTATCAAATAGCATAGAAAACACAGATGGACACTGAGGCAATTTAGGGAAGGTTTTGATAATGATGGCAGCAGGGGTTGACTCCCTTCTCCTTCCTTCTCCCAGATGATCTGAGAGAGGTGTTAAAGAAAGGATTGAGACTTAAAGCCTGGGCAGAAATTTCCCTAGCACAACAATCTAGGAAATCATGGTGGAAGGAGGAAGGAGTTTTGGACTAGATTTCATTTGCCTCATCAGATGATTTGACCTTATCTGTTCTTGGCCCCTTTGTCAGACCCCAGTCTACAGTGCATCCATCTCAAGCTCCCTAGTGGACCTAGAATGTGGCCTAGAGACTGGCTACAGCTTGTATTCCTCTTCTCTTGTCTGCCTTGTGGTTCCTTTGTGGAAATTCGCCTCAAAGTCCTGGAAGGGCAGAAGATCTAAGCTCTCCTGTACACTCACATCCACTGTAGCCCAACAAGCCTCTGTGATTCCAAGGAAGTCTCTATGACAATGTCTGGGGGAAAGGAACAAGTCTTAGTTGGGTTCTGTCACCCCAATCTTGCTTCTTTTATCCTCTGCTGGGACTTTCTGTTCCCCTTCATGAACTCTCTGAGGTGTCCCTGAGAGGGAAAAGGCAGCTGGGAGCCTTCCAGGGAGGGACAAATGAACACATGACAGTCACCTGAAATTCTTCACATGACAAGTCAGGTCAGATAAGAGACTTGCCACAGGCACTCTGGGGAGGGCATCCAGCATTTTTATTGAAAAGGGGAGAAGACACAGAAGAAGGAAGGTAGGAAGAGAAGGGATCAGAAGTGGGGTTACAGGGGCAAGGAGAGAATATAAAGGAAGAGGCCAAAAGGAAGCTGGGAGCTGGGGCTTCTCGCATGACCTGTGCATAGGGTCACTGCAAGCAGCTTTGTGCATTAGAGTGGGGCAGAAATCTGTTAAGCGTGGATTAAAGGCAGCCGAGCAGCATAGCACCCTCTGGCAGGAAAGTCTTAGGGCAAAAAAACAGGCCCAACCAGGAAAGGTCAGTCTAAATCAAAGCCTGATCAGGAGTCTCCAAGATGCAAACCGAGGCTACAAACAAGCAGCCCCTCCCCGCCACGCACTCAGTCACGTGAGCTTACCACAAGACCTGCCAAGAATGACAGAGAACTGAGGATGGGGCTTCCCACAAATATGGAGAGAAAGGGATTTTTTGCTTTTTGAATTTTGTAAATGTGTTTATATTTCTGCCCATGCCAAGTGGTTGTTACGAATGCACAAAGCAGAGGCTGGTCTCCCTATGATAGAAGGTCAAAGGGCTGGGAGAATATCTCACTGTCTCCTTATCATCAGCAAGGAGGAAATGTTCTTCCAAAGAAAAGAAGCTTAATATGGAAATATGTTTAACATGGTCACACATATGTAACCTACCTCAACTTGCTTACTGTTTTAGGGAGTGGGAAGGGGGAAACGGAGGGAGAAAAATCTGGAACTCAATATTAAAAAAAAATAAATGTTTAAAGTTGTCATTACATGTAAGTGGAAAAAATACTATTAAAAAAAAAGAATGAAAACTTAAGACTTTGGCAGCTTTGGACACCATTGATTTGGACGCCATTGATGCCCCTGCCCTTTCTCCCTCATATACAAGGTAGTGTGCAAATGTGAGCACACACACATACACATACACACTCTCATGGACACACTCTGACCTTCCTCAGCTTTCATGACATAATCTTTCATCTCTTACTTGTCTGAATGTACTTCTCCATTTCCTTTGCTGGATTACTGTCTCTCCTCCATCGACTTATCCTAAATGCCTTGTCCTGGACTCTCTTATCTTCTTTCTTTTGGCAGTTAGGGGACATGGTAGAGAGAGTGCAAGGCATTGAGTCAGGAAGGCCCAAGTTCAAATTCAACCTCAGATAGTTATTAGCTGTATTACTCTGGGCAAGTCACTTAACGTCTCTGTTTGCCTCAGTTTCCTGATCTGTAAAATGGGGATGACAGCACCTACTTCACAGACTTGTTGTGAGGATCAAATGAGAAAATAATTGTATTGCTTAGCCCAGTGCCCAACACATAGTAAGCACTATATAAATGCTAGCTTTTAAAGTTATTATTATCTATACTCTCTCCATGGCTTCCTCAGCTCCCATAGGTCTAATTACCATCTCTATGCAGATGATTCCCAGATGTAAGTACCTCACCCTAGTCTCTATCCTGAGCTCAGTCTCACATCACCCCTTCCATCAAATTCCCCTGTTTCTATTGAGGCACCAATGATTCAGTTTGGTATAATAAGGGACTGGCAAATTGAGGGAGGGGGAGTCCTTGAAACAGGTACAGATATCCCCTGACTGGCTTCATTTCTTAGAATATGTCCAGATATCCCCTGCCCATTTCCAGTCCAACTCTCTGCACAGGCTTGTGTGACTGAGGAGCTGATACAGGCCGAATTGCTGTGACCTTCTTGGTTGGGGGAGAGTGGTAACAAGTTTCCTCCTCCCACCCAGCCACCACCTCCACACACGGCATCTCTATTTCTTTTGTGTTCATTCTTTCCCAATCTTTGGCAAACGAACATTCTAAGAGAACAGAGCCTAGACAACTGAGAGATTCATCAGAACCCTCAAAAGTCCCATGGGACCCTAGAATTGATGGCAGAATCTACCAGAGCAGTGGTGGTCAGTGATAAAGGAAGTTCCTACAGAAGAGGTAGAGAAATAGTCCCTGAACCTGCTGGCAGCTTCAGAGGATCATGTCCCTTCATCACAGAAAGACATGCTGGCCATGGACTCTACAAAGGCCTTAACACCTGAATGTTGGGCTCTTCCCAGCGGAGAATTAGACCTGATCTTATGTGGACTCCACAAAAGAAGAAAAGGAAATCAAGAGGAGGTACCACCTGGATACATGTATTCTCTACACAAGTGATTTTGCATTTAAAATTTGAGCCCACTACCCCAAGGACATTGTGTATACAGGGACAGGGGAGAGTGCACCCTACTTTGGGGGTGTTGTATAGTGACTATTGTTCTTAGTCTACTTTCTTGGTAAATCCCTTTTCTAAAAGGTAAAAGGTCTGTTGATAAAGGGGAACACACTGAGTAGGGGCTCAAGTGTGACAGTATCAAAAGCCACAATGCTCCATGACTGTCCCTAGATCCATGGGGCCAATAGTAGTCAAGAAGACCCAACATGCAAGTGGGAGTGGGAGTTAGGAGAGTTAACCCAGAGAGGGATATGACATTGTTGTTGACTCATGATTCTTCATGACCTCATTTGGAGTTTTCTTGGCTAAGATACTGGAGGGGTTTGCCATTTTGCCAGCTCCTTTTACAGATGCAGAAACTGAGGCAAACAGGGTTAAGTGACTTGCCCAGGATCACACAGTCAGTAAGTCTCTGAGGTTAATTTGAACTCAGGTCTTCCTGATTCCAGGTCTGGAGCTCTATGCCCTGTGGCACCACTTAGGTGCCTGAAGTGACATTAACTAAGGTCTATTCATTCTATCACATCCATTTCCTTCTCTTACTCACATAGCTACTAACTACACTGGCTTAGGCACTTCCATATTTTCTTATATTTTTTTAAAAGTTTATTCTGTGCTGAGGAAATAAATAGCTCTCCTGATTCTATTTTGTCTGTTGAGGAGTTTCTATTTCCCTTTTTGGGGAGATCCTGGACATGAGCCAAACCTAAGCATAAAATGATTCGCCCCAGTGCATTTGGATGAGTGTGTAAAAAGTCAGGGAGTGAGGGGAGGTTAGGGGGTGAGAGAAAGATCTGATCTCTCTCTTCAGAGAACAGGCTCCCCCTAGAACTGCATCTAGTCTACACACAGGTGTCAAGAGCTGGGTGCCCCTTAGTGAGAGGAGGAGAGGGTGAGCAGTCTAGGCCCCTTGAACCAACAGGGACAGTTTCACTTCTGTTTTTGTAATCCCAGTACCTAGTACAGTGCCTGCCTGGCACATAGTAAGAGTTTAATAATTGCTTAATGAATTGAATTGAATGTTGTATCTCTTTGAGGGTAAAGAGTCTTTCCTTCTTCCTTCCCTCCCTCCTTTCCTTCTTAGCTTCCTAGCTTCCTTCCTTCCTTTCTTCTTTGTCTTTGTACCCTCAGTCCCTAACTGCAATGCCTGGAACATAGTATGAACTTAATAAATGTCTGTTGATTTGAGTTAAAAGATGAAAATTATCCAAAGAGCTAAAGAGGAATCTTGACCTGTTCTCTAGAGGATCATGGGGCATAACATAACACAGAAAAGAAAGAGCAAAAGAAGGTCAGTTTAACCTTTAGGCCTGTGATACATATGGGGCTTTCCCTATTGAGGGATCCTCTGATTTTCTGAGGCAGAAGAAGGGATGGTATGTGGACCCACAAGCACCACATGGGAAAAGGCATCCTGTAATCACCACAGAAAAAAGACAGTCATTGTGGTCAGTGGCTTCCTCTTGAGAGAAACATAGGAGCTAGTCATACATGTTAACTTGACCTGAATAAGAAATGACACTGCTAGCCCAGGGCACTTCTCTGGGATGGGGCAGAGTCTCCCAAGACTTTTAGATTTAGAATGACTCCTCACTTCTGGGACTTGTGTAGAGCCAAATAATGCCACAGAAAGAATCAGGAGAGTACGATGAAATCCTGAGCAGGAAAATGGAGACATTATGGACACAAGAGCTTTTGTTGACTGCCGCTGATTGCCACAATAGAATATAAGCTCCTCGGGGGTAGGGACTTTGCCTTTGTCTTTGCTTTCATTAAGCTTATGCTCTGTACCAGAGTCTGTCAGGCTCCAGGGATATAGAGACAAAGGTAAAACATCTTTGTCATCTAGGAGATTCCATTACATTAGGGAAGATAACTGGCAGATTTATAGGCAGATACAAAATAGCTCAAAGTAGACCACAAAGTGATTGGGTCAGGGAGGGTATCAGCAGCTGGTGGAATCTAGAGAAGTCTCTTGTCAAAAGTAGATTTGACATTGTACACAGTAACAGCCACAGCCTTTGATGACTGATTTTGATAGACTTGGCTCTTCTCAGAAATGCAAAGACCTAAAACAATTCCAAAAGACTCATGATGGAAAATGCCATCCACATCCAGAGAAAGAAGTATGGCGTGGGAAAGCAGAGCAAAGCAGACTTTTCTGTTTGGTTTGGTTTTTCTTTCTCATGGTTTCTCCCATTCATTATAATTCTTCTATGCAATATGACTAATGTAAAAATGTGTTTAATAGGAATGTATGCGTAGAGCCTATATCATATTGCATGCTGTCTTGGGGAGGGAGGTAAGAGGGAGGTGGGAAAAAATTTAAAACTTTTGGAAGTGAATGTTGAAAACTAAAAATAAATAAACTAATTTTTTTAAAAGAAAGGTTTGAACTATAGAGGGAAGGAAACTATGGATGGATTCTAAAAGACAGATGTGGAAAACGGATGAATTTCAGGCATAGGTTCAATCAGTGCCCAGAGTCAGGAAACAGGCAGAAAGTCTCGCTGCCCTGATTATACCACATCTGGAGACTAGGTTTGATTCTGGATGCTTAAATTAAGGAGAGATTTTAATAAATTGGGGAACATCCAGAGGATGGGAACCAGATGGTGAAGGGAATTGTGTCCAGGTTAGAGTGTTTCACTTGGAGCAAAAATAGTGACAGACATAACAGCTGCCTTCAGAGGGATTAGACTTCTTTTGGGCCTCAGAAGGCAAAACCAGGAACAACAGCTTGGATTTGCAAAAAGGACAATTTGGGATTGAAATCAGACAAACTAAACAAACAAATTTAGCAAGTTAACCCTAAACTATTTGAGTAAGTCATTCATAATCAAAAATTAGAAATGGATAGCAGACATGACATCAGCACCAGCTAGGATAATTTTATCCAGAACAATTAATTGGCCAGGGTAAATTAATTGCCACAGAAAGGAGACCAAAAACTCATAGCAAATTGCTTACCAAAAAATACAGAGTTAGCTGCTGAAGTTGGCAACTGGATTTGAATACAAACTCTCCATAGAATCTTATGAAGAAAAAAGATAGGTGATTGTAGACAGTATTGTCTTCTAAAGTAGAGAAAGGTAGTGGAGGATAAAACTAGCTTAAAGAAACCTTGGCAACTCTATCCAATTAAACAAAGTCATCCCAAGGACATTCAAAGAAGAAAACAAAAAGATGAGCACGAGGAAAATGGAGAACTTTTGTAAAAATCATCATCGTGATATAGCTTGTAGCTTTTTCCCTGTTAAAGATTGTGGAACCTCTATACATGGCCCCTACGACCATCCTAGATTTGTTTATAAAAGAAGTAGAAATAGCACTAATAAGAATAAAGGGGGCGGAGCCAAGATGGCGGAGTAGAAAGACGCACATACACATAGCTCTGAACCCACAACCCATAGAATGGCTACAGGGAAGTAACTCACGGCGAATTCCGCACCGAGAGGCCACGGAACATTGGAGCGAGGGAGATTTCTGTTCCAGAGAGACCTGCAAACCTCTCGCGGGGGGGGGGGGGGGGGGGGTCCTTCGCGCTGCGGACTGGGCGCCGGGACTGGGAGCTGAGTGCAGCCCTGCCGCGGCCGCGGCACCGAGAGGAAAAGATCCGAGCAGGCTTCACAGACAGGATCTCCAGCGGCCACGCGGGTCCCTCCACCCACAGAGGGATCTGCAAACCTCTCGCAAAAGGTCCGTCGCGCTGCAGACACAAAGCCCAGCCCAGACCTGCTGCGGCCACGGCTGCGGCACCGAGAGAAACAGATCCGAGCAGGCTTCAGGGACCGGATCTCCAGCGGCCGCACAAGTCCCTCCACCCACAGGTGACAGGGGTGGGTGAGAGAGTCTCTTTGGCGGGTCGAGAGGGGAGTGGGGTGCCCCCATAATTCAGCCCCCCCCCCCCGGGAGGTAGAAGCTGAGAGGCGGCTGCAGACAGGGGCTCCCCAAGCGGACGGGAGCTTGAATCCATTGCGGAAGGTCTGTGCATAAACCCCCTGAGGGAACTGAGCCTGAGAGGTGGCCCTGCCCCGATCTCAGCACCAGAACATAATCTCATACTGAATAGCAGCCCTGCCCCCGCCCAAAGCCCTGAGGCTGGAAGCAGCATTTGAATCTCAGACCCCAAACGCTGGCTGGGAAGATCAGGAGGCGAGGTGGGTGTGAGGAGAATATTCAGAGGTCAAGTCACTGGCTGGGAAAATGCCCAGAAAAGGGAAAAGAAATAAGACTATAGAAGGTTACTTTCTTGGGGAACAGGCATTTCCTCCCTTCCTTTCTGATGAGGAAGAACAATGCTTACCATCAGGCAAAGTCACAGAAATCAAGGCTTCTGTGTCCCAGCCCACCCAATGGGCTCAGGCCATGGAAGAGCTCAAAAAGAATTTTGAAAATCAAGTTAGAGAGGTGGAGGAAAAGCTGGGAAGAGAAATGAGAGACATGAAGTCAAAGCATGAACAGCAGATCAGCTCCCTGCTAAGGGAGACCCAAAAAAATGTTGAAGAAATTAACACCTTGAAAACTAGCCTAACTCAATTGGCAAAAGAGGTTCAAAAAGCCAATGAGGAGAAGAATGCTTTCAAAAGCAGAATTAGCCAAATGGAAAAGGAGATTCAAAAGCTCACTGAAGAAAATAGTTCTTTCAAAATTAGAATGGCACAGATGGAGGCTAATGACTTTATGCAAAACCAAGAAATCACAGAACAAAGAGAGAAGAATGGAAAAATGGAAGATAATGTGAAATATCTCATTGGAAAAACAACAGACCTGGAAAATAGATCCAGGAGAGACAATTTAAAAATTATGGGACTACCTGAAAGCCATGATCAAAAGAAGAGCCTAGACAAGAATAAAGGTGGGGAAAAGCTGAATTGAACAGTGTGCACATGGAGAAGATGGGTGTTAAAGTTGATACAATTATGAAATTATTGGGGGATCAACACACAAAATAATAGAAGGAGGGAAGGATACCAAAGGCACAAGTAAAGTCTTGGGCATCAGTCGATAGAATGTTGGACTGAAGTTGAAAAGACCTGAGTTCAAATTCAAACTCAGACTGACTTGTGACTAGCTATGTGACCTTGGGCAAGTCACTTAACCTCTCTCACCCTCAGTTTCCACATCTATAAAATGAGGATTAAAAATAGCCCCTGCTTTAAAGGGTTATTATCCAATGAGATAACCTATATAAAGTGTTCTGGAAATCTTAAAGCTCTGAGAATGCTAGCTGTTGTTATTACCTATATAATGTACCTGAAAGACGATCAATAACCACCAAGCTCTATGTATGCTCTATTAGCTACATAAAATCTTTGAGCATCATCTATATGAATCTGGGGCATCCTTGATGAAAGTATAAAAGGGAACCTTCACAAGGCTTTCTCAAGCTATATGTGATGATGGACCATATTTTTACTCTTTTGCAATAAGCCAAAAAAGTTGAGAATATATAGTCTCCAGAGGTTATTATTTGTTGATTATGAAAAACAATATATTCTAAAGGAACAAAAATGTTCCTTTACAATAAGGTGTCTCTCATCAAAATCATTCAAAATTCCTTGAAATATACGAGAGCAGAAATAACTCAGCAATGTATGGAGGCAATCCATCTTTTAATGATTTCCTATTAATCCTACATATAGCTTGCTTTGTATATATTTGCTTGCATGCTGTTTTCCCCAGCTTAGATTGTAAGCTTCTTGGAGGCAGGGACTGTCTTTTGCCACTTTGTGTATTCTGAGTGCTTAGCACAGTGTCTGGCACATAGTAGGCATTTAATAGATATTGATTGATTGATCCAACACAGGGTCTAAGTTGAAGAAAGATTCCCTGTAGAGGCTCAAATCCTTTGGAAGCCCCCATTTGCATGGGATACTATGCTGATATCAACAAGACCCAGAGCACTAGAGTTTCTTGGAAAAGGTCTGAAGTAACTCAAAAGAGTTTGGCTTGAGAGCTATGGAAGAAAGAATTGGAAAAGAAATTTATGACTTGGCACAAGAGGTACAAAACATTGCTCAAACAACAAATTCCATGAAAATTGGAATGGACCAAATAGATGCCAATTACTTCATGAGGCAACAAGAAATATTAAAACATAGTCAAAAGACCGAAAGAAAAAAAAGAAGAAAATATAAGGTAGCAACTAATCTGTAAAACAGATTTTGAAGAAAGATATTAAGAATCATTGAACTATTTGAACACCATGATCAAAAAGAGCCTTGACATTCTATTTCAAAACATCTTAAGAGAAAACTGCCAAGGCAAAGAAAAATAGAAAGCATTCACTGGTCACCTCCTAAAAGAAACCTTTAAATGAAAATCCTGAACCAAAATCTAGAGTTTCCAGGTCAAACAAATTGCTGCAAGCAGCCAGAGAAAGAATTCAAGCAATAAGGAGCCACAGTCAGGATCACACAAGATTTAGCAGCCACCAATGTAAAGGAGCAGAGAAATTGGAATATGACAATCCAGAAGGCAAAGGATATAGGCTTACAGCCAAGAATCATCTACCCAACAAAACTGAGTATAATGCTACAGGGCAAAATGGACTTTTAATGAAATAAAGTACTTCCAAGCACTCTGATGAGAAGACTACAGCTGTGGAGAAATTTTGAAGTTCAAACATAGGAGCGAAGTATTTAAGGTGAACGAACAGTGACAAAGGACTAAAAACTGCTCATAATCTAACTCTAATATGGAGAGATGATACTTGTTTCTCCTATCTACTCTACTGTCTACTACTATCAGCAGGGTTCATAGGCGAGTCCAATTCAAGAAAGGCTGGGAGTAGTTCTATTATGTCTTGATGATCTTAAGAAAAGAATGAAAAGTGAGGGGAAGAGGAATACACTGAAGGGGGAAAACAAAAATAAGATTAGAGAAAATTATCATACAACGAGAGTGCTCAAGTAGATATCTTTATGAACAAGGAGAAAAGGAGGGGAACAGCTGACACTTAAAATTCATTTTCTTCTGAACTAGTCAAAAAAAGGAAGATTACAGAGAGAGAGAGAGAGTTGGATAAACAAATATATTTCATTCAAGAAAGAAGTAAGAGGAAGAGAAGAGAAGAGGGAGAGGGGGAATAGATTAAGGGAGGGATTAGTCCTAAATAAAACAAACTCTAGAAGTGTACAAAAATATCTACAGCTCTTTTTGAGGTGGCAAAGAATGGGAATTTTAGAGAGTATCCATAAATTGGGGAATGAATAAGTTATGTGTTTATAAATAAGTTATGTATATAAATGTGATGAAATATATTGTGCTAAACTCTTATAAGCATAATGAACAAACAGATTCCAGAGGACTAATGAGGAAATCATGGTACCCATCTCCTGATAGAGAAGTGAAGGACTCAGGCAAATAATGTTTTGGACAAAACCAATGTGACAATTTGTTGTGATTGACTGTACATGTGTTTTTCTTCAGTTCTCAATGAGGGAGGGGGAGGAAGACTGTTTAGGGTGGGAAGATAGGAAGGTAGAATTATTAAACAAAATGTTTTTCTAAATTTTAAAAGTTTACCTAGAGGCAAATTTAGCCTTGATGGAAGAGTAAGGGGGACATGGGCCTTTGTCAAAGCATGAAAAAGTTTGCCACCTCCAGCCTGGCAACTACAAATATTGCTAAGTGTCCCTCTGAGGTTTATCAAAGTTTGAAGGTACTTTTAATAAGTAATACACACTAAAGATATGTTAGGTGTTGAAAGGAATTCTCTCACCTTACCCTAGCTAGGAGTGAGAACTAGAGACTTTCCGTTGAGGGGAAGTCAATTTTTAAAGGTCTTAATCAGCCACTAGAGATTTAGACTGGGAGCAGGAAGGATTCCTACTTAACGAAAGATAGGAATATACGTTGATTCGACACTGGGGCAATGTCCCAAGAGTGATGTGAATTCTCAGCATCGCAGAGAGCTCCAGCAGATGGCAGCATCAGAGCAGTAGAGAAGGAATGGATGGTAGCTTGGGAAGCAGAGTGGGGTCAGGGAGTCACTGGCTTTGCAGGTATTCCAGCCATGGTATCTTCTTTATTCATATACATGATAATGACAACAATAACTGTCCGAAAGGTATTCCCTCTCTTGCCCATGAAGACTTCTTTGGAAGTTTGCACCTCTCTCTATATTTAGAAGATGTGGGAAATAATTCTGCTATTTGATTTTCCCTTGTTATCAGCCTATCTCCACTTAAACTGACAGGATGCTATATATTCTGTTCCTTTAACCAGGTGAAAACATGTCTGTTGAATCAATCAATCAACAAAAGACTTCAGAACACGGATTCTTAACCTATAGTCTTTGACCTTAAAAATGTATTTTTGATAACTATATTTGAATATAATTGATTTCCTTGATAACTGCATGCAGGGTAGCTAGGGGGCATCATAGTACGCAGAGCACTGGGCCTGCAGTCAGGAGGATTCACCTTCCTAAATTCAAAAGCAGCCTCAGACATTTTCTTTGTAGCTGTGTGACCCTGGGCAAGTCACTTCACCCTATTTGCCTTAGTTTCTCAATCTTTAAAATAAGCTGGAGAAGGAAATAGCAAACCACTTCAGTATCTCTGCCTAAGAAAACCCTCAATTGGGTCATGAGTTAGACACCACTGAAAAATGACCAAACAAAAATATGATCATATGTATTTTATTTTATAGATTTAAAAACATTATTCTGAGGAGGGGTTTCACCAGATGACAGACACACAAAAAAGTTGAAGAATTCCTGCTTTAGACTAATGGTGAAAGGTCTTTGATTAATTTAGAAGTCCTTGAAAATTATCGCATGAAATGGTCACCCAGGAGGTAATAGGATTGGTCCAGGAGACTAGTCATGCCCTGTGGGTTTATATAAAATAGCAAGCCAGTTCAAAGGTCAGGAATTTAAGCTTCTGACATGCTAGGGTTGAACACTGCTGCCACATCTCAGAGAAGGAATTGCTTGGGGGGAGAAGAACCCTGCCCTGGCCTTATACCAGCTAGAATTCGGTCTCTTTCCTCAAGCCCAACCCTGCTTGACTCAAAGCAGATGTCAACTTCAGAGTCAGAGGATTTTAGACTTCCTTTCTGAGTTCCAGTTTTAGCAAGGTTCCTGGAACAGCTGACAAAGTCTACACTGGGACCTGAGGACAAATGGAGAAAAGGATCCTGGCAGAAAAACCACATCAAAGCTAAAGTTAAATGGCTGTAAGGGGACTTCAAGTTACACCCTCCCAATGCGTTTTGTAAGCTTGGGCCCACATTCCCCTAAATTCTGCACCGATTCAAGGTGGGACCATGGGGAAGACTTTGAAGGGCATATTTTGTACTGTTTTCTCTTACTATTTGATCTTCCTAAGAAACTCCCTCTAATAGCTGGCTGTGGCTAACTAAAAAAAAGGAACCCCCACTATAAATGTCAACCATCAGCCATCCACACACATAATTCAATGATATCTGCCTGTTCTCTTTGAGTTCAAGCTGGTGTGTCCTGTAACATTGATAATGTCACTGGATCACAGATCTGAAGCTGAAAGGGGTGTCAGAAGCTACTGACTACAACCCCCTTATTTTACAGATGGGGAAACTGAAGCTGAGGAAAAGGGATTTGTCCAAGGTCTCAGGTGGCAAGTATCAAAGGTGAGATCACAGATTTTGAGCAGAAAGGAACCTTAGAAGCCATCTAGTCCAGCCCTCTTATTTTACAGATAAGAAAACTGAGTCCCTTCTCAGGATGGTAGATTTACAGCTAGAAAGGACCTTAAAGGGCATCTAGCCCAGTCAGTTCATTTTACAAATTAGGAAACTGAGGCCCAGAGAGTGACTTGCCCAAGGTCATACAGGTAGTGTCTAAAGCAAAATTTGAACCTGCCTTTCCAATTCCAAGTACAGGTTCTATCTCCTCCCCAGGTAGGGAGTGGGGCTCTGTGTGTGTTTCTGGCACACTAATGCTCATGCCTGGATTGGCCAATGGATTCAGGAGGGCTCAAAGCAAGGCCCTCTGACTCGCAGCCCAGCAGCTCCACATGACTCCTGGGTAATTCCTGCATGGCGAGTTTTGAAACATACCAGAAGTTTCTTTTGTGAAAATCCCTAAAACCACAAAGATGCTTCCTTTGCAGCAGCCACCACCAAGTGCACCTGGAAAGGGGTGGCCCACAGACACTATGCTGGAGAAGCAGATAACGCTGAACTTGAAGCCAAAGGATCTGGGTTCAAATTCTACCACGATGACCACGGTGAAACATGATCCTGACAGTGACTATGGGCTTTGAGAGGGGGAACCAAACAAACATTTTGGCACCTGGCCAAAATGGGAACTTCCTTTGCTGGATGACACATTTTGTTACCACGGTTTGTTTTCGTTTTTCTTCCTTAGGAGGGGAAGTAGAAGTGAGGGGGAGAGAAAATTAATGTTATTTATTGAAAAATACAATTTAAAATTTTTAATTATAAAAGAACAAATTTCACCTCTGAAGCTTACTAGCTATGTGATTTTGACAAAGTCATTTAATGCTTATGAGTTTCAGCTTCCTAATCTGTAAATGCGGACCATACCTACAGTCACAACCACCTAAGATTGTTGTGAGGCAGCCACATGGTGCAGTGGATAGAGCTCTAGGCTTAGGGTTAGGTAAACCTGAGTTCAAGTCTAGCCTCAAATACTCAGACACACCAGCTGTATGACCTTGAGCAAATCACTTAACCTGTCTGCCTCAGTTTCCCCAACTGTAAAATCGATGTGGTTAAAGCACCTTCTTCTGATTGTAAGGATCAAACAAGGTAATCTTTGTAAAGCGCTTAGCAGTGTCTGGCACATAGTAGGAGCTTAATAAATGCTTGTTCTTTTTCCCCTGAAATGAAATAGGCAAAATGCTTGACAAACTTTACACTGCTGCCGAAAGGTCAGTTATTCTTACACAGCGCGAATGTCTCACCTTGGTATTATTATTTTTTGCACTTTCCAACGTAGTTGTAGATCTAGGTTCAGAGCTGAAGAGGGTCTTAGGGGTCACCTAGGCCAATACCCTCATTTATAGATAAGGAGACAAGCCCAGAGAAGTGGTGTGCCTGGTGTCATGGAGGGACTACCCAGCAGGGCCAGAACCTGGATCCTCTAACTCCTAACAATCTTCTCAATACACCATGGCAACTCATTTCATTAAAGAAATAGCACCAACTGGTACAATCTCATGTTCAGTCATTTTCAGTCATCTGACTCTCTGTGACCCCATTTGGAGTTTTCTTGGCAGAGATACTGGAGTGGTTTGCTATTTCCTTCTCCAGTTCATTTTATAGATGAGGAAACTGAGGAAAGCATGGTGAAGTGACTTGTCCAGGGTCACACAGCCAGGACATGTTTAAGACCAGATTTGAACTCAGGAAGATGAGTCTTCCTGACTCCAGGCCTGGCACTTTACCTGCTCACTGCATTTCTTCAGAAAATACTCAGGGAATTTCATTTCTAGAAAGGAAGCTAATGAAAGATGCTGGTTGACTTAAATTGGTTTGGATTTTCATTGGAGAGTTTACAAAGGTGAAGCAGTAGTTCCAGTTTTAATTCCTCCTCTTCCTCCCTACCCCATACTTCTAATGTTCCCAGTTTTCCTAACAATCCACAAGGATTAGACCACTTGAAGGCCCTCCTTCCCTCCCCATCAGTTCCCTAAGCCTCTACCTGCCGCTCAGAAGATATTTTTGCCCTCTGTTCTTGGGTGAATAAACAACTACACTTTAAGGGACAGTCCAGTGAAAACTGTTTCCTCTCCCCCAGCTTGCAAAGGGCAAGGATGACACCTATGTTTTTATAATAACACATGGTTTTTGGTCATAACAGTTCAGCAAGCCCAGCTGATTTAATCTGTAAAATAGATCAAAATGCTGGCACTGGATCTCTCTGGGCCCTGGTCTCAGACAGGCCTTCAGCAGCTGCCCTCTCCCAACCCATCTGGCCTGTCCATGCACTCATTCCTCCCTCCAGGCTAGAATGGATGCCTGTGACCCTGTGCCTTCCTTTACGATTAGTGATTGGTGTCGACCTCTCGCTCAGTCTCAGCTGTCTTGCTCTCGCATTAAAGTCAAAGAGCTGAGAGGGTAGGCAGCTCCAAACTACAAGACTGTAGGAAAACTTCAATTTTCACCTTAGCCTCATTCCCAGTGGTGCTCTGAGCAGTCTTCTGAGGCCCAGGTGAGATGGTACAGCAAAGAGATGTTTTTCTTGTTTTGTATTTGAGGGGCTATCAGACGAAAGAAATTTGTGATTTCATGGAAAGAGGGAGCTAACTCCTTCTGTCAGAGCTGGTCAGCCCCTTCCCTACTTGAGGACAAGGGCCTGCTGACGGTCTCAAGGCCCAGGTAGGTAGGAGGCCAGTTCTTTAGGCCATGGCTTGCCCATCGTTCTGGTGATAAGTGTAGCGCTGGAGGCCAGCTCAGTAGCCAGAAGTGGAAGCAGGAGAACAAGACAGTAGGTTTGTTCAAGGCAAGACTCAGACTTCAGAGAACCCAGCACATCCTTGATGGGGACCCGCAGCCTTCATTACCCTTTCAGAATCACTTGGATCTGACTAGATTGGGTTTGCAAAGTGGGGATGGAAAAGCCATGTTGGGCATTGGAAAGGCTATCATCATTGATCCAGAGGGTAGAGCAGTAGCCAATTGCAGCTTGATGCCAGGAAAAGATTCTGAATGACTCTCCAAGCAAAAGGGGCTGATTTGGCAGCAGTTTCTTTTTCACTGCTTCAAAAATGACCAGTGCTTGTGGTACACTGCAGAGGACTTTCACTGACACAGCCCTGCTAGTCTGAGGGCTCTTACTCTTGCTTATCCTCATTATAGGGCCAAGTGTACCAAAGGAGACCAATGAAATTTCCCCCCCCAACGTGCCATACTCAAGGGGAGCCTAGCTTTGCCAGGAGGCACCATTTCTGCCAGGCCTCCACCAGTTGAAGTCACCCTGGGTATTAGTTTCAATGAGGACCAGCACATCCATTTTTAAAGCTCCTCTGTCGATCACTTTCACCCCATCCATCCAGATGAGGTGGGCTAAATTCAACCTGCCTTGACATGACTGCACCTAGGGCCAGCAACATACCACTGGCTGTGGCAGTGCCCACCAAGGAAAGGTTAGTGACAGAATCACCCTGAGAAAGCACTTTGTAAAACCCAAAATAGTTTTATTTTCCCCCCAGATATTTGTTTCCACAAGGAATTTAGCAAACATGCTAAGGTTATACAAATTGTCTAGCAGACAGAAACATGCAGCGCTGATTCCTCAGCCCATTGCTGCTAGATAAGCAGCAGCCCCGTCCCCCTGAGAGAGAGGCCCCATGGCCCTGGGACGGTTCCCAGAAATGTACTGTAGGTGTGTAGCACATAGTTGTCAACCACCGGAGGTAGGTCTCTTGACAGTTAAAAAAAAGGCAAACAAACAAGCTTCTACTTCAGTGTGTGACGGATCCCTCAGCAGGAGCAATTCAATGTGTTGCAGGCTTTGGATTGCAAAATCCTGAATTCTATCACAGAGTAGTAGTGTGGAGTGGGAGGTTGGGGGACAGGAGAGCTTCAAAGTACCACCTGAAAGCCGTCCCCCTTCTCCCGGCCAGCAGCGGCTGTGGTGGCCACTCAGCACCAGCCCCCAGCAAGGAGCTGGAAGGAGGGCATGAGGGCATGATTCTTCAACAGAAAAGTGTGTCCTCTGCTGTGTGCACTTCTGAGTTTCCCATTGCTGATGGGAGGCTGCTGCTATGGGAGCTGGGAGCTCAGGCTGTGGGCTGCCCCTGCCCCCCACCATGGCCACCACTCCTTTGACCAGTGCAGCCAAGTGAAAACAGAAGGGGAAGCAGGAGCCCTGAGAGTGCATCCGATGTGAGCCCCGCAGCCTTTGGCAATCGCCCCTTCCAGGACCCAACCTCGTCAGGAAGGCTGTCGAGAAGCCAAGACCTTGGCCTCCGAAGGGCAGACGGCTGCCACGCTTTACATCCATTATGACATGTAAAACATCTGCCACCATGGACAGAGACACAGGCTTTAAAAAAAAAAAAGCAAATCGCCAACATTTATACAGTCTGAGAGCAAAACCAGATCTCAGTACAGCAAAGTGTAGAGAAGGGATAGACAGGAGTATGCCCTATGAGCACAGGGCTCATTTGAATAGAAAATAAAGTTTACATTTTCATTGTCAATATAGGCTATGTACAGAAGTATGTAGAGATAGAGCTACATGGATAAAGCTTCATTCTAGGCCTCTGAGACATTGATAATAATGGTTCCCTGAACCTTTAGAGTGCAAGTAAGGACAAAAACAAAGTTTAGGTTTGTATGAATATGGAATAAATACAATAATTAAAACATGAATCTCCCTTATAGTGAAACACAAGCCAGTCCTGAATTGTGTCAAAGTTTAAAAAGTTGGGCAATGCAAGATCTGGGTCTCAATAGGAGAAAAAGTGATGCAGGCCCCGCCCCAGGCAGGGGATGTTAGGGGATGTTTCTAGAAGGCAACACCCAGCTGTGGACATCAGCCCTTGACAGCAACTTTGTTCTCTGCAGCAGCAAACATAGCATAGAATCGGGAGCTATCGTTGGACAGAAGCACAGATGGAGTGTCAAATTCCACCACCTGGAAGAGAGGAACAGAGCATGGACACGCCCATCATGGCTCACAGGACCCAGCCCTAGCTTGAGAGGCAGCCAGAAGCCTGGGCTGAGATCCCCTAGAGGAAGCCTTCTCTGGGGGCTTCTACCTCTCTCCACACAATCCAAGCAGGGGGAAAGCTGGGCCCTAAACAACAACAGGGCAGTGTTTCCCTGAACCAACCCCTTCTTGCACCTCAGGTGAAACCCGAATGTAACCTGCAGATCTGCCAGGCTGCTCCATGGGCAGCGAGCTCCTGGGCTCTTCACAAGCCTTTGCTATAAGCTCCATTCCACACTTTCTCATGAAAAGGGAAAGCAGGGAATGGATTCCACCAGGCAGTGCTCACTGCCAGGTCACACAACACTGGCTGCCCACAGAGAGCCTGCAAAGGCACCGCAGGCCAGTATCAGGCTCCGGCCCCACTGCTCCCTCCTGGGAGGACTTTGGAAGAGTCAACTCTAGGCCTGTTTCATCTATAAAACAAGGAAGTTGGACTCAATGTTCTGAGTCCCTTCCACTTCTAATAGTCTATAAATTTTTGCTTCCTCTCATTAAACAAGCACTTGGCATCCAGAATATTTCTCAAATACCTCACACACAAGGGGCCCTCAGTAACAACTAACTCAGGAGGCTGCTGCTGTTCACAACAAAAGATACTGGTGTGAAAGTGAACTTCAGCGTGGGAAAGAGAATTTCAGGATGCCCTGATTTCTTCCACACCTACCTCCATGTGCCCCTTTCACATGAGGACAGCCAGGCCCAGGCCCCAGGGAAGAACCCTTCCTCAACATTTCTGGGGCCTGAGAGCAGCCTGTCCTCATTCTCATCTACCTCTGTGGCCCAGTCAAGAACCTGGATGTCCAGCCACCTCATCTGCAACCTTTAAAAGTTACGAGTGCCACCTTGACTGTGTAGTGCCAACAGTGACAAAGCAATATCAGTCTATCCAGGAAGAGACTCTCCAGCCTTCCTCCAGTCAGCTTCTTAAAGCATGTCATCAGCTGCCTCACAGACATCATCTTGGACCTTTTAACAGGGGTGAGAGGGGCAACATGCAGGATGAGGCCCCTTGCGGGCTTGTGCTCTACCTGACCCTGCATCAGCACCATGATCCGGTCAGAGCCCAGGACAGTGTGCAGGCGATGAGCAATCGTTAACATGGTGCAGTTGGCAAAGGCCTCCCGGATGGTTTCTTGAATAAGTAAATCAGTCTCAGAATCCATGGCTGCCGTTGCTTCATCCAATATCAGGACCTATCAATGGACCAATGTGTGGTTACAGGCCAGTGGAAACCTTAGGAGTTTTTAACAATCATTTGTTTCAGACACAAGATCTAATCTGTCGTGCCCATCAAGAGAGCCTACATTATCAGAAGAGTGTAAATCATCAGATTTACGGAAGCAGGGGTGAAAGCTAAAGCCGACAGCTTCTTCATCCGTCTGGGCACACTTCCCAAAACCGCCAGAAGGTCTGGAAGGAGAGGAGCCTTGAGCACCCTCACACCCACACAGTCTTCAGTCACCCAGGGGCCTTACCTTACAGCGGCGCAGCAGGGCTCTCGCAATGCACAGTAGTTGCCGTTCGCCCACTGAGAAGTTATCCCCATTCTCCAACACTTCAGACTCAAGTTTCAGAGGTAGCTGAGCAACCTAAAGAGATTTAGGAAAGGAAATTCAGCTAAGGTCAGTGGACCGACTCCACCCTCCAGATCTTGTCCGATGTCTATATGGGAAGCAGGAGACAGATCAAGAGGGTCAACAGACAGCCTAAATTGGCCCTTACAAGCATTTGCTCAGAAAAGAAATACTTGGGGAGGAAGCAGGGCATGCCTTTCTCCAAGAGGTAACCATAGATGGGCAACTGCCCACTTCCAACTGAGGCAAAGAGTCAGCATACCCCTTCCGTCCCCCTTCTTCTCTACTTACACATTCTTTCATATGTGTTCTTTCTAGAGCATCCCAAATCTGGTCTTCACTGTACTGGTTGAAAGGATCCAAGTTTGACCTGGGCAGGAGGGAGGAAGGAAGTAGTCATAGGTTTTAGGAGCCCAACATGATCATAGCCATGGCTTCCCTCCCATGGCAGAAAGGGAAGTAAAGAGCATAAGTGAAAGCTGAGAGATCATATAAGCCTGTGGACAGCTAGAGTAACATCACATCTTAGAGGGCAGAAACTGAGTCTAATGTCACAGGAATATAATCAAGTCCTCGCTCCTGACTGAGAGACTCAGCTGGGCAGCCGACCAAATCAGGATTCCCTCAGAAAAGAGAGAACACAAGGAGCCCGAGTTGGCACAGCCCAGGGCCACATGAAGGAACGGAGATCAGAAGTCCGAAGGGGCGATGGTCATGACCAGGCTTCTCTTGCCTATTCCTATTGTGAAGAAACTCCCACTGTCCAGCGCATGGGGCCAACTCTGCTTTAAAATCATCTCCCCTCTACTGTCCCTCAGAAAGGTTTTCTGACATCCATATGATCCATTTAATACCATGCCCCATACCCAAACACAGACACAAGACACACATGCAGACACATGTGCACACATCATCCACATGGCTGTCCTCTTTCCTGACCACAGCACTTTACCAACTGCTTCCATAAATGGCTCAAGGTGATTTTCACTGTGCCATCCTCAGGACTTTCCTCATACATACAATACAGTAAGCCATCCTTCTTCAGCCACACTCCAAACATGACCGTGCTTTAGGTGCCTTCAACTCTCTGGAGTGGAACTAACCACAAGCTCTTGGCCTTGACTTCCCTCATTCTTAATAACTGACTCTGCCTGAATCAAGATCCTAAAGGCCCTTGACTCAGAAAAATGAAGCTCCTTCAGGGCAGGAGTTGCATCATGTCTGCCTTTGTCTGCCCAGAGCCTGGTACAAAGCAAGTGCTTAAAAGACTTTTGCTTGATTGGACTGGAAGAGGCCTAGGCTGCCGTCCATGGATCCTGCCCCTTAATACTGCCCAGTGGGGATGGTCAGATGTGGGCATGTAAAAATCTTTCAGGGTTGGGGAGAGGGCCTTGTCTTTGTGTGCCCAGTGCTTAAAACACACCTGACCCCTTTAAGTGCTCCATGAATTCTTGAATCAGTGAAGAAGCTCAAGAGTGGCGGGCATTCAAGAATGAGAGCTGACCCTTTCGTAGCTTTTTAAGTCGTTCTCTCATTTAAGCCTCACAACACCCTTGGAAAGCAGGTGCCCCAGTGAGGAAACTGAGGCAGAGAGGTTAAAGTGATTTGCCCCAGGTCACATCAACCTAGTGAAACTCCTAGCTCCCTCCAAGACTCGGTTAATATGCCACCCTCCTACTTAGGCCTTTCTCGATTTCTTTGTTCAGTCGCTTTTTCAGTCTTCTCCAACTCTTCATGACCCCATTTGGGGTTTTCTTGGCAGATGCTAGCCCAGCAGCATCCTTAACTTGAAAAGTGAAAATCAAGATCTGGGGCACAGATCTTGTCTACCTTGGTAGGCAGACAACCTACCAATAAGCAAGACTGTCACGCAAAAGGAATTCTGCCCTACAAGCTTCTGGGTACCATCTTGGCCCTGGCAGAGGCCATGTTCCAAGAGCCTACCAGGGACCTAAAGCCCAGGATTGCTCTTGGTCGTCTCCCCTATTCTCCAACCACTCAACCAACACCCACACCAAGTCAAAGTCACCACTTCAGCCACCATGCAGCACCTGCAAAGCCAACATCCTATCTTCATCAGTGGTTTGTTTCAAAGATTAGACCCCTTCCTCTTTCAAAGTAAAAATCATTCATTGCACTTATGATGCTTCTAAACTCATCTCATCTCCCCAATTGAGGCATTTCAGGAAAGGATCCCACCATCTCCTCCTAAGTTTGGCTCTGCCCCATCCCACCCTTTCCATTGATCCAACTTCTTTTAACATTCTGCCTTTCCTCCTTCTCACCCATGCTAATAGCCCCTAAGTTGTGCTCCTGGGACTAAGAAATTCTTCCATTTCCACACCATCCTTCACAAAGGTACCCAAAATAACTTCAGTCTTCTCGAAATCCTCCAGTAACTGCTCCTTCTTGCATTTAGGACAGAGAATGAACTCCTTCGCTTGCAATTTAAACCTCCTACACTTGGATTCCCACTTACCTTTCCAAACTTTTTTTCCCCATCACTCCCTTCACATAATACTCTACCTCCCAGCCAAGCTCTTTCTTTTTGCCTTCAAGATGTGGTCCAAGTGCTAAGGAAGCCTTTCCTGCCATGATCCCCACAGCTTAGGCTCTTTCCTTCCCCAAACATTTTACCATTCCCTCTCCTTGGCCCCCTCACACCCAAGGTTGACCTATACTTATTTATTAGATTTTACCTCCTCTTCCATAAAGGAGAGGCTCCTCTCCCCATTCCCCTTCACATCCCCCACCCCACCTCCTAGGCCTCTAGGCTTCACTGGAATTCATTGTAGTAATGTCAGTTTCTCATGCCAGACTTCGCACTTGGTAGATACTGAATGAACATCGGTTGTTTGCTACACTGAATCTTCTCTTCCACCCTGTACTGATGGCTGGCCCTTCCGTTGTATCCCTATGGAATCCCCTAAATTTGGCCTTTTCAAATCCTACCCATCATTCAAGGTTTACCTCACATGACAAAGAAAGCCACCAAGTAAAGCTCTGTCAAGAAGGCTCACCACAGAACTGTTTGAAAACAAAGCCCAGAAAAGACTCACAAGAAAATACAATGCGACATTTGCATAAGTTTTTGAGGTGACTTCTCAAAGCCTCCTCAGTTTGGTACAGCCTTCCTCACCTGACTGTGCCACTGAACAACACTGGCTCTTGAGGAATGATAGAGAGTTTGCTCCGGAGATCAGCAAGCCCAATGTCATTGATCTTCACCCCATCAATTTTGATGCAACCTCCTGAGAGCTCTACCAGGCGGAAGAGGGCCATCCCCAGAGAAGATTTCCCTGGTGAGACAAGAAAATGAAAAACAGTTTAACCCTCACATCAGTTGACAAAATCAAAGATGTTTTTTGTTCAGATTTCCTATAACTATTAATCATGTAACAAAGGCTTATAAAAAGTATCAAAAGCTGCCCAGTTTCTATTCTGTAATGGAGGTTAATTAAGTTAAATAGAGAGCTTGACAGAGACTAAATGTAGGAAGGGATTTGTCTCATTCATCTCCTGAGGATCAGGTGGGGGAAAATCCCTATTTAGTAGGAGAAAGACAAAAGTTTTCTGTTTCTCAAGTAAAGGGCCATTTTGCATCTTTGTACAGAAGAGACAGCTGCAGAGACAGGTGGAGGGAGAAGGGATCTTCTAACATCCATGGTCCTGGGAAATGAATACTCCATAACCTGAACACCAAGAGCTGGGCTGAGGCTACCAGGAAGGCCTTCAACAAAGTCCAACAGAGGCTGAGTGGAAGGAACCACTCAGAGGGATAAACAAATGAAAGAAAAACATTTTTGGTTAAGAAGAATTCAATAAATAGATCTGGGAAAATGTGAGGAAGCTCATGGCTTGATCTGAGTGAGCTTGAGGAAAAGCTTGCTTGCAAAAAAAAAAAAAAAACGTTTGCAGCTCAGACTGAGTGACCAGGGGCTGCTGGAACCACAGGGTCCCAGGGGGTGTCAAAAAGGCTTCCTTTGGCCACTGACTGAAGAATCTAGGTGCAGGATGTGCAGTCTGGACAGCAAAGACCTGGGTAGGAATGCCACCTCTGACAATTGGGCCTCAGTCTCCATTTGTAAAGGAGCCACTTGACACTCAGCTCCTCCATGCTGCCGGAGGCTCAATGGAATCATGTCTGTGCTGGTTTAAGGAAGTGATGGTCTGCTAACATGAGGTAAAGAATTCAACGGCTTATAGAAACTGGCTCCTGAGATAAGAGACACAGAGAAAGGGATGAGGAAGCCAATGGCTAGGGAGGCAGAGAGAATCTTGGAAAACTACAAAGAAAAGCTAACATAAGCCTTTAGAACGAATACCTAGTTCACAGAAATCCCTGGATGCAGTTGAGAGTTGAAGCCTGGGTCCCCAGGGATTCACCTGATCTTCTGGGGGTGCCCCAAGGTGGATGGGGGCCTGTGTCTGTCTGTCTGGTGGGAGGCAAGCAGTCACCTAGGTGGAACAGCCATTGGCCTTGGGCCCTTATCCTCCTAATTTCACTTCAGGTTGACAGTGCTTAATTTCTGACTCTCACTGCTGGCTTTTGCAGCATAGGCTGGCCCTTGTCTCTGGGACCTGGAAGGCCCCTCTCATTGGGCCAGGGCCTCTTCCTTTTTCTGGTTCTCCACTTCCTGATATCAGGATTCCCAACAAATCTGAGTTGATCCCACCTCTAGTTTTCTGTTTCTGTCCTCAAATAGAAGCCTGAGACCATGTGTACCCACTTATTTGAGAAGCTGGACTGAAGGATCCAAGGGCCCAAGTGGACCAAAGCCCAGAATGTAAAGAGAAGCTAAGGTCATTTCCCCTCCTGCCACGGTTCCTCACCTGAGCCTGTCCGCCCCACGATACCAATCTTCTCCTTGGGTTTGATGGTGAAAGACACTTTCTTTAGGACAAGAGGGAGGTTCTCTCGATACCTCATCTCTGCATTCTCAAAGACAACTTCTCCTTCCTGAGGCCAATCTGGAGGGGGAGCCTTGTTTTTAATTCGAGCTGGTGCTTCCAAGGCCAGAGTCTAGAGAAACAACAGATTCTTTAGAGCAAGTCACAGACCCCTTGGATAAACAGGCCTTCCTACCCATCTCAGTAAAAGCAGCAGTCATAGGTCATCCCTACTCCCACTGAAGAACAAAGTCTCCCAGTATTTAAATACTTTTTTCACTCCAGAAGCAAGACTATTCAATATAACAGAACGGCCATGTTGGACAGCTCATTTATTTATTTTCCAGTCCTGATTTTCTTCAGCTTTTGGACTAAATGAACTCTAATAGTCCTTTCAACTCTAAAGTTATAGCACTTGTGAATGAAAAGCCAATCTTCATCACCAACAATGCTTTAGCCCCTTGTGTGGTTTCTGAAACCAGAGTCTTCATGCCTTGATTATCCCCGCCCCCCAACCCAGCCCAGCAGTTAGCATTGTGACTCAAAAGTGGCGAGAATTCTGAAGCACTGCATTAGCGACTAAGAAGAGAGCTAGCGGATCATGTCCAGGCTACAGAACAAGAGATCCAAATAGACTCTGGGAAAACAAGGTCCTATAAAGTCAGGCCAAACACTGGCCAGGTTAGAGAAAAATATATACCTGTGTTTGTTTTTATATGCAAATTTTTCCTAAAGGTAATAGTGTGGAACTGGTACTCAGAAAGAAAGGAGCAAATCTGCATTTCTCTGTGGAGGGTAATCATCTGTTAGCTTGTATCAGATGTCAAAGCAACAAGTGGGATCCCCTCCTCCTCTTGTGAAATATGTGCAAGTCATCCACAGGTATATCCTGAGTTAATCTTTATGGATGTAATTCAGCTCTACTGATAGCTACTTAACAGATACAATGTGGAAAGCACTTAGATGACAAAGACCTGCTATGTGACCTCAAGGATTTGATAAATGTTTAAGAAAAAATAGACAAACACAAACCGAGGTCAAGGGAGAATGGAGAAGTGTGCTTGTAAACCAGCAATTTCCAACTTGTGATCATTTTTCCTTCCAGGTTAAACACTATCATCAGTTTTCCAGATCTACCTCAACCACACTTCACTTAACCACTGTTCCCCTGGAAAAGGCATTTTACGTTCCAACTTAAAGACTCCAGAGATGCATCCTTTCCATTCTGACAACAGATCCAAGAACTACCACATCAAAGATATGGTAACTCTACAGCTTCTTGGGAAAAGGTTCCTTTACCATGAAACAACAGGTTGTTACCACCCCAAACAGAGAGAGCCTAGACTCCTTTATATATAGTTCATTCCTATGTCAGGTGCTCCAAAGAAAGGGATTTTTAACATGCCTGTGAAAATTACATTCAAAAGACATTTATGAAAATTTAAGCATTGCTATATGTATAATGAAAGGCTATGTGAGCAAGAAAAAACTTTTAAATTTACTAATTCTACTACGATCATGTTAGAACCTAAGTCACCTGAGTATATGACAATCATAATCTGTTGCTTCTCAGTAAAATATTCCACATATGCTGAGAAACAAAAATCTGGAGTGGTAAGTAGGTGACACTGATGGATAATTTCAACATTGGTCAAAACGAATGACTCAGAATAATGTAAGGAAAATATTGATTTGGATATTGTTATATAAGCCAAGTTCCATAAGCTCACATTAGTCAGTTGAACTCAGTCCTCACAGAATCAGTAACTGCATATAGGGGTGACTTTCACTTCTCTGAGATGTACACCATATGTATGACAAAATATGACAGAAAAATCTATTTTTCTTCTACTTATTTTACTGTGTCCAAAACCAGAAAGCTACTTTAGGAAGGCCCACAGGGAAGGAAAGACCAACTCCAAGGTGATCTGACCTTAATGTAATGATTAATCCTCTCCACTGATGTGAATCGAGCTTCTGTCTCTGATGCCAGTCGCACTGTAAACTGGAAGAGCCCTGTTAGCTGTTGGTAAGTAAAGACAGTAGAGATGAAGGAGATGGTTTCAGATAAACCTGGGAAAACATATCTAAACTGATACAAAGTGAAGTGAGCAGAACCACAAGAACAATCCATGGGTAATGGTAACACTGTAACAACATTAAAGACTTAGTAACTGAGCAACACAATTCCAAAGGGTGGGATCATGATGAAAGAAGCTATCCACCTCCATAGAAGGGACAGATTCAGAGGGCAGATGGAAGCACACTTTTCCCCTCTTTCTTTTTCTTACTTTTCTTTCAGAACCTGGCTAATATGGAAATTTGTTTACAAGACTATATTTGCAATGGCTTTTATTTTTCTTTCCTTCTCAATAAATGAGGGAGAAATCAGGGATGGAATTTGGAACTTAAAATAAAATCGAATTTTTTTAAAAAGACAATAGAAACAAAGCCCCTTATGGCTCCCTGCTTGCCACTAAGTTTGTTCTAATTTAGCATGATGACCAATTCTTTCTAAACACAATTTCACCCAGATGGAAACAAAAACACTCCAAGCATTATGAAGAAATGATGAATTATAATTTTCCACATGGATTTTATGGGTCTTGTGATTCTTTTTGCCCCTTGTCCTGAGAGCACTGATTTTCTATGTAGACCAACATTCTTATTCTCACAGTTATACTGAATCACACATCAGACTTTTTAAAGCAAATTGTTTCTTTTAAAGTTTTTTAATTGACATGTTTTGTTTACAGTATATTTACAGAATATTCCTACTTCATGAGACTGATATCTCTTATAATAAAAGAAAACAGGTACTATTAATAATACAGTAACTCCATCTGAAAGCATATTCAATTTTTTCATTCTTTTCTCTCCCTCCTAATTCATTCCCCTTCCCCCGGACACATTTAACTTGGAGGGGGTGGAGGGAAGAGAAAGAAAAAAGAAAACCAGTTTCTTATAACTACAGTCAAGCAAAGCAAATTCCCTCGACTGCTATATGCACAAACATTTATGTCTCATCCCAGATCCTAAACCCTTCACCCCTGTGTAATGGAGGATGTTTCATCCTCATTGTACTACTCCTAGTTCTTACAGCTTCCTCATCATTACTTTCCTATAAATGATCCTCCCAGCTCTGCTCATTTTAGAGAAGCCCTCACCACACTTCATTTCTTTAACACTGATGTCACAGCATAAACTGCTCTTTGGTCTTTTGGTTTTGGCTCGTTCACTCAGTACCAGTCCCATCCCAGTTTCTCCCTATCACCCTGAAATCAAGAGTTTTCTCATTTCTTACTGCACAGCAGAATCCAACTCAGCCATTCCCCAATTTATGGACATCTCATGAGTTTCCAGGGATTTTTGGTTACCACAAAATTAGCTGTATTATAAGTATCATTGTACATTTAGGGCTTTTTCCTCATTCTTTAACCCCTTTTGGGCATAGCTGGGTCAAAAGGGATGCTCTATTGAGTGACTTTTTGTGTACAATTTCAAACTGTTTTCCAGAATGGTTGTACCCATTCACCAGTCTACCTATAAAGCAGAAATGTTCCTGTTTTCCCATGCCCCTCCAACATTGATCATTTTCCTCTTTTTTTCAATCGCTGCCATTCTTATGGGTATATAAAGTAAAATCTCTGAACTATTTTAATTTACATTTCTCTTATAGTGATCTGAAGCAATTTTTAACATGGCTAGGAATAGCTTGGTTTCATGTGTCCTTGAAAACTTCATATCTTTAGACCACTCATCAAATTGTAGAATGGCTTTTCCTTGTTTCAAATTTCAATCAGTTCCTCAAACATCTTGGAAACAAATGGAAAAAAAATGTTTGCAGTAAATTTGACTGATTAAAGTCAATTGTAACCATCACCATTGGCAAGGCCAACCTGCTAGTCCCTGGAACAAAAATGTAACTGGAGACAGCAGATAAGTGGAAAACAGGGGGCTGGCAGTGAGCTGGGCCGCAGCAGGACTTGAGCATGAAGCCACAAGAGGCTCTCCTCCATCTAAGCTCCCTCATCCTGGGCAACTGAAGCCATATCTGGGTGAATTCAACATGCCTCTGGGATTATCTCCCAGGTTTCCAGGTTCCTTGTGTTAGTGACTACTGGGGGATAGGAAGGGCCTAATGACTTGAGAACTGTGCTTTCAAGTCCTTCAGTCTTTATTAGAAAATACAAATAACTAGAAAACTGGAATCACGTTGAGAATACATTCTTTCTTTAAAAAAAGTGGGAAGAGGATAATAAAGGGGGAGCTCAAGAGAAAGGGGGCCTTGAATACCACTTTTTTGGCAGAAATCTTTACTTTCTAACAGTTGTAAATACCATCTTGTTTTTAGAAAACAGTTTGGCCAAGAAACGAGTGATGCTTATCCATTGCCAAGTGCAGTCAGTCAATGTTATAGCCCTGTCCTCAGCAGATCCTGAGATTGTCTGCATCTGGCAGAATCATTTGAACAAATCTGCCACTGTGTTAAAGCCTTGTCTCCAAAACCCAGGATGGTGCTATTGAGAGAGCTGCCCCACCCTCCAGGGACTGGCAGTCCTCTCCCCTCCCTCCAGAGGCTTCAGAAATGCCTTCCCTTACCTATTGACCAGTCAATGAGGGAGGGAGAGAGGAGGCATGGGGTGAATGGTTTGTTTGGATACCAACCTGGACAGCATAGGAGATGGCAAGCCCTGCATAGGCAGGGGGGATCTGGCCGTGCATGAGGACAATCATTAGCCCTGTAGTGGTGATCAAGGCGATGCTGATCACGTCCAGTCGCACAGCCAGCCACCGCATGGCACAGGTGAACAAGAAAAAGGGAGCTTGGTTATCATCCAGAAGCTCCTGGTACCTGGGGGCCAGAAGAGGAGCATGTTAAGCCTTGGGGTTCAGCCCATTCACAGGGGAGCCCCAAGGAGCTGGGATTGACATCTGCAGCTAGCTCAGCACATTCTCAGGGAGAGTGGGGAAGGTGAGCAGGCAGCAGAGAGGGAAAGGGGTTGGGGGCCAACAATGACTTGTGTAGGCTTCCCAATGAGGCAGCAGAGTGAGCAAAGCTTGACTTTTTGCAAACCAAAGGCTTTAGGGCAATAAAAGAAACATGCCAAGATTAGAAAGCTGGGCTCTGCAGTTGGGCAGAGATGACAATGTAGAAGTTGGAATACCCTGGATCCAGCCAAGGCAGGCAGGGTCATGAGGTCCACCCACATCTGGAGGGTATGGCCAGTCTACGTGAATATGCCTCTCACAACTAGGAGATTAAAAGATTAAGCAGCCTGCCTTCCAAGGGTAGACTGGTTTTTTCCTTCATTATTTGTTCAGAGATTCCCACAGAGCAAATGAATCTGAACTGAAACATGTTCTGCTAGGCTCCCAATGCTCTCAGGTCTCGCCCAAGCTCTAATCTCAAAGCTGCCTTAAAGAAGCTTCTGAAGATGCCAGAACTTTTAGGTTCACAATCCCTGAAGGTAATTTGCCATCCAGGATGGTGACTGCCTCTCTAGCCCTCAGCCATATGCAGCACTAACCTGTGCAGAAATTCCTGCCCTCTGTTGTAAGCATGGATGGTGGCAAGACCCTGGATGCTGGAGGTGATGTGGGACAGAAAAGGGGACTGAGTGATGTTGTCCAAACGTTTGAGCTCTCGAATCAGGACCCTGGAGAGGAAATGGGGCAAATGTCAAGGTGGCAGCACTGAGGCGGGTTAAGTGCTGAATGTCTCTGTAGAAATGAGAAGTCTTTTACCTGGAGAGAACATGTAAAACTGCAAAGAAAATGAAGAGGGGCAACACTGCTGCCAGGAACCAGGGGAAGACCCCTGCGATCATGCCAACACAGAAGAATACCAGGATAACATTCTGGATAAACATTTCAGCCTGGAATGGGAGGCGGACATCAACTGGGGAAAGAAGGCAAAGAACAAAGGATGACACACACCTCTGAGACCAGAGAACAGCAAAATCACAGGGCCCAGTGAGGGGTCCATGATGTCTGTTCTCTTACTTTTTCTCAACCTCCAAATGGCAGATCTGTTCTCCTCTATGACCATGGGGATCCCCGGAGCAGCACTGAAACTACTTTTGAGGGAGCTCTAACAAGTGGGGTCAGGTTGGCAGGGCCCGTAACCTGGCATAGCCTCTCTGGGCCTTCGCAGAATCTACACTATTTGCCCAAATGCAAATTTGAAATTATTTTCTGAGCTACTTAATCAAAAGTGACAAGTGAAATAAACTTTCAGGGCCCTCAGTTGCCAGGTCTATGTGGAAGCCACAGCAAAGGCTGTGAGCCCAAAGCAACTCATTGAAAGAGAAATCAGAAAGGAGAAAGAAGGGAGAAAAGGGAGGGAAGAAGAAAGGAAGGACCGACCTAGGCTGAGTTCTAGGAGCCAAGCAAAGAACAAGAAATACCTTCATCCATGTCTTTTGAGAATCGATTGAGGATCCTTCCTGTGGGAGTTGTATCAAAGAACTTCATGGGGCTTCGAAGAATCCTTCGAAAAAGCTCATCATGGAGCCTGGAAGAGGCCCTCAGTGTTCCCTGGGTAGAAGAGCACAGGACAAAAGAGAAACTGTTGGGAGCTTGCAGGGCATGACTCTGGGTTCCTCCCCCAAGGCTGAGGACCACCCTGGGTCAGAGATAACCTAGTTGCCCCTCACCCTTCCTTCAGGTGCCTGGATCCAGCCAGCTCGCCTCAACCATGCTTCAGCCTGTCCAGTGATGTCCAGACCTACAGGGCTCACAAGGCAGGAATTCTGCCATTTGCCTGGCTAATGCATGGGTACCACTCTATCCCCTGCTTTCCACTTATTGCTTAGGAAGTAATAATTAAATCAAGATTACCACAGTTACGGAAATAGGAATTGCCTCAGGGCCCCCTGACAACCTTTCTGGGAACCCTAGCCCCCTTAATAAATGCTTGTTGATTCTTGATTATTTCAAGCAGCTTACTTCCTAAGACAGAAAGTAATGGAACAAAGCACTTCTGAGTAACACTAAGAGGTCCTCTATCACTACAGCCAGGGCCAGCAGAGAGTTAGAGAGCTTCCAAGGGCAAACCAACATCCCTAGTCTCTAAACGAGGGACTGGACGTCTACCTTGACAAAGACGACTCCCCGAACAGCCTTCAGAATCAGCATGAGCGCCATGGAGAGGGCATAGATTCTAGCGTAGTAATGCATGTGAGGGTTGTCCTTCATACTGTCACTCAGCAGGGTCAGGTTTCCCCTTGTCACCGTCGTGTTCTGTTTGGACATAAGGCTTCCAAGGTTAAGCTTTCATGGGCCACTTCCTTCTTGACTCCTGCAGCCAAGAGCTCTCACTAAACACTATTCCCATCTCAAAGTGGGGCTGTGAGAATTAACTGGATATCACCTCAGGGAAACCGAGGTGACAAAGGGCAGGGTTAGTGATTCTGTGTTGCCCCATTTCTTTCCCTGTTCCTGGGTGAGGGCAGGACAACATCCTGGGAATACAGCTCTCAGACCCTCCAGTTGGGGGAAAACTGACTCCTGGCCTGGTTTCATACTTACTGGGAACTCTGTTCCCCCATTAGCTGGTCGGTGATTTTTCTGCCTCGTGAGTTTAGGGCCTGAGCTCTTCCGTCCTGGGGAACCCTGGCCATTCGCTTCTTTTAAATGAAAACCAAAGAGGGTTCCCTCCTAAGGAATCCCTCTAGGATAGCCACCAAGATGGCTCCTTTCCTAGCCTCCCAGCTTCCACAGGTCAATATGCCCTTACCCCACTGCCTTGTTTGATCCAGTAACTCAACCACCAGGTGCTGAAGGCTGTACTGCCCACATTCAGGATAAAGAGAGACAAGATGACCAGGAACGCCAAAGGGCCGCCAGCGGCCTGGATGTAGGTGCCATATACAGACCAGGGGAGAGAGCCTTGTCCTTTCTCCTCTTGCTGCATCAGACGTCCTGGTTTAAAAGGGAGTAAAACAGGAAGAGAGACACATGAGCACCAGAACCAGGTCTTATGGATACTCATCTCCAAGGTTGGGCTCACAAGCAAAAGTCCTTTCTACCAACTAGCTACTTATCTATTCCTAACTCATCAGGACTTCAAGGAGTCACAAGCCTTCTGCCATCCTGGGCCGTCCGACCCTCCCTGGGGTCTAGGGTTTCTCTGCAGAGAAGAGGCTCAGCCAACCCTTGGCACTCAAGAGACAGTTCAATGAGCTGCCATGGCCAAACACCTGGCACTCTCTAGCTGGTCTTTGGCTGATAAGATCATGTCCACCCCCACAGCCATCTTCTTTTCATCTTGAAGAACGTGACAAGTGCTTAGAATCCTCCAGTATGACCTATGAGAAGCCAAGACAGCTTGAGGATGAGGAGGGGGCAGCACATCATCACAATCACATTATAGTCAATGTGCCAGACTCTGTGCCAATTGCTGGAGAAACAAAAGGAGGCAAAAGATAATTTTTGCTCTCAATGAATATATACAAAGCAAGCTACGTATAGGTTAAATAGGCATTAGAAGTAAGATGGGTTAGGGAAAGTTTCCTGTAGAAGGTGGGATTTTAACAGGGACTTAAAGGAAGCTGAGGAGGTCTGGCATCAGAGCAGAGAAGGGGAGGGAAAGCCAGAGAGAAAACCCAGAACAGATACAGCCATGTTGAGCATCAGGCCAAAGGGTAACTGCCAAACCATACTGCCCTGGGGGGGAGGGGGGAGAAGGGGGCACCGTGGCAGAAGATGTCTCCAGTCTGCCATGTTGTTTCGCTGTTCTTCATCAAAGGTTATTGGAAAGAAGCCTTTTTATGGGGAACGAGCTCACTGGAAAGGGGAGGAATCTAAGGGGGAATTTATACCAATAAAATTTGATAAACAAATAAAACCTAAGTATTGTCTCAAGAAAGAAAAGCTTGAAAGAGCTCTCATCAGAAAAATGAGCCATGAAGGTTCCTGAGCGAGCCAATCATCCCAGGAAAGACACACTCAAGAACTCCTGAAGCATTTCTTTTCCTTAACTTTACTTACCTATTCAAAAGAAGGGGGAGGTAGGTAGGAATGGGGAGAATGATAGAGGACAGAAGGGAAGAGGAGATAGGGAGGAGACAAACCTAAGCAGGCAGGCTGGTTCTATCATGGTCAAAAACCTGTAAGCAAAGTTTCCCCAAGTCTTTTCTGGGTTTTGTTGTTGTTTTTTTTCTTGTATATTGAAATGGTTGTGTTTGTAGATGTTTAAATTCATAAAAAAAAAAAATTAGTTTAAAAAAGATGTCAAGCAGTTGGTTTTGGACATGACCAATAATAGAAATTTTTTGCTCAACTGTGCTTTGCTATGAAGGTTTTATTTTTCTTTTCTTTTGGGGGGACTGGGGATGGGGGAAGGTGAGGAAAAGAATAAATTCTTGATAATTGAAAAAAATTTTATTAAAAAAACTAAGAAGACAATAGATGTCGAGGTGTGGTGTTTCTGTAGCACTGGTACTTAGGAATCAGCTTCAGTTGGATGAGCCTGTCTTTACAGGACAGTAGGCCTGGGATCCTGTCATCTGCAGCCCACTCTCCTGTAATCCTCCTTACCTTTGAGGAGCTTGTTCACTCCTCAAGAACACCCTGTCTTCTGTCCAACCCTCCACCTCCACTCTACCTCAAAGCTCTAGGCATGTAGTCCTCATTCCACTCTGACTCCTCCCAAACCTAGGCCTCGCTACAACACTGTGGAGCTGCCTCAGATGCAAGCTGCAGCTTCAGCGTTTCTCCAGTCTCAGTAACAGCTGCACTCTGGCCTTAACGGTAACAGATACAGATGTCAAGGTGCCATTGACCAATGGGGCTGGTCGACAAGGAACCACCCAGTCACAAAGGTGCCCACAATACTCTTACCTACCCCCACCCCCCCTGCTGGTCACACAGCATAGCAAAGACCAGGAATGGGTTTCCAGGGTTTCTCGTCATATAGACCACAATACACCTGCCTCTTGGCCTACTGAGATCATGGCTGAATCCCTACACCTCTGCTATGTCCTCAGAAGAGACAGATGAGTCATCAGAATCACAGTCTATGTGGCTAATGATACAGATCCACCTAAGACCACTAAAACCTGGATGAGGTCATTACCTTCTTCTGGTTTCACCACCTTGTCCTTCTTCACGGATCCCACTTTGGGGCCCTTGTCTTGTGGCTTCTTCTGGGAACCGCTTGTGTCTTTTTTGGAGGTGATCTATTACAACAAAAATTGACTCATCACACCATTGCCAAGCAAACATTCACGTGACGACTGGAGAAGCCACTGAAGACCAAAGGGGCCCTCTCTGTCTCCTCATCTCTTCCCCCCACCCCACTTCTGCCCTACCCTACTCTGATACCTCAAGGGTCTGGTGGAACAGAAGGAGAGTATGACTAACCCACATGTAAGAATCAGGACCCACATCTGGAACTCATGTCCTTTTTCTTTAGGATGAGGCACCAATATAACTTATCTAAATTAAGAACTATTATACCCAAATTGAGTATTCTTTCTTCACATTTTTTTTAATCTGTCTCTCCTCCTCTTCTATCCGTCTGTCCTCCATTGGAGACCAGGGTAGGATGGCTACTGCTCACCCCTGCCCAGCCAGTGGTGCCATGCTGGCAGTGACATCACAGTATGACCCCACAGGAACCCTAAGACAGCCCTTGGGCAAGAACTGCAGGGACCGGCTCCCATCTCAACTCCTTTCTGAGCCACTGGAGTTACACAGATCCCAGAAGCAACGTGAATCCAGCAGCTCACCTCAATGTGGGGGGTCTCTCCCAGGAGCAGGTTATTAAAAATGGCGGCATAATCGCCATTCAGGTCCATCAGCTGCTCATGGCTGCCACGCTCGGTGATGCAGCCCTCCTTCATGAAGATCACTTGATCACAGTCAACCAGGTACTGAAGAGAAACCAGGACAGCAGAGATGTCAGGCCCTTTCCCAGCCCAGTCACTGAGACGTCATCCTACTGAGGGTCCCTAGCAAGACGGTTCACAACCATCTCCTGGCATGGCTCCAGCCATTTTCCCGGGCTGTCCCCCATGCCATGAGAGTGTCCACTCTCCTTCCTCCTCTCTGCCTCATTTTAGCTCCTCTGCTTTCATTCAAGTCTGCTGCTAGAGGCCCTTCTCAGTCCTCCTGAATCTTGGGGCCACTCCCAATTTTTCCTCATCTATATCTTGTTTGAATATGGCCTTGCCCATCAGACCGCTATGTCCTCAAGGGCATGACAGTGTGTCTTCCTTGTAGCCCTAACACTTGGCACAGTGCCTGGCACTTGGCAGATGCTTAATACATGTAGCTAACTGCCTCAGTTAGAAGGGAGTATCACTTCCCTGATGCCTTGTCCAGATACCATATGGGTGCTGGACCAGAATCCTTCCTTGCCTACCATGTTCATGCAGACTTGGGGTTAGCTGAGCAGGCAGTTCTCAGTTTTCCTTAATCGCCACAGCAGATGATGATGTATTCAGACATTTACAGAAAAAAGCTGTCTGCTTCACAGACGCCACATGGAGCAGCAAGACTGAGCAGATTTGATGTTCTACCACGAGCTTTGCACAGGTTTGCCAAATGTTCTCTTACCCTTGTCCCCAAATTCACAGGCCTTTACCTGTGGATTCTAACACTAGCACCCTTCCCAAAGGGGACCTTTTTTCCCCACTTGGCACTGGGACTGATTGCAATTTATTAAGAAAAGAAAGAACTTTAAAAACCAAAATCCCCATGTCAGGACTCCCAGGAGCCAGGAAAGAAACTTCAGGAGGGGACCAAGTACCTGAAGCTGGTGAGTAACAAACAAGACAGTCTTGGACTTGAGGTATTTTCGGATGGCACTGTTGAAGATGTGGTTGCCCACGTGGGCATCTAAGGCACTGAGGGGATCATCCAGGATGTAAATGCTCCTGTCACTGTACAAGGCTCGAGCCAGACTGACCCTTTGGCGTTGTCCTCCACTCAGGTTGGCCCCACGCTCACCTATCTGGAATGGAATGAGGAAATTCAGCATGGCCTCCAGGCCACCTTCCAAAACAGCACCAAAAAATCAAGCCAGGAAAGCCAGCAAAGGATAGTGGGGTTCAACAAACACTTACTAAGTTACTAAGTGCTTTGAAGGAATCAATTTGCTTACAATGGAAAACTGGCTAATAGCCCTGGCTGGGATTAGAGTTGGCTCCTTAATCCACACATCCAGAACTGAACTGAGTTACATAGGTCTCTCTCCACTGTGGAAGAGGGGGTACTGGGAGACCGAGGTCCCAGGGAGTGGCCCACTTCATAAGAAGACCACCTCCTTTCTTCTCTTGGCACTTTGGACTACGAGGACATCTGTGCTTCAGAAGGAAGGTGGCCCCCTCGGAGAGGAGGCCAGTGGTCTGAAGACGGCAAAACACAAAAAGGGGCATTTCCAGCTAGGGGGACTTAAAGGAGCCCATGGGCTCTTCTTTGGGAGAGAAAAGCAGCTAAAACCCATTGTACCAAATGTACCAAAGGGAAGGCCATTTAAATTCACAGAAAACTAGAAGGGTAATAAACTACACTGATCAGCTCATTCTAAGCCTCATTTTATAGAGTAGCAGCAGCCTGTAAGAGGGACATCAGACCTCACACTTCACCTTTCAGAAAGACACCGACCTCTCTGGGTCTTGGTTACTCATGTATAAAACAAAGATGGTTTTTTTCCTATTTAAGATTTTATTTTTTTTCCCCAATTACATATAAAAACAATTTTAAACATGCACTTTTTTTAAATTTTGAACTCTAAATTCTCTCTGTTCCATCCCTCCTCACCCACCTTTGAGAAGGCAAGCAATCTGATACAGGTTAAACATGCTTACAAAAGGTAAAGAGACTTTTGTAAAGATCTCTATAAAAAACTGAGGCCCTCCAAGACTTACTGGTCTGTCCAAAGTCACAAGGCAGAGCCAGGTGTTCAACCCAAGCCCTCTCACCACTATTCTCAATGAGTTCTTTGCTCTAGATTTTCGGCTGACTCTAGAACTAGATCTTGCCTTGTTCTAGGAGGGTGTGGGCCCAGGGCTCTTCAAGCTTTCCCCATAATGGCCCTGTGAACTACTGGATAAAGCATCCTTGAGATGCTTGGGAAAATGGTAGCTCTTGGAGAGTGGAGAGCTTGCCCCTTATCCCAGTCAGGAAAGAAGGGGCTGAAGGCCAGTTCTGGCTCGGGGCCCCAGACTCCAAGTCTGGCCTTATCCCTGCTGCATCCACCCTCCTCTCAAACAGTGGCAGGAGGCCAAGAAACGGGAGTTTCAGCCTTGCTTTGCCCAGGCATCAGCTCCCATGAAGCTGGCCTGAGGGGGCATGGCCCAGAGAAGAAGAGGCCCTCAACCCTAAGCTGGTGTAAGGTCTGCTGCTTCCTATTTGGGTAACCTCGGGCAAAAAGCCAGGGGTTTCTGTCAAAAGGGGGGCTGGGACTCCATGACCCCTGGGGTCCTCTCCATCCAGTCTAAGCCAGATGCCCTGGGCTAACAGCACCATATTCTTCTTAAGGTACCTCAGTCAGGTCACTGTTAGGAAGGATGGCTAGATCAGGTCTCAGACAGCAACCATTCAGCACAGCGTTGTATCTGAAGGACACAAAGAGGCCTGGGGTCAGAGACAGGCTGCAAACAGGTGCCACCACTTGAGGTTGTCTCGTCTCTGCTGACCCCCAAGAAGGCGAGTCAGGAAGGTCAGAAACCAAGCATTCCTTGCCTTTCTTCATCAAACTCCTTCCCAAAGAGGATGTTGTCTCTCAGAGTGGCATTGAGGATCCAGGCCTGCTGGGCCACATAAGCAAAGGTCCCATTAACAGCAATGCTGCCCTCTAGAAGGGTCATCTAAGGGGGAAGAGAGAGAGACTGCCAAATGGCATCACACCCAAAATGACAAGCTTCACTCAACACACCCAACATTTCTTAAGTGCCTACTGTGTACAGAGTATGGACCCTGCCCTTCAAAGAGCTCACAGCCTACAAGAGGACAGGGAACGTGACTCACACCAGCACCAAAGAATAAACCACAAGGCAGTCCAAAGACTGGGGAGAAAAAGAGGAAAGTCTGTTAAAAACTCCCAAGGGGTTCTTCAGGTATGGGCTCTGGTACTGGTTTGAGCAGCTCAGTGAAACCCAAGAGTGTCTCTTGCTTTCATGGATGCCTGTGATTCAAAGGCATGTGGGGACCTCTGCCAACAGCCTGTCTCTTCACTGACACCCTAACAAGCCATGGCACCCACAGCCAGCCTAGCTGTGAGAATGCTATTCTGTGGGCAGACTCACTGAACCACAGAGCAGGGGAGGCTTGTGCCCGGCTCCCCCGGGGCCTGCAGCCCCTCCAGCACCAGTGGCCCTCCATGGAGATTCAGTCTGGTCCCAGAGGGTACAAGGAAGAACGACTGGGTTGGGGGGCCAATGACTGTGTGGAATGATGAAGAGCTCTGCATGCAATGAAAACTCCCTGGATGATTTTTGTTTTTAAAAAGGGCACACAGGAAGCAGGATTGTTACAATCTCAGGGTGCAGTTTACAGGGAGCTGCCATCAGCGATGAGAATCTACATGCAAGAATGTCCCTTCCCTACTAATTCTTTTAAAGAACAACTCAGAAATCAAGAATTCCCTGAGGCGAGTGAAGGATGGCAGAGAGCAGTGCCCTGGCTCGGGACAGAATCTCACCTGGCCCAGAATGGCGGAGATGAGGGAGGTTTTCCCACTTCCCACGCTGCCACAGATGCCAATCAGTTTTCCCTGGTCCAATGCAAAGAGAAACATGATCATTAGGGGACAATGATGCACTATGGAGATTTCATTTCTCCAAGCAGACGCATGGCTGTAGCTCACTGGGAGCAGTCACAGCAACTGTACTGGTTAATATGGGCATTAATTAGAAGCCTGATCTCCTTTCCAAGGCAGACTGCCATTCAGAAACTTCCTGTGGCTACACTAGGTTAAAACAGATGCAACTTCTCCCTCAAATGGACATGTATGCTGTCTGCCAAGTAGAAAAGTGAGTGTGCTTAAAATGTGAAGAACCACATCCAAATCAGGCTCTGGCTAAGACTCAGACAAACCTCTTGACCTCTTTTTCCCACCTCCTTCTGCTGGACAAAGGTAATCCTTTCCCCTACATTTAGGGGGAAATGGAAGCAAAGACACCAAAAAGGTAAATGTGTTTACTAGGGTAGATGTACTAGAGTATAGCCACCATGGCCACATCAGCTTCACAGCTGATGCTTTACTGCTTTGAGGGTCCCGAAGAACAAATTCTTTTAAAGAGCCATCATCAAAAGTCTCAGCTTCTTTGACTCAGTACTTGGTTTCATGCCAGCTTAAACATTGGACTGCTCCAGCTGTGAGCTGGGGCCTTGGATTTCATCTCCCCAGGCCTTTGCAAGAGGTCCCCTAGAACCTTGGGTTAGAGAGCAGCCTCCAGATCCTAGCTCCCTAGATGGTTCTGAACAAAACAGGCCCCTTCTCTGAGTCTAATTCTTCCTATGGAAAGAGAGGGCATTGTCCCACATCTGTCCACTCCAGGCACAGATGCTGCATGGACCTACTATGTGCCACTAGTCTGTGGCGTGGTCTCATATACATCAGGATTTCAGGGGGCCTCTTTCTGTGTATCTCCTGATACTCTGAAAATGGATTCTTGGATTTCTAGTACCTTGCATCTCTAAAGCAGTGAACCCTGCTTTCTGTAATTAAATAAGCTTAAAGTCTCTAAAGTACTAGCTGGTTATTTCACCTTTCCCTTAATGTTAGTAAAGGTACCTCAAAAAAAAAAAAAATTCATATCCATCCTTCCCTCCCCAGCAAAAGAACAGAACAAAGTGAGATTTCAAAGTTTTTACATGTGTCTGTAAATTCAGACTGGTCAGTCTTTCCTTATTAACTTCACTTGCCTACTTGAGGACTGAACTGCTATTTTAGTTGGTAAGCCCAAGTTGGGATGATCCCTTTCTTCTAGCCCCAAACATGAAGGTGCCAGGATCGGGGCCACAAACATGCTTTGAATGGACAACTTTCCCAACAGAGACAAGAAATGAGACTGAAGACACCTTGGGGCGAGGATTATGGAGAGAGATGTTCTACAAATCTCTGCAAGGCATCCTGAAAGCAGGAAGCATGCCCAGACTGCACTGAAGTCAAGGAATCACCGCTGGGAGGAAATGAGCCAATTCACTGTTTCCTGATCCTGAATACCAAGCTCTGAGTAAGATGATTAACTGGAGGCTGGGATCTGGGCTCCCTTCTACCTTGAAGAAATGCCTGCATGTTGCAACGCTGGGAAAAGTGACTTGCTATCTTATCCTTCCCTGGGAAGCCATGGACATGACACACATGTACTCAGGGACCTTCTTTGCATGCAAGGCAAAATAAAGCACTACTATTAGAATCTGGAATTGTCTAAGTAGAGAACAAAGAAGTTCGTCCTCAGATAGACCCATGAAAGACAGACTGGCAATATTGGTACAGGAGTGGAGGAAAGGACGTTGGGCTGCCAGCTGGGGGCAATTAGTTAGTTTGAAGCTCGTATGGTTCAAAGCCCTTTATAATCAGCAGGGGAGTTCTGGGAAGCAGAGACAAGCCTTGGCTCCTCTCTCTAGTGCCTGCGCTGAGCCCCACATGGGGTACCTTACCTCCTCAATCTCCAGGTCAATGTTGTACAGCGTCCTCTGAAGGCGGAGATTAGCCAGACGGATGGGCTTGCCCTCTTCCTCTGGACTGGGACGATCATCACTGTCCACCAGGAGGTGACCCTTCTGCTCGGCCAGCACAGCCTGCTGCTGTTCCACGTGTGGCAGCTTGGCCTTCTCTCGCCTGCCCTTGGCGGCCTTCTTGCCCTTTTTCATTTTGGGGGTCAGTTTTGGCGAGTTCTGGATACTGGAGTGGGAGGAGTCCCACGCCAAAGTGGCATTTCTCACCTCTATCGTGATGTGAGGACTGGCTGGTTTGTTCTTTACCGTGTGAACCTCTTCCATTAGAAATAAACTCTGATAGGAGTCGTGAGAGAGGTGCAAAGATGGAACACTCAATCAAGACCGGGGGCACAAGCCTAGGGGCATACTCATGAAGCAGAACACAGTGCGTTAGAGAACGGGACGGCGCTCAAGAGCAAAAAGGCCCCATCAGTGTAAAGCACGCACGACCCGCTGCGGGCCCGAGCATTAGGGGACGCCAAGAGGAGGCCACTGGTCATCGGGCGGGACAGTATGGTCGGCGGCTTCTCTCACAGACAAGCGTGAACGATGGCAGGTGGCATGCTACAAGAGCAAGGGATGAGATCAGCAGGCAAGGACAGCCCAGACTGCTGCGCCTCCTGTCTGCCTGCCAGATGGGAAGGGGCAGAGAAAGGAGAGCAGGGTGTGAACTCAGACTGGAAGGAGGAAACAGTCCCCGGGCTGGGGGAAGCTGCCCTGGGCAGTGGCAGGCCAGGCACCCCAGGATTCTAGAGGCCAGGGTGTCCTAAATTGGCCTTTCCTCTGTTCCAATCTCTACAAAACAAGGACCCTGGCACAGCCCAGCCTTCTCATGCCCTACAGAGAAAGGGGCAAGAAAGCAGCTTGTCAAGCTCAGTATATCCTGCTATGAGACTTGAACCAGGAATACTGAGCCTCAGGACAGGACTTGAGCCTGTAAAAGTGACCTTGGCAGCATTAACCCTGCCCTGAACCCCCTACTCCACAAGTCACCCTGCTTTCTCTTCTTGTTATAAAGAATACTTGGTTCTAAGAAACCATTTAAGGCAAGGGTCCTCTGCTTAGCCTGGACTCTGTACAAAGCACCATCTAGCACTGATTCAATTCAGCAGATTGAAGTCTTTTCAAATGGAGAAACTTGAAGTATAAGCCTTCCTTCCAGACCCTTGGCACAGTGTATACTTTTTTCCCTTAAAACTAACTTTCCTGAAACACTAAACTTTTCTCAAATGCTTCCTTATCAATCACAGAGCAATGCAGTGGACCTGGGGGCCTTGGACAAGTCACTTAGCCTCTGAGCCTCAGTTTCCTCATCGTAAAACAAGGTGGCCCCCAGGCAGCCCTAACTGGTCATCTTGTTGACCTCCCTCTCTTCGTTAGCTGTCTCCACTTGCTGTGATCCTTTCCTGCCAGAGTGAGCCCAAAGGCAGCACCTCAGGAGAGGCACCCTGAGCTGGGGCTGCATCAGGAGAAGCAGGCCTGGGGTCACAAGGCAAGCAGCAGCAGCTGTCTTACCATCCTCCCTGGGACTGACTGACCAGGCCTCCCTCTGGGGGAGGATGTAGGTGAAAGGGATAAAGAACAGCAAGAGGGAGGGGAATCCAAACGGAGTCAAGGAAAGTAGCTAAAGGAACTCTGGGGATTCAGCTTAACTAGGAAAGATCTGAGGGAACATGGTCACCATAGCAGCCAATCCAAGTTCTAGACCCAAGTGACAAGATGGAAGAGAAGGCAGAGGACACTAGCTAAGGCACTGAGAGAAGACAAGATGGCAAAAGGGCCACGTACCTTAAATCTCTCAATAGACACAGATGCCTCTGAGAGAGACTTCACTGAAAACGGGGTCACTTTCAAAGCAAATGTCATGGAATTGAAGACAGTAACCACTGTGAAAGCCTAAGAACAAGGAAAAAAGAAAGATATGAAAACATGACCTTAACCCTCCATGAACAGATGCAATCTAGACTTCCTTGTCCATAGGGCAGAAGCACTTACCCTTTGGGCAGCCTGGTGAAAACCTGTGGATCCATTCTCAGAGTAATGGCTATTTTTTAAAATTTTTATTATTCTTATTTCATTAAATATTTTCCAATTGCATATAAAAAATGTTTAACACTCACTTTTTAAAATTTTGATTTCCAAATTTTCAGACCAATGTTTTTAAAAGCATAAGGTTCTTAGGTTTACAAAGGAAACCAATTACCGTGAAGTACAATTACCAAAAGATTTTTAAAAACAAGGTTCACAGACCGCAGGTTAAGAGTCCTGCTGTGGAGGGCGAGAAGGGAGGATCCAAATCATAGAAAGCTTTTCTCCCAACCCCATTCGCACCATGCCAGTGTCCATGCCCACAAAAGAGACCCCTTCTCCATTCCTTGGCTTATCAACCCTAGAGGGACAACACTATTCAACCACATGCCTAATCAAATATCCAACGCCTTCCAGGAAAGCCCACTCACCTGAGCAGCAGTAAGATCATAGCCACAGATCATGTGCACAGAAAACGTCACCACACTGGCGATGACCACCACAATGGGGGCCACGCCAACAGAGATGCTTTGGAAGTAACCAGCCCGCTCTAGAATCCTGCGCTCCTCCTCTCGGATTTCTAGGAAGAGAAAGCAAACTATCAGAACACCAGGAGCTAAAAGAAAATTTGGGGACACAGGTCTACTTGTCACAGCCAGACATCTATCGAGGTCATGGGCCAAAGGTACTGTGAGGGAAAAGCCTGGCCACCCACAGCTCTCACAGATCCATCATCATAATTTGTGGCATCAGAAATTTAGAGCTGGAATGGGCTTTCAAGGTCATCTGATTTAATGACTGAATTTTACCAGTTAGGAAGCTGAAGCCCAGGGTTACTTGAGAAGTAAATGCCAGTATCATCAAGATCCTCGGCTCCCACATCTAAGCCTCTTCCCACTCCTCCTCGATGGGTTTCTCATGGGAATTGGTAAAGACAAATGCTTCCCCTCACCGTGCCCCCACTTAACATAGGAAGACCTTTAGGAGAACCTTGGTCTGACCCATTTTCCATCGCTATCACCCAACCTTTATCTTACATATCTATGCCCCGATAGAGCTTTACGTGCCCAGAACTTCCAGAACTTTCCACCTCAAGAACTGTCAAGGCATTTTCCATTCCATCTGATTAGTCTGCTGATCTTAAATTAAAAGCAGAACTTTACATTAATAACTGGTTGTGACCCACAGTTCTGGCCAGTGGTGCCCAGTGCATTAATTTTGTTTCATCCCAAATTTTGACAGACATGCTGGTGCTTTTTTGATCAAGTTCAGACAAATGCTGGACAAGGACAGCGTAAGGGACAGAGTTGTGGCCTACCACAGGCAATACAAATCCATCAAGTCATGGGGTTGTTATAGGCTTTGACAAATGTCTTTCTAGGATTTCTGCCCACTTTGCCAGCTCTCTACTGGACAGAAGTTTAGAAGCTTTATGAAGCTGAGTGGTGAGAAAGAAGGATCAATGACAAAGTTCTAACCCTGTCCTTGTCAGTAAATTAGTTCTGTGAACCTCATCAGGTCACTCCCCTGCCAACTCTCAATGTCCTCACCCTAAGGTCCTGTGACCCAGTGACTACAGAATTCACAATTTCCAACCTGTCCGGTAACAAAAGCCATGGAGAGGACTCTTGGAAGATGGCAGAGCAGAGTAGGTCAGAAAATTCTAAACTCTTTAGATCTGCTCCACAAACAAAACAAAACAGTACCTTAGGGAGAATGTAGAGAGCAGTGAAGATAAACAAGAGCTGGGGCAGAATAGTGTCCTCCTGGGACAACTGGGAGATCCAAAGAAAAATCTCAGGACCAAGGTTTGGTCCCTGTGAAGAATAAACACCTTCAGGCTGGTTCTACTCAAATAGTAAGGAGGAGGCGGGGAGAGGGGGCCCAAGCTGGGTTGGGAAGTAGCCTCAGCCACAGCTACAGGAACTTTCACTTCCGGGATAGTGTAGGGGATCTAAGGTCTGGGCGAGAGCAGATTAAATGAACCTCTGCTGAGACCTGGGCAAGAAGGAACCAGTACACTCCTGGTAAGCTGACTGTGGGCACTTAAAAGAGAGTGGAGTTCTTGGTTTTGGTTCCAGGCCAGAGGGAGAATTGAAGGAAAATCTGAGGCCAGAGATACCATCCACTCTCCCCCATCCCCCAGGACTAGAGGTGATTACAAAATATAAGTTGCTACAATTTTTTTAAAAATGAGCAGGCAAAGGAGAAAGATACAGAACCACACAACCGCAGAAAGTGACCACAGGATAGAGATCAGGGTTCTTCTTTAGAGGAGAAAACTGAAGGAAAAAAGTCTCTCCTACCCCAAAGAGTAATGTTAAATAGTCATCTGCCCAAAAAGAATTCATAGAACTTAAAAAAGACTTTAAAAATCAAATGAGAGACTGAGAAAAAATTAAAGGAAAAAAAACAAACGAAATCCAAGAAAAACAAAATTATAAGAAAGTGAACCAACTGGAAAAGGAGATTCAGACTCTTAAGGAAGAAAACGACTCCTTGAAAATCAGAATTGAGTAAGGGGAAGCCAGTAAGAGACCAAGAAATAATTAAAGAATGAAAGAGAAGAGAATATGAAACATCTCATAAGAGAAACAACTAATCTGGAGAACAAATCACGGAGAGAAAACACAAATAACTGAATAATAATATAAACAAATAACCTAAATTACTATTGTTTTAGACTATTTAAAATAACTAGATCGTATGAGGTTGGAATATTGTTGCAGTGCAGGAAATAACGAGTTGGTAGACTTAGAAAAATATGGACTCAGACTTATGAAGAGGTTATCCACCCTCTGAGAAAGACAGGACAAATAAACACAAAACAGTCCTAAACAGATGCACATGGATGTATGTTTATATCTGAATGTGGTTATAGAGATCTAAGTACATGAGAATCTAAGTGTATATAAACCTCTAGGTATATGTATATGTGTGTGTGTCTGTGTTTCTACATACATATATGTATATCCGTGTCTAATTGCAGCATTCTTGGGAAATGGGGGGAGGGAGGGAGAGAGAGAGAGAGAGAAGGGGAGTAATAAAAGAATAAATTCAAAAGTATGCAGCAGAGAACAAAAGAAAATCTATATGGAAGCAAAGAAAAGATGCCCAGCTCTGAACACAATGCATAGTATTTATCAAAATAGGCTTTCTTGAAATGGAAATTTATTACTGTATATTTTGAATCCTCTTACATTCTGCTGTGCACAACATGCTTTTATTTTTTTTACTTATTTTCTATTTAGGTTTTAATATTTGTTTATAATGTTTTTTCTTTTCTTATTATATATTTAAGTTCTATTACTTAAGTTCAAAATTTTAAAACTATTTGAGAAAGAAAAAAGCCCTGGGAACCCTCCCTTCCCTCAAGTGGTTGGGGTACCACCCCAATAAAAGCCTTCTCTATAACTGCAGTCTATGAGACCCCCTTCTGGATACTCACTTTGGACATTCTGAGAAAACGCTTTGACCCAAGCATACATTTTAATAAATTTAATGTAGTTGAGAACTTCATTCATTTTCTGTACTCGGTCGTCTGTGGCTGCCACAGCTTTCCTTCTGAAATAAGCAGTGAGCCTCGAGACAAACATCTGAAAGAAGAGACACTATGCCAAGCCAAGGTCGCTTTGAACCCAAACACCGAGAAAGTGAGTCTGCTGCTTCAGGCTATCATGAGGAGGGCCCGAGGAGGGTTGGCCCAACTGTTGAGGGTGTCCCTGGCCTGGGCTGAGCCACTCGGGTGGGTCTCCTCCTGCCATCACTAAGAAGAGGGACCATGCCAGAGGCCACAGGTTGCCCACCCACCAAGGCTTTCCTCCAAGGCCTCCATACTTCTGCTCAGGTCAATATTCCTACTCTACCTGCTCTAATCAAGGAGTCACCTGCTTCCAGGAAATTCCCAATCAATCATATCAGAAGCCTCAAAATTTAAAAACCCAATTAAGACAAATGAATCCACACTGAGAAAAATGCAGCAGGATGAAGACAAGAGTTGAATATATTAAGACTGCTCACTCACCATTGCTGGGTAAAAAAGGAGGAAAACAAGTGATCCAAGGATGGCCGTGGGTCCCAGAATAATGACATTATAAACCATGCCCAAGATGGCCACAATGGGACCACCTGCTAACAAACTGCCCACTGCTGCGGCCTCAAACATCCTCAGGCCGTCACTGGAACACAAGTTGATGAGCTGAGAAACAAAACAAGCCATGGGAGGCCTTGGTCAGAAACAAAGCCCTCACATGTGAAGGCAGGAGAAAACATGGGGAACAAGGCCAGGCCACTCACCTCCCCCAAGGACTTCTCTTTAATGTTCTTCAGCTTCAGGATCTTCTTAAAGGCCATGGTCAGGATCGCCCCTCGAAGGCGCACCGCGGTACGGTAGTTCAATGCCCATGTTAACGTCAGTGACCAGGAGCGGATGATTTCCGTCAGGAAGAGCCCCAAGACTAGCAGCAGACTGTAGGAGAGGTTAGACTCTGTCCCCTGCGTGTACTCCAGGAGATGTTTCACCATAAAGGCCTACAGGGAGAAACACAGGCGCATGTCAATGCCTCTTCGATTCTCCTGTGCAACTCAACAGTTTTGTGTTAAGTTAGAAAGAGTGGGGAGGCTCTCACTCTAGCCAAGAGAGAGAATCCATCCCGGAGACCAATTATCCTGTGTGGAGACCTCCCTGCCCCCAGGAAATAATTTGGGGCATTTCCCAGGGGTGGGGGGCTGCATCAGAAACCCTGTTGCTTCTAGAGAACACCATCTAAAACCGTCACGTCTTCTAACTTAACATAAACCTGTCTGTGAGCCAAAATGAACATGAAGCAGATCCACTCTTAAAATAAGATTGACCACATTTTCACACATTAAAAGACATTTCTTTAAGTGAAATTAAGACCTTTTTTGGATTGTTTCAAACGTGCTTAGTTGATAAAAAGGAACAGTGTACCTACAGTTGTACTGGGGAAGAGTGAGAAGAACATTTGCAAAATATTCCTGAAAATAAACATCAGCAATTTAATTGCATAGTAGAAAAGGGCAGACATAACAGACTTCCCCACCCACAGGCCCACCCCACTCCCTAAGACCTCCCCAAAACAAAAACATGTTACCTCAGGTAGCATATCCCCAACACCACCTGCAGAGGGAAAGCAGGACCGCAGCTGGCCGCCTGCAGCTCTGGGGCCTGTGACGCAGGAGCACACACACACTCACACAAGGCACATTCAGCAGCACTATTAAATACCAGCAACTGAGGAGTAACGCACTTTTATTGAAAATAAAAAAACACAAGGACCATGTTCAAAGAGCATGTCACAAAGGCTATACAAGGGGAGCATTGCAATCACATACAGTGTAAACATACAGAGTGCTGTACAGGGCTGGCAGCTAACAGGAGGCCTAGACACACAGCAGGTACGTAAGAGAACCAAGTCTGCGGGGACGATGAGAAGCTGGCGGCAGCACCCCTGCCCACGAGCTCACAGCTTGCAGAGCCGAGCCTCACGCAGGGGCTTGGCAAGAGGGTGGAGAAAGACCTGCTCCCACCAAGACCTCGCTGCAAAGGCTCTAAGAACACTCCCTCTAGAGCTGCCCTGCTCCCAGTGGCTGGGGCTACTGGTTCAGGAAGAGCCCGAGGAGCTCCCTGGGCTGCTGTGCAAGGACCCCTGAACTCTAGGCCCCACAGAGCACTGGGGACAGATGGACTCCCTTCACAGTCTTTTCAAGTCTTTGCAGCTAAAACAGATCTTGGGGGAGGAAAAAAAGAAGAAACAAGCCACTCCCCAACCCCCAAAGAGAGAAAACCTCACTGAACAAGAAAAAACTCACTAGGATAAAGCTAGCTGCAGCTGTGAGCCTGCACCCAAGGACAAGGGCAAATGGAGCCAGCAGGGGGTGGTTTTTCCTGGGGGGCTAATGCGACGCCCAGAATTCCTCCTGGATAATTTGGTATTTTTCATTAGTGCTGCACGTCCACTAGATTCTAGGATACTCCCAGGCCAGAATAGGTTTCATACTCAGCTAGCGTACTCCACCTGTCCCCTCCCTGGGTTTCAGACTGGCCTCCAATGTTGGGGTCCCAACTGCACGCAGCTGGGTCGTGGTTTTACTAGGGAGGAGATTGGCTTCTTTTCCAGTATTCCATCCAACATGTGGAACTGAGTCACTGAGTGGTCAGGGCCAAAGCCCCTTTTTCCTCCTGTGAAGTAACTCAGTAAGCAGGCGGGGCAGTAACACCCCGTGATTGGTGCCAACAGTCTCCTCCAAAGGAAGGTGAAAGACAGCAGGCTGGTGAACTGGGCTCTTGCCTTCTAAACACCTCTGCCCAAATGCCAATATTCAGCACCTCCCGGGAGCGGGGGAGGGAGGAAAAAGGTGGTTAAGAGACACAAATGCTTTGATTATGTAACATGTGCAAAAGGAAAAAAGAGCAAACAGTAAATTAAAGAATTTCTAAAACACATTCAGGTTTTCAAAAGTTACATTTCAAACCATTTCAGCATGAGATAAAAATGAAAAGTTTTCATGAAAAAATCCAACCAAAACTCAGAAAAAGAAAAAGAGTCACAGCGTTATCATTTAAACTTAAATAAACTGGAAAAAAGTTGAGGTTGTTAGCAAGGCTGGCAGCATTCAGGGTCTGGCTCTGGGAAGCATTCTCGGTGAATAAACAGGACCTTACCTGTACTCTTGGCGAGAGAGTCGGCCTTGCTTGATTCTCTCATTCTGACCGCAGGCTACAGCCATCCTGAAAATTCTAGAGAACAGCTTCTGTCATTGGTCCCACTACAGAGAGAGCCTCCCCCGCCCCCCGACATCCAGCACCTGACCGCCCCAAACGAGCACTTGGGGACAGGGGGGAGAGTGGGAGACTTACCTCTAATGGCTTCCCACTCTCCCTTCCCCTAAAACGACCCCAGAGGAAAGTTAGCATTCATTGAACTCTGTGAGAGGCAGCCCCCCCAACATCTACAGGGTGAATGCTAAGCCTTTCCATATGATTCCCTGGGCAGGACTGGATTTGAAAGGGCAACTGATCCAGAAAAGCTCATAAAGTGCCAATGAAAAGCAGAGGCATTGAGCACTGCGGGGTGTCCACAAGCCAGGACTGTCACATCTTAAAGACAGTGGCCAGCCCTCCACCCACACTGTCGGGTCTCAGAAGTCCCTGGAGAGCCACTCCAGCACAAAGACACCCAAAATACCTCTGGAGAAGCTTCTTAGCTTGGAAAAAATGCAGAATAAGGACGCCAGAGGCTAGCAAACACTGAGGTTCATTGTGTCTCGGTGTAACTGCAGGCTTTCTGCTACCCAGCGGGGGAAAGGCAACAAACATACTCTGGATAACTGGGAGACTTTTTTGTACATTCTAGCGTAAGGTCTCAGTTTATTCAAGCTGGAAAAAAAAAGTGCCCAAAGAGCCAAAAAAGAGATGCTCCTTAAAAGGGCCTAAGCCCACAGGACGGCAGAGGCCTGTGGCCAGCGCCAATGCACCTTATCGGCCTCGCTCCTGGCATCTCTCTGTGATGCTCCATTTCTTAAAACGTCAATTCAGGTCTAAACCTGTACCCAGTATTTCCATAAGTTATCCTCTTGAGCATGAGCTGGATGCAGCCTGGCCTTGGGCTGTCAAAGACTCCCTTCTGTACAAGGAGGGGATGTTGTTAGCTAGACAGTACTTGCCAGACAGGACTTCTTACCAGAGCTGGCAGGCAGAGGGAGAACTCTCCCCCCTCTGAAAAGTGAGAGGGCTCTCTGATCTTACTGGTGAATGAAAGGGCTGACCCAAGGCTGGTGCCCCAATGCACTTGGCCAGAGAAAACACGTATGCAGGAGTTCAAGTCCATGAACATGCACCAGCAAGAGCCCCCACAATTCCTGGCCATTTCCCTGACATGACCTGTACTGGCCATCCAGCCGGGAGAGCCCAAATCAGAAGGGAAGGAGGGGGACTAGCAGGATGCCCAGCGCAGTTACCAGCCCCTGTAGTGAAGCAATGACAGAAGCTCTTCTTGGGGAAGGCGGCCGGTCCTGCTTAAACTTTGGCTGAGTGTGGTCAGTGACATCGCATCTAGCTACACGGCGCCATGTGCTTGGATTGACACCAAAGTGTTTTTACCATTCAAGAAAAGCAATTCTGTTTCAGGGAAAAGGGCAAAACTCTTAGTTGTAATTAACAAGGAAAAAACCACCTGGAACTGCTTTAACCTAGATCACCATGCACGGCAAGTGGGTACTTACCCAGATCATGAACCTCCAGCTTAGCCCCCCCTGGGAGAGGAACACTACAAGCAGTATGACTGCTCCTGAGGCCTCAAGGCAAGTTTGTAGAAAATAAACTTAATCAAGGTCTCCACTGCAAACCAGCACAGCAGGGGCAACAAACAGGTGATGAGAGAAGTTGTCAGTGTCAAGCTGCGGTTATGTGGTCAGCCCTGCCTCTGAGAGAAGCTGCTGGCAGTGCCCATCTGGTTACCACCATGCCCCCTGATCCACACAGATTGGGCAGCTCTGATGAGCTGATGCGTGTGCAGCCACATCTGGGCTCCGCAGCTGCAGGAAAGCACTCCTGACAGCTTCTTAGGCCGGCCCTCTGAGTGGAACCCTCTTGCTCACCAGCCGGCCTCACAGTCCACCTCTGCTTTCAGCCTCACTACCCTGACTTCCAAAACCAAGATTTTCACTCAGTGCCAACACACACTACCAGAGATAATGGTGCAGATCAAAACATAACCACAGGGCTTCAGCCCCAGGACAGCCAGGCCCCCTCTGCAGCACCATAGCCCTTCCATCCTTCTGCCTGTCCATCCAGGGAAGGGTTCGCCAGCTACAGAGAGACTGTCACTCACACCAACTACAGTCATTCCCTTCCACAGGTTTAGGGCTCCCTAAAAGTCACTAACTAGCCCAAGTGGATGCGCCAGTCCTGCAATGGAACTGGAGAATGTTAGCGCTGGCCAGGTGGTGAGCCCAGCTGGGCCCTGGGTGACTGTGGGAAAGGATGGGTCTGACTTACTGGTCCGCTGAAGCCAGCCAGCTGCGTGATCATCAGGCACACGATGGAGAGGACAAGCCGGGTGCGGCAGAAGATCCACACAACCCTTCGGAGGGAGGCAGCCTCAGGCCCAGCTTCGTTCACCTCTTCTTGCCACAGTCTCTCTAGTCTTGACAAGGGCACAGGTCCTCCGTTACCCATCTCTCCCAGGGAAGACACCAACCCTAACCTCCTTTAGGACTGGACTGAGAAGCTCACATGAGGGAAAGCTTTCCTTTCCGGAGGACTTAACAATGAAGGACAAAGTCTCACCTTCACAGGCTCATCCCGGGCAACTACAAGTCTGCCCTGGGGAACAGCCTCTCTCTAGAATCTCTGGAGAAATTCAACCCCAAAGCCCTTTCCTCCACCCAGCACAACTAGTCCTGAGGATAATGGGGCTGGGGACAAGACCCTCCTCCTTTCTCCAGGGTCCCCATCCCTTTCTGAAGGATCCTGCAGTAAAGCGTAAAACCAAAAACTCAATGTTTATCGTAGCGCGCGGCTACCACCCAATGCAGCAACATAACCTCCCTGCCGACTCAGGAGAAGCGGGGCTGAGAGAGAGAGAGAAAGCCCTTGGTTAAAACAGAGAGAAGAGCTGAAGAGGAGGTCAAGAAGGTCAAAGCAAAGATCCCCAGGGGACCCCAGGCCACCTTCCCACCCAAGCCCACAAGAGGCTAGCTTGACTGCTAAAGGCCCAAGGGCTGCATCCAGGTACACGGGAGGGAAGATGAAGGTGGACCAGACGCTCCTACCTTCTGCAGTTCACATCAGAAGACTCGTGCTTGGACAAAGACCACACATGTTCCATTAATAACTCCCCCTTCTTGTAAGCCACGAGGGCCAGAGGGCTGAGCCAAGAAAAGGTCATATAGGAGAAAAGCCCAGCATTGTCTACTGGGTGCTGGTGTCTACAGAGAGAAAAAAAAATCGCCAGACTAGCAAACAAGCCAGACATCGAGAATGCAGATAAGAAAAGCCCCCGACCTCAGACAATAATGGGTCTCCATATAATCTAATATTGTTCCCAATCATCTGAATAAAAGGGGAGCGAGCAGCCCAAATTCTTACTTGGAAGTAGTCCGGAAGGGCTTCAGGACACTTAGACCATGATGGTATTTCCCCTTGGGATGCTCACTGTCCAGGAATCTCAGCTGGGAATGCATGGAGACATCCAACGAGAGGCCTTCTACTCGGGCTGCCATCTCCAAGGCATCCTGACATTCCAACTGTGTGCAGACAAAGGGAGACAGACAGAGCAGGTTCTCAGACATCAACAAGAAAAAGAGATGCCAAAGGACATCACCCAGATGAGGTTGCACAAGCAGCTGAGTGGGTAATGGGGCAATTTCAGTTACTGTGGGAGCTTAATAATATACTAACTTTAATCTTACCATTTCTGTATCTAACCCAAGTGCTTGAGGACATGGCGAAGGGGCCTCCAAAGTACATCAGGACACAAATTTATTGTGCTCATTGAAAGAATGAAAAACCACACAACTGGGTAAAATAAAACAGAATCTACATCCCCTACATGGCACTGGTGAGGTCAAGTCTACTCAAGTCAGGAAATCCACCCACACCTATCAATGTCTTTTTAACTGCCCAAATACCAGTAGGAAAAGTGCTAGCTCTAGACCCAGGAGCCCAGACTTCTCCAGTCCAATGAGCCACCAACTTACTGGATGACCTTTGTTCTTTTAAGTTACAGGTCAAACCCATCTATAAAATCTAGCACAAAATCCAAGGACATCCAAAAAATGGGCTCAAATTAAAAGGGGGAGAAAGTGAATCCAGAAAACATGAGGTAGAGCTTCATGTGGATTCCAGGCAAAATTTCTAAACAGATTAAAAAACAAGTAGTTTCAAGGCACTTAGGGGAAAGTTTTCACGATCAGCTGATGTGAACCTAACAAGAAGAAATCTGGGTAAGTTTCGAAGATGGTGGAGTAGAAAGATGCACATATACTAGCTCTTACCCCACAGCCCATAAAATACCTGTAAAGAAGAACTCTCAACAAATTCTAGAGCAGCAGAAGCCACAGAACAAGGGAGTGGAGGAGATTTCTAGCCCAGAGTAACTTGAAAGACCAATGGGAAAGGTCTATCGCACTGGAGACAGAGCAGAGCCCAGCCCAGCCTTGGCCACGCAGCACTGGGAGGAGCAGAACCGAGCAGGCTTCAGGGACAGAATCTCCAGCAGCAGTGCAGATCCCTCAACCCATAGGCACTAAAGGTCAGTGAGGGGTTTTTTCCTGCTGGTCGAGAAGGGAGCAGGGTATCCCCAAAACTCAGGCCTCCTCAGGTGGCAGCAGTGGAGGCAGCAGCAGGATGGGGCTCCCAAGACAGGCAGTAGCCAGCATCCATTGTTGAAGGTCTTGGGGTAAATCCCCTGAGGGAACTGAGCCCTGTGTGGTGGCCCTACCCAGTAGCTGATCTTAATCTCACACTGAATAGTGGCCCTGCCCCCATCTAAAGCCCCTGAGGGATTGGAGCAGCTCATCTGAATCTTAGCCCCCAGTGCTGGCTTGGTGGAACTGGAGGCCAGATGGTTGTGGAGAAGAAACTCAGATGTCAAGTAACTGGCTGGGAAAATGCCCAAAAAAGGGGAAAAAAATAAGACCATAGAAAGTTACTTTCTTGGGGAACAGGTGTCTTCCCCCATGCTTTCAGATGAGGAAGAACAAGGCATACTGTCAGAGGAAGCCAAGGCCCCTGCCTCCAGGGCCTCCAAAGGGAACTAAAACTGGACTCAGGCAATAGAAGAGCTTGAAAAATGAGTTAGCAGCTTGCTAAAGGAGAACCAAAAAAATGATGAGGAAAATAACAGCTTCAAAAAGAGGCTAACTCAATTGGAAAAAGAGGTCCAAAAAGCCAATGAGAAAGAGGCTTTAAAAAGCAGAATTAGCCAAATGGAGAAGGTTCAAAAACTCACTGAACAAAATAATCCATTGAAAGAGAGAATTGAATTTAGGGAAATGAATGACTATGAGATAAATCAAGCAGTTAGAAAACAAAACAAAAAGCTTGAAAAAATAGAAGATAATGTGAAACATCTCATTGAAAAACAAGTGACCTGGAAAATAGATCCAGGAGAAACAACTTAAAAATTATGGGAATACCTGAAAGCAATGATCAAAAAAAGAGCCTAGACACTATCTTCCATGAAATTATCAAGGGAAACTGCCCTAATATTCTAGAACCAGAGGGTAAAATAAATATTGAAAGAATCCATCGATCACCTCCTGAAAGAGACCCGAACAGAGAAACTCCTAAAAATATTATGGCCAAATTTCAGAGTTTCCAGATCAAGGAGAAAATACTGCAAGCAGCTAGAAACAATCAATTTGAGTATTGTGGAAATACAATCAGGATAACACAGGATCCGGCAGCTTCAACATTAAGGGATCGAAGGGCTTAGAGTGGGATATTCCAGAGGTCAAAGGAACCGGGACTGAAACCAAGAATCACCTATCCAGCAAATCTGAATATAATACTTCAAGGGAATAAATGGTCATTCAATGATATAGAGGACTTTCAATCATTCATATTGAGGAAAAGACTAGATCCGTATAGAAAATTTGACTTTACAATACAAGAATCAAGAGAAGCATGAAAAGGTAAACGGGAAAGAAAAATCATAAAAGACTTTCTAAAGCTGAATTGTTTACATTACTACATGGAAAGAATATATTTATAACTCTTCAATCTCTTCTCAGTATTTGGGCAGATCGAGAGATTGTACATACATACATACATACACACACACACATATAGACAGACAGTATAGGGTGTGTTGAATCAGAAGAGATGATATCCACACACACACACACAAAAATAATAAAATAAAAATTAATGGGTGAGGGAGGAAAATATTGGAAGGAGAAAGGGAGAAATGGAATGAGGCAGGCTATAACTTATAAAAGAGATAAGAAAAATCTTGTTCAATGGAGGAGAGAAGGGGAGAGGGGAAAAGTGAAGTTACTCTCTCCACATATAGCTGAAGGAGGGAATAACAGGCTCACTAAATTTGATATGAAAATCTATCTTACACCACAGGAAAGTAGGGGAGGAGGCAACAAGTGGGGTGAGGGGAATGACAGAAAGGAGGACAAATGGGAGAAGGGAGTTACTAGAAATAAACACTTTTGAGAAGGGACAAATGCTGGATTTCAAGACCAAACAGAGAACTCCTGCACAAAAGTGATCTATCTGGTTAGCCCTGTACTTTGGAAGCTCCATGGAAGATAATCTGGGCACTGCGAGGGACCAGAATGCTGCAAGGCATCTCTGTTCTGCTCCCCTGCCTGGGCACTTTCAAGTTCCCAGAAGGCAGGCAAAGCTGTGACCTGCTGAAGAAGGCCCAGGCTGGGGTGCCCTCTGAGGCTGAGGGAGGCCAGAGCAAAGGCCAGATGCGCAGTCAGATTACTTTGGAGAAAATGGGTATGAGCATCACTACTGAGGAATAACCACAAATTTGAAGGTTGAATGGCAGCCCATCAGCACCTTGGTGGGAGGGACAAAGCTGGAAGAGAAACCTCTGAGAGAGTCTGGCAGGAATTTGTGAGGCTGAAGGGCATTAGCAAAGCCAGAGGTTACCCCAGGAGAACTAAGCCTTTCTTTAGAGTTAGCTTAGGAGTGGTCTTGGAGAGCACATGCTCTGTAATGCCCCAAAGATACGTGAAAAAGACAGGCTAGTGATCTTGACTTCACTTCACTGCACAATTCTAGAAGACATTATAAAGGAAGAGTCAACAAATGTAGAAAAAAGAGAGCCCCCTCTGAGAACAAGTCACACTAGGCTGTGCTCCTGAATGGCAGGATCTGGGGAATGGGGCAGTTTTTAGCAAATCTATGAGCGAGTATCTTGGGCCATCCTCGAGTTTACATTGTACAATGGAAGCCCCCAAAGTGATGGAGGGGACCTGAAGACTGCTTTACAAGAAGGTGCTCTGGGGAAAATATAGAGGTGAGGGTTGTTTTCTCTCCCTCTTGGATCACTGAGTACTGAGTACTGGGCTCAGTCCAAAACACCGCATTTCTGGAGGGATGTTGGTATGCTGATGGGTACCCAGAAGTAGCAGCAAGGAGAAGTGCTGCAGAGAGGCAGCCTCCATCATGCCAACCTTCAAAGTCTCTTCAGTTCAATAAGGGAGGACATGGCTTCTGAAGTCCTTACCAGCTCTGGATCACCAAATGCTGACCTGTGACCCAGTGGGTTGGGGAACCCTGAACTCAAACCACAGGAGTAGAAAAGAGAAAGATGAGAATACTTGTTGTGTCAATAGATACAATGATTAATTAGAACCAGAACACTAATGTAAAAGGAAAAGAATACTGTAAGGAGCTTCAGAAATCCACTTTAAGAAAGAATTAAAAAACCTTGCTCTGCTTAGCCCCAAAGGACTGAATTAGGAACAAAGGACAGAAGGCATAAAGAGGGAAATGCAGGCATAAGGAATAACTTCCTAAAAACCACAGCTTTATTTTGAGTTGGAAGGGTCCCAGGGAGAAGGAAGGCTGGAGGCAGCCTGCCGGCCTGGCCTGGCAGCCCATTCTGCTTTTGCAAACCAACTCACAATCTGTAATTCAGTAAGAGAATCTACAGGAGATGACAAGTCAAACTGAAAGAAGGGGTAAATAGCTGAACATGGACATTTGCTGTAAGTATGTATTGTATTCCAGTTGAAGGTGAGAGGGAGCCATGGAAGATGACTTCCAGGCTGGGCAGGCAGAACTTCTGCTCTGAAGGCTTCCTGAACACATTCAAGTGAGGGCATTCCAAGCTACTATCCCCATTCTTGGAAATCACTGAATCCCTGAGCATTCCAAATGGCCAGTGGATTACAGCTACTCACTTCCAACAAAATAATGAAACAACAGTTCTGTCGTGAAAGAGTCACCAGGACACTGGCCAATCATGATTTCAGAACTGGAAGGAACCTTCAAGGTCATCGAGTTCTCCTCTTACAGATAAGGAGAGACTGGGGCTCTGCAAGGTTTGACGGCTTGCCCAAGGTCACATGAGCAGACTCCAAAATCCAGCATTCTTTCTATCACAAAATGGGGAATTTTTGAATATAAGTAAATAAAGGGAAGGGGCAATGTCAATAAGAAGGAAAGCAAGATTTGTTGTGAAGAATCCCACTATAGGACTAAAAGCAGAAAAGATCTGCATCTTTTTTTTCCTGCCATTTCAAGAAAGCAAACTCACCAAGCCACCTTATGCTCATTTATTTCTGAATATTAATGAAATGTTTTCATTCATGGTTCTGTACCCTTGAAAACCAGCTTGAAATTCAGAATGATTTAAAGTTAAATTGAAACAGAGACTTATGAACAATTAACAGGCCTTTCAATCACAGCCTCTTAGTACACACCATTAACAATACACAGAAATACATTAAATGCAGGAGAGAACAGGTCTCTTATCCTAAGTTAATAAATGTCAACATTATGGGACTGAGAAGATACTGGAAAAGATGCTTAAGTTAAGGTTCCCTCCTCCTTGCAGGGGTCAAGGGTCAGCAGCTCCTCTCACTCCATGGACAGCCTAACTAGAAAAAAAAGGAACTCAGAACACTAGTGTAACCAGAAGGAATAATGAAAGGGACAGTTTCAGAGAAGCTTGGGAAGACTTGCTATATAGAGTAAAATGAACAGAACCAGGAGAATGTTTGTTATCTACAATAACAATTTTGAAAGAATAATCACTGATAGACTGTGTGACCAACCACAATTCCACAAGGCCAATGATGAAGCAAACTCCCCATTTCCTGAGACAACAGACAAAATACTCAATCAGATATTTCTGGATATGACCAAGACTTACTTCTGTTGACTGCATATTTGTTACAAAGGAGTTCTTTTTTAATAGGAGGGAGAGAAGGCTGGCAATAAGGTTGACCCTGGAAAACAAAAGCTCACTGAAACATTTTTAAATGAAAGAAGCAGAAAGAAGACCAGAAGAAAACAGACTAGCAGGATAATTCTGAAAGTCAGCTAAACTCATATACTTAAATTATTTTTATTTATTAAGTTTAGAATTTAAAAAGCAATTCTAGAGATGAAATATAAGCAGCCATAAGCAATCAAAACAATTGCTGATCACAGAAGGACATTATGTTAATGTTAAATGTTAAGCAATACAAGTTTTAAAATGACAAATATAACATTGTGATAGATGTCAAAGTATAAGATACTGTCAAACAGGTGGAATCCACAATGTTATGACTTCAGGGAGAAATCATCTGTGCTCACTCAGGTGACTCCAGAATCCAGCCAGGTCTTGAAGGTCTGACTGGTACATAAATACCAATGCCCTGGGACAGGCAGAGGCAGGAGGAAGAGTCAGAGGCAAAGGAAGAAACAGGAAAACACCAAGCCCTGCTGTTCCAAGGACAGCAAGAGTAGACCCGACAACCAGGAGGGAATTAGGCATCTGGGGGAGCAGGAGCTAAGTCTGAAGAGGTAGTTTAGGCAGGTCATCATATAGGTCAACTACCAAGTTCCGAGTTTGAAAGAGCAAAATATCCTGTATTGGCAGCCAAGGAAGGTTTCCAACTGTGGTCAGTGGTCAGACCAAATCCTAAGAATCATGTTCAATACCAGGAATCATTTCTGGTTTTTGTTTGGTAAAATAAAAGTCCAGGTAGAGTGCAGCTTCAACACAGCTACAGCAAAGCCCCAACCATGTCCCAGTCTGGTTCCATCACCTCAAAGGGTTCTCTGTTATCTCTACAATCAAACACTAACTTCCCTGCATATAAAGTACTTCGTGGTTCCCATCTACCTTTTCAATTAGTTAAGCACCTGCGTGCCTGCCAGGCTTTGCTCCAGCTGTCCAAGGTCCTACAATTATATGTGAGCCAAACAATCCCTACTCACAATGAGCTTACATTCCAAAGGCAAAGCCAGTAAGTACACACAAAAATGTGCACCCACATATCAAGTAGTGAAATACCAGCTGGTGTGGGAAGGTGGGCACCAGTGTTTGAGGGTCCTCTGCTTCATCTGGAGTGTGACACCTCAAGCATACACATTCCCCCCCTCTGTGCACTCTTTGATCCATCCAAATGGCAGCCCTGTGTGCATCCAGTTCCCCCAAAGCACAATCTCCATCAACCTTCCCTGGGAGCTTACATAGCCTGTGCCCTGCCCCCACCCACACACTGTTTCCTTCAAAGTTCTGCTCAAACTCTGCTCAAACACAAGCCTTTTATGATCCACCTTAACTGCTGGTATGTGCTCCCCCAAATTATCTCGTTTTCTATTTTGAATACGCTGGTGTGTTTATCTGTCCTACCTGTCATCACCCTCTATTAAGCAAGCTCCCAAAGGGAAGGGACCATTTATTTTTGTCTCTCTGTGCCCAGGATCAAGGATGGTGCCTGGCCCAGAATGGACTCCTGGTAAAGCCACTGATCCCCTCAGAGAACTGGCTTTCAGACGTGTTGATTTAAGACAGTGAAGCCTGAAGCAATGTTTTATGTAGGCTATACTCTCCAGCCAAGTTACTGTCAAGGAAGCTGCCATGGGCTCCTGGAAAGAAAAGCTGCCATTCAAATAAGTACTTGTTCTGCTGACACTTGGTACCAACAGTCTTACCAGCTTAGGCTTCCCCCTGGGTGTTGGTAGATATGAGAACAAAATAAACTTCCTTGTTTTGAAAGCTTTAATCATAATCTTAGCAAATTAGAAAACTGCTTTCAGGTGCTGGGATCAAATTTATAGGAAACAAAAACCCTAGAAGAGCAAAGAGCATTTTCTATTATTTTACAAACTGTAATCTCATGCCTGATCTACCACAAACAAGGATGGATTATCAGCCTAGAAATCTTTGTCTGTAACTTGATCCAGGATTAGAATGGAAGCACCTGGTATTTCTGAAGGGTTATGTGACTATGCATTAAGACAAGGTGAGACTTTGCCAGGATTGTCCACTTTAGTAACATATCCAATAGCTTTTATCCAACATCAGAAGACCTGCCTGTGTCCAGACCTCCCCTCACCGATTTAGGACATGGGTACCTGGTATTTAACAACTCTCTCAGGTTCAATGTTCCCACCTGTAAAATGAAGGGGGTGGACTAGATGACCCGTGGTGTTCCTCCTTTCATGGGCTCACCCCCATGCTTGGAATGCACCCCCTATTCACCTCAGCAAATCTTCCTGCCCCGGGCCTTTCTCTTTTCTTTATCTTGTAGCAGAATAATTTGTCCACAGTATCTCATAAAAGCTCCTAGAAGCTCCTTGGAGGCTGAAGCTGGTTGGATTTTTGGGGGGGTAGGGAGAATGTTATCCCTGGTACCTAGCACATAATTGGCATTTAGAATGTTTTCATTAGAACTGGGGCATCAGAGGGCAGATGAACAACTGGTGCACTGACTGGAGGTTACAGATATGGTGGGTGGGAGCAAGGAGGGAGGCCAAATGCAGTGACCTTCAGGAAAGGAATTCTTTGCTGAGCCTAGAAGGGGCCCCAAAGAGGAGCAGGGAAATGCTGTTAGAAGGTCCCTCCCCCAACTGGCCAGGCCTGGTCAGACCCAAGGGACTCTGAGAGGAAGTCCCCCAAGGCCTGAGGAAGCTCAGTTGGCATATGTTCAGCTGAGTGCAAGCCAATTAGAAGACTTCCCTCCCTACACCTCTGTACCCCCATCTATGAAATGACATCATTCATACAAATCCTGCCTTAAACTGGACCATAACCACCTATTACATTCCCACAAACCCATGGGCACCCACTCTAAGTCTTTGCCTCGACTTCCACACCATAAAAAGCTCAGTGCTGAGCTGCGTGCGTCAAAGGGTATGGACAGTTTAGTTTCTTTTCCTACATCGAAGGTCAGGCCCAATTCCCAGCACCACTGGCAGGGCCAATCTTCACAGTGACTGGTGTTTGCAAGCTTTGCCAATTTGCATAGCCACATTCACTCCACAAGCATTTATCATCCTCTATGACGTGCCAGGGAAACATGGTGTTTAAAAGCCTTGGGGCTGGGGGAGAAAGGGAAGGGGAGGTAGGCCATGCACTGAACATAGATACTGAATAAAGGGTAAAGAGCAAAGGGCTAAGGACAGAGGGCATCAGCAGAATCTTGAAGGAAATGGAGAATTCAACCAGGCAGAGGCTGCAGAGACCCAGAGTCCTTTTCATCTACATCCTCTATCAGGCATCTGAAGCAGGTTCAGTTCATTCACAACTCTTTTGAAAACTATTTCTTCCATGTATTTCTGAAGAGCTAAATCTTTTTCCCCTTTTAACATATCGGGGATGTGACCAACTGTTTGGTCAAATGACAAGATTACCTTCATGCCTCTTGTACACAGAGCCTGAAGCCTTCCCGGCAAGAGGAAAGGGTGCATCCACCTGTGGCCCCTAAAGACCCCGTAGGCCAGGATAGGCAGCGTACTATTCATCCCCTCTCCTCACTACTGACTCAGGATACAAAAGTGCCCCTACTGACAATATCTAGTCAATTTTTATCTGTGCTCAATATTTTTCTGAAATTTCCCTTACTATTGTTGCTTTTTTTTTTTTTGCTACATGGAACTGATATTTAATGTTTTGCCTAATTTTATTTTTCCCTAATTCAGTATTTTAAATTAAATTTTACTTAGCATCTATAATTTCACTATATTATGGCCTTTTTATTTCTTCCCCTTCTGTTTACTTCTATGATCCAACTGGCAATTAGGGCAAATTTATTTAGTTATCAAGAGAATAAAAGACTTTTAGCCTGACTTCAGATGCCCTCTACTGCAAAGCACATGGGGGGGACCCAAAGCCTGCCCCTCCCCCCCACAGCTGAGCTCCTCACCCTATTCCCCAGGCCCCACTCCCACAGTATTAGATTTCCTCTCAGAAAAGAAAAAAAGCTCATTACAGGCAAGTCTATCCTTACTAAAAAAGCAGGAAATCAAAGGCACTTGTTGGGTGTGGAGCTAATTAAGAGCTAATCCAAGCTTTAGAGGAGGCTTAATAACCCTTAATTGGCCATGGGGCTGGAAGGTTCTTCCCCCAGCTTAGGCCTGGAAAGGAGCCCTGGACACTTGTCTGAGGGTCAAAGGAGATTGCTAGGGAGGAAGAGGGGCCCAGTGTATTCCCACTTTAAGCACTCTATCTAGAACATCAGAATCCCCAGGCCAGCATCTTAGGACACAAAGTCAGCATCATCTGCTGCTTACTCCAAGACAGGCCAGGTGTGGGTTTCTGCTCCTTCACATCCTAGTCATGAAGAGCTATGGAAGGAAAGCTGCCGTGACCTATAAAAATGTCTCATGTTACAGAGGGACAGAAGGAAGGGTCCAAGCTCCAGAGCCAGGCTTTATGGAGAGATTCCTGGGGGCAACATTTTGAATGTATCTGTATCTGTACTTGTATCTTGTATACTTGCATTTCTTTCAACTCTGAACTAAAAAAACAAAACAAAAAATAATGACTGAAGTGTAGATGACAGGAAGGTTAAGAACCCTATTCTAGAATTTCTGAGGGGTGAGTCCCATGGCCTGATGGAGGACTGATGGAAGAACAGCTTAAAGTGAGGAGAGACATGGAAAAAAGGCTAAGCAAGGCCTGAAGACACTGCTAGAAGTGACTAAAAAGCTCCCACGGCCAGGAACATATACCATAGACCACAGAGGGCAAAGACAGTACACAACAATATTCTCAGTAATACTTTCTATGGCAGAAAAAAAGTGAAAGTGAAGCAGAGAGCTAAACAAATAGAAAATCACCTAAAAGTAACTGAATATTCTATTAACTGAGGCAGAATGAGTCAGCAAACAGAACCAGGATGATCAAGACTTGGGCTGCAAGTCCCTCCCAGCTGTTTCCTTATCAGCAAACACCTCCCCCCCCAGTTTCATCACAGTCCTGTAGACTTCATGTTAATCAATTAACCAACAAGCATTTATTAAATACTTGCATGAAATAAGGCAGACATTGTGCTAAGGTGGGGGACTGTAATGTTAATTAGAGAGTTAAAGATCTTCCCCATCCACTGACGGGTCTGCCCATTAAGGGAAGCTTGGTTAGGGGAGGCCCGCACCTTTTGTTAATTTCTACTGAGGCACTGGGTCAGAGGGTCCTGCCCTATGGCTCTGAAAAATGCACAAATATTCTGAGGTGAGGTGAGGTTTTGTGGTTTACTCACAGGAAGTGTTTGTTTGGCCAGACAAGACTCTGGGTAGCCGCTAAGAACCCTCTGGCTTTGAAAACTCAGATGCTGGTGCTTCTCTCTCTAGTAACTATGTATGTGTGGTCAGACAGCTGGATCTGTCTGCTGATCTGTGAAGTATGTATTGCTTATAGTTAGACCATTGGAAGCCCTGTCTCTTGATCTGTGTTTCTCTGAAGTTCAGGGTGCTGACTTTTCCCCTGAACTAAGTGAATGATATATGTGCTTGATTAAAGTAGATTGTTGACTCCTCAAAAGTTGCTTTCCTTTTAGAAAAGCAGATCTAAGGACCTGTACAGCAGGTCTTCCTGTGTATGTTGGGCTCCTTGCTGTTACAGGGACACAGCACAAAGATGAAACAACACTTGCCCTCGAGGAGCTTATGCTCAAGCGGGAGACAACAAGGACTTAATGAAAAGCAATACCAGAGTATTTAGGAAAATCCGTAGATCACTTAGGAAGGAGGGCAGCCTGGCTGCATGGCAATGTCAGCTGAGTGCCAGCCCAGCTGCTTTAGAGAGACCCAACACTTTCTTAATTTGAAAGAAGAAGTTGCTGACTTCGGTGTTTTTCCATCTTTTGCTAGGAAGCAACCTCCAATTCTACACATCAGGTCTCATCATTTCCCTTCAAACTGCTTTTCCTTGCTGCTAGATACAAAAAGAGTTCCTATGATCAAGACCAGTCCCCAAAGCCACCTTGTTCTGAGCCTCAAGTCGAATACACTAGAAGGAAGCCCCCAAGCCTTTCCCCACAACAGTCACCCTGCTGGGTGGCCACCAGAGAGCCAGGCTTTAGCAACAGGCCCATCCCAAGTAACACTCTGAGCTGCTCATGATTCCCTGGGCTCAGGAGGCCCTGAGGACACCTGCACTTGGAAAGGATCATTCATTCTAAAATCCATTCTGCTGTGTCACTGGCAACAGCCAAAAGAAAACAAAGCGCTACAAAGGCTGAGAATCCAGAATTTCCCCCATCCCTTCTCTTCACAGACTCAACAGGAACACAAGGATCCTGAGACACTACAGCATGGCCCAATGAGGGGCTTCATCTTGTTCCCTTCTCTGGCCCTCACAGGATGGCTGGTCATCAGGTCAGAAAATAATTCAAACACGACACACAGCAATACAGACTGAATCTGCCTAGAGCTGATGCTGCAGCTCCAAACAGGAGTAGGGAGGATCCAGACAGATTTTTACTATTCATTTACATAACTCCTCGGGGTTCCCCATTTCCCAATCATCATTTGAGTTGCTTCCAGCGAAACTAATTCAGTATTTTACATGTCACAGAAATCAGCCCTCTTGGGTTAAGGGACAAAAAAAAAAAAAAAAGATTGAGAATTGTAGCACATTTAGTAAAAAAACAATACTGTGCTTCTTAGGGTCTCACCCTATTCCTTGGACACTTCTGATAACAAGTCACTCTCAGCTGCAGCAGAAAAGGTCTTTTTTAAAAAGATGCCCCTTGCTCCTTACACTGTGGCTGGCCAGATTCCCTTGTCTGTATTTTAGAGGGGTGAGTAGGGGTGGGTGTGTGAGAAAGGTGGGGGGTGCGGGAGAAGGGAGAGGACACATGCTATTTAGTCCCAGCAAGAGATTGCCCTGACAGCAGGACCTGGCACCTCATGGTGCCTTGCACATAGTAAGTGCTTCAATGCTGATGAATTGTAAAAATAAATTCTTAAGAATTAAAAGCTCAGAATTAGGTGATACCATTGCTAAAAGATTACCCTAAAAATATCCTCCCACAAAATGAAAAGATCCCATCTCCACCACACCCATCAATCCCCAGCTGCCTTAACAAAAAGAAAAAAAGAAGAATTTCTCCAACAAGGGAAGAATGACTGACTAAATAGTGGTTCAGTAATAAAGCAGATCCTGGTGAAGTTAAAGTAACAAGTCTAGGGACACAGATACTTCCACCAAGTGAGGCCAACAGGCCTCAGCAGATCTGCAGCCGCAGACCAGGGGCATCCAACCTAACTTTGTTCAGTAAAGATGCCTAAGCTGAAGGGAAGGCCCCAAAGAAACTGGAAAAGGGGACAAGAACGAACACAGTTTTGTTTACTGCATTTTACATGGATCCATTTTGTAAGGGACAAAGGGGACTGACTGTGTCATCACTGATTTTCAGTCAGTTAATGATCAGCATAGCGTCGTGATGAGAGAGCCACAGAGGCCTGGGTTCAAGCGCAGACTCTCACTGAGACAAGCTGCTGGATTCTGGTAGAGACTCCAAGATGCACAGGCAGAGAGTAAGAGACCCTTAGGACCAGACCAATGTGGTTAAAAAATCTTTAAAATCAAGAATAAGACAAGTATGGGGAAATGCCCTCAGGCAAACTGTATGGGAGAGAAGACTTTAAAATCAGGTTGATCTAAGCCTTCAAACACATCCTGACAGGTCAGCCTCTCAACTCACCCCCCCCCCACCCCCCCAAAGAGTGCTCTGTGTTGGGAAACTCAGCTACTTCCAAAAGAAAAGTACAATCCTTTAAAGAGGTAAGATGTTTAATTCATTAATCCTCACCCAAAAAAGACTTTTAACCAAAGAAACTCAAATCTTCTTGCACCTTTCTCCAAATGCACCTGTCCCACTTACCTTGGGAAGGAGTCAAAAAGGTTTGATTTTGCCTAGAGGTGACTATCCCTTAAATGTGGGTCTGTCTAGATAACAGGTAACATCTAACCCTTCTGTAAACCACTTGTATTCCAAAGACAAAGGAAGCACAGAACAATGTAAGTGCAAATTTCACTGGACTAAATCAGTACTTTACGGATGTTCCTCCGCTCATTCAGTTTTTTGTTCCTTAAATTAAAATTTTGAAAAATGAGGCTTCATAGATTTTATTGCTTTAATGTTTTGGGGGTGGTGGGAGAAGGCCAATAAAAGGGAAGAAGCAGGAGTGCTAAGGAGGCAGTGCGGGTGGGGAGGCTGCTGGCCAGAGGTCCACCTGGGTATCAGCTGTGGTCACACAGCAGGACACACTGACCTGGAGTCTGGAGGTCTCAAGCCTGACCCAGACAGACTAGGTAACCCTGGCAAACACATGACACAATGTCCCCAGACATCTCTGGGACTGAGGTAAACAGAAGCTGATATCCTCAATAGAAGGATTCCCTACAAGGGACTCCCCAGTTTGAGACGAAACGAACAAATTATTGACGCATCTCTATTTGTCATCCTTCTCATGCAGAGGTAAGTATAAGGTTAGCAGTGTGACCTATATTAGGTTCAGAACATCTGTTAAAATGCATCCCAGAGCTTCATGTTTTCCAAGACCCCAGATGTTTAAAAAAGAGAAGGGGGAGGGGAAGACTCACTGGATGTGTCTGCTCATGCTCGGTTCGTTCACGCTCCCGGCGCTGCCCAGAGGAGCCGGATCTCTCCCTCACGTTCCCATACCCAGGACTGGGTATAACATACTCTTTTCCCATATCAATATCCTTCATCTTCTTTGACACAAAGTCCTGGGGTTCACAGACACTTGGTTCTGCCTCAGAATTTCTGAAAAAAATTTCATTAAAAGTGGAATTTGTTAAAGCTCTTAGCAAAGAAATTCCTTCCACAAGAAAAGCTGATGCTGCTGTCCTTAACTAAGTTCTACAAATATCATTTCACTTCTATCTTCTCATTTTAAAAGGTGGGAAAATAGAGCCCGGATCAAATTAAGTTTGATTACATGTATCCAAATTAGGTAAACACATTTTAGAAAAATACATTATAAGTCAGTCAAGGAAGTAGGTAATGCTAATTGCTGGTAAAAAAAAAATTGAAAAATATCTAGAAAAGTCCCAAATCTCATTATTTATGCATCAGCATATTTGAAAGACTGAAATAAAATCAGCCTAAAGCATGACTAATGACAGGAGCTTAGAACTGCTGGAATCATCCTGAGATGGAAAAGTACCGGAGCTGACCTTCCAGACCCCACTCAGAGCAAGCCAGTTGGGCCCAAAGCTCCCTGAGGACTCCACCCCTGACTGTAAGGTCTCACTCCAAAAATGTCCAGGGAAAATGCCACAAAGAGCATCCTTGAGCCTGCAGAGCCTCAGCTTCTAGAGGACTCCAGCAGCATCACCCAAGATAATTTGCTTCACATTTTTAAAAAAATAAAAGAAAAAGGAAAGGGAGTATCCACTCCCCCCCCATCCAGGCTGAGCCCCTCAGCACACCCTGATCTCCCCAAGGCTCCCCACCTCCCCATTTCTGGACTCTGACAGACCCCCAAAGCCTGAAGTTATTAAAAGCAGCACCTCTCTACCACAGCCCCTGACTGACACAGGAAGTACTTGGTGGTATTCTGGTTCATAATTCCACTGTTTCTTTTTCCTCTTCATGAAAATAAAAGACCAGACTCCAAAACCTCAGAATGTTTTCCCTCAAAGAAACAGGATATTGGACCAATGTGAACAGCAGGCAATAAGGAAGGCTTCTCTTGCAGAGGTCAGAACCAAATGCTGTAATCTGAGTCACTGAAGCTGCTTGCCTTAAAAAGGGTCACCTTGGCCAGACGGCTTGGTGGAGCTCAAGGGCTTTTCAGGATCCCAACACCAATCAGCCAAGGCTGAGCTATAACTCAAGCAGGCTCATTGGCCTGAGTGCCCACTCCCAAGTCAAGCTGCAGCTTGAGGTTCCAGTAACCTTTCTGGCCCCAGAAAGCAGCTTTATCCTCACCAAGAGGACCACCTGGGAAAAGGCAAATACTGGTTTCCTTCTGGAAAAAACCTCTACTTCTCACACACAAAAATACATCTCATTCTGCAAGTTAGAACAAGCACACAGAGGTCTATCAATTCATCCCAGATTCCAACAAAGAAAAGACATTTTCCATCTAAGTAAAACAAGGTCAATATCAGCTGGAGCTTTCTACATTCACAGAGAGCACAGAGCATTCTCTCTAGCTCTCAGCACAATGCAGTGCATCTACCTAGGACCTGCTAAACGCTCACAAACTTGACAGAGGGTCTTACCACTGACCAGGCCCCCTGACAGGGGCAAAACAGAAACTCAGAGAAGCAAATATAAAGTAATTGTGGGGATTTGTTTTGCTTAACTACACATATTTTTTACAACAGCTTTGTCTTTTTCCACGGTGGGGAAGACTGAATAAAATTTAACTTAAAAAAAAATAACTGGGGATAGGACACTAGCCATCTAACAGAATCAGGCTCCCACTGCCATCACTCCTGAAAAGGTCCCTGAGAAGCTCAGAACAGGCCTCAGGAGAAAAGGCAGCAGGCTGTCTTAGAGGAGGCTGGGTAAGGAGAGGGAGGGACAGCCTAGGCAAAGAAAGGGATGGAGCCAAGCAGATTCTGGGAGCTCCAGAAGTGAGCTATAGGGGGGCTGGCAGTGACTGCTCGCCAGGTTGTGTAAGTGAGGGCTCTGAGTCCACACAAGCATTTATCGGGCTGCTTTGAAGAAGGGTGCTGGGGACAATCACCAAAACGCTAAGTCCCCTGCTTCAAGGATTTTCTCTCCCTTAAGCCCTATGTGTCATGCTAGATGGTTAACCTCCACCATCACCTCTATTATACCAGAGCTTTGTCCTCCCTCCCTTGAAATCCCAGACCAAACCTGGACAAAGACTTTCCTAACTAACCCAAATTAAAGTCAATCATTTAGAAAGCCTCTGTGTCCTTGTCTCCAAACCAATTACAACTATCCATCTCCTGTTTCGTTCCTATCCCTTTCAGACAACTCCAAATCTGTTCCTGAGCCAGATCCATCCTTTCTTTTTCCTGGGTACCCCACAGCAGTAAGTGGGAAGAAAACACTGGAGTTGAAGAAACATCCAGGGTCTTGATCCGAATGCCTGGGTGAGCCCTCTAGACTAATCCTCTTCTATAAAAAGTGTCAGGTGGGAGGTTCCATCCACCCTCTGAGGGGTCGGCTTGGAATCACCCTGCCAGAGGTAGAAAGAGGGCACAGCCACCTAGGGTGGTGCATCTGCAGCTGCCACTGGCAGAGGCCAAAAGCTGTCTGGCAGTCTGCGGCCCATGCCAAGACGAAGGGGACATCGCCTGGTCTGGTCCATAGCCTAAAGGACTGGTCAGTGCGCCTACACCCAGGGGCCTGGAGGGGCAGCTGTGACCCTGGACCAGCAGGCCCTTCTTTCCCTCTCCATGTACTTCCCCAGCCTTGGGGTGGGGGACTGGAAGGTCCTCAGGACCCCCTCCCAATCCTAAGAACTTTAGAGTCAGGCCGAGGACCTCCCGGGGCCTCGCGCACGAAGGGGTGGGGGCGTTTGGGGGCTCCATTTGGGACCTCACGAGCTCCCAGCCTGGGCAGCTAAGAAGGGGGGGCGGGTGTGTGCAGGAGCCTCAGTTTCCCCTTCTGGAAGGCCATCCCTGAAGCCCGCGGGCACCAGACTCAAAGCCCAAGCGCTACTACTTGGGCCTTCCCGGCACCCGAGTTTTCTCGACCTCAGTTTCCCCACCTGTCAAATGGGAGGGGTGGGGTGACCTGGAGGCCCTCGAGTCACACACTCCCACCGCCGCAAGGGAAGGATGGGGGAGGGGGCAGAAGGGTCCATCCAAGGGCTCGCGCACTGGCAGGCGGCCGCGAGGAGGCGCGTGCGCAGGCGCGCAGGCCCGCAAAAGGGGGCGGGGGTCGAAGAGAGTCGGGGGCGAACGCGGGGGCGCGTGCGCGCAGGGAGCCCTCGCTCGAGTTCCCTCCGCCCCCGCCTCCCAAAGGATGGGAAATGGCCGCGAGCGCGGCGCCCTCTGGCGGCTGCGGCAGGGAGAGCGCTTCCGACCCCCCTCTCTCTCCAGTCTCTCCTGCCTCCCCGGCCCGGCCCGGCTCGACCCGACCCGGCCCGGCTCCCTTCCCGCGGCTCGAGACCACGGAGACCCTAAGTCCGCGCCCAGCGGCCCCGGACTGCGCTTTCTCCGCGGGTCGGGGCCCAGGAGGGGACCCGGAGGCCGGGGGCTGCTGTGCGGCGGGAGCCTAGCCCAGCGCCGGCTCCAGCTGCTGCCCCTACCCTCACCTCCCACCCCAGAACTTAGAGGGATCCCGGCTCCGTCAGACTCAACCCGCAGACGGGCCTCGCGGCCGCCCTTCATCCCGCCCCGTCCCGGCGAGCGCCACCTACCTATCCCCACCAGCGGCCGTCGGACCGACAGCCGAGCATCAGCCCCGAAGCTAAAACAAGCCCTTATAGCGGCCCCGGCCGCCGATGCCGCCGCGCCGCGCCTGCGCACTGCTCCAAGCGCGTCCCGATGGCTGCCGGGAAATGTAGTCTCAGCGGGGCGCGGCCTGGAACTCGACACGGTCCTACGATTCCTGGTGCCAGACTACATTTCCCAGGAGGCGCTGGGGGCGGGGCTGGAAGAGGGGCAGGCAGCCCCACCCTCACAGCGCTCCGCCCAGCTCCTCGCTGGGGCAGGAGAGGAGATCTGGCTGGTGCTGTTTTAAAGTGGGAGACGCCTGCGTGAAAACCCCCCAGACCTGTGACCATGGGCGGGCAGGACCGTAGCAGCAGCCCCTCCCTCCCATTCCTCCTCCCCAAAGCTGCCCAACTTGAAGCCGTCACTCGCCCGCTGCCAAAGCCCCGTGGCTCCCTATTGCCCCAGGCATCTCCGGGGCTACCTTGCCGCGTCTGCCCGCATCACTTCCTTGCACGCAGCCCACGTTCCGGCCAAACGGCCCCTTTTGCCTTGTGACCTCACAGAGGACACCCAGACTGCTATGCCCATGCCTTTGTATGGGCTGTCCCCGCGTTCCTAGAACGCGCCTCTCCTCACCTGGACTCGTGAGGTTCTGCGCTTCCTTCTAGACCTGCCTCCTCGTCCAGGAAGTCTTTCCTTCATTTCTCCCCGGAGCAGCTGCCTTGCCACCCTTCCTCCCAATCACCTTAAGCTTCCTGCAGCTAGCTGTCAGCCTGCAGGAGAGGAGGCTACTACACCCTCCTGCCAGCTTGGGCTGCTGTGACTCACCTGGTGTGCGGGGTGCCAGTCAGAGCGAACTCCGCTCTCGGAGGAAGGCGGGCGAACCAGGTGGTGGTTACCTTTTCTAGAGTGCAGGTGACTGTTCCCTTTGCACTTTATTTGGCTTTATCTTCCATTTAACCTTCCCCAAGGAGATGTGATAGATGTGGAAGGAGGGGAAGAAAAGGCTATCGGCCCCCACCTGCGAGGAGGACAGACGGGTCAGATAGGGCTCACCCTTTCTCTTCAGCCTTGCCCAACTCTCCCTCGGATCCTCCCCTCTGTCAGGCCAGCCCAGAGCTGGCCAGTGAGGTGGGCTCTGATAGAGTCAGACTGGACAGCGTTCAGAGCTGGCCTCAGACACTCAGCAGCCGTGTGACTCCAGGCAAGTCACTTCATCTCAGCTTTTCCTCCACTGTAAAATGGGAACAATAACAGGGTTGTTGTGGGGATCAAATGAGACGATATTTGTAAGCTATAAAATGCTGCCATCACCACCCTCACCATCATCATCATCACCACCACCACCACCACCATCATCATCATCACCATCATCACCACCACCATCATCATCATCACCACCTTCATCATCATTACCACCACCATCATCACCATCACCATCATCATCACCATCACCATCATCATCACCATCATCACCATCACCATCACCATCATCATCACCATCATCACCATCACCACCACCTTCATCATCATTACCACCACCACCACCACCACCACCACCATCATCATCACCATCATCACCATCATCATCATCACCATCATCACCATCACCATCATCATCACTATCCCCATCATCATCATTGTCATTATCATAATTACTCCATCCCCTCTCATCTTTTCCAGCAAATTGACCGCCCCCACTCTAATATTTAATCTCTTTGTTCCTTCCCTATCCATTCATAAATGGTGGATTTGTAGCTGCCCACAAACACACCCAAGGTTCCCCCCACCCTTCATAAAACAAACCCTCGCTCCCCTCCCATCTTTACAGCATTCCCTAGTGGCTGCTCAGCCCAGCCTCTTGGCTTCCTTCAAGACTCAGCTCAAGCTCCACATTCTACAGGAGGCCTGAGGCCATTGCCTTGGAGGTTACTCTCCATTCACTCTACATTCTCTTGGGTACTGTTGTAAGCTCCTTGATGCGGGGATTGTCTTGACCTTTTTCTGGTTTGGGCCTGGCACCCAGTAAATATGTCCTAAATGCTTGTGGACAGATCAATCCCAAAGTAAAGGAGACAACAGCCACAGTGTTGTCATGACCTCCATGAAAGGGTCCTGAGGGCTGAAGGGGACCAGGCTTCCCCATTACAGCTAAGTTACCAGATGGTGCCAATGGGCACTAAGCCACATTTCTTCTCAGTTGTCATAGTGCTTCCTTCACAAGAAATGGGGCAGGGTATCATTTTATACAGTAGGAAATTGAGGCTAAGAGACATAAAAGGTTTCAGAGGCCCAATGGAAAGAGTCCTGAATCAGAGGACTTGCGTTCAAATCCTGCTTTCACTACTCAGAACCTGTATGATCTGGGTATGTTATTTCCCTTCTGTGCACCTCAGTTTCTTCATCTGTAAAAAACATAAAAAATAAGGAAGGTTTCACTAAATGGCCTTTGAGGTCCCTTTTACTTCTAAGTCTGTGATCCCCTATGCTTCACCCAAGGCCACACAGCAAAGAGAAGGAGTGGTGAAACCCAGAACTCTTGACTATCATTCCATCAGTCCACATTATGAAGCACCTGCAGGCACTGTGCTAAGAGCTAGGATTAGAAAAAGAGTCAAGAGGCAGTCGCTGACCTCAAGAAGCCTACAATCTAATGGGGCTGATGACATGCTGACAAATGTACACAAACAAACTATAGCTGGGTGAGGAGGAAATAATCCATGAAGGGAGGGCTCTAGGATGAAGAAGGCTTGGGGAAGGCTTCTAGTAAAAGAGGAGATCTAGTTGGTTTAAAGGAAGGGAGGGGGAGGTCAGTAGTCAGAAGGGAGGAGGAAGGGCATTCCAGGCCTGAGGGACAACCAAAGATCATTCCCAGAGCTGAGAAATGGAGGGTCTTGTTCATGGAATAGCCAGGAGACTGAGTCACCGGATTGAAGAGTATGTATCAAGCAGTAAAGTATAATGAGGCTGGAAAGGGAGGAGGGCTTTGAGTGCCAAAGAAGAGCATTTTGTATTTGATCCTGAAGGTAAGAGGGAGTCACTAGCAGTTACTGAGGGAGGGAGGAGCTGACATGATTGGACTTGTGCTTTAGGCCAATCACTTTAGTGGCTGAGTGGAGGATGGACTGGTATGGGGAGAGACTTGACATAGGCAACCCCCCAGCTGCTATTGCAGCAGTCCAAGTGCGAGATGAAGAGGGCCTGCACAAGGGGGAGCAGTGTCAGAAGAGAGAAGGGGGTACATTGGAAAGATGCCACAAAGGTGAGATGAACAGACCTTGGCAACAGCCTAGATGTGGGAGGGCGAGTCCAGGATAATGCCCACATTGTGAGCCTGAGGAACTGGAAGGATGGTGGAGTCTTCTACAGTAACAGGGAAGATAGGAATGGGGCTGGGTTTGGGGGAGAAGATCATGAATTCTGTTTTGGACATCACTGAGTTTAACATGTCTACTGGACACCTGGTTCTAGATGTCTGAAAAGCAGATGGAGATTGGAGATTGGAGGTCAGCAAAGAGATGGGGACAGAAGAGGCAGATCTGAGAATGTGTCATCAGTAGACAGATGGTAATTAAATCCATGGGAGCTGATGAGGTCACTAAGTGAAGTAATAGAAGAGAAGAGGACCCAGGACATAAATAATGCTGAGGGATACCTGTGGTTAGAGGGCATGATCTGAAGGACGATCCAGTAAAGGAGACAGAGAAAGAACAGTCAGAGAGGGAAGAGGAGAACAAAGAGACATGAGTCTTCAAAAACCAAGTGAGAAGAGAGTCTCAAGGAGGAGAGAGCGATCAAATGAAAAGAGGACTGAGATTTAGGAACCAAGAGATGGTTAGTAACTTTGAAGAGGGAAATTTTGGTGGAATGATAAGACTGGAAGCCATTTTGGAAGGAAGTGAAAAAGAGTGAGAAGAGAGATTAGCTACAAAAGACAGAAGAAAGATAGGATGATCATTGGCAGAGATAGAAGGATCAAGGGAGGGTTTTTTCAAGATGGGGGAGACACAGGCATGTTTGTAGGCAGTAGGAAATGATCCAGTAGATAGGGAAAGATTGCAAATAGGTAAAAAGTAGATGACAGGGAAGACAATCTGTTGTAGGAGACAGGATGGAATGGGATCAATTGAACTAGTAGAGGGGTTGGCCTTGTTCAGGAGTAAGGCCACCTCCTCATGTGAGACAGGGGTGACAGAGGAGAGAGGGGCAGAACGTACCTGATTGATAGGACAAAGGAAGAGGAAAGAGGAAGGCTAATGGCCTCAAATTTTTCATAAAATGTGAGGCAATTCATACAAGGGTCTTTATAGCAGCTCTTTGTGTGGTGGCAAAGAATTGGAGATTGAGGGGATGCCCATCAGTTGGGGAATAGTTGAACAAGTTTTGGTATATGATTGTGAAAAAATATTTTTATGCTATAAGAAATGATGAGCAGGATACTTTCAGGAAACCCTGGGAAAACTTACATGAACTGATACAGAGGGAAGTGAGCAGAACCAGGAGAACAGTGTACATGATAATATCAATATTACATGATGATCAACTGTGAATAACTTAGCTATTCTCAACAGTACAATGATCCAAGACAATCCCCAAAGACTTGTGATGAAAAATGTTATCTGCCTACAGAGAAAGAACTAGTAGAGTCTGAATTCTTTCTTTCCTTTTTTGGTTTGGGTTTTCTTCCACAAAATGACTAAGATGGAAATACATTTTAGATGATTGCACATGTATAACCTATTTCAGACAGCTTATTATCTCAGGGAGGGGAAGGGAAAGGAGGGGGAGAATTTGGAACTCAAAATTTTTTAAAAAATAAATTGTTTTCACATGTAATTGGGGAAAAAATAAAATACTCTTTAAATGAGGCAACTTTTTCATCTGAGATCATGGAGGAAGGGGAACCACAGGAGATTTGAGGACAGATGTAAGGTCTGGAGGAGCTACTGTGGAGAATGGAAGAGTGAGTTGATAAGGGAAGTTTAGTAGGATTGCCTAGCAGCAGTGAGGGCCCAGTTGAGGTTGTGTGACATAATTTTGTAGTGGACCCAATCAGAATGGTTGTGTGATTTTTCTCTACCTTTGTTCAGCAACATGTGTGTAGGTGATGAATGGTGGGGATGATCCAAGGCTGAGGCATGGCTGGGCATAATTGGCAATATGAAAAAAGGGGGTTAAAGATCCAAGAGAAGAGGATGATGTGGAATTTAATTGGTTCACCAAAGAGTCAAAAAAAAAGAGTGCCTAGTGCAGGTGAGATGACCTGAGACAGAATTAAGAGGTCAAAGGATTGGGGGTCATGGTGAGGATGAAGAGTAGGGTTACATAAGGGAAGACAAAGGGAGAGATGAAAAGCCAATAGATTATTGTTGGATAAAGATATTTCCGAATTCTTCAACATGAATATGGTCCATTTCTGGGTAATGGCAAGGTATGACCATCTTTGTGTGTGGCTAAAGTGGGGTGGAGAAACAACTCATGGGAGGTGAGCAGGTTGAGGAACTGAGTGGTTAGGGTATTTGAGGGAGTTATATATGTTTAAGTCTCCTAGTTTGAAGGCAGGCATTCCAGAGGGCACATGGATGGGGTGATTGGATGAAATGTTGGGGTGCTCCACTCTACTACTATACTGCCTTAGAAAGAGAAAAAGGATGAAAATTAGAATGACCACAGATAAATTATAAGGGAGAAAATAGAAAAGGCAGGTAAATGGAGGGACCGGATTTGATCCCAAGGCAAAGCACCAATTATCTTAGATTGGGTGGGGGAAGGGATGCTGTTGGCTTTTAGAAATACTTAAGATTAAAAGCAGAAGATAGAGAAATCCTGCTTTTGGATTTAGCAGCACTCCTTTTACAAAAGAAGGATGACAACAGCTCCTATTTATACATGGGCCGACTTCAAGACCCTCCTAGCATGGCCTGGCCTTTCCCTCCTCCCTTCTCTCTCTTCCCCATTCTTTTCCCTCCCCTTTTTGCCTTCCCTTCCTTCTCTTTCTTACTCTTTTGCCCTACAGTGGGGGAAGGGGTGGACTTCCCACCTGGGAGAGAGCAAAGGTAACTACATTCTAATGAGAACCTTTGGGACCAATTTATTCCAAGATCTTCTCCTGACTTAGTCCTCCCCTTCTTCCCCCTCCAGTCAATTCCTAATTACGGTTCACCTAATCACGGGGATTCAGCGCTACCTTGGCAAAACCAGCTCTTTCCAGCTGCCTCTGCTCATCTCCAAATTAGCACTTCCTTGGCTTAGTCTTTATAATTTCTTTCTCCTCCTTCTAGACTTGGGCATTTACTGAGCCCTCTATGTCCTTTGCTATTGTCTCAAGACAACAAGTCAACAAGCATTTATTAAGCACCTAGCATGCTCCAGACAAGTCAACAGGCATTTATTAAGCTCCTAGAATGCTTACAGAAAGTGAGAGAAAATGAGGAACTGCTGATGACACCTAGGTTGTGAACCTTGGTGACTGTCAAGATGGTGATACCCTCATCAGAAAAAGGGAAGATATGAAATGGGAAGTATTTGGGGGGGGAGTTAACTTAATTTTGAACATGTAGGTGTAAGATGTCTATGGGACACCAATCTGAGAGAGGGAGGTTGAGTTAAGAGAGGGTTAAGTAAGATTGGACATATCAAGCTGAAAATCAACTGCCCAGACAGGATAACTGAATTGATGGGAGCCTGTAACGTCACCAAGTAGAAATAATTCACTGGCCACTTCCCCAACCCTGCCCATTCTCCTTTGTGGTTCTTGAGGCTTTTTCCAAGCCTCAGGGATAACTTTCATGGCCTAATCATCCACCAGGTTGGAACAGAGTAAGGATAATACGAATAGGAAAGGAGAATGGAAAAATCTGTGGTAGAAAAGCCTCCAAGGTATCGAGGTGGGGCTGAAGCAGAGACCAATACCAACTCCACCCTGAATTGGTGCTGTGGATCATGAGGAGCAAAAAATCTAGAAAGGTGTTACATGATCTAAAGACATTGAACAGGGCTGGATGATTCCAACAATGTCTCTATGGAGAAGATAGATATGAGGATGGTAGCGACTGAGGCAGCAAAATAGTGGAACATGAGTTGCCAGGAAAGCATTGAGGAATTCCCGGACCAAGCTAACAAATCCCTGCTTCAGGTGATGAACTATGGGAAAAGAACCTGTAGAAGCCATCATATGGAGGATCAAACCAGTATCTTGCCCTTCAGTGTACTGTGAGTCATGGGGGTTGTGCAGGTCCAAGGGAGAAAGACTCAGCTCTCTAATGACCCAGAGTTCTTAACCTCAAGGTAGATGGTGAGCCCTAGGGTATTACAGTAGGTCTGAAGAGACTGTGTAGGCCCTTGGAGGAGGGGGGGACCTACCAAAGCTATGTATGACATTAGCAATCCTAAGTTTTTTCTCCTGCAAAAAGGACCTCAACCCCAGGGTAATAGTCAGTCAGAGCAACTGTTTCCAGGTGCCTGGAAGAAGTAGGACTGACAAAGGGAATGGTTTTCTTCACTCCCTGTGGAAGTACTTTTGACTTTTTTGTGTGTCACAGACACCTTTGACAGCTCTATCTGGTGAAGCTTCCATGGACCTCTACCCAGAATCATGTCTTTAAAAGCATAAAATAAAATACATAGGAATTCAATGAAAATAAAATATATTGAAGTACAATTATTGAATTTTTTTTTTAAAGTTCATGGACCTCACATTAAGAACCCCTGAGGCTCATGTACAAGTCCTTTCTGCATTTCTTGTTGCATTTGGCAAACTTTACTCCATGCCTTGGAAGACTAATATTTGTATGGGAGCTGAGAACATTTTGGCAAGAGCTAGAAGGAAGCCAAAGAGCAAAGTACTGATAAGATTTCAAGCGTAAACCTTTTCTGTATGAACTCAGAGCAATGACTTATGTTCACAAACATCCCAGATCTCTATCTCAATTAGACTTATAGTGGGGGGTGGAGCCAAGATGGCAGAGTAGAAAGACATAGATATGGAGGCTCTCCCCATACAGCCCATAAAAAACCTGGAGAAAGGGACTCTTAACAAATTGTGGAGCAGCAGAAGTGGAGAACAACAGAGTGGAGGAGATTTCTAGTCCAGGGTGACCTGAAAGGCCCACAGGAAAAGTCTGTTGCACGGAAGCGGAGCCGACCCCAGCCCAGCCTTGGCCCTGAGGTGAGGCTCACAAACAGCCGTTGGGGGCGGAATCTCCAGTCACAGAATCCCCAGTCCCAGTAGCAGCGGTTCCCAGACCCCTCAACCCACAGGTGCCAAAGGTCAGTGACCAGGTTTTTTCAGCTGGTCAGGAAGGGAGAAGGGTGTTCCCATAGCTCCGGCAGTAGGCAGCAGTCATAGAGGCTGCACAGCAGCCCCCTGTACAGACTGCTCCATTGGTGGAGCGTGAAAACACCTGAGGGCACTGAAGAGCTGAGTCTTACCTCAGCCCTGAATAGAGGCCCTGAGGCATCTGGTCTTTGTCTCATACTGAATGGCGGCCCTGCCCATCCAGCTTATCTGAAAATCAACCCCCAGTGCTGACTTGGTGGAACTGGAGGCCAGGTGGCTGTGGAGAGGTAACTGCTAAGATTTTGGGCACAAAAATCCCTCTCTCCATCCAGACCAGTACATGCTTGATTGTGCCACCTTGGAGGAACTGAGATCTTACAGATTCCCAGAGTATACCCTACTCTTGACAAAGGACCCAAAAGTCAAGTTGGGAAAAATGCCCAAAAAAGGGAAAAAAAATAAGACTACAGAAGGTTACTTTGTTGGTGAACAGATATCTTCTCCCATCCTTTCAGATGAGGAAGAACAATGCTTACCATCAGGGAAAGACATAAAAGTCAAGGATTCTGTATCCCAAACATCCAAAATGAATATTCAATGGGTTCAGGCCATGGAAGAGCTCAAAAAGGATTTTGAAAATCAAGTAAGAGAGGTGGAGGAAAGATTGGGAAGAGAAATGAGAGAGATGCAAGTAAAGCATGAAAAGCAGGTCAACACCTTGCTAAAGGAGACCCCAAAAAAATGTTGAAGAAAATAATACCTTTAAAAATAGGCTATCTCAATTGGCAAAAGAGGTTCAAAAAGCCAAGGAGGAGAAGAATGCTTTAAAAAGCAGAATTAGCCAAATGGAAAAGGAGGTTCAAAAGTTCACTGAAGAAAATAGTTCTTTCAAAATTAGAATGGAACAGATGGAGGCTAATGACTTTATGAGAAACCAAGAAATCATAAATTAGACTTATAGATTTGAGCTGGAAGGGACCTCCTCTCACACCCCCTCCATTTTCCAGCTAGCTAGCTCCAAATGGGCATCCTTTGCCACCTTCTCCAATGCTTAGATGCCTCTGCTCTCACAGACCCCAATGTTCAAATCCAGGAGGAAGAACTAGCAGACTTCCTGCTCCTCACATCCACTTCCAGACCCCCTCTCATGACATGATTGCGCAGAAATCTCTTCCCTTTGAGAATTTACACTGTGGCAGGAGTGCTATCTGCCATGTAGGCTAGGCTAGTTTTTCCTTAAATGGTATGGAAAACTTTGACTCAGGGAACTAGGCCTGGAGGCATTGATGTGACTTGCTGATAGTCTAGATAAATACAAAGCCAGCCTGAGGAGGCAGGAACCACTGTCCTTCAGACTTGGCTATTACATCAACTTGGCCAATCCAGAGGAAGAAGAGCTGTACTTGACTGAATCAATGCTATACCCTTGCTGGTTTTCTTTTCCATGCTATGGCTAAGTAAACCTCTTTTTGTTAACTGATTTTGTTCCAATTCTGAACCTGAAGCAGCAGACCAGCCTGAATTAGGCCTGTCCCACAAAAATTGTAGCTCAGACTGACCTCAGGAAGTTGAGGAGGTCTGGTGCAAAGGAAGGTGATTTGATGGCTGTGTTCTCTCATGGGAAGGACTTGTTCTCTTGGTCAAAATGAGAATAAATAAATGGGAGCATTTAAGGACCCAGTGTAGGCTTGATATCAGAAAAAATTTCCTAGCAATCAGAGAAGTCAGAAAGTGGAATGAGCTGCCTCTGAAGGTGATGGGCTCCCTCTCCTTGAGGGCTTCAAGCAGAGTTAAAGAACCCTTGCTGGGGATTCCTTCATGCCTGGGTCAGACCAGATGCTTCCTTCCAACGCCAGCTCAGTGATTCTCTGTTCCCAGGGTCCTCCATGTTTCTGTCAGTGTTGGTCAAATGCCTTAAGGCATCTCCCAAATTACCCTAGGGGAATTAGCAAATAAACTGTCTGGGGTATTTATTTTAACAGAAATATAAATGTGGTCTGCACTTAGTGTCCTGAAGGTAAAACATGGTATAAACTGGCATATGTTATGTTTAGCGATATTTGTTTTCTTGACCCATCTTTTGTGGTAGGCCTGGGCTCTCTCTACAGACCCCACCATAGTTTTGGAATTGTTGTTTTGTTTTCTTTCTTTCTTTCTTCCTTTCTTTCTTTCTCTCTTTCTTTCTTTCTTTCTTTCTCTCTTTCTTTCTTTCTTTTTTCTTTCTTTCTTTGTTTTTTCTTGCTTGCTTGCTTTTTTCTTTTTTTCTTTCTTTCTTTCTTATTAGTTTTCAACATTCATTTCCACAATATTTTGAGTTCCAAATTTGAGTTCCATCTCTCCCCTCCCCCCACCCCAAGACACCGTGCATTCTAATTACCCCTTCCCCCAGTCTGCCTTCCCTTCTATTACACCTCTCCCTTCCCTTATCCTCATCTCCTCTATTGTCTTGTAGGGCAAGATAGATTTCTATACCCCATTACCTGTATTTCTTATTTCCCAGTTGCATGTAAAAACAATACTTAACATTCGTTTTTAAAACTTTGAGTTCCAACTTCTCTCCCTTCCTCCCTCCCCACACATATCCATCAAAAAGGCAAGCAATTCAATACAGGCTATATATGTGTAGTTATGCAAAAGACTTCCATAAAAGTCATATTGTGAAAGACTGTATTTCCCTCTATCCTACCCTGTCCTCCATTAATTCTATTCTCTCTTTTGACCTTGTCCTTCCCCAAAAGTGTTTACTTCTAATTCCCTCCTCCTCCTCCCATTTGCCTTCCCTTCTATCATCCTTCCCACACCCTACTTATCCCCTCTCCCTTACTTTCATGTAATGTAAGATAGATTTTCATACCAAATTCAGTGTGCATGTTACTCCTTCCTTAAGCCAAATGTGATGAGAGTAAGCTTCACTTTTTCCCTCTCACCTCTCTCCTTTTCACCTCCATTGAAAAAGCTTTTTCTTGCTTCTTTTATGAGAGATAATTTGCCCCATTCCATTTCTTCCTTTCTCTTCCCAATATATTCTTCTCTCATCCCCTAATTTTATTTTTTTAGATATCATCCCTTCCTATTCAACTCACTCTGTGCCCTCTGGCTATATGTATATATATATATATATATATATATATATATATATATATGTGTGTGTGTGTGTGTGTGTGTGTGTGTGTGTGTGTGTGTATGTGTGTGTGTCTGTGTGTTTCTGTGTGTGTCTGTGTCTATGTCTGTGTATAATCCCTGCAACAACTTAAATATTGAGAAAAGTTTCAAGAGTTACAAATATTATCTTTCCATGTAGGAATGTAAATAGTTCAACTTTAGTAAGTCCCTTATGATTTCTCTTTCCTATTTACCTTTTCATACTCCTCTTGATTCTTGAGTTTGAAAGTCAAATTTTCTATTCAGTTCTGATCTTTTCATCAAGAATGCTTGAAAGTCCTCTATTTCATTGAATGACCATTTTTTCCCCTGAAGTGTTATACTCAGTTTTGCTGGGTAGGTGAATCATGGTTTTAATCCTAGTTCCTTTGACTTCTGGAATATCATATTTGAAGCCCTTCAATCCTTTAATGCCAGATCCTGTGTTATCTTGATTGTATTTCCACAATACTTGAATTGTTTCTTTCTAGCTGCTTGCAGTATTTTCTCCTTGACCTTGGAACTCTGGAATTTGGCTACAATGTTCCTAGGAGTTTTTCTTTTGGGAACTCTTTCAGGAATTGATCAGTGAATCCTTTCAATATTTATTTTACCTTCTGGTTCTAGAATATCAGGGCAGTTGTCCTTGATAATTTCATGAAAGATGATATCTAGGCTCTTTTTTTGATTATGGTTTTCAGGTAGTCTCATATTTTTAAAATTGTCTCTCCTGGATCTGTTTTCTAGATCAGTTGTTTTTCCAATGAGATATTTCACATTGTCTTCTATTTTTTCATTCTTTTGGTTTTGTTTTGTAATTTCTTGGTTTCTCATAAAGTCATTAGCTTCCATCTGATCCATTCTAATTTTTAAAGAACAATTTTCTTCATTGAGCTTTTGAACCTCCTTTTCCATTTGGCTAATTCTGCTTTTGAAAGCACTCTTCTCCTCATTGGCTTTTTGGGCCTCTTTTACCATTTGAGTTAGTCTATTTTTTAAAGTATTGTTTTCTTCAGCATTTTTGGGGTCTCCTTTTGCAAGGAGATGACTCACTTTTCATGATTTTCTTCCATCTCTCATTTCCCTTCCCAATTTTTGTTCTACTTCTCTAAATTGATTTTCAAAATCCTTTTTGAGCTCTTCCATGGCCTGAGACTAATTCATATTTTTCTTGGAGACTTTGGATGGAGGAGCTTTGACTTTTTTTTCTTCTGTTTGCATGCTTTGGTCTTCATTGTCACCAAAGTAAAATTTTATAATCTGATTCTTTTTCCAGTTTTTGCTCATTTCCCCAGCATTTTACTTGACTTTTGAGCTCTTTGTCAAGGTAGTTCTCTGCTTCCAGTGCAGGTGGGTGGGTGTACTGTCAGCCATTTGATCCCCTCACAATCTGTGGGCCTAGAGCTCCAGAAACAGTGGCTGCAGCTGCCCCTGTTGCTGCTGTGGCTGCTGTGGGTTCCTCCACCTCCTTCCCCCTCAGTTACCCTGGGTCTGGGGCCAGACCACTCCACTCTCCTGCACTGGTCACACAGGCTTTTTCCACTGACCTTCTAATTTATCTTCAGTCTTTTGGGGTCATGAAGTCTGGAAATCACCATAGGTGTGAGAGATCTAGTCCCCTCAAGATGTGCTCAGGTCCCCTCTGTGCACACCTGGCCCACACTGGACTGTGCTCTGCTTCCAGCTTGGCACAATAGATACTTCCCAGCAACCTTTCAGACTGTCTTTAGCTGGAAATTTGCTTCACTCTTTCATTCTGTGAGTTCTGCAGCTCTAGAAATTGTTTAGAGCCATTTTTTACAGGTATTTGACTGGGCTTGGTGGGAGCACTCTAGAAAGTCTATGCTGTTGCCCTGCCGTCTTAGTTCCTCCCCTCAGTTTTGGAATTTTCCAAGAGCCATGCTGAAGAAACTGCTTGGGGCTTTGTATATGGTATTTCAGTGGCTAGTGAGAATTATGTCACATGGACTTGGTTGGGAGGAGGCTTGACCCTCTCTAGAAGCTCTGAGATCTTTTTAGAATTAGAGAAAAGGACAAATGTGCTAAATGCACCTCAGTCATCTTGGGTAAGGTTGGGGTGGGGGGAGACAGCCCCAATTTAATAAACTTTAAAGGAGAAATAGCTTCCTCAATGACTCCTATAAACTATAACTCTCTTCTCTTGGACTCATGAAGAGTGGACAACTGGCCTTTCCAACTGGGCCCTAACTGGGAGAGAAGTGGCCCATGGCAGTACTCAGTTCAGCCTAGGGGGGAACATTGAGGCCACAGGACAGGGAGCATTGCTATGTCTGGTCACAGGAGAACAGCATGATGGCCCTTGGAGAACAGGGCAGTGGAATTGTCAGTGGTGCAGGTCCTAATCACAGAGAGGTTGTGGAATGGACCCTAGCAACAGCAGACAGTAGTTCAAGCCCCATGGGTATGGGCACCAGCATGGGCAATGGAAAAGACAAGCTCACCATAATAACTTTTGCTTTCTGTAATCCAGAAATGATTGACTCAGTCAAAGGGTTGGGGGTGGAAGGGGTAGGGAAAGATACTAGGTCATGCCCTAAGCAATTTGTATAAAAGGAAGAAGGTGCCTCAGAATTGAGCTTGTCTGTGTTTGAGAGGTTAGGGGGAGGCATGGAGCAAAGAGAAGGCAGAACTGTGACTGAGAAGGGGAATTTGGAAGCAGGCCATTGACTTGAAGGCTGTTCTCAGAGAGGAAAGTCTCCCCAGGCTGAGGGAAATCCTAAAAAAGGGGCACTTCTTTCCCCAACTTCCCCAGCTGATCCCTGTCCACAGATCCTATAATATATTCTGCTGGGGGTTTTTTTAAACTCAAATGTTTCCTGTAAACTGAATTTTGCCTCAGCCACCAAGAAATCAGCACTATCTAGAGAGAGATATTGATGTATGATTAGGAAGAGTACATGGAACCATTGGTTACAACAAATGGAGAAGTTTTGAATGCTGTCAATAAGGTCATTTACCTTGGTAGTGTACTACTTTCCAGGGATGTACACGTTGACAATGATGTTGATGCACACATTGCCAGAGCTAGCTCAGTGTTTGGGAAGCTTCAAAGAAAAGTTTGGGGGAGAAGAGGTATTAGACTGACTACCAAACTGAAGGTCTACAGAGCCATTGTGCTGACCTCATTGTTATATGCTTATGAAACATGGACAATATACCAGTGCCATGCCAGGAAACTGAATCACTTCCATTTGAACTTTCTTAGGAAGATTCTGAGGATCACCTGGCAGGATAAGGTACCAGACACTGAAGTCCTTGCTCGAGCTGAACTGCCAAGTATTCAGATTATACTTCAGAGAACACAACTCTGATGGACTGGCCACATTGTTCAAATGCAAAATGTACACTTGCCAAAAAGACTATTTCATGGAGAACTTGCATCGGGCAGGCGATCACATAGTGATCAGAAGAAGTGATACAAGGACACTCTTAAGGTCTCTCTCAAGAACTTTGGATTTGACTGTGCTACATGGGAGACACTGGCACAGGACTGATCAGTATGGTGTGCCCACATCAGAAAGGGTGCTTTGAGCAAAGTAGGATTGAAACAGCACAAAGGAAATGTAGGATGTGCAAATTTGAGATATCCACCTCAAATATTCACATGGACCATCTGTGCCCAACCTATGGTAGAGCATTCTGAGCTCGTATTGGTCTGATCAGCCACAGTTGGACACACTGAAATTCTACTTCATCATGGTGATGTGATTTTGGTCCTCTTTGAAGACGAAGGACAACAACCAACCAACCAACCAGCAGGTTTATTTAACTGGGAACTTAGATCAATGGGGTCTGAACCCAGAACTTTCTAGCTAAAGAAAACTCTCTCCAAAGCCAGAGAAGGGAACCAAGTGCATCTTAGGGACCATTCCATTGTTCCCAGAGGCCTAGAACAAACTCCTTATTACACAGAAGAACTTTTGTAGAAGCAGTTTTTGTAATATAAAAGAACTGGAATCCCATATACACACACACACACACACATATACATACACGCATTTGTATATATGTGCATATGTGTATGTATACGTAAATTTATGTGTGCACATACATATAGATACACAACAGGTGTGTGTGTATATATATATACACACACACATATATACTATTTCTAATTATTTTGATACTACAAAAACTGCTACTATAAAATTCTTCTGTTTCACTCTGTTACATATATGGGTCAGTGGGTAAATCACTGGATATAAAGTTAATATAAGCTTAATGGTGGGTGAGGGGAAGAGTTAAAGATCTTCCCCACCCATTAATAAGCCTCAGACACCTTTTGTTAATTTCTAATGAGACTGTGGGTCGTGAGGGTCATGCTCTTTAGCCTTGAAAAGAGTATAGATACTCTGAGGTGAGGTTTTGCTTTGGGGCTTATTTTTTGGACGAAGGTTGGTGTGCCAGATGAGACTCTGGGTAGCTGCTAAGGAGTCTCCTGACTTGGAAAACCCAAATGTTGGTGCTTCTCTCTCTGGTAATGATGTATGTATTGTCTCTGGTCAGATAGCAGGAAGCCCTGTCTGTTGGTCTTTCCTGTTTGTAATTTCTGTTTGTTTTTTTCTCTGAAGTTCAGGGTGCTGACTTTTTCCCCTGAACTAAGTGAATGATTTATGTGCTTGATTAAAGTTGACTGTTGACCCCCTCAAAAATGCTTTTCCTTTTAGAAAAGCAAATCTAAGAACCTGTACAGCAGGCCCTCCTATGTATGCCAGGATCCTTGCTGTTACGCTAGATCCAGAGTCAGGAAGACCTGAGTTCAGATCCAGCCTCAGATACTCACTAACTGTGTGATCCTGAGCAAGTCACTCAACTTCTGTTTGCCTTAATCCACTGAAGATGGAAATGGCAAAATATTCTAGTATCTTTACCAAGGAAACCTCTTGGACAGCATTAGCATTCTATGGTCAACAGGGACAATGGACATAAATGAACGACTGAAAAACAGCATATATATGTGTATATTTTTTACATATATACATGTATTTATATATGTATGTATGTATGTAAATATATAGATAGATATCCATTCATTGGGGAATGCCTAAGCAAAGTTGTACCTGAATGTACTATTGTTATGCAATAAGAAACAAGGAATGTGATGAATACCAAGAAGCTTGGGAAGATTTATATGAGTGGATACAAAGCTAAGCCAACAGAGTCAGGAAAATAATATACAAAATGACTACAGTGTGTGTGGAAAGAACAAGAATAAAACAATCAAAACTAAACGCTGTGAAATTTTAATGACAACTTGGCCCAAAAGAAGACCACAGGGCCACAGATTTGTAACTGGAAGGGACCTCAGAGGCCCCGAATCCAACTCTTTTATTTTACAGAAAAGGAAATTGAGGCCCAAAGAAATAAAATACTAATAGGTAGTAGAGGCAGAAACACTATTTGACCACAGCTCCTCTGATTCCAGAGCTGGCACTTTCATTATGTCACCTACCTCCACTTTATTGGATGATCAAATATTTGCTGACTGAAGAGGTTTTTCAGTTTTTTAGGTCTCATTGTTTTATATGAGTTAAACTCGTCTAAGAAATGATGAAAATCAGAAGCAATGTCTTTGCTTTCATTCATTTCCTATTTTTCAGGGGCAATAATTTTTATAAACAGTCTAGGTTGTAGCTGTCAATTGAATCCCAATCCTCTTGATGAAATTACAAAATGTAATTCTTATATGATGCTTACAGGTAACCCTGGCAATAAGCCCTAAGGACTCAACCTTTCCCACCTTTGAAACAAACCTGGTAAAAGCATTTAGTTTGAGAGAATGAGTGGTTCATTTGGAGCAGACCTTGCTACTTACTAATAGTTAAGCTGGAGAGTTGAGATAGCCAGCTCTTCTTTTTTTAAGAGCCATAATTTATCAAGAATACATCTTCTCCCAACTCCACATATGGTGTCCTGCCCTCCCAGCCCTCATGCGCATCTCATTGGTCACTTCTGGAGTTTGTAGATCTTCTTTGCCATTTCCAAGAAGATAGATGGAGTGAGAGGAGATGACTGCTTCTCAATAAGCCCCATCAGTCTACCATAACTTTCCTCTTCAAACTTGGTGAAATGAGCAGGCAATTCAAGTTTCTCATACAGTTCCTTCACTTTAGCAAACTTCTCTGGGTCTTTCTGTCCATAATTTTTCTTCAACGTCTTTTTTTGCTCAGATAATGCCAGCTGGAGGCATTTCACTACCACCTTGCTACATTTGTGGTCCTGGATGTTGGTACTGATCTTACCAGTCACACTGCGGTCACCAAAAAGGTCAATTTAACCATCCTGAATTTTAAAAAAATTCCCTCATCTCCAAAAGGATGCTCTTGGCATTGGTGTGTTTTTTCTCCCCATCTATACCTGCCATGAACATAGCTCTTAAATTATGGCTCTTAAAAAACATGAACATAGCAGTGGCAAATGGTAAGTAGTAAGACTAGAAAGATCTCTGCTTAGTGAATCTGGTAAATTCAACCTTGCCCTGAGGGACTGTGATAAAATAAGGGTTTGGCCAATCTCAGCACTAACTATAGTAAGTGCTCTGTGGGAAGAGTTCGATGTGGTTCAGGTAACAGGGCTGCCCATGGCAGTAATGTTTCAGCAGGCAGTAGATATAGGCTTTCAACAACATGGCATCATTGATGGCATCCAAGCCCATGCCAGGCTTCTTAGACCAGCATGCTGTCGCCTGAGGGTAAGAGAAGCATCCATGATGTCATCTGTTACTAGGAAGAAAGCCTGGAGCAGTTCCACACACCAACCCACTGCTAATGCTCTCTGCAGACTGTCAGCATCCTGCTTTCGGGGTTCTACCAGTTCCTGGAATACCATGAGCACAGACAAGCCTCGGTTGTATTTTCCTCCAAGGGTACTGTACACTAGGACCTCCTTGAGCCTGGCTATGGCGTCTTCCACCTCAGGATGTCCCATCTCATCTTTGGTCAGGATCTGTCCAATCTGGGAGAAATGCTTCTCTTGGGCAAAAACTGATTTCTGATCTCCATTCATTCTGGTACCTGGATGCAACCACAACCTTCTCTGGGGGGATGGGGAGATAGCTCACTTTTTAATCAATCAAAAAGTATTAATTAAGCCTCTACTGTGCGTCAGACACTAGAATGGGGCCTGGAGGTTGTGTTTGTCCTTCGTTCTCGAAGAGGGACATGACATCAAGATAATGACATGACTTGCAGTTGACTTTGATTTGAGTGAGGCAAGGCTATGCAAGATCTCCAGCCTCACTTTCTCCATCAGAGCCATCTGGGTCCAGTGACCTGATATTCATCAGGAGTACTGGAGATAGCCCAGGGTGCAATGTTTTCCTAGTCATTTTAGGCTAACATCTTATCACATTCTCATTTTGAGTGAGATACATCCATTCAATAAATTGGCCTCTTTAAGTATGTGTTCATCCTTCATTGCTGAAGAAGACCATGCCATCAGAGAAATGGTGACATGACTTGCACTTGACTTTGTTTTGAGTGAGGGAGGGCTGTGCAGGTCACCAGCCTCACCTCTCCCCCAGAACCATCTGAATCCAGTGACCAAATATTCATCAGGATGACTGGAGATGACCCAGGATGAGGCAATTGGGGTTAAGTGACTTGCCCAAGGTCACCCAGCTAGTGAGTGTCAAGTGTCTGAAGTGAGATTTGAACTCAGGTCCTCCTGACTCCTGCACTGGTGCTCTATCCATTGCACCACCTAGCTTCCCTGGCCTCTAAGTAGTTCCTTAAAGGATGGCCCCTTAAAAAAGAAATCAAACTGGGAGGGGAAGACCCTCAGGGTTCCTGGGTAAAACAGAAACAGTTACTATTTAGTATTTACTTTCACTCTGTGCTAGGTGGGTGGGGACCAGCTGTCCAGTCTATGAACTCTAGAGTGAATTGGTTTTAAGACTTGGTCTTTGAGCAAGAAATCTAGTCCGTAAATCCAAAGGAAAAAAGGCAGTTTTTGGCCATGGAAGTGTACCTTCCCCAGTGGAGGGGGGGGAGGGAGGAGAAGGAGGGAAGGAGCTGCTACTGACTCACAGGTTTTGTTTGTCTTTCGTTCTTGAAGAGCACCATGACCTCAGGTTGATGACATGACTTGCAGTTGACTTTTATTTGCGTGAGGGAGAGCTGTGCAAGGTCACCAGCCTTGCTTTCTCCTCCAGAGCCAGACGGACCTAGAGACACAAATACAAAGAATGAAAAGAACCCCTCTCACAATGAGTATATTTCCTAAGGGAAGAAATTGCCCTAATGCCACATGATATCATTCAAGTCATGATCAATGGATCTTCCCTAATTTTCCCATTTGCATGCTGCTTTGTACTTTAAATGCTTTATTTATTCATTTTTTATATAATAAGTCATATGGGGTGTACCCAAAGCAATGCTCCCTGGCACATTTGTAGTGAAAAAAAATTTCAGTCATTTCTCTTGGCGAAGATACTGGAGTGGTTTGCCATTTCCTTCTGCAGCTTATTTGACAGATGAGGAAACTGAGGCAAATAGGGTTAAGTTACTTGACCAAGGTCACACATCCAGTAAGTGTTTGAGGTCAAATTTGAACTCAGGTCATCCTGCCTCCAAGCCCTGTGCTCTATCCACTTCATCACCTACCTGCCCCATATTTCTAGTACAGACCTCCTTTCCTGACCTGAGACAAAGAGAAAAAGAGTAAGTCAAGAAATGTAAACTCCTTGATGGGGATTGATCAATCCCCATCCCTTTAATTCAATGTCTTCTCATGTGTCCTAATTTTGTGTCTCTTTTGTTCTAATCATTCGCCACACAGACAGCTGATTCTGAAACAACTCTTATGTCAATACTGATTGTTCCCTGTGTGTTCATGCAGACTCACTTCAGGCTTTGGTGGAATCTTATAGAGATATATAGAGAATCTGATTTCTTCAGTCTGGGAACTCCCTATACAGATGCAGATACGATAGTTTATGAGCTATAATTTAGCAGATGAATGTCTTAAAACAGTGCCTGAGCTCCGAGAAGCAAAATCATCATGCAGCCAGCTGCTCTATTAAATGTTAGAAGGTGGATTCCAAACCACATGTTCCTGACCCCAGGTCCAGTAACCACATGCCTCTCTGTTGCAGTGACATTTGGACAGTACTTGTGATTTCATTTCTGTAGGAAACTCCCAGTGAGAAAATCTCTGCTTTCAAAGTCTAGAACCATAGTCCTATACCTTCCCAACACTCTAATCTAAAACCACAGTCATACCTTCCAGACTTTCCAGTTCTAGAACCACAGTCCTATATCTGCCAAACTTTTCAATGCTAGAACCATAGTTCTGTACCTTTTCAAATCCAGATGCCCCTCCCTAGTCATCATTCTCCTACATGAGTTGTTTCCCCCATTAAAATGTAAGCTCTTTGAGGACAGGGACTCTTTTTGCTTTTGTGTTTGTATCCCCAGTGCTTAGCACCATGTTTAACCCTGTCAGCATTTGATAAATACTTTTCATTGATTCATTCATTTCAGTTGACACCTGCTCTGCAGTCTCTGCACTTGGAGAGTTCCTTGGGGCCCAGGGAGGTGATATGTCTTGTCCAGAGTCACACAGCCAGTGTGACTTGAGCTCAGATCTTCCTTACTTAGAGACCTGCTCTCTATTCATTCTACCATGCTACTAATATTAAAAGCAAATAATGATAATGATATGATTTTAAAGGAAGTATAGATCTATATAGAAATTTTATAACAGTGTATTAAAAATGCCTATATTACAATAACAATAACAAATAACTGCTGTGATAAAAGTAGCATGTTACATCATCCTCCCATGGATCCGTGATGGTTTCAGTTTAGATATTGTGGAAGCAATCTCAGCATGCCCAGTCCATCCTGTGCACCTCACATTCTAGTCTTCCCATAAATTCATCACAAAGAGGCCACCGATGGTGGTATCAGAGGAATTTCTCACATTCTTTTTATAGTGAGAGGTACCACTGAAGTACTCTGACTATCCATAGGCCATTCATCACCTTCACCATATGACCAATTAATCCTTTTTCCCCCACTCATACATTTCAGGAGGTGTCATGAGCCAGGGAAGTCAAGCCACCACCACCACTGCTGCCACCACCTTTCTTCTCTCCCAACAGAGATAATCCAGGTCCTTGAACACAAGACCCTTTGGAATAGCAATACTCTTCACACCACCAGCCCTCTTTCTAGCCCAGTCCCAAAGTCATTACTGAGAGGAACAATCACTATAGAGAGAAGTCTGCTAGAGATAGCTCCAACCAGCTAGGGAGAGCAGATTGTTAAATGTTCAATGTGAGCCTTTACACCACGGAAATCAGCAAATACTACAAATCAGGGCTTGATTTATTGTTTTGTGTAGATCATCTAGAGTTAAGAAAGTGATGAAGAATATATTAATAATGCAGATTAAATTGTAATGTGTGTCCTTAATTTTTGAAGAACTGGTTGCTAAACATTTCCCAGCACTCCCTGGTCACACCTTGCTCACCAGCACTACCTGCCACAGATAGGCTAGGAAACACAAGAGTCCTGGAGCGGCAACATCTCCTAACCCCACCTCTTGTGCTCCCCTCCCCCGTTCGCCCAGTCCTGCTTCCAGTCCCTACAACCATCATTCCAGGAAGCATCTCTTCTGGACATGTGATCTGGCAAGACTTCTAAAGACCCTGAAAAGATAGTTCTATCTAAGAAAGTTATTAGCATCAGCCAGTGTATCAACATTAGAAAAGGATAGGATTTCCTGAGTGGAAATGGCATTAAAGAAGAGACCTTATTTCTTGTACAAACTGATTAATATGAAAATATTTTATAGAATTCTGCATGTATAACTTACATTTGATTGCTTTCAGGGATGGGGGAGGAGAGAGAGGGATGGATAGAATCTGGAATGTAAAACCTTAAATAAAAATTTTTTTTTAATTTAATTGCTAATGGACAAAAAGGAGAGATCAAAGGATTAACTAGATATACCAGATATATCACATGTATATAAAAGATTAATGTTCAATAAATCTATGAAAATTAAAAACAAAATTTAAAAGGTAGTAACAAAATTGCCCTGTTTGTCCCCCTTCTGAACTTCTTTTAATGAAATAGGCATAAATATGCATTTTTTAAAAATTAATTTATTTCTTTTTAGTTTTCAATATTCACATCCACACGATTTTGAGTTCCAAATTTTCTCCCCTTCTCTCCCCTCCACTTGCCCCAACACATCATGCATTCCAATTACCCCTTCCCCTAATCTGCCCTCCCTTCTATCACACCCCTCCCTTTTCTCATCCTCTTTCCCTCTAATAAATATGCATTTTTAATAAATTATGGTTAATATATTTTAAACTAAACTACTTTTCATCATCTGCATTTTTCTTTTAAATTTTTTAAAATTCTGACTTAACACTCAAAATAAACATTTCCACTTACAAAGTGAAACAGAAAAAGAAAAGTACATATTTGATATGAGGAAAAAGGAATAAGTGTTTATTAAGTACCTACTATGTGCTAAGCACTTTATAAATATTTTCTCATTTGATCCTCACAACATCCCTGTGGCAGCTAGGTGGAACAATTGGTAGACCACTGGACCTAGAGTTGGGAAGGCCTGAGTTCAAATTTGACCTGAGATGTGACCTTACTATTGGTGTGACCTTGGGCAAGTTACTTCCTCTCTGCTTGTCTCAGTTTCCTCCTCTGTAAGATGGGCATAATAATGCCTCTCAGGGTTGTTGTGAGATTAAAAACTCTTCATGTTTAAAATGTTGTATTGTTGCTTTTTTTCCCCTTTTGCATCTCTGTCACAACCCACTAACTCATTCCTCTCATCCTACCCCACCTCCATGTCAAGTGTCATCAAAACAAATCAACACCTTGATCCCATTTGAAAATATATGTCCTTTTCTGTTCCTCCAGTCCAGCAGGTTTTAAACTTTTTCTGTAATATGATCACTTTGGTGGTCTGGAGAATATGAATGGACCCCTCCTCAGAATCATATTTTTAGATGATTAAAATAAAATACAGTGATTGCCAAGGAAAGCAGTTATATTGAAATAGATGTAATTTTTTTTTGTCCCATCCAAGTACATGGAACTCAAGGTCGTTGGACCCCATGCAAAGAACCTACTCTAGTTCATCCCCTCTCTGACCAGAGGAAGGAGATATGCTTTAGAATCTTCAGTCTTCTCAGGTCATGACTAGTTGTGGTATAGACAGGATTCTGACATCTGACATGTTTTCCTTTACATTATTATGAACATTTGACAATTGTTCTCTTGTTCCCATTTGTTTCACTCTGCATCAGTTCATATAAATCTTCTGAATTTTCTCAGAATCTTTCACAGTTATAATTTCTTGTGGCATAAAAATATTCCATTATGTGCCTGCACCACAATTTGTTCAGTCATTCCCCAAGCAATGGGCACCCACTTTGCTTCCAGTTCTTTGCTACAGAAAAAAAGCAACAATTTTCTTTCTTAGCAACCATATAGCCCTAATGGTTTATACTGAGCCTGCAATTCTTGAAATGGCTCAGATCCAGGTCATTTTTCAGATGAATCCAGTGTGCTGTAGCCTCCCCATCTTGTACTTGTGAAGTTGAGCTTTTAAAGACTTGATGTTTGTCCATATTAAATTTAGTCTTTTTAAATTTGGCCCATTGTTCAAACTCAGAGGTTCTTAACCTGGGACTTTTTCAACATTTCAATAACTGTATTTCAGAATAATTTTCTTATTTCATCATCATGTGAATCTTATTATATGTATTCAACAATGTATTCTGAGAAGGGGCTCCCAAAGCCTCCTCCAACCACCCAGAGGATCTGTGTCACATTCATATGGGTAAACAAAGGATAAGGACCTCTGTTCTAACTTTACAAGATCTATTTGAGTCCTATCTTTCCATGTTTGCTATCTCTCTGAACTGAATGTCCATCATCTGCAGATTTTATCCTCATACCATCCATTTCTCTATCTGAAAATGGACAGAGAGAAGTGAGTGGGGGGGGGGGGCAGGAAGAAATCTTTACCATTCATTCATTCAACAAGTATTTATTAAGTGTCCAGATACTGTGCTAGACACTAACTATTCAAAGACAAAAGATGAAATAGTTACATTCCACTGCGTGGTACATAGTAGGCACTTAACATATACTTATTGATTAATTCTATTGGTGGGAAGCATTGACACAAATAATATTATACCCAAAATACAAACAAAACAATTTTGGGGGGACTGGGAGTAGAGAACAAGCATCTGGGGAGAATAGCATGGGTTTTCTATAAGAAGTGGCATTGAAGGAAATGAGGGAATTTATAAGATAGAGATGAACAGGGAGTGCATTCCAGGCATCAGAGATAGCCTGAGGGAAAGGCATGGAGGGAGGAGAGGAAAGTGAAACAACAAGAATTCTAGGTTGGCTGCATCAAGGAGTGTGTGAAGGAAAGTAATTAGAGTAATGATCCTAGAGTCAGACTGGGAAGGGCTTTACAAGCAAAACAGAAAAGTTTATATTTTATCATAGAAGCAAAAGTAAGCCACTGAGTCTTCTTTTGGGGGGAGGGATAATTTTTATATTTTATTTTTTCCAATTACATGTAAAATTTTTAACATTCATTGTTTTTAAATTTTGAGTTCCAAATTCTCTCCCTCTTTTCTTCCCTTTCCCCTTCCTTGAGAAGGCAAACTATGTAGATTATACATACATACAAAACATCTTTCTATATTAGTCATGTTAAGAAAGAATTACAGACAAAAAAACCCAAGAAAAATAAAGTTTTAAAAATTAGTATGCTTCAGTCTGTATTCAGACTCCACTAGTTTTTTCTCTGGCGGTGGATAGCATATTTCATTATAAGTCCTTCAGAATTGTCTTGGAACATTGTATTGCTAAGAATAGCTAAGTCATTTGTGGTTGATCCTCATACAATATTGCTGTTCCTCTGTACAGTCTTCTCCTGGTTCTGCTCACTTCACTGCATCAGTTCATGTAAGTCTTCCCAGGTTTTTCTGAAACTATTTTGCTCATCATTTCTTATAGCACAATAGTATTCTATCAGAACCACAAGTCTCAACTTTTTCATTCATTTCCCAATTGATGCGCATCCTCTCAATTTTCAATTTTTTGCCACCACAAATAAAATATTAAATATTTTTTTATATATAGATCATTTTCCTTTTGCTTTGATCTCTTTGGGATACAAACCTAGTAGTGGTATTGTTAGATCAAAGGGTATGTACAGTTTGATTGCCCTTTAGTCATAGTTCCAAACTGCTCTCCATAATGGTTGGATCAATTCACAACTACACCATAATGCATTAGTGTCCCAATTTTTTCCACATTCCCTCCAACATGTGTCACTTTCCTTTCCTGTCATATTAGCCAATCTGATAATTATGAAGTAGTACCTCAGAGTTGTTTTAATTTGCATTTCTCTCATCAATAGTGATTTAGAGTATTTTTCATATTACTATTGATAGTTTCAATTTCTTCTTCTGAAAACTACCTGTTCATATCCTTTGACCACTTAACAGTTGGGAAACAACTCATATTCTTATCAATTTGACTAATTTCTCTACATGTTTGAGAAATGAGGTCTTTATCAGAGAAACTTGGTGTAGGGGGGTGGAGCCAAGATGGCGGAGTAGAAAGATTCACATACACATAGCTCCGAACCCACAACCCATAGAACATCTGTAAAAAGGAACTCACGGTGAATTCTGGAGCAGTAGAGGCCACAGAACAGTGGAGCGAAGGAGATTTCTGTTCCAGAGGGACCTGCAAACCTCTCGCAAAAGGTCCGTCGCGCTGCGGACGAGGAGCCCAGCCCAGCCCTGCCGCGGCCCCGGCACCGAGAGGAGCGGATCCGAGCGGGCTTCAGAGACGGGATCTCCAGTGGCCGCATGGGTCCCTCCACCCACAGGTAACGGGGGTCGGTGAGAGGGTCTCTTTGGCGGGTTGAGAGGGGAGTGGGGTGCCCCCATAACTCAGGCCCCCTGGGGAGGCAGCAGCTGAGGCAGTGGCAGACCAGGGCTCCCCAAGCAGGCAGGAGCCTGGATCCATTGTTGAAGGTCTCTGCATAAACTCCCTGAGGGAACTGAGCCCATGAGGCAGCCCTGCCCCCACCTGAGCACCTGAACTTAATCTCATACTGAATAGCAGCCCCGCTCCCGCGGAAGCCCTGAGGCTGGGAAGCAGCATTTGAATCTCAGACCCCAAGCGCTGGCTGGGAGGATCAGGAGGATCAGGAGGCAGGGTGGGTGTGAGGAGAATATTCAGAGGTCAAGTCACTGGCTGGGAAAATGCCCAGAAAAGGGAAAAGAAATAAGACTATAGAAGGTTACTTTCTTGGTGAACAGGCATTTCCTACCTTCCTTTCTGATGAGGAAGAACTATGCTTACCATCAGGCAAAGACACAGAAGTCAAGGCTTCTGTATCCCAGCCCACTCAATGGGCTCAGGCCATGGAAGAGCTCAAACAGGATTTTGAAAATCAAGTTAGAGAGGTGGAGGAAAAGCTGGGAAGAGAAATGAGAGACATGCAGTCAAAGCATGAACAGCAGGTCAGCACCCTGCTAAAGGAGACCCAAAAAAATGCTGAAGAAAATAATACTTTGAAAAATAGGCTAACTCAATTGGCAAAAGAGGTTCAAAAAGCCAAGGAGGAGAAGAATGCTTTCAAAAGCAGAATTAGCCAAATGGAAAAGGAGATTCAAAAGCTCACTGAAGAAAATAGTTCTTTCAAAATTAGAATGGAACAGATGGAGGCTAATGACTTTATGAGAAAGCAAGAAATCACAAAACAAAACCAAAAGAATGAAAAAATGGAAGATAGTGTGAAATATCTCATTGGAAAAACAACTGACCTGGAAAATAGATCCAGGAGAGACAATTTAAAATTTATGGGACTACCTGAAAGCCATGATCAAAAAAAGAGCATAGACATCATCTTTCAGGAAATTATCAAGGAAAACTGCCCTGAGATTCTAGAACCAGAGGGCAAAATAAATATTCAAGGAATCCACAGAACACCGCCTGAAAGAGATCCAAAAAGAGAAACTCCTAGGAACATTGTGGCCAAATTCCAGAGTTCCCAGGTCAAGGAGAAAATATTGTAAGCAGCTAGAAAGAAACAATTCAAGTATTGTGGAAATACAATCAGGATAACACAAGATCTAGCAGCTTCTACATTAAGGGATCGAAGGGTGTGGAATAGGATATTCCAGAAGTCAAAGGAACTAGGACTAAAACCAAGAATCACCTACCCAGCAAAACTGAGTATAATACTTCAGGGGAAAAATTTGTCTTTCAATGAAATAGAGGACTTTCAAGCATTCTTGATGAAAAGACCAGAGCTGAAAAGAAAATTTGACTTTCAAACACAAGAATGAAGAGAAACATGAAAAGGTAAACAGCAAAGAGAAGTCATAAGGGACTTACTAAAGTTGAACTGTTCACATTCCTACATGGAAAGACAATATTTGTAACTCTTGAAACTTTTTTAGTATCTGGGTACTGGGTGGGATTACATACACACACAGGCACACACGCACACACATATAGAGACAGAGTGCACAGAGTGAATTGAAGAGGATGGGATCATATCTTAAAAAAATGAAATCAAGCAGTGAGAGAGAAATATATTGGGAGGAGAAAGGGAGAAATGGAATGGGGCAAATTATCTCTCATAAAAGAGGCAAGCAAAAGACTTATTAGTGGAGGGATAACGAGGGGAGGTGAGAGAAAAACATGAAGTTTGCTCTCATCACATTCCACTAAAGGAAAGAATAAAATGCACACTCATTTTGGTATGAAAAACTATCTCACAATACAGGAAAGTGGGGGATTAGGGGATAAGCAGGGTGGGGGGGATGATGGAAGGGAGGGCATGGGGAGGAGGGTGCAATTTGAGGTTGACACTCATGGGGAGGGACAGGATCAAAAGAGAATAGAAGTAATGGGGGGACAGGATAGGATGGAGGGAAATATAGTTAGTCTTATACAACACAACTATTATGGAAGTCATTTGCAAAACTACACAGATTTGGCCTATATTGAATTGCTTGCCTTCCAAAGGGAAGGGATGGGGAGGGAGGGAGGTAAAGAAGTTGGAACTCAGAGTGTTAGGAACAACTGTAGAGTAATGTTCTTGCCACTAGGAAATAAGAAATACAGGTAAAGGGGTATAGAAAATTATCTGGCCCTACAGGACAAAAGAGAAGACGGAGACAAGGGCAGAGAGGGATGATAGAAGAGAGAGCAGATTGGTCATAGGGGCAATTAGAATGCTTGGTGTTTGGGGGGGGAGGGGATAAAAGGGGAGAAAATTTGGAACCCAAAATTTTGTTAAAATGAATGTCAAATAAATAAATAAAAAGAAAAAAAAAAGAAACTTGGTGTAAAATTTTTCTCCCTTCTGCTTTCCTTCTAATCTTGGTTACATTGGTTTTATTTGTGCAAAACCTTTTTAATTTAATGTAAACAAAATTACTCATTTTACTTCCTCCATCTTTTTATTTGGTCATATAATCTTCCTTCTCCATAGATCTAACGGGTAAAATTTTCCATGCTCTCCTAATTTGTTTATGACATCACCCTTTATGTCTAAATCATGTATCTATTTTGACCTTATCTTGGTACATGGTGTGAGATGTTGGTCTAGATCTAGTTTTTGCCATACTGTTCTCCAGTTTCCCCTGCAATTTTTGTCAGATGGTGAGTTCTTATCCCAAAAGCTTAGATCTTTGTGTTTCTCAAACACTAGATAACTATGGTCATTTACTGTATATTGTGTCTATTCAGTCTATTCCATTGATCCACCTCTCTATTTCTTAGCTAGTACTTGATTATTTTGATGATTGCTGCTTTATGATACAGTTTGAAATGTGCTCTAGGCCACCGTCCTTCATGTTTTTTTTTCCATTGATTCCCTTGATATCCTAGAGTTTCTCTTCTTCCAAAATGAATTTTCTTATGCTTTTTTCTAGTAATCAAATACTTTTTGGTAGTTAAATTGGTATGGTATTGAAAAGGTAAATTAATTTAGGTAGAATTGTCATTTTTATTATATTGGCTAGGTCTACCCATGAGCAATGAATATTTCTCCAGTTGTTTAGATCTGATTTCATTTGTATGAAAAGTGTTTTGTAATTGTGTTCATATACTTTCTGAGTTTGTCTTGACAGGTAGACTCCCCAGTATTTTATGCCAATGGCTCTTAAAGAAGGGAGTGGCAATACCTATGGCGAATATCAACTGTGTCTCTTCTCCAAAGGCACTCCTTTTTCTACGTGCACTTGGTCTATTCTAGCTCTCCCACCCATCTTTGTTACTTTGGTACCATTTTTACTTCCTTTTACAGCACATCAGGAACTGTGAGGTTGTAGATACACAGATACAAGGGAATATGGTTTACACCCAAAAGTAACTTACCCCGCAACTTTTCTTCTCTCATTCTAATCTCTAATCTCTCCCCACTGGCTTATTCCTTGATACCAATAAACACAGCCAAGTCTGTGCCAAATTGACCTCATTATCTTCCCCCTTTTAAATTAACCTATTTGTATCCAGAGCACCACTAGACTCTTTTTACCCAGATTCAGCTCGGTCTCATCCTCAGCTCGGTCTCATCCTCAGCTCATTCACAGATGCCCCATGCAGCCAATCTGTTTCCAAACTTTGTTGTTTCTATTGTAATAATTATGAAATGCAAGGTCACTCCAAAATGTTGGGGTGCAAGATGTGTGTATGGAAATTTTGCTCAGGTATGAAAAGGTTCTCCAAGTCAAGTCAAGACATTTATTCTCAGATAACACACCAAGCAGGCTCCTCTTTAAGGGAGGTCACTCCCTAAGAGAGATGGTCCCTATATGGTAGACCTCCCTCTAGCCAGGAGAAGCTAGGGATTCTTATAGAGGAAAATCTGCCATGGATAGGGTGTTGAGGTAATCAAGGACAGGGAGGTGAGCTAACCAGGGGGTAGTAGACAAGAGGACAGTGGCTCAAAGCTTGGAGTATATCTAGGCACATCATTATTCTGTTGTTCATCCATTTGCCCAAGGGGAAGAACCCTTGTTACTTGGTCCTATTTCATTGATCAACCTATTTGGATCTCATGATGTCATTGACTAGTCTAGGGAGGACTGACCTCTGTTTTTCTCATTTTCAGAAAGGCTTCAGCTAATATCCTACTTGTCCCCTTATCTCTACTGACGCAGCTGCCACCCTACTTTATGCCCTCAGCACCTCTCACCTGGATTATTGCAATACCTGCTGGTTGTAGTCATTGCCTTAAGTCTCTGCCCATCCCAGTCTAGCTTCCACTGGCTGCCAAGGTGATTTTCCTAAAGTACAAGTCTAACCAAGTCATTTCCTCCCTCCCCCAATGAATTCCATGGTTTTCTTTTACCTCCAGGATCAAATAAAAAGTCCTTTGACTTTTAAGTTTTTTACACCCTTACTCCTTTCTACCTCTCCATTCTTTATAATCCATCTCTCATCTCACTTCCTTTGCACTGGATAGTCTGCATACACTTGAACTACTTCAATAACCTGCTGGTGGGTCTGCCTGCCTCAGGTTTTTCCCCACTCCAATCCATCTCCATTTAGCCACTGAAGTGGCTTATTTTCCTAAAACTCAGATCTGATCATGTCACTCCCTCCCTACTCAATAAATTCCAGTAGCTCCCTATCACCTTCAGTGTTTGATGTTCAAAGTCTTTGATAACCTAGCTATTCTCCCCACCCCATACCTTTCTGGTCTTCTTACACCTTATTCCCTACACTTACTCTATGACCCAGTGACTCTGGTCAGTGACTGGCTAGGAGCCATCCTTTGGCTCCTAGCATTTTCATTGACTGTACACTATGCCTGGAATGCTCTCCTTCCTCCATGGCTGTCTCCTGGCTTCCCTGACTTCTTTCAAATTCCAGCCAAAGTCCTGCCTTCTAGGAAGTCTTTCCCAAGCTCTCATGATTCTAGTGCCTTCCCTCCATCAGTTACTTCCCATTTATTCTATATATAGCTTGTTCATATATATTTGTTTGCTTGGTGTTCCCCCTATTAGATTTGTGAGCTCCTTGATATCTGGGACTATCTTTTGCCTTTTGGTATCCCTAGCCCTTATCCCAGCACATAGTAGGCGCTTAATAAGTGCTTATTGACTTACTGACAGCTAGGATACTCTGCCCCTTCAACCTCTGCCTCTTAGCTCCCCTGGATTCCTTCAGTACTCAGCTCAGATCCCATTTCTGCAGCAGGTCTTTATCTTTAAAGATGATAAAGCCTTCCCATCTCACCTTCCCTTAATTTTGAAAATCTTTATACCTACTTATCCATACACTCTCCTATATGGGAATCAGTTCTGATTTTTTGTTTTTGTCTATCTTTGTATAGGCTGTAGCACTGGGCTTGGTACGTAGTAAGTTCTTAATAAATGTTTATGACTAAGTAACACACCCTGGAAAAAGTACAAAGTCAGTTCCTGCCCTTAAAAAGTTTATATTGCAAAAGGAGAAACAATCATAAATACATAAATGTATGTAAGATACACTCAACGCAGATGGAAGTTAGCCTTCCAGAGGAAAGCTGTAACATCTGGGGGAGGGAGGGAATATTGATGGACCTTCTGCAGAAGGTGGGGACTTAGCTGTGTTTTGAAGTAAAACAAGGAAATTAAGACACTTAGATGAGAAGGGAGAGTGTCCCAGCAATGGGAGACTACCAGTACAATGACACTGAGAGTACAGATGGAGGATAATGTTAGTATGAAGAATGGAAAGTAGGTGAGTATGATGGGAATAGTGCATAGGAATATGGGAAAGATAGGAAGGACCCCAGGGTTTGAAGAGTTCTAAATGTCAAATAGAAGATTTTCTTTTTTAAAAAAATAGTATATTTTTCCTAATTATATGTAAAGATAATTTCTAACATTCATTTTTACAAAATTTTGAGTTGCAAATTTTTCTCCCTCCCTCCCTCCCCTCCCTTCTCCCTAAAATGGTAGGCAATTTGATATAGGTTTTATATGTGCAATCATGTAAAACATTTCTATATTAGTCATGTTGTGGAAGAAGAAACAGACCAAAAAGAAAAAAAATATCAAAAGAAAGTGAAAATAGTATGCTTTGATCTATATTCAGAGTCCATCAGTGCTTTATCTGAATGTGGATAGCATTTTCCTTCGTGAGTCTTTTGTACTTCTCTTGGATCATTGTGTGGCTGAGAAGAGTCATTCATAGTTAATTATCCCATGATGTTGGTGATATTTTGCAATGTTTTCCTTGTTCTGCTCATTTCACTTAGCATCAGTTTGTACAAGTCTTTCCATGTTTTCCTTTACTCTGTGTGTATGTGTCTCTCTCTGCTTCAAGTGTCTTTCTTGTAAGCAATATATTGTAGGATGCTGGTTTTTGGTCCATTCTGCTATCCACTTCTGTTTTATGGGAGAGTTCCTCCCATTCACATTCACCCTTATGATAACTACCTGTGTATTTCCTTCCATCCTGTTCTTTCTTCTGCTTGTCCTCTCCTTTCACCCTTTCCCATATCACCTGCTTCCTCCTCTGATCTGCTCTCCCTTCTGTCAGTCCCCCCTCCCTTTTTTATTATCCTCCCCCCTACTTCCCTGTTGGGTAAGAGATTTCTATATTCATCTGATTATGTATGTCATTCCTACTTTGAGCCAATACCAATGAGAGTAAGGTTCAAGCATTGTCTGTTGCCCCCCCTTCCCATTTGCCTCTCTGCTGTAATAGATCTTTCTTACCTCTTCATGCGGGATATGTACTCCCATTCTACCTCTCCTTTCTGTATCCATTTTACTCCTCTTTCTCATCCCTTTTTTATGTCATTCCCTCAAATATACCTTATAACCATACCCTCTGCCTATTATTCCTTCTATCTGTCCTGTGAGTGATACAATTTTTGCGAGTTATAAGTATCATCTTCCCATATAAGGATGTAAACAGTTCAGCTTCATTGAATCCCTTCTGTTTTCTTTTCCCTTTTTACCTGTTTGTGCTTCTCTTGGATCTTTATATTGGAGATCAAATTTTTGTTTGATTTTGACCTCCTTATGAAGGCTTGAAATTCTTCCATTTCATTGAATGATTGTTTTTTCCCTTGATGTATTATGCTTAATTTTGCCAGGTAAGTGGTTCTTAGTTGTAGTTCTTCTTTCTTGACCCTCCAGAATATCATGTCCAATGACCTCTGATTCTTTAGTATTTCAGTGCTAAGTCCTGTGTGATTCTGACTCCTCAGTATTTGAATTGTTTCTTTCTGGTTGCTTGCAGCATTTTTTCCTTGGCCTGATAGTTCTGAAATTTGGCTGTAATGTTCGTTGGAGTTTTTATTGTGGAATCTCTTTCCTGAGGGAATAGGTGAATTCTTTCAATGGCTGTTTTGCCCTCTGGTTCCAGGACATCAGATAATTTCTTGGAAGATGCTATCCAGGTTCTCCTTTTGATTATGGCTTTCAGGTCATCCAAAGATTCTGATATTGTCTCTCCTGGATCTATTTTCCAGGTCAGTTGTTTTTTTCATGAGGTATTTTATATTTTCTTACATTTTTTCATTTTTAAAATTTGTTTGATTGATTCATGATGTCTCATTTGCTTCCTTTTGCCCAATTTTAACTTTTAAGATGTGTTTTCCTCAATTGGCTTTTGTGTTTCCTTTTCCATTTGGCCAATTGTACTCTTTGAAGAATTGTTTTCTTCTGTGGATTTTTGTATTTCCTTTTCTATTTGTCCGATTCTACTTTTTATGCAGTTTTCCAAACTGTTGAGTCTTTTTTGTGTAGTTCTCTTGCGTCACTCTCATTTCTTTTACCCATTTTTCTTCTGCCTCTCTTAAATGATTTTAAGCTATTTTTTGAGCTCTTCTGTGAGTTCTTTCTGGACCTGAGACCACTTTTCATTTTCCTTTGGGGATTTTGCCCGTAGATGTTTTGACAATGTTTTCCTCTTCTGAGTTTGTGTCTTGGTCTTGCCTGTCACCATCATAACCTTTTATGGTCAGTTTCTTTTGTTATTGTTGTTGTTCTATGCTCAACCCCTCCCTCTTTTTGTTTTTAGCCTTTTCTCATTTCTTTTGAATGTGTACTCTGCTCCCAGGTTGGAAAGGGCACTGTCTTCAGCTTCTTTTGCTAGTGGCTGCAGGCCCTGGCTGTTTATCTGGTGCAGTACTCATGTTGCCTTGGGGCCCCAGGGGAATCATCATGTCTTCACTGAGTGGGTGGCTGGTGCTGCTGGAGGCTGTAGGAGTCTGGCAGCTTATCTGTTGCTCAGTTGGGATCCTAGTAGTAGTATCTGATGTGTGCTAAGACCTGGTGGAATTTTTCTGTTTCCCTGGAGCTACAATGAAGCATGAGGAGGTCTGGTCCTGGAAGATAACTGCCCACCAAAGCATGTGGAGGTTCAGTTGCTCTGGAGTTGTTGTCCACCTGGGACAATGCTGAAAGCACTCAGAGTTCTGATCACCACAGGACATCAGGTCTATGCAGAAGCACATGGTGATTCTTGGAGCTGGAGTCTGCCAGTTCCACTGGCTATGCTAAAGCATGTGGAGAGGGGGGCTCCTGGTATTGACATTTGCCTGTTCCACCACCCTGACGCTCAGGCTCTACCACTAGTTCACTGAGATGGGACTCTCCCTGTCCTAGACTGCACTCCCCTTTTACCCAAGGGAGGCAGACCTTTCTTGCCAATTCTCCAAGTCTTCTAGGCTAAAAAACCATTCCACCCCATCTTTCTGCTGGCTCTGCTGTTCTAGGATTTATTCTGGGGTTCTGTTTAATGATTGCTTGATTGTTTGGAGCTAAATATGGGAGAGCAACAGTGATTTATTACTTATTCCACCATTGGAGCTAAAGACTTTTAGCCCACCTCTGGAACATTTCCTGTTTGACCCTGTGGGTATTAGGGAGCCACTGAAGTTGACTGAATAGGAAGCATGGGAGTCACAGGGTCAGACTTACATTTTAGGGAAATCACTTTGACAACTCTGTGGATGACAGATTGGAATGGTGAGAGATTGAGCCTGGGAGATCCAATGGACTACTGTAAAAGTCCAGGCAATAGTTGAGCAGGGTCCAAACTGGGTCACTGTTGTATGAGTGGAAAGAAAGGGACATACCTGAGGTGAAAGAAAAGCCAAGCTTTTGCAACAGATTCGATATGAAGAGTAAATGAGAATGAGAGCAGGGCATGATGCTGAGATTGCAAACCTGGGTGGATAGAAGAATGGTGCTGTCCTCAGTAGTAGTAGGGAAGGTCAATAAAACTTGGAGGAAAAGACAATGAGTTCTGTTCTGGACATGTTGAGTTTGAGATGCCTGTGGGGCATCAAGGTCTAAACATCCAGTTAGTAATGTGTGGGATGGGAGTGGGACTCAAGTGTGGGACTCAAGAGAACATTTCGGATAGGAATGTAGATCTATGAATCATGTGATGATAAGTGAATTCGTGGGAGTTGAGGAGATCACCAAGCAAAATAGCAGAGAGAGAAAAAGAGAAGCAGACAGAGCCGAGAGAACTCAGCAAAGGAGACCTGGGAGAAAGGAGAACCAGGAGACAGCAGTGTCCTGAAACCCCCAAGAAGGGAGAATATTCAGGAGAAGAAGATGATCCCTAGCGTCGAAGGCTGCCAAGAGGTCAAGGAGGATGAGGATTGAGAAAAGGCCATTACATTTTGTAATGAAGAAATCCGTAGCAACTTTGGAGAGAGACATTTCGGTTGAATGGTGACATCACAAAGAGAATGAGAGGAGAGGAAGTCAAGGCACTGAATGTAGGTAGCTTTTTCAAGTAATTTAGCTGATGATGAAAGGATGATATTGGAGATAGCTGGAATAATAGGACATAATGAGGATGCCTTTTTTAAAGCACTGGGAGATAGACAAGATGGAAGATAAGAGAAAGAGTGGAGAGATGGGGAGGTGTGGAAAATTTGCTGAGAAGTCTATAGAGGATGGGATCAGTTGTGCATATAGAAAGATTGACCTATAATAGAAGGGCTACTTCTTCAGTGCAGTGAGGAGGTGATAGTAGGGGAAGTTGGAATCTTGTGAGATGAGGAGAAAGGGAGAAGGAAGAATTCTAGGGGAATGGTAACAATTTTTTGGGTGAAGTATCAAGTAAGTTCTGCAGCTGAAAGAGTGGGGACCAAGGGTGCTAGGAGGCTTGAGGAAAAATGAGATGGTCTGGAACAGCTGCTGTTGAGAATGGAATAAGTGATAGATTAGGGAGGAACAGAACATCTGCCTTGCTGGAGGGAGGGTCCAGTAGATATTAGATTACCTACTACTCTTACTACTGGGCCCAGGGAGCATGATTTCATGATTTCCTCCAGTTCTATTCAAGAGCTTGTAACCGGGGGCAAAGGAAGTGGTATCTAAATCTATCTACCCTCTATCTACCTAACGTTTCCATCTCTCTCTCTCTCTCTCTCTCTCTTTCTCTCTAGCTTTCAATCTATCTATCCATCTTCTATTTACTTATCATCTATCTATTCTTTATCAAGCTATCTATCTAGTTGCCTCAGACCCCCCTGCTGATCTGTTATTCTGAATCATCCTTTCCCCCTAACTACATTAGTGATTGACATAGTGGACAGGATAGGATATTTCAAACTGGAGTCACCTTAGAGGCCATCAAGTTCATCTCTCCTGACCCATTTTACATATGAGGAAACTGAGGCTCCAAAAATGTTAAGTGACTTGCCCAAGGTTGAAATAATAATAGATATTAAGAGTGGGTTGGGGAAGGCTTTCTGTAGAAGGTAGGATTTTGGCTGGAACTTGAAGGAAGCCAGGGAAGCCAGGAGACAGAGATGAGGAGGGGGAGCAATATAGGAAGGAGGGACAGTCAGAGAAAATGTCCAGAGCTAAGAAATGGGTGCCTTCTTACTAGAGCAGTGAGGAGTAGATTCATTGTTGCTATGTGCACAAGTACACAGAGGGGAGGAAAGGCTGGAAAGGAGTGTGTGTGTGTGTGTGTGTGTGTGTGTGTGTGTGTATGTGTAGGTGGGCAGTAGTACTAGGCTGTGGAAGGCTTTGAACACCAAAGAAAGGATTTTGTATTGGATCCCAGAGGTGACAGGGAGCCACTGATGCTTCTAGAGGAGGGAGTAACATGACTAGGATCTGTCAGGTCCACCCTCTAGCGCACCCTGGACCAGGGAAGCCCTGATGGTCAGTTGTGGAGAAGGGGCTGATCTTCAGCGGCAGTAAACATGTCTTTACCAGGAGTTCTCTCCCTTCAAAGACACCTATGGGCCCAACCCTTTCCCTTCAATGTGTATTCATTCATTCTGCTTATAGAGGCTGTGTTGGTTGTACTGAGTCAGATGCCATATTTTACTGGCGCTAAATAAACACCAACATGCTAATGCTTTGTGTTCATAAGGGTTCAGGGGCCTTTAACATTGATTAGCTCATCACCCCCAAGTTTCAGGGGGCCAGAGTATGACAAACCTGTCTATTGTCTATTCCAGGGTCTGGCCAGTGCATTCAGTCATGCTGCTGCTGCCCTCTGCTGGACAAAGCAGTACCTTAGCATGTGAAGTGACCAGTTCTGCCCGGTTTGGCGTTTGTCATTCCAACAACCCAGCCCCCTAGACAACCCCTAGACTCCCCTCCAGGGCCTACAGGCTAAGAGCAAGGCCCTACTTGGGAAGATTGCCCCTTCTTGTAAGAAAACTTTCCCTTTCAGGCTTGGTAGGATTTATGACAAGAACACCTAGCTCCATCTAGCACCTCTCTGGGAGTAGGCCAACACCCTTCCATTCTGGTGTTCCAGTATCCTGCCCAATTAAGTCAAACAAATCTCTGGATTCCTGATACAATAGCTGTAGTTATTGTGAGACGATGAATAAAAGTGAGCTGGGTATGGCACCCTTCTGTGTAGATAGAGTCTCCTCCCAGTGGGGATTAGGGGTTGAGAGTCAGAAGACCCTGGTTCAAATAACAGCTTGCCATTGGGCAAGTTCCTTAATTTCTCTGGGTCTCAGTTTCCTCATAAAGTTCCTGTAAGTTTCCTTCCAGCTCTACATCTAAGTCTGTGTTCAGATCCGGGCTCTGCTATTACCACCTGGGAGGTCATTTCACCTAAGCTAAGGCCTGATTCCTCACCTTTAAAATGAGAGAGTTGGATCTCTAAGGTGATCTCTAAGGTCTCTTTCAGCCCTAAATCTGGGTTTCTGTGATCTATGGATCTCCAGCCCAGTAACTTTTCTCAGACTTTCTGAACTTGGGATTTCTCATTAGCAGTGTGACCTTCACCTCTCAGTGACTCAAGTTCCTCATCCACTCAAGTTCCTCATCCATAAATAACTCTGTGACTGTGATCCACTGACTGCTCTGAATGAAGGCCCTGGTCAATTTGGGGAAGTTCACAGAGGCTACTGGGAAATAGGATTAGGGGATGGGGAGTGCACTTGCCCCCTGCTATGTGCATTATATCAAGTTGAAAACAGAAGAGAAGATCCTGAACCACCACTGTAGTGTTTGGACAAAATGCATTCATTCTTAAGGTATATCGAATGTTGATGGCCAGCGAGTACTGCCCCTCCACAGAAGTTCTTCTCTGGAGCTTCCCAGTGGCTAGGAGGGGACCCTGGGGTCCAGAAGATTATGGCAACAGAGCATACAAGAGGAAGTGGGGCACAGTGGCAAGTACATTGAAATTAGGTTCAGGTTCAAATCCTGACCCTACTACTTACCATCTGGGGAATTGTAGGCAAGTTATTGAACTTCTAGGGACCTCTGTTTCCTCATCTGTAAAAGGAGAGCATGGGACATAAGGGTCTCTGAGCTCCTTTCCATCCCTAGAGTAAGAATCTAGGAATTTTGGAAGGTTCTGCTGAGCAGAAAAGGTCTAGAAATGGACTTTGTGTTTGTTGTCTGAAGACTAGCCTAGCTAAGTTCTGAGAGGTACAACTGTATACAGTGAGGTTACGTATCATGTACAATTTGGTGATTTATATACAATGTGTACCTGTATATAATATGGTGATGTTGCATAAGTATAACAATATTGTATATCATATAGGCTATATAGTGACATATACTGTATACATATATATAATATGGTGATATTGTATATTATGTATAATATAGTGGCATAGAAAAGGTATAGATGTACATAATACAGTGATAGTGTATATCACATAGACAATATGGTGATGTATACAATGTATATATATGTATATAATACAGTCATATTGTAAAAATATAGTGATATATATCACATAGGTAACATGGTGATGTATACCTGTATATAATATCATGATATTGTATAAATATAGTGATATTGGCTTAGAGTACTATTTTATAAATGCTCAGGGTTACCTATGATTCTTTGCTATTACAAAAGCAACTGCTACAAACATTCTGGTATTAATAATAAGGTTGATGGCAATGGCAGTAATAGTACATTAGTATATATGGGATCAAGGAATTGTTGCCCCCAGAATTAGAGTGCTAGTTTTGGAGTCAGAAGTTAATGTTGTTGAGTTATATCAGTTGTATTTGACTCTCCATGATCCCATTTGGGGTTTTCTTGGCAAAGATACTTGAGTGGTTTGCTGTTTCCTTCTCCAGTTCATTTTACAGATGAGGAAACTGAGGCAAACAGGGTTAAGTGACTTGCCCAGGGTCACGTGGCTAGTGATCGTCTGAAATCCCATTTGAACTCAGATCTTCCTGTCTTCAGGCCTGGTGCTGTTTTCACAGCCCCACCCAGCTGTCCAGGTTCCCAAGACTTGAATTCAAATTCTGCCTCTCATAATCACTCCCTGTGTACTTTTGTCCAAGTTGCTTCATGTTTCTGAGTCTCAGTTTCTTCATCTGTAAAATGAGAAAAGTTGAACTCTGTGACCTTTAAGGTTACTTCCAGCACTAACTTTGGTTCACTTCCTGTGAACTAAACACAGTACTCCAGATGTGATCTGATAAGGGTGAAGTAAAGAAAGACTTTAAGTCTTACTTTGCAACCTTCCTTACCTTCTAAGGACTATATGTTATTCTCTTAATTCAGACTGAGATGGAATTCAGTTTCTTGGCTACCATATCATACTGTTGGCACAGATCAAGCTTGTAGTCTTCCATGACTCCCAAATCTTTTTCAGATGAATTATGTTATTTTGGTCTCCCTTACTGGATTGTCTTCACTCGTAATAACTAGTTCCTGGCTAAGATTCTGATCCAAATTCACATTTCACAAGCCAATAACCAATGCTCCTACATCAAGGTCACATGTAAGAACAAGGTTAATGATAAGAAACAAACAACCAAACCTCCCCCACCACCACCCTCATACCCCCAACCCCCCACCCCTCCACTCCCACCAAGCCAAACAAACAAAAAAATCTTGTGGGTTAGGCACCACCAAAAGTGGTCTGCTTAATTCCTCTATACTATGTACTCTTCCAAAAAACTGGATGGGCAGGAGTCATTCCCCAATAGATAAATGATCAAAGAATATTAATAGGAGTTTTTAAAAGAAAGAATGCAAGCTATCAACAAGTATATAAAAACAAAAATGCTCCAAATCACTTATAATAAGAAAAATGAAAATTAAGAAAAATTCTAAGTTTCTACTTTACACCTCTCAGAGTGGCAAAGATGTTTGTAAAAGGAAAATGACAATTGCTGGAGAGGCTATGGGAAGACAGCTACACTGATACACTTTTTTTTGTGTGCACATATTTATTCATTTTTAATTTAATTATTTGTTTTCAGTTTTCAACAATCACTTCCTGAAGTCTTAAATTTTCTCTCCCTCCCTGTACTCTCCCTCCCCAAGAAGGCATACATTCTTATTAAACACATTTTCATATTAGTCATGTTGCATAGAAAAATTAAAACAAATGGGAGAAATCATGAGAAAAAAACATAAGACAAGAGAGAATAGTCTGCTTCATTCTGCTTTCCAATTCCAGAGTTCTTTCTTTGGATGTGGATGGCATTTTGCCTCAAGAATCCCTTGGGAATGTTTTAGGTCCTTGCATTGCTGTGAAGGACTAAGTCTATCAGAAACAGACCTAGCCCATTGTGGCTGTTACTGTGTATAATGTTCTCCTGGTTCTGCTCATTTCACTCAGCATCAGTTCATATAAACCTTTCCAGATTTTTCTACAATCTTCCTGTTTATCATTTCTTATAGTACAATAGTATTCCATTACATTCGTAATACCATGACTTGTTCAGCCATTCCCCAAATGATGATCGTTCCCTCGATTTCGTGGCCACTACAAAAAGAGCTGCTATAAATATTTTTGTACATGTGGGACCTTTTCCCATTTTTATGATCTGTTTGGGATACAGCCCGAGAAGCGGTATTGCTGGGTCAAAGGGTATGCACATTTTTTTAGCTCTTTGAGCATAGTTCCAAATTGCTCTCCAGAATGATTGGATTCTCTCACAGTTACATCAACAATGAATTAGTGTTCCAACTCTCCCACATCTTCTCCAGCATTTATCATCTTCCTGTTCTGTCGTATTAGCCAATCTGATAGGTGTGATGTGGTACCTCAGAGTTATTTTGATTTGCATCTCTCCAATCCATAGTGATTTAGAGCATTTTTTCATATGACTCTAGATAGCTTTGATTTCTTCCTCTGAAAACTCCCTGTTCATATCCTTAGATTATTTATCAATTGGGGAATGACTTCTATTCTTGTACATTTGACTCAGTTCTCTCTATATTTTAGAAATGAGGCCTTTATCACAGACACTAGTTGTAAAAATTCTTACCCAGTTTTCTGCTTCCCTCCTAATCTTGGCAGCTTTGGGTTTGCTTGTGCAAAAATTTTTCAATTTGTGTGTGAATTGAGCAGAACCAAGTGGACAATTTACACAATAACAATGGTATTGCCAAGGAAAACAACTGTTAAATACAGATACTGTAATCAGGGCATGATCAGACAGAGCTCCAGAAGATTGATAAGGAAACAGGTTCTTATATATTAGAAGAAAGATAATGGACTAGAAATGCAAAATAAGTCATACATTTTTAGAGACCAATGTGTCAGCAGTTTAGCTATACTAAACTTAATCATTATGAGTGAAAGATGTTCAGATCGGGGCATAGACAAGTAGACCAGTTTTGTTACTATCGTGTTAAATTAATATAGTTTTAAAAACTGTCTATAATAAAAGGTTTTATGTACAATCCTCTTTTTCTGCCTTGGCATATGGAAATGTTCATATTTATTACTATTTGATAGGTTCAAAGTAAGATTTGAACTCCAACATTTCTGACTACCAGTCCCATGCACTATCTAGCTTGTCATGTAGCTACCTGATTGTGGTACCCTCTCTTTTGCCAGAGGGCTCCAGGGAGATGGAGCTCTCATGCCCCAGACTTCTATTCTCATCACAGAGAATGACTGCATCATGGAAAACAAAGACACTAAACCAAAGAAAACCAGGCCTTCTTGATAAACTCAGATGCTCTGCTTTGGGAGAGAATTCTCTTCCTATTAGTCCAGCCACTTAACTATTAAATCACTTTCCTCTTTAAAATGCAAGGATCCTAGAGAAAGCAAAAACAGAAAAAGAAAACTATTGACCAATTTCCCTAATGAATATTGATACACATATTTTAAATAAACTATTAGCAAGGAGATTACTGCAATATATTACAAAGATCATACACTATGACCAGGGAGATTTATATTAAGAATGCAGGGCTGGTTCAATTATTAAGAAAGCTATCAGGATAATTGACTACGTCAATAACCAAAACAACAAAAATCATAGGATTATATCAATAAATGCAGAAAAACCTTTTGACAAAATACAATACTTATTCCTACTAAAAGCAACAGAAACCATAGGAATAAGTGGAGCTTTCCTTAAAATAAGTAATATCTATCCAAAACTATCAGCAACCATTATTTGAAATGGGGATAAGCTAGAAGTGTTCCTGATAAGATCAGGGGTGAAGCAAGGATGCCATTATCAACATTATTATTCAATATTGTACTAGAAATGTTAATTATAGTAATAGGACAAGAAAAAGAAATTGAAGGAATAAGCACTGGTAATGAGGAAACAAAACTATCACTTTTTGCAAATGAAAGAGAACCCTATGATGGTATATTTAGAGAACCTTAGAGTCAATTAAAAAACTAGTTGAAACAATGAACAACTTTAGTAAAGTTGTAGGATATCAAATAAAACCAACCAAATCATCAGCATTTCTATATACTACCAACAAAACCCATCAGGAAAAGATAGAAAGGGAAATTCCATTTAAAATGGCTGCAGACAGTATAAAATATTTGGGAGTCTGTATGCCAAGACACACACAGGAACCCTATGAACATATTTGCAAAAACATTTTTCATACAAATAAGAACAGTCTAAGTAATTGGATAAAATTAATTGCTCATGGGTGGGTTGAGTCAATATAATAAAAATGACAATACTTCCTAAGTACTTATTCAGTGCCATGCCAATTAAATTACCAAGGAATTACTTTATAGAGCCAGAAAGTAATAACAAAATTCATCTGGAGAAGCTAAAGGTCAAGATGATCAAGGGAATCAATTTAAAAAATGTGAAGAAAGGAAATATAGAAGTACAAAATCTCAAATAAATCAGTAATCGCCAAAACAAATTTGGTACTGAATAAGAAATAGAGTGGTAGATTAATGGAATAGATTAGGTATAAAATATACAGAAGGAAATGAGCACAGCATTTGAGTGTTTGATGAACCCAAAGATTCCAGCTATTGAGGCAAGAACTCGCTATTTGACAAAAACTGCTAGGAAAACTGGAAAGCAATCTGGCAGAAACTAGACATAGACCAACATTTCACACTGTGTACCAAGATAAACTCAAAATGGATATGTGATTTAGACATAATCGGTGATATCTTAAGCAAATTAGGAGCATAGAAGCAATTCACCTATCAGATCCTTGGATAGGGGAAGAATTCATAACCAAACAATGGATAAAGGGGATCATGGGAAGTAAAATGGATGATTTTAACTTTATTAAATTTAAAAGGTTTTGCAAGCAAAAAAATATTGCATCCAAAATTAGAAGGAAAGCAAGAAACTGGGGAGGGAAGAATTTACAGCAAGTTTCTTTGATAAAAGCCTCATTTCTCAAATATATAGGGAACTGAACCAAATTTACAAAAATAAGATCCATTCCCCAACTGATAAATGGTCAAAGGCTATGAACAGGCAGTTTTCAGGAGAAGAAATCAAACTCATCAATAGTTATACAAAAAAATACTCTAAATCACTAATAATTAAAAAAATACAAATTAAAACAACTATGAGGTACTATGGGAAGTAAGAAAGTTCTGTCTTCCACATTCCTAGGTGTTAAGGGTAGTGATCTAGCATGGACAGGTTAGATGTCAGAAACTAATGCGCAGACCCAAGCAGGTATGTGAGGAAGGGCCTATCCGAGAGGAGAGTATGGAATCATATGGCCAGGGGATGGTGTTGCTAGAGATCCAAAGTTAGGAAAACAGTATATAAGAAGCCCCATCTTTCTGCACATGTTGTAGTCATCCTCTAACCTTACTGGGGAGGCTACCCATCAATTCAGGGGGAATGGATGTAAAGACTAATAAAGGCTTTCCTGATTTCACAGCAGGTATTGTTTTTTGTTTAAAATGAGCATGTTTCTCACTGTTGGGGGCTTGTTAAATGGGTTCACTTCTAACAGGTACCACCTCACACCCATGAAATTGTCTAAGATAACATAGTGAAAATGACAAATGTTGGAGAGGTTGTGGGGAAATGAGTACACTAATGCACTACTGGTAGAGCTGTGAACCAGACCAACAATTCTAAAGAATTTTTTGAAAGTATTCCAAAGGTCTATAAAATTGGGCATATCTTTGAACCAGAAATCCCACTACTAGCTCTATACCCCAAAGAGATAAAAGGACTCATATATACGGAACTATTTACAGCAGCTTTTTTTGTGGTGGCAAAGAATTGGAAATTGAGGGAATGTCATCAACTGGAGAATGGATAAACAAATTATGGCATATGATTGTGATGGAATATTACTGTGCTATAAGAAATGATGGAAGAGATGATTTCAGAAAAACCCAAGAAGACTTCTAAGAATTGATGCAAAATGAAGTAAGCAGAACCAGAATACAAAGTACACAGTAATAGTAATATTATTATAATAATCAACTCACTATGAGGGAAAAATTTAGAAACTGATCAATACAATGATCTGAGGGAATTAATTCTTGATCCCATATTTTATATTTGATTTTACTCTGTGATTTTACTCTGTATCCATATTCCGCGTGCTATAAAACAAGCCGGGGCCTCTTCTTTGTGCTAAAGTTCAACTTCCCCTTTTCTCTAGTTAGACATCAAAAGTTCTCAAATCAACAAAAAATTCTTACAATTACTGCTAGTTAAATGATCTCACATAACACTACCTTAGCATTTCCTTTGAGGTTTTTGGGGTGTCCCTGAGAAACCAGGACAACATGACTTTGTCCCATCTTTAACAATTAAGATGGTCTTGTCTAATTCCCTAACTCATCAGCAACTCTCCCCTTATCAGTGACCTCAGGATGCAGCTAGGACCTGTAAATTTACAAAGGCATTCCTTAGAGTTAGAGGTGGTCCTCATGACATGTGGAGGCTATGCTAATGATCTTTCATCTCTGTAATGCTGACCAAATAGATGATTTCTGTTCTCTTCTTTGTTCTATACTTATAAAAATGGATTGTGCCCTCAATTCACAGTCTTCTAGTCAGAGGTAGGACCATTTGACCTATGGATTATTATCAGACCACATGCCCCTGTTAATAAATGACATTTTGCTTGGAAAATTATCTCAGTTTTACCTCTTTGTTAAATTTTATTCACAGTAGATCCATGACAATTCCAAAGGACTCATGATAAAAAGTGCTATCTGCATCCAGATAAGGATCTAATAGACTCTGAGTACAGATTGAAGCATATTTTTCCTCTTTATTTTTGGGGTTTTTAATAACATGGCTAATGTAGAAATATGTTTTATGTGACTTCATATCTATAATGAATATCATGTTTCTTCTCTTCTCAATAGGTGGGGGAGGGAGTGGAAGAAGAGAAAGAATTTGAAACTGAAAATAGAAATGAAAAACAAAGTACCCTCTAACTTCATTAAAAAAATATGAAAGGAACCTTCTGCATGAATTAAGACTATTCCTTCCATCCCCCAGGGAAATTGGAGGTGCCCTACTTGCCCTTTAATAACAGAAAGTACTTAAGGAATATGGCCAACTAAGTGGCTCTGACCTAGTCAGGATAAAAGACCTCAGTCATCAAAGCATTTGCCCACCCTGATAACTTCTTGTTTATCAACACTGTGACTAGGATGAAGATCATCAGATTTGATGTTGAAATCCACCTGAACTATTATTATCCCAGTTGGGATCATAGGATCATGGCTCTAGAGTTGGAAGGAACCTCAGAGAGACCATTTGGTCCAACTTCCTTATTTTACACAGGAGGAGACTGAGGCCCAAGGAAGTTAATTCCTAAATCTGGAATTTGAGAGATCTGACGGATGATGCAGTCCAACCTCCTCATTTTATATTTTTAGAAAACTAAGGCTATGTGACTTACCCAAGGTCACACAAGTAACAGGTATCAGAGGTAAATTTAATCTAGATTTGACTCCAGAGCTGAGACTCCTTTCACTTTTCATGCCATCTTGAAGACACTAGCTTTGCCACATGTCAACGACCTTGAGCAAGTCACTTAATTTCTCTGAGTCTTGGTTTGCACATCTGGGAGCAAATATGTAATATGGGGGTCATAATACTTGCCTTGCCTACCTCATGAGGTTGTTGAGATTAGGAAATCATATTTGTGAAAATGTTTTATAAATGACAAGTATCAATACCCATATTAAGTTATACTTAGCCCAGTTCCTGGAACACAGTAGGATCTTAATAAATGTTTAATTATTGACTGACTGAAGTTATGTATTATCATTCACAGAGGGTGATAAGAATCATACAGCTTTTAGATCATCTAGAATTAGTAACTAAATGACTGGTTATCTCAGTGTAAGATCCTGATCCCATTACCCTGGAATTGAATCGTACTGGAGAAACTGAACCATAGTAACATTGATATTCACAATATCATAGAATCCAAAAAACATAAGGACATTGCAGACGTAGGGAAGGATGGGCCGAAGGTCCTCTTTGGAAAATCAAATAAAGGAGTTGGCAGTTGGCTTCACCATGAGGCTGAAAGGAACAAAAATTATCCTTTCATGGAACACTTGGCCTTCCATCTTGCCCTACAAAGTACATCATTAGCAAAGCACATCATTAGACTATCAGGAAGACAAAAGCAGCTTTTGTGCCAACATGTGTTGCAGAAGATGAAGAGGCTGAGAAAGTCCATCAAGAGTTTGGCACTATCTTCTAAACCAAATCAACATCCCTATTTATACTCAGTGACTTTGGTGCAAAGAGAAGATGATGAAAAAAATGTTAGAAAATATGGTTGAAAATTAAGAAATGGCCTCAAGGGGTTTATGATTTGTAAGCTCAGAGTGAAACTCAGAAGCCTCTCACTTTCTTCTTGAAGAGAGTCAGAAGACATTGGATAGGATGAATACTGACCCTCATCACCCCTTCCCCCAAATGATTGATTACATCTTATCAGACAGGAAATATCAGATACCAACATGGTGGTTGTTTTTGTAGAGCATAATTTAAAAATTAATAGCAAATTAAAAGAAAGGATAAGCATGAGAAGACATTGAGTAGAATTATAGCAGTTCTTACCTGACCTATTCCAAAAACATCTACTGTTACCAAAAAAAATGGGAAATGGACAAAGAAAAAAATACACAAAACTATTCCTGTGTGTTATAACTGATACAAAGCAATCATCACAATAAGGATGTCAAAAGATCCCAGAAAACAAACCAGCCATCAAGAAGTACTTGATCTCTTTGCCAAGGACAAAATGGGTTGGGAATGTAAAACTCATTTGTAGAATGTGACAAAAGGGGTTGATGAAAGATTATGAGCAGTTCAGTTCACAAAACAATGTATAGAGTGACTTGCCAGGCAACTGCAAAGTGGATTCCTAGTCAGGTAGGAAGTTAAACTAACTGGACTCTGAGCTCAAATCCTACCCGAAGATTCCAGACTTTCCTGACTTTATAGCCACACTTTATATGTGACTGTCAAGTACATGGAGACCATTATTTGGAGGAAGGGGGAAAGGAATACATATGTGTATAGGACCTACTACGTTCTAGTCACTGTGATAAGCACCTTTTACAAACACTTCATTTGGTCCTCACAGCAACCTTTTAAGGTAGGTGCTATTACTATCCCCATTTTATGGTACAGGAAACTGATGCAAACAAACTGGGGGATGGACTTGAACTCAGATCTTCCTGACTCCAGGCTCAGTGTCGTATTCATTGTACCATCTGTTGACCATGATCTGATAACCATATAACCCTCAGCCAAGCTGCTTTCTGCCTCTGCCAGCTTCCTATTGGCCTCTGAGTTGCAGACCCAGGGTGAGGCATTCTTCTGGTGACACTCTCAAGCCACCAAGTTTACTTGCCAATGAGGAGGCAAGTGTGACCTGACACCAATAGTATTCAAAGTCAGGACTTGAGGTGTGGCTTTTAGTCCTTTATTTCTGCTGGCCCCTGCCCCCGGCAAGTCCCCAGAGCAACTCTGAGAAGGGAAGGATGGAAGAGAGGCAGCATTATAGGAAGGGATTTCTCCTCTGCCTGATACTCTATGTTCTACTTCAAGGTAAGACAGGAGCAGGGGCAGGGGATAGAACATAGCTGGCTTCCCAGAAGCACCCTTCATTTTATTTTTTTTCCCCATCATACCTATCTCTTGACTTTGCTTCTGTCCCAGATGGAAACTCAACTATGCTAGGCCTTGACCCTTCCTGACTGCCTACTTCTGCTTCTATTTTGCCATGTCACCTCTGCTGCCCACCTCTCTAATTCTCTTTCATTCCAGGTAAAACACCTATACCTACAGTATCTAGGTGCCCACTGACATTAAAACTAATGCCATCTCCCCACCTCTGGAGACAAGTGGTGTGGGTTAAGTGATACTGAGACATATGTATTTTTAATTTTATTGCTATATTTTGTTTTCACATCATCTATATTTCCAAATGTAACCATCCCCCTGGGGGGCAGCTAGGTGACCCAGTGGATAGAGCACCAGGTGCAGTCAGGAAGACTCATCTTCCTGAGTTCATATCTGAACTTAGACACTTGCTAGCTGTGTGACCCTGGGCAAGTCACTTAACCCTGTTTGCCTCCGTTCTTCATCTGTAAAATGAGCTGGAGAAGGAAATGGCCAATCACTCCAGTATCTTTGCCAAGAAAACCCACAACTAAAAATGACTGAGCAACAGAACAACCCATTCCTCTCTGCTCTCCCAGAGAGCTATTCTTTATAATAAAGGATAAAAAGGAATCAGCAATATTAATCAATACTCCCCCCAAAAGTATGACAATATATGCAGCACTCCACACCCATAGCTCCCCACCTACGCAAAGAAGTCTATGGGGAAATGAGGGGCCTTCCCGTATCTCTTCTTTGCGACCGAGGTAGGTCATTATAATCATGCAGCATTACGTTTCAATTGATTTGTTGTGGTTATTTCTTCTATTTAGATTGTTATAGTCTTTGGAAATATTTATTTTCTAGATTCTGTGTATTTTACTCTGTATCACTTCACACAGCTTTTTCCATACTTCTTTGTATCTGTCATAGTCATGTTTTCTTGCACAGTAACATTTCTTTCCATTCCTGTGCCACATGTTTCACCATTGCCTGATCAAGGAGTATCTACTGTGTTTCCAGCTCTTGGCTCCTTCAAAGAGGGCTGTTACAAATATGTTGATTTATACATTTATTATTATTATTTCCAAATGTATTTATCATATTTAGTATGCATTTGATGAAAGGCAGTATGGCATAAAGAACAGAGAGCCACCCTCAGACCTTGGAACTAACTCTGTGACCCTGGGCCAGTCACAATCTCTTAGTGTCCTCAGCAACTCCTCATAGAGCAAAACTTGCAGAGCAGGTGTCTATCTGCATGGGTAGAGGGAGTTTCCTCCCCTGGGAGTTTCTTTACTGAGGAAATTACAAGCCCAATCCTATCTCTACCCCCAAGCACTTTGTACTTTACTCAGAATAACCTTGCGTGACTACTGGCTAGTCTCATTGTCCTCACTTTACATATGACAAAACTGAGATATGGGGAATTATAGCAAATGATGGCTAAGATCACACAGTTAACAAGTAGGAAACTTGAGTCCCCAAACCGGGTCTTCCTGGTTCTAAAAGGGACTAGAATCCCATTGTGTTCATTGCTTGTTTTTTTTTGTTTTTTGTTTTTGCCATTTATATTACAAGGGGAGAGATGGATGCAGCAGGAGGAGGGTTAAAGATAATATTAAATGAGAAATGGTAACAGACACCACTAGAAGTCACCTCCCCACCCCACCCCACCAAGGTATTCTGCCTCTGGTCCAAGAAGAGGGTAGATCTGTAATGTATCTAATGGGATCCATCTACATAGTAGAATGTAAACACCTTGAAGGCAGGGATTGTTTCATTTTATGTCCATAAGTCCAGTACCCAACACGGTGCCTGGCAAGAGTAGGCACTTAATGGGGTTCATTGAGTTGGACATAGAATAATTTGTCAGTGAGGACTCCAGATGTTGATGCCGATGACTCAAGGGCCCCAGTTGTTGGTGATGGTGACTTCCATGGATCCTTGGGAAAATGAGTCTGGGAACCCTATGGAGTAAAGCTTTTCCTTTGGTGCTTTCTCTCTTCACTACCTTTAGAGATGACTGCATGAAAGACTAGATAATATACTCATTAAATTCATACATAAAATGGCACTAGAAGGGACAGCTATGTTAGATAATACAACTGGGCTCCCAAAATCATGATAGGTTAGAAGATTAGAAATTAGAAAAAGTTAATTAGAAAGTAATTAGAAAAAAAACCCATTTAATTGGGATAAATATCAAATACGACTCCTGGACTCAAAATACCAACTTCACAGTGTAGAACATGGGAGCTGCAGCAAGAAAACAATTCATGTGAAGAAGAGCCAGGGGCATCTCTTGGGATATAGGAGCAACATGCGTCAATAGCATGTCACAAATGGCAGAAAGCTAATGCATGCCAAGGCTACATGAAGAGGGGCTTGGAGTCCAGAACATGGGAGGTGACAGTTTGGCTAGCTCACCTCCACAAGTGTCGGGATCATTTTACAAAGAGCAAAGCCATGACAATGCAGTCTGAGGAGGGCAGCAGGATAAGAGAAGGGCCTGGAGACCATGCCATTCAAGGGACAGTTAAAGGAAGTAGAGAATTAACTTGAAGGATAAAGAATGCTGGGTCTGGAGTTAGCAGAGCTGGGTTCAAATGCCAACTGTGCCCATCCTGAGCAAATTTTTGTTGAGTCATTCTTCAGTCCCATTTTCTTGGGTTTTCCTGGCAAAGATACTGGAGGAGTTGGCCATTTCCTTATCCAGCTCATCTTACAGATCAGGAAACTGAAACAAACAGGGTGAAGTGAATTCCTCAGGATTACATAGCTGGTAAGTGTCTGAGGTTGGATTTGAACTCAGGTCTTCTTGACTCCAGGCCTGCCCCTCTACCCATTGTGTCACCTAACTACCCCTTGAGCAAATTTACCTCTTCTCTGGGACTCAGTTTTCTCATCTGTAAAATGAGGGAGTTGGATTGTATGACTACTTTTCCAAGTCTTATTCTACAATTCTCTGAAGATTTAAGGAAGGACATGCTGGCTGGGCTCTAGTATTTGAAAAGGCTATCATATGGAAGGGGGATTAGATTTGTTTTCTTTGGTCCCAGAGATTAGAAATTGGAGGAAATGACTAAGGAGGGCAAAGCAGAAAATTTACACTTATCAGCAGGTGAAAAAATCCTAATAATCAGAGCTCTTCTGCAGTGGAATGGGCAACTTCAAAGGAAGGGGGCCCTGCCCAAGTAAAGTGGGTCTTTGGATATAAGCAAGATAGTCATTTGTTAACCAAGATAAAGTGGCACAGTGCCTAGAGTGCTGGTCCTGGGGCCAAGAGGACCTGAGTTCAAATCCATTCTCAGACAGAGCTGTGTCACCCTGGGCAAGTCACTTAATAACCTCTGACTGCCTCCTTTCCCCATCTGTAAAATGGGGACAATAACAGCACTTACCTCACAAGTTATTGTGAGGATCAAATGAGATCGATCATATTTGTAAAGCAGTTTGCAGAGCTTCAAATGCTATGAAAATGCTGGTTATTATCATTATTCTGGGTCTAGAGCCAAGAGGGACCATAGAGGCCAAAAGTTAAGCTCTCTCTTTTCACAAAGTAGGAAATGAAGGCAGGTAGAGGTGAAGTGACTTGCCCAGGGTCACACATCCAGTGTGTATTAGAGAGAGGATTAGAACCCAGGTCTCCATGATTCTGAGGCTGGTTCTCTATCCATGACACCACATGGAGTAGGATATATTGCTCTAGACTTGGAATGAGGAAGACACAGGTTTGAATGTCACTTCAGACATTTTCTAATCATGTGACCATGGGCAAATCACTTCACCTTTCTATCCCTCAAGCAACTGCTCTGTACCAGTAGGAAGGGTTCTCAGTTCCAAATGAAGACACAAGCCTGATCTAAAAAAGCAAAAACTGTCAAGCAATTTCTCCTTCAGTAATGTCCAAAAGGATGGCCTTTGAGGCCCCTTCTCCTTCTGAGATGGGAGCTAAGTGGGAGCACAGGTAACATCCTCAATAACAAATAACAAATAATACCCTGAATTGTAACAACAACAGTAATAGTATCTAGGTGCTTTAGCTGCCCAGGTATTCTCATCCTTGTTTCTTTGCATTGCTGTACAAGATGATAGACCTGTATAGTGAGGGGAAATGAAGGCCAATTCCTCCTTGACCTGGATGGAAGGTCTGTGGCAAGACAGAACATCCTAGAGATGGCCTGCAAGGCTGGGAAGGTTGAGGGTGGGACAGCTAAGGGATCGTCACTGGCCCAGGGCTGACTTTTCAGGTAGGTTTTGCATTAGTGGCAGGAACCCTACAGGAAGTGAGGTCTGAGAACTGACCACAACAGCTTCCTCCATTTGCCTATGAGAGAGTCTCTTATGCCATTGTCTGATGGCACTGAGAATCTGGTCATTGTGAATCAGGGGTCACCTGGAGATTGGGGAGAGTTTATACAGGTCCCCCAATATGTCCTTTCAGTATTCCCTCTGAAAAGGTCACCATAACCCTGGGTCACCATAACCCAGGGCCTGCCTCCATCTCATGTAGGAAACTATAGGAATGGCATTCTCTGTCTTCCAGGTTCCCCATCCTACATTGGGAGCAGTGATGCCTACACCATCAACTGCACAGGCTTTGACCTATATGGGGTGGATCCTGCTGCCTTCAAGTCAGTGTTCGATAGAAAAGCCTTCCGTCCTGTTATCAACAACAGCGTTCCCACCCAGGTCAACATCTCCTTCACCCTGTCTGCCATTCTGGATGTGGTGAGTCCTGACCCCTGCCATACCTCCCTGGGCCCCAAATACAGAGGGAGAATAACAGAATGAGTGTTGGCTTTGATGTCAAAGGACTGGTTCCAGTTTCCTGGACCTCCTGTTACCTGTGTGGTGGTGGAAAAGTCACTTTCCCATGTAGGTCTACTCAAAGATGATCTTTCTGCAATGAATTCAATTTCTCCCAAGTTGGATTCCATCAGGAATTTACCACCAGCAACCTAGACCCAATGGTTTCCATGGGGCAGCAGATAAAACACTGGGCTTGGAGTGAGCTGACAGCTGAATTCAAATCCTGCCACTGACACTTACTAGCTCTATGACAATCAGCAAGTCCCTTGAAATCTCTGAGACTCAGTTTCCTCACCTGTAAAATGGGAATTGTTAAGATATACACATGAGTGAAGCACTCTTATGTAGGCCTCTCTGGCCCCAGTTTTCCCACCTGTCAAAAGGGTGAAACACTTTGCAGAGAATATCATACATAAAATACTTTTCAAACCTTCAGACATTACAGATATGCCAAGCATTATTATTTTTACCTCTGCCCCAAAACCTACCCTCATCTCTTTGGCTTACTTACCCACTTGGACTCATCTTTGTTCCCTTCCTTATGGCTGAAAGATATATTTGTCACATGGGATAGATAGCCCGGGAACTTAAGAGCAGGAAAGGAGGCTGGTGTGGGGCTGGTCAGCCTGGGCTACTCAAGCTTCATGGGAACCTCTTCCTTAGGATGCCCAGATTCAGCTCCTGACGTCCTTTCTCTGGGTGAATATGGTAAGACCAATGCTCCCACTGAGTTCTGCTTCTTCTGCTCCTTGGATCACATTTCCTATGGCTGGTGGGGCCCAGGGAATTAGACAAGGCCACTCCACACTGAGTCAGTTGTCTGTACTTAGCCAGACTTCTCTCTGTCCAGTTTGTCTCCCCTATCAGTTCTCTGGGGGCAGGGATGGCTTCTGTTTTTGCTTTGTGCTTAGCATGGTACCTGGTACTGAATGTGGGCTTGATCAAGGTTTGTTGATTGGGCAAACAAAGTTTCTTGGGCAGCCAACCAGTCAAGAAGGCAGAGATGGAAGAAAGGCCCAGAGAGGGTGGGTGGTCAAGACCAAGGGGCCCAAAGGCAGGAGGTGAGTAGAGGTTCTCACCTTGAGGGCACTAGAAACCCAACTCAAGGTCTCCCTGGAATTGAAGCCACTAAGGAGACAGATGGAACCTGAGATCAGGGGTTAAGAGGACATGATGTATGACTTAAAGAGGGAATAACATGCTCACTCAATTTGGTATGAAAATCTATTTTACACTACAGGAAAGTAGGGAAGAAGGGGACAAGTGGGGTGGGGGGGATGATAGAAGGAAGGGCAAATGGGGAAAGGGAGTAACTGGAATAAACACTTTTGGGAAGGGACAAGGTCAAATGAGAGAATAGAATAAAGGAGGGGACAGGGTAGGATGGAAGGAAATATAGTTAGTCTTACACCACATGACTATTATGGAAGTCTTCAGCAAAACAACACATATATAGCCTGTACTGAATTGCTTGCCTTCTCAGTGGGGATGGATGGGGAGGGAGGAAGGGAGAGAAGTTAGAATTCAAAGTATTAGAAATGAATGTTGAGAATTATTATTGCATATAACTGGTCATCTTTACCCATCCTCCACTGCTCTGGACTTTAGATTTGGGACAATGCATTCATTAGCTGGAATCCAGAAGAGTGTGGAGGCCTAAAAAAGATCAGCGTGGCTGCCAAGAACCTCTGGCTCCCCGACATCTTCATCATAGAGTTGTGGGTATTAGGCCAAGAAGAGAAGGGGACCCTCCCCGCCCCAGGGAAGGACAGTGTCCTGAAGAGAACACACTGACAGGGGGTAGCCTTCCAGGCCTAGGATAGTGGGATGGAAGAGAGGTTGGGGAGTGGGGGAGAACTGAGGAGCACAGAATGGCCAGAGATGATGTCTTGGCAAAAGTAGAAAGGGAGAAGGAACTAGAAGGGAAGTATACAGAGTGATAGGAAGAACGGTGGCTTTGAGTCAGAGGACTTGGGTTCAAATGTCACCTCCGATGCTTGGAACAAGTCACTTCATCTTCCTGAGCCTCAGTTTCCTCATCTGTAAAGTTGAAGGGGTAGGACTAGATAGTCTCTGAGGTTCCTTCCAGTTATAGAGATATGATCCTCAGTTACTTCCCCTCTGAGTCTCGGTTTCCTCATCTGTAAAAGAAGGGGGTTGGGCTAGTTAGCCTCTGAGGTCCCATACAGCTCTAGCTCTAGGATCTGTGGCCCCACCTCCCACACCTCTCCTATGCAGCATGGATGTGGACCAGACTCCACCCAGTCTCTCTGCATATGTGCGAAGCAATGGCCGGATCCGATATGATAAACCCATGAAGGTGACAAGCATCTGTAACCTGGACATCTTCTACTTCCCCTTTGACCTACAGAACTGCACCCTAACCTTCAGCTCTTTCCTGTATACAGGTAAGTGTAATGGAATTTCCATAAGCGCTTTAGGGCTTAGCATAGTCTTTGGTATATAATAAGATTTAATAAATATTTGTTGACTGACTGGTCAAATCTAATGAGATGGTGTGTATGTGTATGTGAAGAGCTTTGAAAACCTTAAACATAGCTATATATGTTAGTTATGATCATTAATTATTATTATTTTTACTTTCGGTTGACCCTCTCCAAATCATAAGGAATAGTAAAGACCCGGAAAAAGGTCTGGAGAGATGATGTTGAAAGCTACAGGGGAGTTGTGGAAATTAGAAAAGAGGAAGAAGACTCGAAATGGTGCAAGTAGGTGGGTGAGCCAGGAGTAGTTCTGGAAACAAAATTGCAGAGTGGGAGCCAGTATCTGTGCATCCCTGTTTGTCCTCTGGAGACTTCACAGTGAAGCACAGGGGACTCTGCTGACTCCCAAATACATACTGATATGCCATAGAGAATGGCACTTTCAGGGGCAAAGAGCGTGTGCTATGTAGAAAAAGGCATTTGAAAGCACTCCTCATTGTCCAATGAGGATCAACTCTGCTGACTCAGTTGGGTCTCCTCTGCAGTGGATAACCTGTTGCTGGGCATGGAAAGGGAAGTGTGGGAGATTGCGGACAATTCACGTAATATCATTCGGACTCAAGGGGAGTGGGAACTCCTGGGCATCAACAAAGCAACCCCAAAGTTGGCAGTGGGTTCCAGTCTTTACGACCAGATCATGTTCTATGTGAGTTCATATATCCTTGTTTTTATCTTTCTCCCCAAGCAATGCCATTGTGACTCATTCAAGAGGCACCCAGTAGTGGGCTGGAGTCCCTCTTGGCAGGTCCTGTGATTAAGCATGCTCTCCTTTCCATATGTACTGGAAGAGAACTGTCAGATGGACAGAAAGTGTAGGGAAGGGCCTAAAAGCACCACAAATGTCAAGAATGGAGTTGGCCATCTAGATGCCCCAAGTCACAGGTCCTGGGTTCAAATCCAGGCTTTCTTCCTATATAAGCTGAGGTGAGTCACTTAAGCCCTGTGGTCTCAATTTCTTCATCTGTAAAATGACTCAATGGCTTTTGAAATCCTTTCTAAATCTATAAAACTAGAAAATTATCACCAGATTAGATGAGCAATAAAAAGTCTTGTCTGCCCCCAGACACCTGAAAAAGTTGTTTTCCTGGAATGGCAGGAGAAAATCTGGAGAAGACACAAAGCCTGAAGATGAAAATGCCCTTTGTTTTTGAAAGAATTGTAATTTTTATCTTGTGAAGAGGATGAGGAGGATTGTTGTTAAGAGACCGTGTTATCCTAAGTGCACTAAATGCTGTGGGGCAAAGCACAGTCTTCCTTCCTTCCTTACTAGTAAAGTCCAGAATAATTGTTGGGTTAGACAACAAAGTTAGGAGTTGTCACCAGAAGCCAACAGTGAAAATGTACATTACCTAAGTAAGCTATAAGAGTTCTCCCTATGGGCACATTACTGTAGGTTAGAGGTTCAATTCAAGAAGTTGGCACATGAAGTCCTGAAGGGCTTACTCCCATATTTAATTTTATCATCCTGAGATGTAGGGTAATCCGGGGATTAATTAATAAAACTTCAGCATATCTCTCAATGAAATGAGCTTAAAATCCCTACCCCAGTTCATAAAATCAACTGGAGAAACCTTTCCTAATAGTGTTTTTCATATCTCTCTAAATAGCAGATTCTGTAATGCCAACAGGCAGCATGTCACAGTGGGAAGAAGGCTGGCCTAGGAGCCAGGAAGTCCCAGGTTCTAGTATTCCCTCCTACACGTAGTGGCTGTATGATCCTAGGCAAGTCATGTAACTTCTCAGTGTTCTGTCCAGCAAATCTCTAAGCTTCTAAGCTGAAGAAAAGGTATGATCCTGCATTGATTAGAGGGGAGTTTCTTCATCTTGAAATTTCCTGTGCCAAAAAAAAATCACAGGTCCAATTCCTATCCTTATCTTATTAATAATGTAATTAAATATGAAACAAAGACATGGTTCATTATTTTTAATCATATAATAATTTAGAGTAATTATTTTAACTGTACAAATACATTGATTGTTAGAGGGAGTTTCATCATCTTGGAGTTTCCTATGTCAATAACATCACAGGTTCAATTCCTATCCCTATCCTATTAATAATGTTATCAATTATAAAACAAAAACAGACAATTATTTATAGTAATATAATACTGTATAATAATTATTTTAACTGTGCAAATGATCAGAGCTAGAGTCATCTCAAACCATCCCTGAAGCAGCAGATAACTTCACTTCTGAGAACATAGTCCCACACCATCTAATATGTTAGGATAGCAAAGTCTCTACAAGAATCCCCCTCATCTTCTTTACATGTAAAGGCTCCAGTACTTCAAACAGCGTCTTCATCTTCTTTGTTTGTGTCTTGTTCAGCTTTTCTCCAGCCTTCACTCTTCAGAATCTCCCTTTGTACTAAATCTCCATAAAATCTTTTTTTATAATGTTTCTTCCTAAGAGTTAAGACAGTTCTAACAAGGAAAGAAGTTCATCCTCACCGTATTTTCTACAACCTCCTTGAAGATCAAAGTTAAAACTTGAACTTTTCTTGATTCCATAGGGAGAAGCCCCTCATAGAATGTCAGTTATAGCTACAACTCTTTGCTTCTTAAACAGAAAATGGTAGTTTCTAAAGCTGCTGTAGAGGAGGCTTCTGGTATAGGGATTACATAAGTAAGTAAAGTATGTAACAAGTAAATAGAAATGTTTGAAAGGACAGCACTAGCACCTGGGGGGTGGGGGTGGGTTCAGGATAGTTCCCGAGAAGGCAGTGGTCTTTGTGCTGAGCCTTGAGGGAGTCTGGGGATATCAATGAGGCAGATGTGAGGAGGGGGAGGACAGCTGGCACAAAGGCAGAGATCCTGGAGATAGAATAGCATAACCCAGGAACAACGGATAGCCCAGTCTGGGTACAATAGGGAATGAGGAAAGCCAGGAAAGGGCAGTAAGTCAATAGGAAGTGAGTGGAGGTCAGATGGGAGCTTGGGTTTCAGTCTCGAGGCACTACGGAGTCACTGCAGTTGACCAAGCAGATGCAGGGCATGTTTCAATCTAGACTTTACATTATCTTCCATTTTTTTTTATCTTTTGGTTTTGTTTTTTAACTTCTTGGTTTATCTCATAGTTATTAGCTTCCCTGAACTCCACTCTCTTTTAAAGAACTATTTTCTTCAGTGAGCTTTTGAACCTTCTTTTCCATTTGGTTAATTCTGCTTTTTAAAGCCTCCTTCTCCTCATTGGCTTTTGGGACCTCTTTTTCCAATTGAGTTGGCCTATTTTTAATGGTGTTATTTTCCTCAGCATTTTTGGGGTCTCCTTTAGCAAGCTGCTGACTTGCTTTTCAAGCTCTTCTAAGGCTTGAACTCATTTCATATTCATTTTGGAGGTACTGGAGGCAGAAGCCTTAACTTCCTCTGACAGTATGCCTTGTTCTACTTCATCCAAAAGGATGGAAGGAGACACCTGTTCACCAAGAAAGTAACTTTCTATGGTTTTATTTTTATTCCCTTTTTGGGGCATTTTCCCAGCCAGTTACTTGACTTCTGAATCCTTTGGCAAGAGGATGGTCCTAGAGCTCCTCCTCCCCCTAGTAATGTGCTCAAGGCTGAGGTTCAGATCAGCCGCTCAATTCCCCCAGAGGCTTTAAGCTGAACTTCCTGGACAATGGACCCAGGCTGCTTCCACAGCCACCTTAGCTGCCTGCTGTTGCTGCTGCCATTGCCTCTGCCACCACCTGGGGTCAGTGCTGGGGGACCCCAATCCCCTCTCGCCCAGCTGGGAAAGCCCTCCCACACTGACCTTTGGAGCTTTCTTTGTTGCTTGTGGGTTGAGGGATCTGGGACCCTCCCTGCTGAGAATTCTGCCCCAGGTCCTGTTCCTCCCAGTACCAGCTCTGCTCAGTGACTGGTGAGATAGACCTTTCCTCTTGGCCTTCCAGGTTACCTTTGGCTGGAAACCTCTTTTACTCTGTTGTTCTGTGGCTTCTGCTACTCTAGAATTTGTTGAGAGTCCTTTTTACAGGTATTTTGTGGGCTATGGGGGCAGAGCTAGAGTATGTGCATCTTTCTACTCCACCATCTTGCTCTGCCCCCTCAATCTAGACTTTAAGGTTATCACTGGTGTCTGTGTGAGGACGACGCTGGAGAGAGAAAGATCAAAAAGCAAGCAATGGCAAAAGTAGAGGATAAATATGCTTCACACCACGGTAGAGGTCAGTCAGTCAGTCTATAAAGACTTATTAAGTACCTGCTGTGTGCCAGGCAGACCTTTGGTGGTAAATCTGAGATGAGAGGGTCTAGCTTAGTCAGAGAGGAAGGAATCTTTCTATACTACCAAGTTTTGATGAAGGCTATCCCTAGCTGCTCCCTGCATTGAGTTCAGACACCCTTCCTCCTCTGTTTCCTCCTTCTCTCTCCCCTTTTCCAGGTGACTATCCGACGACGGCCCAGACTCTATGTCATAAATCTTCTGCTGCCCAGTGGATTTCTGATAGCAATCGATGCTCTAAGCTTCTTCCTGCCAATTGAGAGTGGCAACCGAGCCCCCTTCAAGATGACCTTGCTGCTGGGATACACTGTCTTCCTGCTCATGATGAATGATTTATTGCCACCCAGTGGCACCCCACTCATCAGTATGGTTCCCTCCACTGTGGGAAGGAAGAAGAGAGGGAAGGGGAGAAGTAGGGGGGGGGTCTGAGGGGCAAGGGATGCTGGGAAAGGGTATTATCATAGGATTGGGGTTGGGATTGGGGAAAGGTCACAGGAGGAGGTTGGAGGTCACTCTGGCCCTTCCTCACTGAGCCCCCTCCCCATATGACCCTCAGGTGTGTACTTTGCTCTGTGCCTGTCCCTGATGGTGGTCAGTCTGCTGGAGGCTATCTTCCTCACCTACCTTCTTAATCTGGTTACTACGCATCCCCCACCCATGCCTCACTGGCTCCATTCACTGGTATTGTGCTACCTCAGGGCAACAACCTGCGCCAAGAGATCCCAGAAAGAAACCAGGGGCACTGGCCCCAACTTCATCCATGTGCCTGGTAACTGACAGCAATACAACCACACTCTAAATAGTTCCACTTCTCAGTTTCTAATTATGACATCCTTTCCAACCCATGACTGAGCCCCTGTCCTCAGGTGACAGGAAACTAAGAACAATGAACCCATTCAAACAAAGGTAAACAAAAGAAGTTTAAATGTAAAGCCCTAGGCTTGGGTTCAAAAAAATCAAATGAACAAGTAGAGGATTAGGGAGCCACAGCAAGATAATAAATCACATGAAAAAAGATCTGGAAGTCTTAGGTGAGCACATGTTTCATATGAATCAACACTTTGGCAAGATTGTCCAAGAAGTGGATCTCATCTGATGCTGTATTAATTCAAGCATAGCATTGCAAACAAAAGAGATGATTGTCCAGCTGACTTCATTCCAGTCAAAGCTTATCAGGGATGTTTTGGTCAATTCTGGGTCCCAACGTTAGGAAAAACATTGATAAACACAAGAGTGCTCAGAGATGCAACCAGGGTGGTGAAGGGGCACAAAATCCTGGTTCTGGGAGGATCAATTAATAAAAGTGACTGGAATTTACATGGCCCTTTAAATTTCGCAAAACATATCTGAACTTCACAGACAATCCTTGGAAGTAGGTACTACAGGTAACATTCTCATTTTACAGATGAGGAAAGTAAGGCTCAGAGAGTTCTCTCTCTCTCTCTCTCTCTCTCTCTCTCTCTCTCTCTCTCTCTCTCACATTATTGTCACAGGCAGGATTTGAATCCAGGGTCCAGTACTCTGTCTTCTACATCATGCTATCTCTCACTTAGTGGGGACATGATACCCATCTCAAATTTTTGATGGCTCATCATGGAGAAGGTGGAACAGAATTGTTCTGTTTGACTCTAGAAGGAAGAAGCAGAATGACTGGAATTTGCAGATTTCAGCTTGATATAAGAAAAAAAATTCCAAAGCAATAGACTGTACAAAATTGTAAGAGATTTCCTCAGGTGGTAGTGAGTTCCTTTCTGTGGAAGCCTTCCAACAGCATGTAGAAAACTACTTGGGGATGCTCTTCAGGCAGGGCTTGGACTAAATGATTTCTGAGGTTCACACACACACACACACACACACACACACACTCACACACACACACACACACACTCACACACACACACACACACACACATATACGTGCACATACACAAACACTAAAATTCTATGATTTTCTCCATAGGGCTGATGGAGCCTGTGGTTATGGCAGCATGGGTACCAGGCTGTAGCGAGGCCAGACTAAATGGAGACCCAGGATCATCAAGGGTGCCTTTGGAAGAGCAGGACCAGGGGCAGCCAACGGTAAAGTTGTGGAGGACATTCTGCCATATTCTGGACTCGCTGCTCTTCTGGGTTTATTTGCTGTTCATGAGTTCCTCTCTCATCACAGTCATTGTTCTCTGGAGCTCCTAGAAGTATGGTGACCCCCCTCCAACTTCTGCTTACACTAGCTTTCAGTGAACAATAAATCATCCCCTATTCCCTTGTTCCAATGGTCATTCCTGTCCATGGCTCAGTTCACCCCGAGTCCTCAGCCCAGTCCTAGGCAGTTTCCTGACTCCTTGAAAGCCGATGTCCTTGCTCCTACCCTCCTATAGCTTCCTCTGCACCTTCTGTCCAGACCCAACCTTTTTATCCCTTGAGGATCTGCCCAGGGGAGCCATCCATCATTGAGCTGTCCTAATAAATCATTTTGCAGAGAGCACTGGTTCCTCAGAGTATTTGTCACAAGCATACAGAATACCAGGGATGAGCATTTTGATGAGCTGAGACTGTTGGAACAAGAGTCTTGCCGACTTGTGGCAAATGTCTGCTGTCCCAGACTAATGAGAATCTTTTTTTTTAATTTTTCACATTGTTTCCCAGACTTTTCTTGGGAAAACAACTGTTTTGTTCTCATTTTAAATTCCTATAAAGTATTTACAAGTATACACAACTTTTTGATAAATTTCAAATGCGATCTTTGTACACTTACTTTCCCGCTCTTGTCTATCTACAAAGGCAGCTTTGTACCTATAATCATGAAATGTCAATGATCAAAGGGACTTTAGAGATCATCTAATCCATCCCATTCATTGTACAAAAAAGTAAACCCAGGCCCAGAGAGAGGAAATGACTTACTCAAGGTCATAAGGCAGTAAGAGGTACAGTTGGAATTGGATCTAGGACTTTTGATTCCTAATCCCGTGTCTTTCCCATTATAGTAGCCTTTCTTCTGATTATTCATTTTCCACATGATTTCATAGGAAAGGGATTTTTTAAAAAAGGCAAAGGGTGGATTTTAAAAAACAGATCATTATTTATTACATAGAACCTGGAGTAAACTCCCACATGTTGGTCCCATGGAAAAGGAACCTCATTCCAAGGGCTCTGGATGGAGACAGACATAGCTCATGAGCCCCTGCCCACTGAGGCCAATCATCCAGAAGATGTTTGTTCAAAAAACTTTCCATTTTTTTAATTAAAAATTCACTTAAATTCTTTTTAAAAATCAAATAGCATAGTGAGTGGTGACTAAAAACATTATTCCCCTATTCACCGTGAGGCATGTACTCTCCAGGTGACCACACCATGAATGAGGGAGGGAACATGTGTGGAGAATATACTTGACTGAGGAAATGTGAACATCAGGGACACCTAACCAGGAACATGCAGAGAGGGCATGACATGCGGGGCCAGGAAAAATGGGAGAGAAAACCCCGAGAACACATGTGGACAGGGACCATTCATTGGCGGGCCGACTTTGATCTTGGAAGTGCAGAGTTCCTGCTGGCCTCTCTCTCTGCTGTGCACATTGTCTCTTCAGCTCATTGTCTCTGAGGAATGTGTCTTCTATAAATATAAATGTGCTCGATAATTATCTTCTGATCTCCTGAACCTGGTGAGCTTTCATTTGCCAGTTTTTTCCAGTCCAGCTATTGCTGTCTCTAGAACCACCTACTCAGCCCTCCCTCACTCAAAACGGTCAAGTGCAAGTCATGCCATTATTTCTCTGATGGCACGGTCTTCTTTGGCAATGAAGGACGAGCACACACATACACACCATCTACTAGGGTGCAGAAGCTACCTCCCTACCAGGAAGAGATACTCTCTTTTATCACATGGGCTATGAGCTACCACTCTCAGGCAAGCCATTAAAAAAGGTAAATTCAATTATGAAGGAGGCTCATGTACAAAATGGATCAAGGACCCCAGACTGGAGGCTAGCTGCCTTTCCTTTGGTTTTAGCACTTCCCCTCACCTCCCCTTTCCTGCTGGCACTTTCCAACACTGACTGGAGATTCCTGAGTAACAAAGAAGATACGTTAGGGAAAAAACTAATGAGAAATCCATGTTCTTTTCTCTTCTCTCTGAAACAGCTAGTTTATTCAAATCAAGTGAATAAAGGCATGTCATAAATCAGAACACTTCTGTATACTTATACATTTTAGAAATAATTGGATTTTGTTGCTGAAAGAAATTCTGTGCTATTTGGACTTGGCACATTTCTCCTGCTGGCTATGGTACTGTAGGTTCCTCTCCAGTTCCCCTCCTGGGTACTACCCCTACTCATACACATACACATGTTGGTTCTCCAGAGAGCCAACCACCCCCAAACATAAGGTACTCAGGGTCCTTATTCCTAAAACTATGTAGCTGATGACCTCCCCCTGCCCCACCCCTCTGTGTTTTTTATAGTCATTCAATAGATATAATTTTGTTACTGTTGTTCAGTTGTTTCAGTCTTGTCTAACTCTTTGTGATCCCATTTGGTGTTTTCTTGGCAGAGATCCTGGAGTGGGCTGCCATTTCTTTCTCCAGATCATTTGACAGATGAGGAAACTGAGGCAAAAAGGGTTAAGTCACACAGCTAGTAAGTGTCTCAGGCCAGGTTCCAGGCTCAGCATTCTGTCCACTGCATCACCTAGCTCCTGATATATTTAATTAACTCAAAGCAAAGGCATTTATAGAGATAACATCATAGGAGCAAAATATTACTCTGTAAACCTAGGATGTGCTCTCTTACAATGACTTTCAGTGAGAAAAGTAGCTTCCGCAAAGAATGTGCAGTACTTGGGAAAACATATGTAGACAACACACGTAGCCCATGTGACTCCCACCTCAGGGACAGCAGAGCTGTGATGGCCTCTCTTTGCTTCAGCTTGGCTGAGCAGGCCATTCAACTAAGCTACCTGGGCCTTCTCTCCACATCTCAACTCCAAACTACCAGGGTGAATTCTCTCTTCAGTTCCTACCTGGCTTTCTCTTCTCCTGCCAGAGGTCACACCCCTCAAGGCTACTGCCTGTCTTGACTCTCTCCTGGGCCCTGTTCCCCCCACACACACACATTCCATGATTTTATCAACTAGACCAAGGACAGGGAATTGATCAGGGGCTTCCTGATGAGCTCTCATCACTACTCTGTGATTTAATGGAAGCAGCCAAGTTCTTTGGACATCCTCCATTAAAATGCCTGCACCTTTGGGGACTTGGGGAGGGGAAGAGTGCAGAACGGCAATATTCTTTTGGATAGCATTTTAGGGGGAATTGTAGTTTTCTGTGAATAAAATGCTTATTGAGGTGGGTAGGATCAAGAAGGAGACCAAGGACTGGAAGGAGAGATGCCCACTTTGATTAGACCACATCCATAGAAGTGTATTTCATTTTAGGTGCTACATCTTAGAAGGAACATTCATTAAACACGTTCAGAGGAGAAAAATCAGAGAGGTAAAGGAAGTCTAACATACATCTGGACACAAATTAGGAAGGTACATTTCAGAAAAGGGAAGATTCCAGAGAAACCTCAGGGAGACATCTTCAAACATTTGAAGGAGATGGGGAAGTGGGATGGATGTGCTTCATTTGACCCCAGAAAGCAGAAACAAAAATAAAGAGTGGATGTGGCGAATTTAGGTTTGATATTGGAGAAAAAGCCCCCAAAGAACTTTCTAATAATTAGAACTGCTCTGAGGATTTAGAGTCAGACCTGAGTTTGAATCCTAGCTCTCCCAATTACTGCTTGTAAATCTGGACAAAACACTCAACCTCTCTGGTCCTCAGTCCTCATCTGTGATTTTCCCTTCCTCCCTTCCTTCCCCCCTGCCCCCAAAAAGAATAAACAAATGAGACCTGGTTCTCTGACCAGTCTCTGTGAGTATAGAACCTCTGATGCTCTGAAAAATCTGGGATCTCAACCATGGAAGTACTTTTGGTCCACAGATGCTCACTAGCCATTTTGCTAAACATCAACAGAAGCTAGCTTTCACGGCAAGAAAGCACAGTATTCAAACATTTTGGTTTAATTTACACTTCCACTGTGAAGGATGGTGGCCATTTGATGGCTTAAGTAAAATCCTGTCTCCTAATTATAAGAAGGGGGAAGGGCAGTATGGTATAGCATTGGATATTTAGAAGGGAGAAAATCTAGGAATCAGAGTGGGGAGGGCTTTTTAGACAAGGTCAGTGATGTAATTTTAACATCAGGGTATGCTACAGACCATCTGACCAGAAAGAGGAAATTGGTTTAGGAAATGGATCACAAGTCTGGTACTAAGGCATTATATTAATAGTAATGGTCAGGGGATTTCAATTGTCTGGACATCTGCTGGAGTAATCTCACGAGTCTCTCTTTTTCTCTCTCTCTCTCTTTCTTCTTCTTCTTCTTCTTCTTCTTCTTCTTCTTCTTCTTCTTCTTCTTCTTCTTCTTCTTCTTCTTCTTCTTCTTTCCCTCTCTCCCTCCCTTCCCCCCTCTCCTCTCTTTCATCTTCTGCTGCTTCTTTATTTCTTTCTCATCTGTCTCTCATTAAATATACAGATCACTCAAAGCTGAGAGGAATCATTCACATATCATATAACATTGTTTCAATCAGAGGTGTGCTGCTAAATGTTTAACAAGTTCTCAAAAAAAATGTACATGCATGCATTTTTAAGTTTCATCTGCATCACTTTTATGTATCACTTTCTTAAATCTAGACAATCAACAGTAAGAAAAAATAAATCAAGCATAATTTTGTAGCATTTGCCTATTTATGTAACACTCATACTAAAAATTCAACAATTGACCTTCGAGAACTGGTTCAAGCTGGCTCCAGCACACCTCTAGTTAGAATCTAAAAAGATCTAGAGAGGCAAGAGTATTGTGCCAAATATAAGATTTAATTCGATAGATTCACATTTAAAGTTTTATATTTGGGTTCAAAAAGTCAATTCACACAAATAAGATGGGAAGGCATAGTTAGATGACATTTTGCCTGAAACAAGATCTGGGGAGTTTCAGTGGATTTGCAAACTCAGTATGAGTCAGCAGGATGATATGGCAACTGAAAATGCTAATGGGATTTTGGGCTGCCTGGAGAGGCAGAGCTTACAGTAGTGAGAATGTGTTGTTGTTCAGTCCTGTCTGACTCTCCATGACCCCATTTGGGGTTTTCTTGGGAAAGATACTGGAGTGGTTGACTCTTTCCTTCTCCACCTCATTTTACAGATGAGGAAAATGAGGCAAACAGAATGACTTGGCCAGGATCACTCAGCTAATAAGTGTCTGAGGACAAATTTGAACTCAGGTCCTCCTGACTGCAGGCCCTGCAATCTATCCTCTGCACCACCTAGCCAAGGATATGCTAGTGCTGCTGTGTTTTACCCTAGTCAAACCACATATAGAATATTGTGTTTAATTCTGGGTACCCTGGTTTTATGATAAGCTGTAATACACATTGCTAGGCTGTAGAGCAACCAGAATGGCAAAGAACCTTGAATACAATGCATAACAATCAATCAACAAGCATTAATTAAGTGCCTACTGTATGCTAGGCAGGGCAGCTAGGTGGTATAGTGGATAGATCCCTGGGCCTGGAGTCAGGAAGACTCATCTACCTGAGTTCAAATCTAGGCTCAGACATTTACTAGCTGGGTGACCCTGAGCAAGTCACTTCACCCTGTTTGCCTCAGTTTCCTCATCTGTAAAGTGAGCTGGAAATGGCAAATTACTCCGATACCTTTGCCAAGAAAACCCCAGATGGGGCCATAAAGAGTCAGACATGACTGAAAAATGATTGAACAATGATGTAAAGATGAAGGAGGAGTGCATTTTGGGCACTGGGGGCTGGGCAGGACAGAGGTATAGGCAGGAGATGAAGCACCTGCACGGAAAGAAGACTGACTCACATACTGAAGAGTGTGGCTAAAAGAATAATGTCCAATGAGACAGGAAAGATAGGATGGGTGGGGGCAAATTGTGAGTCTTTAAAAAGCCCCAAGAGAGGAGTAGACACGTGATCCCAGAGGCAATAGGAAACCGCTGAAGTGCTCAGTTTTGGTTGTTGTTTTTTTAACTGACATGGCTAGTTTTGAACTTATGGAAAATCACGCTGGCAGCTGTGTGGAAGAGGGACTGCAATAGGGGAGGGAGCATGCTGGGAAGGCTGCTGCACCAGCCAAAAGGTGGGAGATAATCAGGCAATGAGAACCAACTAGGGAACCCTTTGAGGGTTTGGGGTTAACTGGTTGGCCACTAAAATGTCTTTCAAAGCTAAGATCCTGTGATCCTATGTGTGCCAGACCATGTCATACAGAATGGACACATAAGCACAGGATTTGAACTCAGGTCTTCCTAACTCTAGATATACTGCTCCACTGCACTCCGTAGCTGCATAAAGACAGGATCAGAAATGCTGAAGGTCAGAAGTCACAGGGTTGGGCAGGAAATAAGCCTGACTTAGGGGCAAAAGAAGTACCAGAGAAAGGAGGGGGCTACTGCTTAGGGGGATGGGATGGCGAGGGACAGTGCCAAGAGAAAACAGAGCTGCCCAATGTTATTTTGCTTCTGCTTTCTTGGCCAAGGAGGGGAAGGAATAAAACCAAATCCTAATTAAGGAGTAGATGCCCAAGACAGTGAAGGAGACAGAAAGTGAACACTGGGCAGCCACTGAGCCATTCACGTGACCTGGCCCAGGTGAGCCTTGTCCTCATGGCCTCAAAGCACTGGGGAGTATGATTTCTGAGCCACCATCTGAGTCACTATCAGAGAATGAGGACAGCAGGAGAGACACTGCAAGACTGCAGAAGGGCACAGAGACATTTAAATACTGATGCAGTTTCTATTCATGCTAAAAATCCTATCAATCAACAAAAGTAATTTCTTGCAATGATTCCTATACACTATACCTGTATATGTCTAGAGTCAAGCCAATCCATGTAGTGACCTCCCTTGGGACCATGGGGCTGTCTGCCAGGGGAACTTTAAACAGTTCTTCCTTTGCATTCCTTGCTTTTTCCCCCCAAGAACAGTGGCTCAGGACTACAATAAATGAGACATTTTCCTTGGTCCAGTGATCAGTCAGGGCTGCCAGACAGAGGCCTTGCTGGCCCGGTATTGGCCCAAACTCCCCTCCATCTTGGAGCAGAGCCAGACTTATAGTCCAAGCTGGGGACAAGGTTAGACCTTCTTTCCATGACCTTCTCCAGCCACTAAGGCCATTCACCAGGGAGTGGTCACCTGAAACCAGCAATATTCAAAACTGGAACTCAAGGTGTGGCCTCTGTTCCTTTAAGCCCTGGGCTTGAGCTCTGGCTGAATCCTCAGATAAGCCAAGTCACAAAAGATGGAAAGAGGCTGGCCTCACCAGGAGGGATGGCTCCTGTGTCTCATTCTCAGCCTTTTGCTTCAAGGTAAGTTGGGGTCAAGTATATGACACAGGAAAGGGACCTCCAGTCTAGTCCCCTCATTTTACAGCCCAAGAAACTGAGGCCAGGGAGGTCAAGCTCATAGGATCACAAGACCAGGTGAGGGACCCAAGGTTCAAAGAGATCAAGTACTTACTCAAAGTCACACAGATGGTAAACATCAAAGGTAGGATTTGAACGCAGGGCCTCCAACTCAAGTGCCCATGCTCTTGCTGTTATAGATAGGAGGAACCATTGGGGAACATTTGGGAAACTCCCTCAGCCCCAAGGCCAAGGAGCATTCTAAGTACTGGCATGATATTTTTTCCACAGAAACATTCTGAACTGAAGGCTGGGCCTCAATTTCCCTCCTGTAAAAAGAATAAAACTTGAAATGATAATGATAATAGGGGCTTCTCTGAAGCTTTAAGAATTTTAAAGCACTTTTCTCACAATCACCTTGGGAGAGAGGGAGGAAAAAATATAATCATGCCCATTTTTACAAATGAGGAAACTAAGGCTTGGTTGTCACTTTAATCTGTAGTGGGCTCCTTTTGGGCAGAAACCTTCCAGCAAAGGCTGGATGGGCTTTGGAATCGGAGATCCAGAGGCAGAAAGGACCTGGGAGGCCCCTCACCTGCCTCCTTCATTTTACAGACAAAGAAACTGAGGTTCAGACAGGATCAGACTCTTGCCTAAGTTCATACCACAAGCAGGTGCCGGAAGCATCATTCGAACCCCGTTCCTTGCCCTTGGCAACATGCATCCTTCCCACACCACCATGCCCTCTTGGCCACAGAAGTAATGTGTGGGAAGGGCTGAGATACAGGCCTCCTATTCTTTTTCTCTAGGTCTGCTGGCTTCCCATGCCACAGAGCATCTACCCAGGAGCTAGAGGCAGCTACATAGTCTAATGAAGGGGAAGGTCAGGAAAAGCCTCTTGTACAAGGTGGCAGGGAGACAACTAGAGCACTGGCCCTAGAGTCTGGAAGATGTGAGTTCAAATCCTATTTCAGACACTTACTAGCTGCGGGACCCTGAGGATCACTTTACTTTAGTGTACCTCAATTTCCTCATCTGTAAACTGTGAATAATATAAGTCCCCAGGACCTAGGGTCATCACATAGATCAAATGAGATTATATTTGTAAAGTACTTTGCCCACTTTAAAATGTGTATATAAAGGTGAGCTATTTCTCTTTTCTTTTTTTACATTAATTTTTTATAAAATTTTGGAATTCCAAATTTTCTCCCTCCCTTTGCCTCTCCCTAAGAGGGTAAGCAATTTGATATAGGCCATATATGTTCAATGTAAGACCCAGAGCTGCTGCTCTTATAATCATCCTCTGACCTCTCCCCTGTCTTGCCCATACACACCAGCTCACTCCATCCTCTTCTCATTTTGACTCCTCGCCCCTTGCATCCTTTTGTCTGCATACACCTAGAGTTCCCTCCAGGAACAGCCAGTTACGATAATCTGAACTTGTCCCAAAGGCCCTTACAGACTAATTCTAAGCATGCATCAGTCAACACTCATTCACTGAGCACCTATAATGTGCCAGGCACTCTATGGGGTACAAAGAAAAACAAAAGACAGTCCCTACCCTCAAGGAGCTCCCAATTTAATGGGGGAGACAAACTGTATGGATACAGAAGATCTAGAAAGCATAGATGGGAGGTGATCTCAGGGGGACAGAGCCTGCACTGGACAGGCCAGGAAAGGCCTCCTGCAGAAGGTGGAGGAAATCAGGGAAGGCCAGAGGCAGAGGTGGGCAAAGAAATCATTTCAGAGCTAGAGGTCAGCTGGAGGAGAGGGAAACTTGGGAGATGGAAGGTCATGTGTGAGGAACACAAGAAGGCAAGAAGAATGTTGGGAGCATAAAGTATAAGAAGCCTGGAAAGGTTGTGATGAGCTTTAAAAGCCGTCCAGGATTTTATGTTTGATTCTAGTGCTAATAGGGAACTGTTATTATGTAGGGCAGTGTCATGATCAGACTCATGCTTTAGGAAGATCATTGAATGGAGGATGCATTGGGGTATAGAGAGATTGGAGTCAGGGAGACAAGTTAGAGGGCTTTTGCAAGAATCCAGGCAAGAAGTAAGAAGACCTGAACCAGGCATTAAATATATTGCTAAGGGGAAAATAACAAAATGTGGCAATAGATCATACAGATGGGATAAGAGGAATCTAGGAAAACACCTCGATTGTTAGCCTGGATGATTGGAAAAATAGACCGCAACTGTGATGGGCTGTTTAGAAGAGGAGCGAGTTTGGGGTGGGGGCTACATTGCCAAGTTCTGATTCAGACTGGTTATATTTGAGATGTCTATAGCATATCCAATTTGAAACATCCAAAAGGTCGTTGGAGATGCAAGACTAGAGGTCAGGAGAGAGGTTGAGGTTAGGGATGCTGATGTGAAAATTGAAACCCTCCCCAGGTCCTCAAAGAGGTCAAGGAGTCTGGGAAATCAAGGGTGAGTGGGACAAAAAGTACTGAAAAATATTTGTGCAACTGAATTAGGGATACTACTTAACATACCCCATACCTCATGGCCTTCTATGATGTGACTGCTTCATATATCTTTCCTTTCTAGGATGTAGAAGACTTGGAAATCAAGGCAAACTTATCTTTGACTTGGAGGGAAGGTTCAGGGCAGAACAGAGCAATAGAGGGATGATAGACAAGGTTTGGGAGGCTGAGGAGAAGGGAAGGAAGGAAGGAAGGAAAGGTAGAATTTAAGGGCTGTCACTGGCTTCGGGCTGAGTTTGCATGTAGGTGAGTTTTACATACAGGGGAAGTAAGGTATGAGCACAGACCACAGCACCTTCCACCATTTGACTACTAGCCAATCCCATGTTCTTTGATCCAGGTAGGAAGGGGTCAGGTACCCATTCAAACACACTGAGATATTCTGGCTCTGGATTCATTTGCATCCCCATGGACACTCCCTGTTCCAGGACAGAAATGACTGGAGACTGAGCACTACTATTTAATTATCTTACCATCTCCCAAGAGTTACCATCAGTGTCCTCCAGTACGCATATTTCTCCATGGTGATTGGCACCTCTGCTCCCACTTCCCATAGTCTCCATGAGTTGCTCCCACAATTCTAATGACTCAACCACTATGAACACAGAATCAGGTCTAGATGACTCACCTGGAGTCCTGGAATGAATCCTCGAATGTTCCTGAGGGTAGCACCTAACACCACCACTTAACTCATGGTAAGATGCTGGCCTCTTCCAATACAAACACCTCTTTTACATAGTCATATCACAAACCAGACGCTGACCTTCCATCTTTTGGAACACTCAGCCTCTACAATTCATTGCAGACATCCACACGCTGGTTTCCTAGCACACCTACTTCATCAATTACCAGCATCAGGATAATGTTCTAACACCTTAATAGTCCAAGGAGCAATCCGTGATTATGGACAATCGTGTGTCTCTGTTGTCTTCCATATGCCTTTCCAGGTGGCTGTTCCCATAGTCCAATAAAAGATTTCAGAGCATTGAATCTCTCATGATGGGGGTTCATGGGCTTGAATGGGAGGGGCCCAAGTGCTCTCTTGTAAAGAGCAACATCTTTTGTCTTACAGGTTCTCCTACCTTCACACAAAGCAATAATACTTTCACCATCAACTGCTCAGGGTTTGATGTCCATGGACTGAACCAAACTGCTTTTCAGTCAGTGTTTGACAGAAAGGCCTTCCGACCATTTGTCAACTTCAGTGACCCCACCAGGGTCAACATCTCCTTCACCTTATCTGCCATTTTGGAGGTGGTAAGTACTAAGCCCTATAACCCTGCATGGCCCAGAACACAGCACCCAAACTTGACTTCCCTCTTGCCCCCTCATCCAAAATTAGTCTGATCCAACGCTGAGCATTGACCTAATAGGTCCCCCTCTATTGGAGGGATTTTCCTGAAACTTAGGGAAGAGATAACATAAAGTAACATTTCTGCAGTATGAAATTTTTCTCTATTTGAACATGTCAGAAATCCCCCACCAGTCACCATACCTTGTGGCCAGCCTACTCTTTCTAACCCTTCATCTCTTTCCTCTGACTTATTGTTTGGACCTACATTTTTTTTCTCCTGGTTAATCATTGAAAATCAGAATTATCCCAAAGATAACCTGGGCTGGGCATAGGGAAGGATGGCTAGGCCTGATTACTGACCCAACCATCCTGGATGGGAATCTCTTTTGTCAGAATGCACAGATTCAGCTCCTTACATCATTCATCTGGCTTGAGTTGGTAAGATCCCCTGTCTTCCCATAGCCCCTTCTCTTCTCAATTTCTTTTGCTTTTTCTAATCAAATCACAGTTTCCATAGTTATTCGTGCCCTGAAAATTTGACAAATCTTCTCAGATCTGAGGCCACAAGGTTTCTGGGCAGCAGTGATGGAAACTTTAGAGGGAGGGCAGTATCATCAAAAGGGCAGAAACCCCCAAAGTGAGAATAATCTCTTAGCTCTGGGGCATCAAGCTAAGATGAAGCTCACATGTAATATATACTACATGGAGGATCTCTAGGATAAAGACCTTTGAGGGATCAGTGGAAGGTAGATAAGATAACATTAGAGAAAGGGGAGTCATCAGGAACAGGAGGGAGTGAGAGGGAGGGAGCAGAGGCTTAATGAAAAGAATACTCAGCTAGGAGGCAGCAGCCTAGGCTTCTAGACCTGACTGTGCACCCTTGGGCAGACCGATTAACCTTCCCCAAGTTCTTCCTCTCTAAACATGAAGGAATTAGACTAGACGGTTCCTAAAGTCCTGTTGGACTAAAGGGACCTGATTTCTAAGGTCCTGTCCTTCCCTTAAGATTCTGTGATTCTCATTGTAAACGTAAAGAGGAAAGGAAAAGGAAGCAGTTATTTCCCAGACTAACCCTGGGCTCCAGTCACTCTTCAATGCCTGTTTCTACATTGCCTGGGATTCTAGTTCTGGGACAACCCATTTATCAGCTGGAACCCAGAAGAGTGTGGCGGAATCACGGACCTCACTATAGCAGCTGATAACCTCTGGCTTCCAGACATCTTCATCATAGAATTGTGAGTAACGGGGCTGGGGAAAACAAGAAGGAAGATATCCCCAGGCAAAGACAGACAAGGGTAGGGAAAAACCAATATGTAGGGCCAAGGATGAAACTCTACACATACACAAGAGGGTAACTTCTGATGAGTTCACTTCCACAAAACCTAGCCTAGAATAGTTGAGTGTTGGGGAGATAAGGGAGAGTCACTGGCAGAGATGTGGACCAAGGGAGTGGGATTAGTTGGCATCAGAGGAATCGGAGAAGAAAGTTCCATTGGTGACTTTATTCATACAGCATGGATGTTGATCAAACTCCATCAGATCTTGATGCCTATGTGAATAGTAAAGGTCACATCAAGTATAAGAAACCAATGAAGGTGACCAGCATCTGTAGCTTGGACATCTTCTACTTCCCCTTCGACCAGCAGAACTGCACTCTGACCTTCAGCTCTTTCCTCTACACAGGTGAGCTAGAGTTGGAGTGGTCATCTGAAGCAAGGTGACCAATGGAAGAATTCAGAGGAAATGAATGAATGAACGAATGAATGAATGAATGAAAAAGCATGTGTTAAACACTACCAATCTAAAAAGCACTTTGCTCAGTGCTAAAGATACAGATATAAGAGCAAAGACAGTTTTTGTCCCCAAAGATTTTATATTCTTACAAGGGGAGACCATCCGTATGGGAAGTGGTAGACAGTAAGGAGTATTTTTGGACAGATTCAGTGACAAATGTTACCTACCTCTTGATTGAAAAGTGATAGACTCCCAGTTCAGATTGAGACCAAATATTTTAGACATGGCCAGTGTGAGGATTTCTTTAGCTATGCTATTCATATTTATTATACAGGTTGTTTTTCTTGTTTTCTTTGTATGCTTATGAGAGGGGAGGTAGGAGGAAGAGAATGTGGTTAGCTAACTACTAAGTTAAGTTAATTGAAAAATCAAAATGTAATTTTAAAAGATCCCAATGACAAAACCCCCAACAAAGGTTGAGTGGATTGGGTGGGTGGGTGGAGGGGTTTAGATGGAGGGAGAGTAAAGAAGGCAAAGGGTTTGTCCAGTTTCCTGCTTGAGAGAAAAGTGGTGATGTGAGAGACTGAATGGGTTGGCTCTCCTCTGCAGTGAACGACATATTGTTGGGCCTGGATAAGGAAGTGTGGGAGATAGCAGACACTTCACGCCATCTCATGCAGACCCAAGGGGAGTGGCAGTTACTGGGCATCAACAAAGCAGCCCCCAAGTCGGCAGTGGGATCCACCCTTTATGACAAGATCATGTTCTATGTAAGCCTGGAGTGTATGACTTTGGGACCTTACAAACACCCAATCCCACCCTTGCCAGACATCTTCACCAAACTCCCACCTCTTGAATTGATCAATCCACAAGTATATATTAAGCATCGACTATGTGCCTGGCCCTGTGCTAAGTACTGGGATACAAAGACAAAAGTGAAACATTCCTTGCTCTCCAGGACCTCATAGTCTCACCAGCCCCTCAAGTTCCAGAAGCCTTCTGTCAGAAGATCAGAATTTCTTATTGCTTCCTGACTAGGACCAGCTTCTCCTGCCATCAAAGATATCTCAACACTGCCCTACCCTAGGGCTCCAAACTCTTCCGTTCCCCAGGTCCACTGTGTGGAACCTGAACCCCTTGGGCGCACATAGGCAGCTTCTGGGCACTGGCTATATGCTGTGTCCCATTCAATTAGGGGCAATGTTCTCATTGGATTCTGGTCAAAGAGGAGGGCTGTCTAGGGAACAATCATTGTTCTTCACATCAAGAGCAGTTTCCTCTTACTTCCCCATTTTTTTCCAGGTAACCATCCGACGACGGCCCAGACTCTATGTCATAAATCTTCTGGTGCCTAGTGGATTTCTGATAGCAATCGATGCTCTAAGCTTCTTCCTGCCACCTGAGAGTGACCACCGGGCCCCTTTCAAGATGACCTTGCTGCTGGGATACACTGTCTTCCTGAACATGATGAATGATTTATTGCCACCCAGTGGCACCCCACTCATCAGTATGGTTCCCTCCACTGTGGGAAGGAAGAAGAGAGGGAAGCAGAGAAGTAGAGGGGTTCTGAGGGACAAGGGATGCTGGGAAAGGGTATTATCATAGGATTGGGGTTGGGATAGGGGAAAGGTCACAGGAGGAGGTTGGAGGTCACTCTGGCCCTTCCTCACTGAGCCCCCTCCCCATATGACCCTCAGGTGTGTACTTTGCTCTGTGCCTGTCCCTGATGGTGGTCAGTCTGCTGGAGGCTATCTTCCTCACCTACCTTCTGAATCTGGTTACTACGCAGCCCCCACCCATGCCTCACTGGCTCCATTCACTGCTACTGTGCTACCTCAGGGTAACAGCCTGTGCCAAGAGGTCTCAAAGAGAGAATGGGGGTCCTGACCCCAACCCCATCCACCTACCTGGTAAGTGCCATCAGCACCACCCTTGCCTCTCTTGTTCCAAACTCCTAATCCCTCTACTTTCCCATTCCCAGTGATGATCCTTCCCAAAGATGGTGTCCAGTCCAATGTTAGGCTAAGTTCTCATCTTTCCTCCAGGCCTGAAGGAGCCAGAGGTGAAGGCAGGCCCAGCTAAGGCTTGGCTGAATGGGGCCCCCCACTCCACGTGGGCACAGCTGGAACATCAGCAGAAAGTTGACATTTGGGTGAAATTCAGCCTTGTTGTAGACACTCTGCTCTTCTGCATCTACTTGACATTCATGACTTCCTCTCTCATCACAGTCATTGTCCTCTGGATCAACTAGAAATATGCTCCCAACACCAGCACATGCCCTGTTTTTGGACTGCCAGAATTCATCCTCTTACCGAGCTCCAGCGATTTCCCCCATCCCTGCTGCCTCAGGGAACACAGTCCAGCCAGCTTCAGCTCCACTGCATCTCCCTCCAACCAAGTGTCCTTCTTCTGGTCTCCTGCACTTTCCTTCAGCCCGGTGATTCAGCTCAGACCCAAGCCTCAGCTGCACTGTAACTGAATTGACCTAATTAATCCTTTTTCAGGAAGCATTTGTTTCTTGGGATATTACATTACCAGTAAAGACAATTCTTGGATCCAGTCAAAGCTCAATTATTCCAGACAGATAACAATCAACTAGGCTTTAAAAAAAAAAGACTCCTAGCATCTATTTGTGAGTTAAAAATAGGATTTTAATTGTAAAAATGGATTTTAAATAAATCACCCCCATAATATTGATCAATATTGTTTCTTATATCAAAGCAAGGAAAAGAAATGGAATTCCATGTTATTGGTTTTTAGAACAATTTCTAAAAATTATTTCTTCAATTTGAATCAATCTGTGGCATAATTGATGTGGTTATTCCCTCCCTGAAACAGATTATGGCCCATCAATTTCTCCTTATCCGGCATAATTCTTGTCAATGTCCTTCCATAAATCCTTCATGGAGAATCTCTCTAACAAGGTGGAGACCTTCTCCCTCCCAAAATGTGTGATCCCTGTGGGACCATTGAGTTATCTATCTCCAAAGGGGAGCTCTCCAGTTATATATTTTCCCAATCAGTGAAGATTAACTATCTATTATCATGAAAAGGTCTTGAAACATGTTTTTTTCTTATCAAAGTAGGATCTTCAAAAAGGTGGCAAAAGATGGAAAAATTTAATATCAAGCAGAAAAAATAGACACACTGACACATTATTAGTGGAACTGCACATTGGGCCAACCATTTCTGGAATACCACTGGGAATTAGGCAACTAAATTGTTTGTGCCTCTTGATAGAGCTACTGCCAAAAAGAAAAGAAATACACATGCCAAAATATTCATAACAATAAGTGATTTGTGATTTTTTCTAGCTACGTTTCCTCACCTATAAATTGGGGACAATAGCACCTACCTCCCAGGGGTTTTGTGAAGATAAAATGAAACACTATTTGTAAGGTACCTGGATCATGGTAGGTGCTATATAAATGCTAACTGTTATTTTTTCCCCTTTGTCCCTTTTTTCTAAGAGGTGACCTGGGGTGGGGAAACAAAGATGATGTAAAAACAAAAGACATGAATAACAATTTCAAAATAAAGGAGTTGAATACTGGGTGAAAGGGTGGAACTTTGGGTTTGGAAATTCAAACTTTACTAGCAATAGGATGCTTAGCTCATTCTGTAGTGAAGGGCTCCTGATCCTTGAAGGCAGCAACCGTCTTTGGCCTCTTTTTGTATCCCCTACACTTCACACAATGTTTGGCGTGTAGTAGATGCTGAATAAATGTTTGTTGATTGATTAGAATTTGTTTTTGATTTTCTTATGCTGTATGCATTTTAGCCTATATGCCAAGAGAGTGAGTTCTTTGGAGTTAGGCTGAGAAGAAAAGTAAGCCTGAGACTCCAAGGGGGTGAGGGCACATGAGCCAAAAGGGTTGGGAATTATTTGGGGAAACGGTCTTTTCCCCTGAACTTTAAGCAGAACTAGGAGTAATTAGCTGGGGCAAGCAACTGTCCAATTTGGAATCTGGGGGGATCGCTCAAGCTTTGAGCGCCATCTGGTGGACTGCACCGATTTAGCATGCCACGGACGCTGCTCCAGGCTACTTCCTCTGTCCAGGGGACTGCTCCATGTGGCTCATGAGGAGACATGTATCGCATATTTCTCCCACCTTAAACCCTAGTGGACGGTTCTTTTCATGGCTATATTGTTCCTACTCTGCCAGAATGAAAAGAGTAGTGTCCTATCCAACACACCCTTGACTGACGCAGGAGTGCCCCAGTTACCAATGAGCTTATTAGGGCTACAACTGGGAGACCAGACCTGAGTCTGCAGAGTAAGTCCCACATTCCTCCAAGAAATGGACCTTCACCAATAGGGTAGGAGAAGTCTCCCCCTAATAGGAAGGCAGGCACTGTGAGTAAATCCTGAAACTTGGATTTTGTCTCAGTCTGGGACAGAATCTCCGTCAAGTCTTTGATTTTTCCACCTCAGCTACCTACCTCCCCATACCCATTGGATAGTAGAAGGCAGGTCAGAAAGCCAATAACCTGAATCCCAAGATCAGAGTTCACCAGCCCAACTTAACCGTGCTGATCTTACTTATTTGTCTTCCCTAGATTTGACCTCTTTCCTGACAGACCCCATTCCCACAAATAAGGAAATGTTTATAGCTGAATGAGTGGTATAGACGTGACCCTCTTATGAGCATCCCCATTGTAGGGGGATCAAAGTCAGATCCTAGTGCAGGAGAAAGTAAATGGAGTCCTCTTCTTCAAAGGCCAGGAAAAGGGCTCTGTCAAGGTGAAGTTGGTCTGAATAAGCTGCTGCTCAATGTTGCTGCCCCTAGGGACATGATGGTTCATATCAATATTACTTATGATGGTGGAGCAGCTAGGCAGTGCAGTGGATAGAGCACCAATGCAGGAGCCTGGAGGACCTGAGTTCAAATCTCACCTCAGACACTTGACACTCACTAGCTGTGTGACCTTGGGCAAGTCACTTAACCCCAATTACCTCTTCCTGGGTCATCTCCAGTCATCCTGATGAATATCTGGTCACTGGATTCAGATGGCTCTGGAGGAGAAGTGAGGCTAGTGCCCTGTCCAACCCTCCCTCACTCAAAACAAAGTCAAGTGCAAGTCATGTCATTATTTCTCTAATGGCATGGTCTTCTTCAGCAATGAAGGACAAACACACACACACTTATGATGGCACCCATGTCCAAATTGCCATGGCAGAGCATGGGTCTCCCTATAGCCCTTTCTAGGTTTGGGGCAACTACTAGAAAGGATGGAGAGATCTGGTGAAACTAACTTTCACTGCCTTGTAATACAGCCCATGGTCTAACAACGTGTAAAGGACCTCATGTACATTTCCCACGTGCCCTATGAAGTCCCAAAGAAAGATTAAGATATCCTCCAAGGATATACTAACATTCTGATCTAGGAGAGTCATCAGGCTCACAAAGTGTGAGAATACTGTGAGGCCACTGGCCAGGCCAAACAGTATCATTTGGTCTTGGTAATGGTGGTTATTACTGTTCTTTCTCATCCACACCAGGCTCTACCTTCCCCAGCTGGGTAGAGATCTTGCTGTTCTGTATACAGTTCAGAACATGCAGCAAGCATCATTTTGGAGCCCCTATAGTCTGGGCAAGTCTTCAACTCCTTTCTTTTGGGTGGGGGAGATGGAACATAAAAATCAAATGAGATATAAGGGCATTCTATGAAGATGAGAAGAATATAATTCCTGGTCTAAGCTGTGGCATCTTACAATCAGGTTCCCTATTTTTTCTCAATGAATGCACTCAGGTAGGGGCTGTCTTGAGGAAGAGCTATGTCGCTAGGGCAATAGAAGATGGTTGGTCCCATAGTTGCTTCTGAGAGATTGTACTCCCTAAGAACAGTGAGCAGCCATGATAGGGCAAGCTGTGCCACAACCTCCTACCCCACATTGAGGCATGTCTGCACCTATGAGGAGGCTCCAGGACAGGCTGGCAATATACCAGGGATCTGCAGGAGTCAGTGGGGGCTGCTACGAGGCAAATAGGAAGAGAGCCTTTTCCTCTTTCTCTAGCTGTAGTTTTGGGGCATGGACAAGAGAGTGGGGGAATGAAGGATTGTTCTCCTTCGATAATGGCTTCTGGGTATTCTGGGTCCTGTGGGACCCAGGCTGCCTCAGGATTCTCTTGGGAAGAGTAAACATGTGAATTCATCTTGCTAGGCTTGGTGTCCTATATACCAAGAGAAGTAAAGTAGCCACATAGGTATCTCAATACCATATCTGTGATAATTCAGATTGGGACAGAGGTAAGAATGTTAATGGAAAATCAGATATGGGCTACATTTGGAGATTTCTTTTCACTTTAAACCTGGATAGAAGTGAGGTATAAGCCAGATTTGTGACAGATCTATGAAGTATTATTTGAGAATGATTGTTTAAAATACTTTAAATCTGGGACTGAGTCAAGAGAAACCTGGTTAAAGTGAGGAGGCAGATATTTAATGCATTTGGGATAACATCCTAATTATTCTGAAGGACAAGATTAAGACAAACCCTTACTTCATTTCATCAGGGTCCATCCTCTTAAAGAACTGGCTCAGTCCTTCCCATGTTTTTTGTCTGACTGACAGTCTTTATGTCTTACACTTGTAAGAAAAGAGAGCAGTCATGAACACACTGAAAGGTGCCAAAACCTGAAAAAATCTGAACTTTTATAGTCTTTTAGACTGGGTGGGGGAAACACAAGAAAAGTGGAGGGATAATAGTACCAAGCTGGAAGGCAGAATCACAGAATTTTAAAGTTGGAAGAGATATTGTCTTAGACATCCAGTCCAACCACACTGAAAAGGACTTCCCATTGTAACATACCTAACCAGAGATTATCCAGCTGCTAACTTACCTGCCCACACAGTGCTGAAAGAGAGGTGAGCCTCTTGGTGGGATTTGCTAAGAAATCATACTCCTCTCTTCTCCAAGGCCAAAGCAGGGCAGCCATATCTGGGCCACTGGACAAGCTGGTCCACAAAGCTCACACAGATACAAGAATTAAAATGGGATGTTGTGTGTGTTTGTGCTTCATTGCCGAAGAAGACCATGCCATTAGAGAAATAATGACATGACTTGCACTTGACTTTGTTTTGAGTGAGGGAGGGCTGGGCAGGTCACCAGCCTCACTTCTCCTCCAGAGCCATCTGAATCCAGTGACCAGATATTCATCAGGATGACTGGAGATGACCCAGGAAGAGGTAATTGGGGTTAAGTGACTTGCCCAAGGTCACACAGCTAGTGAGTGTCAAGTGTCTGAGGTGAGATTTGAACTCAGATCCTCCTGATTCCTGCACTGGTGCTCTATCCAATGCACCACCTAGCTGCCCCAGGAAAACAGGATGTTACACATAAGAGAAATGACAAACAATTCCCCCAGGATACTGATTAGAATCAAAAACATTGTAAACAGAGCAAAAAGTGCTGGAAGGATGTTGGGGGTGTAAGCTCAGTTTTCACATGGACAGTCTCGGGCAGGTAAAGGTGAGGACTTCTAAACCTCAGAGTTCTCATGAGGCCCCCCAGGGAACAGCTGGGAATTGAGGCGTGAAACACGGGCTATCTCGTGCATTTCCACCTCTTCTCAGTGGGAAACTTGCTGGGGAGAGCATCCCACCCTTGAGATTGGCCCGTGGTCTGAGCACACCTGTTGTTGACTAGTTAGGGGCTGAGAGCACGCACGGTATTCACGTGCAAACTATGTGGCGGGAGAGCTTAAGTAGGGTCAGAAAAGCCTGAAGGCGCTTTTCACGCTGAGGGGCCCTTAGAGGGCAGAGGGTCCCTCCCCTCTCCTGCTCCCATCCTCTTGCTGTACGATTCTTGCCCCCTTGGGAGGAGGAGGATTCCTCTCTCCTGCAGAAGAATTCACCCTGCACATGTAACCAAGACCCTGAATAAAGCCTAACCCTTGTTCGACTCTGGAAAGTCTCTTCTCTCAATACGTTTATCTGGCTGATCCCCGAAGACCTGGACAACAGGTAAGAAAGGCTCAGGTAGCCCATCGGCCTCTAGGCCGAACAGAAGGAGCTTCATGCTGTCACAATGGGAAAAACCTCATATGTGGGGACCATACGGAGCATCAGAGAGCCTTTCCATTATATAGGCCCCTGCTATAGCCCTGGGGATTCCATTCCTAATCAGTTCTGTATAGCAGCTTGGGCTGGTCTTGTGTATCTCTTTCTCCGTCTGTCTGTCTCTCATACACACACGCACATACACACACACATGAGCATGCGCACACACACACACACACACACACACACACACACACACACACACACACACACACACACACACACCCCAGAGGCTTTTCTGCAGGACCAGCATTTGAAAAAGTTTTCAAGTCCAGGACCAATAGTTCCCTGTCAGGAATACAGAAGGAAGGTGAGTTGGAATGGAAGACCCCTGAAAATCAAAGATTCTCTGCTTCTAAGTCTAACCTACCCAAACTGCAAGCTAATACAGCTGGACAGCATTGCTCAATCTCTCCTTCACTATAGTCTATATTTCCTACCTGAAGAGTTCTTCATTGCATGATGAGACCTTGATCACTATTGTGATTGCCCCTCGGCCAATGAAATGGCTCTCTCTGTGGATGCCCAACCAGCATCCTCCAGTCAAAGGCTGCCAGATTTGGGCCAAGGCCAAGTTCTTTTGGCACCAAGACTTGTCAGGGAATTGGGAAATGCTAGTGACCACCTGACACTATTAATATTAAATGTTGAGATTTTGGGTGTGGCCTGTTTCCTCAAACTCAGGTGTTTATCACCAGGCATATCACTAAGGAGCAGCAGAGAGGACTGCAGCATGCAGCACTGGCCCCTGGGATTTCTCAGCTGTGTCTTCCTCAGCGTTCTACTGCCAGGTAAGATGGGGGAGGGGCAAGAGTTCTGGGGAAAGGGGGATGGTGTTGAGGAAAACTTGGTACCTTCTCTCAGGCTCCAGCCAACTGACGCTGTTGAATATGCCTCCAACTTGGAGCACTTTGATTTTCCTATAATGAGGTTTCCATAATGCCTATGTCAACTTTCTTTCTGAGAAAGAAGAAAAACCTTATGATGTGCATCTACTAGCATCAGTCCTTACCAACCCCTGACCATCTCTCTCTATATATAGTTACATATGCACTCATCTTCCTGATTGGAGGATAAACACAAGGGATTGCTTTATATTTTGAATTTGTATCCCTAGCACCAATGGCAGCACCTGGTACACAGTAGGTACTTAATAAATGCTTGTGGATTGATTGATTGATCCTGTATTACAACACACCTCTTGCTCTCACTCTCAGGCATGGTATTCATTCATTCAACAGATATTTTAAATAGTTACTATACACAATGAATGCACTTCAAAAAGGACTTACTGTCTGCAATTTAATGTGAATGCTCATTGATAACTGAAGAAATATCCTGTGCCTCTAATCTCACAGGAGTCAGATGCCTAAGGACCTCAGTAGTAACACTTTTATGTCACTAAGAGTAATGAGATAACAGGATCATGGGCCTTAGAGGTCCTCTAGTGCAAACCATTTTACAGAGGGGGAAACTGAATCATAGAGAAGGTGAAATGACTTGTTTAAGGTCACACTGATATAAAGTGGCAGAACCAGAATTCAAACTTAAGTTATCTGACTCTTAGGATTTCTTCAACTACACTGAATTACCTCAAATTAGAGGACTTTGGTCCAATCTCCTTCCACTGGTTACCTGGCTCATCTTGGACTAATCACTTCCCCTCTCTGGGCCTTACTTTCCTCATTTATAAAATAAAGGGGTTGGGCTAGGTGACTCTGTCAACTGGTTTGGAACTAGCCTTTAATCTGGGAGTGGCCAGAACCAAACAAACAGAGCAGTCCAGAAACAGGAGTCAGGACACAAAACACAAGTTTAATTAGTTTCAGAGTGAGGGAAATGTCATATGCATATGGAAGCCCCTGTCCTAAGAAGAAGAACTTCACAGGCTGGACTAAAGGCAGATCTTATATGTATCCTGAGCTGGACCATGACGTAGTCACTTTTAGTCCATGGGCCCTGTGGAAACAGTTACTGTCTCAAGTCTGGGGGGTTGTGCCCACCGTGTAGGGCACAGAACCAGAGATCTATGAGGAATGTAGTACCTATCTGTGACAAGGAACGGGATTGTATGTGATGGACAGGCCTGGAAAGTAGGGGGAGCTAAATCCCAATACACTTTGCCAAAGGGTGATATCATCCAGAATGCAAAGCATTATACCAAGCTCAGGGCACAGCCTGCTTACTAAGCCTGAGTTCTGGAAAACAGGGTATCTCCAAAATATTTTAACAACTTCTAGGGACTATTCCAGCCCTAAATCTATGATTTCATGGTCTTAAATGTAAGAAAGATACCTGAATGACTGGTTAATGCCTCATATGAAAGAGATGAGCTTGATTTGAACACTTATTAAGCACCAATGGTATGCACAGTCCTAGGAATGCAAGGTAAAAGCTAGACTGCTTCTGTTGTGTTGCTACATGGCCTCCACAAAATGGGAGGAAAAAAGACTGAACCAGAGGTGGTTTGGGGAGGGGGGTGGACAAGATAGAGTCATTATTTCTCTGTATCTGACCTAGGAACCAGCATAGCTACTGCCATCTGGTCATGCAAACAATGGTCACTCATTGGATGTTTGGGGGACCCGTAACAGAACAGATAAGGTGGCAATACCATCTTATATGGCTCATGTTTGTTCTCCTTTTCCATACCCCCTATCTTACAAATCCCTGTTAAAAGATGAAAAATGTCAAAAGGAAGGAACTGAGGCAGTTAACCTGCTATTCCAGACAGGAAGGTTCAGGGAGCTGAGCTCAGGAGAAGTTTGGGACAGGTATGTGTGAGAGTAGAATTGGGATCCTTGGATTGGAAGTCAATAAAGGAGCCATTCCTGGCTCCGGGACTGAGTTTGCATGTAGATTTGGGCGAGTTTTGCATGGGGACAAAAACCCAATGGAACTGAGAATTGAGTATTGATTGATTGAGCTTACCACACCAGTCATTTCCCTACCAATCACATTCCTTATTTCCTGCCCCAGGATGGAAGGGCCCCAGGATATTGACTCTCTCTGGTCATTTGGATTTTGGGAACAGGAAGGAGGGGTTCATATTCTTCCCCAGGATTCTCTGGGTGATCTCAACAAAGAACCGTTCTCTAGCACCTCCATCATGTACAGAATATAAATTTTCTATTGTATATCTCACAGTTTCTTCATCCTGAACAGGCAAGGGGGATGATTTCACCATGAATTGCACAGGATTTGACTCTCAAGGGGTGAAATCCACTGTCTTTGCATCTGTGATTGTGAGAAAGGACTTTCGTCCAGTTCTCAACTACAGTGTACCAACCCAGGTCAACCTCTCCTTCACCGTGTCCTCCATCTTGGATGTGGTGAGTATTTAGCCCTACAGTCTTTTGTGGGCTCCATAATCTATTGAAACCCTTGTCTCCCCACATCACCTCCCCCCAACCACCATAAAGACCCTAATACCAACCAGGGATCAGATTAAAATTGGTCCTGGTGCCTTCAAAAGACTAAGTTGGTGCAATTTAGGGTGAGGATATAATCCAGGAAAGCCCACAGTCAAAGCCATATTCCAGAGGGCTCTCCTAGCCCATCCTGATGTCCTGAACCATCTATCAGTAAGTAAACCATTGGCAAAGATTGCAGTGTCAGCCTAGTCAGACCTCCTATGAACTGGAAGTATTCAGCGTCAACTAGTTTTTGTCACTGCTCCATTACATGATCGAGCTACAAATGTTCTTTGAGAGTACCATAAAGGATAACACAGAGAATAAGATGGCAGTGGACATAGATGTTACCAAGTCATATGCCTAGAACAGGAATCTCTTTTAAAAGGATGAGCAGCTCCAGCTTCTGACATCATTCCTGTGGCTGGATATGGTATGGCAAACTCAACCTCATTTTGTCTCCCCTTAAACATTCCATTTCCTCTGTTCCTGCTTCCCAAAAAATATTATGTGAACTTGACAGTGTCCTGAGAACTAGACAAGGCCATAGGGAGCTGGTCCAACTTTGGGGCACAAAGGTCCCTGGGCAGCCTGCCAACTGGGAAGGCAGAAATGGGACCCCAGCGGGAAAAAGAACAGACCACGTAGAGAAGGGGATTCTGGGAGAGAGTCAAGAAGTAACTACAGATGCTTTACTCTGAAACACCTAAACCCACAGTCAATTGGCCTTCTTTTTCCCCAGAAAAGAGACCAATGAAGGGGCAAGGAGTGTCAAATGAGACCTTGTTAGACAGAAAGTGGAAGATGATCTCACTCATGAAGAATGTATGTGAGAGAGGGAGAAATCAGAGTTTAAAAGGGAATAAAAAGTGAGAGGAGAAGCATGAGAAAACTGGCTCTAAGCTCATTATAGCCCTGCTTCCCTGGATTCTAGGTCTGGGACAATGCCTTCATCAGCTGGAACCCAGAGGAATGTGGGGGCATTCAGAGAATCTCTATGATAGCTCAAAATCTGTGGCTCCCAGACATCTTCATCATAGAGTCGTGCGTATTGGACCTAGGGCAACCTTGAAGGAAACCCACTCTGACCCCAGGAAAGGAAGGGAAGGCATTTCAGCAAGGCATCCTTTGGGACAAGGAGAGACAATAGAGAAATAGATAGAAGCCTAACTGAATGGCCTCTGCAGGACTACAGGTGGAGGGAAATGATATACTATGAGGGATGTCATAAGAGTTGAACATGAAAGGGAAAGATAGGGAGCCCAGCATGGGGATGACCTAGGATAACCGGGAAGGAAGAGGTAAGCAGAAGGAAGAATTCATAATTCCTACCTCCTGCAACCTCTTACATGCAGCGTAGATGTGGATCAGACTCCAACAGGTCTCACCGCATATGTGAGTAATAAAGGTCACATCAAATATAAGAAACCAATGAGGGTGACCACTGTCTGTAACCTGGACATCTACTGCTTCCCCTTTGACCAGCAGAACTGCACTCTGACCTTTAGGTCCTTTCTCTACACAGGTGAGTAGGAGAAGCATGTGTACAAGAAAGGGTCGGGGGAGAGAGCAGTGGGGTTCCTAAAAGGAAACAGAGGAGGCAATGACAAAGCCCAAGACAGGGGCCAGTTGAGAGTCAGAAGATAGTGCAGATGGATGGACAGCAAAGGGGTTGTCAGATTTATTGGGATGGGAGAAATAAGAAAGTATCCCTTGAACCACAAGGAAAAAATCTCCTGTGTTTGTCTCCATAGTCATGTGGACTAATTCAGAGGTTCCCAAAGTGGGTGATACCACCCCTTGGGGGGGGGGCACTGGAATGTTGCAGGAGGGTGGTAGTAGCCTCGGGTGTAATTGGAAGGCACTGAAAAATAGGGGGCCATGAAAGTATAAGGAAAGAAGAGAAGAAAATTCTCTCCTTAGGGTCAGGGATTGTGCTATTTGTGTCTTTGTCTTCCCTGTACTAAGCACAATGCCTGGCACATAGTAGATAGTAAATTCTCGGTGACTGATTGACTGATTGATTGGTTCTCCCTTACAGTGGACGACATGTTGTTGGGCATGGAAAAGGAAGTACGGGAGACTGTAGACACATCACGCAATCTTATCGAGACCCAAGGAGAGCGGGAACTCCTTGGTATCAACAAAGCCACCCCAAAGATGGCAGTGGGGTCTAGTCTTTATGATCAGATCATGTTTCGTGTAAGCCCAACCTTCCCCATCTTGTGACCCACTCCCCCAAGCACTACCCTTATCAGAAATCTTTATCAAACCAAAACTTTTTTTTGAGTTTCATAGGTTATAAATGAAGAATCTTAGCTTCTATTTGGTCATGATTTTCAGGGAGTTCAATGATTCCTAAAATATTCCTCTTTGACCTGTTTTCTAGGTCAGTTTTTTTTTAAATAGTAGAGACCTCACATTTTCTTCTTCTTTTTAAAGTGTTGGCTTTGTCTTGTTTTCTCATGACAATATTGAGTTCTCTTTGTTTCATTCTGTTTTAAAAGGAGTTCACTACTTGGGTAAAGTTTTCTACCTTTTGTTCTAAGCTATTTATTCTCCTTTTGACTTTTTACTCCTAAACTATTATTTCCTTTAAAATTTCATTTTCTATCACTTACTCTATTTCTTCCAGTGACTTTTGTAGTGATGGTGATCTATATTTTTCCTCATAGTCATGCCACTTTTTTCTCTGAGTTTCTTTACAGTTGTGAGTAACTCTTTTCTTTTGGGCTTACCTCTTGGGCTTGTCTTAACCCATAGTATTTCTTCAATGTGTTTTGTGTTTGCTTTTGTTTATTTGTATTTCCAGCTTCTGTTCTTAGTTTGGGATTTTGTGCTCAGTTCAGTCTCCTCTGAATGGTTTGGTAGACCTTGTTTGGTCTTGCCTCCTTCTTGCCCATTCACTGTTCAGGAGTTGGTTTGATCCTCTGGTCTCAGTCTTCTTGCATAGTACCCCATCTCCCACCCTGTACTTTCACCATGGAATCCAATTAGTCTAGTCTCCTGCTGTGACTCTCAGTGCTCAAAGAAGTGTACGGTCAACCTCATCTCCCTGTATGGCTCTGTGGCTCTGTCCCCTGCTCCCATTCTGGCAAACTAGGGCTGGGATATTGAGGTTGCCATCTTAACCAGAAAGCCTTCTTGTCACTTCTGCTTAGAAATCTTCTCCTATCAAGGATCCCTCTAGAGCTCTGTCCTGGGTCCCTAAGCTATAACCCTTTCCTGAGACCTGTCGCATGGTCTATGACCTCTGGAAACTATATATATATACTTTGTACTCAATGCAGTCTGGAGCGATACTCCCATTGGGCTCTGGCCAGAGACCGACATAGTCTGTAATAAATGCTGCTCTTCCTATCAAGCTCACCTTCCTCAAAATGACCTATTTCCTCCTTCTCCTTGCCCTCCAGGTAACTATCAAACGTCGACCTGGTCTGTATGTGATAAACCTGCTAGTACCTAGTGGATTTCTGATAGTGATCGATGCCCTGAGCTTCCTTCTGCCAGCTGAGAGTGGGAACCGAGCACCATTCAAGATGACTCTTCTGCTGGGCTACACTGTCTTCCTACTCATGATGAATGACTTACTTCCTGCCAGTGGCATCCCACTGATAAGTATGGCTCCTCCCACCGCTGAGAGAAAAATGAGAGTAAAGAGAAGGGGGAGTATTTGATTTCACCAGCTCAAGGGGACAAGGGCTCTTGGGGAAAAAGTATTATCCTAGCCAGGTTGGGACTGGGGAAAGGTGACAAAGAAGGAAAGTGAAAATCACTCTGGCCCTGTCTCACTGCAGCCCTATATGATCCTCAGGTGTATACTTTGCCCTCTGTCTGACCTTGATGGTAACCAGCCTGCTAGAGTCAGTCTTCCTCACCTATCTCTTACACATGGTCACTACACAGCCCCCTCCCATGCCATCCTGGCTCCATTCACTTATGTTGAGATACATCAGAGCTACAGAATACTGCAAGAAGAGGTCCCCAAAAGAGAAAAAGGGCCCTGGACTCAACTCCATCCATCTGCCAGGTAAGTGGCCTCATTAGACTCACTTGGAATGTCCGATGACCCAACATTCTAACCCTCTTGAACTGACTATTTCCAGTGGTGCTGTCTGAACTCTTATGCTTGCTGCAGGCCAGAAGGACTCACTGGAAATGGCAGGATGGGAGCCAGGACCAAGTAAGGTTGAGCTGAATGGAGACCCACCATCCACATGGGCAGAGTCAGAACACCAGATCCAGAAGCACAAGACCATCGATCTGTGGGTGAAGTTCAGCCTTGTGTTGGACACACTGCTCTTTTGACTTTACCTGTTGTTCATGAGCTCCTCCCTAATCACAGTCATTGTCCTCTGGAGAACCTAGAAATTGGGGTTCCCTCTGTACCTGCCAATGCCAGCTTCCAGCTTTATCTCTCCTCTGGCAGCCAGTCATTGCCTATCCCCATTCCTCATAACCCCCCTGTCCTTGTCTCAGTCTACATACCCATCTCAATCCCATCAATAAGGAAACTTTTGTCTACCCCAAAACTAGGCTTCTTGTTCTCATCCTTTCCAGTTTTCCCAGAGCTTCTGTTCATCTCCAATTCCCTTATTGTTCAAGCCTCCAGCCCACGAGTGACAATTTTCCATCCTCATTAAGTTTTTGAAATAAATTGCTCTTCAGAGAGGACTAACATTTTCATAGAACAAATGAAATGAGCAGAATCAGGAGATCAACATTTACAATGGCAAAAAAAACCAAAACAAAACAACACAAAACTGTCCCAAGAAATCACTTTGCAGCTAAACGAACTACCATTAGGATAATGACCATCCATCATTCCAGTGGACCAAGGAGGAAATATACTGTTACAGAGAGGCCATGTACTTAGGGTGCCTGGGGAAACATCTATCTTTATATACAGCCATTGAAGGAATGTGCTTGGTTTGACTGTGCATCTTGGTTACCAGAAAGAGGTTTTTCTTTTTTATTTTCAAGTGGGGTTGGGGTGAGAGAGAGGGAAAATAGATTTATGTTAATTTTTTAAATGAGGGGAGAGGGCACCACAGATGTGAAATGTTGCATGTACTTTCGGATGAGATCAATATATTATTAGTTTTACTTAACTTTTGTTTGTTACAAAAGACCTCTGATGAAGCAAGAGTAATCTGTGTTTGTAATGTAAAAGCTAAGCACAGCAATAAAACTTTTGAAAAAATGGAATTATGCCTATCTATCACATTTCACATATTTCTTACCTAAGGATATTGTGCTCTTTTTTAGGGATTCAGAAAAAAAGCCATTTTCCTGGTCTCTCTGAAGGGGGACATCAGGTAACTTACTCTCAGTCCATGTAGCTTCCTCCAATCAAATGCTGGGAGTACACAAAATGATCTCAAACTCTGAGCAAGCATTTATCTAAGCAAGTTAAACAGAAATCAGGGAAGTTCTGAGATTAGCACAGATAATAGAATACCTGAGAGTCAATGTGCTCTCCACCAACTTGGAAGCAAGATCAAATCTCAACTTGATTGAGGAAAGAATAATCTGCCCAGGAGAAGTCTCCAGGAGTCCAGGTGGGGGTCATCAAAGAGCATCTGGGTGGGGCTGCCTTCTCCAGCTGGCTCCCCAGAGCCATATTTTTGGCACTCCATGACTCTTCAACTCATTTATCTCTCTTTTCCTCTGAAGTCTTTCTACACTTTCATAGCTCAAAAGGCTCTCCATTAGTCAGAAGTCCTGTCTCTTTCCACATCCATAGAGTACAGCATTTGAAGGCTCTCCTTCAAGAAACCTGCCTAGGGATGTGTGTATACATATAAACATACATACATATACACACACATAAATGCACACTTACATAATATACAAGTATATGCACACATGCACACATATATGTATATATGCATGCTTAGGTGTATACATGTACGTGTGTGTATGTGTATAGATATATGGTATGTATATCCAGCATGTGTAAATATATATCTATATTTATATATGCAGATATACATCCAAGCCCCAGACATGGGGAGTGGTGCATGTGTATATGTAGCCTTATAAATGCATGTATGTGTGCCCATATATGTGATGGGGGAGCTGATTCTCTCCCTGAGCCAGCACCATGAAACCAGGAGTACACACTGGGTAGAAAGGAGTACTAGTTAATGAGCCCAGTCCTTATAAGTATATGCAGAGTGCTTGGTCAATTCAGTCTCCATGCAGATATTAAAGTACATATAGCCATTCTGTAACTGACTTCATTCTGCTGTGGTACAGTCTCTTCAGATGGCTCATAGGCAGAAGCCAGGGGGCATTCCAAAGGCATTAGTAAACCAGAACATCATCTGCTTCTTCTGATCTGTGTTCCATTAAGAGAAGAGAGACAGTGCTGTGTAATGACAGGCCTTGGATTCTCCCATCCTAGGCTTACTTCTGGCCTATCAAATGTCCTTGGTTCTTTGCCTAGGATTTGTTCTTTTATTATAGGTAAAGGATATTAGAAGTCACAACCTTGTTAGTTTTGAGAGGTCAGGAGAGAGAGCGGCCAGGACATTCAGGAGTGGAGTCCATCCTGGAGTTTACAGCAGCCAGTCCTGCTTTGAGACCCTGAGAAATGATGAAGACCCTTCAGGACCTAGCCCAGCAGGAGTTGACACAAGAGTCATGAAGCCACAATCTCGAATGTGGAGATGAAATTGATGGTACCAAGGCTATGCAGACATGATGTTAAGTCTGAACCCACTCTTCCCAAGGATTGAAATAGTACAGAGGAGAATGTGCCCCTCGTGTGCGTGTAGCAGGGGAGGGAGGAATGTTTGTTTTCTACTTCTGTGCCTGTTTGGATTTGAAGTAAATATCTCTTGTAAAAGCTAATTGATGATAACTGGCTACGTTGACTGAGAGTGCTAATCATAGCCAGCCAACTGTAGGCAGATCATACTGGGATGGATGCTCAAGCCAAGAGCATTTGAGAAGAGATACAACTCCTCAGGGACACCCTGGTACATACAGACAGACATATATACATATATATATGTATGTTCATGTGTATATACATAAATACATGTAAAAGGTATAGGCACTAGACCTATGATTCTAATTGATATAGGGAACTTCTAGGTAAGGAGACTTCTTCTGCCAATGCAAGTTGTCACCTTCCCTACTTACACATTTACAGAGTTGCTTAGAGCGTTGAACTATCTAGTGACTTGCCCAGAGCCATGGAGTCAGTGTGGATCAGAGGCAGCCTCTAAACCCAGGCATTGCTGGCTCTGAGACTTGTTCTCTGTCCACCATGCCATGCCACTTCTCTTGGGTGCAAACCAGCATTGCTTTCAAGATCTTTTATAACCAGTCTTGAAATAAATTGAAATACAATGGCTAATCCAAAGCAGATTGAAAGAGGTGGTTAGTGCATGGGGCAGCTGAAGTCTGAAAGACTAGATCCAAGGCCAGCAGAAACAAGCAATAATGTGGTTTACTTTCTCAAAAAGTTTCAGGGAAAAACTTCCAGGACCCTTGAGAACTCCTGAGCAAAGGCCTTCCTCTGGCAAAGTCTCAGAACAAAGTAATCCTTTTAATCAATGGATTTGTAGCCATGTTCCATTGGCTACACCCTTTCTCTGAAGTTTCCTACTTATTAAAAGGCACACCTTCTTTCCCAGGGTTAGGCCTCCCTGCAATCTTAAAGTTATGCTTCTCTGTCCAAGATCCTCAGGATCAAACTGGAAGGCTAAATCTTCTAGGATCCCACAGACGTACACCATCATCAGGGTGTAGGGGGTAATGATGCCTTCTCCGCTTCCTCTTCCTCCTCAATGAAGTTTGTATGTTATGGGACCTTGCTCTCTCCAATCAGAAAAAGGGCTCAGTCTAAAGCTGGAGACCTACCTTCATTCTCAGAGAGGACCTTTGACATCAAGGTAATGTCTTGACTTGTGCGTAAATTGGATTTAAAGTGAGGCTGAGCTGTGCCTTACATATATGAGTAGGAAATGGATGTAGAGTTTCAAGGGATCTCAGGAGGCATCCAGTCTAATTCCTTCTTTTTGCAGGTGAAGAAACTGAGGTCAAGGGAGGTCAACCAACTTGACGAAGGGAAGACAGATACCATCAGAGGAAGGATTTGAACTCACAGTCTTCTGACCCTAAAATCACAAGAGCCAGATTATTCCCAACACAGTTGTATAATACTTTTAAGTTTTACAAAGTACTCTACAAGCATTATCTCACTGAACCCTCACAACCATCCTATGAAGAAATACTACTGGTATTATTGCTCCTATTTTATAAATAAGGAAACTGAGACTCAGCAAAGATAACATACTCCCAGACTCACTCTAAGACTGAGAAGTAACCTCTGAAGTCATCTAACCCAACTCCTACCTGATCACAAATCCTCTACAATATTCCCAACAAATGACCATCCAGCCTGTGCCCAAAAGCCTCCATTCAAAGAGATGCCATTGCCTCCTAAATTAGCCCATTCGATTTTGGGACAGCTCTCTTTTGTTCAGAAGTTTCTCTTGTCATTACACCCAAATCTGCCCTTCTCTAAATTTCTTCCTGTTGCTCTTAGGTTCTACTCATTGGTGTCAAACAGCAGAAACCTGATCCCTTCTTGCATATGGCTGCCCTTCAATAATTGATGGCAAGTGCAAGGAATTATTATTAATAACCAATGATGTGGAGAGATTCAGATTTTCCCCTTTTTCTTTTATCCTCATTTCAAAACCTCTGTCTGACAAAATCTCAAAGTCTCTGAAGGTTAAGCTAAATTTCTTCTCTATCCAAACCCCACCCAGGTGGGGAAACCATAGTGCTCTACTCAGGTTTGGGTGGGGATAAATTCTTTGAATAGATTTTCCAAGGCTGGGGATAACTGAAAAGTAAATGACATAATCTAAGTTCAGGTCCAGCTCCTCACTGTAATATTTGTTTTCTCATTAATTATTATCAAATCAGAATTGATTGCCACCCTCAGGAACACCCCTCTTCCAATAGGCTTATAGGCTATGATTGTCTTTGGCTAAGAGAGAGACAGCCAAATGACTATCCTTTGATTAAAATACTGGCATTATTAATAAAATGATTAAATTAACCAGAAATTATATCTCTTGAATCTTTTTAAAAGTCACACAACTATCTCAGCCTTCTGCTTTCTCCCTATCCTGTACATCTTCTTTTGGACACATTCCAGCTTTTTCTGTGTCTGTCCTAAATTGTAGTGCCCTTAGCTGAGCACATTACTTTAGATGTAAGACTTCCTAAGCAGAGTAGAACATTGGAAAATGGCCATCTTGCTCATTCTGAATGCTGTCCTTCTGTTAATGCAGCCTAGAATAGCCTTTGCTGTATGGGCATTATGTCACACTGCTCACTCATAGTGAAAGGCAAATCCACTGAAAGCTATAAATCATTTTTGTTGAAACTGTTGCCCAAGCATATCATCTTCATCCTGCTCTTCTGGATTTGATTTTCAGAATCCAAGTATTTATAGACATGAACATTTTTAGCTTATTCAATTGAACTCATTATTCTAGTCTGCTAAGATCTTTTTGGATCTTGACTTTGTCAGCTACCATCTTAGCTATTCCTCCTAGCTTTTTATCCTCTCCAAACTGGACAAGCATCTCTTCATCTAAGCCATTGAGAAAAATGTTAAGCAGCATAGGACCAAGGACAGGTCCCAAAGGCATTCTACTAGAAAACTCCTTCCAACTTGCCATGGAGCCATTCAATGATCTACCACTCAGCATCTGGCTGAGGGACAGTACTAAAATAATAAAAGAGACGACATCAGAAGATGAGCCCCTCAGGTCAGAAGGTGACCGATATGCTACTGGAGAAGAGTAGAGAACAATTAAAAGTAGCCCCAGTACTAATGAAGTGACTTTTGGGCCAAAGCCAAAAGGAAGTTCAGCTGCAAATGTATCTTGTGATGAAAGAAAAGTCTGCTGTTATAAAGATCAACACTGCATAGGGATCTAGAATGTAAGAGCTATGAACCAAGGTAAGCTGGATGTGGTCAAACAGGAGATGGAAAGAATAAACATCAGTGTAAGTGAACTTAAATGAATGAGAATGGGTGACTTTAATCCAGGTGATTGTTACATATACTATTGTGAGCAAAACTCTCTTAGAAAAAATGGAATAGCCCTCATGGTCAATAAAAGGGGAAGGAAAGTAGTCCTGGGGTAAAATCTCAAAATGACAGAATGATATCTGTCCAAATCCAAGGTAAACCATTCTATATCACAATAATACAAGTCTATGCTCCAACCACTGATTCCAAAGACGTCAAAGTTGATCAGTTTTATGAAGACCTACAACATCTTCTAGAAATAACACTCAAAAAAGATGTCACATTCATCGTAGGGGATTGGAATGCTAAAGAATGGAATTAAAAGATAATTGGAATTAATGGGCAAGTTTGTTCTTGTAGTACAAAATGAAGCAGGGCAGAGACTAATAGACTTTTATCAAGATAACTTGCTGCTCATAGCAAACATTCTTCTTCAACAACCCAAAAGGTGACTCTACACATGGATATCATCAGATGGTCAACATCAAAATCAGATCGATTATAAACTTTGCAGCCAAAGGTGGAGAGGAGCTCTATACAGTCAGCTAAAACAAGACCTAGAGCTGACTACGGATTAGAGCATACGTTTTTTATTGCAAAATTCAGGCTTAAATTGAAATAGGGAAAGCCTTTAGACCATACAGATATGACCTAAATAACATCACTTATCAATATGAAATGGAAATGAAAAATAGATTTAAGGGGTTAAATCTTGTAGATAATGTGTCTGAAGCACTATGGACAGAGGCTCTCAACATTGTACAGAAGGCAGCAACAAAAAAAAAAATTCTAAAGAAAAAGAAGAGTAAGAAAGCAAAATGGTTGGCTGATTCTGAAGCCTTACAAGTAGTTGAGGAAAGAAGGAAAGTGAAAAAGAAAACTATGCCCAAAATGAAGGCAGAATTTCAGAAAATAGCAAGAAGAGATAAAGTTTTCTTAAATGAGCATTACAAAAAAGTAGAAGAAAACAATAAAATGGGAAAGATAAGAGATCTCATCAAGAAAATTAGAGAAATCAAGAGAAAGTTTCATTTTTTTAAAAAAAATGAGCATGACAAAAGAAAAAAGTGGTAGGGATTTAATAGAAGCAGAAAAGATTAAGAAAAGGTGACAAGAACACACAAAAGAAAGTAAAGAAAGAACTTAGCACCACCTAATTACCATGATAACCACAACAGTGTGGTTACTGATCTAGAGACAGATATCCTGGAGAATGAAGTCAAGTGAGCTTTATGAAACTCTGATAACAATAAGGCTAGTGGAGGTGATGGAATTCCAGCTGAGCTACTGAAAATCCTAAAAGATGATGCTGTTGAAGTGCTGCACTCAATATGCCAGCAAATTTGGAAAATACTACACTGGCCACTGGGTTAGAAAAGACCAGTTTATGTCCCAATCCTAAAGGATGATACCAAGGAATGTTCTAATTACCAAAACATTACACCCATTTCAAATGCTAACAAAGTTATACTTAAGATTCTACAAGCTAGGCTTCAGCAATATTTGTACCAAGAATTACCAGAAGAGCAGACTGGTTTTCAAAGAGGCAGAGGAACTAGAGACCAAATTGCCAACATTCACTGGATTGTGGAGAAAGCAAGGAAGTTCTAGAAAAACATCAACTTCTGCTTCACAGGAGGCTACACTAAAGACTTTAACTGTGTGGATCACAACAAAATGTGGCAAGTCCTAAAAGAGATGGGAATATCAAATCATCTTACTTGTCTCCTGTGGGACCTGTATGTGGGTTAAGGAGCAACAGTTACAACCAAACAACTGATTGGTTTAAGATCAGACAAGGCTGTATATTATCACCTTACTTATTTAACTTACATGCAGAGTACATCATGCAAAGTCCCAGACTAGATAAATCAAAATCTAGAATTAAGGCTGCTGGGAGAAATATCAACAATCTCAGATATGCAAACAATACCACTCTGATGGCAGAAAGTGAAGAGGAATTAAGCCTCTTGCTGACGGTGAAAGAGGACAGTACAAAAGCTGGCTTGAAGCTTAACATCAAAAAATTCCAAGATCTTGGCAAATGATCCCATCAGTTCCTGGCAAATAGAGGGAGAAGAAATAGAAGAAGCATCAGATTTTATATTCTTGGGCTTGAATACCCTGAGAGGTAAGATGCTACTATTATCCTTATTTTACAGTTGAGGAAACTGAGGCTTGTATTTTTCTTATGTTACTGTTGTTGTGTTGCTATGTTTGTCCTTTGTTCTCGAAGAGAACCATGACATCAGCAAGATGATGGCATAAATTGCGGTTGATTTTGATTTGAGTGAGGGAGGGCTGTGCAAGGTCACCAACCTCACTTTCTTCTTCAGAGTCATCTGAGTCCGGTGTCCAGATATTCAACAGTTGAGGGAACTGAGGCAGATAGAGGCTAAAGGACTTGCCCAGGGTTACACATGATTACACAGCTAGTAAGTATTTGAGACTGAATTTGAATCACTTTCCTGGCTCTAGGTCCAGTGCTTAGTCTATCAAACCACCTAGCTGCTGTTTCTTAAGGAATACAATAAAACTGATGCTTTAAGAAGTTAAAGTTTGGCTTCTATATATGAATGCTGACTTAGAAAGCAGGAAAAGGACATTCTGGGGTGGGGATTTTACAAGGATTTTAATGTCTTAGAGAAAAAAAATTTAATGGAACAACATAACTGGATATGCCTAAATTTGTTCTTTGACAAAAAATATAATTTCATTCTGGTTCACGGAGAAAGTTTAGGATTGCAGTCACAAAAATCCCCAATGGCAAACACATGTTTTATATTTACATGAACTCCATGAGGTAAGGCAACTACTCTAGTGAATACAGTGCCAGCCTTGAAGCCAGGAAGACCTGAATTCAAATTCTACCCTAGCACATGTTGGTTGTGTGACTCTGAGAAAATTATTTAACATTATAGTAGTTTCTAAACTATTCTGACTCTGCACCTTTATCAGTAATTATAACTGCTGTGTTTTGGGTTAGGTTATAATTGCCCTGAGAGGCCAATGGCTGAGACAGAAAAAAAAGTTAAGGGACTTGGATAGCAGTGGGAAGGAAATGTTGAGTGGATAATGGATATGGATAAATGGATAAAGCATTGGTGTGGTTGTACTAGAGAAAATCCCTGTGATTGGTTCCAATTCTCTGACTGATTGATTATAAATGCCTTGGGGTCAAGACATGGGCCCTCACTTTGAAGATTCCTGCTCTAGAGCAGGGCTTCTTAAACTTTTTCCACTAATGACCCCTTTTTGTGTTTTGTTCATGGGTGTTGCATGGCATAAGGGCATGTGTAGTGCAAAGTGCACATGGTGTATGTTCAGAACCAAGGCCACAGTAAAGTCACATGGTACACCATTGGCAAGTATTTCCAGAAATACCTTGGATTCATTATGTATTTGATTTTGAATTAATTTTTGGTTGTTAGGTGTTCAGAAACTTTTTACTCTTGCCATATTTTTATGGGGTCACAATTCACAGTTTAAGAAGTGCTACTGGGGCTCTAGATAACCCTCTAAGACTAAAAGTTGCAGAGAAGGTGCATTGACATTAGCAGATAGAGTATTCTCATCATGTGTTCTCTTTAACAATAAAATCAGAGGTTAAGTCCCTACCTCTATTCCTATAGAATTAGAGATCAGATATGGAAAGTTGACTCCTGTTCAATATTGGTAGGTTCCACAACATGCTACAATGCTGCTCTGAAATCACAGTCTACCCAGTTCCTCCACCCCCTGCTAGGATTCTTCCAACTCTTTTTTCCAAATATAGCTCCATGATCCTATGAAGAAGAATGAAATAGAGCCCTGGCTCTGGAGCCAGAGGATTTGGGTCCAAATCCCCCTCTGATGCTAATTATCCATGTGACCCTGGGCTAGTCATTTAACTTCCATGGACCTCAGTTTCTTCAGCTGTAACATAAGTGGTTTGAACTAGATGGCCCTAAAGTCTTAGCTCTAAACCTCATTCTCCTCCCTACCTCAGCTGGAGGCCAGGCCATCTATAGCTTCTCCAAGGTCCACATATACCCCTATCACCCCTACTTCTAAGAGATTGTTCTAGAAACCATGCAGTTTTAGAAACTCCACTCCTGCCAAAGCCCAATTCATACAGGTCTTTACAAAGTACCCATTTCAGACTTAGAGTACCCTACATTTGGAGTAAGACTAGACCTTAGAGGTCATTTTGTCAAACTGTCTCATCGACCATTTGATGAGGGTATCTTTTTCCATTTTACAAATGATGATACTGAGAGCAAGAGAGGCAAAGTTTTTGAATCTCACAACAAATTTATGAGAAACAAGCTTTAATATTCCATTTTACACATGAGGAAACAGGCTCTGGATGGGGAGCAGAGGCACCCAGAGAATACATAGGCAATGGATCCAGAACTCAAGGGCAGATCCTACTACTCCATAGGGTGAGACTTTATGTAAACAGTCATTTTAATGATTCTCCTTTTTAAAGCAATTGCTTCACTGCTTGAAATATGATGAAAAAAAGAAAATTGCCTGATAACTTCATTATCATTATATATTTAAAAGGAATAGCAAGAGTACATAATAGACTTGCAGTTGCATTGCAATCATCTTTTTTTTTTTGACTGTTATGGAAATGCTTGTTTTATTTCATAAATTGAAAATAAATGCAAATTAAAAAGAAGAAAAAGAAACCTGAGCTCATCCTGGCACTGCCTGAAAGATCCTCCTGACCCATGATGTAGTAAGAGAGCAGTGCTTATATTGAAGACTTCTAAAACATTACACAGTGAAGCAGTTGGTCAAAGGTCCAAGGAAACACCAACTTGTGCCCATGGGGCAGCCCACTCAGTTAGCCAGGTCCCTCTCCTCCTCCTCCCAATCCACAATGCTGAGCCTCAACACAAAGCTCCTCTTAGGTCAGGCGCAGCAGCCTCAAACTCTGATAAACTCAGAGGACTCAGCCCACTTTTAGACAGATCTGGTCAGGAGGAGCAGCTGCTGCTTCAAGGGGATGCTGTCATTTGAAGGGCTGTCTTATAGAGAAGGGCCTAAGATTATTTCATTTAGCCCTGGAGGGGAAAAGTAGAACTAATGAGAAGCTATTGCTATTAGAAAGAGGCCTGTTTAAGCTACCTATCAGAAAACACTCCTAGCAAAGAGAGCTGTCCAAAAGTGGAACAGGCTGCCTTGGGAAGTAGATGGGCTCTCTCTCACAGACTAGATGACCACTTATCAGGATAGTCTTGAGTTCATGGGTCAGACAAGATATTCCTTGAGGTCCCTTCCTATTCTTAGATGCTGTGATTCTGTAATGATTTCTTGATAGAAGGAGAGGAAAATCAGTAGAAAGCCCTAAACTCTTGTGTGTCCAGGTTAGGAAACACTGAGAGCGTTTCACCGTGGGCATTTCTCCTGGAATCAGGTGGCTGGCTTAGTATAAGAAGGACATTTCTTATAATATAAGAGGGGTCTTCTACCAAGCAGCACAGTGGCAAGATGGCGAGAGCCCTGGACTTAGAAGTCTGAATCCTGCCCTAGTCACTTACAACTGTGTGATCCTGGGCAAATCACTCCATGTCTCTCAGCCACCATTTCCTCATCTGTAACATGGAGATAATAATAGCACCTACTTCACAGGGTTGTGGTAAGGATCAAAAGAGAGAATGTGTGGAATGTGCTTTACAAACCATAAGTTTCATATATACACACACACACACACACATATATATATATATATATATATATATATATATATATATATATATATATATATATATATATATATATATATATATATATGCTCCCTCTGTTGATTGTCTCTGTATGTCTTATTTGTAGCTAGTTGTTGCATGTGTCACCACTTTTAGACTGGAAGTCCTTTGAGGGCAAGGACTGTTTTTTGCCTTTCTTTGTATTCCCATCATTTAGTGCCCGTGGTGGGCACATTGTAAGAGCATGGTGTTTGTTGACTGACTGACTGATTTAGGGACAATGAAAATGTAGAGTGAGTCACCCAGCCCCACCCAACCCTTCCAGTGATATTAAGGAAGCCCTGGTCCTCCACAAAAGAGATGTGTTCATCCCCAACTCAAATATTAAATCAGCTTAGGGAAATTCTCTCGGAGAGAGAATGACAGGCAAAAAGAAAGACTTGACCAGATACACTTTGTTGGCTGGGTATGGCTTTGGGTATGACTTACAAAAGAGCCCAAAGAATTGTAACATGCCTCTTTGGGAAGGGGAAGAAGTAGCCCAGTGGCCGTAGCTGAAGTGAGGCGGTAGGTAGCAGTGTTTCAGCAGAACAGCAGCAGAGGGAGCTCTTCAGGTAAGCAATGAGCAGGAGTCTGGGGAGAAGCGTGAAAGCTGAGAGAGAGCCAGTCCCAGGACCATTGCTGGGGTGGGGCAGGGAGTGTTCCTTCTGAACAGCTGTTGCTAGAATGGAAACTGTGGGAAATGGTGTCCTTGCAGAAAGTGGGGACTTTTCCTTGTTATCTACTTTGCTATTTTGCTTTTATCTTGCTTATCTTTTGCTCTTAATGAATGTATGCTCTGGTTTAGTATGGTAAAAGCTGGGGTGTGCTGGACCCAGAACAAACCAGGTCAAGGGAACTGGTTGTTAAATTTTCAGTGTGAGCACCTACAGCTTGGGAAGCAATAAACACTATAAATCAGGGTTTGATTTATTGTTTTATTTGTTGTGTAGACTTAAGAAAAGGAGGAAGAAAAGGTTAACAATAATGCAGATTAAGCCTAAAAGTACATTATTTATCAGGGCAGCTAAGTCTTTCACATTTCATTATCATTACAATATTGCTGTTACTATGTATATTCTCCTGTTTCTATTCACTTTACTTTACATCAGTTCATACAAGTCTTCCCAGGTTTTTCAGAGGTCCACCTGCTCATCATTTCTTATAGTACAATAGTATTCTGTCACAATCATATACCACAGCTTGTTCAGTCATTCTCTAATTGATGGATATCCTATCGATTTCCAAAATTGATGGATTTTGGAAAATCCACAAAAAGAGCTGTTATAAATGTTTGTGTATGTGTGGGCTCTTCTTCTTTAGCAAGTCAAGTCTTGAAACTTACAGGCAGAAAAGAGTAGGAGTATTGGTAGATATAGGAAATTTTTAGTGATATAGCATCCTTCAAGACTCTTCAAGCATGAGTCTGGGAGCCAAGATAGCAGAGTAAGCATGAAATCTCCTGAAGTGTCCCATATTCACCTCCAAACAACCATAAAATAGCAGCCACAAATGAATTCTGGAACCTCAGAATGAGCAAAAAGATAAATTGAAACAATCTTCCAGTCCATGAAATTGGGAAGGTCTGTCTCACTCAGGTAAGAGTAGCACAGTCCAGGATAGGAAATATCCTGGCAAGACAGTAGTAGGCTTAGCAAGTCAAAGGGAGGCCCTGAGCTCCAGGGCAGTGCCAGGCAAGCAGGCAAATGCCCATACCAAGACCCCTCATGAGCCTCAGCACACCAGGTAAGCTGCCAGACCTCTGTGGCCTCCACCAGCACCCCTCACTCCACCTCCCTCATTACAGTGCCAGGCACAAGGGGCCTCAGGGCAACACCAGTACAACATCTGGCAAATTGCCAGGGACTGCAGCCCCCCCCCCCCCCCCAGCACAAGAATCTTCCACCCTAGGAGCAGAGGTCAAATTTAAAAGTAAGAAAAAAAGACTGGAAAAGATGAGCAAAAAAGAAAAGAAGAAGAAGAAGAAAGAAATCTGACCATAGAAAGTTATTATGGCAACAGGGAAGATCAAGACACAAACTCAAAAGAGAACAACAATGTCAAAATGCCTACAGGCAAAGCCCCAAAGAAAAATGGGAATTGGTTTCAAACCCAGAAAGAACTCATGGAAGAGCTCAAAAAAGAGTTTAAAAATCAAAGAGAGGCAAAAGAAAAATTGGAAAAATAAATGAGAGTGATGCAAGAGAACCATCAAAAAACAGCTAATAGCTTGGAAAAAGAAGACAACTCCTTAAAAAGTAGAATTGGCCAAACTGAAAAGGAGATACAAAAATCCACTGAAGAAAACAATTTCTTAAAAATTAGAATTGGACAAATGGAAACTTATGACTCTGTGATACATTAATCAAACAAAATCGAAAGAATGAAAAAATAGAAGAAAATGTAAAATATGACATTGAAAAAACAACCAACCTAGGAAATAGATCAGGAGAGATAATTTAAGAATCATTGGACTACATGAAAGCTATAATCAAAAGGAGGATTTGGACATCATAGTACCAGAAATGGTCAAAGAAAACTGCCCTATTGTTCCAGAATCATGGAGTAAAATAGAAATTGAAAGAATCTATTGATCAACTCTGAAAAGAGATCCCAAAATGTGAACTCCTAGGAACATTGTAGCTAAATTCCAAAACTCCCTGGTCAAAGAAAAAATATTCCAAGTAGCCAGAGAGAAACAATTCAAATATTCAGGAGCCACAATCAGGATTACACAGGACTTAGCAGTTGCAACATTAAAAGACTGGAGGTCATGGGACATGATATTCCAGAAGGCAAAGGAGCTAGGGATACAACCACGAATCACCTACCTAGAAAAATTAAACATAATCCTTCAAGGGAAAAATTGGCAATTCAATGAAATAGAAGTATTTCAAACTTTCATAAGGAGAAGATCAGAGCTGAACCAAAATTTTGCTTTTCATTATCAAGACTTAAGAAAAAACCTAAGGCATTCAATAAGGCTAAACTATTTGCATCCCTACTTGGGAAGATGATACTTGTAATTCTTAAGAACTGTGTCACTAACAGTGCAGTCAGAAGGAGTATACATAGACAAAGGGTATGGGTGTAAGGTGAATTTGATGGAATGACATAAAAAGTTAATCAAGGGGTGAGAAAGAGGACTACACTGGGAGCAGAAGGAAGAGAGAGGTAGAATAGGGTAAATTATCTTACATGAAGAAGTACAAAAGACCTATTACAATGGAGGGGGAAGTGGGAGAGTGGGCAGTAGGCATTTCTTGAATCTTATTCTCATCAGAATTGGTTCAAAAAGAGAATAACATACACAATTAGGTGAGCATAGAAATCTATTTTACTCTACAAAAGTAGATAGGGAAGAAGGTGAAAAAGGAGGTGGGGGGAGACTGGCAGAAGGGGGGATAGATTAGGGTAGGTGGTAGTCAGAAACAAAACATGGGTGAGGAGGGAAAGGGTAAAAGGAGAAAGAGGACAAACAGGAGGAAAAGTAGAATGGAGGGAAATACACAGTCAGTGATCATAACTGTGAATGTGAATGGGATGAACTCTCCAATAAAACAGAAGCACATAGCAGAAGTGGATCAAAAACCAGAATCTTACAATATGTTACTTACAAAAAATACACTTGAAGCAAAGAGACACACACACAGAGTAAAAGTAAGGGGTTGGAGCAGCATCTATTATGCTTCAGTCAAAGTAAAAAGTAGCAATCATGATCTCAGACAAAACAAAAGCAAAAATAAATCTAATTAAAAGAGATAAGGAAGAAAACTACATCTTGCTAAAAAGTACCATGGACAATGAAGTAATATCAATACTAAACATATATGCACCAAGTAGTATAGCATCCAAATTCTTAAAGGAGAAGGTAGTTACAGGAGGAAATAGCAAAATTATACCAGTGGGGGACCTCAACTATCCCCTCTGAGAACTTGATAAATCCAACCAAAAAATAAACAAGAAAGAAATTAAGGAGGCGAATTGAATTTTATAAAAATTAGACCTGGCAGACCTCTGGAGAAAACTGAATAGGAATAGATAAGAATATATCTTTTCCCCAGCAGTACATAGCACATACACAAAAACTGACCATGTATTAAGATATTAATAATCTCAAAATCAAATGTAGAAAGGCAGAAATATTAAATGCATTTTTGGATCATAATGCAACTATGATTTATGATTACGAAAAATTACATTTAACAGAGGGAAGTGGAAAAATAGATTAAAAATTAATTAGAAACTAAACAATCTAATCCTAAAGAATAAGTGAATCAAATAACAAATTGTAGAAACAATCAATAATTTCCTTAAAGAGAATGACAACAATGAGACAGCATACCAAAATGTATGAGATGCAGTCAAGGCAGTGCTTTGGAGAAAATTTATTTCTGTAAATTCTTACATCAATAAAATAGAGAAAGACAAGATCAATGAATTGGATATGCAACTAAAAAAAACTAGAAAAAGGATAAATTAAAAATCCCCAACTGAGCACCAGATTGGAAACCCTGAAAACCAATGGTGATATTAACAAAACTGAAAGTAAGAAAACTAGAGAGCTAAGAAATAAAACTAGGATCTGGTTTTATGGGGGGGAACTCCATTAGTTAATTTGATTTTTAAAAAAGAAAGAAGAAAACCAAATATCCAGTATAAAAAAAATGAAAAGGGTGAATTCATCACCAGTGAAGAGGAAATTAAAGCAATCATTAGGAAATATTTTGCCCAATTATATGCCAATAAATATGACAATCTGGATGAAATCAATGAATACTTACCAAAATATAAATTGCGCAGATTAACAGAAGAGGAAATAGAATACCTAACAACCCCATCTTAGAAAAAGAAATTGAACAAATCACCAATGAACTCCCTAAGAAAAAAATCCCCAGGGTCAAACGGGTTCACAAGTAAATTCTACTAAACATTTAAAGAACAATTAATTTCAATACTATATGAATTATTTGGAAAGATAGGTGGAATTCTACCAAATTTCTTTTATGACACAAATATGGTTCTGATGCTTAAACCAGGGAGAGTAAAATAGAAAGAAAACTATAGATCAATTTCCTTAATGAGGATTGATGCAAAAAAATTTTTAAAAAATTCTAGTAAGGAGATTACAGCAATCATTATATTATGATCATTATATTATGACCAGGGGAGATTTCTATCAAGAATGCAGGGCTGATTCAATATTAGGAAAACTATCAGCATAATTGATCATATCAATAATAAAGCCAACAGAAATAGTATGATTATCTCAATAGATGCTCAAAAAGCTTTTGACAAAATACAGCACTCATTCCTATTAAAAACACTAGAGTGCATAGGGATATAGAAAGCTTTTCTTAAAATAGTAAGTAGTATCTACGTAAAACCATCAGTAAGCATTATCTGTGATGGAGACATGCTAGAAGTCTTTCCAATAAGATCAGGGGTGAAGCAAGGATTCCCCACTATTATACAATATTATGCTAGAAATGTTAGCTATAACAATAAGAGAAGAAAAAGAAAGTTAAGGAATTAGAATACGCAACGAGGAAACAAAACTATTTCTCTTTGAAGAGAATACGATGGTATACTTGGAGAATCCTAGAGAATCAAATAGTTGAAAAAAACTAGTTGAAATAATTAACAACTTTAGCAAAGTTGTAAGATGTTAAATAAAAGCACATGAATTATCAGTATTTCTGTATATTACCAACAAAGCCCAGCAGCAAGAAATAGAAAGAGAAATTTCATTTCAAATAACTGTGAACAATATAAGATATTTAGGAGTCTGCCTGACAAGACAACTATACGAACTATATGAACACAATCACAAAACACTTTTCATACAAATAAAGTCAGATCTAAACAACTGGAAAAATATCAACTGATAATGGGTAGGTCAAGTCAATGTAATAAAAATGACAATTCTACCTAAACTAATTTACTTGTTCAGTGTCAAATCAATCAAACTACCTAAAATTTATTTTATAGAGCTAGAACAAAAATACAAAATTCATCTGGAAGAAGAAAGGTGAAGAATATTAAGGGAATTAATCAAAAGAAATATGAAGGAAGGTGGCTTAGCAGTACCAGATCTCAAACTATATTACAAAGCAAATTATATTATTATATCTGGTACTGGCTATGAAATAGAGTGGTGGATCAGTGGAATAGATTAGATATACAAGACGTAGTAGTAAATGACCTTAGTAACCTAGTGTTTGATAAACCCAAAGACCCCAGAACTCATTACTTGACAAAAATTGCCAGGAAAACAATATGGCAGAAACTAGGTATAGACCAACATCTTATGCCATATACTAAGATAAGGTCAAAGTAGATACATGATTCAGACATAAAAGATGATACCATAAGCAAATTAGGAGAGCAAGGAACTATTCCTTGTCAGATCTATGGAGAAGGGAAGAATTTCTGACCAAACAAGACATGGAGGGCATGATGAAATGCCAAATAAATAATATTGACTTTATTAAATTGAAAGTTTTCACACAAATGAAACCAATGCAACCAAGATTAGAAGGAGAGCAGAAAGCTAGGAAACTATATTTACAGCAAGTGTCTCTGATAAAGGCCTCATTTCTTAAATATATAGAAAACTGAGTCAAATTTATAAGAATACAAGTCATTCCCCAGTTGATAGATTGTCAAAGGATATGAAGTTTTCAAATGAAGAAACCAAAGCTATCTATAATCATATGAAGAAATGCTCTAAATCACTTTTGACTGGAGAAATGCAAATTAAAACAACTCTGAGGTACCACCTCACATCTATCAGATTGTCTAATAGGACAGAAAAGGAAAATGATAAACCTTGAAGAGGATGTGGGGAAATTGGGGCACTAATACACTGTTGGTGGAGTTGTGAACTGATCCAACCATTCTGGAGAGCAGTTTGGAACTATGCCTAAAGGGCAATCAAACCTTGCATATCCTTTGATCCAGCAATACCACTACTATATCTATATTCCAGAGATAAAAAATAAAAAAGGAAAAGGACCTACTTGTACACAAATACTTATAGCAGCTCTCTTTATGGTGGCTAAGAATTGGAAATTGAGGGGATGCCCATCAATTGGTTCTGAATAATCTGTAGTATATTAATGTAATGAAATACCATTATGCTATATGAAGTGATGAGCAGGTAGATTTCAGAAAAACCTGGAAACTGATGCAAAGTGAAATAAGGAGAATCAGAACATTATACACAGTAACAGCAACACTGTGGGATGATCAGCTATGAATGACTTAGCTTTTCTCATCAATGGAATGATCAAAGAGAACTACAGAGGACTCATGGCAGAAAATTCTATCTACATCCAGAGAAAGAACTGAATGAACTCTAAATACAGATCAAAGCATGTTATTTTAACTTTATTTTTTTTCATGGTTTTTTCCCTTTTGGTATGTTTCTTCTTTCACAACTATAAATAATATGGAAATGTTTTACATGACTGCCCATATATAAGCTATATCAAATTGCTTACTGTTATAGGAAGAAGGGAGTGGAGGCAGGGGGAAAGAAAAATTTGGAATTCAATATTTTGTAAAAATGAATGTTAAAAATTGTCTTCACATATAATTGAAAAAAATACTCTTTTAAAAAAGGACCCTTCCAGTATCCTTCAAGACCTTAAAACCACCTCCTCCTTGAAGCCCCTGATAAAGTAGCACTATTTACTGTAGTAAAGAGACTACTGAATTTAGAGATAAAAGATCTGAGTTTTAATCCTGGATATGCTACTTAACTCATTGTGTAACCTTATGTAAGAAATTTCCCCTCCTGGACTCAGTTTCCTCTTCTGTAAAGTGAGAGGATTGGACCAGGTGATTTCTAAGATTTCTTCTAATTTTAAATCTGTGGTCTTATAATCCTATGAATGCCCTGAGGTCCTGTTAAAATTCTTGCTCTACAAACCTTTTCTATTCTTCTGAGTTTCTGTGTGAGGTGTTTGAAATAACTCATTATGTAAATCATCATGATCTAGACTCCCACCAATGCAGGACATTCTATTTACAGACCATGGAAGAGTCTAAGTCAAATAGCCGATTATTTAGTTAGGACAGAATAGCAAGGTGGATAAAAAAAATAAAGAGGCAACAGAATCTTTCTCAAGGTCAGAAAGACCTTCAGATCTGATCTCAGATACTTACTAGCTGTGTGACCCCAGGCAAGTCACTTAATCTCCTTTTGCCTCAGTTTCTTCAAATGTAAAATGGGGATAATAAGTGTAGCTACCTCCCAGGTTGTTATAGGGATCAAATGAGATATCTGTAAAGTATTTCATGCACTGCTTAGTACATAGTAGGCATTTAATAAATGCTTGTTTCCTTCCTTCAGGGTCTATATGTGACAACTGTAGCTTGTAACATGTTCAGTGTAGTAGATCATCTCCTACGACATCAGAGGGCTCCAGTTCTCCCCAATAGACTTTGAGCTAATTAGGAGCAGGGACTATCTTTTTCCTTTCATTGGATGGCTAACACTTAGCACCTGGCACTCAGTGTATCAACAAACATTTACTAAGTCTACTGTGTTCCAAAAATTGTACAAAAAAAGAAATCTCTTCCTCAGTGTGGGGCAGGAGAAAGGAACTGGCTCTAGAGTCAAAAGTCATGGGTTCAAATCCTCCTTCTGACACTATGTGACTTTCACTTTAGGGGACAGCTAGGTGGTGCAGTGGATAGAGCACCAGTGCAGGAGTCAGGAGGACCTGAGTTCAAATCTCACCTCAGACACTTGACACTTACTAGCTGGGTGACCTTGGGCAAGTCACTTAACCCCAGTTGCCTCATCCTGGGTCATCTCTAGTCATCCTGATGACTATCTGGTCATTGGATTCAGATGGCTCTGGAGAAGTGAGGCTGGTGACCTGCCCAGACCTCCCTCACTCAAAACAAAGTCAAGTGCAAGTCATGTCGTTATTTCTCTGATGGCATGGTCTTCTTCGGCAACGAAGGATGAACACACACAAAAAAAGAAAAAAGTTAGACACTCCCTACCTTCAAAGACCTTAAGACAACACACAAAAGGAAATTGAATTGGAGGAGAGAAGGAGGTATGTGGTGAGGGAGTATGATGGAAAAGTCCAAATAAGAGCAAAGAGGTAGGAAATAAAGAAATGACTGGTGGAGCGGGTGCTTCTTAAGTGGAAGTTTGGGGAGGGAGTTCATCTCTCTGCCCTCAAAGATGAGGGCTTCCAGGGACAATGGGTTGCCCATGAGGTGTCAGAACCAAGACCAACTTGATTGGCACACAGTAGATACTTAATAAATGCTTACTGACTGACTCCAGCTCTGGCTCTCCACCCAGAGTAATATAGGAATGCCCAGTACCTTCTCCAGGCAAGTCCTGCTTAGCTTTGCTCCCATCTTTCTTTTCAAAGTTCTGCCTTCTGACAAAATTTCTGTGTCCAGACGCAAATCTGCTGGGATTCTCCCATCCTGAGACTTCCTCCAGGGAATATTAGCACCCTTGCCTCTCTGTATGGATACTCAAAGCCACACCAGAGAGCTTCATTAAAGGTATAATAAGGGCTTCTCATGGAATATGCATAAAGTTGTCCTTCCTGCTTGGGTGCAACCACGCCTGTGACTCCTTGTGGGAACTCAGCACTGAAAGGAGTTTGTGGTTTGGTAGGATATGAAAGGTCGGTAAGGGTGGGGATGGGGATGAGGTAGGCCTTGGGTGCCATGTCAGTTAAAAAGTAGAGGTAGCTTCTGACTCATTCTCTTCCTTTTTCTCTCCCCTGTGACAAGTAGTGATAGTCTGTCTATAGACTTTTAGTGAGGGAATGAGCAATCCGTGGTACTCTCCCCACCTCCCTGTCCCTGCCCTTTAGCCACTCCCACATAGAGTCTAGACTCAACCAAGCAAGTTTGCTTCTGGGCCCCTGGCTGCCTTTTCTCTCTCATGTTTCCCTTCCTGAATAGGTAATAATATCTTTCTTTAAGTGAAAAGTCTATAGGTCTTCAGTCCATTGAATAGAGCTGAGTGGTAACAAGGGAAGTTTCTGCATTACAGAAGACTGATAAGAGAAGGAGCCCAGGTCCCTGGCCAGACTTTGAGGGAGAGAGTGCAGAACCGAGGTGAAATGTGGGATGCCTATTTGGCAGCGCTACAGATTGCTTTATATCCTGATGAGATTTAAGGCTCAGCCTCCCAACAGATTGTAACTGTAGTTTGGCTTCCCAAACGCTATCACTTTCCATGCTTCCAGAAATCCATGGCCTCATCCATGTGGGCATTTCAGTCACAAGTGAAGATTATAACCCATATCCCCACCCCCTTCTTATCCTGAGCAGTTCCTACTCTGGTCCTTCCATAACCCCTCTGTGGAGGATCTGGACTGCAGGCTTTTTTCTTGGCCTTTTACTGGTTTATATTTCTAAAGCATCAGCTTAGATGTCTCTCTAGTCTCTGATGTTCTTCCAGACTCTTCCAGTCTGCCCTATTTTCTGATCATTCCTGAGATCCATCCAGGGAACTATTTTCCTGTCTTCCTTCTTCAGTACAATTTTCTCCCCATCTCCTCCAAATTACCTAGACCAGGAGTGGCCTTTCAAGACTGAGTCAGAATTTTATAGAGCAAATCCTTTTATTAAGGGGATTTGTCCTTTGAAGTTTGGATTCAGTCAAAGGATTGCACTTGGGGATCTAGAGGGTCACACATTCCCTACCCCTGATCCTAGACTATAAGCTTTCTGAAAAAAGTGGAGTACACTCTCTATACTTTTATCCTAAGAACTTGGCATGGTGCCCTGCATGTAATAGGAGCTTAATAAATGCTTATTGATTGATTTGTATAATCAGATAGATTATGGCCGTGGTATAGAGACAGAAGGCCAGGGTGTGTTCCTAGGGAAAGACTGGAATCTTAGGGCTTGAGTTCAAATTCTGCAGCGTAATACCTGTACAACCTTAAACATATCACTCCCCCAGTTTCCCTGTGCATCAAATGAAAAGGTTGAGCTGGAATCTCACCTTTAAGTCTCTTCCAGTTCTAAATTTCTGCTCCCTGAGCCCCTGTAAAATGGGAATAATATCACCCTTCCAGGGTTGTTGTATGGAAATAGAAAGGGAAGTCACTACTATCTCTGGGTCCCGTACTGTGGAGCCTGCCATACACACACACACACACACACACACACACACACACACAAAGTTATTGCTGTAGGTCCTTAATTTTTGAAGAGGGTCAATGACGTCACGTTCGTGTGTGAACTGCATCAAAGCGAAGCGGGGTTTGCCTCACTCTCTCCTCCAGAGCCATGCACATGAGCCATGCATCTTCTCGGCTTGTGGGTTGAAGAAGTAAATGACCAGGTGAAGGTCAAAAGACTACAATTCCCAGAATGCTGCTTCGGACCCATCCACAAGCCCTGTACTGCAGTGCGCACGCGCACTTCGGCTTTTCCTTGTCGGGACTGCAGAGTGTAGCCCCGCCCCACCCTTCTCCCCGGAGGCTGGCCGGCCTGGCTGCCGGCCGGAATGCGCATGCGCGTGACTGCTTGACCCCTCTCTCCCTGCTCCCCAAGGTTCACACTCGCTAGCACACGCGCTTTACCTTTGGTAGTGCTTCGCGCTCGTGCTCCCGGCTCCTTTTTGTCCCTTCTGGACCACGGTGGAAGCGACCGGCCGCACGGAAGCGGCAACAGTTGGCGAAGATGGCGGCTACGGCGGCAGCCTCCCGGGGAGGCAAGCGAGGCGGCGGCGGTGGTGGGCCGGGCGGCAGCGGGGCGGCGGGCCGGGGAGCCGAAGAGGAGGCGCCGCCGCCCCTGCAGGCCGTGCTGGTCGCGGATAGCTTCAACCGCCGCTTCTTCCCCATCTCCAAGGACCGGCCCCGGGTGAGCGCTGGGGAGGGAGAGAGGGGAGACCCCGGAGAGCGGAAAGCGCAGGGCGGGGAGACCGCGGAGCGCGGAACGGGGGAGACCCGGGAGCGCAGGGCAGGGAGACCCCGGAGCGCAGGGCGGGGAGACCGCGGAGCGCGGAACGGGGGAGACCCGGGAGCGCAGGGCAGGGAGACCCCGGAGCGCGGAGCGGGGGAGACCGCGGAGCGCAGAGCGGGGGAGACCGCGGAGCGCAGAGCGGGGGAGACCGCGGAGCGCAGAGCGGGGGAGACCGCGGAGCGCAGGGCGGGGAGACCCCGGAGCGCGGAGCGGGGGAGACCGCGGAGCGCGGAGCGGGGGAGACCGCGGAGCGCAGGGCGGGGAGACCCGGGAGCGCAGGGCGGGGAGACCCCGGAGCGCAGAGCGGGGGAGACCGCGGAGCGCAGGGCGGGGAGACCCCGGAGCGCAGAGCGGGGGAGACCCGGGAGCGCAGGGCAGGGAGACCCCGGAGCGCAGGGCGGGGAGACCGCGGAGCGCGGAACGGGGGAGACCCGGGAGCGCAGGGCAGGGAGACCCCGGAGCGCGGAGCGGGGGAGACCGCGGAGCGCAGAGCGGGGGAGACCGCGGAGCGCAGAGCGGGGGAGACCGCGGAGCGCAGGGCGGGGAGACCCCGGAGCGCGGAGCGGGGGAGACCGCGGAGCGCAGAGCGGGGGAGACCGCGGAGCGCAGGGCGGGGAGACCCGGGAGCGCAGGGCGGGGAGACCCCGGAGCGCAGAGCGGGGGAGACCGCGGAGCGCAGGGCGGGGAGACCCCGGAGCGCGGAGCGGGGGAGACCGCGGAGCGCGGAACGGGGGAGACCCCGGAGCGCGGAGCGGGGAGACCCGGGAGCGCAGGGCGGGGAGACCCGGGGAACGCTGAGAACGTAGTGAGGAATACCTGGAGAGCACGGGGGTGGGAGCAGGGCACTTGTGGAATGCATTGGTGAGAGACCAGGGATCTTAAAGGAGCTGGGAGTGGGGTGACCCTGCGGCAGAGTACTGGAAGGGAGGAGAGCCCCCTCTCCCCTGCACAGGGGAGAAGAGGATCCCAAGGAGCAGAGAGGGGCAGCTCCTTGCTGCAGTACCCCAGAGATTGAGGTGGGCACCCAGAGTCAGGTGAAAGGGGGTGGGGGTGTGCCCCTGCTAGTTCCATATGGTATCTATGGACATGTTCTCAAACCGCCCTGGTCAGGGGACGTAGGGGAGCACTTTTACCTCCTCTGTACTATGTACATAGACACTCTGTGCACACATCCCCAGAAGAGGCTCAGCCAGGCCTGATCAGATCTGCTGATACATGCACTCACTGCTCCCATATCCGCTCCTAGGCTGAGCCTTACCCAGGGGCATTATATTGACATCTGATTGTCAGGGAGAGGGACAGGCTTCCTGACAGCAGGTGGCTAGGGACCAAGAAACCGATTCCCTTACCTGAAGGATCTGCAGCCTTGGGGACACTTGGAAACTCTGGGGGTGGGAGAGATTTGGGATCATCTGAAGACAGCCCTTGGCCCTCTTCTCACCCCCCAATCTCACATGGGGAAGCTGGACTTCTAGCACAAAGATGAACGAAAAGATGGATGGTTCACCTTTTTCTGGTGGTGACCAGTTTACAAAGCAAGACCGTAGAGGGGGTCACAAATTGTTTTACAAATGAGAGAACAGGGGGGTCCTATTGACCAAGCAGCTTGCCTCCAATCCCACTGTGAATGTATGGCTAGTGTGGAAAGTCTAGTCTCTTTTCACTCCCAAGGATGAAGGAGGGAGGAATGAGGAGCTAGTTCAGGTGCTTTCTGGCCCCAGGAGGAACAAGTCCTAGTGGCTTTTACTAGTTTCCAAAAAGAAGCTTTGTAAAATAAATTTTAATTGATTTTTTAAAATATTATTCACATGTCCAGCTGTGTCTGTCCCTTGCCTGGGAGACATCTCTTATATAATAAAAAAGTTCAGCAAAAGCAGCTCCCGTATGGGAAAAGTCTGCCGCTGTGTTAGGTGTTCCCCACCATGGTCTCCTGCCTCTACCAGGCAAGAGGCGGAGGGGTATCTTCTGTCTCTTCCTTAGTGCCTCCCTTGGCTTTCATCATTTCAGAACTCGTGAGTCAGTTGTACTGTTCTTTCCATTACATTGTTGAAGTCATTGGATAGAGTTTGCTGGCTCTGTTGACTTCATTTTTTGTCAGTTCATATAGATTCCTCCATGCTTCTCTGTTCATCAGCAGGGGGAAACTGTCAGGGGTAGGGAACCTGTGGCCTTCAGGCCATATATGACCCTCCAGGTCCTCAAGTGTGGCCTTTTGACAGAGTCCAAGTTTTACAGAACAAATCCTTTTATGAAGGGGATTTGTTCTGTGAAATTTGGATTCAGTTAAAGGATTGCACTTGAGGACCGGGGAGGCCACGTGTGGCTTTAAAGGCCACAGGTTCTTCACCCCTGTAAGGTGAAGGAAAACAAAATCTCATTCTGCTGCAGGAGAAATGGTTATAATTCTGAGCACATATAGGAACTGTGTGTTCTCACGGGTGAGAGGGTTAAATTGACCTTAGCTTCTGAGGCCCAGCTGCTGGAGCCCTCTATTAAAGATCATTTCCTATTCCCTCAACCCTTCTGCTGGACAGTTGGGAAATGTTCCAGGGCCAGTGCTTGGGGCTGGTTGGCCCTTAGTGCCTGCAGGGAGCTCTTAGACCAGAAGTAGGTGACCGCAGCCTTGGCTCCCAACTCCTATGTTACCCTTCACAGCATTGAATGGGTTTATTTTGTTTTGTTTTGGTCTGGATCTGTGATGATGGATCACAGAGAAAGGTGGAGAGGATGGGAACAGCCTCTTATCCAACACCTCCTTTTGTAGATGAGGAAACTGAGCCCCAGCACAGTGCAGTGCTGCTCAGGGCCAAGTGGGTAGGCAGGCTGGGATTTGAACTGGAATCTAGGAATGGCCAGTTCCACAGTCTTCTCATATGGCTGGAGAAATCCTTGGGAAGGGGCCTCCCTCTGGCTCTTTGCCTAGCCAGCTGGGTCACCTGGGCCACCAGCTTGGGCAAAGGCCGGGCATGAACCCAGGAATGACTTCCTGGATCCAAAGCGATCACTGCCCACTGCACCACTGTACCTCTTCGGGATGTTCCTGGCAATCGAGGACAAGGAAGGAAGCTTGAAAGGATTGAGGCCTTGGGTTCTGCTTTTGTGTGACAGATTGTGGTAGAAGGACAAGAGAAAATGTCCTCCCCCCACCCCACCCCACTTCCCTGAGGTGACCTGGAAGGCATGTTGGAAGATGAATTACTCCAAGCTTCCCTGCTTGCTCCCTAGAAGTTGGTCTGCAGAGTTTCAGGAGAGGCAGTTCCTGGACGCAGAATAGAGAGAGGGGATCCCAGATGCTTCTGAATAAGCAGCTGCTTTGTTCTGGCCTTCCCACAAGAAGCTGGCATTCAGCTCAGGGCCTTTTCAGGGGACTGGAAACCTTAGTGAGAGCTGAGGAGAGGAAGATGGTATTTACGAGCTACCCCCCAACTAAGGCTTTCTCTTCTCCGCTCCTCAGGCCCTCCTGCCCTTGGCCAATGTGGCCCTGATCGACTACACTCTGGAGTTTCTGACTGCCACAGGGGTGCAAGAGACGTTTGTGTTCTGCTGCTGGAAGGCTCCCCAGATCAAAGAGCACATACAGTAAGATCCTGGCCCTTCTCAGTCCTTTCTAAGTGGGACAGTCACAGGTTGGGAGGGGAAGGGCCATCCATTCCCAACCCCTAAGGATGCCTGTTGCTGGCAGAGAAGAGTAGAGCCTGGAGCACTGAACTCTAGAGGCTGTTTTTGTGTCTCCCCCAGGGAGCTGCTGGTCTGCCAATGACCACCTCTTTTCCTTATTTTTCCCTACATTCCCTCTCTTGTTCCTTGGGAAAGGGCAAGTCCCTGGATGCTTCGAGCACGGGGAGGTGAGAGACGAGACATGTGTGTATATATATACATAGAGTCCTGTGACATGGAATCCTAGAGTCCTGTCACTCCCATTTAACAGATCAAAAGACTGAGATTCAGAGAAGTCACACAGCTAATATTAGAGATGGGATTTAAAATCTGATCTCTGAATTTCAGCCCTGGTGCTTTCCCCACTGAAACGCGTGCTGCCTCTAATGTGGGCCTTTGACTGAGAGATGACTCTGAGCCCCCTCTCTGCCCTGTGGTCTCAGGGGCCATGGCACACCGGGCAGAATGGGAGTGTTGTTCTCTGTCCAGCCTATAAAAGAAGGCTGGTGACACCCAGGAAACTGGAAGTCATAATTAGAGTCTGCAGAATTCTTTGAAGTTGGGGACGCTCCGCCAAGTAGGTGGGAGCTTGGAAAACCACTGAGAAGGGCTTTAGCTCTTCTCAGTCACCATACTGGCTGAAAGCCTGCCAGGTCAGCTTGGATTTTGAGCTCTTAGAGCCCCCACATTGTAGAGCAGGAAATGAGGCCTGGAGAGGCTCAGTGACTTGCCTGAGTTGACAGGTAGCTGGGCTGGAATTCAGACACAGACTTCTCCCTGTATCACATGACAACCTCCCCTGGGGCTGTTCTTGGTGAACCATCCCCAGCACCTTCAGCTGCATCTTACCCCCTCGCCACCCTGGTTCCCTTCCCTGCTGCTCTCGAGCTTCTCAGTGTTCTGAGGTGCCCAGTGGTGGTCTGCCATGGGCTAAGGCTGTCCCTCCCTAGTCCTTGAAGCAGAGCCAAGGGTGGCGCACCCTCCTGGGTTACTATGTCACTCTTCTTACAGCCTGAGTAGCCCCCAAATACTGTCACCTTGCTTAGCCACGTTTCTCCTTCTTAAATGGGACTGTTTATCTCTGTTCAGTGTGAATCATTTGACATGACCCAGCATTCTTACTAGCCGGGCCCTTTGGGGATTCTGCCTTTGGCCGCTACCATCAGAGCTGCCCTCCCTGCTGGCCACCCAGGGCTTTGTTTAAGTCGTTGAAGAAGGTGTCGTAGTAGGGCAGAGGACATGCATTTCCCTGTCAAATTAACCATTCGGCAGCCCACATTTGGCCAATGCCAGCTTCACATTGTCTTTTGCTGCCCCGAGCCTGCTTGGGCAGCCATCGCCTCTCTCCTGCTACTGTCCCAGCCTCCTCTCTGCTGTCCCTCCACTCCAGGTGTCATGGATCTGGCCATAGCATCTCTCTGCTCCAGGGCCTTAAGTGATTCTCTGTTTAAAGGGTAACATTCAGTCTCCTCCACCTGACCTTGAAGGCCCTCCACAATAAAGCTTTATTTCCCACCCCTCTTCTTCCTTCAGTCTGTTTTTTAGCCAGACTCTCCCACCTCCATATGTTTGTCCAGGCCTCTGCTCATGCCTGAAATGTTCTCTTTTGATGTAGGCTATTGAATCTTTCTTTCCTCATGGCCCAACTCAGGTGTGTCATCTTCCTTATTTTCATTTCATTTATGCTCAGACCTAATTGACATCTCCTTCCTGAGATTTTCTTTGAGTATTTTGGATCTCTTTTTTGGCTTCATCCCATTCTCCACAATGGCTCCTCTCTGCCCCCATTAGACCCTTAAGTTCGCTTGGGCAGGGACCAGATTGTGTTTCATCTCCATATCCCCAGTGCCTTGCAAACAGTAATCAGTTAATAAATGTCCATGGGCTTCGAAGGCCATTGCGTGTCATTAAGAGCACAAAGATGCATGTCATCTTGGCCACCGAATTCATTCTCTTCTTTTCCCTTCTCCCTAGGAAGTCCAAGTGGTGCCTGCCAACTTCACCCAACATGGTTCGCATCGTGACCTCGGAGACGTACCGCTCCCTGGGGGACGTGCTCCGGGATGTGGATGCCAAAGCCTTAGTGCGCTCTGACTTCCTGCTTGTCTATGGGGATGTCATCTCTAACATTAACATCACCCGTGCCCTGGAGGAGCACAGGTGTGAATGGGAGACTGGCTGAGGAGGGCATACCCAGGGGCAGGGCCTGGGACCACATGCCTGCAGCCTTCTCCCCTCACTTCTACAGATTGCGGAGGAAACGGGAGAAGAATGTGTCTGTGATGACAATGATCTTCAAGGAGTCCTCCCCCAGCCACCCCACCCGGTGCCCCGAGAACAACATTGTAGTAGCCATGGACAGCGCCACACACCGGGTTCTCCACTATCAGAAGACCCAAGGGCTCCGGCGCTTTTCTTTTCCCCTGGTGTGTGGCCATCTCGGGCTCCTGAAGTGGGAATGGGGAGAAGCTGGGTGGGATGAGTATGCTGGCCTGCCAGCCTGCCTTGGCTGGAAGGACCAGGCATGAGACCCCTCCCTGTTGCTTCTCCCCCACAGAGCCTGTTCCAGGGGAGTGGGGAAGGAGTGGATATTCGCTATGATTTGCTAGACTGTCACATCAGCATCTGCTCCCCTCAGGTGAGCCCTCTCTGCTCATCTGCTTCTGTCTTTTCCCTGCTGCTGCCCAGCTTCTCAGAAGCCAGCATTTCTCAGGCTTGAAGTCCTCAGCAGCTCCGGGGGCTTTCCCTAAGCCTTCTCCAGCTGTTGTGTCTGAGGGCAGCTGCAGGCTGCTCCTGTTCCACCAACTTAGGTAAGTGAGCAGTACCTCTCCCCACCCTCCTCCTCAATAGGTGGCTGAACTCTTCACCGACAATTTTGACTACCAAACCCGGGATGACTTTGTGCGAGGCCTGTTGGTGAATGAGGAGGTAAAGGGGGGAAAGGATGACTCTGAGAGAGGGAAGAGGAGTGGAGCCCCAAAGAGCAGTCAGAGAAGGGGGCGACGGGAAAGCACCAGGTCCAGGATGGATTGTGGGGGACTCCTGGGCTACTCTCTGATGCTGCTCACCTGACTGGTCACCTAGGTCCTGGGAAACCATATTCACATGCATGTCACAACCCGGGAGTATGGAGCTCGTGTTTCCAACCTGCGCATGTATGAGGCAGTGTGTGCTGATGTTGTTCGCCGCTGGGTCTATCCCCTCACCCCAGAGATGAATTTCACCGACAGCCCAGCCCAGAGTTGCACTCACTCCCGACATAACATCTACCGGGGGCCAGAGGTGAGCCTGGGCCATGGTAGCATCCTGGAGGAGAACGTGCTCCTGGGCGCTGGCACGGTCATCGGCAGCAATTGCTCCATCAGGAACAGTGTCATCGGCCCAGGCTGCCACATCGGTGAGCCTGGGGGACAGCTGCAGGAGGGATGGGTCCTCAGGGAAGCCCAGGAACCTCAGGTCATGTGGCCATCCAGACTCCCTGGAACCTTGTGCTCTCACCCTCTTTGCCTGGAAGGTCATTAGCATAGCATAATCATCTCTTCTGGGCATGATCCTAGGGGATAGAGGGTGTGTCCTGCACAGTGAGGGCATCCTGGTGGGCATCCCTTTGACTCATGCAAACCTCAGGCTCTGCACCCCTGAGAGGAAAGTGTATGAATGGGCCTAAACAGCATCATCGAGTGGAAAAAGGACCTGCCTTTGAATCCCCCCTGTGCCAGTTACCTGCCACCTTTGGGATGGACGTTAGGTTGCTTGTTTTTGCTGGGCCTCAGTTTCACCATCTGTAAAACAAAGACATTACCTTAGATCATCTCTGAGTTTCCTTCCAGCTCATATTCTTGAGGTCCCCAAATGGCAGGGATAAAGTCTGTCAGTCCAGGCCCTCCAGCTTGCTGGGCCCTCCCTGTCACAACTCGCTCTGGCATAATCTTTGGGAGCCTCCATGTCTTTACCTCCATGACTTCACCTCCACTCAAGGGGGCATTAAAGGAGGGCCTTGTACAGTAAATGTAGATTTGACTGTCACTTGGCTCTTTTATGCACATATTTCCTGGACCTCTGTCCAGTGTTAAAATGGTGTTAGCACTTAGGGAGACCTTGTCCACACTCTCAGATGGGACCTATTTGTCTAAGAATTTGAATTCTTTGTATCTGACAGGACAGGGAAGTTGAGGGGTAGGTGAGAAATTTTGTTGAACTGGTAAGGTTTGACATGAGGGAAGGAGGGTGGTTTGACTTCTTGAGTACTTTTGAGTTGGAATGGGTTGGAAGGGTGGTGAGGATCAGTTAGAGGTTGGTTGGTTCCCTCCCTGGCCTTGCCCTTTGTGAGGAAGAATTCTTGTTTAAAATAAGACCTTTGTATGACCAAAAGTCCTTCCAATTCTGAGCCAGGTGACAACGTCTTATTGGACCGGGCCTACTTGTGGCAAGGTGTTCGGGTAGCCAATGGGGCACAGATTCATCAGTCTCTCCTATGCGATCATTCTGAGGTCAAGGAACGAGTCACTCTGAAGCCACGCTGTGTCCTTACTTCCCAGGTGAAGTCCCACTCCCTGTCTAGAGTGGGGAGTGGCCAAACTATCCCAAAGGCGCATTCCTCACCTCCAGACCCAGTTGGATGCGTGCCCAGTCTGCTCTGAATCTTTAAAGTAAATGACCTGCTTCTGCCCAGACCAGGCCAGGGGTGGGAACCTGCAACTTTGAGACCACATGTGCCCTTCTAGGTCCTCAAGTGTGACCCTTTGAATCCAAACACCACAGAACAAATCCTTTTATTAAGTCCTAGAGGTCATAGGTTCCCCATCCTGGCCCACACCCTTAGCCCATGGGCCTGGGCCTGACCTACACCTTCCATCTAGGTGGTGGTGGGCCCAGACCTCGAGCTGCCCGAGGGCTCGGTCATCTCACTGCATCCTCCTGATGAGGAGGAGGAGGATGATGAAGGCCAGTTCAGCGATGACTCTGGAGCAGACAGAAAAGAGAGAGTGAAGTCGACAGGTGGGGGAGCTCCCAGCATGATTCCTTGGCCCTGGGATGTGGCTGCCCCGTATCCCTGTTGACAGGCCAGGCCTTTTCCAGGTTATAACCCGTCTGATGTGGGTGCTGCGGGCCAGGGTTACCTCTGGAGAGCAGAGGGCACAAGCCCCAGGGAGGTGCAGGACGATGAAGAGGAGGAGCTGCGGCAGAGCCTGTGGGGTGAGACCTCACATTCAGGGGTGGGCACTGCAGGGGCCATAATGCCTGGGGGGTAAACTGAGTGTAAACTTCTGTTAGAGAACTCACCTGGGTCAGAGGTGAGATTGGAACCTAGCTCTTCCGAATCTTTCCTCCATGCTGGGCAGCCCAGACCCCTCCCCCAACACACACTTCAGTACCCCTCCATTTCCAGGACTCACTATTAACGAGGCTGAAGAAAGCGAGAGTGACAGTGAGCAAAGTCTGGACTCCCAGGAGCTGGACAGCAGGGCAGGCTCTCCGCAGCTGGATGACATCAAAGGTAAGGAGCAGGGGGAGGCAGGCTGGGGCCCAGGACTAGCCTGAGCCTGGCTCCTGCTTTACTGGGAGAGACAGAGACTACCAGTCAGTCAACTAACAGTTACTCTGTGCAAGGCTGAGTGCTGGGGATACAGATGCAAAGACAGTCCCTGCTCTCAAAATGCTTATAGTCGAATAGGGGAAAACACCACAGTCAGAAACAGAAAAGGGAAGGTGCCTAGCCCAGGGCCTGATGGGAAGGTCCAGGGAAGTCCCAGAGCTGTGGAGCTGGTGGTAAAAGCTGCCCATGGAAGGATGGAGGCCTGGAGCCCGTGCTATGCCCTGGCTTTACAGTGGGGCCTGAAGAGGAGTGAGGATCAGGAGCAGAGCAAGATGCCCCAGTGCTGTTCACTATGCCATTCACTGGTCTGCACACAGGCCCCCACCCCGTTCTGCCCATCTATCTGGTCTTGACTCTGTGTACAAGCAGCTGCCACTGCCTACCCTGCCTTTCTCCTGTCTTCCTTAGCCTTTCTGCTGTACAGTCCATCCTCTCCTCACCCCTTCTGTGGCACAATCTAGAACTCTTCCAGTGGCACCAGCCAGATTCTTGTCCTTTTTTTAATTTTTTAATATATAGTTTACTTATTTTTCAGTTCTCAACATTCACTTCCACAAGAATTTGAATTCAAATTTCTTCCCATCTCTCCCTACCCCACTACCTCACGACAGTATGCACCCCATCCACCCCTTCCTCCAGTCTGTCCTCCCTTCTATTACCAACCCTTCTTCTGTCCCACTTCCCCTCTATTTTCCTTTTTAACATTCATTCTTAAAGCTTTGAATTTCATATTCTCTCCCTCCCTCCCCACCCACCCTCATTGAGAAAACAAGCGATTCAGTACAGATCATATATGTGTAACAATGCAAAGCACTTCCATTATAGTTACGTTGTAAAAGACTAACCACATTTCCCTCTGTCCTATCCTGCCCTTCATTTATTCCATTCTCTCCCTTGACCTGTCCTCCCACAATAGTATTTGCTTCTGATTATCCCTTTCCCCAGTGTGCTCTCCCTTCTATTATCTTCCCTCTCCTATCACCTTCCCCTTTGCCTTTCTGCAGGGTAAAATAGATTTCCATATCCAATTGAGTATGTATTATTCCCTCCTTAAGCCAAATCCCATGAGAGTAAGGTTCAGTTATTTCCTTTCATCTCCCTCCCTCTTCCCCTTCGTTGTAAAAGCTTTCTCCCCTCTTTTATGTGAGATGATTTGCATTCTACCTCTCCCTTTCTCTTATTCCTAGTACATTCCATTCAACAGTAAATTTTATTTTTTTCAGGTAGTCTCCCTTCATATTCAGCTCACCCTGTGCTCTCTGTCTGTGTGTGTATATATATGTATATGTGTATGTACACACACATAAAACCCATATACATACCCACACATATATAATATATACATACAAACATGCCCATACACACCTACATGTATATATATTCCCTCTACCCTAATACTGAAAAAGGTTTCTTGAGTTATAAACAACATCTTTCCATGTAGGAATGTAAATAGTTCAACTTTAATGAGTTCCCTAAGGCTTCATTTTCCTGTTTACCTTTTCATGTTTCTCTTGATTCTAGTATTTGAAAGTCAGATTTTCTATTCAGCTCTGGTCTTTTCAACAAGAATGCTTGGAAGTCCTCTATTTCATTGAAATTCCATTTTTTTCCCTGAAGTATTATACTTAGTTTTGCTGTGCAGGTGATTCTTGGTTATAATCCTATCTCCTTTGACCTCTGGAATATCCTATTCTAAGCCCTTCAATCCCTTAGTGTAGAAGCTGCTAGATCTTGTGTTATCCTGATTGTATATCCACAATACTTGAATTGTTTCTTTCTGGCTGCTTGTAATATATTCTCCTTGACCTGGGAACTCTGGAATTTGGCTACAATATTCCTAGGAGTTTTCCTTTGGGGATCTCTTTCAGGAGGTGATTGGTGAATTCTTTCTATTTCTATTTTACCCCCTGGTTCTAGAATCTCAGGGCAGTTTTCCTTGATAATATCTTGGAAGATGATGTCTAAGCTATTTTTTTGATCATGGTTTTCAGGTAGACCAATAATTTTTAAATTGTCTCTCCTGGATCTATTTTCCAAGTCAGTTGTTTTTCCAATGAGATATTTCACATTGTCTTCTATTTTTGCATTCTTTTGGTTTTGTTTTATAATTTTTTGATTTCTCATCAAGTCATTAGCTTCTATCTGCTGCATTCTAATTTTTAAAAAACTTTGTTCTTCAGTGAGCTTTTGAATCTCCTTTTCCATTTGACTAATTCTGCTTTTTAAAGCATTCTTCTCATTTGCTTTTTGGACCTCTTTTGACATTTGGGTTAGTCTGTTTTTAAAGGTGTTATTTTCTTCAGCATTTTTTTGGGTCTCCTTTAGCAAGCTATTGACTTGCTTTTCATGATTTTCTTGCATCTCTCTCATTTCTCTTCCCAATTTCTCCTCCACCTCTCTTACTTGATTTTCAAAATCCTTTTTGAGCTCTTCCATGGCCTGAGACCATTGCTTATTTATTTTGGAGGTTTTGGATGCAGAGGCCTTGACTTTTATGTCTTCCTCTGATGGTATGCATTGTTCTTCCTCATCCGAAAAGATGGAAGAAAATACTTGTTCACCAAGAAAGTAACCTTCTATTGTCTTATTTTTTTTTTCCCTTTTTTGGGCATTTTCCCAGTCAGTTACTTGACTTTTGAGTTATTTTTCAAGTAGAGGGTATACTCTTTGTACCTGTAAGTTCTCAGCTCCTCCAAGGTGGCACAATCAAGGGAGGGGAGTTTATGCCACTCCTGGCCTATGCTCTTGTCTGTGAGCAGCACAAGCACTCTTTTCTGCCCTGGAATTGCGAATAGGATTCCCTCTCCACAGCCACCAACAGCTCCACCACACCAGCCAGCACTTCTCACCCCAGGACTGCCACTCAGGGCTGAGATCAGTTCAGCTGCTCGATTCCCCCAGGGCCTTTAGGTAGAGGGCTCCAAAAGTGGTTGCTGCTGCTGCAGTGACTGCCACTGCCCTGGGGCCAGACTGTGCTCCTCTCTCACCCAGGTGAAAGAGTTTTTACTGACCTTTGAAGCTGTTTTTGGCATTTGTGGGTAGAGAAATCAAAGAATCACAGCTGCTGCCCGTGATTCCGTGCTCTGAACTCTGCTCCAGTCCTGTGTGTGCTGCGCTCCACTCTGAGCCCAGTGCAATAGACCTTTTCAGTCAGCCTTCTAGTCTGTCTTGGGCTGGAGATCTGTTTCACACTGTCAGTTTGTGGCTTCTGCTGCTCTAGAATTTGTTTAGAGTCATGTTTTACAGGTATTTTATGGGCTATGGGAGGAGAGCTAGAGCAGGTCCGTCCTTCTACTCCTCCATCTTGGCTTTGCCCCCTCTTGTCCTTGTTCTGGAACTTTTCAGCCAGTCCTGTGATCTGCACAATTTAAGCCAAGCCCAGGGGCCTCCAAAGCCTCCTGCATAGCCCTCGAAGTCCTCCCTCTAGCAGGCAGGACTCGCCTCACTGCCACGTTCCCCTGTGCTGGCCTCCACACTCGTTTGCCTTCTTATCTTTGGAGACCCAGGCAGGCTCTGTAGGCCTTCTCACCCTCCTGACCTCTGGCAGCTAGCAGCTACCTTCTTTGGGCATGGTCACTTGCTCACAGCTCCCTCTCATTATGGGCCCCCTCCATCACCTACAGAAGAGCTCCTTTGTCTCCTTCTCAGAGTCCAAGGTCTAGGCCCCAGCAGCATTTCTGTCCTCCCCTTCTCACTTGCTAGAGCTGTCTTCTCTTAGAATTCCTGCTGTTACAGGGTGGGGAGCTTTGAACAGCCTTGTCTAGCTGTAACCTCCTGTCCTCTCTATATCTCCTGATGCCTTGTGAGCTTCAGTCCTGGCAGTCTTCCTCAGCCTCCACTGTGACTGCTTGGGTGACCGCTAGCCTGTTAGGATTCCCCAGCCCCAGCAGAATTCTCCATTCCCCCTCTAGGGCTGCTCAGAGTCAGTAGAGAAAACCTCCAGTGACTGCTTCCTTCTCCTTCTGAGGCTAACTTCCTCGTGCTCTCATTGCCAAGCAGTGTTTGGCCCTGATTACCCCCTTCCCCAGATTTATAGCAGACGATGGGACCTTCTTGGCCCCCTCCTTTTCTTTGGCTCCGAGTCACTTGGTAAGGCTGCACCCTCTACCCTGTTCTCTATCTGGATCCTTCAGAACCTTGTTGCAGCAGCACCCCTTCCCTCTTTATTGCGGAAATGCTTGGCCTTTCTCTTTCCCCATCTCTCTCCTTCTGTTACCTGTCCACCTTCTTGAAGACATGGCTGCAGTGCCCTCCTTCTCTTCTGGGCCTCTTCTGGACATTTCCTTGTGTCCTTCTCAGAACCCTCAGCATCTTCTCAAACTGTTCCTTGAGGGGTCTCCTGAGCCACCCTCTCTATGCTCTTCCTTGGCAATCTTATTCACTTAAGTCCATGAAAATGGCAGCTAACTCGTCATCTCTGGCCAGACCTCCCTCCTCAGGGTCAGACCCAGCCGCTCCCAGGAGATCCTTGTTGCCCTCTTCTCTAGGCAGATTTTGGGGTCAGGTTCCTCTGTGGCACCTTGTGAGTCTCTCTCTCCTCTGTCTTCCCACCTCCCTTTGGACTATTACAGGGGGTTGGGAGATGGACTTTATGTGAGGTGTATGGACCTTGAATGCCACTTCCTAGAACCGGGCTGTGGCTCAGTTCTCATCTTTGGTTTCAGTGTTTCAGAATGAAGTGGCAGGGACGCTGCAGCGGGGCCAAGAGGAGAATATCTCCTGTGACAACCTGGTCCTGGAAATCAATTCCCTGAAGTAAGAAGCACACAGGGGCCATGAAAGGACTTGGGGCTCAGGGGCAGCTTGAGCAGACTGATGGAACATGGGGCATGAAGGCAGGGAGATCCAGTGGCTAGAGTCAGCCTCACACTCAACATCCCAGCTGTGGGACGTTGGGCAGTAGGGGAGGGAGTGAAGCCCCGGGACTCACGTGCGCCCACAGTGTGCCAGGCCCTGCCCCAGGAAATGGGGACATGAAGAAGGTTCTGGATTGGGGTGGAATTGGTGGGGGTCTCTAGAAGCCATTCTGGTATCCTCGGTCCCAGGCAGCCAAGTCTTTATTAAGCTTCCATTGTGTGTGAAGAACCCTGGGATACAAAAATGAACCTGACTATCCCTCGGCTCCAGGAGATTCCTAGGGCTGGAGCTGGGAGGGCTTTGGAGGCCATAGAGGCTTCTAGGAGAGTATGGAAGCATAGGAGCCACAGGAGGTTGTTTGAGGAAGATTAGGGTTGGCCAAGCACTGGCTGTGAGGGGGCTGGGGGCAGAGGGCTGACAGCTCCATCCAGGAAGCACACAGGGATGTCACAGGACAAGGTGTGGGCAGGCAGCCAGAGCAAGCCCTGCCCCAAGTAGCCAGGCCTCCTCAGAAACTTCCCCTCTCCCCTCAGCATCTTGGCTCAGAAGGCCAGGCAGGGCAGGGGGAGGCCACTGGAGCCAAGGGGCAGTGGAGGCAGCTCTGCTCGGCCTCACCTGCCCTGAGAAGCCCTGCATTTCAGGAGGTCTGACAGAGCCCCCCTTGTAGACTCCTCTGCTTGCTCTCCCCTGGCAGGTATGCTTACAACATCAGCCTCAAGGAGGTGATGCAGGTGCTCAGCCAAGTTGTCCTGGAGTTCCCCCTGGAGCAGCTCAACTCCCAGTTGGACCCTAGCTGCTACTTTGGCCTTCTGCTACCCGTGAGCAGAGCTCCTTCTCCTGGGCTCCCCTCACCTCCCTAGGCTTGTCTGGGTAGCCTCCAAGGTGATGACTTCTCTAAGCTGAGTCAGAGCCAGATGGATAAGTGTCACATTGGGAGGAAGCAGGAAGTCCTCACCAGTCTGGGCCATGGGTGCTGGGAGGGCAAAGCAGCATCTCCTCAGCATTGAGCTTGGGCTCCAGGGTGGACTGAGATGAGGTGTCGGGGAAAGCCAAGAGTCGTTGCAGGGACCCAGCAGAACCTCCAGAACAAAGTGGGGGCTATGAGAGACACCTCCATTCAGTAGATTCCCCAAGGCAGGCCAGTGTTTAGATCAGGGGTAGCGGAAAGCCACGGGGCTCTCTCATATGACACCTTTCTCTCCAGCTGCTCCGGACCTGGAGCCCCGTGTTCAAGAACTACATCAAACGCACAGGAGACCATCTGCAGGCCCTGACGGCCATCGAGGACTTCTTCCTGGAACATGAAAGCCTGGTCACCTCCCTAGCCAAGGTGGTTGGAGCCCTGGGTCCACCTTGAGGCCATGGGACACAGAGAAACCCTAGTGTGGTGGTTTAGAAGCTGCCCCTGACTATCTCTGTCACACACAGACACAGACACACACAGACACACACACAGAGACACACACACACACAGACTCTCTCTCTCTCTCTCTCTCTCTCTCTCTCTCTCTCTCTCCTGCCTCCGCTACAGAGAATGTTAAGTCCTCTTGAAGGCCCATAGAGGTTCACAAGGTGAGCCTCAAGAAGGCAGCCCTGCTTCCTTCCCTCAGCTACATAGCTGCTCCCAAGCCAGCTGGAGGCCTTCCCACAACTGTCCACTTCAGAGGCCAGCTGGGACAGTGGGAGCCAGAGGGAAGTGCCCAGCAGAAGCACCAGGTGCTGTTCTAGCTGGGACATAAGGACAGGTGAAAATAGCCTCTGTCCAGAAGCCACCACTTGAGGGGGGAAGACAGCAGTCACACATACAAATAAGATACCCAGCATGCAGAACAAGTAGATGGAAGATTCTGTTAAAGGTCAGGGCTCAGGGTGCCTTGGGAGGATCCTGCCTTGGGAGGATATCTGAACTGAATCTTGAGGGGAGTGGGGCTTGGAAGGTGGGCAGAAGGGGCCTGCAGATGAGGGGCTACGGAGGAACACTAGGAAGGCGGCCAGGGGCCAAGGGAAGAGCTCCAGATGCCAAATACAAACCTCTGTGTGAGCCTCAAGGGCCTCGAGAGCCAGAGTGAGTCTGGGCCTACTGAGCTTGCCCTCCTGTGGCCCTGCACAGGTGCTGATGACATTCTATGAGCTGGACATCTTGGCTGAGGAGACCATTCTACAATGGTTCCATCAGAGGGATGTGCCCGACAAGGGCAAACAACTCCGAAAGAACCAGCGGGTGAGTTGGGCCCAGTGGGGAGCCAGGCCAAGGATCAGGGGGAGTCCTCAGGATTGGGACCAAGGAGAGTGTTGCCCCCCTCTTCCTTCAGAAGCCCCTTTGCTTTACTTTCCATAGCTACAGAATTTCATCCAGTGGCTCAAGGAGGCGGAAGAGGAGTCGTCAGAAGATGAATAAGACTGAGGCTCTGCTGGGGCTGCCCCATGCATGTGGCCTCCCCTCCTGATCCCTGAGAAAGGGCATGTGTGGATGAGGAAGCCCAGACATGAGCTGCTACCCTGTGGGTTGGGACTCAGGGCACTTTTCCCCCCTCAGGAGCCCCAGGGCCCCCATCAACAGTGGGGTCAAGGATATGGGGGAAGAGGTGACGATCTACAAGAAAGAAACATCTGCTCAGGGACCAAGGCCCCAAGTCTAGGGGTTGGCTCTGTCAGAGAATCTCATCCCCTGGTGGACGTTTTTCTAGAGACCATGGGCTCCCTCATCTTTGCTCCCCTGACCTCTCTTGGGGGATGGCAGTGAGTGACTGGGGGTTCTCTGCTGCTTTTATTGACAATTTGGAAGAAAAACAAAGTGTGTTTTGTTTCTGCTCTGTTCTGCCTTAACTGGCTCTCGAGGTGTGGGGTGTGGAGGCAGCCCTCTTGGGTATCTGGGGGCGGTGATGGGGCTGGCTGTGGGCCTGGGGAGAAGCCTCCTTCCACCCCAGAGCTGTGGGGCTCGAAGCCTGGGCAGGGCCAGACAGAGGGGGTGGTCCTGTGTGAGACACCTTGTACTGCCTTTGGCACAGCCTGCTGGGCCTTCACGGGCAGTATCTGGTCAGGAGGGTAATGGTGATGAGTTATCATGGCTCGGCCTGCTGCAGCCAGCTGGGGGTTCTAAAGAGTAGCCCCTCCTGCCTCTCACAACCAGGAAACAAATAAATCTTGACTGTTCCATCCTTTCTAAGTACTACCTCTGCTTCCGGCAGCCTGTGAGGAGGACAAAGGAAAAATAGAACTGTGTCTGCCCTCCAGGAGGCTGTTAGGGCGGGATGAGACAGGAGCACAAATGACCAGCAGGGCCATTTAGCAGCAAGTAAATGGCAGAGGAAGGGGATTGATGATTGTTAAAGGTTCAGAGAGGGAGGGCTGCCCACTGAGGAAGCCTCTGAGTTCGGGGGAGGGGACAGCAGGAACAGGACTAAGCCAGGAAAATTTGCAAAAGTCCAAGGAGGACCTTGGAATCAAGTTCGCTTTCACAGAGTTCATAAGGCAATAATTTCTTGAGACACAAGATGGTGCTGAATACCTCAGGAAAGCAGCTGGGACAAGTGGTTGGACCCACACTGGCCAACTGTTAAGGCTTTAAGGAATTGTAACATTGGTGGAGGAGATGGAGAAGTTGGCTATGGCCTCTTTCCTGGCAGAATGCCCCTGCTGGCCTGATTCTTATCAAACACCGGATGGAAGACCTGACTGCCTGCTGGTCAGATGGCCACTGGTACTTTTTCTGAGCATCTCTTTTCTCATCTGTAAGATGAGGATTTGTACCTCGAGTGGAGGACAAGGCTTAGTTATGTTGACTAGGAAACCAAGTCTTCACCTCCTGATAGACCTCCCTTAGCCAGTTCCCCCCTTGTAAAGAGCTGGGCGGCAGCGCTCCTGGCCCATGACCGGGCTGCTCCGAGCTTGCCCTGGAAGGCCCCCCACCTTGAGATCGGAGGTGGGAACAGAACCCCTGGCCTTGGATTCGGAGGCAGTTGCCATGCCCCTGAGGAGCTGTGATTGCGGCTGGACTCGCGGCGGAAGGGCCCATCCCGGTCCGTCGGGTTCTAAGTCCATCCCCGGGTTCTCCCCTACACCCGGGGCCACCCCGAAGCCTCCGTGGGGCTCACAAAGACTCGGAGAGCGGCCAGGGCCGTGGAGGGCCACTCCCCTCGCCTTTAAAGAGCTGGGAAGCCGAGTCGTGGGGTCGGGGCGCAGCGGAGGGACAGTGACCGGAGAATCCCGGGGCGGGGCTGCTGAGGAGGAGGGCTGCCGGAAGAGGCACCAAAGCCAGGGAGATTGGGAGAGCGGAAGCTGGAGAGGGGGGAGGCGGGGAGGCGGCCGGGCGGCGCTGGGACCCGGGGGCGGCCGCAGAACAAGGGAGCCGCTGCCGCCGCGGCCCGGAGAGCGAGCCGCCGAGCGCAGCGCCGCGCAGGCATCGGAGCCCAGCGCTCCGGCCGGGTCCGAGGCCAGGGCGCCGGGACCATGGGGGAGACCAAGATCATCTACCACCTGGACGGCCAGGAGACGCCGTACCTGGTGAAGCTGCCCCTGCCCGCCGAGCGCGTCACCCTGGCCGACTTCAAGGGCGTCCTGCAGCGGCCCACCTACAAGTTCTTCTTCAAGTCTATGGACGACGACTTCGGGTGAGCGTGGGCGCCGAGCGGGGAGCCCGGGGGCAGGACAGCGCCGAGGGGCCTCCGCCCAGGCCTGGCCCGGGGGGTGGGGGGGGCGGTGCCCACCGGGCACCCGTGCCAGCTGGCTGCCAGGAGCAAAACTTCGGGCTGGTGGGCGGTGCCGCCGCCACCGCACCCCCAAAGTGGCGGCTCTTTGGGGTCCCAGGGTCAGGTCCGCGGGTCTCGGGGGCTCCTCCTCTCCAGGCTGCTCGGAGCCCTAAGGGGCGGGAGCCACCGGCGAGGAGGATCTCTTTTCTCCGGGAGGCCCGGCCGGGGCTCTCCCCCTTTCCCCTTCGGGGCCTACACTCTTGCTCTAAGCCAGCCCCAATGCCCAGCATGGGGTGGGGGGGGATTTAGAAGAGAGACTTTCCCTTTAAGAGGGGATGGAATGTTGGAGCGAATGTTGCTGCAGCCGGAAGGTTTTGTAGCAGCTGGCCTGGAGAGGCCCCCCTTTCCCTCCTCCCCCTCCCCCCCAGCTCCCCTGGGAATGGGGGAGGGGCTCCCACTCAATCTGGCAGGAGAAGGGACTGGGGGCTAGGCTAGGAGGCCCCGTGGGGGTGGCCTGATAGGCTGCCTCCTCCGCTCCCCCCGTCCCCAAGTCTGGTTCTCTCCTTTCTCCACCCGGGTCCTGCTTTGTGGAAGGGAAGACCTCGAATTATGGGGAGGGGGTCATTCACCGTCCAGCCAGCTTCTTCTTCCAGGCTGGCCCATCCCTTCGAACAGAGAGAATCACTGGAGATGATAATACATGTAAAGTGCTTGGCCGGATCTGCAGATGTCAGCTCCCAGTATTACGGTCCTGCCCTGGCCCAGGAGGTCTCCATTTCTTACCCCTCCAGTTCTCTTGACCCAGGCAGCAAGAGGAGCCAGCAAAGAGGGCACCTGGGAGAAGACAGCAGGGTCAGGACCTTCAGTGGAGTTTGACTAATTTGGCCACATAGACATTGAATTCACCAAACATTGATTAGGTGCCTACTGTCTGCCTGATACTAGGAAAACAAAGAAAAAAGGAGCCTGCCCCTGTCCTCAAGGGGCTTCTGTTCTGCTCTATAGAACGGCAGACAGTAAATGGTACAGATGCCTAAATATGTGAGGTCACTTGAGAAATTGAGGAAGGTCTTCAGCAGGTTAGATGGGATCCAGTAGGATGAATTCATGGGAAAGCATGAATGGATTGAGATTTGCATTAGTGGAGGAGCCAAGTGAATCAGTTAGTTCATGGATATGTTGGAGGGTTCTTGAGGAGGGATTCAGGAAGGCTTTACTGGAAGAACTTACTCTGAAAGGAGAGAAGAGTTTTAAAAGAGAAGAGGGAGGAGGGCATCTTAGAGATGGGGATAATTTGGACAAAAGCCCAGAGGTAGGAAATGGAGCTCGTAGGCCAGCTTGGTTGGTATGTAGTAGACAAGAAGGAGGGTAGCATTAAAGTCAAGATGAGGAGTTTGTCTTTTATTCTAATGGCAAGGGAAGGCTCATGAAGGTTTGTCATCATTGATTGGATTTGTGTTTTGGGGAACATGATTTTAGCACCTGCATGGGAAGGGAAGGCTCATGAAGGTTTGTCATCATTGATTGGATTTGTGTTTTGGGGAACATGATTTTAGCACCTGCATGGGATGACTAGGAAAGTGGGAGACAAAGATGATGAGGGCCTTTTGAGCGGGATTTTAAAAAAAGGGGGGGGACTGTTGTGGGAGATTTAGAGGTGGAATTGACTGGATATGTCCTAAAAGGAAGAGGGAAGATGGAGGCTGAATGTGAGCTAACCACACTGGGGGTGTAGAGGAATGGTAGAATCCTCAACAGAAAGAGGGAAGTTTGGGGAAGGGGAAGGCTTTGAAACACCAACTGGACTTCCAGGGTGACATGTCCCCATTGTTGATGGACACAATTTGTAGGAAAGAAGCCAAAGAGGAAAATGAGGAGTGGATGGAAGATGGAGTAGTGGAAGTGGATGAAGAGATATATTGACGTGTGCTCTAGGGAAGCCAGCTAAGGGACTCTATGGGGCTTGAGTCTGGGGGCGCTTCTGGGAATATAGGGCTAGGGTGGTCTGGGAGACCCTATCCTGATCCAAAAGACTTTTCTTGCCCACTCCCTCCCCCTACTTCCAAAGGATTCTTTGAATACTAGTAGGTACCAAGAGTGTCTTGAAAGTGAGACCAAGGGATCTTGAACTCGTGCTAGAGATCAGGAAGGACCTAGGGGCTGGTGGTGCTTTATTGGAAAATTTGGAGCTAAGATAGCAAACAGACTTAGGAAGATGACAGAAGAAGAAATGAAGATTAAAGGTGATGGTGATGAAGCAGGGGCTAGAAGGATGACAGGGAGTGGGGAGGTTCGTTAATAGCACAGTCAAGACCCTGGGGAGAAGGGAGTGAGGGCAGATCATCAGCCTTTCATGTTGGGGTAAGGAGAGGGGCTGTTCCCCATGTCCAAGGATTCCCAAGTCCTCTCTTGTCCTGCTTAAAGCTCCCAGCCCACTCATTTTCTGTGAGCACATCTGAGCCTCCTGTTAGACTATCAGCTCCTTGAGGATAAGGATGTTATCACTTCATCTCCACACTTAAAAAACTTGCCAAATCTCACCATATTCCTTCCAGTCTAGAAATCTCTTTACTAGTTGTGTGACTATGGACAAGTGCTAGACTTAGGGTCAAGGTTCAGATTCTGCCTCCAACACTTTCTAGCTGTATGACCATGAGCATACCCTTTCACTTCCATTTGCCTCAGTTTCTCACATGCAAATTAATTATTTTCATCTCTCATGATAATAAAAAGCAGCTTCTCTGTGGGATGTGCAAGACAAGGAGACTCACTCTGTCCCTGTCCTTGAAAAAACCTGGGGGAAAAATTGAAATTGAAAATCCTGGGTGGCAAATCCAGTTCCGTAGTCACATGAAGACGTAGGTTCAAGTTATACATCCTGACTTTGTGACCTTGGACAAGTCACTTAATTGCAGTGCCCCAGACCCCTCTCTAAACCTATAAATAATAGAGCTGTTAGAAATCTGCACTGGTGGAAGGAGTTCTCTCACCTGGGAGTTCCTGACATCGATGAAATCACTAGCTGCAGCAAAAATTTGGGAAAAAATGGCTACTGTTGGTTTGGTATTTTAAGGTTTACAAAGCTTTTTTCCTACCTAATATCATTTGGTCTTCAGAACAGCCCTGTGAGGTCAGGACCATGGGCGTTTGCCCCATTTCCTGGATGAGGAAGCAGATATAGAGAGGTTGTGTGATTTGTACATGGTCACCCAGGTAGGGAGAGTCAGAGGCAGAATCTGATCCCAAGTCTAGCACTCTGCCTACTGTACCACACTGCCTACTCACAGAGTCTAGCAAGCCAGCTAATGGAAAGCACTGGGGAAATCTTAAGGCACCAAGTAAATGTAATTTTTTTTACTGGACCAGTGTAGAGAACATCCAGGTGAGGAAATTCGCTCCACTCATTAAGATATTTGCACCTGGGAGTCTTAGAGAGTTTCTTGGGGCACTAGAAGGCTATACCTTACCCAGGGATCCCAGGCAGTATGACTCCTCGCCCAGCTGTCCATCAGCTCTGCCGCACTGATTGATGGTGACCCTGATGTGTGTCATCTCCCCCCCCACACACAGAGTCTCCTCACACTCCTTGTACCCACACTGTCCTTTGGTGTGGGGGGATGGCTTCCTGAGGGCAAGCCAAAGAAACTGGATTTGGGGTGGAGAACAGCTGCTGGGCATGAGGACAGATGGCTAGATGTCAAGAAGGATCTGAGAGACTGAAACTCAGAAAAGCATATGCTAAAAAAGCTGAATTTGAAAGCTCATATCCCCCACAGCTCTTAGCAGCATTAACCCTGAGCCTCAGTTCCCTGAACCACAGCATGGTAGAAGTGATCTCTGAAGACCCTCCTGAGTCAGATGTTCTCTGTAGTTCTGTGACAAGAGCCTGACTGTGGGCAGTGTGGAGAGAGGTGGGAATCTCAGCCGATGCTTTGGGAGGAATTGGTGGGGTTTTGAAATGCTGAGAACAGGACACATTTATTCAGCATAGGCCCACGTTGGGTGCTCAGTAAATATTTGTCAAGTGAATGGAATGGAGTGACTAGTCCTGTGCTAGGCATTATGGGGCACACACAGGAAGGAAGGAGACTCCCTGCTTCCCTGACTTTGAGAAACCCCTAATCGGGGAAATAAGAGGTGTCTATTTGAAAATGTGGGGGCAGCCCTAGTTCTGTGGGGATAGATGCCACAGCAATCCTAGAGTGTTAGACAGAGCTGGAAGGGCCCTTCATTTTATAGTCAGTGACAAAGATTTATCAAGCACCTAATCTGTGCTACCTACCTATGTACTTACTACACACGTACTAGGTACAGTGCTAAGCATGGGAGATACAAAAAGAGGCAAAAGACAGTCCCTACCCTCAAGGAGCTCACTTCTGATGGAGGGGATGATGTTCAAATGACTCCAAACAAGCTATCGCAGACTGGATAAATTAGAGGTGATCAACAGAGGCAACAGACATAGATTAAGGGGGATCAGAAAAAGCTTCTTGGGATTTTATCTAGAACTTAAAGGAAGCCAGGAATGGGAGATGAGGAAGGAGAGCATTCTAGGCATGGGGCACAGCCAGGGGAAATGCCTGGAGGCTGAAGATGGAGTATCTTGTTTGAGGAATAGCCAAGAAGCAGAGTCATTGCATCTCAAATTATGTGAAGGGGAGACTGGAAAATAGGAAGAGACCAGGTTATGAATGCCCTGAGGAGGAAACTGAGGTCCAGAGAAAGGAGGGAATTTAAAGCCCTTCTTTTCAGAAAGGTGACCAGATACCCTGAGAGATTCTTTGGCTCCTCAGCTTCCACTGAGTCAGTGATGATGGTAGCTGCTGACATTCACAAATTGATTTAAGGTTTGCAAAACACTTGGCATCCGCGATCTCATTTGACCCCCTCCACAGCCCTGTGACGTTGGTGTGATTCTCCCCCTTTTAAAAATGGGGAAACAGGTTCAGAGAGTAGCCTGCCTGGGGTCTCATAGCTAGTAAGTGTCTGAGGCAGGATTTGAACCTGTCTTCCTGACTCAACATTTCCACTATGGGGCTCCAGTGAGCCCCAGGAAAGTTGGAACTGGGAACTCAGGAGCCCTTAGAGATGCTCTGGTCTGTCCCTTTTCTTTACTTTGTCTCCTTTGGCACAGGAGGCCAAATGCCCCAGCGTCCTTCCCATCTCGTTGAGGGACCCTCCCCCAGCCCTCCCTCAGCCTCTGTCTTCTAGTTCTTTCTTCCTCCTCTTTGCATGGCCCTGCCCAAGAGCCTGAGAAAGGGTGCCTTGGACCACCTTAGTCGGTTAGGACAAAGAGGGACTCTGCGGGGGTTGGGGATCGGCTCATTCCACAAACTTGGCTGAGACGCCAGGAATGTGAGAGTCATAGGCGGCCAAGTACATTTCTTCCTCCGACCAAGAGCAGCTCCCACTTCGAGGGGAAACTGGGTTGTCCTTGCTTTCCCTCCACACTCTTTCTCTCACTCTACATTGTCTCTTTCCCTTCCCTCCACTCTCCTTATCTGTATGCCAGACCTTGAACCCTCCAGATACCTGCCACCCACCTTCCACTCGACCCACTCTTGAGCCCTCAGTTCCCATCTCCCTGAGTCACTTGGGAGGGTCAGGAGTGCTCAGACTTCCATTGCCCTATACTCTCCAAACCCTGGCTCCCATCATCCCTGCGTTGATCCTGTATGTTCTCCCACATCCTGCCTGGCTGGAACCCACAGCCAGAATTTCCAGCTCATTCATTCAGTCGTGAACCAATATTTATTAAGCATGTCCTGTGTGCCAGGCACTGCACTGGGAACTGAGAATACAAGAACAAGACAGTCCCTGCTGACAAATAGCTTATCTTCTTCTGGGGAAAATAGCAAATATTTCCAAATAAATAAATACAGAGTACATACTAAGTACTTTTGTGATCATTGGAAAAGGGGAAAGGTCCAGTGAGCACTTTTTCTCTATGTGTTTCCACATTGGAAATAATCATAGGCAAAAATTTGGGTTAGCATCTTGCTTCTGAGATATATAAAATTTAAATATGTGTGTGTATATATGTATATGTGTGTCTGTGTTGTATGACACACACGTGCGCATACACATACACACACACACACACACACGCAAAGCCTATGTGACCCTGAGCAAATCATTTCACTTTATTGATTCCCTGGAGTCCAGCTTGTGTTTCTCAAAAAGTGATCCAGAGAACCGTGGGGGTCCCTGAGACTCCTTCAGGGAATCTGTGAGGTCAAAACGATTAATAATAATTCTTGTTGAATTGTATTCAACTCTTTGTGACCCCATGGACCATAATATCCATGGGTTTTTTTCTTGGCAAAGATATAGGAGTGATTTTGCCATTTCCTTTTCCAGGTCATTTTTATAGATGAGGAAACTGAGGCAAACAGTGTTAAGTGACTTGCCCAGGGTCACACAGGTAGGGTCTGAGGCAGATTTGAACTCGGGTCTTCCTGATTCCAGACCCAGCACTCTGTCTACTTTATCACCTCGGCCCCAAATAATGATTCTAAGATCACATTTAATATTGATAATTATGACCCACACGTGGGGTCATTTATTCATTTATGAGAGTATAAAAGAGGTCCTGAGATCAAAAATTTGGCAAATGCTGCTCGACCCAGTTGACCCAGCCTGAGTTTCAGAGGAGGCACTGCCTTGCATTGGGGGCTGGAGTTTCCTGTCCAGGAGCTCCCTATATCAGGGAAGCCAGGGGCCCTTTGCCTAGTCCCGAGGCTTGCCCCTTTGGTTTGGCTTCAGGTTTGGGGCTGGGGAGGAGGGACCAAAAGGAAGGGGAAGATGTGACAGGGCTGGCAAAGAGATAACAGAGGATATCTGGGAGCAGGTGGTGGCTGGCATGAGGGGGAGGCAGAGAGGTCCAGCTGGAGAGCCATCCTGGGATATCAGTTGCCTGTGTTTGAAAAAAGGCAGTTGAAAGAATTGGGAATACTTAAATTGGAGAAAAGATGACAGAATGGGTGGGTGAGAAGAGGAGTGCTTGCTGCCTTCTGCCATTTGACAAGCTGACTCCGGGCAGAGGGAGAAGTGGGCAGATGGAGGCTTTATTCCAAGAAGTGGTTGCCCCTGGCTAACTGGCCTCCTCATTGCCTTCAGGGTGGTTAAGGAAGAGATCTCTGATGACAACGCAAGGCTCCCGTGTTTCAATGGCCGGGTGGTGTCCTGGGTAAGGAGCTGAGGCCCCAGCCTTCCCTTCCCCGTGACTGTCATATCCCTTTCTACTCTTCTCTCTTCCAACCTAAGATGGAGCACTCCTTTCTCACACGAGCTCCCTGGTGTTGGAGGAAGGTGGCCATGACTGGGTGTAGGGGATCCCGGCTGGTCCTCTGGGATCAGCATCTTCCCTGTCTGAATTGGATCGCTTATTCTGCAGGCATGGTTGGGAGAAGGGGAGAGGGTCAAGGACCTCCTATGGGTACAAGATATCTTCTTGGCTAGGCCTCTTCAAGCCTCTGGTGACCTTTGCTTCAACTCCCTGGGCCTGTCCCCTTTAATCTGCCCTGTCTCATTCACCTTCCCAAACCATTTCATTGAAATTAAACCTGAGTGGGGCCTTATAAACCATCTAGTCTCTTGCCCCAGTTTTACAGATGAGGAAACTGAGGCCCTGAGTGCCTTGCCCAGGGTCTCATAGGCACTCAAAAAAAGCCATGATTCAAACCCAGCTCTTCTCCAAATGTAGTGCCATGCCGTCTTATTGCCCAAACCTCCAACCTGCCAACTGGCCCCATTTTATCCTCTGTCCACCAAAAAATCACCTGACTTCTCTCTCACTTCCATGGTCTTGCTCTACACTTAGCTGGTGTCAGCAGAGGGCTCACACCCAGAGCCTGGCTCCTTCTGCCCTGACAATCCTTCCGAGCTGCCACCCCCTATGGAACGCACGGGTGGCATTGGTGACTCCCGACCTCCCTCCTTCCAGTGAGTACAGAGAAGATGGGGAGGAGGGAGGAAGGATACCCCGTGGGAAAAGAGTTGATGGGAAAGAAAGTAATCGAACTTCCAGCTAGTGGGAGAGGAGACTGACCTTCCTCTGGCCAGGCCTGAAAATGGGAGTGTGTCTCTGCTCCCATCCCCCAATGTGGGTCCCTCTCCCCCTGCAGCCCTCACACTGGTGGGGGGAGCCAGGAGAACCTGGACAATGACACTGAGACTGATTCCCTGGTGTCTGCGCAGCAGGAGCGGCCCCGACGGAGGGATGGGCCAGAACACGGTGCGTACCCCTTGAACCCCAACCCCTGACCCCTCTGCCCAGCCCATAGGCTTGTCGATTCAGAGCTTTGTCCACTTCCCTCTGAGAGGCCGAGCGATTTGCATTAGGTCACATGTGCAGTTCTGCACCAGCATATAGACTGGGATTCTTATGTTTCCCAGAATGCACCACTCTGCCTCCCAGAGACCCTGCCCAGCCTCTCCCCTTCTTGCTCCTGCTTGACCTGGAAGCTGGGTTTCCCGCACTGATTTACTATGCTGCCCCTCCCCTGCCCCCACCTCCATAGTGGCCCGGATAAATGGCACAGCCAAAGGTGAGCGGAGGAGGGAGCCTGGGGGTTACGACAGCTCTTCCACCCTCATGAGCAGTGAGCTGGAAACCACGAGTTTCTTCGACTCTGACGAGGATGATTCTACCAGCAGGTGGGCCCAGAGAGGAGGGCTTCAGGTGGGGCTGGGGGCCCCAGGGATAGCAGGAGGTTTCAGAGGACACTGTGGGGATGGACTGTGGGCCCTCCAGGTTCAGCAATTCCAGGGGGTAGAGGGGGCCCCAGGAGCCCAAAGGATAGCAGGAGGATTCAGAGCCTTGGTAGTGGGGACACTATGGGGATGGACTATGGAACCCCCAGGTTCAGCAGCTCCACAGAACAGAGCAGTGCATCCCGCCTCATGAGGAGACACAAGCGGCGTCGGCGGAAACAGAAGGTGGCCCGGATCGAGCGGGTATGTGCCTGGCCCTGGGCTGAGCTGAGGACAAGGACCTCTTTGGCCCTGTGGGAGGGGATGGGGGGGCCTGTCTGCTTCCCCTTCTCATGGGCTTCTTCTCTTACAGTCCTCATCTTTCAGCAGCATCACTGATTCCACAATGTCCCTCAACATTATCACTGTCACGCTCAACATGGGTGAGTAAGCCCACTTCCCTTTCTATCCGCATCATCACAAGCTTTCAGCTACCTTCCCTTGCCCTCCATATCTCTCCTCTTAGCCAGGTTCTGAATCCTGCCCCCACCCCTTACCTTTTCTTGGGAAAGCCAGCCAGTCCAACCCCAGCACCCCACCAAGGGCCTCTGGGGAGGGGCCAGCCTTCCTGCTTTTAGACAGCTCCCAGTATCAGGTAGTTGTCCCTTGTCTTAAGCCTCCACTTAACTGTCTCCCTTGCCCCTGTCCTGTCCGCTGAGACCTGTTCTCCTGCTTTCCCCTGCCCTCACATCACAGCTGTGATCCTGACCCTCTGTGGCCCACCTCTACTCAGAGTCTTCATGTACCCAGGACTTTCTACCCTCCCTCCTGTGCTAATGACTCAAGAACATCTGGCCTCCTTGGAACATGATCTAGGGGCCTTCAGAGGCAGCTAGTCCAACCTGTACCTGAATAGGAGACCCCTCTGTGTTAACTGCCTAGGCTTCTGATCTCTAGGCTAAATTTCCCAGTCCTCCAAGTCATCCTCAGGTGGTCAGGTCTCTGGTCTGTCATTTTGCTGGACACCCTCCCCCACACACTGTCTAGCTGGTCAATACCTTTCTGGAAATGGGCTGCCCCAGATGGGGTCAGGCCAAGGTGGATGTGTATGGTGTATTATAGATCAGTATCATGCCCCACCTCTGGAGTCCAAGGATCTGGATTCAAAATCCTCACCTGTCAAAGGAAGGGATTGTACTAGATGGCTCTGAGATCCCTGCCAGCCTTAATCCTAGGATCCTAAAATCCTATGAAAAACTTTCTAACGTTAGAGCTATCTCCCCAGTCACTGCCTCACTGCCATTGAGTTTAATCAGAGTTAATGATAACTAACATCTGTATAGGTTTTTTACATTATATATGAATGTGTCTGTGTATATATATCTTATATATCTTCATATATGTGTGTATGCGTGTGAGAATATGTGTGTATCTTATATATCTTCTCATTCAAATGTCACAACCATCCTGGGAGCTATGTGCTATTATTGTCTCCAATTTACAGAAGAGGAAACTGAGGTAGTCAGAGGTTAAGTGATTTGCCCAAAGTCACACAGCTACTAAGCAACTGAGGCCTGATTTGAACTGGCCTCAGTTCTTCTTAAATCCAGGCCCAACCTTCTGCCCATTGTGCTATCTAATTAGCTACCCAGAGGCTGGGTGACCTCTGTTATCCATGTTATTGGGAGGTCAGAATTATGACTCTGTCTTTTTGTACGATCCTGTCTCTCCCTCTATCCCCATCCTGACAGAGAAATACAACTTCCTGGGCATCTCCATTGTGGGTCAGAGCAATGAACGGGGTGATGGGGGCATCTACATTGGCTCCATCATGAAGGGTGGAGCCGTGGCTGCTGATGGACGGATTGAGCCGGGGGACATGCTCCTACAGGTGCCCACACATTCCCTGACCACCGAGGGGATCTTGCATCCCTATTCCTTGAAGCCTGGGGTTTCCTGGTCACAACTCCCTCCTTTCTGAGTAGGAACCCCCCTGCCTGATTATTTGAGATGAATCTGGGGTGGGAGATGGGGGAAGGAAGAGGGGAATCTAACCATAGGCTCAACTCTCTTCCCTTCCTATGCTTTCATCCTCCAGGTAAATGACATCAATTTTGAGAACATGAGTAATGATGATGCTGTCCGAGTACTTCGAGAAATCGTGCACAAACCAGGGTATGAAGTGGGAGGGAAGGGAGAGGGGGCATAACTGGGACTGAGGGAGAGAAGGCATTCGTTCATTTGGCAGGTCAGTGACACAGGTCATTGTAGAATTACAGACCTAGAAGCTGACAGGGACCTTAGAGACCAGCTAGTCCCACCCATTCATTTTACAGAGGAGGAAACTAAGGCAAACAGAGGTTAAGTGATGTGCTTAAGGTAAACAAGTAAGTGCTAGAGGCAAGACTTGAATCCAGGTTCCATGTCTTCAAACCTAGCACTCCCACTGCCAAAAAGGATACTCTCTGGGGATCAGGGAAGGGTTTGTAACCTGTTACCAACTGGGAGAAGGGAAAGTATGCATGTTGGAAAGAGAGAGAGAGGAAGGATCTTACACTTAACCCTGACCCCTTGCCTCTTGCTTGCAGGCCCATCACCCTGACAGTGGCCAAATGCTGGGATCCCAGCCCCCGAGGCTGCTTCACCCTGCCCAGGAGTAAGTGGATGGGGGAGTCGTCCCTAAAGCTGGTGCCTGGCACATGTGAGCCCCTGTCTCTCCTACCTCCTGCATCTGCCACCCCTCAGGGTGTCATTCCCACACCCCTGGGGGACAGCTTATTCTCAGGCCGAACCATAGGCAGAGCAAGAGAGAGAGGGGCAGAAACAGCCCTTCAGATCCCTAAGACCTTTGGTGGAAAAGGACTGTAGGGTGGAGTCCAACTGCTCCCACTTTATAGAGGAGATCCTGAGGCCCAGAGAAGGGAAATGACTATGCCAGAGTCACCTTCATTCTCTCCCATCTTCTTTACCTTGGCCATTGTCCCAGGCTTTGGGAGCTGGGGAGAAGAAGCAGGAGCTGGTGACTTGTGGCCAACAGTTACTACCTGTATCTCACCCCTCCCCAGGTGAGCCGATTCGCCCCATTGACCCTGCAGCCTGGGTATCCCACACAGCAGCGATGACAGGTGCCTTTCCAGCCTATGGCATGAGCCCCTCCCTCAGCACCATCACATCTACCAGCTCCTCCATCGCCAGCTCCATCCCTGACACTGAGCGTGAGTGCCTGCCTGCCCTCCCATTCTTTTCCTCCTCAGAACAGGGAATGTGAGGGAAGCATCCTCCCCAAGTGAGGAAGGAGGGAGGGCAGGGTGCAAAGGAAGATGAGAGAGCAGTACTGAGCCTCGAGTTCTGAGGATAGAAGGGGTCAGGGGGCAACCAGCCTGGGGGCTCTCCAGCTGTCTCAGAGTCATTGACCTCTGGCATCCCTAACCTCATTGTTTGCCTTTCTCAAGGCCAAGGTCAAAGAATATAGACTTAGAACTGGAAGGGGCCTCAAGGGCCCTTCCAGTGCAAGACCTGTTTTACAGATGAAGAAACTGTGGCCCAGGGAGCCGAAGTAACTTACCCAAAGTCACACAGGGAATCAGTGGTAGAGCCAAGATTGTTTCCATGATTTATGGATCCCTAGAACCTAGCAGAGAGCCTGACACATAGTTGATACTGAGTAATTTCTTGTTGAATTTAACTGAAATATGGAAGGTAGAAGGTCAACAATATTACTCCTTTCTGTTCTATTCCACTTAGAACAAAGACTTTCAGAGTTAGAATGGACCTTAGGGGCCATCTTAGCATTCCAACCACCTCGTTTCACAGATGACAAAACAGTGAGAGAAAGAGAGATTCCTCAAGTTCTCGCAGATGGAAAGTAGCTGGGGCAGAATGTGAACCCAAGTCCTCTTGACTCCAGAGTCAGTGGTTCTTTCTGCCTCCCACTGCTTTGTCTCTGCCCCCCCAGGCCTCGATGACTTTCACCTGTCCATCCACAGCGACATGGCCACCATAGTTAAAGCCATGGCTTCCCCTGAGTCTGGGCTAGAGGTCCGAGACCGTATGTGGCTCAAGATCACCATTCCCAACGCCTTCATTGGTAAGCTTCATCATCCACACAGCACCTGAGATACTGATGATTCCCACTGAGGTGAAGCCAACTTCAGGCTGAGATCCTGGGGTGAGGTGGGCTTGAGCTGGGGGCAAGGACCTTCTCCCTGCCAGCCTCTCAAGAAGTTGGGTTGCCTTCAGGTTCAGATGTAGTGGACTGGTTGTACCACAATGTGGAGGGCTTCACGGACCGGCGCGAGGCCCGGAAATACGCCAGCAACCTGCTGAAAGCCGGCTTCATCCGTCACACGGTCAACAAGATCACTTTCTCAGAGCAGTGCTATTATATCTTCGGTGACCTCTGTGGCAGTAAGTGCTTCTCCACCCTCCCTCCCTCAGTGCTTTATCCTACCCCCCACTCCTACCTTCCCTGTCACTGGAAAAATCATAAGCTGATAAACCGAGGGGTTGTGTGCGTATGTGTGTGCATATGCATGTGCGTGTGTGTGTGTGTGTGTGTGTGTGTGTGTGTGTGTGTGTCCTACTTGGCATGATGGGGATTAGACTAGTTGGATTCTGAGGCTGCTCTAAATCTCTGATCTTATGACCCTCCCTAGGCCTCAATTTCCTCATCTGTAAAACAAATGGGTCTGACTAGTGGTCTTCTGAGGTGCCTGCCAATTCTTGAATTCAGAACCTATGAATTTATACTCACCTAAATCCTACTTTGGAAGCAGTCATACATGTATTAAGCATGCAGAATTAAAATATGCATGAATGAGTCTGGGGAAACATTCATTCAGAGACAAACATGAAAACTAGGGGCCAGAAGTCATGAACATTTGTCTCAAGTCAGAGAACTACTTGGCACAAAGAACTTTTTGTCAGTTGCATTGACAAGAAGCTGCTCACAGGTAAAGGTAAAGAAGGGAAATGACCTACGTTAAGGTTTACAGGAGCTAGATGATAGTTGTATTTTTGCCGAGGAAAGTGGACACTACCATGTCTCAGGGATGGAACTCCAGGGTTAGTCTTGGAAAATTAACTTGAACTTGGAATAGAGCTAGCTTTCAAGTATTTTTCAATCATGTCTGACTCTTTGTGATCCAATTTTGGGGGGTTTTTCTTGGCAAAAACACTGGAGTAGTTTACCATTCCCTTCTCTAGCTCATTTTACAGATGAGGAAACTGAAGCAAAAATGGTTAAGTGACTTTTCCAGGGTCACACGATTACTCTAAGTTTCTGAACTTGGGAATATGAGTCTTCCTTCCTGACTCCAGGTTCAGCACTCTATGTATACACTGTGCCACCAACTGATCCCAATGGATCTAGAAAAATCTCATACAAGATTTACTGTATTATTTATTGAATTTCACCTGATAAGTAATTGAGATTGTAAAGTAACTCTAGGATCATAGATTTAAAGGCATCTCATCCAATCCCCTCATTTTACAGATCAGGAAAATAAGTCCCAGGGAGGGGAAGTGATTTAAGAATCCTTCAATTGTAAGTTGAAAGCTGGCATAGACCTGTGAAGTCATAGACCTTTTCATTTCACAAAGGAAGAAACTGAGGCCCAGAAAATTCATAGACCAGAAGCTGGGATATAACTTAAATGCCATTTGGTAAAACCCTCTCATTTTCTTGATAAGGAAACTGAGGCCCAGAAAGGTGAAGTCATTGGGTCAGTAAGCACTTATTAAGCACCTGCTCTGTGCCAGGCCCTATGCTAAGAAATGAGGATACAAAGAAAGACAAAAGGCATTCCCTGCCCTTCAGGAGCTCACAGTCTAACAAGGGAGACAACATGGAAACAGTTATGTACCAAGTAGATATATACAGGGTAAATTAGAGATAATCAACACCGGATATGGCACTAAGATTAGGGATGACTGAGAAAAGCCTCTTATAGAAGATGGAGTTTTAGCTGGGACTAGAAGGAAGCCAGGAGGTAGAGGTGAGGAAGGAGATGCTACAGAGGTGACATAGACAAGAGATGCTGCAGAGGTGAAACGGACAAGAGATGCGGCAGAGGTGAAACGGGCAAGAGATGCGGCAGAGGTGAAACGGGCAAGAGATAGGTGAAACGGGCAAGAGATGCGGCAGAGGTGAAACGGGCAAGAGATGCGGCAGAGGTGAAACGGGCAAGAGATGCTGCAGAGGTGAGATCAACAGGACTGAACCATAGATTGGATACTGGGACCTGAGCAGATTGTAAGATAATGAGGAGCTCAGGGTGACCCCTAGGTTGCAGGCTTGAGTGACTGGGAGAATGTGGTGTCCTGCACAGTAATAGAAAAATTTAGAGGAGTGGAGAGTTTGGGGGGAAAGATACTGAGTTCAGTTTTAGAGGATTAGCTTTGGTTGGTTGTCCTTAGTTCTAGAAGAGGACCAAAATGACATCACCATGATAAAGTCAAGTTTCAATGTGTCTGACTGTGGCTGATCAGACCAATATGTGCTCGGAATGCTCTACCACAGATTGAGCACAGATAGTCTGTGTGAACATTTGGGGTGGATACTCCAAATTTATGCATCCTACGTTTCCTTTTTGCTATTTCAATTCTCCTTTGCTCACAGAGCACAGCACTCTTTCTGATGGGAGCAGGCACAGAAAGGTAGGCCCCCAAATATGAATAAGGTTTTCAAACTGGTAGAGTCATGCTGAGGGGTCCTGTGCCAGTGTCTCCCATGTCGCACAATCAAATCCAAAGTTCTTGAGATAGATCTTGAGAGTGTCCTTGTATCACTTCTTCTGACCACCATTTGATTGATCACCTGCCCCATGTGAGTTCTCCATAAAAATAGTCTTTGGCAAGCATACCTTTTGCTTTTGAAAAACATGGCCAGCCCATCGGAGTTGGACTCTTTAAAGTATAGTAGGAATGCTTGGCAGTTTAGTTTGAGCAAGGACCTCAGTGTTTGGTACCTTATCCTGCCAGGATGTTTAGGGATGTCCAATAGGCAGTTGAAGTTGTGAGTCTGGACATGATGAGAGAGGTTAAGAGTGGCTAAGTGTATCTGAGAATTATCAGCATAGAATTCATAGGAGCTGATGAGATCAAAAGTAAGATAATATAGTGGGAGAAATGGGAATGAGTTAGATGAAGATACAGTGAAGGAGACAGAAGGAGTGATCAGAGAGACAGACGGAAAACCAGGAAGAGAGGGATGTCCCAAAAACCTGAAGAGAAGAGAGTACCAAGGAGGAGGGGTAATTGACAGTGTCAGAGGCTACAGATGAGACGAAGGATGAGAACTGAGAAAAGACCACTGGATTTGGCAATTAAGAGGCCACTGGTAACTTTAGAGAGGGCAGTTTTGGTTGAATGCTGAGGTTGGAAGCAGGACTATGTAGAGTTAAGAGAGTGAGATCAGAGGAAATGGAGGCACCCTTTGTAGACAGTCTTCTTGGGAAGTTTAGTCACAAAAGGCAGGAGAGATATGAGGTGATAGAGGGGATGGATGGATCAGCTGAAGGTTTGGGAGGGATGGGGGAGACATGGTCATGTTTCAGTCAGTCAGTCAACAAACATTTTTTATTATTATTTATTTTGAGTTTTCAACATTCATTTCCACAAGATTTTGAGTTCCAAAATTTCTCCCCATCTCTCCCCCACCCCAAAACACTGTGCATTCTGATTACCCCTTCCCCCAATCTGCCCTCCCTTCTATCACACCCCTCCCTTCCCTTACCCCCATCTTCTCTCTTTTCCTGTAAGGGAAGATAGATTTCTATACCCCATTTCTTATTTCTTATTACCCAGTTGCATGTAAAAACAGTTCTCAACATTCTTTTCTAAAACTTTGAGTTGCAACTCCTCTCCCTTCCTCCCTCCCCATCCATCCCCACTGAGAAGGCAAGCAATTCAATATAGGCTATATATGCGTAGTTTTGCAAAAGACTTCCGTAATAGTCATTTTGTGAAAGACTAACTATATTTCCCTCCATCCTTTCCTGTCCCCCATCTATTCTATTCTCTCTTTTGACTTTGTTCCTCCCCTAAAGTGTTTATTTCTAATTTCTCCCTCCTCCCCTTTGCCCTCCTTTCTATCATCCCCTTCACCCCACTTATCCCCTTCACCCCTATTTTCCTGTAATGTAAGATAGATTTGCATCCCAAATTGAGTGTGCATATTGTTCCCTCTTTAAGCCAAATGTGTTGAGACTAAGCTTCACTTTTTGCCTCTCACCTCCCCCCTTTTCCCCTCCATTGGAAAAGCTTTTTGTTGCCCCTTTTATGAGAGATAATTTACCCCATTCCATTTCTCCCTTTCTTCTCCCAATATATTCCTCTCTCACTCCTTAATTTTATTTTTTTAGATATCATCTCTTCCTATTCAACTCACCCTGTGCCCTCTGTCTATATATGTGTGTATAATCCCTCCAACTACCCAAATACTGAGAAAAGTTTCAAGAGTTACAAATATTATCTTTCCATGTAGGAATGTAAACAGTTCAACTTTAGTAATTCCCTTTTGATTTCTCTTTCCTGTTTACCTTTTCATGCTTCTCTTGATTCTTGTGTTTGAAAGTCAAATTTTCTATTCAGCTCTGGTTTTTACATCAAGAATGCTTGAAAGTCCTCTATTTCACTGAATGACCATTTTTTCCCTTGAAGTATTATACTCAGTTGTGCTGGGTAGGTCATTCTTGGTTTTAATCCTAGTTTCTTTGACTTCTGGAGTATCATATTCCAAGCCCTCCAATTCCTTAATGTAGAAGCTGCTAGATCTTGTGCTATCCTGATTATAGTTCTACAGTACTTGAATTATTTCTTTCTGGCTGCTTGCAATATTTTCTCCTTGATCTGGGAACTCTGGAATTTGGCTACAATATTCTTAGGAGTTTTTGTTTTGGGATCTCTTTCAGGAGGTGATCAGTGGATTCCCTCAATATCTATTTTGCCCTCTGGTTCTAGAACATCAGTGCAGTTTTCCTTGAAAAGTTCATGCAAGATGATGTCTAGGCTCTTTTTTTTGATCATGGCTTTCAGGTAGACCAATAATTTTTAAATTGTCTCTCCTGGATTTATTTTCCAGATCAGTTGTTTGTCAGTTGTTTTTACAATGATATATTTCACATTGTCTTCTATTTTTTCATTCTTTTGGTTTGTTTTGTAATTTCTTGGTTTCTCATAAAGTCATTAGCTTTTATCTGCTACATTCTAATTTTTAAAGAATTATTTTCTTCAGTGAGCTTTTGATCCTCCTTTTCCATTTGGTTAATTCTGTTTTTTAAAGCATTTTTCTCCTCATTGGCTTTTTGGATCTCTTTTGCCATTTGGGTTAGTCTATTTTTGATGGTGTTATTTTCTTCAGCATTTTTTTGTATCTCCTTTAGCAAACTGTTGACTTGCTTTTCATGATTTTCTTGCATCTCTCTCATTTCCCTTCCCAATTTTTCCTCCACCTCTCTTACTTGATTTTCAAAATCCTTTTTGAGCTCTTCTATGGCCTGAGACTATTATATATTTATTTTGGAGGTTTTGGATGCAGAGGTCTTGACTTTTATGTCTTCCTCTAATGGTAAGCATTGTTCTTCCTCACCCAAAAAGATGGAAGAAAATACCTGTTCATCAAGAAAGTAACCTTCTATAGTCTTATTTTTTTTTCCCTCTTTTGGGCATTTTCCCAGCCAGTTACTTGACTTTTGAGTCCTTTGTCAAGAGGAGAGTATACTGTAGGGACCTGTAAGTTCTCAGTTCCTCCAAAGTGGCACAATCAAGGAAGATGAGTTTACTCCTGTCCAGGCCTGTGCTCTGGTCTGGGAGCAACCACAAGCTTTTCTGCCCAGGATCTTCAAGTAGAATTCCCTCTCCATAGTCACCACCAGCTCCACCAGCCAGTGCTCCTCCTCACCCCAGGACTGCCACTCAGGGCTGAGATCCAGATCAGCAGCTCTATTCCCCCAGGGTCTTTAGGCAGAGGGCTCCAAAAATGGGTGCTGGGGCCGCCTGGGGCTGGGTCTAGGGCAGGACCTTGCTCCCTTCTCACCCAGGTGAAAGAACTTTCTCACTGACCTTTGAAGCTGCCTTTGGCATTTGTGGGTTGAGTAGTCTGGGTACCACAGGTGATTCCACACTCTGGATCCTGCTCCAGTCCTGTCCCTGCCACGCTGCATAGCCAAGGCTGGGCAGTGCTCCACTCCAAGCCCAGTGTGATAGACCTTTTCTGTCAGCCTTCCAGGATGTCTTGGGCTGGAAATCTTTCACTCTGTTGTTTTGTGGCTTCTGCTGCTCTAAAATTTGTTTAGAGTCATTTTTTACAGGTATTTTATGGGCTATGGGGGGAGAGCTTCTACAGGTCTGTCCTTCTACTCTACCATCTTGGCTCCTCCCCTTATGATCTTCAACAAACATTTATTAAGCATATGCTCTATGCAAGGCACTGGGCTAAGTGCTAGGAATATAGAGGTTTGTAGGCCAATAGGGAAGCAACTAGAAAACAAATGGAGACTGAGTATGAATGAGAGAGGAGATAATCTGAAAGGGGATCACTTGTGCACATAGAGAGGATGGCTTTGGCAAGGAGAAGGACTTCCTTGTCATGTGAGACAGGGATGAAGGAGGAGATATTAACAGAAGGCATCTGAGTGATATGAGATGAGGAAGAGGGGAGAAGATGGACCTCACATCAAAGGGCCTCAATTTTTTCAGTAAAATACAATTCAAAGTCCTCAGCTGAGAAAGTAAGGAGAAACCATGAAATGAAGAGAGATGAGAAGTTTTAGAAGAACTGCTAGGATAAGTGGGAAAGTGAGTTGAATGAGAGGATGTAAAGTGATTGCCTTGCCACAGTGAGGGCCCATATGTAACATAATTTTGTAGTGGACTCAGTTAGGACAGTTTCATGATTTTCTCTAGTAATATGTGAACAGGAGCAAAGACAGCTGATATTTGGGGTGATGCAAGACTGAAGCTTGGAGGGGCAACATTGGTAAGAGGATGAGGGGGCAAGAGACTTAGAAAAGATCAGTGTGGCTTTGAACTGCTTCACCAAGAAGTCAGTTCAGGGAAGAGAGGAGAGTATAGCCAGTGCAGTAGTGATGATGGTAATGTTCCTAAAGAGTATAGATGACCATGTATGTCACCCCCTACTTGATAAACTTCAGTGGCTCCCTGTCACCTCCAGAAACAAATACAAAATGCCATGTTTGGCCTTTGAAGTCCTTCATAGCCCAGCCCCCTCCTACCTTCCCCATCTTCTTACACTTTACTCTCTGACCCTCCTCACCAGCCACCATGGACTGTGTCATCTAGTGATATTAGCCTCCTAGCTCTTTTATGAACAAGACACTCGATTCTCCAACTCCAGGCATTTTTCAGGCATACCTCCCTCCTCATCTCTATCTCCTGCTCAATACAAATACATAATTTTTTTTAAGTTCCTGGACCCCTTATACTCAATAATCATCCCTAAATTTTGGGAACTGAGAATCCAAGAACTTTAAATTGGAGCTGGAAAGTACATTCAAGGTCATGTACCCCTTCTTTTTACAGATGGGGAAACTGAAGCCCAGAGAGGGAGAAAAGGGTCCTGTCAACAGTCACACAGATAGTTGAGTAAATTTGTAGGATTTAGAGCTGGGAGGGACCTGTGAAATTATATTGTCCAACCTCTTATATTTTATAAATAGGAAGCTGAAGCCTAGAGAGTTTATGTGACTTGTCCAAGGTCACATAGGCAGGAAGTGACAGAAACAAGGATTTGAACTCAAATCCCATTACCCCAAATGCAGTGGGGAAGGGTAATTCAGTTTGGGGGGCAGACTTAGTCCAAGCCTTTCTTCTTCAGGGATGTCTCCCTAGATCATTAAGTCAGTCAGTCAACATTTATTTAAGGGTTCTAGAGCTTGAAGTTGCCTCAGAGGCCTCTAGTCTAATCCCTTCTAATTCTCATCCCTTCATTTTACAGTTGAGGAAACTGAGGTAGGAAGCATCAAAGCAGGGTTTGAACATAAGTCCTCTGACTCCATTGCCTTAACTATTGCACCGTCTGTCAAGGAGCGGTGACTCTGAGCTTGTCTGTTTGTTGCTGTGGGACAGTTTCCATAGGAGAGGAAGAGGGCATCCTCATTGTAAGTGCTTGTTAAGTTCTATGTGCTGGACATTGTGCTAAATCCTAGGGATACAAAGAGGCAAAAAGCAAGCCTTGCCCTGACGGTGCTTGGTGCTTACGTTCCCACGGGGAAACAATGGGTAGAATATCTAGCTAGATAAAAGACATAGACAGAGTACATAAAGATAACCCAGAGGGGAAGGCATTAGCATCTGAGGGCTTGTATGGGGGCTTACTGAGGCCCCTGGATTGTGGCAAGAGAGCCAGGTTTGGAGTCTGAGCAGGTCGGGTTGAGTTCCAACTTCGCCACTTAGCACGTTGCATCTTTGGGGCACAGTTTCCTTATCTGTAAAATAAAGGAGTTGTCTGGTTGACCTCTGAGGATCCTTCTATTTCTATGTCTTTCATACTTTTTTTTTTGGACACGGTCATTGCAAGACTTCATTTTGCTAAACCACATACGTTTGTACCAGGGCATGGTTTTTCTTGCTTTCTCAGTGGAGTGTGAGGAGGTAGGGAAGAAAAGCAGTGGGAGGGGGGCAAAGGAAGACTTTTTTGAGTAAAAGATTTTTAATTTAAAAGATTTTAAAATAAATTGAAATTTTTATTTTGAAATGTCTAAAAAAAAAAGTTGTCTTTAAAAAAAGACAACTCTAGATCTTTGGTGGCACAGTCAATAGAGTTCTGGGCCTAGAGTCAGGAAGGCTTGAGTTCAAATCTGACCTCAGATTCTTACTAGGTGTGTGACCCTGGGCAAATCACTTAATCCTGTTTGCCTCAGTTTTCTCATCTGTAAAATGAGCTGGAGAAGAAAATTACAAATTCCTCTGGTATCTTTACCAAGAAAAAAACAAAAAAGAGTCATGAAGAGTCAAACACAAATGAAAAATGACTTTAAAGATCTTTGATCCAAAGACATTTAACCTCCCTGGGTCTCAGTTTCCTCAAATGTTAAATAAGACAGTTATATTAGATGGCCTCTGAGGTCCTCTCCAGCTCTAGAGCTGAGTCATATGCATTGTCTGACTTGTCTAGAGTATACACAATCAGGCAGGAAATGTGATGTGGAGGCGCAGCTTTGAAGGCCATGCTGTAGAGAGGTCACCTGGAAGCTGTTGAAGGCCTTGGAGCTGAGACGTGGGTGAGAGAGACAGAGGCAGCAGTGGGGGCTAGCACCTAAAGCTCACTCTCTTGGTTTTCCTTTGCAGACATGGCTAACTTGTCCCTGCATGACCAGGACGGCTCCAGTGGGGCCTCGGACCAAGACACGCTGGCTCCTCTCCCACACCCAGGGGCTGCGCCATGGCCCATGGCTTTCCCTTACCAGTACCCACCCCCCCCACATCCCTATAACCCCCACCCTGGCTTCCCTGAGCCAGGGTATAGCTACGGTGGTGGGGGCAGTGCGGGCAGCCAACACAGTGAAGGTAAGCTGCCCCTGGGCCCTGAAATGGTCAGTGAGGCCTGGCAGGGGCTCCTTCCTATAATCAGACCCTCACCCTTTCCATTCCCATGCCTCCATTAGGTAGCCGGAGCAGTGGTTCCAACCGCAGCGGCAGTGACCGGCGGAAGGAAAAGGACCCGAAGGCCGGGGACTCCAAGTCAGGGGGCAGTGGAAGCGAGTCAGACCACACGAGCCGAAGCAGCCTAAGGCGGGAGCGAGCCCCCAGCGAGCGCTCTGGGCCAGCCGCCAGCGAGCACAGTGTCCGCAGCCACCACTCACTGGCCCACAGCCTCCGCAGCCACCACACACACCAGTCCTACGGGCCCCCGGGGGTGCCCCCGCTGTACGGTCCACCCATGCTGATGATGCCCCCTCCGCCTGCTGCCATGGGTCCCCCCGGAGCCCCCCCAGGCCGAGACCTGGCCTCGGTGCCCCCAGAACTGACCGCCAGCAGACAGTCCTTCCGCATGGCCATGGGAAATCCCAGTGAGTTCTTTGTGGATGTGATGTAAGCGGTTCCCATCCCTTCTCTGGCCCCGTCCCATCCCCCAGGCCCCCGGGCTGGTGCCATCACCAGTCAGTTCTTTTTACTTGTCTGGTAACTAAACAAAGGGAAATAAACTAAAGTGAACTAAACTGGGGGGTTGACCACTGGTGGGGGGAGGGGCGAGGGGCAGAGGGGCATCCTCAGGGCTGCCGCTGCTGCCTCTGCAACCTCAGGCCTCTAACCCACCTCCAGCCACTGCCTCCTGTCCCTGGTTGTTCCCTCAGCTGCTTGCTCACCCCCTAACCATCACCCCAGGGTTCCTCCAGTCTCTTCAGGGAAACCCAGCTCCCTCCTGTCCCCTGCATCCCCACCAGGATCACATGCTCAGGATTCCTTGTGGGAAGGGCACTCTCTTCTCTCCCCAATCACAACAACTCAAGTGCTGGCTCAGCTCTGTGAATGCCACATCACTGGGTGCCACACGCTGACCCTGGCAACCTCACAGAGACACATATACCAGTTTACAGAGTGTACACACACACACACACATACACGTACACACACATGCACACACGAAGATACTGGCAGCCTCACAGAGCACACACGCACATACACACACACACACACTGAGACACACAGATAGACACAAAAATATACCCACCTACAGAGGTGTATGCAAACACATATACAGAGACATAGATATACACATGGGGAGATACACACACACCCCTAGACACACACTGGGCAGACAGATAAACATACCTACTCCAACAGTCACAAGCTGCCTGGTACAGCCATGCCTACATACTGGCATTGCTGGACACACACACACACCCACAGGCAGCCTGAGACAGACATGCTAACTCTTCCAGATGAGCTGCCTTAGACACAGACACAGGAAGGCACAGACTGACCCTGCCAGAAACCCAGAAGGCATGGCCAACCCCTCCCTTGCTTCCTGGGCCCTCCCCCAGCACAGGGTGCAGTCCCTTTCTTCCTTCCCTCCCCCAGTCCTGCCTGCAGCCTTGACCCTCAACATCCTGGATCTGCTGCCATCCTCACTAACCTTCCCTAGACCCATGGAGCTTCCTGCTCTCCCCCTACCCTGGGTGGACCTGATGGGCAGTGATGCCCTGGATGGGGCCCAGCCCTCCCATCTAACAGTCTGCTGCTACCAATGCCCGTGTACTGGTTGCTGCCATCCCCATAACCCCACTAACTAGCAAGGCCTCTCTCCCCTGGGCCTTAAATGTGTCTTTTCTTTCTTTGTTTCCTCCTCAACCAAGCCAAGAATTTCGGGCTTTTTGACTTTCTCTGAGCACCCAGCGTGGGGAGGCCCCGATCCTGAGGAGACCAGGAGTCCCGCCACTCCTGCTGCAGCCACACTTGTAGCCCCTCAGTGATCCCTGAAGATGTCCTGTCCTACCACCCTATGCCCCCCATGGTCCCCAACAGGATCTCAGGGTCACGCCCCCCACTCATCCCAAGATGGGTCGCACATCTCAGCCTCTTGCAGAGACTGGCTGATGCTCAAGGGTACCCTATCTTGGAGACTCTCCTCTCCAGGGCCTAGACAATTTTTACATGTGACTCTGACCCAGGGCTGGTCCCCTCCACTACACTCTGTTTATGTTCTCTTATGCTACGGGGCTGGCCCTGATCCACTCCTCCCTTCTCCTGCCCCCCCATCCCCAATTCAGCCTCTGATGAACCCCCTGACATCCTCACTCCCCTCCTTTATATGCATCCCTCAAATCACCTTTCCTTCCCTGAGCCAGCCAATAAGTTTCTGATTTTTTCCTTCTTACTCCCCAGAGGCCTTCCTTTCTGCATCCCCAGAGCCCCCTGGAGAGCCTTCTCAGGTTCCCCTGTAGCCTCCCTGCTACAGAGCAGGGCCCAAGAGCCCATTGGCCAGCTAGACTTAGGCTGTCCCCTGGGGTCTCTGGCCCTTTCCCACTTTCAAGTTCTTTCAATATGTATGAATCTTGGTCATTTCGCCAATAAACGCTCCCAGGTACCACAGTTGATGCCCTCCCAGTGAACAGCATGGGTGCTATGGCTTGAGTCTCTGGGACCAGCACAGACAGATGAGGAAAGTGGGAGACCCCGAGACATTCATCCCATAAGTCTTCACTCTAGACGCTGTTTCAGCCTCCTATGCATGAGAATACCCAAATGAATGCAACAGCCAGTGAGTGAGGGAGTGAACACATAGTATTTATTAAGTACTTTTGGTGCTTAGGATACAAACACAAAATGAAGTCAGTCTCTGACCTCAAGGAGGTTACATGTTAGAAGAAGGCACATATAGGGGAACAGGGACCCTAAGAACCTTGGAGTCGCCAAGAAGGCGCCACATACAGACATCACAGTGCAACAGAACCAAGGGAATCCTGAATGGAATTCTGAGTAAGAGATACCATCCTTTCAATGGAGATCATCAGAGGAGGCTGCCCAGAAATGGCAGCCTGAGCTGGGCCTTCCAGGATGCCTTTGGGCCGGTGGAGATGTGGGGGAAGGGCAGTTCACCTGGAACATACAGCCCAGAAGGAAGAAAGGTTCAGGGTGGATTTGGAAACTGGCCTTCATTGGGCCAGAATGTGCCTGTCTCTGATTTCATCTTCCATCAGCAGCCTCCACCATTCCCCGTCTCCCATGCTGAAAACTGTGGGTTATTCCTAATGTTAAATCATGGGGTAGGGGATAGGTCACTGAACTTGGAATCCCACAGTGGACATTGGCTAGCTATGTGACCCTGGGCCAGCCATTTAACCCCTGTCTGCCTTACTTTTCTCATCTGTAACATGAAGGGACTTGACTAGCTTTATGTTCCTTCCAGCTTTGAATCTATGATCCTATGACTGTACACCTTCCCCTCACATCCAATTCAAGTCTCATCAAATCCATGGTCACACTTTCTCCCAGCTGTCCCCCTCTCCTTATTCCCCCTGTCCCCACCCTAGTCAAGCCCACATTACCTCTGCCTGCCTTCTTTCCTTTAGGGGATGACAGCATCATCTTTTTCAAACATAAGTCAGGCCCTCTCACCTCTCTACTCACACCTCTCCCATGGCTCCCTATTGCCAATTGAGTCCAGCTTACCTGGCATTCAAGATTCCCCCTAAGAGTTGGTGTCACCCCAACTTCCCTCCCCCCACCCTTCGCCCCCAGGTTTTCTTTTCTCTATGTACTGGATGCCAAGCAGGACTCTGGACTGCCCTCGAATGTACCCTGCCCTTTCTTGCCTCCATTCCTGTGCCTGGATGCGGCTTGGCTCACTTCCCATGACTTCTTCAAGTCCAATTCAAACACCACTTCGCAGAAGAATTCCATGGTCTTTCATATTAGGGATCAGACTCCCCTTCCACTGTCAGTGAGCACTTATGTACTACTGGGATTTGAAGTGGGGGGGCATGGGGGTGGGTGAGGAATAAGTATTTACAGAGTTCTTACCATTTACAAATAGGATCGCACTTGATCTTCACAACAATCCTGAGGGGGCTATTATTTGCTTTATAGTTGAGGAAACTGAGGCAAACAGAGGTTAAATGACTGGCTGGAAAGTGTCTGAGGGCAGATTTGAACTAGGGTCCTGCCTCCAGGCTCATTGGTGCCACCAACCAGCTGCCTCAGTTGTCTTTGTATCTTTATCCCTGCATGAGGGTGGGGGGCTGAGGTTTATTTAACGTTGAGATCTAGAACAGTGCTCTGCATTCAGAAAGAGCTTAATAAATAGCTTTGTTGGACTGAACAGAGGTAAGCTTTCAAAAGCAGCTTCAGGGTCCCATGGTGGAAGGCTTTGAGTGCCAAACTAAGGAAAAATGAATGGTCTCACCCTTTTTGGGGGGAGTGGGAGTGGAGGGGAGGCTGGGACTGAAGCCTAGGTCTTCCTTCTCTGCAGCTGCCTGGCTGTGTGCTGCCCACGTCTTCCCTCCCCTCCCCTCCCTCCTTGGGTGACTGATGCCCTTCATTTGGTCATCCTCAGGGGCCGTCTCAGGGATTGTGGCTTCCCCAGGCCCAGGAGAAACCTGAGAGAACTGACTTCTTCAGTGCTGAGGACAAACCACAGGGGACTCGGGTTGGAGAATGGCTCGCCTGGCTTCTCAAGGGAAAGCATCTGGAACTAGGCACTCCTTTCTCTGAAAAAAGGGTTGAGATTTCAGAGCTCCAGTAAGTCCTGCTGAGGTCAAAAAATCAGTCAGCTGAATAGCAAACATGTTTTACATACTTATTATGCACCAGGCACTGTAATAGGGATTTAAAATAGTATAACAGGCCCTGCCCTCAAAAAGCTTCCCTTCTATTGGGGGAACAATAGATGTGGTGAGGTGAATGGTCAGGGCACCCTCTCTAGGCCTGTTTCCCGAGCTGTAAAGTGATGGTTCCTCATGAGGGTCCCTACCAGCCCTGTGCCTCCAGTGGGCTTTTTCTGGCATTTTAGCCCAGAACTAGAATTACTAGGGGTCTGGAGATCCCTGGTGGCCAGTCAGTCATTCAACAAGTATTAATTAAGCATCGCTCAGGCACTCCAGGGAGACAAAGACAAAACCCCCAAAGTCCCTGTGGAAAAACTAGGCAAGCAGAAAAATCTATACAAAATACATACAAAGTAATTAGGGGGTGCCCAGGAAAGCTGAGTCTGAAAGGGAGGACCTAGGGATGCGGGGAGAAAAGGAGAGGAGAAAACACATTTCAGGGAAAAGGCACAGCCTGTGCAAAGGCCTGGAGGTGGGAAATGAAGGGTGCTGTTCGAGGAACATGGAGGACAGTTTTGGCCTGACCATAAGTGCACAAAGGGGAGTGGAAAGCTTCCCTGGGCCATGTTCCTGGAGGGCTCTCTAAGCCAACCAGGCAAGAGGCAGCCCCTGGAACTTCATGAACAGGGGAGTAACATGGTCCAAACCCTCGCTTTAGGAATTGGGAGTCTGGTAAAGATTGCTGGGACCTGAGTCATGTCTGGAGGAAGAGCCTGAGGGAAGCGGCACTGGCCAGAGGGCGTCTGGGACCACTATGTTCACCTCTTTGGGCTCCAAAGGCATTTAGGATTAGGGAGTTTCCTTCCAGTCCCAAATCCATGAGCTTTTTTTTTTTTTTTTTGAGCCTCCGAGAAGGGGATTTGAAGGTAAAATGGCTTGGGTTCCAATCAAGGAGCATTTTATTAAGCATCCACCAGGAGCCAGGCACTTCATCTTTCTGGGTCTCAGTTTCTTCATCTGTGAAATGAGAGGGCAAGGCTAGGAAGGCCTCCAACGTCTCTTCCAGCCCTAGGCCCTGGATCTCTGACCTCCAAAGCTCCTTCGGGCTCTGAATACAGGCTCCTACAAGAGCTAGACTAGGACATACGCTGACTACATTTCCCAGCCAGCTGCATGGGGAAACGGAGCGAAGCATGCTGGGAGACTCTTTTCCCGAGGGAGGCGAGGTTGGAGAAGGGCCCCCGGAGCCTGCTGGGAGCTGTAGTGCGGTGCGTCCTGCGCATGCCCCCCTCCAGCGCCGAGGGCCCCGCCGGGAATCGTAGTCCGAGGGGTGCTCGTGCGCGTGCGCAGTGGACCTAGCCGGGCGGGGCAGGCAGGCCGGGGCGGAGCCGGCACTGCGGTGAAAGCTGAAGCCGCGGGCGGGGGGCGGGCGGACATCTTGGGAGCGGCGGCGGCGGCGGCGGCGGAGGAGCTGGATCCTCGCACGGATCGACTGACTGAGCGACCGACGGACGGACGGACGGGCCGCGGCTGCGCCTGGTGAGCAGGGGCGCAGCGGTGATCAGTGGATGCCCAGGGGCGCGGCGGGAGAAGGGGTGGGGAGGCAGGCCTGGGCCCGACCCCACCCGGGACACCCCTCATCAGGAATCCCAGGTCACCCCCCTAACCCCCCCTGCCCGAGGGTCCCCGGAACCACCCCCCCCAGAACCTGAACTGATCCCTCCGAGACAAGGACACCGAGGACCCTCCCAGGTAACGCCGCCGTTGTTTTCACCCCCCATCCCCCCACTGCCCTGTCCCGGCCCAGCCCCCCACCGCCCCCACCCCGGGGCCGGAATCTCCAGGACGACCCGCCCTCCCCCTCGGGAGCCGACTGGGTGAACCCTCAGCCCTCCCCGCATTGATTAGGGCTGCCCCCTTCTCTGCCCAGACCCCTCTTGGTTAGAGCCGCGACTTCTGTCCCCCTGCACTGGCAGACCCCTCCTCTTCTCCCCCTGGCACAGACCCGTTTTCCTGCCGTACCCCAGGGGCGGGCACCATGAAAGGGCTGAGACAGCACTGGATTTGGAGGTCCTGGGTGTGAATCCTGCCTTTGCTACTTAGTAGTTTTGTGACTTTTAGGGCAAGTCACTTTTCCTCTCCAGGATTAAGGGTTCCCTCTTAGTTAAAAATAGGAAATCATCTTCAGGGTCCCTTCCCAGCTTCAAACCTAGAACCCTGCGTTCCCTTCCCTTGCAGAAGAGTTCCCCCAGTCCCTTGCTCCGGGGCTGACCCTTTGGGGACAGGCACTTAGAGACCCACCCGCTGTTTGTGGAAGGACTCTGCCCTCCTATTCCCCTCTTCTTTCAGGAGGGAGCAATTGTCTCCAGTTTCCTGGCCTTCACGGGGCCTCCCCCACGGAAATCCACCCCTCTAGATCTGAAGCATGTGGTCCCTTCCTATCCCCAAAGGGTCAGGCCCTTTGCCTGTACCTTCCCAAGAAGGGGCTCTCCTCTGCCCCACCCCTATAGCTGTGGGACTGATGCCCTTTTCCAAGGGAGATGCTACATAGCTGTGGCCTTTCCTGATTCCCCTTCAGGACAGCCATCCCTAACCCCATCTTTATCAGGAGAGATGCCTCCCCTGCATCCCCCTCCCCAGGCCCATGACCAGTCCTGCATGTCCCCCTCCTCCCACTGGAGAGCCCTAAGGCCCAGGCTCTTAGGGAAAGAACCCTTCACACCCAGGACCTTTTCTTCTACCTGCTTCATTCACCACCTCCAGACTACCCTGGCTGCTACCACTGCCCTTCTCTAAAGCAGACTCTCCCCAACTCCACATTTCATGGCTCCTTCTAACCTTTCCAGGACCAAAGGCCTAACCCATCCTAGTCCTTCTAGGAGAAGGGTCTAATAAGCCAGGGCCCCATCTACTCTAAGCTTTTTATCCTTGCAAAACCTCCCTGTCTCCCTACGTTTTTCCATCTAGAACCAAGCCAAGCCTCCGCTCCCAACTCCTCAGGGGACATACCCACTCACTGCCCCACCCCCTTCCTTCCTCACTCCTTATCCTTGCATTCCCGGGCAGTGTTTGTCTCCCCTCTTTTCTATCGGGGCTCACCCACCCTTTCCTTCCCCTTCTACCCACTTTACCCTCTCTACCTGTGTCTTCATTGACCAGAGTCCCTTTCCTTGATAATCTCCTATTTATCAGATCCCAGCCCTCTCCCGTTCTCCTTCCCTCCTTGACCCAACCCCACCCACCCTCTAGGACAGGGCTCTTCCCTTCAGCCAGAGACCCTGGGGTGTCCTTTCCTTTTCAGACAAGAGCCCTGTCCTCCTGCCTACCCTACTGAGTTCAGCCCTCTTCAGAGGGATCCACCTCACACATACACACATTCCTACTCTTCCGGATTTCCCAGAAAGAGTCCCCTGCCCATTCCTGTCCTGTCCTTTTTCAAGAAGAGAACTTCCTCCAGGCCTGTATCCCCCTCCCCCATTCTGCTCAGAATTTGCCAATGTCATGCCTTTCAGAGGCACTCATGGGTTCTTGGAGCAAAGCTGAAATCTGTCAATTTTACTTTCCCTTCCTTAAGCAAACCCTTGGGGTCGGCTCCTCTCTCCCCCAGGATGTTGGGCCCACTTGATCCTGGCCTACAGGGACTTGCCCTTACTTTGCTGTAGGTAGCATCATCTCCCTTTGACTCTTTTGTCCACCATTATTGGCCTGAACCCCTTTTTTTCACAGTATAGTTGGGGGTAGGGTGGGGCAGGGAGGGGGAAGTAACCAATGCCAAGCTTAACCCTGAGAGGAGGAATAAAGTTGGCCTTTCCTTAAATTGGCAGGATTGCAAGCCTTTTCTGTAAGCAACGAGGACCCAGAAACTATCCAAGAAATCATACCATTTTAGGACCGGCCTCATGGATTTCAAGCCCAATTTGGCCTTCCCATTTTACAGGTTAAGAAATAGGCCTAAAGAGGTGACTGCCCCAAAGTCACCCAGCTCCAGCCCTGGGCAGCTGGTAGCAAGTAATGACTTGTCAGGCATGAGCATTCTGGTCTCTTGGTCTTCTGGCGTGTTCCCAAAGTCCCAACTGCCTCCTTAGCCCTATCTGAGCTAAAGGAATTGAGTCTAGGCTTTGTGCTCTGGAGTGGGAGTCATTCCCTTCCCTCCCTCTCAGCCCCTAGACACTAGGGAGCTGCTCAGTCAGCTGTTAGCTCTAATAAGCTGCTTAAGTTTCTTGTATGTTTGGGGCCTCGCCCTGAGGCCATCACCCCTCTGCCTGGCCTGCCTCTCTAATCTGTCCTGCCCACTCCTATCAGACACTCCCACAGTCCTGGCTGGGCCTGGGACAGGAGATTCCTTACCCCAACTGCTCCCCCTGAGAAAGCCTTGGGGAAGCAGGGCATAGAGGGGCTGCTGCCAGGTCAGGGGCCTTGGGGCCTATTCAGTAACTCAGGGCTGCAGGTGCCTCAAGAGGACCTGGGGGGGTATGAAGTAACTGTCTATCCTGGTGGATGCTGGCTGGATGTGCCAACTTTTCTGTGCTGTGGGCCTAGGACTGCCTCAGGGGCAACCCTCACCAGCTCCTGTCTTACAGATGAGGACACTGGGACTGGGGGAAGAGGGGCACACTGGTAGCAAAGGTCAGACAGCCTTCTTCCCCCTGCCCCCTCCCCACTTCTCTTAATCTTTGGGTGAGGCAGTTGAACTTGGAGTGGCAGCCTGCTGGGCCCTTGCAGCCCTGAGCAGAGCCCTAGGGACTCTGGACCTGAGCATCACCTTCTCTTCTCCTTCCCTAGGTCTGTTCTCAGAGCCATGGGCAGAGGAGACTGAGTCGCCACCATGATCGGAGGGCTTTTTATCTACAACCACAAGGGGGAGGTGCTTATCTCCCGGGTCTACCGAGATGACATCGGGTGAGTGTCGGTGGTGGGCTATGCATGCCCCACCCATGGAACATATGTGATGCTCGCATGCCCGCCAGCTCGGAGAACCAAGCAGGAGGGCTTGGAAAGCCTGGAACCTGGGCCTAGTCCTGCTTCTTTGGATGGTCTGGAAATGGCTAGGCTACTATGCACTTCATAACTTTGTAAGAGCTTGGCCAAAGCACTCTGGGCCTGCTTGGCACGGCCTTGGCAGAGTCTGGCTGTCTGCGGGGGCTGGGAGAGCCCTCAGGCCATCTGTCCTGCCCAAAGATGGGGGGGGTCACTCAGCTGACAGAACAGAGGGAAGAGCCCAGAACTGGGAGTCCTGGGACTGGTGTTCCAGTCTGTGTGAACTTGGGCAAATCACCTGCCACCTCTGTTTCTTCATCTGTAAGAATGAGGGAGGTGGCTAGACTAGATGGCCGCAAGGGCTCTCCCAGTCACTGACTCCATGATTCAAGCAGTCCTGTTAGAGGGATCCCTCTAGGCCAAAGAGCTGCTTCCCTCTTCCCCCACTCCTGACTCTTCCCCAGGCCCCATTACTCTGAGCTGGATTCTTCTCTGGCCCCTTCTTGCCCCAGCCCAGGGCTAGGCAGAGACGGGGCAGAGTCAGTGCAGCTGAGAGGGCTGGGGGCCAGAGCTGCTGGGCACAGCTGGGGGAGGGCAGCGGCTGCCTTGAGGAGAATGGCATTTGTTGTGCCCCCCAAAGGACTTGCTGCCCACTGGGGCTTTGCTGGGCTTCCTCTTCCCTCTGTCACCCAGGGCCTGAGCCTGAGCCGTGGGCCTCCTCTGTTTGTGTGTCTGTGTGTCCATGTGTCTGTCTAACCCTTTCTCTCCTTGCTGTCACTGTTCTCCTCGCTGGCATCATTTTTCTCATCCCATCTCATTGGCTGCCATAGCAATAGGTAAGCGGCCTGCCAGCTGCAGCCTTTGGCATAGGTGGGCTTGGGGCATCTTGCCCACAACCCTGATTTTTGACCTCCCTCTTCCCCTCTTTCCCTCCCTTGCCCAGGAATCCAATCTTGATCAAGCTTGGGCAGTTCAAGTCCCTGCTGAACATTCCCTCCCCACCCCAAAGAGTGGGCCAAATCCTTGGTTCTTTAGAGGCTGGCTAGCAGGGTGGCCTCTAGAGGCAACAGCCATTCAGAATGTTCATCTGGCTCCTCATGTTTAGTGTTTGGGGCAGCCCAAGGCCTGTTTCACTAGGGAGATGCAGCCAGTGTTGAGAAGGGGACTCAGGCCTGGCTTGGCAGCTAGTCACTAACTCTTAGGCCTGTCCAGAGGGTGTTCTCTCTTTCCTAGTCCCTGGCAGCTGGTCATCCCATATATCTTTTCAGCTTGACCTTGACCCCCAGAAAGAAGGGAGGCTGCTCCTGTAAGGGGGGAGGGGTGGCAGCTGGGGGTATCCCCCCAGCAGGCTTGCTCCACTAGACCCTGAGCAGCCTTCATGTCCCCTCCAGGCGGAATGCCGTGGACGCCTTCCGCGTCAACGTGATTCATGCCCGGCAGCAGGTGCGCTCCCCCCGTCACCAACATTGCCCGTACCAGCTTCTTCCACGTCAAACGCTCCAACATCTGGCTGGCAGCCGTCACCAAGCAAAATGTCAACGCCGCCATGGTCTTTGAGTTTCTCTATAAGATGTGTGATGTCATGGCTGCCTACTTTGGCAAGATCAGCGAGGAGAACATCAAGAACAACTTTGTGCTCATCTACGAGCTACTGGATGGTGAGGGGGGGCCCAATGCAGGACAGCCAGGCCTTTTGGGGAGGGGGGACCTCCCCTGGGGGCCAGGCAGGGATCTATGAACACCTGGGCTGGGCTCCAGAATACCCTGTAGATTCCCCCATCTGCTCTCATTTCTCTAGACTTCTTTGTAAAAGTAAAATCCTAAAGATCAAGCTGTGGAGCTGGTACCTCTGGGCACAGCTCTGGAGAGGCCAAGCTTTTCCCAGCCTCACCCCAGACAGGGTAGCCTCTGCCGCTGACAATCCTCTTCCCCCTGCAGAAATCCTGGACTTTGGCTACCCACAGAACTCGGAGACAGGAGCTCTGAAAACGTTCATCACCCAGCAGGGCATTAAGAGCCAGGTACCAGAGCCTTGGCTGGGCTCAGTCATGTGCCCTGATGGGAAGTGTAGGGCTGGGCCCAGGTTACCATGGTTACTGACTCTTCTCTGAGAGGCTGGTTGGCCTTCTCCCAGCAGGAGATGAGCTGAGTCTGCAGCCCTGCTTCGAGGAATTTAGCTTTTTGCTTCGTGGCGGGGGGCGGGGGGGGGGGAAGAAGAGGAAGCGAAGCCCCACAGTTGGAGAAGGGGAAGTGTAGAGTCTCTTTGCCTGGGCTGGATCCCTTTGATTCTCTTCTGTGACTTGGCCTGGGGGCCCCAGGGTTGGCAAACTGATGGGTGCTCCTCTGGGGCTCAGGCCTGACCTGCCTTTCTTTTCTCTTTCCCTGTCCCAATTCGGACTCTTTCTGGCTCCCTTCCTCTTCCTGTGGCATTTCTTCAGCATCAGGTATGCTAGTACCTCAGTTTCCTTCCCTCGGGCTCCTCCCCCGGATTTGGGAGGCTGGGTGGGCAGGAGGTGGGAATGGGAGATGTTGGTGAGTTTCTTGTGACCCTCCCAACCCCCTCCATTCAGACAAAGGAAGAACAGTCTCAGATCACCAGCCAGGTGACTGGGCAGATTGGTTGGCGGCGGGAGGGCATCAAATATCGTCGGAATGAGCTCTTCCTGGACGTGCTTGAGAGCGTCAACCTGCTCATGTCTCCTCAAGGTGAGAGGGCGGGCCTCCCGAGGGAGCCTTCGGGTGGGTGCCTTCTTCCTTGGCTTTTCTCAGGACAGCCTGACTCTCCTGTCCTCTTTCCCCAGGGCAGGTGCTCAGTGCTCACGTGTCAGGCCGGGTTGTGATGAAGAGCTATCTGAGTGGTATGCCCGAGTGCAAGTTTGGGATGAATGACAAAATTGTCATCGAGAAGCAGGGCAAGGGCACGGCTGATGAGACGGGCAAGAGGTGGGCAGAGACCCTGAGGTGCGAGGGAGGCTCTTGGGTAGGCGGGACCCAGTGTTTCTCTCTGTCCTATTCTGGGCCTCACAGCAGCCATGGCCTGTGAGCTGGCTTCTGAGTTGGGTTCCCCCCAGCTGAATGGGGTAGACCTTTTCCAGATTCTGGCCCAATTTCCTCAGGAGGTTGTTTCCTGCCAGAAGAACTCTGGCCCTGTCTCCCCTTTCTCCCCGCTCACCCTCTGCTTCTGCCCACAGTGGGAAGCAGTCTATTGCCATAGATGACTGCACCTTCCACCAGTGTGTAAGGCTCAGTAAGTTTGACTCTGAACGAAGCATCAGTTTCATCCCCCCTGATGGAGAATTTGAGCTTATGAGGCAAGTATGGCAGAGTGGGCTGGGGATCCCCCTGGATCCTTGCTACCCCATAACTGTCCTGCTTCTTCTTTCCACAGGTACCGGACCACCAAGGACATCATCCTACCCTTCCGGGTGATACCCCTGGTGCGGGAGGTGGGACGGACCAAACTGGAGGTTAAAGTTGTCATTAAGTCCAACTTCAAGCCTTCTTTGCTGGCCCAGAAAATTGAGGTGCGGGAGGGGAGCTGGGAGGGAGAAAGGGAGGAGGGAACACTCATGCCAACTTGGGGCTGTTGGTGATGGGCTCATGAATTCTAGGTCCGGATCCCAACACCGCTGAACACAAGTGGGGTTCAAGTGATCTGCATGAAGGGAAAAGCCAAGTACAAGGCCAGTGAGAACGCCATCGTATGGAAGTGAGTGGGGTGGAGTAGGGCACCGGGAGGGCTGATAGGCCCCTGTGCACTCCTATTGGGCCCCAGCATGAGAGCATCTCCCTCTTTTCCTCTTTCTTTGTTGGCTGGTCTCATCCCAGTGACACCTCAAAGTTCTGTCTTGTGGTCAAGCATTTGGGCATTCATCAAATTCAAAGTTCTGTCTTATCAAGCATTTGGGCATTCATCTGCACATATCTCTGCAAGGTACAACAGAGCAGGTGACCTTATATCTCTTTGACAGATAGTTGAGGCCCAAAGGGATAAATGTGGAAACCCCCAAAGGCCTGGCCTCCAGTCTGGAGCCATCCTTCCAAGCCACCTTGTCTCCTCTTCTGGTTTGTTCACCTTAACCTCTGGCTTCCTGGAAACCCCTCCAGAATGTAGGGTCAAAACAGCCACATCTGACTCTATGCCCTTAGGATCAAGCGCATGGCAGGAATGAAGGAATCACAGATCAGTGCGGAGATTGAGCTGCTACCGACCAACGACAAGAAGAAGTGGGCCCGGCCTCCCATCTCCATGAATTTTGAGGTGAGATCCTCAGGAAGCCAATGGGTCTGGCTCAGAAGTAGGGAACCTGTGACCTTGAGGCCACATGTGGCCCTCTAGGTCCTCAAGTGCAGCCCTTTGACTGAATCCTGACTTCACAGAACAGATCCCCTTAATAAAAGGATTTATTCTGTAAAACTTGGACTCAGTCAAAAAGCCACACCCAAGCACCTAAAGGGCCAGACGTGGGTGGCCTTGAGACCACAGGTTCCCCACCCCTGGTGGCTGATCTCAAGAGGCTACCTCGTCCAGCCCAACTTTTAGAGGAGAGGAAATGGAGGCCTAGTTAAAGCCAGTTGTACAAGACAGGGACCCAGAAGATCAGATTCTTTAATGTTGGTGTTTCACAAAGTAATACATTGATAGGGGCCATACAGGGTGTTCTGGGGCAGGGATTGAGAATACTCTTTAAGAATAAGAAATTGGGGAGCAAAACAAAGACTTAAGCCCAATTAAAAATTGTCACACATGTTGAAGATTTTTGTTGAATCACTTAGTCGTAGTATTTTAGAAGGAAATGCCCCTACATTGAGGTTGTAGGGCCTACTGCATGGGCCTCAGGCAGCCTCAAGATACAGCAACTCTGGCCAGCCATTTCAAATTGGCATTGCCAATTGCCTTTAAGGTGGGATCTTCCTGACTTCTCTCTGCTCATGAACTTTGGAAAAGTTTAATTTAGGTCATCCCTGAACTCTGCAGCGAGGCTCTGTGGAGAAAAGTGGGTGAAAATACCCTTTGTCTTGGTGCCTGAAATCCCACCCCCTAAGCCCACCCAGAACATCTCCTCTGTGGCTGACTTAGTAATGAGGCCCATGTGGGTAAGAAGGAGAGATTCATTCAATAAGTGTTTACTAAGATGGTGTTGAGGTGTCCCACCTGTCGTGTCCCCCCCAGTTCCAAATCCACTTCCCTTTTCTTGCACACAAACATGCACTGTAGTCCCTGATCTCAGAGAATCAACATTCTACTTGAGGAGTAGAAGACCATGCATGTTGTGCACAGACTGGTAGAATCAGAAGGTGGGAGTTCTAACCAGTGGCAGCAAGAAAAGCCTCCAGGAGGAGGGGCCCATTGCAGGCCTCTTATGCAGGGAAGAAGTGCTGCCCATCTTTCTCTGGGGAGTGTTGGGATGGAGAGGGAGGCCCTCTGACCACCTTCTTCCGCTCCAGGTACCATTTGCACCCTCTGGCTTGAAGGTGCGATACTTAAAGGTGTTTGAACCCAAGCTGAACTACAGCGACCACGACGTCATCAAATGGGTGCGCTACATCGGCCGCAGTGGCATCTATGAAACCCGCTGCTAGCTGCCCAGCTGTGGTCTCACGAAACCTTCACCAATCTGGGTGTCCCCTGGGGAGGAGCCAGGCTGGGCAGTCTGCCCCAGCCTCCCCCTGTTGGTGTCTCCTCTTTCCCGCATCGCTGCACATCCCCTGCACACGTCCCTAGACTAGGTTTGGACCGACCCTACCATGAAGGGGATGAACAGTGGCCCTTAGGGTCCTGAAGTTCCCCAACCCTCATTTTGTCCGTCCCAGCCCAGCTCTGGGCTCTGTTTTGAGTTTTGTGACCAAAGCCAGGCCAGGGTCTCTTGAGTGGCCGTGCCTCTGACCCTCTCCCAGGGGTGGGGGGGGGGGGGGGCCCGGGCTGCCAGAGCCCCTAGCCTCTGCACCTCCCTGAAAGGCCAGTAACTGCCTCCCACCCCCTTCCTCCCCCTCAGCCCCTTGCTTTGGGATAGTGTGAGCTCCATTTTGTACACGTGTGACTTGTCCAGTTATCGACCCAATAAATTCTGTAGAGCGGAGGCTCTGATTGCCTGGTATGGGAACTGGGGAGGTGGGGGGGGGAGTTGGCTCGGGGGCCCTCAACGAGGTTCACAGAGAAACCCAGCGGGTACAACCCTCGTGTGGCCTAGACGTGAGGATGCTCTGACTTACTGTGGCCTGTCTCATGTGACAGTTCCCTGGCTGGCCCTGGGTCCAGAGGGCAAAGACCAGGTCTGTGCCAACTAGACTGGCCTCAGCTCTTGGGGGGCGGGGAAGACCAGGGTGCAGGAAGGTGCTGGCCCCATGGGTCCATTCCTTGGCATTTCCCTGAAGGAGGGGCCCTAGCCAGAGAGGCCATTGGCTACGGGGGGAGCTTCTGGGGGTGAAATGAGATCCGGCAGGGGAGGAGGGAGCGGGGCCCCAAGGGTGGCCAGTTTCTGTCCGCAAGGGGCTCAGGGTCCAAAGGAGGGAGGCTGGTCCACCACCCCCTCCACCACCCCCCGCCAAGACTGCGGGGGCGGGGCGAGCTTTCTATTTTTAGCTCCAGCTTGACCTTCTCGCGCGCATTTTCTCGCTCCGAGGGCCGGCCAGGCCGGGGCCCTCCCTACCTGCCTGACCTTGGGCCACCTGCCTGACTAGTGCCCGCCTCACGGGACCACAAATCCCAAGAAGCATCTGTGTGGCTCACGTGGCTAAACCTGCCGGGAGGGGCGACTAAGGAGGCTATGCCTGCGCGGAGGATGCTGGGACGGGGAAGGGGGAGGCGGGGTTCCGTCAGGTGACTTCATCCTGCTCCTGCAGTGGGGGGGTGGGGTCTTCCCTCTCTTACGCCAGCGCGTGCGCGTTAGGAGTCGGAGAGAGCGAAGGCGGAGGGATTGTGGCCACGACCACCCCAGGCAGCCTGTGGGTGGGGAAGGGCGGAGCGAAGGTCAGCTGAGTTCAGTAAGCCGAGGGCGGGGCCGTGGTCTGCTCGCGGGGATCTAGCTTCGGCACCTGCAAGTGACGTTCGGGGAGGGGCGTGACATAGCGACAGGACTTCGTGTCAGCGACCGAACGGCGCCTGCGCGCTAGGATCTGCGAGCGGCGTGGAGAAGTCGGAAGGGGTGGGACGAAAACTCCATGTCGGCGGCCGCACGGCGGCTGCGCACGGGGATCCGCGCTAGCCTGGGAAGGCTCGGCGTGCGTTCGGAGCCCTCTTGGCGCCTGCGCGCGAGCGGCGCTGAAGGAGAGCGGGGTGGGGTGTGTCGGGGACTGCGCGTCGACGTCCTCAAGGCGCCTGCGCAGAGCGGGCCCCGGCTGGAACATGGCGACGTGCGCCGACATCCTGAAGAGCGAGTTCCCTGAGATCGACGGACAGGTGTTTGACTACGTGACAGGTGAGCTGGACCCGGGCGGCGAGTGTGGGAGGGGCCAGAGGGGGCCCCCGGCCCGGCCGGCCTTACCTCGGGGCCCCTCCGTCCGCAGGCGTCCTGCACAGCGGCAGCGCCGACTTTGAGTCCGTGGACGACCTGGTGGAGGCCGTGGGGGAGCTGCTGCAGGAGGTGTCCGGGGACAGCAAGGATGGCGCGGGCATCCGGGCCGTGTGCCAGCGCATGTTCAACACGCTGCGCCTGTGCGTACGGGGCGGGGGGGCGGGGGGAGACTGAGGCACGGGGCGGGGGAAGGACATAGGAGGAGGAGCCCAGACACTTCTTCCCCTTCTCAGGCAGGGATGGAGATGGGCGGGGGAGAGCGGAGATACCCCCCTCCTGTTATGTGGGAGGAGACAATTCTGGGAGGAAGGGGGAATGGGGGAACCAGAGACACCCACCCTTCCCTTTGTACAAGAGTGAGGGGAAGGGGCCTGGAGATCCCTCCCCCTTCCCTATATAGCGGGTAGACAACCTTGGGTAGGGGACCCAGAGACTCACCTCCCTACACAGTAGAGGAAACTGAACCTCCAAGACAGGGAAAGGGCACTGGATATTAGAGACCATCCGTCCTCTGCAGGATGGGCCCATGGGAGAGGAGATTAGCTCACACAAGATCAGAGACTTAGGACAAGACTTTTACAGATGAAGCAACTGAATCCCAAGGAGGGAGGGAGCCATAGCTTAGAGATCTTTTAGTCCTTGATCACTCCTACCCTCCTTTCTACAACTCAGAAAATGGAGCCCAAGGCAATGACAGAGATGTGAAGGTTTAGGAGTAGGAAGGAGCTTGGAGAGCAAGTTTGTTGATAACTACATTCTCCATTGGACTGATGGGGAAAACTGAACCCCAGGAAAGAGAGAAGATGTAGAAAGTCAGAGGCTGCAGATCTGGCAGGGACCTTAGAGATCGTTTGGTCCGTGTGCACCTTAACTGCCCCATTCTATGGCTAGGGATGTTGAGGTCTGGAGAGTGGGGAGGTAACATCTGGCTTTCTTTTTCCTATTTGTATTCCCAGCTATGTGCCTGGCACATAGGAGCTTAATAAATAAATTTATGGCTGGAAGGGAACTTGGACTCCAGGCCAACTGAGCCTCATTCTACTCTTAGAGAAATTCAGACCCGGAAGTGTGACTTTGGAACTGAAGGGAAACCCAAAGATCATCCAGTTTTTCATTCCCCCTCCTCCCCTTTCACAGGCCCAGAGAGGAGAAGCAGCATTTGAGATTATAGGGTATAACAGTAGAAAAGAACTGGTCAACAGTCTAGCCCAACTCCCTCATTTTACGCATGGGTAAAGTGAGCCTCAGCAGGGCAAAAGACTAGTTCATAGTCACACAGGCAGTAAGTGGCAAAAGTAGAATGTGGGCCCAGGTTTTTTGTTTCCAAATCTGTGGCTTTATCTATGGTACTTGATGTATCCCCCTTTTCCTTCTCTAGGAATATTGAACCCTCCCCTGTACCCCCTTTTCTGTTAGACCCTAAGCTCCTTGCAGGTAACATTTTTAGTTTTCAACTTTACATCCCTACTGTCTCATGCCTGACAGGTTCTTAATAAATGTTTGTTATTCACAGGCCGCAAAGGCCTTAGCACTCTTCATCAGAGCCAGTCAAACAACTATGCCATGGCTACTGGGTGTCAGGGCAAGGTCCAGCGGCATTGATCATCTGGTGTCAGTTACACCAAATCTCTTTCCTCCTCCACAGGGCAGAACCCCAGAGCCAAGGACATAGCCAGGTGTTACTGGATGCTCCCATCCAGTTGTCTAAGATGACTGAAAATTATGGTGAGTGCAGGGAATGTCTTTAACCCAGCTCTTCCCTGACCTCAGACCCTTCCTCAGTCCTGTGCATTGTTCATATGCTTTACCAGCCTGAAAAACTTTACCCATATTTGTGGGCCTAGCTCACTGTGCCTTCTCCCAGTCTGTTCTGAGGGCTCTCACGGGTGCTCAGAAATCCTTGGGTACTTTTATCTCTAGTTCTACTATCATAATTCCTCCTTCCCATATGTCCTTTCTCCCTTCCTTGAAGGCAATTGATATTTCCTGGGAACTGGAGTGGGGCTAGGATAGGTTAGGGTCAGGGAACATGGTAGTTAGAGACTGTTCTAAGTGTGGAGTGGAGGTGACCATCTGCTTTATTTTTAGATTATGGCGATAAGGTTCCAGGACTAATGAAGAGGGACCAGTCTTCGGTGAGGAGGGTAGAGTGGCGGAGGATGATTTTTGTCTCTTCTGGGGTATGGGGGATGACCTCTGTCCCCCACTGTAGCACTTGAGAGCCTCCCTGGGCCCCATTGTGTGTTGCTCATATTGTTGTGACACGTTGACCCTGAGGGTTGCCCTGGGTTCCCCTGCTGTGTGGGCCCCTGGAAGTGTGATTGTGTCTGTGTCTCTTGGCCACAGACGGTGAACGCTAAGAAGCTGGAGAAGGCAGAAGCTCGACTCAAGGCCAAGCAGGAGAAGCGGACTGAGAAGGACACGCTCAGGACAGCTGGTCCTCCGTAAGCCTGGGGGATGGCGGCAGGCTGGCCAAGGAGGCGAGGCAGCAAGGGGAACTGTGAGTGATTCCCTGTTGTGCCCTCGCAGAGTCTTGGAAGAAGCTTCAGCCAGCCAGGCAGGAAGCAAGAAGGAGAGTCGGCTGGAGTCATCAGGGAAGAACAAATCCTACGACGTGCGAATCGAGAACTTTGATGTTTCTTTTGGCGAGCGGTGAGGGGCTCGTGTTGGATGTTTGGGACCGTGAGACAGAAGTGGGGCCCTTTCTGGAGGCCTGGCCCCTTTTCCCTTTTCTCCTGGTTGGTCCTTGAGGGTCCTTGTCTTCACTCCTCCACCAGGGTTCTGTTGACGGGTGCAGATGTGAACCTAGCATGGGGCCGCCGCTATGGACTGGTTGGACGGAATGGGCTGGGCAAGACAACGTTGCTGAAGATGCTGGCGACTCGGAGTCTTCGGATCCCGGCCCACATCTCCGTCCTACATGTGGAGCAGGAGGTGGCTGGGGATGGCACTATGGCGCTGCAGAGCGTGCTAGAGAGCGACACCTTCCGAGAAGGACTGTTGCGGCGGGAACGCGAGCTCAGTGCCCAGATTGCAGCAGGCCGGTGAGAATCTGCGGCATCCCCTAGCAGAGGCAGACCATTCCCAGATTCTCAACCCCCTTGGAGACAACAAACTGCCCAGCAAACAGCCTGCTGGCATGTGGAGGAGGGGCCCCTGGGTTCCACGTGCTCCCAACTAATTGCCTCTTCCCCCAGAGCGGAGGGCCCAGAGGCTGCACAGCTCAGTGAGATCTATGCCAAGCTCGAAGAGATTGAGGCTGACAAAGCCCCTGCCAGGTACTCACACCCTCCTGCTATGCCTTTTCTTCTATTCCCTGTCTCCCTGCATCCCCTCTTCCAGGTTCCTTCTTTCTCTCTCTCTCCAGGGCATCTGTTATCCTTGCCGGACTTGGCTTCGATGTAAAGATGCAGCAGCAGCCCACGCGGTGAGTGTCCCCCACCCCGCCAGCCCTTGGGGCCCCTCTTCCCACTGGCTCTGCCTATTGAACATGACCCACACCACCCTTGAGTCTGGGCATCTCTCTCTCTCTGCAGGGAGTTCTCTGGTGGCTGGAGGATGCGACTGGCCCTCGCTAGGGCTCTCTTTGCCCGGTGAGTCCACAGGGCTCATGAGGAGGGGGCACGGGAAGGAGACAGGGCAGCTGAGGAGATTGTGTCATGGTGTCCCTCCTCTTTTCTTTAGGCCAGATCTGCTCCTGTTGGATGGTGAGTCTTTGGGGAGCTTTGGCTGAGAGGGGAGGGAGTGGCTCAAGACTGGGGGCTTGGATGGGCAGTGGTGACAGGCCATTGGCTTTTCACCTTCGACCATGCATCTTATTTCTTCTTCCTTTTCAGAGCCCACCAATATGCTGGATGTGCGCGCTATCTTGTGGTTAGAGAATTACCTGCAGGTGGGTGGGGCTGGGGTTGGATGAATGAGGAGAAGGGGATATCTCTGGTCTCAGGCTTCTGGGGATGCCTCCCCAACTTGTGCCCACCTTCCACATGACCCCTCAGACTTGGCCCTCGACGATCTTGGTTGTTTCCCATGACCGAAACTTCTTGAACGCGGTGGCCACAGACATCATCCACCTGCATAGCCAGCGGCTGGATAGCTACCGTGGGGACTTTGAGACCTTCCTCAAGAGTAAACAGGAGCGGCTGAAGAGCCAGCAGCGCGAGTACGAAGCTCAGCAGCAGTATCGCCAGCACATTCAGGTGCGAGGGTGCGTGCTTGGTACGTGGGGCTCAGGAAGCTGTGGTGGCTACAGGAGCCTCACCCTCCTCTCCTTTCCCCTAGGTGTTCATTGACCGCTTTCGCTATAATGCAAACAGAGCATCCCAAGTGCAGAGTAAACTCAAATTGCTGGAGAAGCTGTGAGTACCAGGGGCCTGTGACCCACGCTATCTACATCCCAGGACAGACCCTGGCTCTGGGGACTCTTTCTCCCTCCCTTCTTCCCCTGTGTCACACTCAAAGCCCTCACTGAGCCACCCCCTCTCTTTCCCTCAGACCAGAACTGAAGCCTGTGGACAAGGAAGTGGAGGTGGTGATAAAGTAAGTGCCTCGTTGGCGGTGTCTAGGGCTGGAGGATGGGGCAGTGGGGGCCAGGCAGGAGGCCTCATCACCTTGCCTCACCTGGGCCAGGTTTCCTGATGGCTTTGAAAAGTTCTCACCCCCCGTGCTGCAACTTGACGAAGTGGACTTCCACTACGATCCTCAGCACCCCGTCTTCAGCCGTCTCTCTGTCTCAGCAGACCTCGAGTCTCGGATCTGTGTGGTATGAGCACTGTTGCTGCCATTACCCCCATCTTTTTCTGGGCCTGCCAGGGCCCTGAAATGTGTCATTATCCCCCTCCCCTCTCTCCTCCAGCCTCATCCCCTCAGCCTCTGCTGATCCAGGAAGCCAAGGCTTTCTCACTGCCCCAGCTCCATTGCAAGGATCCTGAAGGAAGGCTCTAGGCCTGAGGTCATCATTCCCCACTGAGGGTTGTGTCTTGTAGGTAGGGGAGAACGGAACAGGGAAGTCTACCATGCTGAAGCTGTTGATGGGAGAACTGACGCCCGTGCAGGGGATCAGACACGCCCACAGGTAGCTAGCCCCCACCCCTGGGGAGAAAGGGCAGCATGCCCAGTGTCCTCACTTCTTCTTTGCTGCTTCCATGCAGGAACCTGAAGATTGGCTACTTTAGCCAGCACCATGTGGAGCAGCTTGACTTGAATGTCAGCGCTGTGGAGCTGCTGGCTCGAAAGTTCCCTGGTGTGTGGGGGTGGGGAATGGAGGAGGAGGAGGAGGAAGGGTGGGTGCAGGTGTGGTGGATGCCTGAGGGGTTCCGAGCCAGGCCAAGGACCCGCATGATGGTCAGGGACATGTTCTAGGGCGCCCTGAGGAGGAGTATCGCCACCAGTTGGGACGCTATGGCATCTCTGGGGAGCTGGCTGTCCGCCCTGTTGCTAGCCTGTCTGGAGGGCAGAAAAGCCGAGTGGCCTTTGCCCAGATGACTATGTCCTGGTGAGATAGCATTGCTGCACACTCCTTTCTATGCTTCCCCTTGTCCCTTCCCTTCCTACTCCCTGGAAAGTGAGGCTATTCAGACATTCCCCTCTTCCTACTTCCCCTGCTTGGAGTGAAGGTGGTTTCTCAGGGTGGAATGAACCTCTTGGAATTCTCTTTTGTAGCCCTAACTTCTACATTCTGGATGAACCAACAAACCACCTGGACATGGAAACAATCGAGGCTTTAGGCCGGGCCCTCAACAGTTTCAGGGTGAGGCCCAGTCCCCCCCATCCACCAGCAAACCCTCTGAATGCATTTCCCATCTGCAGAGCTGCCATTGACGCCACCACCCTTTTCTCATTCTCTGCAGGGTGGGGTGATCCTTGTCTCTCACAATGAGCGCTTCATTCGCCTGGTCTGCCAAGAGCTGTGGGTGTGTGAAGGCGGTGGTGTCACCCGGGTCGAGGGGGGCTTTGACCATTATCGGGACCTTCTCCAGGAGCAGTTCCGGCGGGAGGGTTTCCTCTAGGACCTTCCTGCTGGAAGGCCTGATCTGGGGCACAGACTGGCACCTGCGGGCCCCCCAGGCAGCAAACTTGCTTCTTAGGCCTCGGCCATGGACCTCCCCCAAACATGGGGACAGCCTTATTCCACCTTCTCTTCTCCACCCCTTGCCTCAGACCAGTTCCCTTTATACATCCTAGGGGGCTCCGTGGAAGAGGCTATGAAGATTGTTCTCCATGGGGTAGAGAAGGCTTCTGGGGCTATGGTCCCCTCCCCTCTCTCTGCCTAGGCCCAGTGTGGCCGTCATGTAAATTAAACCTGCCCCCTTTTTGTCCCCCCAGACTTGTCTCTGCCCCCTAAGGTGGACTCCTATATCTCTTGCCTTGAAAGGGAGCTGGGGCCCCGTGTAATGTCTGCTCTCAGGCTCTGGATTTTCCTAATGCCTTTGGCACAGATTAAGGCAACAGCAGCTGTGGATCCCAATCCATGCAGAGATTTCTGGAAGCAAAGTCACCATAAGAGACTGTGGCCTTGATGAACCCGGGCCTGGCAGCAACCCAGCCCTTGGATGAGATAGAAGGCGTGGATTAGTGTTGCTCTTTTCTTGGCCAGGACCGGGAGCTAGTGCTCTGGTCCCTGATCCACACTCACTCCTCTAGACTCATTATCCATCCGTTCTGCTCCCATTCCACCTGCGTACCTGGAAGAGGTGGGCCAAAGCCTCAGGTACAGCCTCGCTGAGCTCGCTTGGATGGCTGGTTCTACCTCCACATTCATCTTCACCTAAGGGGAGGGTGGACTCCTTGGGCCACCTTCACTTGAGTTGTGAATTAATAAACCCTGGCCCTCTGGAGACTTAGAAACTAGAGGAGGCCCCTGGGAATGGCCGAGCTGAGCTGGACAAGGGGAGGAAGGGAAGGTGGTGGTTGCCTTAGGAAGCTCCAAATCAATGAAGTCTTCTGATCCAGGGTTTTCCAGCCTGGGGATCTCTTGTCTATGCAGTCCATGTCCAGGTGGAACCTGGAGACAATCCTGACCTCCTGGCCCCATCTCCCATCCTTTATAGAATTTGATTTCCATGCCCCCTCCAACCCCCTGTGATCCCCTTTACCTGCTGCCCAAGCCCTTCCTGAACCTGCTCCATGATTGGGGGACCTCTGGGGCCTCCCTTCACCCATGTGGCTGCAGAGCAGTTCAAACTTTCAGGCTGTGACCAGAACCTAATGCACCCTGGGCTTGTGCCTTTTGTTAATGAGTTCTGTGGAAGGGGCCACAAACCTGGCAACAGGTACAGCCACTTTTGGAATTGGTCCTCAGACAGCAGGTGGCATTTAATCTTGGTTTTTGTTCTGCGAACTTGCCCTGTACTGAGCCCGTTTGGATGCATGCTGCCTGCCTTGAGTAGACACCTTGAACAGGCAGATAAGAGTACAACTGGGCATCCCAACCTCATGTACATGTACAAAGGCAACAATGTAGCAATTCCTGCTCAAGGAATTGATGTTGGATGTTAGAGACAAAGTGCAATAGATACAAAGTAATTTGGCAAAGATGCTCACGGTGGGGAGAAAGTGGGTAGGGGTTCCTGGGGAAGGCAGGGTGTGAGTGTCAAAGTAAGTGGGCAAGGAGGAGGGTACAGCAGCTGTGGGAATGGTGAGAGGGAAGGTGTAGGGGTGTTTGCAAGAAGCAGACAGGCCAGTGAGGCTGGAGCAGAGGACAGGAAGGGCGCTGTGTATTTAATGCCATTGAAGCACAGTTGTGAAGAGCTTTGGAAGCCTCACAGAATTGAGGCTTAGTCCTAAATATGACCGAATCAGAACTCATGTCACCGGAGGGGAATAGCAACAATCAGTTCTTTGTTTCAAGGTAGGCAAATCTGGCTACCTAGTTTGAATTGGAGATAGGGAGAACATCAAGTTTCTTTCTGTTATGTCCAAGGTAAAGAAGATGCAGGATCATTACTAGCCTGTTCTTATTCACCAAAAATAATCTCTGTTCTGAAGTTTTCTCAGATCAGTTTTTTGGGGTCTGGGGCTTCCCAAGACCCTGCCAGGGAGTCTGCACAGTCAAAACTTTCTACACTTCTAGGATGCTGTCTAACTTGGTAAATCTCGATACACAACCTGAATAAAAGCTCTGGAGAATCCTCACTTTTTAAGAGGGTCCTGACACCAAGCAAGTTTGAGAACATGTTCCTCAACCGTTGAGATTTCTTCTGTACCTTGATCATACTCTACCTTGAGTCATAAACATGAGCTCCCAGAGAGAGCACATTTGAAGGCAGAAATTCCTATTTTTCTATTGGTACCCAAGAAGGATTTAATTGAATTGAGGGGGCAGTACAGGGTAAAGGAAGGACAAGTTAGACTTCAAAGGAAGAGATGACAATAATAGTTAACATGTAGCATTTACTATGTGCCAGGCACTTGCCAGGTATTTTACAATAATATCATTTATTCCAAATGACAACCGCGGGAGAGAGGTATATTATGTAGGTCATGGCAATCCGTTGTTAGATTAGGTGATGAAGCCTTTTCTGTGTCTGCCTCATGGCACCCATGGGACAAAGTGAGAGGAGTCAAACGTGACCCTTGGCAGAGATAGAGAAGCGGTTTTAGAAAGATGAATTTATTTTGGCCACATTGAGCTTTTGTGTTCAGTACTAAGGATAAGGTTCTTCATGCTGCAGAGGAGTAGAGCAAAAGTAGCCAAAGGAAACTGAAATCCAAGATGGGTAAAGAGTGAGATGTTGCTTTGTGGGAGTTGTCAGAACGCTCAGGCGAACTCTCATCTCGTGGTTGTACTGCCATCTCTGTGTCTACCCTTTCATGCATCCTGTGCAATTCTAGTCTATTCCCAGGCATGAGGCCTACGTGTGAAAGGCATTGTGCTGGGCCCTGGGAATCCAAAGATAATGATGTGACAGTCCCCGTGGGGACTCAAGCTTAAATAGCACCAAGGAGGGAAAGAGTATTAGCTAGATCAGGGAAGGCTTAATGGAGAAAGTGTCACATAAGCCTAACCTTGAGTATAGATAAATATCCTGAGATGGGACAGCTTGGGTAAATAATGGAGGCAGGTAGTAGAATGTCCAATTTAGGGACTAGGTGTAGGCAAATTTCAATGGAATGAAGAGCAAGTGTTTGAAAAATGTAAAAAGCTAAGAAGATAGGAGCCAGATTGTAAACGGGCCTTAAATGTCAGAATGAGAAGTTTACATTTTAACCCAGGGGTAATAGGGAACTACTGAAGAGTTTTAAGCAGGAGAGAGTGTCAAGACTGTGTTTTAGGAAGATTTTTTGAGGGTGAGTGGGAAAGCAGAGAGGGAAGGGGGGAAACCAGTTAGAACCAGGCAAAATGTTCTGAGGGTTTGGATGATGGCACTAGTCAAGGATGTTGTGGAGACAGGATCTGTAGGACTTAGCAACTGATCGGGCATGAGGAGTGAGAAAGAGGGCTGACTCAAGGTCATGAAAGCGGTTTATTGGAAAGATAATGGTGTATTCAGTGGAAATCGGAAAGCTTGCCAGTGGGGCAGGTGTAGAAGAAAAGATGTTTCATTTTGAACATGTTAAGATTGTGGTCGTGACAGAACATATTCCTTAATGTAGGCCAGGAGAGAAGTTGGAAGTCATTTGCATGGCGATTGCAACTGGTCCTACAGGAATCAATGTGATCACCAAAAAAGAGAGCATAGAAAGAAAAGAGGGCCCACGAGAGAAATAACACCACTCAGAACAAAGAAGGAAAGCCAGGAAAGGAGACTTAGGCAGTAGGAAAACGAGGAGAGAGTAGAAGGCAATGGGACAGATCCAGGATTAACCAAAGCTGCATAGAGGTGAAGGAGGATAACAGTGGAGGAAAATAAAGGCATTTGGAACTGGCAACTGAGACATCATTGGTGGGAATATTGTAGGATCAATAGAGGCTTGGTGTCAGAGTAGTGAAAATCTGCATTCAGGACCCCCAGGTAACTAAGATGAAAGCCAAGATAATTAACAATGAAATAGGTCATGAAGGAGGGATTGGTTTGGGGTGCTGAGACTTGAACAAAGGAAGGTAAAAGCACTTTGTTTATGCAACCTCTATGGCTCTGTTTTCACATATACCAGACCCACCTTTAGGGGGCTGACATCTTAAAAAGTTACCTTCTCTTGGGCACATTATTTTACTATGAAATTGCCAAATTCACTTGTGTCTGTTTTGACAAACATGAGTAATAAGGTGACTGACTCCCATGTAAAGTATTCAAGGAAACATACATATTGGGGAGAGGACAGTCTGTTTCCTGTCACAAAACAAACAAACAAACAAACAAACTTGTGCCGTGTAGGGAATTCTTAGGATGCCATACACAACATGCAGGAAACATATAACATTCACAGCTCCTTTCAAAAGGAAATTAACTCAGAGCTGTCAGAGGGCTAATAGTTTGATATTTCTGGTAAATCTATAGTTCTCCCTTGTGATTGTACACAGGCCTCAGGCTCATAGTATCACCCTCTGGTCTCCTTGGAAGGCAAACACATTTGGGTACTCCTTAGGCAAGCCCTTTCCCACTGAAACTGCACAGTCCGAGCCACTGACCAAGGGACAAAGTGGTACACCACTTCTCTACCATCACATGCTTATTCCTTCACTAAGCCCCAGTGCTGCTCAGGAAAGGCCCATCTTTTTCCTAAGATAGCCAGAACCCTGAACCTTTTTTTAATGGTATTTTATTTTTTTCCAATTACATGTAAAGAAAGTTTTCAACTTTCACTTGTAAACTTTGAGTTCCAAACTTTTTCCTTCTTCTCTCCCACTCTCATGAAGAAAGCAAGCAATCAGATATAGGTTGTATACGTACAATTATATTTCCACATTAGATGAATAAGAAGAATCAGAACAAAAGAGAAAAACCCCAGAGAAAGAAAAAAACAAAACGTGAAAATAATCTATTTTGATCTGCATTCAGACTACACAGTTCTTTCTCTGGTTGTGGATAGCATTTTCCATCCTGAGTCTTTTGAAATTGTGGTAGACCATTGTAATTGCTGAGAAAAGCTAAGTCTTTCAAAGGTAGACACAATGTTACTGATGTTATTACTATGTTACTGATAATTAGCACAATGTTGCTGTTACTATGTACAAAGTTCTGGTTCTGTTCACTTTACTCTGCATCAGTTCATGCAAGTCTTTCAGGTATTTCTGAAGGTATTTCTGCCTGCTCATGATTTCTTAGAGATCATTAGCATTCCATTACATGCATATACCACAATTTGTTCAGCTGTTCCACAACTGGTGGACATCCCCTCATTTTCCAATTCTTTGCCACCACAAAAAGAACTGCTGTAAATATTTTTGTACATGTAATTCCTTTTCCCGACTGAATCAAAGGGTATGTACAGTTTGAATGCCCTTTGAGCATAGTTCCAAATTGCTCTCCAGAATGTCTTGATCAGTTCACAACTCTACCAACAATACATTAGTGTTCCAATTTTCCCACATCTTCTCCAACATCTGTTTTCCTTTTCTGCCATGTTAGCCAATCTGATAGGTGTGAGGTGGCACCTCAGAGTTGCTTAATTTGCATTTCCCTAATCAATAGTGATTTAGAGTATTTTTTTCATGTGACTATAAATAACTTTAATTTCTTGATCTGGAGACTTCCTGTTCATATCCTTTGACCATTTATCAATTGGATAATGAGGCCCCTGAAATTTTTAAAAATAAAAATTTTCATTTAACAAATCTATTTTTTCTCCTACCTCTCCATCCCCACTGAAAGAAAAGAAAAACAAACTCTTGTAAAAAATATGCGTAGTCAAAATGAATTCCTACAATGGCCATGTCCAAAAAATCTGTCTCAGTCTGCATCCTGAGTCCATCCATCACCTCTCTGTCAGGAGATGGGGGGCATGTCTCATCTTGGTTACTCATTGCATTGATCAGAGTTCTTTAAGTCTTTCAACTGCCTGTTCATATCCTTTGCCTGTGGCAGCTAGGTGGCACAGTGGATAGAGTATCAGCCCTCGAGTTAGAGCCTGAGTTCAAATTTGACCTCAGACACTAACTGTATGACCTGGGCAAGTCACTTACCTCTCTTTGCTTCAGTTTCCTCATCTGAAAAATGAGCTGGAAAAAGAAATGGCAAACCCCAGTATCTTTACTAAGAAAATCTCAAAACGAGTCACAAAGTGTAAAAAAATCAACTAAACAATAATCCCTTGATTATTTTTGGGGGGGAATGACTAAGTCTTATAAATTGGAATCAGTTCTTTTTATGTCTTGAAAAAAGGATCTTTTTTTAGAGAAACTTGATGAGAGATTTTAACCAATTATTGGCTTCCCTTCTAATTGTAGCCATACTGATTTTGTTCAGAATCTTCTAAATTTCTGTACTATTGAAATTGTCCTTCTTAATCTTCTATTATCTCCTTATGTAGCCTTGCTTCCATCTTCTGTATTTCTTTTTTCAAATGAGGAAATCCAGGCTATGAGTAGCTGTTTGAAAATATAGAGACATGCAAGTTAAAGAATTCTGAGATTAGCATAGCATCTGGCATACAGTTAGTACTTAATAAATGCTTGTTGCCTTACCCCTGTATCCCTAAACTTTTGAATTTGAGGTTCATTCTATGGTTGAAGGCTAGATTAGGCTGTCAAGGAAATTAAGATTCCTGACCCATTCCTCTATAAAGTAGGCTGTGATTCAAGAACATTGTCCATGAATTCCTCTCTTGGGTCAAGTAAGCAAGAACTTATCTACCACTATTATATGTTTCTGTAAGATTATCCATTGTTGTCTCAGCTTCTTCCTCCTCTTGGGTTAAGAAAACCATTCTCAGATATCTGGATTTTGACCTGTGCTCAAAAGCCATAGGTCAGCACATGTAACTCTAATGAGCTGTCCCCCCAAGCATCCAATAATGCTGCCACCCCACCCCTGCCTTGCCTGGGGGAAGGAAGCAATTATGCACATTTACTGACTTCTCCCCCAGCCACAACTGCCAAACTCAGGAAACAGATACATTTTGCTGATCATAACCCTTCCATATCTCATCCTGTGGAAATCTTGTTTATATCCGTCCACAAAATCTCTATAGAGGCTCTACCCAATGTGCTGAAGACCTTCCTCTAGTTCTAAAAATAATTGACATGTTTCACTTTTATATCCCCTTCAGAATCCACCACCACCACCACCCCCCCTTATTCCTCCCAGAGGCCCATCCATTGTAAAAAAAAAAAAAAAAAAGAAAAGAAAAGAAAAAAGAAAAGAAATTTAATTCAGCAAAACTGATCCAGACAACGTCTTCTGTCTCTTCTTTGGGGTTAAGCTTGTTCTTGGGGCAGTTAGGTGGCAGAGTGGGAGACTCATCTTCCTGAGTTCAAATCCACCCTCAGCCACTAGTTCTGTGACCCTGAGCAAGTCATTTCACCCTGTTTGCCTCAGTTTCCTCATTTGTAAAATGAGCTGAAGAAGGAAGTGACAAACCACTCCAATGTCTCTGCCAGGAAAGCCTCAAATGGGGTCACAGAGAATCTGACATGATGGAACAGCAAGATTATTCTCTATAATTTTGCAACATCCAGTTTTGATTTTTTGTGATTATTTTTTTCATTCACATTGGTGCATTCATTGTGTATGTTGTTTTCTTGGCTTCATTTTGCTTCATTTCCTGTAAGTTCATGTTTCTCCACATTTATTATACTTGCCTTTTCTGCCTGCCCGATATCATTCCAGTGTATTCACATTCCCCAGTCTGTTTAGTCATTCCCCAACTGATGGGCATCTACTGTGTTTCCAGTTCTTTGTACACATGCATACAGCCTTTCTTTTTTTGTCAGGGATCTCCTTAGGGTGTATGACTCACAGCAGGATCTCTGTGTTAAAGGGTATGGATGTTTTGGTTATTCTAGGTCTTTTAATATTTCATGGGCACTCTGCCTTTCCATCTGTTATTCTCTGCTTTCACTGTAGGAGCTGCTCATCTCATTTGTTTTGTTAACATTACTTTTTGTGTACAATCATCATTAGTGCTTAAAACAGGAAATGTGACAGCATTCAAAGAGTCGTCACAGCCCTTCTCCCAATTAGTTTGCTGTATGAACAAGAATGACAAAGGACAGAGGATCTTGTTTCTAGAAAATATAAAGAGAAGGGATAGCGTGAGTGTTTTTATGTCATAGTTGTCAGAGAAGGTGCTGTGTCCTATAAGCAATGGAGAATTGAAGTGGCTCAAAAGAAAGTGAGATGTGCAAATTTAGAGAATCCACCCCAAATGTTCACACGAACTATTTGTGCCCAACCTCTGGTAGAGCATTCCAAGTTCCTATTGGTCTGCTCAGCCAGTTGGACACACTGTAGCTTGACTCTAATATAGTGAAGTCATTTTGGTCCTCTTTGAGAACAAAGGACAACAACCAATCAATTTAATGTGAACTTAAATCCATTCACTATTCTGTTTGCCCTCCCCTATACATGCTCCAGTCTAACAATATTCTTCTTAGATAATAGTATCTACAATGGAATCCAATACTTCAGATGAGTCTAACAAGAGCAGAGGAGAATTAGATTATTACCTCCCTATTCCTGAAGTCCATGCCTCTTAATACCACTCAATATTTCTTTAGCTGTTTTGGTTGCCACATTATATCCCCAAATCATATGGAGTTTGTAGTCCCCTAAAACCTCCAGATCTTTTTCAAAAACAACTGTTGATTAATCATGCCTTTCCTATCTTGTGAAATTGATTTTTGGAGTAGTAAACTGTAAGACTATCCTCATTAAAGTTAGGTGGTACAGTAGATAAAGTCAGGAAGACCTGAGTTCAAATCCTGCCTCAGATACTTACTAGCAGTGCAGTCCTGGGCAAGTCACTTAACCTCCAACTACCTCAATTTCCTCAATTGTAAAATGGGGATCACAGCACCAGGGTGGTTGTGAGGATCATGTTTTAAAAGGCCTAACCCAGTGCCTACCTAGCACATAGAAGGCTCTATATAATTACTTATTCCCTTCTCCTTCCCTCTGGTTTAATAAACCTGTCCCAAAAGGAAATAAAGTTAATTTGGCACGGTCCATTCTTGATAAAGCCATTAATTAGAGCTGTTAGTCAGTCTCAGTATTTGGGGTAATAGTTTGGGGGTTTGGATCCAAGAAAACTTGTAAAAGTTTTGACAACAGTTTCACTGTGGCATTATTGACTCATAAGTCTATACAGTTCATTCTTCATCAGTTTATACAGTCTTCAAAACTGTTCATTTAAAAGATATAGGTTGTACTATAAATTGTTCTGATCTAATCGCTTCCCTCTGTGTCAGTTCACACAAATCTTCCCGTTTCTCTGAAACTATCTTACTGTACAGTAGTATTCCATTGCGCTCATATGCCACAGTTTGTTCAGCTCTCATTAATGGGCATCCCCTTAGTTTTCAATTGTTTCCATCACAAAAAAGTGGTTATTGATATTTTTTGCATATGCAGGACCTCTTCATTTTCTTTGAACTCTTTGGGGTATAGGCCTAGCAGTGGTACAGCTTTATCAAAAGGCATGTACTCTTTAGTAACTTTTTGTGTATAACTCCAATTTTTCAGAATGTTTGGATCCATTCACAGTTCTAAAAGGGTAAATTAATGTACCTGTTTTCTCACATTCCTACCAGCAAGGCATTTTTTTGATCCTTTGACATCTAAAGTGATTACAGTTGCTTTAATTTATACTTTTCCATTTAATTGTGATTTTTTAAAAATGTTGTTAGATAGCTGTTGGTAGTTTGCATTTCTTTTTACGAGAAGTAGTTGTTCTTTGACCATTCAACTTTTAGGGAATGAGTCATAATCTTAGAGACTTACAACAATTTCCCATGGATTTTAGCTATAACATATGTTTTATTGGAGATATTTTATGTAACACCTTTTCTCAGAGCCTATTTCCTCTTATCTTAGCTGAATTTATTTTATATATTCAAAAGCAAATACAAGATTTTATATAATTTAAGTAAAAATAGAAGTAGAATATGATTTATGTAATTTTATTTTATATAATTATACTGTTTATGTAATTTAAAGATGAAAATGGCCCTAAGGTTAACAAAGATGGGAAAAAAACAACCAAAATAGGGCTAGTATATGAGAAAGGTCTGTGCTTGAGGTGACACAATTAGGAGAACATTGAAGAATGTTGTCATAATGTATCTGAAAGAGGAGAAGCTATCAAAAATGTTTCAGATCTTAATCAGATCAAAAAAAAAAAAAAAAAGGCGACTGAGAGAATACTACCAGCCTGGAAAGGCAGCTAGGTGGTGCAGTAGAACTCATGCTGGCCCTGGAGTTAGGAGGATCTGAGTTCAAATCCAGCCTCAGACAATTATTAGCTGTGTGACCCCCAGGCAAGTCACTTAACCCTGTTTGTCTCAGTTTCCTCATCTGTAAAATGAGCTGGAGAGAGAAATGGTAAATTGCTCCAGTATCTTTGTCAAGAAAATCCCAGATGCGGTCTGGAGAGTCAGACAAGACCACAACTGCCTTCCCATTTATACGTAATTGTGTTGAGAATCATCTATTCTCCTATTAAGGACATCCTCAATGGGGAGCAGGCAGTTTTTCATGAGTGGTAGTCTACAATGGACCATATCCTTACCATCTCACAACTGGCCAAAAGATTTAGAGGACACAAGATGGTGAGGTAGTAATGTATAGCACACTGGGCCTGGAGTCAGGAAGACCCAAGTTCAAATCTGGCCTTAGACATTTCCTAGCTGTCTGAACCTGGGCAAGTTACCTAATCTCTGTTTACCTCAGTCTCCTCAACTGTAAAATGAAGATGATGGTAATAGCACCAACCTCACAAGGCACTGTGAGGATCAAATGAAATAATATAAAAATATAAGTATTTTAAAAATAAGTAAAAACAGTCAGCACAGTTCCTGGCACATAACAGTGGCTTAATAAATGCTTGTTTGCTGATTATAAAATAAGTCAATTCAGTCAAGAAAATGCAACCTTAAAGACTCTATATCATCTATAGATCAAAATTATTCAAGAGTCTTTGACAGATTATAATAATGGATACAATCTGGCGTAATAGCCATAACATCAAATGAGGCATCAAGCAGGGTGGTGTATTTGATCCACGCTCTTCACAATAGTAATGGAAGAGATCCAGTGATGAGTCCAAGTTTATGCAGGATTCCCTGTGGATGATAAAAACCTCCTGTTTTCAGTATTCCTGCTTTCAGTACTATTGGCATTAAAGCCTTACAATGTTGCAGAACCTCCTGGAAAAAAAAAAAGATTTAAACCTGTTAGAAGAGATTGACCTGATCATCCACACAGGAAAGAACAAGTGGATGGGCTTTGTCTCCAAAACAGACTAAATCTGCTTTCCAAAGACCAGTGAAAACCAAGAGTGGATGGTATCCTCATCAGGTCTTGAAATATTTGACCACTGCAACTCAGGAAACAAAAGTACAAAGCCTCTCTCCCTCCTGCATTTTCAGTACCAGTGTCATCAAAGTGGAAAGGGAGGCAGAGGAGATTAAGAGTCAGATTTTTAAACACTTTTCTAAGCATTAGTTTGATTGTTTTGGGTACTTTAAAGACCAAGTGCCTAATGCACGGCCATATTAAACACTAGGGGAACAGAAAGATTTCGGATTTGGTATTCTTGCTACATATGAAGCCAACAGATAAAAAGGCCGTTGAGCCCAATAAATGGATGACTCACAGGCAAATAAAGGAGTTATCAGAGTTGTTTTTTATCACACATCGCAGGGCAGCAAGAAATTGTTTTCTTGGGACATTTAGTCATCTCACATTTTGAGCCTTTTGATAATAATCTGCAAGAAGAACATCATAAAATAATGGCAGTTTAAGCTAGAATCTTCGTCCCAAAGGATGAGAAGGAAGAGAACTTCTCTGAAGTACTGGATAAAATGGTCCAAATGAAACACAATCATTACTCTTTTGGTCTAATCATTCATCCACTTGGGAATTCACTTGATTATTCTATTATCTAGCCCACGTCTTTCTTTCTAGTCCATAAAGATACCATGAGAAACCCTGTCCAATTCTTTGTTGAAATTTCGTACTGTCCTCTGTCTAGTCTTTGATCTAAAACATTATCCTCCTAGAGGTAGCCACAACAGCTTCACCTTGCCTGTGTTTATCACTCCAGGCAGGGATCAGACCTGGTTCTTGAACAAACAGTAGACAAACACTCAGGTAAACAGCACTTTGCACCTGTTGCTCCAACCAAACGTTTTCTGTAAATGATCATTGGCCTAGAATAAAGTCACAAATCCCCACAAGGGGGCAGAGTACTCGGCTCTAATAGGAACCCTAGCCTATGATGAGTAAACTACTGGCAGCAGCAATTGCATCCTTGGAATTCCAGAAATGTATGGGCGAGGGAAGCAGCTGCTGCTTATGGCCATTTTGAGGAAGCAAACTATGTGTGTATATCCTTAAATAAAACCTATGAGAGCAAATGGAGTCCACTTCTTTGTCAGCCCATGACTGTTCTGTGGGTCTAGTAGCTTATACCCAAATATTTATTCACCTTATCTTTAAAAAAGTGAGGATAGTGTGGCATGATCTGGTCTGACTTTTAGTGATCACCATACTCCTTTCTAAGGATGGCTTTAATATTATGGTCTAGAGCAGGGGCGGGGAACCTGAGGCCTCAAGATCATACATGGCCCTCTAGGTCCTCAAGTGTGGCCCTTTGCCTGAAGCCAAACTTCACAGAACAAATCCCCTTAATAAAAGGATTTTTTTTGTAAAACTTGAACTCAGTCAAAAGATCATACCCGAGGACCTAGAAGACCACATATAGCCTCAAAGTCACTGGCTCCCCACGCCTGATAGAGTATTGTTGGAAAGAGAAGTCAAAATCACTCACCTAGAATTTGAAGACACCAACTTTTTTTTTGTTTTTACTGTTATCTTCTGTGTCATACATCATAGTATCCCATATATCCTCCTGCCTTCTCCCCCTTTCAGAGAGTCATCCTTTAGGCCAAAGAGTACTTTTTAAAAATTTAATTAATTCATTTGTTTTCTGTATTCAACAATCACTTCCATAAGTCTTAAATTTTCTCCCCTTCCCTCCCCCCTCCCTCCTTGAGAAGGCATGCAATCTTATATGGATTCTACACCTACATTCTTATTAAACATATTTTCAAATTAGTCATGTTGCATAGAAGAATTAAATGAATGGGAGAAACCATAAGAAAAAAATGAAACAAAACATAACATAACACAGGAGGAAAAAGTCTGCTTCATTTTGCATTCCAGTTCCATACTTCTTTCTCTGGATGTGGATGGCATTTTGCCTCGAGTCCTTTGGGATGTTTCAGATCCTTACATTACTGTGAAAGGGTTAGTCTATCAGAAACAGTCCTCACACACTGTGGCTGTCACTGTGTTACTCATTTCACTCAGCATCAGTTCATATAAGTCTTTCCAGATTTTTCTGAAATCCACCAGCTCATCATTTCTTATAGCATGAGAGTCTTCCATTGTATTTGTATACCACAAATTGTTCAGTCATTCCCTAATTGATGGGCATTCCCTCAATTTCCAGTTAATGGCCACCACAAAAAGAGCTGCTATAAATATTTTTATATATGTGAGATCTTTTCCCATTTTTATGATCTCTTTGGGATATAGCCCTAGAAGAGATATGGCTGGGTCAAAGGGTATACACATTTTTGTAGCTCCTTGGGCATGGTTCCAAATTGCTCTCCAGAATGGTTGGATCAGCTCACAGCTCCACCAACAATGGATCAATGTTCCAACTCTCCCACAGACAAATAATATTTTTTTAGAGAGAGAAAAAAGCCAATACAACCAATCAGCACATTGGAAATGTACAATTGTAACACGTGGACTTTTCACCTCCATGAAGGGGGTAGGCTGGAGGTCATTTGAGCCCCATTTGATGTGATTTTTTGGTCAATTCTTTCCATTTACTTTACTGTACTTACTAAGTATATTGTTTTCTTCACTCTGCTCACTTCATTCTCAATTGATTTACATATTTTCAAGTTTTTCTGAAATCATCTTGCTCATCATTTCTTATAGCACAATAATATTCCATTACAATCATATACCACAACTTGTTCAGCCATTTCTTAATTGATGAGCATCCTCTTAATTTCCAATTCTTTGCCACCACAAAAAGAACTGCTATAAATATTTTTGAGCAAAAAGTCCTTCCCCTGCCTGCTCCCCCGACTTTTTAAAAACTCTTTGGGATATAGACTTGGTAGTCTTTATAGTTTTATAACCCTTTGGATATAGTTTCAAATTGCTATCCAGAATTGTTGGATCAGTTCATAACTCTACCAAATAGTGTGTCATCAAACCTTTATCATTTTCCTTCTCTGTCATATTAGCTTATCTGATAGGTATGAGGTGGTACCTCAGAGTTGTTTTAATTTGCATTTCTCATACCAATAGTGATTTAGAGTATTTTTTCATATGACTATAGATAGCTTTGATTTCTCCTTCTGAAAACTGCTTGTTCATATCCTTTGACCATTTATCAATTGGGAAATGACTCATATTCTTATAAATTTGACTCATTTCTCCATATATTTGGAAATGAGGCCTTTATCAGAAATCTTTGTTATAAAAAACTTTCCCCCAGTTTTCTGCTTTCCTTCTAATTGTGGTTGCATTGATTTTGTTTGTGCAAGCCCTTTTAGATTTAATAAAATCAAAATTATCCATTTTACATTTTATAGTGTACCCTATTTCTTGTTTGGTTCTAAGTTCTTCCCTTCTCTGTAGATCTGACAGGTAAGCTATTCCATGCTCCTTTTATTTGCTTATGATTTCACCGTTTACGTCTAATTCACGTACCTATTTTGACCTTATCTTGGAATATGGTGTGAGATGCTGGTCTATACCTAGTTTCTACCATACGGTTTTCCCATTTTCCCAATAGTTTTTGTCAAATAGTGATTTTTTATTCCCAAAGCTTGAATCTTCAAACACAATTACTATGGCAATTTACTAGAGTGTATTATGCACATAATCTAGTCCACTGACTTATCACTCGATTTCTTAGCCAGTACCAGATTACTTTGATGATTACTGCTTTCTAATACAGTTTGAGATCTGGTATGGCTAGCTCACCTTCCTTCATTTTTGTTTTCATAAATTCCCTTAATATTGTTGACCTTTTATTCTTTCAGATAAATTTTGCTATTATTTCTTCTATCTCTATAAAATATTTTTGGTAGTTTGATATGGCAGTGAATAAGTAGATTAATTTAAGTAAAATTGTCATTTTTATTACATTTGCTTGGCCTATCCCTGAGCAATTGATGTTTCTCCAGTTATTTAGATCTTACTTTATTTGTAGGAAAAGTATTTTGTAATTGTGTCTTTATAGTCCCTGGGTTTGTCTTGTCAGGAAGACTCTTAAGTATTTTATGTTGTCTAGAGTTATTTTAGATGGAACTTCTCTTTCCGTCTCTTACTGCTGGACTTTGTTGGTGATATATAAAAATGATGATTTATTTGGGTTTATTCTATATCCTGCAACTTTGCTAAAGTTGTTAATTTTTTCAAGTAGTTTTTTAGTTGATTCTCTAGGATTTCCATCTGGTCATAGCATATGATCCTTGTGAGATGTTGTAATTTCCTTGCTAGTATTTTATTTAAAATATTTGCATCAATATTCACTAGGGAATTTGGTTTATAGTTTCCTTTCTGTTCTCACACTTCCTGGTTTAGATATCAGCACCATATTTATGTCACAAAAGGAATTTGGGGGAACTCTTTTTTCATCTGTTTTTCCAAAGAGTTTATATAGTACTGGAATTTGTTGTTCTTTAAATATTTGGTAGAATTTATTTGTGAATCCATCTGACCCTGGGGATTTTAAGGGGAGTTCATTGATGGCTTGCTCAATTTCTTTTTCTAAGATGGGGTTATTTAGATATTCCATTTCCATTTCTGTTAATCTGAACCATTTATATTTTTATAAATATTTATCCATTTCACTTAGATTGTCAGATTTATTGGCATGCAGTTGGACAAAATAGCTCCAAATAATTGCTTTAATTTCTTTCTCATTAGTGGTGAATTCACCCCTTTCATTTTTGATACTGGTAATTTGGTTTTCTTCTTTCCTTTTAAAAATCAAATCAATCAGTGATTTGTCTATTTTATTGGGTTTTTTTCATAAAACCAGATTCTAGTTTTATTTATTATTTCAATGGTTTTCTTACTTAAATTTTTATTAATTTCTCCTTTGATCTTCAGGATTTCCAATTTGGTGTTTAATTGGGGATTTTTAATTTTTCTTTTTTTTTTTTTTAGTTGGATGCCTGATTCATTGATCTGCTCTTTTTGTATTTTGTTGAGGCAAGTGTTTAGAGATTAAAAATTTCCCCTAAGTATTTCTTTGGCTGCATCCCATAAATTTTGATATATTATCTCATTGTTGTCGTTCTCTTTAATGAAATTATTGGTTGTTTCTATGATTTGTTATTTGATTCACTTATTCTTTAGGATTAGATTATTTAGTTTCCAATTAATTTTTAGTCTGCCTTTTATTGAATGTAATTTTTATTGCATTGCGATGTAAAAAAGCATTCATTTAATATTTCTGCCTTTCTGCCTTTGGTTGTGAGGCTTTTATGCCCTAATACATGGTCAATTTTTGGGTAGGGCTCATCTCCTTTACCTTTCACTTCCCTTCCTTCCTCAACTATTTGTAAGACTTCATAAGGCAGCCATTTTGCTTTCATACTTTTCTTTGGAATTTTTTTTGTTATTGCCTTCTGTACAATGTTGTGAACCTCTGCCCATAGTTCTTCAGGCACTCTATCTACCAGATCTCATCCCTTAAATCTATTTTTCTCTTCCACTTCATATTTACAATGGGTATTATTTAGGTCATAGCTATATGGTCTGAAGGTTTTCTCTTTCTTCAATTTAAGTCTGAACTTTGCAATAAGAAACTTAGGATCTGAGGCACAGTCAGCTCCAGGTCGTATTTAAACTGACAGTTAAAACCGACAACTTCTCCATCTCTGGCCGCAAAATACATAATCAATTTGATTCATATATTGACCATCTAGTGATGTCCATGTGTAGAGTTGCCTTTTGGGTTGCTGAAAAAGAATGTTTGTTATGACCAGTGAGTTATCTTGACAAATCTCTATTTAGTCTTTGTCCTGTTTCATTTTGTACTCCAAGGCCAAACTCACCTCTTATTCCAGTTATCATTTGATTTCCTACTTTAGCATTCCAATTCCCTATAATGAATGTGACATTATTTTGATGTTATTTCTAGCAAATCTTGTAGGTCTTCATAGAGCTGGTCTACTTTGGCCTCTTCAGCATTAGTCATTGGAGCAGAGACTTGTATTACTGTGATATTGAATAATTTGCCTTCAATTCAAACAGATATCATTCTGTCATTTTGAGATGATTACCCCAGTACTGTTTTTCTCACCCTTTTATAGACTATGAGAGCTATTCCATTTCTTCTAAGGGATTTTTGCCCCCAGTAGTATAGGTAATGATCATCTGAATTAAATGCACCCATTCCTATCAATTTAAGTTCACTTACACGGATGTTTAATCTTTCCATCTCCTGTTTGCCCACATCCAGTTTACTTTGGTTCATAGCTTTTACATTCCAGGTTTCTATGCAATATTGTTTTTATAGCACCAGACTTTCCTTTCATCACCAGACACATTTACAGCTAAGCTTCCTTTCCACTTTGGTCCCACCCATTCAGTTGTCCTCTGCTCTTCCCTGATAGCCTATTAGACAGCTTCCAGCCTGAGGGGCTCATCTTCCAGTGCCATCTTTTGTCATCTTAGACTGTCCATGAGGTTTTCTTGGCAAAGATACTGGAGAGGTTTGCCACTTCCTTCTCTAGTGGATTATCTTTTGTCAGACCTCTCCACTATGACTTATCCATCTAAGCATGGCATAGCTCATAGTTTCATTGAGCTACACAAGGCCCTTTACCATAACAAGGCAGTGATCTAGGTGGGAGGGAATATAATCCTCAATACCAAACCCTAATCAGAGAAATTGATACAAAGACTTTTTCTCATTCAACCACTTCCCTCCATATTCTAGAGGCATTAATTTTGTTTTGCAGGAGTTTTTCAGTTTCAAGTAATCAAAGTTATCTCTTTTGTTTTGTAATGGCTTCTGCCTCTTGTTTAGTTAAGAATATATCTCCTCCTTCTAACTGTGAGAGCTACATAATCTATTGATACCACCTTCCTCACACTTTTAAAAATCAGGACATTGACTCATCTGTAATCCTTTGCTAACTATACTGATCTCCAGGATTTTTAAAAAATGTATCTTATTTTTACTGATGATTTCTGTTTTTATGATGCATTGATTTCTAAATACATCCTTCCCAATACCCCTTTCCTGGAAGCCATCTCTTGTCACAAAACTTTTTTTTTTTTAAAGCCAAAGAAAACAAAGTTTATCAAAGATTCACCAAATTAGGTTGCCTCTTAAGGAACCTAAGCATTTGTGACGCTTGTATTCACAAGCGGGCCAGATAGAATCCCAGCTAGACAGAGTCTGAGCTGGATTGCATCTGAGCCAACAAAACTTTTTTTAAAAAAAGCCATTCATCAAAACTAACCAATGCCCTGACCATGGCTAATAGCATATTCAATATTTTACAGTCATGCAACGCTGGGAAAGAGGTGAATTTTCTTGATCCTCTCCTTGGGCCAAGCTAGATCATCATAATTACTGGGGTTTTGTTTCCCTTTTTTGTTTTTGCATTTATATTTTTGAAGTCTTTGTGTTCTGCTGACTTCACTCTGCATAAGTTCATGTCTCATATTTGTCCTTTCTTAATGGCATAATAATGTTTCACTATATTCATAAGTATATATTTCATTTCCAGTTCTTTGCTACTAGAAATAGTGCTGCTATGAATAGTTGGGCTTATATGAGACCTTGCTTTCTATCTTTGACCCTCATGAGGTGTGTGCCTAGCAACGGCATTTCTGTGTCACTGCCTTGGACATTTAAGTTACACTTTCAAACATAATTCTGAATTGCTTCTCACAGTGGTTGGGCCAATTCACAACTCTACCAACAATGTATTAATGTCTCTGTCTTATCATAGCCCTTCTAGCATTGACTATTACCATCTTCTCCAATTTTCTAGTGAAACCTCAGAGTTGACATGATTTGCATTTCTCTTATTATTACTTTAGAACAATATTTCAGAAGGTTGTTAACCGCTGGAAATTCTTTTTCTCCAGGATTTTCAAGTTTTACTGAAAGAAGTCAGTGGGCCTTGTGCTTCAGATAGGGGTTGGACTAAATCAGGAATTTTTAAACTTTTTCTACTTGTGATCCCTTTTTGCCCAAGAAAGTTTTAGGCAACCCTGGATATATAGGTATATAAAATAGGCATAAAAATCAAACATTTACTGATAACAAAGCATAAAGAAATGTATTTTAAAACAATTCTTTGGTATGCATATAACTTTACCATTTATTAAAGATGAAATCAAATCTGCATGCTAATGAGATGAATGTGTTTATTTATGTTTACATAAAGAATTAAATCTTGGCAGAATATTTGATACTGTAGGACATAGAGCATTTTCAATGTTTTTCAAAGTTGATCGATATTTTGATTTTATAATGGTCAATGCTGAGAACACCGCTCTGCTTAAATATGTAGTACAGAACGGCAGAAATATGTTTAGAGCCATTTTAGACATTTTTGGAAATTCTGCCCTAATCCGAAGTCAAAATTCATTTAACAATTTTGTATGTACAGTAAAAACACTAGAATTCATAACATACAATAATCTTGAATCTGAGCCGAGGTTTTCTGTTAGCATTTGTTGGCGTTTTGTGGCGTGAAGACATGTGCAGTGCATAGTATGCATATTGTGTGTTCAGAACCAATGCAGGCAAGTGCTGCCAGAAACACCTCAAATTCATTACGTGTTTGATTTTTAATTAATTTTTGGTTGTTGTGCATTCAGAAACCTTTTATTGCTGCCAAATTTTTTTGAACCCCACATTCAGTTACAAGGCCCCATGAGGGGTCACGACCCACAGTTTCAGAAGCGCTGGCCCAAATAACCTCTGAGGTCCTACATGGTTGGGGGTTCTATTGTGCATACTTGCATTAATTCTTAACAGACAGAAGAAAGAGATGGAAAATAACTGAAATCCCTTGATATATGTTTCCCGTAACTCCTGACTTACTAAACTTATTCTGTAATGATATCCCTCAGTCTTATTTTAAAATATTGATTTCTGTTTTTTTAACTGAATATATTCTACTAAAATCCTATCCCAAAGTCTTATCATGGCATGGAGGTGATCCTGGGTTCTCAAAGCTCTGCCAGCAAGAAGCGAGGGCTTAAAAGTCCTACTAAACTCAAAAGCCTTCAGATTTGCATCTGGTGAAAAGCATTCCAGGCCTCGCTCCATGTGGAGCAAGGGGCTTTCCACACTGACCAGGCAGCCAGTGACAAATATTTTGACCACAATGATTCTTTAAGTTAACTGTAGGATACTTATTCTAGCATAATCTATTTTTACCATACCCACTAGTGTTGCCATGGAAACTGAGGTGTAGTAGGAAGAAACCTGCCTACTACTGAGCAGTTTGTCAAGAGTTTCTGAGGTTCCTGAACCTTTAAATGAACTTCTGGGAAGAAGGAAAATGCCACAATGGGCAACTTCAAGGGAGTCACCATGGGGATCTGACAGATGGACAGAACAGTAGTTAGTCAATAAGCATTGATTAAGGGCCTACTATGTGCTAGGCACTGTGCTAAGCTCTGGAGATGCAAGCAAAGGCAAAAGACAGTCCCTGCCCATTAGGAGCTCACATTCCAATTCCAGTGTGAAGGTGGGTGAGATGTACCACAGAGGCGATTGGTTCAGAAGCTGAAGACAGATTGGGACTTTGGTGACTGAACAGATGTGAACAGGGAAGCCCAGACAGTGACTTTCTCCTCCACTCTTCCTCCCTGCAGAGAGAAGACTAACAACTACAGCTGACAGTTCAGCTTTTCACTATTCTCTTTTTTTCTTTCTTGGATGCATCAATTGGCATTTCAAGTTTTTATTTTCCTACCCCATTGCATTTTATGTTTCTACTATTTAATGAGCTGTTATAAATAGTATCAGTCACCTTCCCACAGAGACAAGCACTGCTGTATCCTGAAGAGGCTTGGGAATCTAGAAGACTTACATTTTAGCATTTGATAAAGAATGTGGGAACATTTCACTGTGACTGTGATGACTTATCTCCCATGGCCAAAGAAAGATGGAGTGAAGCACAAAAAGGAAGAGAATGAAGGGAATTTCTTTGCTAAGATGACTTTTTATCTTGCAAAAAGGCATCAAGAGATTTCTTGAGGAGAGGCTTTATAATTGCTATCCTAAGAAAACCAAATGGTGGTTCCATTTCTATGACTGTGGAGAAGCCAGTAGCAATAGAGATGGTTAAAGATGAATTCACCTGTGCTTTTTTTCATAGAGGATATGTTGTGAATAATCATTCATGTCTCTGTTTTATCACTGATAGCCCCTTACTAAGATAGGAGAGACTTTAACTTTGAACTTTATTTAGACCTAGGTGATGAGAGAAACAGAAACAGAAAGAGAGACAGAGATGAGCAAAAGCTGATGGAAAATAGAGTGTAGTTTATTAAATAAATAAAATTGAATGAAGTGGGATTGAGGCTCAGAGCTAAATGATTAGTGAGAAAGATTTTGCAGTTTCAGTAACTAATATGGAAACATCAGAACCTATCCTTTGATTGTCTTACAACTTAGAATGAGAGTAAGGAAAATAATCTAATGCAAAGTAAAGAGAGAGGAGTCTACCCTGTCTAAGCTACACATAGAAAGGCCAGATCCTGAAGAGTGTAAAAAACAAAACCAAAAACCTAACCTACTGGCCAAAAAACCCAAAATAAAACACAAAAAAATCCCAATAAGTTCTTCATTATTGGGGTGCATAGAGAAGAACAGAGAGAAGGAAAATTCCATCCCTTTAATTTTTTAAAAGATTTTTCAAAATGTTGAACTTAAGCACCAAATAAAATGAGAATATCCATTTACATAGTAGAGCAGAAAGAGAGCATGTACATGAAACCATGAATCTGTAAAATACAGCTTACTTTTCTTTTTTGAATATGTAATAAATTCAACATGGAACCTACAAAGCTGTCTGTTCTCTTCTGTGCATTTGAAAATGTTTCAGTGATCTTTTCTATGTTATCTCCTTTCCTTCCCTCATTTCTTTTTTCTTCCTTCTTTTCTCCTTTACTCCCTTTCCCCTTTTTCCTTCCTTCCTTTTTTCCTTCCTTTCTTCTCTATTTCTCCTTTTCTGTCTTTCTTTTTTCTTTCCATAGCCCCTGTCTTCCTTCCAGCCCCCATTAGGAAAAAAAGTGACCTTTGAACTCATATGCAATCAAGAAAAACAAATTCTCACAGTGGTAATATCAAAAAATGTAAGTTTCATTCTGCACCCCAAGTCTACCACCTTTCTGTTAGGAAGTATGGTGTGCCTTATTAATGGTCCTCTGAAAACACAGGTAGTCACTGTATTTATGGATTAAAATTCTTAAGTCATTGAAAGTTATTTTTCTTTACAATGTTGTTGTTGATATATAAATTATTTTCCTGGCTCTTACTTCACTCTGAATCTGTTCATACAATTCTTCCATTTCTTATGGTGAAATAATATTCTATTACATTCATATTTCCATGATGTGTTCAGTCATTCCCCAGCTAACGAACACTCCCTTTATTTCCAGTTCTTTGCTATAATAGAAATAAATAAATAATAATTTTTTAAATTAAATTATAATTTATAATAGAAAGAAAGAAATAACTTTGTACACATGGGTCCTTTTCTTATTTCCTTGATCTGTGGGAAATATAAGCCTAATGTTGGTGTCTTAATGGAGTCAAAGGGTATATGTATAGTTTAGTGACTTTGAGAGCATAGTTCCAAATTGTTTCCCAGAATGACTGGATCAATTCACAGCTCTACCAACAATAGATTTCCCAAAGCCTCTCCAACATTTTTGTCAATTAATATATGTGAGGTGAAATCTCAGAGTTGCTTTAATTTGTGTTTCTCTAATTATTAGTTATTTGGATCATCTTTCATATGGCTGTTGATAGTTTAGATTTTTTTCCCTCAAAAACTGCCTGTTCTTATCGTTGAATCATTTATTCATCGATCTCATCTGTTTAAAGGGGAGAGAAGAAGGATGTTTTTTCCTCAGCAGGCTTGTGTCTGCGTGTGTGTGTGTGTGTGTGTGTGTGTGTGTGTGTGTGTGTGTGTGTGTGTGTGTGTACGGGAGGGGTGAGCCAAATAGAAAGTCCAAGATTTTAACAACCCTGAGGCAGATTGCGTGAGTCCATTTTCAACCTTAGACCCTTTTTCCCTTCTCCTTTTGTAAACATAAAAAGCCATAAAAGTGTGCTATGAAAGTCAAGCCCAAATGACTTCCTGAGAGACCAGACCAGCCCTAGAGTGAAGACCTGGTGTCATTGGGCTGAGCTGGGGAGGCAGGATCTCTGAAGTTCTTAGCTTTGGGGGGAAGGGGGGGGGCCGCGGGGAGTCAATGACATCTGCCCTCATTCAACAACTTTGCCGGTGCAGCTTTGGAAGTCATCATCATAGAGGCAATGATGAGATCCATGACAGGGATGAAAGCATAAAAAAGGAGAGAGACAAAAGAAAAGGGGCTTTGGAAAGAATCTTGGGAGGGCTCTACACTTGAGGAGGGAATGAGGACAGTAAGCCAGCAAAGAAGATGAGTTTAAAGGGGATGGGGAGACTGTTTTTACCTCAGTATAAGATGTGTGTGTGTGTGTATGTGTGTATGTGTGTGTGTATTTGTGTGTATCCATGTGCAAGTATAGTGGGGGAGGAGGAGCAATGAGCCAGCAAAGTCAGCTGGGAAGAGGTAAAATTCATGGAAGCCAAGGGAGAGAAGAGTATCCAGGAGGAAGGAATAGTTAATGGTAGGTCAAGGAATATGAGCACGGAGAAAAGACAATGACCTTGTAGAGGGCAGAACCAAATATGAGAGGCTGAGGAGGGGTGAGAAAGTGGAGGTGCTCGTATAGACAGTGGCATTTTCTGTTGGATGTTTTGCTTTCGCCATGACTTTTTCAGCACAGTTTAAGGAGAGAAGAAATGCTATCTATCCCCAGACACATTAGTGATGACGGGTGATGGCGCCAGTGTGAAGGTCATTGAGGGCACATCTGCACTAATCATCTTAGGTAGAATGTAGAGAGGTACGAGTCTGGAGATATGTGACAAGATGGAGTCTGTTTTGGCAGTCAATGAAGGGATCTTCTTTTAACTCTCCCTTTTGCATTTGCTTTCTTGTGATTTAATCTCACTGTTTCTCTTTTGTCAATTTCTCATCTTCCCAGGGCTTTCTGGTCCCTGATTACAGACATTAGCAATGTCAGCTGAATGTTCTTTTTTTTTAAAATTGCATTAATGTCCTTTAAAAGTGCATTTTGTTGATGCCTTTCGTACTTACATGGTCATCATTTCCACCCACCTCCTTCCAGACTGAATGCTCCCTTTTGACAAAGAAACACCATTAAGCAAACATCTGATATGGTTGGGAAATGTAGGCTATTCTGTAGGATATGCTGTCCTTTGGTCCCCTAATTGGGAAGTTTTATTTCATTACTCGTTTCCCATAAGCTTCAATGATTTTCAGTTTCCTAAGAATTCTACTTCCATTTTGTTGAATCTTTTCATTTACATTGTTGCAATTATTATGTAGATTGCTGACTTGCATTTTGTTGCATGATGATATCCCATTAGATTCACCTATCTTAGTTTATTTCCTAATCATTAAGGACTCACTTTGGTTCAAGGTGTTTGCTGCCACTATAAATGTGTATGAACTATACTGTCTGCTTGTTCATCTTTGACCTCCATGGTGGTTGATATAAACTCAGTAGGAGCATGGCTGAATCAAAGGGTATGGACAGTTTAATTATTTTTCTTGCATAATCCCCAGCTGATATCCCATATGGATGGGCTACTCACCACCAACATTGTGTGCTTGTCTTCCCATAATTCTATCCACATGTGCATTCCCATTTTTGTTATCTTTGCCAATTTGTTGAAATCTCAGAGTTGTTTAAATGCATGGTTTTAGGAACAGTAATGATTTGGAGTGCATTTTCATGGCCTTCCTTTTATTCTTTCCTTTCCCAATGTGTACCAAACCTTTTCTTATAGCAAAGCAAAAGAATCATTAAAGACCACGTGTAACTGTGTATGCTACATTCTGCTCCCATAATCCTCCACCTACAGAAGTAGAGGCTTGGAGTAGGGAAGGATGTGCTATCATTTTGTCTCTGGGATTGAGACTGCTCATGTCAGTCCCTCTGAGTGGGGCTGCCTTTTGGGGATGGTTTCATTTAATGCCTGAGCATAGTCATGGGGTATAGAATTCTCTGCTTCTGCTTACTTGTATCAGTTTATAAGCATCTTCCTAGGGTTGTCTGAATTCCTCATATTTAAAGTTGTAATGTTGAATCAGAAGACCTGGATTTGAATCCTGGCTTTGCCACTTACTACATGTGTGATCTTGGCTAATCAATCAATCTCTAAGTATGTATGTATGTGTGTATGTATGTATTTGCTATGCTAGAGTGAGGAAGACTCATCTTACTGAGTTCAAATCTGGATTCAGACACTTACTAGCTGTGTGATTCTGGGCAAGTCACTTAGCCTTGTTTACCTCAGTTTCCTCATCTGTAAAATGAGCTGGAGAAGGAAACGGCAAACCACCTCAGTATGTTTGCCAAGAAAACCTCAGATGGGATCATAAAGAGTTGGACATGACTGAAAATGACTGAACAGCAGCAAGATTATGGGTTAGGCACTGATGATACCAAGAAAATATTTCTGCCTTCAAAGTAGTTACATATTATGGGGGAGGGGAGAGAAAGGGGTATGTAGAAAAGTAAATACAAATCTATATGTATAAATATATATATACACATAGATATTAGATATATTACATATACATATATGTGTCTGTGTATGTATATATATCAAGTAATACCATATATGTATGTATGTGTGTACATATGTGTATATATACATACACACACACAAGTAATATGTATTGATGCCAAGTAATTATTGGGAGAGTACTGGTAAAGTGGGGATGGGGAAAGGTCTTGTGAAGTCTTGAACAATACTTGGGACTTTGTTAAAAAGAGAACATTCCAGACCTGGGAGACAGCTTAGGCAAAGTCAAGGATATGGGAAATGGAATGTCATGTACTGGGAAGAACAAATAGGCCAGTTTGCCTTTAAGTGTTTGAAGGAGAGTGTGATTAAACTGTTTTTCAGTCATGGCTGATTCTTCTTGACCTTGTTTGGGGTTGTCTGGACAAAGATCCTGGAGTGGATTGCTATTTCCTTTACCAGCTCATTTTACAGATGAGGAAACTGAGGCAAACAGGGTGAAATGACTTGGCTAGGGACACATAGATAGTGTCTGAGGTCAGATTTGAATTCATGAGGATGAGTCTTGTTGACTCCAGGCCCAGCGCTCTGTGCATTATGGTGCCCCCTACCTGCCCAAGGAACATAATATACAATAAAGCCTGGAAAGAGAAACTGGAAGCAAACAAGTGAAGTGTGTTAAATGCCAAACATAGTGATTTATATTTGATTCAAGAGGCCATAGGGAGCCCCTAGAGCTTGTTGAGCTGAGTAGTGACACGGGTCCTATGGGCATTTTAAGAATATCAATACATCCTCTGCCTGAAGGACAGACTGGAAAAGGGAGAGAGGTGATAGAGTGCATTTAGGGTTGGGATGGTACTGAACAGTTCGGGTGAGAAGCGATAAATATCTCTCGGGCAGTGGATTCGTAGGGCCAGGTTGGTTCTGTGAGTAAAGAAAAAGGGACTATGCAAAAGATTTTTGTAGAGGTCATATCGACAAGACCTGATTGGATATGGCGAATGAGAGAGAGTAAAGATCGTGGAGAAGGACTCTGAAATTACAAAGGTGGGTTACTGAAGGAATGGCAATGCTCTCCCCCAGAATAAGGAAAGTCAAAAAGATTGTATTGGATAAGGGTCAGGGAAGATAAACAGATATTATTTACTCTAGCCCAAGATACTTATCTCACCTCAGCCATTGTCTTCCAATATGTATGTATAGGGTATAGTCCCCTAGAGTATTTTATCTGCATCTGGGGATTTCCCTCTTGACCAAGAGGAGATTTTCCTCTCTGGCAGTCCTATGAAAAGATTGCTTTAACTGTGAATAAATGAATGGATGGATGGGTGGGTGGGTGGATGTGATGGGGTGATGGGACCTGAACCCCTAAAAAGAAAAAGACCATGTCTTTGAAAGCAACCAAGTTTCTGAATTTTCCCATACATTTCAGTAATCCAGATCGCTGGTGCCTCTGTCCAAGGCACCTGGATCACTTAATTAGCTTCCTTGTCATTCCTTTCACTATCAGCCACAGTCCGACACATTGAAACTTGACTTTATCATAGTGAAGTCTTTTTGGTCCTCTTCAAAAACAAATGACAACAATCAAGCTCTAGCCTATCCCTGACTACTTGCCTGGTATGGATTACTCTTAATCCCATCTAGATCACCTATCCATCAAGTTACAGATTCACTTAGAATCTAGCCAGCTTTTATTGCTGTCACAAATAAATCTCACTACTTTAACCTAAAAAAAGCTTGAGTGTTTGAATTCTTTCCAGGCAGACCTCCTTCCCCTTGCATTTGGGGGTTCTCACCACCCCAAAATGCAACAGATGGATGAATGAATGAATAAATATTTATCAAGCACTGGAAATACAAATATGAAATCAAGATAGTCCCTATTTTCAAGGAGTTTATATTCATTTTTTTAAATTGAAATTTATTTTATTTTCAGGTCCAAATTCTCTCTTTCCCTCCTCGACTCATTGAGAAAGCAAGAAAAACAAAACTCATAACAAATATGTAGTTATGCAAAACAAATTTCTGCATTAATTATGTTCAAAAAGGAAGCAAGAAATGGAAATAAATAGAAGAAAATGTGCTTCAATCTGCGCTCTGAGTCCAGCAGTTCTGGTCTGGAGGTGAATAGCATGCTTTATCCTGAGTCCTTTGGAGCTGTGGTTGGTCATCCCACTGATCAAAGTTCTTAAGGCTTTCAAAGTTGATTGTCTTTAAAATATTGCCTTTAAAATGCCTTCCACACTCAGAGAGAGAAATATGGAAGTCACTCACATAATGTAGCAGATCATGTTTGTGTATGTGTTTGTGTATCATGTTCTGATTTGTTATACGATTTCTTTCATTTATCTTAGTCTGACTACATAGCATGACTATAGTGAAAATATACTCAATAGGAAAGTATATGTAGAATCTATACAGAACTGTATGCAGTCGTGGGGAGGGAGGGGGGTAGTGGGGGGTAGGTGGGGGGGATAAAATCGCAATTGTATGGCAGTGATTGTTAAACATTAAAAAATAAAAATAAAAAATAAAATAAAATAAAATAAAATATTGCCTTTACTATGTGGATTATTCTGGTTCTGCTCACTTCTCTTTGCATCTTACATTGGTTCATACAAGTCTTCCTAGGTTTAGGCTCTGAAACCAGAGCCTTCATCATTTCTCACAGTAGAGTAGTATTCATTCACATTCATATACCATAACTTGTTCAGCCATCCCCCAATTGATGGACATCCTCTCAGTTTCCAATTCTTTATTTTATTTATTTTTAAAATTATTTATTTGTTTGTTTGTTTATTTATTGTTTTTAGCATTCACTTCCATAAAATTTTGAGTTTTAAATTTTCTCCCCCTCCCACTCTTACCCCCTCCTCAAGATGGTGTGCAATCTTTTATAGACTCTACATATACATTCATATTAAACATATTTTCACATTAGTCATGATGTAAAGAAGAATTAGAACCAAAGGGAGGAACCGTGAGAAAGAAGAAACAAAACAACAAAAGAAAAAGAGAGCAAATAGTCTGTCTCATTCTTCATTCAGACTCCAAAGTTCTTTCTCTGGATGTGGATAGCATTTTCCATTGTGAGTCTTTTAGAATTGTCTTAGATCCTTGCATTGCTGAGAAGAGCTAAGTCTATCAAGGTCAATCATCAAACAATATGACTCTTACAACCAGGGGAACATTGTACACAGTGTTCATTTCACTCATCATCAATTCGCATGTCTTTCCAGTTTTTTCTGAAGTCTACCTGCTCATCATTTCTAATAGCACAATAGTATTCCATTATATTCATATGTTACCAGTGCCACAGGAAACTGAATCACTTCCATTTGAACTGTCTTAGGAAGATTCTGAAGATCACCTGGCGGGATAAGGTACCAAACACTAAGGTCCTTGCTCCAACTAAATTGCCAAGCATTCAAACTATGCTTCAGAGAGCACAACTCCAATGAGTTGGCCATGTTATTTGAATGCAAAATGTACACTTGCCAAAAAGACTATTTTATGGAGAACTCACATGGGGCAGGAGATCACATTGTGGTCAGAAGAAGTGATACAAGGACACTCTCAAGGTCTCTCTCAAGAACTTTGGATTTGATTGTGTGACATGGGAGACATTGGCACAGGATTGCTTAGCATGGTATGCCCACATCAGAAAAGGTGCTGTGCTCTAGAGCAAAGCATAATTGAAACAGCGCGAAGGAAACACAAGATGTGTAAATTTGAATGTTCGCATGGACATGTGGTAGAGCATTCCGAGCTCATATTGGTCTGATCAACCACAGTTGTACACACTGAAACTTCACTTTATCATGGTGATGTCATTTTGGTCCTCTTCGAGAATGAAGGACAACAACCATACCATACCACAACTTATTCAGGCATCCCCCAATTGATGGATATCTCCTCAATTTCTAATTCTTGACCACCACAAAAAAGAATTGCTATAAATATTTTTTGTACATGTGGGTCCTTTTCACATTTTTATCTCTTTAGGATACAGACTTAGAAGTGTTATTGCTGGATCAAAGGGTATGCACAGTTTGGTTGTCCTTTGGGCATAGTTCCAAATCTCTCTTCAAAGGGGTTGTATCAGTTCACAACTCCACCAACAATGCATTGGTGTTTCAATTTTCCCGCATCTTCTCCAATATTTATCATTTTCCTATTTTGTTGTGTTAACCAATATGATAGGTATGATGTGATGCCTCAGAGTTGTTTTGATTTGCATTTCTCTAATCAATAGTGATTCATAGCACCTTTTCATATTACTATAAATAGCTTTGATTTCCTCACCTGAAAACTGTTTATATCCTTTGACCAGTTTTTAATTGGGGAATCCAATTCTTTATTAAATAGAGTTGCTATAAATATTTTTGTACATATGGGCCTGTTTCTTCTTTCTTTGATCTCTTTAGGGTTCAGATTTAGTAGTGCAATGGCTGGGTCAAATAGTGTATACAGCTTAATAGCCTTTTGGGTCAAGATCCAAAGTATTTTCCAGAATAGCTCCACCAGCAATGCATCAGTATACCTATTTTCCTTCACGAATTTGTGATTTTCTTTCTTTCTTTTTATCTTAGACAACTTTATGGGTTTGAGGTTGTTTTAATTTGCATTTCAAAGAACTTACATTGGAACGAGAGAGAGTACACATGGGGGAGTGGCCACTCCAGAGTAAAAAAAATGATGATTGGAAGCATAGAACAGTACATTCACACCCCATTTCCAGAGGCAGTGGCAGGAAGTTGACTATACTTCATAGAGAAAGTGGAGGGGGTGAGGACAGAAGAATAATGTAAATATCTGAGTGAAGGGGCATGAAGACACATGATTCTATGGAGCACAGAACACAGTAGCCTAGCTCCTCCTAGGCACGATGGGGCTCTATTGGTCCTATAGATTTAGAAAAGTTAGAAGGTGAGAACCTAGATAAGTACTGAGTACTACAAGGCTATGTACCTATAACATGTGTTGAGTAGTTCAGAACTCACACTGGATATTCCAAACAGGGTTATGGGTTGTTTTTTTTTTAAATGTCACCAAGAATTTCCTCAGTATCCCTTCCAGAGAACCATCCTATATAACAAATATTTTTCAAGAGAAAAAAATAATCAGCAAAACTGATCAATACACTAGAAATGTCTGAAATTTGTTCAGTGTCCCACACCCATGAATCTCAACCCTCTTCAAAGGATTGGGATGGGGGGGGTTTCTCATTTCAATAAATACACGAATGAAATGAGACATTTTTAAAGTGCTATCCCATTCTTACTGAGTTGCTGAGTCTTGTCAATTCTCCATCCATAATGCCTCTTCTGTCTGTCCCCTTCTCTTTATTCGTTGAAATACTGCCCTAGTTCAGACACTCACCAATAGTGGAAGCCCTGGCTCCTTCCACAGTTCCCCATGTCCTCCAAGAGGCCTTTCTATTTCCCCCAGTCAGTGCCATTCCAAATCATCTTGTACACATTCTCTGTATCTCCTTAGTCAGTGAACTTGTTGCATTTCCCCTCTCCAATAGAATGGGAGCTTCCTGAGGGGAAGAAATATCTTATTTTTTATTAGTATCCATAACATCTAGAATAATGCCTGGCATATGGGAAATCATTTAATAAACTGGTGCTAACTGATGATTAAATTTGCAAAGCTTTAGGCAAAGACATTTTTACTAGTCCTTGTTAGGTGTATTCCCTTACTGGCCAACAGCTTGTCGGTCCTGTAATTTAGTCCACAATCTATAAATCCCAATCATATTCTTATGCACCATTTTCTTCATTATAGCATCTTTCTCTGTTGATTATTTCCAGTTTCTCCTGTTTGTATCTTGTTTGTGCACAATTGCTTGCATGTTGTCTCCCTACTTAGATTGTGTGAGTACCTGGAAAGCAGGAACTTTCTTTTTGGTTTTTCCAAATGTATTAATTTATTTGTTTTCGGTTTTCAATTTTCTCTGTCTGCCCCTTTCCCTTCCCAAGACAGCATGCAATCTTATATGGACTCTACACATGCATTCCTATTAAACACATTTTCATGTTAGGCATGCTGCATAGAAGAATTATAATGAATGGAAAAAACCATGAGAAAAACAAAACAAAACATAACAAAAGAGATAATAGTCTGCTTCATTCTGTGGTCTGACTCCATAGTTCTTTCTCTGGATGTGGATGGCATTTTGCATCATGAGTCCTTTGGAAATGTTTTAGGTCCTTGCATTGCTGTGAAGGGCTAAATCCATCAAAATCAGTCCTCCCCCACTTGGGAGCAGGAACTTTCTTTTACCTTTCTTTATATCCCCAACACTTATCACAATCCCTGGAACATAGTAGGCACTTAGTAAATATTTGTTGACTAACTTCCCAAATATGCCCAAATCTTCTGAAACCTTTTTCTTCAATGATGAAAATACTATCTGGTTTCCTAAAGTTTTAGTTTCTTGTCCAAGACTATAATCTTTAATAAAATTTTCCAGATTCTTATTATTTTTAAAAATAATTATATGCAATTCACTTTATGAAAGCTGAGAAAACTTGTGTGTTCTGTGTATAATTTTCTGGACAAATTTCTCTTCATTTATTATTGCTCCCCTTATCTACCTTCCAATGAAATAATTATATTTTTTATTGATGAAATTAATTTTTCAGTTGTCCATGAATGCTTCTAAGTTAATGATTCATGATTGTCCTTTTTCTTAGTCACACTCAGTTTCTTCTTTATTTCATCTTGTAATCTTCAAGTAATTTTCTTTCTCTAATTCCTTTACCACTTATTATCCATTTCACCATCTCCTGAGAAAATGCTAGATTTATGTTTGGTGCTTCTGTTGGTATTACTTATGTAATTTCTCTTCTGCCACTTTTTCATCTACTTCTTTTCTTCCATGACACTTTTTAATTGTGCCAGAGAATATTTCTTTATTTTTTAAATTTTTTGAATGGTTTTTTTCTAAAACCAACTTTTGAGGGTTTCTGGCAGCTGTGCTTCTTAGGGCAATTATTGCTTTCTTATCAGGAGCATATTAGGAAGTTAGACTCTATCCTATATAATAATGGAGGATGGAATTTATGGTGATTGGAGCCATGATCCACACTGGTAAGGTGTAAGAGGTGTCACATTGGTGTAAGACATGCCTGCATCAATAAGATCTCAGATCCTTCGAGAGATGATGATCATACTTCTGTCTTTCTTAGATATATATGAAAATGAGCCAGTGAGCCTGAATCCTAATGCCTGCCTATGGCACAATCGGCCTGTGGCCTCACAAACATTTGCCATTGGCATATGGAGGGGAACCCTGGAGAAAGCATATCCTGAAGAACAGTGGGCTCTTTTAGCAAACAACAGTCCTAAGCTTGGGATCTGCAATGCTTACAAGGTCCACTCCTTTGGCTGGATGCTAAGAGAAAGTCCTAGACTCATTCTTTCAGTGGAAAGTAGTTCCCTTAAGTCTGGGATCTAAAAAGCTATTCAAATTGGCTCTCTGGACATTGAGCAGTTTTTTCCTCTTAAACCATAGAGTGTAATAAAGGGTAATGTAGGGAAGTGCTGCCTGTCTCAAGCTGAAGATGGTACTTGATGGCAATAATAATAATAGCTTTTATATAGCACTTCAAAGTTTACAAAGTGCTTTACAAATATGATCTCATTTTATCCTCTCCACAACCCTAAGGGGTAAATGCTATCACCCCATTTTACAGATGAGGAAACTGAGGTTTCACGGTGGTTAAATGATTTGTCCAGGGTCATGCAACTAGGAAGTGTCTGAATTTGAATTTAGGTCTTCTTGATACAAATCCAGGCTTTCTTTCCTCAGACAGTTCTTCAAACAGAAAGATTCTCCTCCTCCAATTAGTTCCCATTATCAGAGTTTTACTCCAGTCAGACCATCTCCCCTGTCTCTAGTCAGCTGGTCTCAGCTAGGCTCTCCTGTTGATTTCTCAGCTCCATTGACTTCTGTGTTCTTATGGTGTCTCAGCTTCTGAAAGAGGATTCCTTATTAGCTTTTTGTTATTAGCAAATTCTCTGGCTTCTCAATGACTCATCTCCCTCAAATAAGAAACTCTAACTTAGGCTGAGAAACTCCAAATCCACAATTCTGTCAGAAATGACAAAAATAGTCAATATATAATTGTCTCACAGACCCCATACAGTTCTTTGATTCATAGTTTTCCAGCAATAAATTTCCAAGTCCTAAACAATGATATGTAAATTGGCTTCTGGGAAACAACATGCTGCAACCAAATTTGCCATCAGTGACTAATTTCTACTTGGAGGGGCTGTTTTCACTCAGGACCTCTCAGAACTGTCTGTCTTTCCTTGGCATTTTTATTTGAGAAGTCATTTGTCTCTCAGGTTGCTTCAGAATCATTTGTGTTTCTCCCAAGAAGTTTGTTTCTGTGTTTCCCACAGAAAAAAAAAATGTCATTTTCCTGCCCCTTTCAGTAATTAAAATGTCCATATGAGAAAGGGAGGTGCTACTTAGCATATATGTTTTCTAAATCAATTACAGTGTTGGTTCAGGCCTCACTCCCACCCCAGATTGCAGTCTGAGGGAATCCTCCAATACAGTTCATACCTCATATCCAGTTAGGGTTCTCACCTTCACCCTGGCTTTAGTTTGACTCAAAAAGTAAAACACATTTACTTTCTTGTTTAGGTAGATTTTTTTGTAACAACAATTTTTTTTTTTAAAAACAGTAGCGTGGTATTAAGACACCCAACTTACTCTGCCTTCCCCCAACCACCACATACCCCCTACATATACCCCAAGCTGCTTACTGCTCTGGTTGTATGAGTGAAAGCAGCAAGCATTTGGCAGCCCAGCAGCAGTGGCTCTTCCCAAGGAAGCTGCTAGGATAGTCGTATGGATTCCTTCTAAAGGAACCAAGGGTCCCAGAAGCTATTGGAAAATAAAGACTCCCATCTCTTCTTCCCTCCAATGTCATGGTCATAGGAAGGAGAAAAGGCTTACCCCACAACCTGAGTTGTAACCACACTCTCACTCTGGTAGATGCACCTGACAACTATAAAGTGTCCAGACTCCAAAGATTCCTAAAGTTCCATCAACATCCTCTGGTCCTACCCCATGACCTGAGGTCCCATGAAGTCTCACTGAAAGCTTATTCTCTGGGTGCCACCAGTAACCATGAGTTACGTACCCCAGCAACATACAGCTGGCAACAGTAGAGCAGAAAAGGAGTGGGCAGTTTTCAGAACACTGGTGTACAGCATCATATTTACTCATCTGGGTCAGAAGGCAACATTTAAGTCCATCATAAATAAAATGCAAGCGAAGCTTAGAAAGATGCAGAATTCTTAGCTCAGTGAGAAGGCAGACGACATTCTGATTACACTGATACTAACAATCTAAAACACTTTTATGATGCCCTGAAGACTATTCATGGGCCAAAGAACTATGGCACATCTCAATTACTCAGCACTAATGGAGCCACATTGACTGGTAATAAAGACATGCATGATCCTGGAGAAATGGATTGAACACGTCCTCGGTGTTCTCAACAGACCATCATCAACCAGTGCTGAAACCATTGACCATATACCTCAGATAGAAGTCAATCCCTCTCTAGCTGAACTTCCAACTGAAGAAAAGATATCAAACACCATTTGGCTCCTCTTATGTGGCTAAGTGTCCGATACTGATTCTGCTCCAGCTGAGATGTACAAAGTAAATTTACAAAGTAAAAAACAGAATACTGTTCATCCAAAAGCTGACAAATCTTCTAAGTTATATGGAAGAGGAAGTCATGCCCCAGGAGTTCAAGGATGCCTCCATTTCTACAAAGGAGAATGAAATAAGTTATCCTGTGAAAATCACAAGGGGGGTCCCTCTCTTGGTCATTATGGACAAGATTCTTGCGGTGGTCCTCCTAAATAGGCTAGTTCTTCACTTGGAAGGTGGTCATCTACCCAAGAGCCAGTGTGACTTCAGAAAGGGCCAAGCAATGGCTAATATGGTGTTTGCTGCCCAACAATTCTAGGAGAAATAAATTCCAGAAGCAGAACAGAGGTCTGTATACAATGTTCATCTATCTGACCAAAATCTAGTCATGAGGACTTGTGAAAGATCATGGCAAATTTTGATTGTGCAAAGTTCATGAGTATTGTACACAAGTTCCATGACAGCACGCTTGCACAAGTTCAGGATAATGGACGATGCTCTCAGGCTTTCCTAGTCACCAATGGAATGAAGCAGGGCTATGTGCTTGCTCCAGTGCTTTTTAGCATGATGTTGGATGCCTTCAGCAAGGATGAAAATGGCATCAAGGTCAGCTACTGTAGTGACAGTAAATAAGTTAACTTGAAAAGGCTAAAAACCAAGACTAAAGCGGAGGGAGAGTTGGTACATGGCCTTTTATTCTCAGATGTTTGTGCATTCAGTGCAGCCTCTTAGGCTGGGATGTCATAGAGTATGAATCAGTTCTCTTCTGTTTATTCTCATCTTAAGTTGACAATTAACACCAAGAAAAGGGAGGTTCTCCACCAGCCAGCATCACACTATCATACATGGAACCAACAATTACAACAAACGGAGAAATTTTGAATGCTATTGACTAGTTCATTTACCTTGGCAGTTTACTTTCCAGGGATGTACACATAGATAATGAGGCTGACATATGAATTGCCAGATCTAGCTCAGTGTTTGGGAGGCTCCAAAAAAAGTGTGAGAGAGAAGAGGTATAAGGTTGTACACAAAACTGAAGGTCTACAGAGCAATTGTGCTGACCTCATTGTTGTATGACTGTGAAACCTGGACAGTCTACCAGGGCCATGCCAGGAAATGGAGTCACTTCCATTGCATTGTCTTAGGAAGATTCTGAAGATCACCTGGCAGGATAAGGTATCAGACACTGAGGTCCTTTCTCGAGCTGAACTGCCAAGCATTCAAACTCTGCTGCAGAGGGCACAACTCTGATGGGCTGGCCACATGGTTCAAATGCCAAATGTATGTTTGCCTAAAGGAATTTTTACAGAGAACTCACACAAAGTAAGTACTCATATGGAGGTGAGAAGAAGCAATATAAGAACACTCTCAATGTCTCTCTGAAGAATTTTGGAATCAATTATGAGACATGGGAGACCCTGGTATGGGACTGTTCAGAGTGACCCAGCATGATGCCCACATCAAAGAAGTCACTGCTCTCTATGAGCAAAGCAGAATTGCAGTAGCTCAAAAGAAACACGAGATGCACTAATTTAGAGTTATCTCCACTCCAAATGTTCATATGGATTATTTGTGTCTGACCTATAGTAGAGCATTCTGAGCTTGTATTGGATCAACCACAGTCAAAAACACTGTACCTTGACTCCAATATAGTGATATCATTTTGGTCTTCTTTGAGAATGAAGGACAACAACCACCTCCAGCAGCTCTTATCTATTGGTTTCAAAGTGCCCACATAAAGAAACTGAGGCCCAGAATGGTTATGAAATTTGCCAATGGCCACAGCTTAAAAGTATAAGAAGTGGGATTTGAACCCAAGTTCTCCTGACTGCATATCCAGGTCTATCCACGATGACCAGGCCCCCTTCTCATTTCCAGGATATGTGATGAGGAATACATATTTTATCATGGCTTGCACTGAGGGTGTGAAACTGTCATCAACAAATGACTGCTACCCATGACCAAAGAGCAGGCTGATGTCCCACCTGGAAGGGAAAGTGCAGGGACTTGAAAAATGCCTCTCCATACTCTAGATTATGATGGGCAATGAAAGTTTGCTTTAAAAGTGGATTTCAGATTCAGGGTGAAAAGAGAAAGGAAGGATTTGAAGTGGCAGAAGAGAATTATGACTGATGGCGGGAGTTTGGAGAATGAACAAATGTCACCCAGAGGAAAGACGGAAGGAGGAGAAGAAGCACTGGATGCCTGGTGCGAACTTTGAAGTTCTTCTTGAGGCCGAAAGAGCTGGAAGCCCCACAGAGGAAGCAGTCCCTGAGAAAGTATGTCTATCTACCTACCAGTTCATTCAGGTGAGAGAGCACCCAGGCAGAGTCAAAGAAAGAGGAGGAGAATAGTGAGTATATGATACCCTGCTGAGTGGTCCAGGTGTAGCTTAGTGTTTGGGAGTAGCCTGGTGATCATTGCAATAGACAGATGTCTCTCTGGGGTACATATCCAAGATGTGACAGAGGAGCTCCAGGTTTTTTTCACTATCCACTTCAGGGAATTCTTGTTGCCACAAAAGATACTTGTAGGTGATGCCTGAAAAGCAACATCAGAAATTGCCAAGTCTTGGACAAACTTGGGCACAGGTGGTGTTTTCATCACAGCTGCCCACAGCAGGCAAGGGATAGAAAGGAGAAAAACTAATTTTGGGAAGTGAAACATGTATTAAGATGGTGTCTGTGAATGACTTCTGGACCACAACTTAAAATCTGGGAATGGTAGACTTCTAGTCACAGGCAGAACATACTTCCACAAGGAATAGAAACATTATATCTACCTGATGCTTTGCAACTCTAACCACAAGGACCTCAAATCAAAAAGGAAAGGAGAGTTTAGAGACACCCACCAAACTAGATCCTAGGAAGAGTGGCTACAATGTATAAAGTTGAGACACTGTATACAGAGAGATATACACAGAGAATAAGTCAGGGGAGACAGTATCAAAAAAAAGGAGCCAGTAAGAAAAGCCTAGAAAGTCAACCAAATATAAACACTTAGAAGTACAAACAACCTGCATCACAAAAAAAAGAAAAAGGATCCACACGTACAAAAATACCTTTAGCAGCTGTTTTTGCGGCGACCGAGAACTGGAAATGAGGGGATGCCCATCCATTAGGGAATGGCTGAACAAGCTGTGGTATATGAATGTAATGGAATACTATTGTGCTATAAGAAATGAGCAGGTGGATTTCAGAAAGACCAGGAGAGACTTATATGAACTGATGCTGAGTGAAGGGAGCAGAACCAGGAGAACATCATACGCAGTAACAGCCACAATGTGCAACGACCAGCTATGATAGACTTAGCTCTTCTCAGCAATTCAATGATCCAAGACAATTCCAAAAGACTCATGACGGAAAATGTGATCCACATCCAGAGAAAGAATCTGAGTGCAGACTGAAACATACTATTTTTACTTCATTTGTGTGTGTGTGTGTGTGTGTTTCCTTTCAGTTTATTTCTTCTTTCACAACTATGACTAATATGGAAATGTTTTACATGCTTGCCACATATATGACCTATATCAAATTGCTTATTGTTTTAGGAAGAGGGGAAGGAGAAAAATTTGGAACTCAAAAATTTGAAAAAATGAATACCAAAAATTGTCTTTCCCTATAATTGGAAAAAATAAAATAGGAAAAGAAGAAGAGGAGGAATAAGAAGAGGAAGAGGAAGGAAGATAAGAAGAGGGAGAAGGAGAAGAAAAAGGAGGAGGAGGAGGAGAAGCCCAATGATGACAAGCTTAAGCAAGGAAGTACAGCTGACCCTGTAGAATTCACTCACCTTTGCTGGGGTAAGAACGATTCCTGAAAAAGGGCTCTGGAAGGCGGTGTCTTATTCAAAAGAAAGCGTAGACCAGAGAAGTGGGACCAGGGGGATAAGGTTATGTGTTAAGTACACTCTTGTGGATGTAACACCCACCGCACCCCCAAGGAACTGTGTGGAGCTCTTCTGACACGACTCCTGTTGAAGGGTTTCACACTTTGGCCAGTCCTTTGCTCCTCTCCCCTTCATGGTTATTATAGCAAGATCAGGAGGCCATAGCAAAGTTACTTCAGGAAGGATCAGCCACTGATCCAAGAAGAGCCACCATCAACTCAGGGAACGTAAAAGCAAGAGACTGTACTCTCTCTGGCTTTCACTCCTACTCATTTACCCTCCAGAACAGATGGCAACTCTCTTGTTTTCTCCTCCCCTCCCTTCTCTTCTCCTCTCCTCTCCTCCCCTCCTCTCTTTCCCCTTCCCCTCCCCTCTCCTCTTCCCCTCTCTTCTCCTCTTCTCCCCTCCCTTCTCCTCTTCCCCTCTCTTCTCCTCTCCTCCTTTCCCCTCCCCTCCCCTCTCCTCCCTTCTCCTCTCTCTCTCTTCCTCCACTGTCCTCCCCTCCTCTCTTTCCCCCTCCCCTCCCCTTCTCTCCCTTCCTTTTTTTCTGTCTCTGTCTACCTTTGATTTCCTATGAGGGAGAAGCAACAGGAGAGAACACTCCACTCCACCACCCTAGTAGACATAGCCACTACTCCCCCACAGCAGCTAGCAGGGTTATCCTAGGTGAGCCTGGACTTGTACTTTGGGCCACTGGCTAACTTTTCTGCTTTGAGTTGGTTTTTTTTTTTTTATTTGAGTATAAGTAACTAAATCTTGTGATGAATCAAATGTAACCACGTGAGCCTTGAATGTGAATGTGAATTCAAGAGGAAAAGACCTCCTGAATCCCCCAGTCAGTGCTGGCTGCACTACAGAGGTACCCCCTATAGCTCCTATATGCTTTTTTGAAGAAGATGCCCACTGGCAGGAGGAGGAGCCTAGCTCCTGGCCTGGCTTCCCAGAGAGCAAGGACCTAGAGGAACTTGTTTGGACAGTACAGAGCTGAGGTGAAGGTAAAATATAGCTGCCTCAAAAAATTTCTCTTGTTCTGATTTTTTTTAACTTTACCAGGAGAAAAATAATAATAGGTACAAATTAGTCATGGTGAAGGAGGTTTTGTTTATTTTGTTTGCGATGTATATGTAACCAGTCCCACTGGTTCGGGGCTCTCCCCTCATTGGTGGAGTCTCTGCCCTGCCCTGTGTGAGGGGTTCTGGCTTCCAGCTTCAAGAGGGAAAGATGGACAAGGCCAACCCCACTTCAGGCTATTGAAGGAAAAGACTCTAGGAAGACATGACAGGATCAGGCAGTTCCAATGCCCACACTGTATCCCTATCCCCAGCATGCTACACTACAGACTTTGGGAAATTCCCCCTTGGGTGTGATCTAGGACTTTCCTGCTCAACCTGAGTCATCTCACTCCCAGTGGGAGAGCTCCTTCACTCTGTAGTGTCTGCTATATTTTCTCTTATTTATAATTTCTCTGATTTCTGTTTTGCTACCGATTTGCATAAATAGATTTTCTTTGATAATTGCTATGTGTTCATTATGGAACTGGTATTTGGAGGGGAAGGGGTCAAGCCTTAGGTAGAAAGCTAAGAGTTCTCCTGCTTTCCCCAGTAATGAAAGTGATCCAAGTTATCTTGAACCTGATCATAGCCTCTAGAATAATCATTTCTAAGGGGAAAGATCTCATTCTAGCCCAATATCCCCTCTTTCTGAGGAGAAGAGAGCAGAGCAGCTTCTGATTCTAACTTCCTGCTTCCTTTCCTGGCAGGAATTGGTCTCCCTTGGAGAAAGATGAGGGTAGAAGAGGTTAGAGATACCTATTATGTCTCTCTTTGAGCCACACAATGACACCCCCATGCTATATATGGGGAACTGTCCTTGTTACACATGGCTCCTTGCTGTACATGCTTGAGAGTTCATGTGTATATGTGTGTGTTAGCATTTCTTTTGGATGGAGGAAATAAATAGCTGCTCTATGCCTGTCATATTGTACATGAGCACCTTTGTGCGTTCCCTTTTTTAAGAGATTGTAGATATAAACCAAATCTAATCTTTAAGTGATTTTCTCTGGACTGGAGGGGTAGAGTCGGAGAATGAAAGACAAAGATCCTGACTTTTCTCTTTAGGGACCACACTCTCCCAGGACTGAACCTGGTCCATGTTTGAATGGATTCAGAGATGAAAAGGGTCCTTAGTAAGACAGGGACAGGCAAAAACCATGGCTTGTTATTCCAAGAAGTAACTTGTAGTCTGAGAAAAAACAGGTAGGAAACAGGTTCTGGAAAAGTAGACCCAAGGACAGTGTTGAGAAAATCAAATAAGCTAGGAGGAGACCCTCCCCCCCAGATTTAGATGATATGAGAAAAGGAAGGAGCTAGTCTTACCTCTCGTATAGACACGACTCCGATCTTGCTTGCATCTAGGGTTGGATCCAAGCCTAGAAGACATTTTCATGGTGTCAGGCAGAAAGTGCCAATGTCTTAAAGTTGCCTTTTACAAGATGAAGTGCATGACTCCTGTACCCCTGTGTGGGTTGTGAACAAATAGACTTAGGACCTTTCTCAGAACTTCAATCTCTTCTAGGATCCCAAATAAGGCTAGGATATCAGGAAAACTTCAGAATGAGAAAGATATGTTTCAGTCAGGCCCAAGCATGGGCTGGAAAGGGGAACTAGAATTAGGGCAAGAAATCAACCACTCACTCACTCACTCATTCACTCACTCAGACCAGTTGAAGATTGGTAAAGAAATGAAAATTCCTATTTGTCTCTAGATAACTCAGGTGTTTGCAACTAGGTCTGTATCTCAAATGAGACAAAGAACAAAAAGGAAAAGGACTGATATGTGCAAAAATATTTATAGTAGCTCTTTTCTGGGGGCATAGAATTAGAAGTTGAGGCGATGCTCATCAACTGGGGAATGGCCGGACAAGATGTGGTATGTGATTATGAAGGAATACTATTGTGCTGTAAGAAATGATGAGCAGGACACTCTCAGAGAAATTTGGACTTGCATGGAGTGATGCAAAGTGAAATCTGCTGTGTACAAAGCAACAGTAATATTGCGTGATGATCAGCCATAAATGACTTAGCTGTTCTTAGCAATACACCAATCCAAGATAACTCTGAAGGACTTATGAAGAAAAATGCCACCCATCCCCAAAGAAAGAACTGATGGTGCCTGAATACGGATTGAAACAGACTTTTTCCTTTTTTTTTTAGGTTTTTTTTTCTGGTCTTTGTTTCCTTTCACAACATAACTATTATGGAAATGTTTTGCATGACTACACATGTATAAAAAATATCTAAACAAATTCCTTGCCTTCTCAATGGGGGTGGGGTGGGGGTGGGAATGGAGAGAATTTGGAACTCAAAGTTTTAAAAACGAATGTTAAAAATTGTTTTTACGTGGAACTGGAGGAAAATTCCAGAGCCCTATCATCTGCATGTCAACAAAACCAACTAGCCCAAATGGAATGTTCTCATTGCCACTTTCCCTCTTTATTCTGGGGTGAGGCATTAGCAGGCAGCTTTCCAACACAGAACCAACCACTTTAATCCTGGGTAAGAGGCAATACATCTTCCTTCCAACACAGAAGGAGCCCAAGGATCCCTGAAGAGGGAGCTAGGTAGCTCAGTGAGTAGAGCACTGTACCTGGAATTTAGGAAGACTCATCTTCTCCACTTCAAATCCAACCTCAGGCTCTTACTAACTTTGACCCTGGGCAAATCACTTAACCTCAGTTTACCTCAGTCTACTGCAGAAGGAAATGGCAAGCCACTCTCGTATTTTTGCCAAGAAAATCCCATGGACAGTATTGGCAAGCTATGTTCCAAGGGGTCACAAAGAGTCAACATGACTAAACAACAGCCACAGATTTTGGGGGGTTGTTTTGCAGGTCTAACCACCAGGGAAGACTGTGAGGGCAATTGCTTGACAACCTCTAGACTTTGCTAATTTCTGCCTAAATAAAGCTGATACCTCTGTAGTCTGAGTCACCCAGTTTAGACCAAAGGCCCCTGTGGAAAGGCCTTGCTTCCTGCTCCCTGTCCAGCTCTTTTCTCAATCTCCCATGCTTGTTTCTTGGCTCATAGTCCCCCAAGGGACATCTCTATTAGTCATGCATATTTTTGCAAGACTCACATAAAAAAGGCCACTCCATCTTTATTTAGTCCTGCCCTTAGCCTTGGTTAGCTGAATGTTCCTAGCTTTCATTGTTCAGTCATGTCCCACTCTTCACGGCCCCATTTGGGATTTTCTTGGCAAAGATGTTGGGAGGGATTTGCCATTTCTCTCTCCAGCTCATTTTACAGATAAGGAAACTGGGGTTAAGTGACTTGCCCAGAGTCACACAGCTTGTAAGTGTCAGGCTGAATTTGAACTTGGAAAGATGAGTCTTCCTGATTCCAGGTTCAGAACTTTATCCAGTATGGCGCCACCTAGCTGCCTGTCTCCCCAAAATGAGTGCCCAGGAAATCTTCCCTCTATGGCTAAAAGGCTAGATTCCTGGATCTTGCTGCTAGTGAATTCTAAATCCCTGCTCCTACACATAGTATTTGGGATAAATGAATGTTATTCAGCAACGACACTCTCAGACTTGATGGATACAACTCCACTTTTGCCATATGTTTTTGCAAGAAGTTGGCAAACTTCTGGGGAGTGGGAGGCGGGGTGAAGAAACTGTGTATTGGTCAAATGTACCTTTCCCCCACGAGAGTCTGCTTTGCTGCTTGATGATCTGTCTCCTCAAAATAAAAGAGAAAGGAGGCAGACAGTCTGACAGACAAATACATACAGACAGATACAGGCAAAAAACAGACATAGAAAGGAGAGAGACAGAGGGGAGAGGAGATAAGAAAATGAGGCCAGGATAGGAGAGGGAAGGAAAGGACAGCAGATTATTCTTCCTAAAAGAGTTCATTCCTTTAAATGCTGTCAGCCAGAAATTCTCTGGGTCCTTTGGAAGTCTCACCAGAGCATACCCATATTTCTTGGGGACATCAGTTGTCTTCAAACAAGGGTCATATTAGTTAAGGTGACTCCCTAATCAATCCTGTTTATATGTGTACCTGTCCTATTTCTCAGTAGAAAACAAGCTCCCTGAGGGCAGGAACAGTTGCATTTTTGCCTTCTTTTCGTCAGTGATTGTCACATCGCTCAATACATAGTGGCAGCTATATCAATACTGGTGAACCATAGATCATGGGCATAGATCACTGCCCATGACTTTAGGCTGATAATCTCTGGTTCTCTCTGCCTCAATCTCCTGATCTTTAGTAAAATGGTAATATTCAACATTCTGTACTAGAACACTGATCAAGGACTGTCATCCTCATCATTAATAGTCATTTATCAAGAACCTATTGTGCTTATGGGGGATTTAGACAAAGAAGTCTGAGATTCAGTCGGCAACAGGGCTTTACTGACTGGTTGGGAAGACAGGGCAGACACATAAGGACAATCACAATAGCTGATGATCCTGGATCTGTGTGACCTTCATTCACTTTGAGCCTCAGTTTCTTTACCTGTTCAAAGAGGACAATGATAACTGTACTATCTATTTCACAGGGCTCTAGGAGAATCAGGAGAAAGTGGTATCATGAGAACCCAGAGAGGAAAGAACTTCCAGGAGAAAAGGGTTCACATGAGTTATCAGCTCTGTTTCCTCTAGGGACTCAGTGAGAACTATGAACCCGAAGGAAGAAAATGCTGAGAAAATTGAGTCAATTTGGGAAAGTGTGGCACAACAGAAATAAAAGTCACGCTGGAGTCATCACCTGGATGATGAGGAGAGCGCTGAAATTGTATTCAGCGACTTGCAAAGCATTTTATACATGTATACTTTCTTATTTGGTGCCCCTCTGCTGCCAACCTCCTGGGCACCTTAGACAAATCCCTTCCCTCTTGTGGGCCTCAGTTTCCCCATCTGTAAAATGGGAGTTGGACTAGATGGTCTCTGAGGTCCTTTGAGTTCATCATCTATTTTCCCATGATATCATAATTTAAACTCCATGGCCCTCACTTTTCCCCTCTCGGAAATGAGAAGGGTGGTCCCCATGGCCTCTGTGGGCCTTTCCAGCTCTGGGTCTCAGACATGGGGAAAGATGGAGGTTACTGGCAGCTCAGCTCTGGTGACTTTTTTTTTGTTGTTCTGCTCTCTGTGACACTGGGGCAAGTAGAGATTTATGTGCACAGGATTTCAGAGGCCAAGGGTCTAGCCCCTTCATTTACCAGAAGAGGAAATTGAGGCTCACAGAGTTGGCCCTGGTTACACTGACAATAAGCGACAGAGACAGGATTCAAACCCAGGTCCTCTAATGCCAGGTACCACCCTGCCTCTCAAGTCATTTCATCTGTCTAAGCCTCAGTTTTCCTGTTTGTGAAATGGGGTGGGGGCATATTGACCTTAAAGACTCAGCTCACATTCCACCTTCTTCATGAAGTCTTGTTTGTTCCCCACTCCCACTCCCACCCCCCAGAACTGCCCTGTGTTTACCAGTCCACCTGTGATCTTTCCCAAGAAAATGCAAACCCTTCCCCAGATGCATCCTCTGATCCTCCTTCAGGACTCGGGGTGTGTGAATAGTAGTCGTGGTGGCAGGGGTCCTCTGTAGTTGGCAGAATTCTTGCCACAAGGACAGGGAGCCCTCATTAGGCTCACTACAGCCATTGTAGTTAAGAAGCCCTGAACTCCAGGCAGAAGCACTGGGGCCCTAGTCCTTGGTCTAGCTTTGCCACAAGGCACTGGGTATCCTTGGGTGAAGCCCTTCCACTCTCTGGGCCCCAGCTTCCTCACTGGTAAGATGAGGGCCTGGGCCACCCGTGAGCTCTGCTCTAGGAAGGGTCCTGCCACGGAAGGCTTGCCCAGGGGCAGGGAGGGGGGATGGCAGGGAAACGGGACTCCAATTGAGAGGCTGGGCAGACCAGCTCCGTGAGAGTGGGGGAGCTAGCGTTGCATCCTGGGGAAGGCAAAGCTCAGGCGAAGAGGAGAAGAATGCCTCCAGGGATGGACTGAGTGATCGCGGCAACGATGGGAAGGGAGTGGTGCGTCCCAGTTTCACCTCAAGGTTGAAGGGTGGGTGGGGATCCAGGCTTCTAGGGTTCAGTGTCCCTGGGGCCTCAAAAGCATAGGGGAAGAGGGAGGGAGAGGGAGGAGGCGAACCCGGCCCAGGGAGCCCTAGGGCTGGCTAACCTCCCAGCTGCGCTGCGGCAGGAGGAGATGGGAGGGGGAGGGGGAAAGGAGGGTCCGGGAAAGGAGGAGGGGAGGAGGAGGGGCCGGAAGGGACCACGAGCCACGCCTGCCTCTTGGCTGGGGTCTCCCCAGAGAATGGGGGCAGAGGCGTGGCTAGGCATCAGTCCGGGAGAGGGAGGAGGGAGGGCTAGCGGGAGCGCTGCGGGGACAGAGAAAGACAGAGACAGAGAGGGAGAGGGAGAGGGGCGAGGGAGTCCGAGCCAGCCCCGCGGGAGAGCAGCTGCAGCCCTGGAGAGTGAGCGGGCGGGTGGGCAGAGCACCAGGTGATGGGGATGCGATTGGGGATGGAGACGGGAAAGGGGATGGAGAGGGGAATGGGAATGGAGAGGGGATTGGAGATGGAGAAGGGATTGGAGATGAGACAGGTTTGGGAGGGCTCGGGAGGCAGGCAGGGCAGGTCAAGCGCGGACCTGGGAGCGGCCGGCCCCGGGACTCCCCCACCGCACCTCACACCGGGAGGCTCCTCAGCTCTTGGATCTCCTGGCTGCTGAGAGAGGGCGGGCGTCCACACTGTGTCCCGTCCTTGAGTCCCCCCATCAGCTCTGCTGTGCTGTGCGCCGGGAGCATGGCCAGGGCCACCGTTCTACCGGAATCCCAGACTTGATTCGCACCCCACCCCCGCTTCCCAACTCCGGCAACCCCCAAAGCAACAATGAATGAAGCAACCCCTCCCTTTTTTCTTCCCCGCTTCCCCTTCCCTTCTGGGGCTTTTATCCTCCTCTGAAGGGACTAGAAGAGTCCCAGAGGGACCGAGCCTCAGTTTCAGGACACCAGTCCTTTCTTCCCTCCCTCCGGCCCCAGGCAGGTCTGGCCAATAGTCTGCAGCCCTTTTAAACGGTCTCCTACTTGCACTTCCAACAGCTGGCGGCCGCTTGGAAACCCTGAGGGCCCTGGGCAGGTACCGGGCAGGGCGGGGTAAGAGACTTGAGGATATTGTAGGGACACCCCACCACCACCACCCCCCCCCCCCGTTGCCCATCTGGCCTTCCCTCCCCTTTTCCCTCTGGCTAATCATTAACCCTGTGGTCCCTGGTTACGAGGATATGCCTCCCAAGGTAATGGTGGGAGAGCAGGTAAGCAGATGTTTTTCACCTGTCAGCTGTTGCCTGGGTCCCTTCAACCTACTGAGATCCAGGAAACACCTCATTTCCACACAGTCTAGCAACTTTTCCTAAGGTCTGGCTCCCATCCAACTCCAGGGACAGCTTCCCCACCATAAACCCCACTGGACCCCTAGTCTCTCCTGTGTCTAGAGACTGTCCCTCATGGCTGCTTCACTCCTCCCTTCCTCCACAGCTGAGCCAGACTAGGCCAAGAGGAAGGGAGGGCCACCATGCCTGGTCTGTATTGCCCATCAACCTGGACTCCTCTGCCCCTCAAGGACTCCTGGGTCCGGGCTTGTGTCAATGGCCCTTGCTTGGGTCTCAATGCCCGCCTCACTTACCACAACCCAGCACCAGAACCTGTGGAAGGTGAGACAAAGGTGTGATGGCCAGAAACCTGAGACACGTGGGGATGGAAAATACACTGGACTTGTACTGTGCCAGGGGAGCAGGGCAAATGGATATGAGTCAGCCCTCCATTTGCAATCTCCTAACCACTACAGGGGTGTTTGTATATCCATTGGCTGAGGCAGAGGCTGAAGTGGTGTCTGGCTTCGAGGCAGAAGCATCGGGAAGGCGGGTCTCCTTCCAGTTGCAAAGCCGACACAGAAGCCCCAGTGAGCCCTGCTGCCGGGAGCTACGTCCAGAGGCTGGCCTGCCCCGGCGTTGTGCCCAGGGTGAGGGGGGAAAAGTGGGAGAAGGAAAAAACAGAGACAGGGACATACACACAGAAGTGGATGGATACAGGTGCATGTAGACAGAGTTGGATACACAGATCAGATCCAGGTACAGAGAGAAACACACAATGATGGAGATGTGCACAGACCTAGGATCGCAGTTCAGAAGCCCAGAGAACACTGAGATATAGGATATTTTCCTATTTTCCTCATCTGTAAAATAGTGTGGTTGGATTAGATGATCAGGCAAGGCCCTTCCAATTCTGAATCCTGTGCCCTGGGGCCTCCAGGGATGGGGGCACCTAGCTGGTGACAGCTCTTCCTCCCTCTGTCCTGCCTCCTGGGTCCCAGGGTCAGCCCCTGTGGCCCTGCCAGTCAGCTGCATTGGGGCACTGAATTTCTTTTGTAAAGGAATAAGGTTGTGGGACACAGTAGGGATAGTCTGAGGCAGCTGGGGGATTTAGGGTCTAAGCCCAGCTCTGTCACTGTTCCTGTGAGGATGGGGGAGGATGGTAAAGGAGCCTTAGAGGAAACACAACCGAAGTGACTGTGTGGGCCAGGGCCAGGGCTGGAGTTTCTGAGGCAGCTGGGGCCTGCTAGGTTGGCTACCCTCTCTCTTACCCTCTATGATCAGCAAACAGCTTCCCCAAGCATTCCCTTCTAAGTGTTTCCACTTTCTCCAGAGCCACCCACTAGTAGCCTACAGTCCCAGGGTATTCCTTTATTATCCCTGAGCCTGGCCCTCCCCAGCCTCTACCTGCTGCTGACTTTCACCCTGAGGGGCACTCACCTCTGACCCCACTATCCCAGGTCATTTGGTTCTCCACCCAGCCCAGGCCCGCTCCACACTGGTGCTGCCCACAGGCCTCATCGCCCCCGAAGGGACAATTACGGTGTCACTGAGGAGCAGCAGAGAGCTTCACACGAGGCCAGACGGGGCAATCCGTGTGGCCTTACCCTCCATCCTCACCCCCCTGGCCCAGTCCAGCCCAGCCAGACCCTCTGGGCTCTGTGACGACAGGTTGGGCCTATGGTGATTCTCCCTCTCTCCTTGCCTGGGCATCTCTGGGCCTCCCTGGGGTGAGGAGCAGTCAGCTGAGAGAGGGCAGGCATTGTGACAAAAAGGGGTACAGCCAGAGGGAGCAGAGAAGCACAGGAGGGGGATTGGAGGGGGGGGGCTTGAGAGAAGCTGACTCCTATGGGTATTGCCTGGCTCCTTGGGGTTGGGACAGTGGGTGGAGGGTGGGAGGGAGTCATGCAGGGTTAAGAGTGATATGGCCTCTTCATCCCTTCCAGTCCTACCAGCTGCTTTGGGGTGGGCACTCCTGAGGATGAGGGGCCTGCCCTGCAAGACTTACCAGCCCCCAGGGACATGTTCTGTGGCCCTGCCCGGTGCCCAGGTCCATACACTTTTTCCTTTGAGATGCTGGTGACTGGACCATGCCTGTTGGCAGGTGAGTATTTCTTGCTGGGTATAGCCAGTTGGGAGCAACAGGCTCCCGGGCATCTGTTCTGCCCTGGGATGTCCCTAGAGTCAGGCAACCTGCCAGCCAGCCAGCTCTGTACTGTGGAAAGGTATGAGCTTGCAGGAAGCAAGCAAAACAGCAGAAAAGCCCTTCCTCCCTTGAGAAGCCCCACAAAATGGGAGTGAGCATTATTAAGTACCTACTGTATGCCAGGCAGGGTGCAAGGCACTGAGGATACAAAACCCAAAATGAAAGTCCCTGCCCTCAAGAACCTTCCATTCTATCAAGAGAGACAAGTAGGTATATTTGACGTGTCTGCACGTATGTATACATAGATATTTATATATAATATACATACAATTTGCAAAGTGCTTAGTGTATTTAATAAACTCCTCCTATGTACCAGGCATTGCTCTAAGCACTTTACAAATATTATCTCATTAGATATTGCCATCATCCCCATTTTATAGTTGAGGAAACTGAAAAAGATGGAGGTTAAGTGACTTGCCTAGGGTCTTACAGCTGTAAGAATTGGAGGGTGGACTTGAACTCTGGTCTCCTGGAATTCTGTCTGCTTCACTACCTAATCGCCCAAGTTGGGAAGGATAAGGAAAGGGCTAGGATGAGGTTTGTGAAATGAGTCTTGAAAACAAGAAGAAATTCTGACACAGGTGAGAGGGAAGAAGAGCACAGTAAAAATGGGGGCTGGAGCAGCCATTGTGTGAGGAAGAGACCAGAGAGTGCGAGGACATAATAGATATTAGATATTATAAATGTATATGAATTCTATTCTATTACATATAAGAAGACCAGAAGATGGGGTGAGGCCAGGTTTTGAAGGGTTCCAAATGCCAGAGGAGTCTATTTCTATTGGACCCTAAAGGTAACAGGGAGTTCAGTGAGTGGGGAGTGTCACAGTCAGAGGGGCAGATGAGTGTCTGGCAGCCAAAAGGAGGAACTGCCGTATGAATGGATGGACCAAGGAAGTAGTGGATGGACAAATGGACAGGACTAAAATTTTTGAGTGTTACAGAGTTCCTGGGAGGGTGCAGGGTGGCAGGAGACAGAGGCTGAGATCTGAGGAGGGCACTACTCCCTCCCCTCTGCTCTCTCTAGAATCCTTTTGCCCATGCTAATAGCCACAATGAGGTTTACCACTATCTCACAGTAAGTTCAAGAATTTTGCCAGACCCATCAGTTTGTCCCCCCGTGTCTCTTATACGATGTTGGGCAAGTCACTTGACCAGTGAGATGAGGACCTTGGACTAGTTTTTACTCTCTATCTGTGAACCTAAGAACTCTTGATCTGTTATCCTCTGCAGTTATCCAAACATTTCCTGAAAGTCAGCTCCTTGGGAGCAGGGCCTGGCATTACTTTTATCTTTATAACCCCAACACAGAACATAGAGGCTTAGATAGGGAAGATACATGAGAAAGTTGGGTTGGATCTGAATGCTTAATGAGTTGGGAAGAAATGGGTTCAAATCCACCCCCTTTGAGCCTCAATTTTCCCATCTGACCAATGGGGCTAATAATAAAAATATTAGTATTGACTCTCTAGCACTGTTATAAGAACCAAAGGAGACAGTGTATTTAAAGGGCTTTGAAAAGGTGTCATATTTGTAATGCTGCTCCTGTTTGGTTCTGCGGTAGGCACAGGGAGGGGTAGAAAGTTGCCCAACACCTTATCATAGTTTCAGGACAGCCCAGGGTTCCCAAAGGCTCTGACAGCTGAGCATAAAGTGGGGTGGGTCCCAGCAAGGAGAAGAGCTTTGAGTATGTGCCTCTTATCCCTTGCTGTACTGTACAACCTTCCAAATAGGCTCTGCCCCAGTACTGGTGGGACAGCTCATCACTCCAGTTATTCAAAGGAGGATGAACTATTTTTAGTCCCAGAACCAAAGGGCTTCATTTTGCATCAGTGAAGGGAGGCACATATGGCTACAACAATAATCTAGATTCTGGAAGTACATATTGAAAGCAAAGTAACACATGGTCCCTGCCCTCAGAGAGTTTACCAGTTGGCAGCCTGAGTGGGTGATGTGACTATCCTTTATCCTGGGCCTTCAAGTTCTCTGCATCCCCCACTGACTCACAGGGGGTTACATTTCCCCCTCTCCAGCAACCACTCCCTGCCCTCCCCTTTCCCCTTCTGTTCTTCAGGCCTGGAGAGTCCCTCCCATGCCCTCCGAGCAGATGCCCCACCTCATGCCAGCTCTGCAGCCACTATCTGCATTACCCTGGCTGAAGGGCACCCCTGTGACCGGGCCCTGGAAATCCTGCTGCACCCCAGTGGTGAGGGCTGGGAGGGGAGGATGGATGCTCACTGTATGGCTGCAGAGCCAGGCTTGGGGTGGGTCCCCGGGGTTCTCTTTCAAAATGAAACAGGGCTGAAGGAGGTGGGCAGGAAGAGACCAACAGCTCTCCTCCTAAACTCCATCCCCACTAGAGCCTCACCAACCACACCTGATGCTGGAGGCTGGTGGTCTGAGTGCGGCAGAGTATGAGGCCCGAGTGAGGAGTCGAAGGGACTTCCAGCGTCTCCTCCGAAAAGACAGTGATGGGGATAGACAGGTATGGGGGTGGGGTAGATCAGACACCCTGGGCAGGGGGAGAAGCTTAGGGAAGATCAGGCAACCTGGGGAGGTAGGAGTGGGTGGATCAGATACCCTGGTTCCTTTCATTCCTCAGAGATTGTAGTAAGCTGTGACTCCAATCTCAACATGTGAAATAAAGCTTACTTAAAAAAAAAATAGTCACAAAGGGGAGAAAGATAATATAGAACATGCCATTACTGGCCAAATCCCTAGAGGAGTAGAGAAATAGATCGCATTTATATACAGCATGCAGATCTAAGAAGCACATTAGAAACAGTATCTCATTTTCTCTGCCAATGTGAGGAAATTCCCATTTTACAGAAGAAACTGAGATCAGAGAGGAGGCAGTGATTTAGCCTGTGATCTTACCTGGGCTTTTCCTGCCAATGACACAGAATCAGATTTCTCCTGACTCTAGGAATCATAGATTGAGGACTGGGAGGGATCTTTGAGGTCATCTGATTAAACCTCCTCTACAAGTGAGAAAACTGAGGACTTGCCTCAGGTCACTCAGCTAATTAGTGTCTGAAGTGGGATTTGAACCCTGCCCCTTATGGTCCCAAATTCACAGCCCCATCTGCTGGTATTCCAATACCAGAAATAGCTCTTTCCTTCCTTCTCACTCTCAGGTCACAATCATTCTACAGCAACTAAATGGGGATGCCTCTTAATGATGCTGAGTGATTAATGACTAGACCCAGGAAAAGGACAAGAATATGCAAAGCCTTCTGGGAACTACTTAAAGGTCCCTGGGCACCCAATAGCTGCTCCCTGCTCCTTCAGAAGTGGCATGGAGTTCCTTGGTACCCCCATTCCTGAGGGGCCCTGGCCAGCTTCCTAGGGTGTGACTCAGTGAGGCTGTCTGGTGTCTAGGTGTGGTTCCTGCAGCGGCGTTTCCACAAGGACATCCTCCTGAACCCAGTGCTGGTGCTGAGCTTCTGCCCAGATCTGAGCTCAGGCTCCCTGGATCCTGGCTCAGCCACGAGGGAGTTTCTCTTCTTAGTGGACAGCCGAGGGGTCACTTACAAGGTGAGTGGGGATGGGGCTGAGAGCTGAAGCTGGGGGTAGGGAGAAGGCATGATGGGTCATAGCCTACCTTCCTGTCTCAGTTGAGGCAGCGAGATGCCCCCTGCTCCCATGGCAATGGTGGCGTGCAGGGCCCTCACTTCCCCCATTGCTCCCTCAGGAAGCCCTGCTCCTTGCAGTGAAGTCTCTCCCACCTCAGACACTCATCAACATTGCTACATTTGGCTCCTCTGTGCACCCGCTCTTCCCTGGCAGCCAACCCTGCAATGATGTGAGTTCCTTTCTCCTTCCTAGAATTGGATTCATTGCCTGAATCCTCCAAACAGGGAACCCCAGAGGCCCTTGTTCAGCTCTCCACTTGGGGTTGAGTAATTCATGCCTCTGATGCTGAGACCTTGAGCAACTATCCTTGTGCTCCGTTTTCTCACCTGTAAAATGAGGCTGGATTACTTAACTGGCCTGTGAGGTCCCTTCCAACTCTCAACATATGGAAATCGTCTACACCGCACCCCCCTCAGCAGTGACCTGCCCAAGCTCAGTGTGAAGTGAGGGCTTTAGCTTGGAGACACTGCCCCAGCCCCCCTCCTTCCTCTCTCTAGCATACCGTGCAACTCGCCTGTGAGGGCATCGAGGTGCTGCAGACAGGATGGGAAAAGCCCGATGTGCTGGCTGGGCTGCGTTGGGCCCTGGAGCAGCCAGGGCAGCGAGGCCACCCCCGACAACTGTTCCTGCTCACTGCCGCAGCTCCTGCAGCTTCCACCACCCACCACACTCTGGAGTTCATGAGACACCATGGGGGCATGGCCAGGTAAGAATCTTGGGCTGAGGACTCCTGAGCAGCCCACTGGGCTGGGGTCACTTGGGTCAGCCCCTCTATCCAACCTGCAGGTGCTTCTCCTTCGGGCTGGACCCTGCCTGCTGCCAGCTGCTCCGGGGTCTCTCTGCCCTCAGCCGGGGTCGTGCTTACTTTCTGAACCCTGGGGAGAGGTTGCAGCCTATGGTGAGCTTGAGGGGAGGGAGCCCACTCCTCACACGCACCCTACTTCCCTGCCTCAGCCATCACCTTCCCTTTGTTCACCCTTACTCCTGTGAACCTAGCCCTTGGTGGCTGACTTCCCCCAAGGGTCCTGGACCAGTGCAGGGCCACTATCCACACTTAATCAGTGACGCATTTTCCTTCCTGGATTCCTGCAGCTAGTCCGGGCACTTCGGATTGCCTTGGAGCCAGCCCTGAGTGACATTTCCGTGGACTGGTTTATGCCTGATACCGTAGAGGCGATGCTGACTCCCCGAGAGATCCCCACGCTCTACCCAGGGGACCGACTGATTGGCTACTGCTCCCTTTTCCGAGTGGAAGGCTTCAGGCCCCGACCACCTGTGGTAATCACCAGATCTGGGGCAGAGGGAAGATGGGAGAACCAGACCATATCCTACTAAATCACGATCTAGTGCCAAGATCTTGCTGGAGTGCCCAACTCAGGCAACTAGCATTTATTAAGCACCTACTATATGCCAAACAAAATCAAACAGTCCCTGTCCTCAAGGAGCTCATGCTTTCAAGGGAGCAAAAGACACCCAAGTGCTGGGCAAGGGTTATGATGTCCAGGCCAATGGCCTTCCAATGTTTCTATTAGTTTTTCTGTGCCTCAATCAGAGTGCAGCACTTCCATTATCCTAATCAATCCGTAAGCATTCTTTGGTACGGTGCCAGGTTGGGCTACACAGCATACAGCTTCTGCTGGTGAGGATGCTACCAATCTAACCACAGGAAACACATGTGTAAATGCAAATAGAGAAGGGTCCCTCAGCTCTTCGGTGGCTGGCCTTGACCTCCCTAACCTAGCATTCAAATCTCATTGCTTTAGAGGCTGGAAGAGACCTTCACACTTGCTCCTTTCTCAGGGTCAAGAGCACGGATGGAGGAGCTCAGGGGGCTCTGTCTTCCCATCTCCTGAAGAGCCATCTGCCACTAGCCATGGCACTGAGCCAACAGGGACCACAGATGCCCCGGAGACCAGCACGGCATCTGCTGGACATTCCAGCCACTATGGTCCTGGGGACTCAGAGAGGAGTGAGTGTGGGTGGGAAGGCCCTCCGGGGTTAGGGAAGGAGAAGCTGGGGGCCAACTCTTCCATACTCCCAGCAGATGCTGATCCCCCTACAGATCCAGTCACTGACCCTGGGCCAGATCCTCCATCAGACGCAGCAATCTGGCGGCGGATCTTTCATTCCTCCTACATTCGTGAGCAGTATGTCCTGACACGATGTTCCACCAGTCCAGAGCCAGGCCCTGGTTCCCCAGGCAGCAGTGAGTCCCCAGGATCGTGGGGCCCTGGCTCTCCTGAGAACAGTGTGCCCCCAGTTCTCCCTTCTCAGCAGGGCCATCGAAGCCTGGCTTGGGGAGACCCTGCTGCTGCCACCGCCACTAGTCACTCCTGCCCGCTGCCCCTGTCAGCCCCACTCATGGTGAGGCAGGGGCCAAGGTAGGGTAAGATGGAAGGCAGGGAAGGATCCCTCTGGCTTGGTGCCAAGCAGTCACCTCATCTTTTCCAGGCTCCACCCCTAGCCCTAGACACTCCAGGCCAGTTTCCCAAAACAGCTTTCACGGGGCGCAGTCTCTCAACTCCCCAGGGAGGAAAGGACTCTGTTCTTCACCCCCGAAGGAACAAGTCCCTGGGTGGACAGGTGGATAAACCAAGTCCAGAGCAAAGGCAACAGCTTCGCAGAAGTCTTGATGACTCAGGTAAGAAGTGGGGTGTGTGGGGATTCACCTGGACCCCTAAAAAGGGATCCAATAAGAGGGAAACTGACCAGGCTGAAATAAAGCATGGGACTGTCTTCCAAAGACCCCACCATGCTATTGGGGGACCTTGGGGAAGTCACTTCATCATCTTCCCAACCCTCAGTTGGCATGGGGATTTTAAATGTCCTCCGGCTCCAAATATCATGATCTCTCCTCTCCTTCCTTCACCCCCCATGTAGGAAACCTGCTTTCCCCGACACCCCTGGATTGGGACATGTTGGTGGAGCCCCCTTTCATGTTTGCCCCCTCACCATCTGCAGAAGAGGCTGCCCCCACGCCCACAGCCCCACCTCCTCCACCCCTTCCCCAACCCCCACGGTGCCATGTGGCAGTCCGGGCACTTCAGGATGGGCAGCCTGTGTGCTGGGAGGTGGGTGCTGGTTTGGAGCCATTCCTAGGGAGCCCAGAAGATTCTCTGCCACCATCTCCCGAGAGGGGAGACGCCTGGGACCAAACCCTTCACCGGCTGACGGCAGCCTCTGTGGTCAGGGACAATGAACAGCTGGCCCTGCAGGGGGCAGAGCCAGGTGGGCACAGGAGGGCCACTGTGGGTGGGAGAAGGCATCTTCCAGCCCTCTGACCTTCTACTTCTGTGCCCTGTAGGTCCCATCCGCCGTTTCCGGCTCAGAGCCCTGCAGACAAGCAAAGCCACCGCAGCCGCCTCCCTGTTCACCTACCCAGTAGCTGTAGATGCCATCACCCGTGAGGCCCTCCCTGTGGCACTCCAGATTCACAGAGCAGGTAGACCCTCCACGAGCTGTTTGCACTTGGCCCAGAGTGCCCCAGCCTGCACTACAGGGCTCTCCTGACTTTATCTCTCTACAGAGTCAGCACTGCCAGCCCCAATACCGGCCTCCTCTGCTGAAGCCCCTGGTCACCCTGAAGGTAATCCCCTGGTTAAGTGGGACGGCCAGCCTGGGTGGTGGGGCGGGATTGGTGGTTTATCTGTCCCTTCCTTACAGGGCTTGCAGACAATTCCTCAGCCAGCTCCCGGGACTCTGAGAACAGCGTCGGTTCAAGGTACAAGCAAGGGGGAAGTCCAAGCTGGGGGCCCCCAGACAGCAGGAGGGATACAGGTGGGGACCACTGCCTTTCCTTCCCCCAGGCTGAGTTGGAGAAGGTTCGGTTCAGGCCGAAGACTCTACACTCCAGAGCCTCACCAGGGCCTGGCGTGGGATGGTGATAAGAGCAGCAGTGGCCATGACTACCTCCCACTGGTGAGGGTACAGACAGGGATGGAAGGAATTTGGCAGGGGTGGGGCAGAGCCTGGCCTGCTCCTCACCTGAGCCTGCCCTGCCCCCCTCACAGGTGCGGCTACAGGAGGCTGCTGGCTCCTTCTGCCTGGACAACGCCTTCTGCATGGCAGTGCAGATCCCCCATGAGAGGCTGTGCAGGGCCTCACCCTTTCCGGCACACCGGGCCACCCTCAGCCCAGCCTCTGCCTCCTCACCATGGGCTCTCCTGGGCCCGAGCTCTGGGGATGGGGCGACAACTTCAGGCAGCCAGTCCCCCAGCACGGGCTCGGAGGGACCAGGCCAGGTGGACAGCGGGCATGGGTCTGACACGGAAGCCTCGGAAGGCACTGAGGGCTCGGGGGGCCCTGACCTGCGGGGCCGGAGTTGGGCCACAGCCGTTGCCTTGGCCTGGCTGGAGCACCGCTGCACGGGCACCTTTGGGGAATGGGAGCTGGTGGCAGCCAAGGCTGACAGCTGGCTGAGGGCCCAGCACCTGCCTGACCAGCTGGAGATGGCTACCCTCAAGGCCGCTGCCCGAGGCCTCTTCCTACTCCTCCGCCACTGGGACCAGAACCTCCAACTGCGCATGCTGTGCTACAGCCCTGCCAACGTCTGAGGGCCAAGCCTGGGCCCAGGGCCCTTGGAGGGGGTCAGCCTGCCCCTGCCTAGCCCTGGCCTCTCTTGCCTCCCCCACTTCCTCCAGTCCAGAAAGTGCCTGCTCTCCTCCTCCCCTCATCCACTTCTTTCTCCCTCTAAGCCGCCCCTTGGGGTCTGGACCAGGCCTGTGGGCTATTCACAGAGGGAGGCCAGAGGGGACAACAGGCCTCCATCCTCTATGGCGGCTGCAATAAAGTGCCTCTGAGGACCACATGTGCATATTTCCTTAATGGCTAGCTGGGGGGGTGGGGGAGGGGGTTGCAAGGGGAGGCTGACACAGCAGAAGGCAGATGGCATGGGGCTTTATTGGGGATGTGTCTTTACAGACGCTCCCAAAGTCTGAGCGGGGGCCACGAGGCTGCGGGAACTTGAGGTGGCAAGAGCTCACGAAGTCTTCTTGCTGGGCTCAAAGGGCTGGGAGTCCTCAGGGAGGGACCTGGAGCTGAGCCACAGCTGCAGCAAGATGACAGCATGACAGAGGTGGAGGGCCATGGAGCTACAGGGTGTAGAGGGGTAGGTGTTCCAGGAGAGCTCGATGAGGCCAAGCACCAGTAACCTGGGGAGGAGAAGCAGAGGGAGGGAGGCAGGCAGGCGGGCACCCTTGGGAACTCCTGTCCAGTCCTCCCACACTGGGCTGGGACCTACCTGAGCAGGTGTGTGAGCCAGCGTGAGGGAGTGGCCCACAGGAGGTAGGGCAGCGTGTGAAAGTACCAGACATAGAACTGGTAGTGGAGCGAGCGGCTGAAGCAGACGCCAATGAAATTAGAGGTGAAAAGAACAGAGACTATCTGTGTGGGTGGTCAAGGCTAAGGTGGAGAGGGATGCTGTGGCTGCCCGCCTCCCCCCCCCAGGCCCAACTGGCAAAGGATATGATTGGCGGTGAGGGGCCGGCCAGGGGGTTTCCTCTTGGAGGGCTCTTTCAGGAGGGAAAGGAGGCTTTCTCCTGACCTGGGGAAGGAAGACTGACTTGACCATCCCCTTCCCCCTTCTACTCCTCTGTCCCCCACTGGTGACCCTGCCCTGAAAGGGCAGCCCAGGGGCTTCAGTGTACCTGGGCCACCTGCAGAAGGCAAAGAGCGCCAGCAGACTCAGGTGGGCTGCCAGCAGCGCCAGATGGAAGGCTCGACTCAGGAAGAGCGCCTCAGGCAGGAACCTCCAGTTCACTGTCCAGCGGAAGAGGAACTGCCGGCCAAGGTCAAAAGAACGGGACAGGTAGCCAGCTGGGTTCTCCAGAAGGAAGGGCAAGCCCAGGACGACCTGGAGATGGACAGAATGCTTCGGTGGGCTGCCTAAGGGACAGTGGGAGCCCTCCTGAAGGGAGGTGCAGAGCAGGGTCTGGAGCTGCTCTGGAGGAGCCCAAGAGGCCAGAAAGGAATTCCTTTTAGAAGAACGGGGAGGGGCTATAGTCAGCAAGAGGAGAACGGGTAGCATACCTGCAGGAGGGCACAGATGCCCAACTTGGGAAGGGCCCCACGGAGGCCAAATTGAGAAAGGAGAAGAAAGAGCAGCCCAGGCGCGAAGAGCAGTATGTTCATCTTAACTGACACAGCCAGACTGGGGCCCATTTACAAGGAGAGATTGGAGTCAGTGTCAGGGCCCCCAAGGCCTCCCAGACCCTCCTTCCACCTCCCACATGGACAGCTGGCCAAAGGCCCCACTTCCCTACAAACTTCCATGGACACATGTTACGGAGCCCTTCCCCCTCCCCAATCACATGCCAGGCTCTGTTCAGGAAGGGCTGGAAGGAAGCTTCATCCCCTACCTAACCCAAGGCCCATGAGAGAGGATGGGAAAGAGATGGCAGGAAGGGCGAGGGGAACAAGGGGAGGGTGCCCATCGCTCTTAACACTGCTGCAGGGACATGCTCCCCAAGCTCCAAGCCCCCTAAGCGGCTGGTCTCTCCCTCTCCTGCAGGAGGAGGGGGAGACGGAAGGGGACTAGGAAGGTGGGCAAGATTTGGGCAGGGATAGAAGGTTTGGACCTGAAGCAGCCACACCCCCAGCCCCAGCGATGGGACAGTAGGAGGTTAATACTGAGGAAGAGCAGGACCATGGCCACCGGGTCATTGAAAAGCCGCAGCACGAAGATGGAGTGGACCCGGTATGACGCACAGCACATGAAGAAGAAGACGAAAGGAGGAACCTGGAAGGGGTAGGAGAAGGGTCAGGACCCTAGAGCCCCCAGCACACACACCCTTGCCCCACTGTTGTCCCTAGAAAATAATCGCCCACCATCACTGTCCCTCCTCAGAGGGCTGCTGACACACACACACACATGCACATGTGTGTGTGTGTACATGAAAGTGTGTATTTATAAGAATGTATGAGTGTATGTGTGAGTGCATGTGAGTGTATGTGTGTATGTATATGAGTGTGTGAGAGGTGTGTGGGTACATGTATGTGTGAGTGTGCTGTATGTATGTGTTCGTATGTGAAAGTGTATATTTGTATGCATGTGTAGGTATGTGTGAGGATGTGTGTGAGTGTGTGTGTACAAGGAATGAGTGTGTAGGTACTTTGTTAAATGCTTCATTAAAGGTCAGGAGCTGAGTGGAAGACAAAGCCAGCTCAGCAGCTCTCTTGGCAAAGGCAGAGCTTTCCAAGCCTCTCTCTGAGCATGTTTCAGATTGGGGGAAGGGGCCCTCACCCTCCTTGTCTGGCTATAGATTCGGAAGACCAGTAGCAGTGTGGCGAGGTAGAGGCCCAGGAAGATGTGCTGGGCCAGGCGGATGTCCGTGCCTCGGCTTGTGGCGTAGTACAGCCCCATGAAGATGTAGACAAAGCCTGCGGGGTAGCTGGGGGAAGAGGGCAGACACAGGCCCCGTGAGTCCCAACTGTTGCCCACCTGGACCTCACTTCCCGCACCCCTTGTCAGCCCCACACTCACACAAGGGGCCCGGTATCGCCTCTGAGTTGAGTGTAGTCGTAGGTGCCATTGATGACCCCCTCCACTTCTGCCATGTAGGCTTTCCAGTCAATTTCTGTGTCTGAGAGAACAGGGAGAAGGGAAGCTCATCAGATCAGATTCGGAGGTGAGAGGGGCTTCCCTTTTACAGGCTAAGAAACTGAGGGAAGGGCCTCAGGCTCCTGGTCTAAACTTTCCAAAGCACAAAGTGCTGGAAAAAAGGCAACTGTGTGTCAGAAACTACTGGGCGCATGAAACAGGTTTCCTTTTTTAAGACCACCCAGAGCACACCAGGAGCCTACGTCCCCCCTAAGCACGGGCAGCCCAGGCCTGCCATCACCTCCTTTCTCTGTCTGAGCCTGGCTGCATCTCCATCTTGGAGGTCCCCAGCCTCCTTTTCCTCTGAGGTCCCGAGAATTGCTCCCACCCCAGTGAGAGGGCCTGGGCTCTCAAACTTAGCACCTCTTCGACCTCAGGCCAGCCTCAGTTTCCTCATCTGTTCTTCAATAAAATTCATTTCTCCAGCCCTTTAGGGCTGACAAAACATCTTCCCCATATGGAGGTCGTGAGAGTATGATTGATCCCATTTCGCAGACGTGGGAAACTGAGGCTCAGAGAGGATAGGGATTTGCTTAGGGTGCCACGCATGGATAGTGTTAGAGTCAGCATTTGAACCCGTATAGTCTGGATCCGTGGGTCTAAATCCCTAGAGAGCCTAAGAGTCCTCCACCAGGCCTCGGCCCCGCCCCTCACCCCATCAATTTCAGGCCCCGCCCCTTAAGCGCCTGCCCTCCCCAATCCTAGGCTTCAGCCCAGCTTCAGGCCCCGCCCCTCCTCCCGGCCCCGCCTCTCCCCGCCCGTCACTCACAGGCCACCCTGCGTATGACCCAGTGGTTGATGCCCACCTCCGCCAGGCAGAGGCAGGCGGCCACGAGCGGCGTGTAGCGCGGCTCCAGGAGCAGCAGCCGCCGCTCCTGCCACGCCCGCTTCAGCGGCGCCGGTCCCAGGCCCAGCCCCCAACTCGCGCCGGAGCCGGCCCCGGTCCCGGCCGGGCCCCGCTTCCGTAGCCCCGCCGCCATCTTTCCGGCGCGCCGCCTAACCCGGTCCTCCCCTGCCGCCGGAAACCAGAGCCCGTCCCTCCCAGGTTCCGGCGCTCCCCTTGAGTGCGCCTGCGCGGCCGGCCTAGCCCCTCCTCTCGAGCTCCGCCTCCCGAGCCTTAGCCCAGCCCTGAGACGTGGGAGCGCTCAGTCCCTTTCCCCAGCTGCCTGCTGGCGGGCGGGGGTAGATCTGACTTTAGGTCAGACTCTGCCTTCACTGGGCCTGCTCTGTGACCTTGGGCGACCCCTTAATCTCTCTGAGCCTGGGGCTCCTCATTTGTTTGAGAAAAACCAAAACAAAAACCAGTCCTTGGACAAAATGATGTGCAGTCCTCTTTATTACGTATATATAGTACACGGATCCCATGCTTCCTGACCCATCCCAGCTGTCCAAAGGGCATCTCTCATCGTCTTATCTGGTGGCACCTGGCCATGTGGTGTTTCTCCTAGGAGAAAGTAAACCACTTGAAGGCAGAAGCTTTCATTTTTGTGACTGGACACCTGAGACTGCTGTCCATCTGTGGGCATTTTGGGTTTGCTTAGCTCCATTAGATGTTCCTTGAGGACTCTAGGTTTTTGCTTTTATTGTAACCCTACTTGGTTGTTGTCCTTTGTTCTGGAAGAAGAGCCAAATGACATCACTAAGTTAGAGTCAAGCCTCCAAATGGCTGATCAGACCAATACAGAATGCTTACCACAGGTCGGGTACAAATAGTCCGTGTGAGCATTTGGGGTGGATTCTCTAAATTTGTGCCTCTCACATTTCTTTGGAGCTACTTCAATTCTGCTTTGCTTGTAAAGCACAGCACCTTTTCTCATATGGGCATGTGATGGTGGGTAGTCCTGTGCCAGTGTCTCCCATGTCACACAATCAATTCCAAAGTTCTTCAGAGAGATCTTGAAAATGTCCTTGTATCAAGTCTTCTGACCTCCATGTGAGTGCTTGCCCTGTGTGAGTCCTGCCACTGGACTGTGATGACTTTGGAAGAGAGAATGAGGTCAACCTTCATGCAATTCTGCCTTGATGAAGTCTAATTTACCCGCGAGCCAAAAGATGTCACTTCTTTTACTATTTTTACTTACCTCAAAGTCCTGTGATGATGGGTAAGTGACTAAGTAGCAGATTCAGATACACTCCAAGCTGAAGTCACAACCCTGCACACAGGGCAGCCCAGGTCGTGGAGGTCATCTTCTTACTGAAAGTAGCAGTACAATTTTGCAGCTCCCTGGATGACTGAACAGCTTCTTTAAGGATCAAATTGCTTCGGATCCCTACTGTTTACTGAAGGGACTAGTATGAGATGAATGGATGTGATGGGGTGGTGAGACCCGGAGCCAGAAAAGGAAAAGGCTGTGTCTTTGAAAGCAGCCCAGCCCCTGAACTTTCACACATGTTTCAGCAGCCCAGAACACTGGCATCTCACCTAAAGCATATGACCCACTCCAACTCACCTTGGTTATTTAATCTGCTTGCCACTCCTTAATCCCATTCTGATTTTCCCAGATCTTTCTGTATGAAAGTATCAATCTTACCCCATTAAATGACTCAGATTCTTAAAATATGGCCTTGTATTGGTGTCACAAATAATGCAGATTCCCTAGGAGTCTGGCCTGTTTCTAATGGGGTAACAATAGACTCACTACTTGGACTGAAAGAAGGCTTGAGTGGTGGAAATTTTTTGAGGCAGATTCCCACCCTGTACCCTTGCATTTTGGGGTTCTTAGAACCCCTAGATTGATACAGATAAACAGACAAACAGACAGACTAGATAGAAAGGTAGACAAATGATAGATCTAAATGGATAGGTACACAGGTAAGTCGATAGATAGATACCTGGAAAAAGTATGTATTAAGCCTTTACTACATGACAGGCAAGAGTGCTTAATGCTGAATGAATGAATTTCAACTTACATATGAGGAAGCTGAGATGCCCAGAAAGAAACATTCCCAGAGTCATAGGCTACTAAGTAGCAGAGGCAATTCTAGATCTTGTTTGTATATTTCTCCTTTGATTGGTATTCTGGAAGGGAAGGGCTGTTTTTATTCATTTTTATAACAGAAAAAGTCTAAAGCCTAAACCAGCGCTGGCTGAGCGACTCTGGAGACTGCAGTGCGGCTCCAGTGCCAACACCTGCATTTCCCTGGTTTTAAGTACGTGTCACTTTCTAGGGAAGGGCGGTGCTCGGCTGGAAGTGGTAGTTGAGGGCCAGTAAAGCGGTTTCCAAGCCGGCAGGTCGTGCCCGTAGTACTTTTCCCCAACACGGAAGTTCCACGTGTTTCTGATGAATAAGCGTCGGGGGTAGGCGGAAGCTGGAGGCGGTGACTCTAGGCTCGAAGCTCTAATTGACAGCTAGCAGGTTAGGCTCCGCCCCAATCAGAGAAGTACCGCCTCGGGATTACCATCTCTGACTCCAATTGACCGAGGTTCGGTCTAGGCCCCGCCTCCTCTCCACTCCAATTGGCTACTGCCCACTCCAGACCTCCAGACCGCACCTCCAGACGTATAGCATGGCTTCTTCGCCGCCGCTCCCCAAGAAGAACTCAGAGTACCGGGAGGCCCAGTACTGGGACGAGCGCTACCGGCACGCGCTGGACACTGCCCCCTTTGAGTGGTTCGGCGACTTCGAGGCCTTCCGAGACCTCTTAGAGCCCGAGCTGCACCCGAACGACCGGATCCTGGTGCTGGGTATGTCCCCGTGCGGCTTCCAGGCGGGCGGGCGGGGGCGGGGAGAATGGGCGGTGATTATGTAAACTAGGGGGCGTGGCCAAGAGAACAAATGTCTCCGTCGAGGGGGCGGGGCCAAAGGAAATAAGATTGGCATGTGAATCGGACTGGACAGAGCTAAGTCACCTCCGGGGGGGGTGATACGTGGGCGGGGGCCAAGGGAGCGCTTAATTAGATGGGGGCTGGCTTGGAAGCCAAGGGATGGAGTTGAAGAGTGTGGGAGGGGATAAGAAGGGAACAGGGATTAAGGTAGGGTTGGGGGAGGGAAGAGGGAGTTGTGGGGGGCCAAGGGGAGAGAGGACCGAAGGATCAGGGACTAAAGAAGATTTGAGGGGTCAGCTAGGTAGTCAGTGCACACAGCGCTGGGCCTGGAATCAGGAAAACTCATCTTCCTGAGTTTAAATCTGGCCTCAGATGCTTTCTTGCTGTGTGACCCTGGGCAAGTCACTTAACCCTGTTGCCTCAATTTCCTCATGTGTAAAAAGAGCTAGAGAAGGAAATGGCAAAACCCTCCAGTAGCTTTTTCAAGAAAATCCCAAATGGGGTCACAAAGAGTCAGACAGACTGAAAACGGCTGAACAACAACAAAGAGTGGGACTGAGAGGTCAGGTAGTAAGGGAAGTTTGAGAGGGTCAAGGAGGAAAAGGGGTTATAGGAAGTCAGTGAGGAAGGAGGTTGGAGGGGTCAGGGAAGAAGAGGGTAAAGGAGTATCAAGGAAGTGAGAAGAACTAAGGAGTGGTCTGGGAGGGAGGGGAAGACAGGAAAGGAGGGAGATAGGCTGAGGAGATTGAGATGGAATAGAGAAATGGAGTCAGGGAGGGGAGGAAAGTATCATTCTATCTAAGGGGCTTGTTTGGGGGCGGGGTGAGGATTTTGTGTTGAACCTCCCCAGATACTGGCAGTGAAAACAAAATAAAACCTTGTAATCTACCTCAGGTCAGGCCCCTAGGGAGCTCCACTGGCAGAAGCAGACACCCATCAGACCCTGCCCCAAGTAGGGGAGGCCATCCCCAGTGACCCAGACTCTCTAAGGGAAATCAGAGCCCTTCTAGCTGGCTACAGTTGGAGAACTAGCTCCATTTAGTTGGGGGCCTCCCAGCTTAGGAAGGGTGTGGACAAGCTAGAGTATCCTGAAGGGGGGACCAGCATGGTGAGGGCCAAAGTCTAGATCAGGCCAAAGGAAGATCAGTTGAAAGCATTGGTGATATTTAATCCGGAGAAGTCCTAGAGACTTGAAAGGAAAGTCAGAGGTCATCTGGTCCAAACGGTAACAGATATCCTCACTACAAGATTCTTGAAAATAGGTCATCCAACTTTGACTTGAATACTTCCAGTGATAGGGGAATCACTACCTAATAAGACAGCCTGTCTACTATGTGTAGTGAGTGGATAATGTTTTGGTTTTGGAGTAGGGAAATCCTCTATCATGGACTGGATGTGAATCTTACCTCAGATACTTACTAGCTGAGTGACCCAGGGCAAATCACAACCTCACTGAGGCTGTTTCCTTATTAGTGAAATAAGCTGGAGAAGGAAAAGGCAAACAACTGCAGTATTTTTGCCAAGAAAACCCCAAGTGGGCTCACGAAGAGTTGAACACGACTGAAAATGACTGACAACAAAATAGGAATAGTAATAAATTGACTTGGGACCTTGTGTATAGGAGAGGCAGCATGATACCATGGCACCTGGCTTCAGCTCAGACCCCTGAAGACTTGTGGCCATTTAACCCCTCAGGCCCTCTGTTTTCTCTTTGGAAAAGTGAGGGGGTTTTCATGGATAGCCTTTGAGGCCCTTTCCAGTTCTGAATTTATGATCTTTTGCATCTCTGTGGCCAACACCCATTCCAGGCCTCTGTTTCCCTATCTGCTTTCACACTCACCCATGCTACTTTGTCATTTCTAAATATTTCTAGGCTTCTCTCTCTAGGCTCCCGCCAATGTAAGAGACTCAGCTCTCTAGTGTATGTGACCCACTAGTGTTTTCCTTCACCCTGCCTTCTTGAGCATAGTTTAATGGATGGAGTATACTACATGCTGACAGCTAGTCTTGGGAGGAGCAACGTGATCACTCCCCAGCCCCATTCAAATGAGGCTTGGTTTTCCTTAAAAGATGCCTGTAACACCTCCCTGATACATACCAAGTTAGTAACAGCATTGAGGAAGGAAGGGAGAGAGGGAGAGAGGAAGGCCGGAAAAGAAGGAAGAAGGGAGGAAGGGAGGGAGGGAGGGAAATTGGTCCTGCATGAGTGGTACATCTCTTTCATAATATCCTAAGATCATTCACACACACATTCTTGGGTCTTTGAAAATCAGAATGTTTGCTCTTCTCTAATCCAGTGGCCTCTCTCCCATGATATTTCAAGGATCTGTGGCTCAGCCCATCTCTGTCAGGTCATTAAGCACCCCGGTGTGTATTGTGTCAGACTGCCTGGTCACTAGAACTCATTATACTCCTGGTCACAGCCTCACCTAGCTTGTTTTTATTCATCATTAGCCATTATTTTTGGTTTGGACTTGTAGTTTTCCTTCCTAACAGGTAAAGAAGCCCCACCTACCAATGCAGATCCAAAGTTGTTCTTGTACACAGACTCACAAGCTGGAGCAGAAAGGGATTAAGTGATTTGCCCAAAGGCACTTGAACCCTATGAGGCAACTAGGTCTATAGAGTTGCTGAACATGAAAATGAATCCTACCTCAAATGCTTACTAGCTGCGTTACCCTAGGCAGGTCACCTAACCTTTCCGTGCCTCAGTTTCCTCATTTGTAAAGTTGGGATAATAATAGCAATTACTTTATGAGGTGGTTGTGAGGATCAAGCAAGGGAAGATACATAAAGCACTTTGCAAATCCTAAAGATCCCATAAATGTTAGCTATTATTATTAGTGTGTGTCAGAGATGGGACATGAACTCAGTTCAGTCTGACTCTGTGGTCACCTCTTAACTAATTATTTTTTCATTCATTTTAGTCAGAAGTTGGTTGTCCTCGGCAGAGAAATCAGATGAAAAGTGATGGTGGCTAGTTCTGCCTTCTTAGCCTCAGGTTTCATTAGCCCCTCCTCTGCCTTTATTTAGAGGACTTGTTTCTTCGATTCTCCTGTCTCCAAGGTAACTTCGGAAGAGCTTTTGAAGTGTCTGTGTATTGCCAGTCTTGGCTCATTCTAGGCTCTAGTGCCTCTGAATCTATTTATTCCTAGAGGACTGTCCCCTGGGCCATCCTCCACTGCCTGTCCTTGCCTCCATTCTAGTCTAGATTTCTATTCTGTGGATGCCTAGAAAACCTGACTTTGCCGATGAACCTCCTGGGTAGCTGTGGCGGACTCTTCTTAGGGCTTCCTGTCTTCCTCATCAGAATGATTTCTGTTTGTGTTTCCAGAGTTTCCCTTTTAAGTTCCCACTTACTTCCCTTGTGGACCAATGTCCCCTGTACCACTAGAGGCCTTTACCTCCTCCCCAGCTTTCTCCTGAGTCTTTTGGAACTTGCCCCTCCCAAATTGCTGGTGCACATCAGGCAGGGCTCAGCTTTCTTTCCTTTCTCTGTCATGGACTTGCTGCTTCTCCTTGGTGGTCACAGTCAGGTCCAGAGTAGCTAGCCCCTTCATTTCTTCCACCATTTGAAACACATGGTTATCCGTACTTCGAGTCAAGAATTTATCAGCCCTCCTGCTTTTGTCAGAGAGAGAAAGAGCATGTCAGCTGTGCCCTGGATTGATGAAGGGCCCTCCCACTCCCCACAGCAGCATGCCTCTGGACCAGCTGCATCACTTCCTTCTGAACAGGAATGCTCTCATATACTCATATTTGGGCCCCTCTGTTACCAACACCATCATCATTATCATCACCATGGAGCACTTTCAGGCTTATGAGGCACTTTACCTAAATCATTCCATCCCCACAATAGCCTTGACTGGTAGGTGCTATGATCACCCCCATTCTACAGATGAGGAAGCTGAGGCACCAGAAGGTAAGTGACTTGCCAGGATCACCCAGCTAAGAAGTAACTGAATCAGGATTCAAACTTCAGTCTTTCTGACACTAAATTTTAGCTGCCTCCTGTAACTCTCTACCAAGTTCCCTGGCCCCTTGGGTTCCTGGATTTTTTCCCCTGAGTGTATATTCTAGAGAGGTGGAAGCTTCCAGACAATCAGAACTGCCTCAGGAGGCCAGGGATGTTGTGGAGAGGGAGATCCAGTTTGGGGTGGAGTGGGACTGAAAGCTTCTGAGATCCTTTCCAATCCGATTCCCTAATCCCAGTGAGGCCCCTCCCTTCATCCCCCCATCCCTTACTTCTCTCTCTTCCCTCCTACCTTGTATTTCCATAGCTCTATACATCGTAGATTCTAAGTTCCTTGGGAGCTGTACTATCATATCTCTGGCATCTAGCTCAGTGCTGGGACACAGGCTGGCAGAAGGGAGTTGTTTGGTCCCTGGAGCCCAGAGGTACAGGGAGGGGGTGGGCAGGTCGTGTTGGGGCTCAGCAGAGCCTGCCCTTCTCACTCTAGTACATAGCTGTCAAACTTTCCCCAAGGCTGAGGAAGGGAACCTGTGGCCTCAAGGCCTCATTCAAAGGGCCACACTTGAGGGCTTAGAGGACCACATGGGCTTCCTTTCTCCAGGAAAGCTGAGGGAGTTCTTGGACCAAGTACTCTCTTTCTTCCCGAGTCTCTCCACGCTGTCCATCAGTGCTGGCTGGGGTAGCCTCTAGAGGATTAGGGAGATACCCAGAGCTGATCCCTTGATCCTGTTACTGAGGCTAATGCTGATTAAAGGAAACCTGATCCCTAAGAAACAGTGCTGGTGGAAGACCTCCAGCTCAGACAAGGGAGCATGCCAAACCAAGAACCTGCCTTTGGGGGGGCCAATCTCCCACCTCCTAAGGGTCAGGCTTGGAGCTGAGAAGGACCCAGGGTCTGAGCAGCACTTGGTAAGCAATTCCTCTCCCTTCCTTTTTTTTTCTCCTCCCCTATAGGCTGTGGGAACAGTGCCCTGAGCTATGAGCTTTTGTGTGGGGGCTTTCCCAATGTGGTCAGTGTGGATTACTCTCCAGTGGTGGTGGCCGCTATGCGGGACCGCTATGCCCATATACCCATGTTGCGCTGGGAGACAATGGATGCCCGAGCTCTCAGTTTCCCCAATAGCACCTTTGACGTGGTGCTAGAGAAGGGTACCCTGGATGCTCTGCTGGCTGGGGAACGAGACCCCTGGACGGTGTCCCCTGAGGGTATTCAGACTGTGGATAAAGTCCTCAGTGAGGTGAGATTAGGTAGAGGTAGTGAGTGCTGGTCTAACAAGAGTAGGGGTTAGAAGGTATCAGGGGTAGGGTGGGACAGGAAACAGAATAGGACTGTAAATAGCACTGGTCAAGAAACCAGGGTGCCTGGATTCCAGTTTCACCCGCCTGCTGAACAGCTGTGAAACCTTAGGCAAGTCTCTTCCCTTTCCAGGCCTCAGTGTCCTCATCTGTTAAAATGGGGAAGTGATGACCTTGGAAGTTCCTCAGCATCCCAAGGCAGAAAAGACAGAGCTTGGAGCCAAATAAGCTGGTTCTGTAAAAGTCTGACCCATGGGGGGCCTCAGTTGTTCAGTCTGAGCCTTGTATCTGCCAGGCAGGGCAGCATGGAACTGGGGAGTGGGCTAACTTGGGATTGAGCTCCATCACTGTCATTTCTCCCACCCGGCTTCTCTGCCCCCAGAGAAACTCTGGTGAAAGGCCAAGGTCAGTCAGGAAGAAAGAGGAAGGAATGGGGTGGGGCCAAAACCAGACCCCACTGATTGCTCATCCACCCCCCCTTTCTAGGTGAGTCGAGTGCTGACCCCTCAGGGCAGATTCATCTCACTGACAGCAGCGGCTCCCCACTTTCGTGTCAGGCACTACGCCCAGCCCGGCTATGGTTGGTCTCTTCGCCATGCATCTTACGGCAGTGGGTTCCACTTCTATTTCTACCTCATGCACAAGGGGGGTGAGCTGAGTCCAGCACAGCAAGCCTTGGGGGCCCGGCTGCATGCCCCTCCAAGCCCCCCACCTTCACCATGCTTCCTTCAAGACTCTGACAAGGAAGAATTCCTCAGTTCCATAGAGCTCTGAGGGCTGATTCTGGTCCAAAGAGACTGTGGGTGCTTTCCAAACTGCCTCTGCCCCCCCCCACCACAGCTGCCTTGGAAACTAAAAATCCTGACTCTGAATTGGGGTCTCTCCCAGGAACATTAACTGACTACAAGCAGTCGGGGTCCACCCTCTGGGTCTTGTGTACCCATTCTCGGGCTTCTCAGCTTTCTCAAGCTTGCCCACCGAACACCTTATCTCTTCTAGCAATCACTGGCTTCTTTCTGGATGAGGGGCCCCCCTCAGCAAGACTTCTGCATACTCAATATGGAAGATAGCAGAGTGAGGTCTCTGGGGATAGCAACATGGGTCACAAGTGGTTCCTTAAACTCTGCCCTCTCCAGCATGACTTAGGGAACAGAGTTCAGGAGACTTGGAGTCAGGCCCAAACTGGTCTTTGGCACCTTCTGGCTGTCAGTCCTCAGTATGTTCATCTGTAAGATGGGAATGGGAACACTGTAGTCCTTACTTTACAGGGGATTCTGAGGCTCAAATTAAGATCATGCCTGGAAATCCTTTGGCAAACTTTTAAAGAAAGCACTGTGCATGTGTGTTATTACGAGGTTGGGGGGGGGGGGGGGTCTCTGAGTGCTGCAGGCTGGAAAACTAAACCAGTGCTCCAAGGCTAAGATGACTTGGTGTTCCAGTATCCACTATGACTCACTATGAGTCAGACACTGGGGGCCTTGAAGGCAGTGGCTTCCAGAGCGTACCAGACCTGGGGGCTGAGAACAGGGTAGGCGTTAAGGTGAGGCATCCTCCTCACCTGACCAATCAGTCCCCCACCCTTTAACCTGCCTGAGCTCTGTAAGGGCAGGTGCCTAACTGAACTAGAGCCTAGAGCTAGGTAACCGAAGCTGGTCAGAGGCAGTAGCCAGACTATGCACAGTTCTGTATTTATTCACGAACTCCTGGTACAGTGAAGATAGGAGTGGGGGGAGAGGGGGGGAGAACGGGACATTTACAGTGGTGCATCCCTGGGGCCCCTTTGGCATCATCCCAGAGGCAGTGCATTCCCCAGGGACTGGGAGGAATGGGCTCCAAGGTGGAAAACAATGGGAACCCTCCTGAGGAGGGGGGCGGGGCTCCAGAACTCATCTAAAGGAGCTGGACAGACTGGCCGTGAGGGTACCAAGGTTAAGGAGAAGGGTTCCCGAGGTCATTGCCAAAAGCCTGAGACCATCCGCCAGGCGCGGACAATCTGTGGCCCAGACCAAGGGGGCTCTTGGAGAAGATCCAGTAAACAAAGAATCGGATATAAAAATACAAATGTGCTAAGGCAGACACCTTAGAAAGAGACTGCGGATGGGGACCCGCCAGACGCAGGGAGAGGGGAAGGGGAGAGCCTAGGTTGGGCTGGAGATGATGACCCCCTCCGGCTGGGTTCCGGCCGGAGGGGAAGCTCATGCATGCAAGATGCAGCCAAACGTCCCTGGGAAGAGCGGCCCGGAGGGACCCGTGTCCAGCTAGCTGCTTAGCTTGCAAACCGGCTGGAGGGAAGGGGCCGTGCGGGACAGGGCGCAGGGAATGAGCAGCGACAATGACATGTCCGTGGCACCGGGCGCCACGCGTTTCTGAGTCCGTTTCTGTGTGCGGGGTGGGGCCACGGCCCGAGTCCTAAAGTGCATGAGCGGGGCGGGCCGGGGGCCGGGCACTACAGGGGCTCCTGACCGGGCCGCGCCACCACCTTGGTGCTGAAGCGGACAGCTCCGGAGCAGTGAGCAGCGGCGGCGGCCCGGGCGGAGCCGCTGGGTCCTGAGGCCCCGGCCCGCTGGGGCTGAGGCTGGGCCGGGAGCCCGGGCCGGGGGCGCCGGCAGCTTCATCGCCGTCCTGCGCTCCGGGCCGTTCCGAGGCGGGAACCGGAGCCCGCGGACCAAGCCGGCGCGTCTACACTCCCGACGGCGGCTTCTCCCCCATTCCCTTCAGCACGTCATCTATCCGGTCATCCTCGATCACCACTGCGGAACAAACAGCGCTTCAGTCCCGCGCGGGCTCTGCGGCTTCGGAGCCCTCTTCCTCCCTCCCTCCCGGTTTCTGCAACCATAGATGCTCTCTCTAGCAGCCTGTCAGCCTGTCTGCATCAGACCTCTCCGCATCCCGCTTCTCAGCTGCCTACCCAGGGTCCGTAGCTTCCCAGGCTGCGCTCTCCCGACCCAAATGCATCCAACCCCGATCTTCCCCGCACCCCGCTCCCCGCCCCCAGCCAGCTTCCAACATCCCAACTCGGCTTCCAACCTCCTGGCTCAGTTCACTGTCCCTCCCATCTCTACAACTCCCTAGCAGGGAAGCAAGGCGGGCTCCAGGAGTCCCGGAGAATGGCGAAGGGAATGGGGGCACCAGGGAGATGGTGAAGGGCGCAGAGCTGCAGATGGGAGGGGACCGCTTTTCTTGCCCAGATCCAGGATCCGATCCCTGAGAGATCCCTGGAGCTGCGGTCGGAGCAGCCTAGCCTGGGGAATGGAGTAGGGTTGGATAGGAATGGGGAGCCGACTGACGGGGTGGGGAGGGGAGGCGTTCCTGGAGGCTGGTTTCTGGGTCAGGCGGGTGGGTCCCAGGCCTCCCTACCTCTCTTGGCCCGGCCGATCTGGCCCAGCTTAGGGGGCCGTTTGGCTTGGTTGCCCGCAAAGAAGGAGTTGGTATCCTGGAGGCGGCAGCTGAAGGAGAGATCTGAGCCCTCGGGGTCGGCGCCGAAGCGGCCCATCTTGTCCTCACTGTAGGGGAGGATTTCCGACATGGTGCAGTCTGGCTGTTAGGAGGACTGAGCGAGGACCACTGTGGGGTGTGTTGCGTGTGTGTCTGTGTGTGTGCCTCTGTGTGTGTGTGTATCTACGTGTGTGTGCGTATGTGTGTGCGTATGTGCGTGTGTGCGTGTGTGTGTGTGTGTGTGTGCAGCGCGGAGCGGAGCCGGGGGGCAGCCCGCCGTCTAGCTGGGAGCCGCGCCTCCTCGCCAGCCCTCCTCCTTCTCCCAGTCCAGAGTGAGTCGGGGGCCGGGGGAGCCCTACATCATAAGGAAAACCGGCGGAAGGATGAAGTCATGCGGCATCCGAGCCTGCCAAGGGGCAGTTGGGCTACCGTGCCCTCAATCTCCCCAGGCCGCTGGGCAGTCTGAACGGACTGAGAAGCTGGCGAGCGCCTAGGCAAGCTGGCGGGCGGGCGGGCAGGTGGGGGGCACGGCGCGGCAGAGCACAGGAGGCGGAGGCGGAGGCGGAGGGGGCGGCGAGTGCGCGAGCCGAATGACAATGAGAGGCCGGACTGCGGCAGAGCTCGGCGGGGCGGGGCCGGGCCAGATAGGGATGGCGGGTGGCCGCGGAGACTGGGGGGGGGTGGGGGGGGGGGGCGCAGCTAGAGAGATCCGTAGACGGGGATCATGGAAGCACGGAAAGGGAAAGGACACGGTGAGACCGGAGCCCTGGCCTGGTCCGGGTGCAAGCCCCACAATAGGGGGCAGGGGTGGCGGGGGAGTCACGCTGAAGCCATAGTCTCTCCCCTCCCCCCCGCCCCAGCCTCAGCTAGGACCCTGAAACACCCCTGCTCCGCTCCCCACCGGCTGAAGTCCGGACAGAATAACCCCGGCGTGGAGCCTACGGAGAGGGCCTAGCTAGGGCGAAATGGGACAAGGCCCTGACTGGGGGCAGGGCTGGGCTGGGGAGAGGGCAGGGTAAGCGCCAGGCATCCTGTTGGTTCTATTCTCCTTTTTCCTGTCTCCCTATCCAGCGTGCTCCCTCTTCTCTCTTCCCCAGGGGCCACGTGGGGGCAAGAAACCAGGGGGACTATTAGCCCTCCCCATCCCCAGCGTTGCTGAGCTACCGCCATCCTCCCTTGGCCCTCGGTGAGAGGATTCCTCTCAATGGCAGCGCCCCAGGACTCACACAGACCGCCAAGCCACAGTTTCATTGAGCTGGGGGTGGGGGAGGGGTGGGGAGCGGTGAGGAGCGCGCATCACTTGAGGTGGCTTCCACCCTTCCCTTGCCTCCACCCCTTCTCTCCCCAAGCTCTTTCCACATAGTCTAAGTAGCTGTCACCGTCAGCGGAATCGCTTACCATGCGTGACACGCAGGTGTGCACGTGGTGCTAGGCCTCTGGCGTCCTCTGCCAGCCTGCCCACCGCCTTCCTCCTCCCTAACAGCGTCACACCTGGCGTCCCCGCTGCCTAGGACACGCAGATCCACAGTGTCCCAGGCACAGGTCCGCTGTTATTACGAACAATGAGGAGAATCACAACACACTTCTAGGAAGTGCTGCCTCCCTCTACTCTCTGTTTGCATCATCAACTACCCGCCCTGGTTGGGTTGGCAGAGTTGAAAGACAGATCCCCATTTCACACATGCAGAAACTGAGTCTTAAGGGGACCCAATCATTTATCAGAGAGTCATAGAATTAGAGCTGATGATTCCTTAGGAACTATTTAGCCCAATCCTTTCCTTTTACAGATCAAGAAACTGAGATTCAGAGAAGGGAAAAAGCTTACCTGGTCATTTATAGGTAGAATCCGTATTTGAACCCAAGTCTTATGACCCCAAATCCCTTTCACACCATTGTAACCTTTCTATGGTTCCCGCAATAAGTAGAGGGCTGGAAGTCATGGACCCAGTACCGACTGAAAGTTTCTTGAGCTGTGTGACCCTGGGACTCTTCATTTCTTTGAGCCAAAGTTAAGCCAGCTTCTGGTTTCTTCGGCTCCCACATAGCCTCTGGGTCACCCTTTCTTCCTGCAGGTACAGAGGGAAGGCCTTTCCAGAGCATGCTGCCCCTCTGGGTCTCAGCCAGGAGGTCAAGTTTCCCAGCACAGTTTCCTGTTTAGCCCACTTCTAGAAACCTAGATCAGGGTTGAGGCTAAAATAGAGAAAAGGGCCTCACCATTAGCTGGAGGAAGTAGGTGGAGTTTGGGAGGCTGAGTGGGAAAACAGGCTGGCCCAGAGGAGGCCATTTTGGGACATTACTATCTGTGGGTGGCTGATTCTGACTTGAAGTCAAGCAGTGATGTTTATGAAGAGTCTACTGAAGACTGACCCCAGGTCTTCATGGAAAAAAAGGTTTTATCGATTCTCTTTTCTCTCTTTTAATCTCAACCTCACTTTTCCATGGCTCTCCCCTTTGTGTAACAAGTACAAGCCAAGTCTGGAAATGCATGCCTTATTGTGTACATGTAGTCACCACCTCTCTGCCAAAACAGGAGACATGAAGGCATGAAGACAGCTGAATGCAAATGCCTTTAGTTCACTTTCCTGACTGCTCAGGACAGGACGTACTGACTGATTGCTCTATGAATCTACTTACCACCCTGTAGCTGCCCAGACCAAAACTCCTTACCCTAGCCACCAATCCCCTCCAGGTGTTGTGATCTCCTATTACACTTCTCTTGCACTTGCAGTATTTAGCACCACACCAGTGTTTAGTAAGCATTTTGTAAAGGCTTGACAATTCATTGCTTAGTTCTTCTTTCATTTGATCATGTCCTGCCCCACCCCCTTCAGTCTCTGTGTCCAGTTTCTGAGCCTTCTTCCTTCATTTATGGGCAGAGTTCATGGAAAGCATGTCTCTATTCAAAAGAAACACCCCAGCATTCCTTTGCTTCTACAGAATGACCTGGATTCATTCTGGATTCCTTCTATAGAGAATGTATAAACTATCTAAACATATACAGGTGCAAACCCAGGGACAGACTGAATTTCCCCAGAGTACTAGTCCTACTCTGCTATTCATTGCTATGTGACCCTGAGCAAGTCACATATCCTTTATTGGTGTGTTTGTTCATCTCAAAGTGTGTGTGCAGGGCTGAGGGGGGACAAAGGAGGTTGGCTAGAATGATCTCCAAGTCATTTCCTGCTCTAAATCTATGGTGCAGTAGGCAAGGAAGGGACAAGACCTGAGTTAAAGCTAATGGACTGGATTTTGATCATAAGTAGACATGGATGATGACCCTGCAAAATTGCCCAAGGAAGAACAGTCAGATATGTAGGAGGAAAACCTAGAGAGACTGGTGTCAGGAAAACAAACAGGAGAGAGTATCCAGGAGGAGAAAGTGGTCAGATGGGCTTCAGAGAGGTCAGAGAGGGTGGTGACTAAAATATAGTCATGGTGTAGGCTTGTTTTACCTATGTTTTTATTATAAAAGAAGTTTCTGGATGAGGAGTGAAGTGTAATGGGAAATAATTGATGAAAATTCCAAAGCAGGAATAAAACTTATTTTTCAACAAAAAAGAAGAGTAGGTATTCATCAGGCAAAGAGATGAAGGCCTCCAAGGACCAATTTTGAGAGAAGATGGAAGGGATAGAATATAGGTGAGCTCAATGAAAGTCAATAAAGCTTAAACATATAGAAGAGAGAACTAAAGGACCTCATGATAGATGATGGCCTCAGTCCTCTCTGTAGGATAGAGAATGAGGTCTGGTAAGGGTTGTTGGCTTGAAGGGAGAAGAGAAGATTTAGAAGAGCCACTCTGAAGAGAGAGAATAAGTAAGGACTGGAAGAAAGGATTGACTGTCCTACAACTGATCTGAGGGAATCAAAGGCAAAAATTTGTCCAGTACCTAGTCAGGAATTTCCTTCAGCAGCATCTGATCCCTTGAGATGGGTGGAGAGGGCAGATGTAGAAATAATGTTGGGATGAAGTCTAGGGTGGGAAAAGTCAAAAAGTAAAGAGATTCATTCTGGAACTGGGGGACTATAAAACTGGGCATATAATGTTGGACTTGGTTGATATGTTGGTTAGTTTTGCCAAATTTTTTTCTTTTTCATCCTTTCTTATAAGGGATATCTCTTTGGGAAGGGGCATGAGGAGGGAAATATTGGGAAATGGAGGTAATGCAAAAACAAAAGATATCAATAAAAGGTGGTTTTAAAAAGATCTGTCAGAATTTGTCTTGCCAGGGGGTTGCTATTACCAATCAATCAACATGGCCTAGTGGCTAATGGACTGGATTTTGAGCCAGGAAAACATTGTTGAATCCTGACTTACTAGTTGTGTAACCCTGGACAAGTCATTTAACCTCTATCTCAACTTCCTTATCTATAAAATTAGGATAATAATAGCACATATTTGCTTCAATCAAGAGATATTTTTTAAATGCTAGGTACAGTGATAGGCTCTGGGGATGCTCTCAGAGGAGCAATCAATCATTAAGTATTTATTAAAGGCTTCCTATGCATTGTGCTAATCACTGGATAAACAAAGAAAAAATTGCAGACATTTCCTATCCCAAGGGAGCTTACATTCTAATGAGGGAGACCATGTATGGGAAGAGAACCTTAGAGGAGAAGGCTGGAGTAGGGGGAAAGCCTCCTGGAGAAGGAGCAATTAAGCAAAATTGTAAAGGGGATCAGAGATTTTAAGAAGTGGAGATAAAGAGGCAGAGCATGCTTCCTCCTGGAGATGGCATGGGAAAGAGCCAAAGGTACCAAGAGGAGAAATGGAGTATTGTGGATGACAAATGATTACTGTAAGCTAGCTAGAAGACTGAAAAGAATGGTCAGCAAGTCCAGCTCCCACATTCTGCATATTAGGAAACTGAGGAAGAGAGAGGTTTAGTGATATGTTCAGGGTCACTTGGTGTATGGCAGAACCAGGATTCAAACCCAGATCTTCTGATTCCAAAGTCATCATTTCTCCTCTAGAACAGGGGTTCTTCACCTTTTCGTGCATGCCTTTCCCAGAGATCTTTATGAGTAGCACAGAAAATCATGTGACTATAATGTGTTGAGGAGAAGATATGGATTTATGGGGAAACCTGAGAGAAACTCTGGGGACTCCTTGCAGATTTCCATGTCTATATTTCTGTTTAAGTGTTTGGAAGTCATCCAGATGGTCAATAATGGCTACAAGAAGTAAAAACAAAACATTCCCTCCCACAAAGGCCAAGTCCACGATTGCCCTTCCTTTGTCATCTGAGTGTTCTGTGCCAGGAACAGTTTGTGAAAAGATGGAAACAGTGGAATAGCTGGGAAAGGGGACATAAATTGGGTCATCATTCAAGCTTCTGGACTTCTTTTGCCAAATTCTTGTACCTTGTTTTTAAAAAAAGATGGAGTTAATGCATTAAAATAAAACAAAATCAGCTTGTTTAAGGAATGAGAGGAGAGAGATGTCCATGCACAGTCTCCAGATGAAATAACCACCTCTGTTTTCACTAGAGTAGGGAAGTTCCAGTGTAGACCTTAGACATATGGAAAAGGGGAACAAAGGATGTCATGGCATATCTTTCTAGCAACAAGGATCTTCACTTCTGTAGTTCCAGTTGTCTGGGGCACAGCTAAATTAAGTGAATTGTCCATGGGTGCAAAATTCATGTGTGTCAGGGGTAGTAATCATGGCAAATATTATGTAAGGCTGTAAGGTCTGCAAAACCAAAAATAAACTTTACAGACATTATCTCAATTGAGCCTCACAATAGCCCTGGAAGGTAGATTATTATCCCCATTTTGAAGATGGGAAAACTGAGTTTGAGAGAGATTATATGACTTAGGATAATAGGATAATTGATTAAGAGCTGGAAGAAAACTTAGAAGTCAGCTAGTCCAACCCCTTTCATTGTACAGATGAGAAAACTGAGGCACAGAGGTAAAGTGATTTGCTCAGAATCACACTTCTAGTGAGTGCCTAAGGGAGGGATCTGAACCCAAGTCTATGGTCTTATCCAATACATAATTGGCCTAGTGTTACATAGCTACTACCTACTGAAACAGGATTTGAACTCAGGTCTAAGTTTTTCATAGCAGTATTCAGGGAAGCATAATGTCCACAGTGAGGGAGGACACAGTCCACAGTTCCCATCCCTCTGCCCGCCTTGGGCCAAGTCAAGTCACATCTAGAGTGTAGTTTTCAGTTCTGACATTTTAGAAAGGATATTGACAGACTAGAATGAGTCTCAAAGTGTGTTGAGGTGGGGGGGAGGGAGGTGCAGCAGCGGCAATGGAGATTATGCCTTGAATGAAAGGATCAGTTGATAAAAATAGGAATGTTTAGCCTATACAAGAGAAGAAGTGGACAGAGAGAGGTCATGACAACTGTCTTGAAGTATTTACAAGGCTGCCCTGATTAGATTTGTTCTACTTGTCCACGAGGACTAGGAACAAGCAGAAATGTGGAAGAGGGGCAAATTTAGATTTGATGGGAAGGGAACATTCCTATTAATTAGAGTGAGTCCAACCTGCTTGGAGAGCTCATAGTTTCTCCCTTAGAGAATGTTGTTAGGGAGGGACTGGATAACCACCTGCCAGTGATGGGGGAGAGGGGATTCATGGCCAGGCATCCTTGCATAAGATGACTTCTTGGGTCCCTTCCAATTCCACTTCTGGGACAATAGATTTTTTTAGAAGGGCAAGATTTGCCTATTTAATGTTGTATCTTCTTCAGGTATTCTCAGGTGCTCAACATATTGAATGAATGAGTGAAAGAAAAACGTTTATTAAGCCTTTATGATATATACCATATTTTGGGCTGAGTTCTGTTGAGACAACTAAAAAGTGAAAGTCCCAGCTATCCATGGAGCTCATATAGATATCAGAATACTGGGTTTAAACTTAATGCTTTAAAAAAAAAACAACCCTCCCGGAGGCAAAAATAAAATGTTTTCCTCCCCCCCCCCCAAAGAAATGTTAATGGATCTTCCTTTTTAAAAGGTAGTGCCCAGCACATAGTAGGTTCTTAAGAAGTTCCAGCTGATTGCAACGAAAAGATGGGCCAATGTGCCTGTGTGTACACACCCTTTTTCAAAGCGGTGGCCATTCTCCAGGGGCTCGGAAAAGAAAAGCTGTCGGGCTGTTCCCGCAGAGAAGGATGGGGGAGCTTGGCATGTGAGACTGTCAAGGGCCAGAGAGCCCAGTACAAGCCTCTTGTGTGGAAGCTGGATTGGTGGGCCGAGAATGGGCCCCCCAGTGCTAGAGAGCATGGGCGGCTTGGTAAGTGGGCGCTTCCGGGACTGGCCCGAAGGCCCAGGGGGTTTGTTTGTTGGTTTGTTTTGAGGGTAGCAGTATTGTGAGGTCTCTTATGGGTGGATCTGCCGGTCTGACCAATGTCTGTAAACAGTCAATAGAACTGGGGGGAGGGGGAGGGGGGTGGAGGGGTGGCCACAGAACCCTGAACTGCGAGGATTCTCCAGGGTGAGTGGGTGCACCCAAAAGGGGAGAGGGGTTCAGAGGTTCAAGGGAGAGAAGAAGGAAGGGGTGAGGAGAGGTTTGGAGTTCAGATGGCACAGACAGGGGTGGACTCTGCTGGGCAGAGAAATGGGATTAGCCGAGCCCGGGAGTAGCGATCTGTGTCCACCGTCCTCCTACTTCCCCCAAACCCCCCTCCCCGCCCCCTGCTGAGGTGCTCCCCAGTTGCCTGGGCTCCGCCTCCCACGTCCCCTCCCCTCCCCCCAGGTCCGGCGCTCAGGGAGGGGGGAGAACCTGGGAGGGCGGAGGCTGTGGCGCCGGCTGCTGCTGCTGCTGCTACCGCCGCGGCTGCCACTGCCATCGCCGCCACTACCCCTGGAGTTGGCCTTGGCCATGGCGGGTGGAGGAGGAGGAGGCGCTGGGGGCCCAGGCCAGGCAGTTCCAGCCAGGGGGCCGCCAAACCTAGCCTAGCCTAGCCTGGGGAAGTGCCCGTCCCCATCCCATCATGAGCTTGGCCCTGCAGGAGCTGGGCGGAGGCGTGAGTGCGGGGCTGGGAGCCAGATACAAGGAGGCTGGAGGGTGGGAGGTGGGAGGCTGAGCCCCTGGGTCTGGGCTAGGATGGGATGAGGGAGTTGGCAAGAGGCTCGGCGCGAGGGGAGCAGGGCAGAACGTATACAGCCATCTCAGGGCGGGTGGGGGACAGTAGGTGCGCTCCCCATCCCAACTCCCTTACCTTCCCACCTCCTCCCTTACTCAACCCTAGTCTGCCCCAGACCCAGTGCGTCCAGAAGAGACAATTGAGGGAGTGAGGTCCTAGAGGGGAAAACCAAAGAAACACCGCTGGACTGGGGGTAGGGAGCTGCCCTCACCACCTCCTGCCTAGAGTTTCAGTGATTACACAGTGGATATCCCACATCTGGACCTTTACCTCAGGGCTGTGCCCTGTTCCAGGTCAACCAGTAGGCAGTCTTGGGAGCTTCATGCGGAGGGGGGAGCCGGGTAGGGGAGCGGGCTGCAGTCCTAGTAAAAACAAACAAACTGCTGTGCGATGCGGGGAGGGTGGGAGAGGAGGAGAAAGAGAAGCTGCCTTTACCCCCTGAATCTCTTTACTTTACCCCTAGTCTGTGACTTGACCTAAGTCCACTGAGTTGAGGGATTTTTGCACTTGCAATGGAAGGGGAGGAGCTGGAGAAACGGAGGGGGCTTTTTCCCTTGGACTGTGGAACAGGGAATCTAAGGAGAGAGTTGGAGAGCTGGGGGAGGAGAAAGGGCTGACAGTAAAGTAGATCCCTCTCTTGTGCCCTTGCCCAGTGTGCATGGATAGCCCCTTGCTTGCTATGTGAGGACAGGGACTATCTCCTCCTCTATGTCCTTCCATCCCACTACCATACTGGGAAGCCCTCTGAGGGCAGATCCTTTTCCAGATCTCCCCCCACCCCATTGCCTAGGGATAATAAATGTTTAGCGAGTGACTTTGGTTGAACAGAAAGTGATATAGACTCTGGTATTCTAGGGATCCATCCAAAGGGGATGGGAGAGAAGCAGCTGGGGCCCCCTAGAGAATGCCGCCAGCCTCCCTCCTTCTGACACCTGTGTTTCTCTGCCTACATCCCTGCAGATGTTGGAGTATAAGCGGGCTACCCTTCGAGATGATGAGGTCCCCGAGCTTTCACCAGATGGCATTGTCTCTCCAGACACTATGGAGGTCTGCACGATCTGTTGGGGGCTGGGGGTGGGAAAGAGGGTGCCTCCCTGCAGTCTGCTCCCTTTCCCCAGGTCACCTTTTAGTTATGGAAAGCAAGAAGATGCAGTGGACCTGAACTGCAATCCTGGCTCACACATTTACTAGCTTTGTGACCTTTGGCAGGTCATTTCACTCCTTGGGCCTGTTTATTCATCTGTAAAATGAGGAGGCTGGACCAGATGATCTAGCTCCAGAGCTTTTATTCTGTGACCTCTTTGGGTCTCAGTTTCCCCATCTCTAACATGAGGCTTACTGGCCTCCAAAGTATCTTCAGTTCTGAATCTTCTAATCCTTCTTACTATTCTGTCCTGACCCCCTCCTTTCCCCCCCCTCCCCCCCCTACCCCCTTTGAATTCATGTCCACTCTCCCTGAATGTGAGGCTCAGGGTGAGAAGCCAGCAGGCCAAGACTTCATAAATGGGTTGATGGAGTCATTTATAGCTCATTGACCAGAGTTAACCCCACTGATTAATAATATTGGGTTGGTATTCTTATGCTGCCCTGTTTACAAAGCATTTTCCACACCTTCTCATTTGACTATATTAATGACAAATATGGGGCAGCATGGTATAGTGGGGAAAGGGCCAACCTTGGATTAGAAAGACCTACATTCAAGTCTGGACTCTGATTCATACCAGCTGTGCCACTGAGCAAGTGACTTGCCCTTTCAGTGCAAGCTCTAAGACTCTAATCAATCAACATTGGCCAAGCACCTATTATGTGCCAGTCATTTATGCTAAGCTACAAATAGAGATAAGCTACAAATCTGTGCTGGTGGGACATGGTTAAATCACAGATCTAGACTTTCCCCCACCCCACCTTAAAAAAATGGATAATTACCAATTCAGTTTACATTGCATTTTAAAAGGGGAAGCTGAGTATGGTGGAAAGAGTACAGAAGCTCACCTCTGACATGAGCTGTACGACCATGGGCAAATCACTGAAGTTCTGGAGGCCTTGGTTTACTTCTCTATAAAATGGAGATACTGCTTATAATATTTAATTCTGTCATATTATAACTACTTAGGGTCATATGCCTGGTCTGGATCAAAGTTGAACTCAGTTCTTCCTTACTCCAAGGTTGGCCCTGTCCCCAAGAAATTGACTTTTTGCTGTCATGATTGTAGTCACACAAGATAGTATGACAAGAGTTGTGCAAACAGAGCAGCATATTGTATTAGAAGAGTTATATATTCTCTCTCATGCAGCCCACATGATGCAGTATGGCACAACATTGGCACCAGAATACCTCAGTTCTAATCCTGCCTCCTGACACATTTTGGCCATGGGATGCCAGGCAATCTTTCTCTGCCCCAGCAATCCTCTAAGACAATAATTTACAGATTAGTGTCTAGGCTTAATCAGCAAAGGGAGTTTCCACACTGGAATTACCCTATCCTCCTGGAGTCACTTGTTTGGACTAAAAACCTCCAATCCACCTCCTGCAGTTACTGTGAAGGTCAAGTGAGATCAGTCGTACAAAGTGCCACGTAGAACTCAAGGCACTATACAAATGAGAGAGGTTGGTATTCCAATTACTACATGGATCTTCCCCTTGACCTTCCTTTCCTTCCTAGGTTTTCATCAGAATTTATTCAGAGGAAAGGATGATTACTATGATGTCAGAAGACCTGGGTTCAAATCCGATGTCTGAGGCTTACAACCTTTACGACCTTGAACAAGTTACTACTTAGCTTCCCTGAGCCTCAGTTTCCTCCTCTGTATGAAGGGAATGATGTCTGGGGTCCCTTCCAGCCTTAGATCTACCTTCCTGGGCTCAGTTTCCTCATATGTAAAGTGATAGAATTGGGGCAAAGTGGCCTCTGAAGTGCCTTCCAGCTCTTGTCCAGTGATCCTATTATCTTGTGTTCTCTGTTCCTCTTAGAGCACCACAACTCAGAGGGGTTTGTCCAATGGGCCTGAAGCCAGGAAGACCCAAGTTCAAATCCTGCTTTGGTCACTTACTAGCAGTGTGACCCTGGGCAAGTTACTTAGCCTCTGTCTGTCTCAGTTTACTCATCTGTAAAATGAGGATAATAATAATGCCTGATTCCCAGGATGGTTGTGAGGATCAAACGATATCCTATTTGTAAAGTCCTTAGCATAGTGCCTGGAACATAGTAGGTGATTTATAAGTACTAGCTATTACTGTTATTCTAGTTTATAGCCCCTCCCTCTCTCTCTTCACTTTGTCCCTCTAGGTGGGCTTCCGAAAAATGTCAGGACGTCTCCTGGGCTCCCGAACACAACTAGAACTGACTTTGATGGGCATCTCTCTACTGCTGGGCATCTTGCTCCTAGGTTGTTCCATTACCCTGGGGGTCCAGTACAGCCAAGGTAGGTGAGCCCCAGACTCTTCCCCCTCATTTGGAAGCCAGCATAGAAAATGGCCTGCGTGGAATCCCAGTATAGTACTTACTAGCTTCATGATCTTGAGGGCTGGTGCCAAGGAAAACCTCCCAAAGAGAACCAAAACTTCTAGAGGACAGCAGCAATTGTTTCATTCTTTCTCTTTGTAGCAATGCCTAGTACCTAGAACAGGACCTGGCACACAGTACGTGCTCAATAAATGCTTGTTGAGGGAATGAGTAATTAGAAGTGTTCCTAGGTGGAATGTGCCACCTCTGGAGGTGGGGGCTCTGTTTCCTGGAGCTTTTCAAGCACAGGCTGGAGGGCCACTTTTGGGGGTGTCATAGGAAAGACTCCTTTTCTCATACTTGGTTGCTACTGAGGTCTCTTCCAACTCTGAGATTTTGTTATTCTGTGACCTTAGGCAAGTTGCTGGATACAGTATGGTACAGTAGAAAGGGTGCTGGGTGTGATGTCAGAGGACTGGGTTCAAATCTCAGTCATGCCACTTAACTACTTTTCTGACCATGAGCAAAACACCTAACTCTCTGAGCCTCAGTTTCCTCATCTGCAAAATGCCAGAGGTTGGCCTAGATAATCTCAAAGTTCTCTTTTAGTTCTGAACCCTATGATGCCCATTCCTAAGATCTCTTCTATTCAGTTTAGGGAAGCAGCTGAGGAGGCAATTCAGGGTGGCATCCCTAGGGTTGTGGTTGGGGGTGGGGTGGTTGAGAGGTCTTGAATTCTTCCTTCCTTGATGGGTTGACTTCTTGTCCATAGACCATGAACTCTTCAAGAGTCAAAGGACTCTCTTTTGCCTTTCTTTATATCCCCAAGGCTTAGCATAGTGCCTGGCATATAGTAGGTACCTAGTGAATGTTTGTTGACTGACTTACTTTTCTTCCCGGTTTTCTCTCTATATGGCTTCCTTACATCTATGACTTCCTCCCATGCCTCCCAATTTTCTAGGGGGAAGTGTTTCAATTTTCCTTAACTAAAAAAAAGAGATTGGAGTCTAGAATTGCAGCATGTAAAGTCTATCAGCCAATCAATCAGCAAGTATTTATTAAGCCTCCTCTGTGTAGATCTATTTTAGATGCTAGAGATGCAAATATAAAAATGAAACAGTCCTTGCCTTCAACATATAGACAATTCATAAGCAGATGAGTAGAGAATATATACAAAATAAATACCCAATGATTTTGAAAAGTGGGATTAATAAATTGGGGATTCAGGAAAGGCCTCTTGAAAGAGGTAGCACTTGAGTTTATCCTTGAAGCAAGCTTGGGGTCCCAAGAGGGAATAGTAAGGAGGGAGAGAATTCCAGGCATGGGAAACTGCCTGGGCAAAGTCCTGGAGATAAGAGATGGAATGTTATGAAACAGAAACTTCAAAGAGTCCAGTCTGTCTAGTACTTAAAGTAAGTGGGAGAAATTAAGGTACAATCATTGTAGACAAATAGGCTAAATCCAGATGATGAGGGCTTTAGAACATAGATTGCCTCCAAAAAGAAAAAAAATTTCAGTAAATTATGATATTTAACGTGATGGAATATTATTGTGCTGAAAGAAATGATGAAGGTGATAGTTTCAGAAAAACTTGGGAAGACCTACGTGAACTGATGCAAAGTGAAGGGGGCAGAACCAAAATAATAATGTACACAGCAACGGTGACATTTTAATGATGATCAACCATGAAAGACTTAGCTGCTCTGGTCAATACAATGATCCACCGTAATTCCAAAGGACACATGATGAAACATGCTATCCATGTCCAGATAGAGAACTAATGGACTCTGAAGACAATCAGGGTTAAATGACCTGCCCAGAGTCACACAGCTAGTATGTGAGTTTGGATTTGAATCCTCCTGACTCCAGGTCTTTAAAATTGTCTTTATTTGTTTTAAGTTTTTTGTAATTGTATTCATATAATTCCTATGTATGTCTTAGTTGGTAGATTTCCTAGTGCTCTATAATGACTACAGTTATTTTAAATGGAATTTTTCTCTCCATCTCTTCCTGCTGAGTTCCTTCCTGAGTTGGTAACATGTAGAAATGCTGATGATTTGTGTGCGCTTATTTTATATTCAGCAACTTTGCTGATGCTGTCTACTATGTTGCCTAGCTGCCCCAAACACCATAACTTGTTCAGCCATCCCCCAATTGATGGGCATCCCCTCAGTTTTCAATTCTTTACCACCACCACAAAAAAAAAAAGAGCTGCTATAAATATTTTTGTACATATGAGTCCATTTCCTTTTTCTTTGATCTCTTTGGGATAGAGGCCTCGCAGCAATATTGCTGAGTCAAAGGATATTCACAATTTTATGGCATTTGGGGCACCATTCCAAATTGCTCCTCAAAATGTTTGGATTAGGTTACAGTTCTACCACAGTACATTAGTGAACCTATTTTCCCAAATGTCCTCTAGCATTTATCATTTTCTTTTCTGCATTCTTAGCCAATATGATATATTTGAGGAGGTATCTCAGAGTTATTTGCATTTCCCTAATTATTAGTGATTTAGAGTATTTTTTTCATATGACTATGGAGGAGTTTGATTTCTTCCTCTGAAAACTGCCCGTTATTATCCCTTGTCCTTTTATCAATTGGGAGATGGCTCTTATTCTTATAAATCTGGCTCAGTTCTCTGTATATTTGAGAAATGAGACCTCTGTCAGAAAAACTTGTTGCAAAGATTCCCCACCCCCAACCTCATTTCTTGCTTTTCTTTTCATTTTGGCTGTATTGGTTTTGTTTGTGCTAAAATTTTTTAATTTTAATTTTTTAAATTTAAATTTAATTTAAATTAAAATTTTTTAATCAAAATTGTTAAATCCCATGAGTCTCTCTCTCTCTCTCTCTCTCTCTCTCTCTCTCTCTCTCTCTGTCTTTCCGCTAGTTGGAAGGATGGAGTCCTGGATGAATTATATGTTAGGTGAGATCTCACTTCAGACACTTGACACTCACTAGCTGTGTGACCTTGGGCAAGTCACTTAACCCCAACTTCCTCATCCTGGGTCATCTCCAGTCATCCTGGTGAATATCTGGTCACTGGATTCAGATGGCTCTGGAGGAGAAGTGGGGCTGGTGACCAGCACAGCCCTCCCCCACTCAAAACAAAGCCAAGTGCAAGTCACGTCACCATTTCTCTGATGGCGTGGTCTTCTTCGGCAAGGAAGGATGAACACACATACTTTGATTGCTTGATAGACTCCCTAGGTTCCTTCAAAACTCAGCTTAAGGGCCACTTCCTGCAGGAGTTCTATTCTGATTGTCCCCTACACACACACAGTTATTTGTGCCTTCCCCCAGGAAATGACTTTATATTTGTTTTTAATTTTCCACGTCATATTGTGGAACGGTACATATATCATGGAAAGACCATGAGCTTTTTGAGGGCAGACACTGTTACACTTAAGTCTTCATATTCCCAGAACCTTGGATAGATCCTAGCACAAAATAGATGCTTAATAAACATTTCTTGATTGATTACTTCATCCCTTCTTTGGGTATTAAAGAAGATTTCTTTGATTCTTTGTTAAAGGAGGATCTTTCTCCCTTACCTTTTCTCAGCCACAGTCTCATTAAATAACACCTGCCTGACAGAGGCCTGCATTCGAGTGGCTGGCAAGATCCTGGAGTCCCTGGACCGGGAGGTGAGCCCCTGTGAAGACTTTTACCAATTTTCCTGTGGTGGCTGGATGCGGCGAAATCCACTGCCTGACGGGCGCTCCAGATGGAATACCTTCAACAGTCTCTGGGACCAGAATCAAGCTGTGTTGAAACATCTACTTGGTAAGCCACCTGGGTACTCTAGAGTACTTCTAGGGGAGAGTCATGCCAGAGGCCAGAGTTTCCTCAAGGAGGGAAAGGCAGGTGGGGACCCTGATGAGGACAGAAAGGCAGGGAGAACCATCCAACCAGGGAAAACCCACAATAGAAGGCCGAATGGCACAGCGGCCAGTACAGATTTTGGTAGGTAATCAAATCTCACCTCACAATTGCTACCTGCTTTGGATAAAACACTTTACCTTACCCAGTCTCCGTGTCCTCCCCTCTAAAAATAAGAGACTCGGACTAGGTAGTCTCTAAGGTACCTTCCAGCCCTAGATTTATGATCTGTGCTGCACAGAGTGGCTGGACGGAGCAACAGGGAAAGCCTTGGCTTGAGAAGCAAGAGCTAGAGCTCCTAGCTTGCTGAGGGGACAAGTCCCTTCCCTCTCTGGGTGGGTTCTTTTTGTCAACCTGTGAGTTAATTGAGTGCTGTCCTAGGTCCTGATGTGAGTTAGCATTCTCTAATAATAACAAATTAGTCCGTCTCTAGAGTGTTCTAAGGATTACAAAACCCTTTCTTCACTAGTACCTTCTGCAGTGTGGAGGTCAAGGATTGTCATCTCTATTTCCTTTTTTTTTTTTTTAATTTCACAGTGATTTCTTTGGTGTAGCACAGTGGTGTTAGACTGGATCCCTGCAGATGCATTTGACTTAGAGAACAACATATGAATATTATCTACGTTTTGCTGTGTTTTTATTTCATTAGCTATTTCCCAATTATCTTTGAGTCTGGTGTGAGTAGTGCTTAGGAGTGTTGTGGGCGAAATGCATCCAATAGGTCTCCTATTTGACTGACATCTCTAATAAAATTCTGGGACCAAGCTGTTCTGTAACTCAAAATAGTCTTAGAGAGCCAGCCACCTAAGAGCACTGAAAGGGTCACACAGTGAGTACACACCAGAGGTGGGACTTGAACCCAGGTCTTCTTAACTTTGAGGTCTGGTTCTCTAACCACTATGCCATACACACTGCCTCATATCCATTTTCCAAAAATGGAGGCTCAGAAAGTCAAAGTAATTTGCCCAAGGTCATAAAGCTCAGAGATATTAAAGCCAGATTTGAATGAAGGCAGCTGGTGTCGCCATAGTGCATAGAGCATTAGGCCTAGAGCTAAGAAGACTTGAGTTCAAATCCAGCTTCAGACATTTACTAGCTATATGGCCCTGGGCAAGTCAATTAACCTCTGCCTCAATTCCCTCATCTATAAAATGGGAATAATAATAGCATCTGCCTCCCAGGGTTTTTGTGAGGATCAAATGAGATGATAATTGTAAAGTGATTAGCACAGTGCCTGGCACAAAGTGTTATATAAATGGTGACTATTATTTTTGCCTTGACTGTAGATCCAAGGCTCTTGCCACTAAAACACATTGCCTCTAGGATTTTAGGAAGGGGATGAAATTGGTGAGATGCTAATAGTGGAGAGGTCTGTATCGATTCTCCTTTTGGAGGCCAGCAAGGGTTCCTACCACTTTTTGAGACACACATCACAGTACTCTTCTCGATTTATTTTATATTTTAGCCAAACTAGACTTCTTGTTGCTATGCAAACCCTGTGCCTTTGCCAGGTTACTCATTTGGTCTCCTAGCGTCCCTAAGACAAAACACAAAAGTCTTTTTCTTTGTCTGTAAGGTACTTTCTAAGTTTTCTCTAGCCTATCTTTTCAACCCTGTTATTCATTGCTTCCCTTCACACACTCCGCCATCCAGTACAGTTGGCCCACTCACTGTTCTCAGAACTTGGCATTTTCTGTGCCACCTCCATACCTTTGTCTGGAATCCACTCCCTCCTTACCTCTTCCTCTCAGAATCATTAAAGATACACTCAAGATGCCACCCGCTATGGAAAGGCTTTCTGAACTTTCTGGCTACTTCCTTCCTCCTCAAATAATATTGTATTTGTCTGGGTAAATATTTGTTGCGTTTATCTGTTTCTTTTTTAGGTACTTTATTTACCTGTTTAAATATGCTGAGAAAATTAAGCTCCTTGAGCTCAAGGACTATTTTGCCCCTTCTGCCCTCATATCCCCAGAGTCCATCCTGGTGCCTTATGCATGTAGATCACAACCCATTCATCACTTAGTGAGTAAATACTGTGAGATTATGGTGCAGTGGAAAGAGTGAGAAGTCCCAGGTTCAAATCTCAGTTCTGCTGCTTCCTCCCTGTATGACCTGGGGCAAATGACTTTCACCTCCCTGTGCCTCAGTTTCCTCATCTGTAAAATGAGGGGATTGGACTTGATGGCCTCTGAGGTCCCTTTTGGTTTCCAGCTTGAGAGGCTCTTAGAACCTCTTAGAACCTGCTGCTTTCTTTAAACCTGGCTCAAGGGCCACCTTCTCCATGAGGCCTTTACCGATACCCCACCTGTAAGGGTATTTGCATTTGTTCTTTATATAGAGCTAGACCTAGGCATGACCTTAGAGGGTAGCTAGTCCAACTCTTTCTTTTACAAATGGGGAAATTGAGGCCCAGAGACATTAAATGACTTGCCTTGGGTTACACCAATAAGAAAAGAAGTCCTGAGTTTAGGTTTGTGTTGGGGGCATCTTCAAATGAAGAGATCTCTCTTCATTTTTCTCTGGAGGACTACTTGCCTTAATCTTCTATATCTATAGAGCGCTGACCCTGGAGGCAGGAGGGCCTGAGTTCAAATCCAACCTTGGATACTTACTAGCTGTGCTACTGTGGGCAAGTCACAACCCCAATTCCCCCTCCCCACCCCGTCTCTCTGTCTCTCTCTGTCTTTTTCTCTCTGTCTCTCGCACACACACACACCCCTTATATCCATTATATATATATCCATATCCATTATACTAATATATATGTTGTCTTCCTGATAGACTGACCTTAAGCTCCTTGAGGGCAGAGACTGTTTGACTGTTGTCTTTGGGAGTCCAGTGGTAGCACAGTGCCTGGGATACAGTAGGTACTTAGTTTTTTGTGCTCAAGTCCTCTGAGATACATAGAGAAAGGTCCACAGTGGCTTGTCCAGCTAGTATCAGACAGCATTTGAACCCAGTTCTTGCCACCAACCCCTCTCTCTACACTACACTGGCTTCTTTAACAGCCTTGAACAACTCAAGGACTTATTAAATGCTGAATGGATGAAAGAATGTGCAGTCATGGAGAAGTGAGTATCCAGAGATCCTGTAGGATCCAGGTATTCTACAAGACTTCCCTGGATGGAGGTTAAGAAGCCAGGGCTTGCCTTCCTCCAGAACTACATGTGGATGACAGGCTGGTGAGACCAAGAACAGTAGCAGCAACAGCTCCCTTACCCAGATCCCCGGTTATTGGCAATATCCCCTGACATATTTGCAAACAAGGGATCATGGGATCCCAGATCTGGAGCTTGAAGGGACCCTAGAAAACTGATAACTGGTCCAGGGTTACATGACTAGTCAGTATCTGAGGCAGGATTTGAAACTGGGGATAGTGACTTCGTGTCCTCTCCTAAACACAGAGAACGAGACCTTCAACTCCACCAGTGAGGCAGAGCGCAAGACCCAACGTTACTATCTCTCCTGCCTCCAGGAGCAGCGAATTGAAGAACTAGGGGCCCAGCCCCTCCGAGACCTCATTGACAAGGTGGGACTGGACCCTGTTCAGAAATGATGACATGGGAATTGCTCATGGGAGAAATGGAGGAGAAAGAGAGGGTCAGAAAGATCTTCCTGGCAGGGCCTTCCTCCAACCCAGTGCCAGAGGAAAAAGAGAATTCAGGAAACAGAGACCCTCTTGGGGTTTCCTTTCTTTTAGATTGGTGGCTGGAACATCACAGGATCCTGGGCTCAGGACAACTTCATGGAAGTTTTAAAGATGGTGTCTGGGACCTATCGGGCCAGTCCATTCTTTACCGTCTATGTCAGCGCTGACGCCAAAAGCTCCAACAGCAATGTTATTCAGGTGAGATGGGCTAAGAGGAGCCCCCCTCAAAAAAGTGTGCCCTTGGATCCCTGAACCAATAGCAATCTATTGATAGAAGCTTATGTGGGCTTCTCCTCCCCACTGCCCTGGTATTCAAGATGACCCTTTTCCCTTCTACTACAGGTGGATCAGTCTGGTCTCTTTCTGCCTTCCAGAGATTACTACCTGAACAAGACAGCCAATGAGAAAGTAAGGATCCTCTCCACAGCCTTCTCCCTCCTGTTGTTTTCTCTATTTGTGGGAGAATTGGGCAGTCCCACCTAGCAACACCTTAGTCATGTTATTGTCATTCATTCAACCCACTAACATTTGCTGAGCCCTTGCTTTGTTTGGGACACTGGACTAGGTATTCTGAGTGGTGCCAAGGTGTGTAATATTATATATTTAGAGTGTAAAGGGGCCATGAAGGCCACAGAGCCCAACACTCTCATTTTACAGAGAGGCTTTGAAAGGAGAGGTGACTTGCCCAAAGTCATGCACCTGGTAAGTATCTGAGACAGGACTTGGACCCAGCTTTTCCTAATTTGAAGTCCACTATCTTAATGAGTTTACAGTCTAGTTGGGAGAAGGGGAAAAAAGACTAATATAAAGGAGAAGGCGAGTAATGCTATTTGAATGGTCCGGTATTGTAGGAATTCCAAAGGAGCAGAGCTGATAAAACCACAGAATTACTGTGAGCTAGAGCCCATCAATAAGTATCTACTGTGTGCCAGGTACTGGGGCTACCAAGTCAAAATGGTCTTTGCTGTCTAGGAACTTACATTCTTTTGGAAGACCCTCTGTTAGAAGGGACTTCATCCCCAATCTTGTCCAAATCACTGTGGTTGCTCAGTCATTCTAGTCTTGTCTAACTCTTGGTGACCCCATTTGTGATTTTCTTTGCAAAGATACTGGAACAGTTTGCCATTTCCTTCTTCAGCTTATTCTTGCAGATGAGGAAACTGAGGCAAAAGGGTCAATTGACTTGCCCAGGTCACAAAGCCAGCAAGTGTCTGAGGCCAGATTTGAACTCATGAAGATGAATCTTCCTGATTCCAAGCCCATTGTTTTTTGCACTGTTCCACCTAGCTGCCATTGTTCAAATTATACCTGAAAAAAAGAGTTCTCACAACTGCATAATGACCTGAAAAGTGGTCATGCAGTCTTTGTCTAAAGGTGTCTGATGAGCCTAATCCTAATTCTTATAAATCCACTAGCATCTAAGGCAGCTTCTTCCACTTCTCCATGACTTTGATTAATGGGAAGCTTTTTATGACATCAAGTCTAAATCTGTCTTTGAAACTTCCACCCATTGCTTTTTCTAGGACCAAAGAGATCAAGTCCATTCCATTTACTACAAGACATCCCTTCAAACACTCTGAGACGGTATTGTGTCTCCCTCTCCCCCCACCCAAAATCTTCTCTTCTCCAGTCTAAATTAGCCAAGTTCCTTTGAACAATCCTTAAATAACTTGAACTCAAGGCCCTTTCCTCTCTTGGCTGCCTTCTTCTGCACACCCTCCAGTTTATCAGTATCCTTCCTAAACCTTGACACACAGAACTGAACAGAGTACCCCAGAAGTGGTCTAACCAGCACTCAGGGCTATTACCTCCTTCTTCTTGGAGGCGATACCTCTCAACGCAGCCTATGATCACCATACTTTTTTGTCTACTGACTTACTGGTGCTTGGAGTTGACTGAAATGCCGAGATCTTTTTCAGGAAGGCTTCTGTCTCACCATGCCACTCTATCCTCTACTTAGTAAGTTGATTTTAGACCCCAAGTGTTAGACCCCGAGTTAGTTGACATTTATCCCTATTGAATTTCATCTTATAAAATTCAGCCCAATGTCCTAGCCTACTGAGATGTTAGCATTAGTTCCACCCCAAGCTATGTCCCCTTTAGTTATTCTTCCCCTTTTTCTCTCAGTTTTATCTCATTTGCGTATCTGATGAGCAGGTCTTCTTTGCCTTTATCCTGTTACTGGTAAAGTGTTAAGCAGCACAGGACTTCACACAGATCCTTGGGGCACTCCTCTGGAGACTTCCATCCCACTTAATGGTGGATGATTAATGATTTTTCTTTCAACTAGGTCTGAATCCATCTATTCCATCTAATTATATGACCATCTCTCTATCTCTCTTTCACAAGAATAATTAGAAATACTTTATTGAATGCTTTGCTAAAACCTAGGAAAACTATCTCTCTAGCAGTTTAGCATTTGTGTCAAAAATTTTTTTTGAAGGACATGGGATTAGTTATTAGTCATGACCAGTTTTCAATGAAGCCAAGCTGGTACCTTCTGATCCCTGCTTCCCTTTCTGGATGTTCACCAGTCGTCCCTTTAATGACAAGTGCTACAATTTTGCCAGAAATCAACGTCTAACTCCCTGACCTAGAGTTTGAAGATTATTATTTTTCCTTTCCATTAATACTTTTCCAATCCATCATTACTTCCCTGAATTGCTCAGATCTTTCATCTAGCACTGAGTTATTCAAGTTGCATAGAACTGTCCTTAGTACTTGTCTATAATCATTAACGAAGTGAAAGACCCATTCACACCTCCATGAAGATTATATTCCAAGATGTGCCCAGTGAATGCCATAGTGGGCATTTTTAAAGGTGAAGGAACAAAGCAAGTCCATATTCACCCTGGCATTTTTGTCTACAATAAATGACCAACCTATTTTTTTTCCAAATGTCACTGAGGGTGGCTCAGTAGTCATATCTCCAGTCCTTTCAGAATACCAGAATATATTTCATCTGGGCAAGAATTCATTAACGATAGGTGGGGATTCTCTTCTCATCTATATTGGGTATTGATTCCCTAGTAGTCATTTTTGTTCTTTCATTTCCTTAAATGTATATAAATCTAATCCAAAGGTCATTCTCCTTAGCAGAGAAAACAAAGGTAAAGCATCACTGAATTCTATCTATTGTCAATTGCCATTATCCCACCCAGGTAGGTGGTAGTCCTATCTCTTCCTGCTGTCCTTTTCTTTCCTCAAACATTGTTTTAAAACAAACAAATACCCTTTTGTTGCCTTTAGCTTTCTTTGCCAGCCTTACTTTATTCTGAGCATTAGGACTCAAGCTAATGATGTTATAGAAGTGAGTCATGCTTTTATGTTCATTCCCATTTTCCTGTTCTTGCTTCTACCTTCCATACAGATCTTTTAAAAAGATGGAGGATGATGTGTGTGGAACACTGTGTACAACGTTGGACTTTTAAAAAACATGTTGGCTTTTTTTTTTTTTTTACTGAACTGTTTCCCCTTCTCTTTATTTTTTCTCATGGATGATGGTTCTCTGAAAGGGGGAGAGGAAACAACACCCTTAGAAAATATATGTGATGTAAAAACAAAAGACATCAATGAAATTTTATTTTCAAAAATCTAAGTTGCCTGAAGAGTTTCCTGTGTATCCACATCTTTAGACAACTACCCTTTTTCTTCTTTGTCAGAATGATTTCCATATAGGTTTCCATATTTTCAAAAATCTAAGTTGCCTGAAGAGTTTCCTGTGTATCCACATCTTTAGACAACTACCCTTTTTCTTCTTTGTCAGAATGATTTCCATATAGGTTTCTAGAATTTCATTCTAACTCACCCTGGAGAATTTTAGTCCATGAGATACTATCTTTTCCGAGTCCTTTGAAACCTGATCTCTCCCAGTCTGCTTTACTGATTTATTACCTCCCCCACTGAAAGTTCTCCCATTTTCACCTTAGCCAGTAAATGGTTTCTCTCTGTTGAGAATTAGATATAAAATAGAATTTGCTCCCCTACATTGATCCCTTCACTTCATTCTTCTTTAAAGGCAAGAAATTAGCTGCTCTGTTTTAAGCTGAAAGTTCCATTATCTGGGTAACTGAAACTCCCATCACTAGGTGGCACAGTGGATAAAGTGCTGGACTGTAAGTCAGGGAAGACTTGAATTCAAATCCAGCTTCAGACACAAATTAGTTATATGACCTTGGAAAAGGTCACAAACCTTATTTGCCTCAGTTTCCTCAACTGTAAAATGGGGAATCATAATAGCACCTACCTTGCAGGGTTGTTGTGTTGATCAAATGAGATAACAGTATCTGGCACATAGTAGGCACTATATAAAAGCTAGCTATTAGGGTTATTAAATTCAAGTCTATATATGCTAAGTTTATGATTAATTCTTTGTCCATTTCTTCCTTCTGTGCAGATGGTTTCTAATATACTCTAATAACAAAATTTCTTCTGATTCTTCTTCCATTGATTTAGCACCTGAGTATTTTCTACTAATTCCTGAATTTCCTCCCATAATTATATCTTCTTCATAGACAACGCTAAAACTGCCTGTCGTAATCCTATTGAATAAAGTAGCAGCATCCACATTCCAGTCAAGGATTTCATCCGACCAAGTCTCAGTCATACCTATGACCTCAAAGTGATTTCGGACCTCTCGTATCTCTTGCTTCTTGCCCAAACATTGAAGGGAATGGCTTTTATCTCTGGTGCTTTCTTGGCGTTTCTCTCCAGTGAACTTCTGAGTGACTTGATTGCTTTCTGCATTAGTTGTGACTCTTTTCTAGATTATCTAAGCTTGGAGTCCACACACAGAAGGGTTTTTGACTGACAAAGTAATAAGGGAATAATAAGGGCTTAAGGTGGCCTGGAGTGGTCAGGAAGGAGGGTCCATGTTGTGGTGCTGAAAGGAAAGGGATAGGTCAGATTTGTAGCTTGCTGAGGTAGCAGAGATCATGGAAAATTTTTTTTAGAATCTGGCTAAGCTAGACAAGTTTATCCTAAATGTAATTTCCCCATCCTAGAGGGCAAGGCGTGGTTGAGTTTTGGCCTTTGTTTCTACAGCCTAGTGAAGCCTTGGAACCAGAAGGTACTAAATAAAAGCTTGTTAGATTGAATAATGAATATCCAATCAATCAATCTTTCAGTCAAGATGCTAAGCCCTAATACCAGGCCCAGGGGCAGCTAAGTGGTGCAGGTCTGGAGTCACAGGAACACTCCTCTTCCAGAGTTTAAATCTGACCTCAGATACTTCCTAGCAGTGTGACTTTGGGCAAGTCACTTCACCCTATTTATCTCAGTTTCCTTATCTGTAAAATGAATTGGAGAAGAAATTGGAAAGCATTCCAATATCTCTACCAAGAAAACCTCAGATGGGGTCACAAAGAGTCAGACACAACTGAACAACAACAATATTATTGTTTTATTATTAGTTTTACTTTTAGTATATATAGATATGCAAAGTAAGTACATTTAGAGGAAGAAGCACCATCAGCTAGGGTATCCAGGTCAGCTTGTTCTTGAGCCAAGTTTTGAAGGAAACAAGGGAGTCTAAGATACAAACATGAGGTGGGGGCATGTTCTAGGCATGAAGGACAGCCAGTACTAAGGCCCCAAGATGGAAGGGGAATGCCCCATGTGAGGAAGGCTGGTTTGACTGGACCATAGAGTGCAGGTAGGAGGGATGTATAGTGAGATTGGAAAGGTGTAAGGGGGCCAAGTTGGGAAAGACTTTAGATGCCAAGCAGGAGTTTACATTTGATCCCAGAGGCAAGAAGAAGGCATTGAGTTTTATGGAGTAGAGGAGTAAACCCCATGACGTTGGATGCCCAGGAGAGGATAGGATGCATAGGTCAGGCTTGGTAAAGAAGGGAGATAAGTGTTTATGGCAGGATTTGAGGTGGGAGAGGAGTCCATGGGAAAGGGTACAGTGAAGGGATAGGCACCAACAGAGATGCTTTCAGAGAGAAAAGAAAGAGGAGAGCTCTTAACAGATCGCCTCAAGCTTCTCAATAAAGCAACTTGTATGAACAAAGAGGGGACAGAGATAGGAGGAAAAACTTGAGGAGGGTGACTGATGAAGAAAGTCAGCATGTGCTGAATGAGAGGTTTGCTAAAAATCACAAGATTTAAGTCTTGAAGGGACCTTGGGAATCATCTAGGCAGACCTGGAGTCAGGAAGACCTGTGACCCATTTAGACTTTGTGGACCTCAGTTCGTTCATCTGTAAAAGGAGCAGACCTCAAGGTTCCTTCCAGCTCTAATTGATGAGCTCATCTAACTAGCTTACAAATGAGGAAACTGAGGCCTAGACAGGTGACATGATCTACCCATGGTCATACTGCTAGGAAATGAGGACTTCCCATCTTCAGCTGTGTGAGCTCCTACATTTGGTGGCCAAGGTCTCTCAAATGAATAATTACGTGGCCTCAGAGTCCTCACTAGGGGAAAAACAAAGGAAGACCCACAAATTCTAGGTGTCCAACCCAAGATTAGTTGAAGGACATTTTGTAGAGCTCACTGAGACCTCAGGAGGGCTGGAGATGGGAATGGGATAATTGACAGCTCCTTGTTGGTGTTGGAATCAAGATAGGGGTGGGGTGGCAACTCAAAGGATGGCTTCCCATCTTTCCCTTTTCTGTCCAGGAAAAGTCCCATCTCTGACATGTGTTTGAGAGACTCTCTCCTTTTCAGGGGTGTCAGGATAGTGATTAGTGGGGGGCAAGGTGTTCTCTGAGGACTGCTCATATCCACTCTTTGGGATCTTTGATTGCTGAGTGTGGAACGTGTTTTATTTACTCAGTTTTCACTAACAAGAGGCACATGTGAACATCTTTGTGATCTTAGGCTCTATGAGGACACCAGAGCCCAGATGGACACCTTACCTATGGGGCCTTGTTGGAAAGATGGGGGAGAACTTTCAGCTGGTGTTAGGAGCTAAAGAAAAGGCCAGGGTCATTTAATACTTAGAGGATACATAGCTGTCTGTGGTGTGAACATCACATATCAATCTATCTATCCATCTATTCATCTATCTATCTATCATCTATCTATCTATTGTTTGTCTATCTGTCTGTCTTATCTGTCTGTCTCTTGCAGACCCTTACAGACTTTTAAAGGTATTTTATCCAGTAGTTATTATTACGCCCCTAAAAATGCTGTATTGGCATTATTATATTTTACAGTCCTATCATTTCCCACATGCCAGCCCCCCACCTGAATTGAATGCTCCCTGTTACCCATCCATCCATCAATCAATAGGCATTTCTCAAGTTCCTACTTTGTTCCAGGCACTGTATACTGTGGCAGGATGAAGTGAAATGAGATAGCACACACACAAATAGGGGACTGTTAGGGGGACTGCAAGGCAACTCCAGAGGAAGCATTAGCTCCCAGGAGACTCAGAATGGTCTCCTGTAGGTCTCATGTTTGAGCTAGCTTCTAAAGGGAGCTGGGTGAGGAAGGAGAACATTCCAGGCCTGGGAAACAGAGAGCCTTCATAAAGGCTTCACAATTGTGGGACTGAATCAAATAGATGGATGGTAAGGTTGACTCCAGGTTGAGTTGCCCCAGGATCGGAGATTGGCAAGGTAGACATGGCAAAAGATCAAGTGAGCCAGAGGCAACTGGGTGGCACAGTGAATAGAACACTGGGCTTGGAGTCAGGAGGACCTGAGTTCAAATCCAACCTCAGACACTAGCTGTGTGACCCTGGGCAAGTCATTTAACCTTGATTGCCTCTAAAGGAAAAGGGGAAAAAAAGATCAATAATTACCTGACCCTGCAGGTTTGGGCTTCTTCAGGAGGCATGGGCAATTAGAAGGGGACTGAGAAGGGAGAAGAATGGAGAGAAAATCTGGCGACCATCAGAGCCTAAATCTGTAGCTGGAAGGACATCATGGGCCACCCTGGTCACTCACCCAATTTTACAGCTGGGTTGAGACCCAGGGAGGTTTGACTTTGCTCAAGGTTACACAGGTAGGGGCAGAGCAGGGACTTGACCCAGAAACCTGTGCTCTTTCCTCAGAGAAGTCAGGGGACTTAACCAAAGTCACACAGTTAGAAATTCAAAGAGTTAAAGCTTAAACCTAGGGTCCTTTGACTCCAAATGAAAAGCACCTCCCACTGAGTCATGCTGTCATCCCCCTGCAGATAGGGGAGCATCAGCCTCAGCAGTTAGGGGTATGCACACCAGGAAGGAGGCCAGGAGGCTGTCCCCAGGGCCTCCTCCCACAGTTGCTTGGGGGGACCATGGCAGGTGCTCACTGCATACCTGGACTACATGGTGGAACTAGGAACTCTGCTGGGTGGCCACCCCGACTCCACGAGGGAACAGATGCAGCAAGTGATAGAACTCGAAATTGAGCTAGCCAACATCACAGTACCCCAGGATCAGCGGCGGGATGAGGAAAAGATTTACAACAAGATGAGCATTGCTGAGTTACAGGTAGGTGGGCTGGGAGGAAGCACAGAGGGGGAAGGGCCTGAGAGAGAGTTCAAAGGGGCTTCCCAGGTATAGCCTCCTTCCCTGACATGGCAAGGCTTGTACAAAATGATCCGATGGGCTTTCCAAGAGACTCCAACAGAATCTTTGGAATCTGGGTGAGCTGAGTGAAACAGGGGTTACCCAGAAACTGGAGCAGAAGATTGTCTCTCCTCCCATCAGCTGCTCACCTTCCTGACAATCACAAAGGAAATCCAACCAGTCCTTTCTGCCTTGACTGCCACCTGGGCCTAGCCTGGTCAGCGCTCAGAGGGGACACTAAGCAGCAGCTGTGACTGTGCTCTGAGGCAGTGCTGGGGGAGGGGCAGCAGGAGGGGGAGGATGTCCGAGCTGCCCTTGTCCCTCCCCCCACCCCCCTCTGCAATTTCTAAGCAACCAGATGCTATTGTCGTGGCAACAAGACTGCTCTTCCTGCATTAAAAACAGAAGACCCTGGCTGAAGGACTTGGCCAGAGATTAGGGCAGATGGAAAAACTTCTTAACCTCATTTTCCCATGGCTCTCCTTGCTCCTAGGCCCTGGCACCCTCAGTGGAGTGGCTGGATTTCCTGTCTTTTGCTCTGTCACCCCTGGAGCTGGGAGATGCAGAACCCGTGGTGGTTTATGGGACCGACTATTTGCAGCAGGTGTCCGAACTCATCAATCGCACAGAGAGAAGGTGGGGGGAAGGGGTGGCCCTCAGCAGGCAGACCCCAGGAGCAGAGATTGAGAGAGAGAGAGAGAGAGAGAGAGAGAGAGAGAGAGAGAGAGAGAGAGAGAGAGAGAGAGATTGTGTGTGTGTGTGTCTGCAGAGTGTGAAGCTGTCTATCCAATTTGGAATTCAGAGAAACCCTAGATGATACAGGCAAACACAGCCTGAGCTGTCCCAGAACATCCTCTGCTCCTTTTTTCTTCCTCCTCCCAATGCTGGCAGCCTGGAATGAATGTCAGACAGAATTGGTATTTGTGATGCTGGTTACTGTCCTGCACTGGTAGCCACCCCAAGTCTGGAGGACTCATCCTCCTGTATCTGCTCATAGATGAACTTTTCCACATCATTGTGCATGGATGCAGTTAACGTTCTTTTCTACACATTGCAATCATGTGCTAGCCCTACAAGCTGATATTTATAGAAGGATTTACCTAGGCTATCTAATTCGATTCTTCCAACCCTTCCTGGAAGTACCAGAGGTACTTTGCACAGACAAGGAAACTGAGGCAGATGGTTTGCCCAGGGTCACCCATCTAGTAGTTTTGATGTTCTTCCTGTCTTCCAGACCATCCCTCAGTCCGTTACCCCTTGCTGTCTCTCCTTCATTCTCCCTCCCGTTTCTTGTCTGCCAGCATTCTGAACAATTACTTGGTTTGGAACCTTGTCCAGAAGACCGCCTCCAGCCTGGACCGGCGCTTTGAGTTGGCACAGGAGAAGCTGATGGAGACTCTCTATGGCACTAAGAAGGTGATATTTTAGGTCTCCTAGTTGCTCCTGATCCCCAGATTCATGACTCTTCCTTCCTTGATATGGAACTAAGTAAAGACATTTGGGGAGCCAGTGGGCCCCAAAGAAGTCTGAGCAGGAGAGGTCTGTGGCTGAGACTAGCACAACCAGGATACCTCTTGAGGCCTGATTGGGGGTGGTGGGCCTCATACCTTTGTCCTCTATGGCACCATCTAGTAAAGCAAACCCAGACTCCCAATTTGGGATTTCTGAATATGTCATTGACTTAGACTTTCAGGTAAATCCCTTTCTCTCTTTGGGCCTCCATTCCCTTATCTGTAAAGTGAAGGAGAAGACTGCATGGTCTCTGGGTTGCTTTGTTTTTGTTTTGTTTTTAGCAGCTCTGCCATCCCATGCCCTTTGGGGGAGGGGTCTTGGAACATGTCTTCTCATTGGATGTTAGATTCAAAGAGGCAGGAGTTATCTGAGTCTCCCACAGAAAGCAGGTACTCTGCCCCAGAGATAGAGATGGAATTTTTCAGCCTGGGGATTGAGGCTGGGAAAGGACTGTTGGGTTTTTTTTCCCCATCTAGTCTTGTACACCCCGGTGGCAGACCTGCATCTCCAACACTGACGATGCTCTCGGCTTTGCCTTAGGATCCCTATTTGTGAAAGCAATGTTTGACAGAGAGAGCAAAGAGATCGTGAGTGTTCAGCCCTTTGGGTCCATCCACATCCTCAGAAATGGAGTGGGCTCTGGTCAGCCTAGCTGGGGTAAGCCTGGGAAAGGATGGAAGCACAGAAGCCTAGATTCAGGCTTGTTCCCTTTTCTCCCACCCCTCCCTAGGCAGAGGGGATGATCAGTGAGATAAGGACAGCCTTTGAAGAGGCCCTGGGACACCTGGTTTGGATGGATGACAGGACAAGGCAGGCGGCCAAGGAGAAAGTAAGAGGCAGTTGGGAATGGGGAGGAACCCAGAGATGGAGGAGGATGTGCGGAGGGTGGAGGGAGCAAGACTTAGAGCTGTCTAGTTGGACATTTGAGGCAACTCAAGCTGTACAAGATTCTCCTTATTTTTCCTCAAAATCAGCTCCTCATCCAACCTTCTCTCTTTCTGTAGAGGCTACTCCAATCCTCATAGGACCCCAGCTTCTAAACTTCTAAACTAAAATAACTTTTAAAACCTTCCTCCTCCCTCATCCAATCAGCTGCCAACTTTCATCAGTTCTACCTTCCAAATCAACATCTCATCCATCTCTCTACCCGCCCCCCCCTTCTTAAGTCCCTACTACCAGGAATGATTATAATAGTTTCCTAAGAAACCTCCCTGTCTCCTCTCACTGTTCTCTCCCATGCACCCCCCAACAAATGCCTTTTTTCCTTTTATCTGACTGTGCCACTCTCCTCAAGAAGCTTTTGTGGCTCCCAACTGCCCCTTTGAATAAAATATAAAATCCTCAATCGGGCATTTAAAGCCCTTTCCCAGTCTTGCTCCAGCCAATCTGGTCCATCTGCTGGGATACACTGCTTTTCACAGACTCTTGGGTCCATCCCCACTGACCTGCTTGCTACTTTGCAATCCTTCCACTCCCACCTCCTGCTCCCTGTGTACACTCTCCTCAGTGTCCCTCCTGTAACTATCAGCTCTCTTTGGGGCTGATCTCAAGACTAGAACCCCAAGGGAATAGGAAGACAGTGCTACATCCTACCCAAGATCTTTGTGGATGGCCTCCAGTTATCACTTTGTATTTATGTTTATTTGTCTGTGTACATTATGATGTTTAAAAAGTTTAGGAGACATAATTATTAAATAATCATTTCTCTCAACATGTTAGATCCCTCCTCAGTAAAATGGATTCTCCCTGAGGCCAAGGCAGTTTTAATTTTATCCTTTTGTCCTCAGCAGCTAGTACAAATGATCTGGCATGTAGTAGGGTGCTTAATAAATACGTTTGTTGAATGAATGCATGCGTGGTCTAAGGAATTTCAATCCCTTAGAATTCTCGTCTCTCTCTCCAGGCTGATGCCATCTATGACATGATTGGCTTCCCTGACTTCATCTTGGACCCCAAAGAGCTGGATGATGTTTATGATGGTGTGAGTACCCCCTTGCCTCCCCCTGCCCAACAGCCATCTTGCCCTGAGGCTGAGTCTGGGTCCTCCACACATCCCATTCCCTGAGGAAAAGCTTCATATTGGCAGATGAAGGTACCCATAACATCTATCATGGCCGGGAATTGGAGACCATAGATAGAGTATTTATTAGGCATCTGTTGTATGCCTGCCACTGGAGAAACAAATACTAGAAAATAAGGTAGTCCCTAGTAGCAGGAAGTTTGCATTCTAATAGGAGAAGATAAAACATAGAAGGTTGACTTGCTGGAAAGATAAAGACCCTGCCCTCAAGGAGCTTATTTCAACTAGGGGAGGGGAGAGGGGACACAGATGAGTAAGTAAAAAAACAAAAACCAAAGTAACAGCGTCATGAGAACCAGAGAGGGCTTTTTGTAGGAATTGGGGTGTTGGCTAAGCCTTGAAGGGAGCTGGAGAGTCTGAGAGCACAGGGGAGAAGGAGAGTGTTCTTGGCATAGTGGAGGGCATGGAAGTGTGAGATTGGAGCTCATGTCCAGGGTTCTTTTTCTTCCTTATCTCCTAGTATGAAGTTTCAGAAGATTCCTTCTTCCAGAACATGTTGAATTTGTACAACTTTTCTGCCAAGGTGATGGCTGACCAGCTTCGCAAACCTCCCAATCGGGACCAGTGAGAGTCAAACTTTGGGCTCTGGGAAGACGGAGAGGGTTTGGGTATGGGGTAGGGAGTGGGGCTGTTTGAGAGCAGAGGGGATGAACCTACAGATCTGGGAGTGGGAATGATCTGGTGGACCTAGACCATTATGGTTCTGCCCAAATGAGACACATCCTCCAATACTTCCCCTTCCAGATGGAGCATGACCCCCCAGACAGTGAACGCCTACTATCTTCCAACCAAGAATGAGATTGTCTTTCCAGCTGGCATCCTGCAGGCCCCTTTCTATGCCCGTAGCCACCCTAAGTGAGCCTAGGGGTGGGATTGGGAGAACTGGATGACAACATGGGAGAGGATGGTAGGGGGCACAGAGGAGAGGAGCTCAGAATCAGGGCCTCCGGGCCTGGGGAGGAGGACTAAGGGCTCAGGCACACTGAAGTCGCAGGACCCTCACAGAGCACATATCGATCTTGTTCAGGGCCTTGAACTTTGGAGGCATCGGTGTGGTGATGGGTCACGAGCTGACACATGCCTTTGATGACCAAGGTAGGGACCCAAGGATGGTTGGCCTGACCTGCTTAGCCATTGTAACATCCCTCCACTTTCATGGGTGTGGGCAAAGGCTAGCATGGGCATTCCATTCCTGTTTTATATCTCTTATTTCACAGAGTAGTTAAGATCTGGATCTAAGAGTAAAGTAACTCTCTGGGTCAGGTCTCTTTCCTTCTTTTTTGAATTAAATGTCTTGCCATAGTGGACATTGTTGGATTGGGAGTCAGAAAGGCATACTTTCTAAGCCCCCTTCTAACACACAATAGGTATGACACTGGGTAGGGCAAAAATATAGGTTCTGATCCCCCCTCTAATACATAGTAGGTATGATACTTAATGTGACCCAAACACCTCTCAGGCTATTAAGGACAGAGTAAATGTTGAGCTGCACTGGTAGGAAGGGTTTCTACACTAATGAAATCACAAATACAATTTTAAAATCTTAAACTTTAATACAGCCCACTAGCTTAGCATTTAGCGTGGCACATCATAGGTGACTGATAACTACTTGTTGACTTGAACTAAACTGACCTTTCAATTAATATCACAATTTTCCCCTTTTGTTGAGCATTTGAAAGTTGCTTCTAGGTTGTTTTTTTTTTTAATTACTAAGATGTTTCCATGAAAATCTAACCAGATAACTCTTCTTTTTTTTCTTTAAATAATCTTTTTATGTTAATTTCTCAGCAATGGAATTATTGGTCAAGGGGCAGGATGATTTTTGTAACTCTTACTTTGTATTGCCAGATTATTGTCCATAAAAGAGAGGGCAAATTTGCAATTCTACCAAAAATGAGCACATAACTCTTTATCTCTATGACCTGGTCAGGACGGGAGTATGACAAAGAAGGGAACCTCCGACCTTGGTGGCAGAATGAATCCCTGGCTGCATTTCAGAACCACACAGCTTGTATGGAGGAGCAGTATGGACGGTACCAGGTCAATGGTGAACGGCTCAATGGAAGGCAGACTTTAGGCGAGAACATTGCTGACAACGGGGGTCTCAAGGCTGCCTATAATGTGAGTGGTCTTCCCCCTTGGAGTTGGGCCTTCTGCCCTGTGCATCCCTCCATGGGGTGACAGGCAGGCCTGGTAAGTGGGGGAGGGATGCTCCAAGGGATGGACATGGAAATATCATGCTGGACTTAAACATCGTGCTGGTGCTGTCCTTGGTCCTAGGCTTACAAGAGGTGGTTGAGGAAGCATGGGGAGGAGCAGCATCTCCCGGCAGTGGGCTTCACGAACCACCAGCTGTTCTTTGTGGGATTTGCCCAGGTACAGCCACCTCCAGGGCCTCCTTTCACCCCAAGTCCTCTGATGTTCCCTACCCTTTCTGTCACCATCTGCCCTCTGTCTTGCTGGGAGGATGATGGAAAAAAGACCCAAGGGGGTTGCAAACCAGCTCTACCAGATCATGCAGATGTTGGGCTGGAGAACTGGGAAATCCAAAGCAAACCCGCCCCCAGCCTTTTTACTCTCCTATCAGCTCTCCTGGCTTCTTGAATTGTAAAATTATTCCAGCCCCAGGAGTGCCACAAGCAAAGTCTAGCAAAGAAATGAGTAAATTCAACCTCTGCATTTAAATAGATTAGGAAAACTACCGACATGAAGTCAGGATTTGAATCTAGGTCATCCCACTCCCCAACCCCCTCCTTGAACCAAACCTTGAGCCAACAAAGGACAGTGCTGAGATCCCCAAACTTTCCTGGCTCATAGTATCCTTAGTCAATCAATAATTTTTCCCCACACCTCACCCAGGCTAAAAGAAGTACTCAATGATTCTGTTTATTAAGTAGTTAGGTGGAAAGTTTGAATATTCAGTGGTGACTGTCAGGGGCCTGCCACACACAGCACGGAAACTGTGAATATAGTGAAATGAACCAAGAGACTACTAAGAGGCACCTTGTCCCTGAACAATCACATCATCTCTGGGCCTCAGTTTCTTCATCTGAAAAATAAGAGGATTGGCCCGGATGGCTTCTGAAAGTCTCTTTAAGCTCTAAATCTATGATCTTTATGATCCCAAGTCCTGAGTTCAAGTCCCACTTCGATACTTACTAGCTAGCTTGTGAACCTTGAATAAGTAATCTCTCCTATTATTTTCCTCATCTGTATAATGGAAACAATAGTATCTATGAATCCATGAACATTTCTAAGTGCCTACTAGAAGGTACTGTGCTGGTTGTGGAAATAGAAAGATAAAAATTATAAGTCCCTTACTACCAGGGCCTTCAATTTCTTCTGTGCTAACTCACAGAAGTGAGTCAGTTTATTCCTCACAAATACACTCCCCTTCTAAAAACATTCTCTCGCTTTGCTAGTTCCTTTCTTTAGCTTCCTCATCTGTAAAAATGGGGATAATATGCTCTCTATCTCTCAGAGCTTTTGAGAGAATAAAATGATTGGGAAAATATCTCTCTAATGGTCAACTATTGTTCTGGGAGTCTCCCACTCTCCTCAAACTAACTCTCACTTAACAGGGAGCTGAGCTGTAACCTAGCCCTGACTAGGATGGCATTTCAGGCAAAAGTTTAAGATCTAAATTTCCCATATCTTTGAAATTTAAGGGGCAGGAGTCAAGATCCTACTTGGTTAAGCCTAATGGGCAGGGTCTGGGAAGGCTTGGGTCGGGCCACCTCCTAGGTCCATTTGTAGTTAAACCAAATGGTAATAGGTGGGGTGGTGGGGGAAGGTGAAGGCATGGATGGGGCCAATCATTCAGCCTGTGCAATCGGTGGAGTCAATCATTCTGTGGTCCTCCAGAATACTCAGATATGATTAGGTGATAATGACCACTTTAGGTAATCTTTTCTAGGGAAAAGAAGCTTGGGAGGAGGAGCACAGACCTTACCCTTACTCTGGATCAGGATTGGAATGAGATCTGGGGAAAGCTACTTAGAGGCAAAGATTGTTTCATTTTGCTTTTTGTCCTTAGTTTCGACACAGGAGGGCCAGGGGCTGAAGTTGTGACTGACAGACATAGGGAAAATCTAGGTTGTGAAATCTGAAAAGATCTGCTCCTTCCAGCCCAGAGCACTGGGATATCAAGGGATGGGAATCCATCTTCTTGGCTTCCAGGTGGTTCTCTGGGCACTATAGTGTGCCCCTGGCTGCCTGACACAAAGTAGGCACTTCGAAAATGCTTATTGATTGATCCATCAATTGGAGTTGGGGTTATGGGCAGAAACATCTCTTTCTACCTAGGTCTGAAAGGAACCAAGAGACAAGAACAATGATCCAGATGCCAACATTCTCTCCCCGGGGCATTGAGGATGCCACCACATGGTCCTCCATGCTAGACCCCCGGTCGTCCTCTGGCCTCAATGGTTGGAGTAGACTCTCCCTTACCCCTCATTTGATGTCTGACCCCAGAGTATCAGGATGCCATGAAGGGTCAGAGATCTTGAGTTCAACCTCATTTTATAAATAAGGAAATGGAGGCACAGAGGAGTTAAGTGACTTGCTTAAAGTCACAGAAGTAATAGCAGAAGCAGAATTTGAATCCAGGTCTTCTGACTCCAATGCTAGTGTTTCTTCCTTAGTATCTTCCCTTGCCCCGGCTCCTTTGTCCCTCAAATAGCAGGAGCCCCTGACCTAGGTCCTCCAAGTCTCCCATCCTCCTCTGCTTCCATTTCCACTGAGTCCTCTGACCTCTCTGGGCCTCAGTTTCCTTACCTGTTTTCTTTGTTTTGGAGGCGATAGGGGCTAAGTGATCTGCCCAGAGTCACACAGCTAAGTAAGTGGGTGAGGCTGGATTTGAACTCAGGTCTCCTGACTCCAGGGCTAGTGCTCTATTCACTGCAGCACCTGGGTGCCCCTGTTTCCTCATGTGTAATTGAAGGGAATGAACAGATGACCTCGCTAAGGTTCTTCCTGTCTCTAAATCTGGGATCCATGCTCTTTTTCTCATCTCCCTCCCATCTTCTAGTGCTTTTTCCCCTCAAGAGACTTCATTTCTTGGCCTCCTCTTATGTCTGCTCCTTTAATTCTCCCTGACTGTGTGTGTAGGAGTAGGAGCTGACCTACTCCTTGAGCCACACTGAGGCAACTAGGCCTGGAGTCAGGAAGACCTGAGTTCAAATCAGACACTTACTGTGTGACCCTGGGTAAGTCACTGCACCCTGTTTGACTTGGTTTCCTCAACTGTAAAATGAGGATAATAACAGCACCCACCTCCTAGGATTGTTGTGAGGATCAAATGAGATAATATTTATAAAGTGCTTAGTTGAGGGTCTGACACAGAATAGGCGCTCTACACATGCTTATTACACACACACACACACACACACACACACACACACACACTCACACTCACACACATCTCCACTGTACCTCTCAGACCTGCCCTGACCCCATTCACTCAGCAGCTGCCACTGATACACCTTCAGGCTGCCCTCTACAAGCCCAGCACCTTCAGCATCCTGCAAACATTTTAACTCCCAGGACCACCTCACACACCTTAGACTGAATTTGTCCCAAGGACTGGAGTTCTTTGTCCCAACTTTGACCTGCGTACTGGCCTTCCCTGGAGCCTGGGATTAGGCTAGGTCACTGGATCACAGATTTAAAATTTGGACAATCTTCTAATCCCTTCCTTTTATAAAAGTGGAAACTGAGGCCCAGAGAGATTAAGGAACTTGCCTTAAGCCATACAGGGAGTAAGTGGAAGAAGCAGATTTGGAACTCTTAATCTGGCCCTCTTTGCGTTGGGCCACATGGACTAAGGTTTTAAGAATTTCAAGGTCAAGGACTGAAAAGGAGGGGATAGTGGGTAGGGAATCTTAGAAAGAAGAGGGGAGGACCCTATTTGTAGGGTCATTGAGTAGAAGACAGAGTAAAGAGTTTCCGATGTGCATCTTTGTCTGTCCTGACCCACAGGTGTGGTGCTCCGTGCGTACCCCTGAGAGCTCACATGAGGGCTTGGTGACAGACCCTCACAGCCCTGCCCGCTTCCGGGTGCTGGGAACCCTCTCCAATTCCCGGGATTTCCTTCAACACTTCAACTGCCCCATTGGCTCTCCCATGAATCCTGGGCAACTCTGCGAGGTGTGGTAGGGTCCCAGAGCAGACAGTGCCCTTGAACAGCCCTTCCCTTCACCCAAGTCCCTTTCCCCTCCCAGGGGCCCTGGGCCTTTCTGCCAGGGAGCCAGATGTTAGGGGTGGCCATGCTGGACTGTCCTTTCCCCAGAGATTAGGATGCAGCTAAAGCCAAGTGAAACCCCAGGCCTTGTTTACCTCTGCTGACTGTGATGCCATATTTAGAGGTCCCTCATCCTTCCCCATTGTCCTCAACCACCGCTATGTGCCACTGGGTGGAGGGGGCTCCTCTGGCTGGAGCTGAGCCCCTCCATCATTCACTGTGACATCCTCCTTTTTTCTGCAGCAGGCTCTTTTCCAGCCTAGATGCTAGCCAGATATCCTGGGGTGGGTGCAAAGCCTACCCAGCCAGGGGCTCAACAAGAACACAGGGATTGATGGGATGTATCTGGAATAGGATCTAGGCCCCTTCCCTCCCTCATTAACCCATTGGAGGGACCCTTGCACTGGTGGTGTGAGCAGTCAGCTGGGCAGTGATTTTCTGGCTCAGTCTCATCCAGCAGATCTACCAGGGCCTGGTAGCAACAAGAGTATGACATTTCAGAGGTTTGAAGGAACATAGAAAAGTAGTCTCTGGGCACTCTGGCATCCCTGGACAATGCACTGCCCCTACTCAGGAACCCAGATGAACCTTGGCTGGGTCTCCATTCAGTCCCTGTCTCAGGTCCTTAGACACCACCCAGACCCCTGTCCCCAGAACTGGGAGTTGACCCTAGTGAGGTTACTCCCATCTTCTGCTGTCTCCCTTCCCCTGGGGTCAGCTTTCAGTTGGAGCCTCCACCCAGAAGCCTTTGCCCACCACATCCGGATTCAAGCTGTGCTGAGGAAGGGGGTAGGAGGGAATGTAGACAACCACAGTGTCTTATAGTTCCAGGAATGGGGGGGGTCCCCCAGAAATCAGGGAGGACAGGGCAGGAGAGGTGGGGGAATGGGAATTGGGGCAGAGTTTATTTTTACACGGATGGTGGGAGGGGAAGAAGGTGGTCTCCGTCCTACAATGACTGACTCCATGCCAATAAACAGATGTAAATCAGCCAGACTGCTTCCTCCTTCTTTGGTGCTGTCATCAGCCCTCCCTTCTCCAGGGACATCCATCCCTTCCTGTCACCCTGCCCAGCAAGCATTTATCCAGATCCTGTAATAGACCAGGCTAGGGGTGGGGAACCTGCAAACTTGAGGCCACACTTGAGGACCTAGAGGCTGGCCTCGAGGCTGCAGGTTCCCCACCCCTGGGCCAGGCCCTTCTCTAGGTACTGGCGTGTTCTTTGGCATTTAAAGTCTTTCCCCTTACCTATTCCTTCCACCACAGAGGTGGCCATTCCCTTGATCTTGTCATCACTCCCAAATGCACCACTTCGTCATTGGTTAATTCCAAAATGCCCTTATCTGATCACAGCTTGTCTTTCCACCTCTCCCTCTACCTTGTAACCCCAAACATTCTTGTAGGATCTCACCATGACCTCCAATCCCCTCCATTTTTTCCTGGACCATCATCCTGCACTGGCTACACTCTCATTCCTTCCCTATCTTGACCCCTTAATGAACTGGTTCATGTCTACACTGTCTTCTCTTCAGTCTCTTGTCCCCTAATTGTACCTGCAATCTTGCCCTATAAAGCCCTCTCCACAGTGGTTTTTTCAGTCCTTTTTTTATCCCTCTTCAAACCCCTGGTAACTTCCCCTCTCCTCACCCTCTCAGCTAAGAATCTTTTTCAATAAATCTTTATTGAAGTATTTTGGTGTTTTTTTTTAACATTCCCATATTTTTCACCAACATTCCTTCCACTCCCAGTGAACCAGCCCATATATAAATAGCATTTTTAAAGGTAAAAAAAGAAAAAGGAAAAAACTCAGCACAATTGATCAATACGTTGAAAAAGTCCGAAAAATGTACAATGTGCAGCCCTTGTGCTAGGCTGGGGGTGTCTGCTCTTGTTTCTTCACTAGAGACATGCTTGTTCTAATTTCAGGGTCATCACTTTTGGTTTTGTGTCTGTATGTGTTATTATTCCTTCCAGTGATGCTGTTGTAAGTTATGGAGCATATTGTTTTCTCGGCTCTGCTGACCTCATTCTGTATCAGTTCATGCAGCTCTTTCCAGGCTTCTCTGGATTAATTACACACATCATTTCTTACAGCACAGGAATATTCCATTACATCCATGGGCCACAGTTTGTTTAGTCATTCCTCGATGGATGGGCATTGAATCTGTTTCCAGCTCTGCTTTTATGACAAGTGCTACTATCCATATTTCTCCTTATTAGTGGCCTCCTTGGAGGACAAGCCTAGGAATGGAATCTCTGAGTCAAAGAGTACTGGCAGCTTCCTCCCTTTATTTGCATAATTTCAAATTGCTTTCCAAAATGGTTGTACCAATAATCTTGCCTCACATTTCACTGAAAAAATGGAGGTCATCCCAAGAGAGTTCCTTCTTTTCCCCTCTGTCTTATCTCATGTTCCCTCAGGTGCCTTCGGCCTCCATTTCTTCCTTTGGCCCTGTCTCACACATAGAGAGGGTCCTTTCCTCTCCAAGAAAAGCTCTCTCCCTACACAAGTGAGTTCATTTCATTCTTTCTTTCCCAGCAGATCCCCACTCTCTCCTTACCTTCAGTATCTCCCTGTCTACTTCCCTACTGTCTACAAACACACTCCCACCTTCTCCCTCCTTCCAAAGTCCGACCTTGATGTATTTCTCCTTGGGCTACTGTCCCACATATCTCTTCTCTTTTGTGACCAAAGTCCTTGAGAAGGCCATCTATGATAGGTGCCCTCCCCTCATTCCCTTCTGACCTTAACTGAAACTGGCCTTTCAAAGTTATAAGTGGTCTCTTAACTGCTAAATCCAATGACCTTTTCTCAATCCTCTTCCTTCTTGACCTCTCAGCAGTCTTTGATACTGTTGATCAACCTCTTCTCTATGATAATCCCTTTTTCTAGGTCTTCAGGACATCAATCTCTCAATTTCTCCTACTCCCACTCTGACCGTTCCTCCTCAGTCACTTTTGCTAAATCTTCATCCAGGCCTGATAATCTTGGGTGTTGTGTAGAACTCTGCCTTGGGTCCTTTTCTTATCTAGTTCTATACCATTTCACTTAGTGATCTCCTCAGCCTGTGGATCATCTCTATGCAAATCCAGCCCTAACATCTATCCTGCATCTCTGGCTGCCTGTTAAACATTTCAAGCAATGGATGTCTTGTAGATGTTTCAGATTCAGCATGTCCAATACTCAACTCATCCTCCCACCCACCCCTAAAACCTTCCCCTCTCCCAAACCTTCTGATTACTCTTGAGGTTCTCCTGCTCCAACTAGTTATCACTCACCCTCCCAGCTGTGAGTCCCAACCTAGGGGTCCTTGAACTCCTCACTTTCTATCGCTCCCCCTTTTCCAATCTGTCACCAAGTCCTCTTGGTTTTATCCCTTCTCTCCTCTGATCCTGTCATCATCCTGGGGCAAGCCCTTATCACTTCACATGAGGACTATTGAAATAATTGCCTGCCTCAGGTCTCTCCTTGCTCCTGTCCACCTTCCACTCAGTGGTCAGTGATCTTTCTTAAATTCAGGTCTATGTCACCACCCTGCCTCCCTCCATAAACTACAATGGCTCCCCATCACCTGCCAGCTCAAACATAACATCTCAGCACTCAAGCCCTACATAATCCGGCCCCTTCCTACTTTTCCAGGCTTCTTACATCTTTCTTTCTCTCCCCCAGTACTCTGCTATCCATTACACTGGTCTTCTCCTTGCTGTTCCCCACACAAGACACTCTGCCTCTTGACTCCTGACATTTTCACCACATGCCTGGAATTCTCTCACTCCTCCTCTCCACCTCCTTCTTTCTTCAAGTCCCATCTAAAATCCCAACTTCTACAAGAAGCCCTTCTTTAACACCCTCCCCCAATGCTATTGATTAACCCCAATTTATCCTCCCTATCACTTGGTTACATATAGTTGTTCTTATGTTGTCTTACTTTATTAGACTGAACTCTTTGAGATCAAGGACTATCTTTGGCCTTTCTCTGTATTTCCAGTGCTTAGCATAGTGCCTCTCATACAGCAGGTGATTAATAAATATTTACTGACTGACCAATAGTCTAGCTCCTACATCTGGGCCTTTGCCTGGGCTGTCCTCTCTGCCTGGAATGCCCTCCCTCTTCACCTCCACTTCTTGGGATGGATGCCCTCCATTTGTGAAAGTTCTGCAACTCAAATGATATCTCCTATGGGAGGTCTTTCCTTCTCTTCCCAGTTACTTGGGACTCTCCTACTCCTGCCATTACCTTACATTGATTTATCTGTGTAAAGGTTCTAAATACCAGTAAGTTGTTGAAGGAAAGAAGGGTTCTGTTTTCCTCTGTGATCCATGGGTCAGTGGTAGGGGTGGAGATCTAGAAAAGGGTCTCTGGCTTTGACTTCATTCAGAGCCCAGATTTGTCCTGGGACTAGTCTGATGGCTGGGAAGGATCTCAGGCTTTTCTCTGCCTTTCTGTTTCCCCACACTGAAGGACTAGAAAAAAAATCTCTTAGACTGATCATATCTAGGGACTTCTCTAAAAGGGATTAATAGTGTGCTTTTTTGAAAAGGCATTTAATGAATAAAGTAGATATCAGGTTTGGAACAGTTATTTATTTTCTCTCCCACAAAAGAAATAGGTAAAATTCTGAAGACCACCAAGTTCCCCCTCATACACCTGTTTGCTTTTCATATTTATATTAACATTAACATACGTATTAATATTTAGTACATAAAACACTAACCCATCACAGCTCTGATATAGTATCCCCAGAAGCTCTTGGCCTGGTAGCATCTGAAAATATGGCTCTAACAGATGTCAATGAAATGAACAGAACAGGGAGCAATAACTTACATAACATGTAGGAAACCAGCCTGATTTCCTGACCCTGATCAATATGTCCTTTTCTTTTTTCTCTATATACCAGATCTTTTGAACCTGCGGTCCACGGACCTCCAAAGGAACCTGAACAAGAAAAAAAAGATCTTTGCTTTCACTAATTTCTCATTGCATGCCCTTCCATTGTTTAAAAACATTATTCTTCAAAGGGGTCCACAGGCTTCAGTAGCCTGCTCAATGGGTCCATGAACCACTCTTCAAAGCTTAAGAACCCCTGCCGCTGCTCCCTCCCTTTGTGATCTCATTAGCTCCCATGGGTTCAATGATCACCTCTTCCACATTTATGTATGTAGCCCTAACCTCTTTTCAGGATCTCGCCTACATCATCATTACTGCCTATTAGAAATGTTGAATAGGACTGCCATAGGCATTTCAAATACATTCCCTTTCTCCCACTCCCATCCCCACCACACCTCTCTTCTGAACTTTCACATGGTGATCCAGTGGACCCCTACCAGACTGGGCCAGGGTCCCATGGTCATAACCACCATGATAACCTCAGCTCCTCACTCTTACTCTTATCATGTATCCAGTCAGGTGCCAGTCTTCATTTGATCTTCACATCAGGTCTCTTCTAGGTACCTTTCTCTCCTCGAACACTATAGCTCAGGCTGTCCTTGCCTCTCTCTTGGACTGCTGTGACTGCTTCTGAGTTGGTTTCCAATTCAAGCCTCTCCTGCTTCATCAAATGAACAGGTAAGGCACTTGGCCCAGTGCTTGGCATGCAGCAGCCACTGCATAAGTGTTCAGTACCTTCCCTTCCCCTTGCCCCCTTCATACAGCCACCACAGTGCTTTTCCTCAAGCACCAGGCTCATTACATCCCCCTCTTACCCAATAAACTTGATTGACTTCTATTGCTTTTAGATTTACTAGGTCAAGCTTCTCACAACTTGACCTATTTTTTTTTCTTTCCAGACTTCCCACATCTTACCTCCTTCCATGAGCTCTATAGTTCAGTCCCATTGACTTACTCAATGTTCTTTACATCTTCCCATCTCCCATCTCCATGACTTTTCCACTGGCTGTCCCAGATGCCTGGACTTCTCTCTTTCCTCCTCTCTGCCTCTCAGAATCACTGGTTTCCTTCAAGTCACAACCGAAATTCCACTTTCTGCAGACTTTTGCTCTCTCTCCTCAGATTCTAGTGCCCACTCCCTCACCCCCCACCTAAGGTTAACATACCCATACATGAATATGTTGTCTTTCTCACTAGAATGTAAATTTCTTTGGGAGATGAATGTTCAATGAAAAGGGGACATAAGACATGCTTCATAAATCCTCACTGATTGGCTGATTAAATGATTCTGAATAAAATACCGTAAGACTTGCTTAGGCTGAAAATGTTCCCAGGTCCCAAGTAAAAACTCATTGTTCAACATTTGATAATACTGAAATTCCAAGTCAAATGATTCAGTTCGTTCAGCTGAATTGAAGAATAATTGCCTACATTTATATGATTTGCAAACCACTTCACAGATATCATCTCACTGGATCCTTTGGCTACACTGAGTCAACAGTTTCTAGAAGGACTCTTTCTCCTATTTTAGAGATGAGGCAATTGAGGTTCAGAGTGCAAGTGACTGGCCCAGCCCAGAATCACACAGGTAGGATGCCACAGGTAGAATAAGGAACCCAGGGCTTCCAGATGAAAAGTCCAGCCCAGCTGCCTCTTCAGCTAAATACATCATATGTAGAAGGTTCGGTGCTAGGTGCTAGATACTAGATACTAGAGAGAACATCTCCATGCCTAGCAATAAAAGCTGGAATTTATTAAGCACCTACTCCATGCCTGCACAGTGCTGTCTAAATGCTAGGGATTATTCACCTGTCTTTCAGATTCACTTTTCTACCCGTTCCTGTCGCATTCTCTCTGTAGAATGGAAGTTCCCTCCGTTAAATTTTTTAGTATTTCCCATGTTAGCCACCTAACAACTGCTGATTTTATGAATGAATGAATGAATGAATGAATGAATGAATGAATGAACGTCTTCCAAGCCGGTCCAAACATATTTCGCAAGCGCAGCGAGGTGACTAGGGCAAGAATTCCAGACTACCCATTCGTAATGCGACTCGTGGTCCTAGCGTGGTCGACGCGCTGCCTTGTGGGACTTGTAGTCCGAGTGTGCGTGCCGTGCGGCGTGCGTGCCTTGCGTGCGTGCTGACGAGCGCGTGAGTGCGCGCGCATGCGCGATCGGCGGGGGGGGGGGCGGCCGGAGCTGAGCGGAGCGCGCCATGGAGCCGGGCGGCCGCAACAAGGGAGTGTTGCCGCCGCCGCCGCCGCCGCCTCAGTCGCAGCCCCCTCCGGGCGGCGCCGGAACCGCGGATGACAAGGCCGGCGGCAAGGAGCGTCGGGAGCTCAGCGACAAGGAGAAGGAGCAGGAGCTGGTGAGCGGTGGACTGGGCTTCGGGCCGGGCCTCGGGCTGAGTCATGGCAGGCGCCGGGGCAGGCCTCGGGCCCGGCGGGCACCCAACGGCCTTCCAGGCCCCGCGGCCCGGCCCAGCTGCCTCTCCGCGGATCCCGCAGCCCAGCTGGCTCTCCCATTCCCAGCCTCCGCGCCTTTGCCCCGCAGTGCCCGCCCCGGCCCCCGGGGAAGAGCACCGTGTTTTGGGGCCTGTTTGCCCTGGAGGGGGGCCTCGAGGGGCTCCTTCCTCCGTTTACAGAGGAGGAAACTGAGGCCTAGAGGAAATCGGTTCCCTAGGGAGTCAGTGTCAGAAGCAGGACTGGAACCCAGGGCCTTTGTTGTGTCTCCCAGGAAAGGGTGCAGGGGAAAGGCTCCCGACCCGGGGTCTGAGTCCCCGGATCCTTCCTCTGCTGGTCACTCCTCAGGTCGTTGACGAGGCCGGGGCTGCGCAGCCCCTGTGAGATCGCTGCTAGCGTTGTCCCCACTTTACAGTTGAAGAAACTGAGGCAGGCTTGGGCAGGACCCCAGTCACTCAGCTGGTCATTGTTGGAGTTGGGATTGAGCTCAGGTCTTCCTGATTCCAGGTCCCGGGCACACTCTCCTCCCCTTTTTCTCCCTTCCCCCCCCCAAACCTTTCACTTTCTCTTGCTCCCTTCCTCTGTCTCTTTCTCCTCCCCCCAAACTTTTTCTCTTCCATCCCTCCCTCTGTCTCTCCCCCTTTCCCCCCTCAGTGATTGGAGTGGTAAGATGCTGGTATGGGGGGGGGGGGTCCCCTGCACACCCATTTGCAAGTGCTGATGCCTCACTCCTGGGGACAAAGGGCTTGAGAGAAGAAAGGCTGAGGGACTGGACTTGGCTGACCCCATGTCTCTCACTGCAGTCTGAGGAAGATAAACAGCTTCAGGATGAACTGGAGATGCTGGTGGAGCGACTTGGGGTGAGTCAGGAGCCCCATCCCATCCCTCCCTGCCTTTGCCTTGGGTGCCTGCTGGAGCTCTTTGCCTTTTATTGTTTGGGTCTCCCTTGATGACTTGGTTGCTTTGCCTGTGGGAAAAAAATCTCTACACACGTGAGCTGTAACTAAAAAAAGCCCATATTTTTTCTGGGTTTTCTTCAAATTTTCTGTCTATAAATTTTAGCCTGTTTTTGTGGCTGTGATTTTTCTTAATGTATTTGTAGTTGCTCTATGTGGCATGACTACCATCTTTGCTTTGTCACATATACATATTTTCATATATTTGGTATTCAATATGTCACTTTTGGTTTCTCCTGAGGAGAGGTGTGACTACATGAAAGTCTCTTTATCCTAAGCTTTCCTGTTAAATCTTAGAGGAAGCATAGCTCCCTTTCACCTGAAACTTTCCTTGCATATCTTTTCCCTCACAACAAGGAGAAGGACACATCCCTCTACAGACCAGCCCTGGAGGAATTGCGGCGGCAGATACGTTCTTCAACAACCTCCATGACTTCGGTGCCAAAGCCTCTTAAATTTCTGCGCCCACACTATGGCAAGCTGAAGGAGATCTATGAGAACATGAAGCCTGGGGAGAATAAGGTGAGATCCCCTGCCCAGGGGATTGGCAGGGAGGGCACCTAGTCATCGTGATGCCATGTGAAGGCTCACAAAGTGATTTGAGTACCATCATGTGGTGCAGTCAGTACCATTGTGCAAGCAACCACATTTTGTAGATGGGCAGAACTGAGTCTTACCCTTATGTGTCCTCCGTGTGCTTGGAGTAGCAAGTAAATGTCAGGACTTGGTCTTGATTTTGATTTTCAGTGTTTAGAGCTGGTGATAGGACATGGCCGTGGATGAGGCCACGTGGATCCAGACTCTGGGCCAATGTGGCAGTGCCCACAGAAGGCATTAGTCTCTTATTGTAGTTGTCAACAGCTTATTAACATTAAAAATAATTTTTATTACAAACTCAATCTTGTTATGTAATGATCAGAAAAAATAAGGAATGAAATAGTAAGTTCTCAGGTCTGTCCATGTAAAACTGGTGTTCTTGCTCTGTTTATGTCCTTGGCCACCTTGGACAGTATCTGGAGAAGCCAGGGGACAGATAGGTCCTTTTCAGAATCACATTTTTAAACAACTGAAGAAAATGCTGAATTTCCTTTAGAAGTTAGTGAAAATAAAAATGGTTCACAGATGCCCTGAAACCTTTCCCCCTTGAGTTGAGGGGGATCTTAGGTTAAGGACCCCATATCTAAAAGGAGGATCATATAAACACAGACCTGTATGACCGTGGCATTTGTTCCACATTCCCCTCTGGCTTCTGTCTGCTTACTTTCCATTTTGCTATTTTTACCCAATTCAGAGTTGGGATCTCTACTCTGAGTCTGTGTTGACATCACCTAAGTATTTACTTGTTTGGGTACCATGCCTGTAACTCGATGTGCCACCAGGCGGCGCTACTGCCTGGCATGGCATCACCATCTGCTCTATCCCCCAAACCTCTTGTGCTGACCTTGTTTCTGGGTCACCCTGCCTTCCCCTGCTCAGCACGGCTTGGTCTTTTTGCAGCGTTTTGCAGCTGACATTATCTCTGTCCTGGCCATGACCATGAGTGGTGAGCGTGAATGTCTAAAGTACCGACTAGTGGGTTCTCAGGAGGAGCTGGCCTCTTGGGGCCATGAATATGTTCGGTAAGAGCAAGTCTGGGGTTGGTGAGAGCTATAGGGAGTCTGAGGGAAGGCCTGGCCTCTCCCACTAACTCCCGGGCCTCCTCCAGACATCTGGCTGGCGAAGTGGCCAAGGAGTGGCAGGAGCTGGATGAAGCTGAGAAGTCTCAGCGGGAGCCCCTGCTCACCCTGGTGAAGGAAATTGTCCCTTACAACATGGCACACAACGCAGAGCATGAGGCGTGTGACCTGCTCATGGAAATCGAGCAGATGGACATGCTGGAGAAGGACATCGACGATAATGCCTACTCCAAAGTCTGTCTCTACCTCACCAGGTAAGTGACAGGAAGGGCCATGAGAGGGGGAGTGGGGCACCCCAACCAGGAACTCTGGGCTGAAGGAGATCTACAGGCTTTCTCTTTTCCAGCTGTGTGAGTTATGTGCCAGAGCCAGAGAACTCGGCCCTGCTACGCTGTGCCCTGGGGGTCTTCCGAAAGTTCAGCCGCTTCCCCGAGGCCCTGCGCCTTGCCCTGATGCTCAATGACATGGAATTGGTGGAAGACATCTTCACCTCCTGCAAGGATGTGTATGTAACTGGGGGCGACCAAGAATGGGGATGAGGGTGGAAGGTCCAAGGACCGTTCTTGGGAAATGGGTAAACTATGGCGACTTTCTCCCCCCCTAGGGTGGTTCAGAAGCAGATGGCCTTCATGCTGGGCCGACATGGGGTTTTCCTGGAACTGAGTGAAGACGTTGAAGAGTATGAGGATCTGACCGAGATCATGTCCAATGTACAGCTCAATAGCAACTTCTTGGCCTTGGCTAGGGAGGTGAGGCCCCTGCTCGTCCTCTGGGTGGGGACTGGCTGGTTATTTTGGCGCCAGTTACCCTTTGGGGGAATCTAAAGGGAAGCTATCCTTGTTTGGGATGTGATTTTATCTTAATTCTGCAATGTTTGCCTTCTAGCTTGACATCATGGAGCCCAAGGTGCCTGATGACATTTATAAAACCCATCTTGAAAACAACAGTGAGTAGCCATAGCAGTATTTGGGGGCATTGAATCACTGTGTCCACAGAGGTGATTTTAGAAGAGACCCTCTTAGTTACAGAACCACCACCACCACCATCATCCTCACAGTTATGTAGCGGAGAGCACAGACGGGCTCAGACAAAGGCCCGGCAGCTAGAGTCAGTCCTCATTTCTCCCTTCTCTGGTGCAGGGTTTGGGGGCAGTGGCTCCCAAGTGGACTCAGCTCGCATGAACCTGGCGGCCTCCTTTGTGAATGGCTTTGTCAATGCAGCCTTTGGCCAGGATAAACTGCTCACCGATGATGGTAACAAGTGGCTGTACAAGAACAAGGACCATGGTATGATCGCACCCTGCCCTGCCATCTCTTCATTGCTTCAGGTTCTTTGACACTGGTCCAGTGTGGGATGACACTTTGTTCCTGCCATAGGAATGTTGAGTGCAGCTGCCTCCCTGGGAATGATCCTTCTTTGGGATGTGGATGGGGGCCTCACCCAGATTGATAAATACCTCTACTCCTCTGAGGACTACATCAAGGTGAGAGGTTGCTTCCCCTTTTCTGCTCACTGATGAGGCCTGCATAGCTTGACACAGTCTATGAACTGTTACACCCCCCCACCCCATCTGAATTTGGTGGGGATCATGTTTTTTCCTTAAAAGTAGTTGGGAATGACAGGCCAGAGAGTGGAGTCTGGGTTTTCTTCACAGTCAGGAGCACTTCTTGCCTGTGGCATTGTGAACTCAGGAGTCCGAAATGAGTGTGACCCAGCCTTAGCCCTGCTCTCAGACTACGTCCTACATAACAGCAATACAATGCGGCTTGGTGCCATCTTTGGGTAAGCTCCTTGGCACCTGCTCACTATCCCTCTGGCTCCTCTTTCTGCCCAATCCTCGGCTCACGCGCTTTTTCTGGCTTTCTTAGACTTGGCCTGGCCTATGCTGGCTCAAATCGTGAGGATGTCCTAACCCTGCTGTTGCCGGTGATGGGAGATTCCAAGTCCAGTATGGAGGTTTGTCTAGAGGGTTGCTCCCTTGGGGAGTAGGCTTTGAGCCCTGGGACTCTCCCTGGGAATGGTGGTGGGGCAGGGATGTGGGGACAAAATACAGGCAAATAGCCATTGGTACAAAGCCCATTTAGCTCCCAGGCCTTGTTCAGGTCTGCATGGTCCTAGTGTCTCGCCCTTGGATCAGTTGTGACAGGCCTACAGCCTCTGTTTCTTGGAAGACTTCACAATTCATCCTGGATACTGAGGCTCCAGGAGGAGAAGGAAACTGCCTTTTTGGCTGCTGCATAAAGGTTGGAAGCTGCCTGCTTTAGACAGGAAGGACTTCCACCAAGGTGGAAGGAAGAAATCAGGCTCCTTGAGTCAGATCACCCAATAGTGAGGGAGGATTTTATTGGGAAGCCTTCCCTGAGCATCCCTCTTCTGTGCCAGGTGGCAGGTGTTACAGCTCTGGCCTGTGGCATGATTGCTGTGGGTTCCTGCAATGGAGATGTTACATCCACCATCCTGCAGACCATCATGGAAAAGTCCGAGACTGAACTCAAGGATACTTATGCCCGTTGGCTTCCCCTTGGACTGGGTCTCAACCACCTTGGTGAGCTGGGCTGCCCAGTGGTTTGCCTAGCAGTCCTGAGGGCCACGTGGAAGGGGTGGAGGCTGAGGTGACCGGGCAGGCTAGGAGTCCTGAGCCCCTCTGTTTCTCTCAGGTAAGGGTGAGGCCATTGAAGCCATCCTGGCAGCTCTGGAGGTTGTGTCTGAACCATTTCGAAGTTTTGCCAACACCTTGGTGGATGTGTGTGCTTATGCAGGTCAGTGTTAGCTGGGCCTGGGCTCAGTGGCTTCTCAGGAAGTGGAGTGGGTTTTCTTTGAGACTCCTTCCTTTCTCACAATCTCTTCCATAGAGGCCTCTCTCTATGGTAGAGGGGAGGGGGCTCAGTACTTGGAGTCAGAGACACACAAGCTGTGAGCCTGGCAAATCACTCAGCCTGTAAAATGAGGCTGGTGGGAGAATCCTATGAGCTTCACAACCTTAAAGCCTGCTGGGACCATGTCTCCCTCTGTCTTTGTCACTTTTTTCTCCTCCATCCCCAGGCTCGGGGAACGTGCTGAAAGTCCAGCAGCTGCTTCACATCTGCAGTGAGCACTTTGACTCCAAGGACAAGGAGGAGGACAAGGACAAGAAAGAGAAGAAGGACAAAGACAAGAAGGAGGCCCCTGCGGACATGGGGGCGCACCAGGTGGTGCCTGCGGAGGATTGGGGCGAGGGGGCACTGGGTTCTGGGGGCCTCTCGGGGCTCCATGGCTTACCTGCTGTGCCTTCCTCTCTCCGGCAGGGAGTGGCTGTGTTGGGCATCGCCCTCATCGCCATGGGGGAGGAGATTGGGGCTGAGATGGCGCTCCGGACCTTTGGTCACTTGGTGAGTTGAGGGGCCAGGAGAAGCCCTCTGGCACTCATGTAGACCAGCACTTTGAGACCCAATGGCGCAATGACCAAAAATTAATTCAAAATCAAAGGCCTAATGAATCCCCAGGTGTTTCTGGCTGCCCTTGTCCATGTTGCATCGTCTCAGTCTCACTGAGGCCTTCATTGTGAACGCAAGTGTGTACACTCTGCCCTGTGCGCGCCCTTGGGCCACACAGCAATGGTGAAAAGGGATGGGAACTGGGAAAAGCCTAAGGAGCCTGGATCAGACCCGTGCTTTTAGATTTATAACAAAATCTTGTTAGTTTAGTGAGGTGCAAATACCTATTCACGTGCACATTCTGGAACAGAGCGAAAGGCTATAGCGAAGCCCCAGACCTCTTTGGTTGGCTTGGGGATCGGAGCCCACAGGGTTGTTTCCCAGTGCAGACTGCCTTGTTCCTCATTTCCCCTTGACCTCTTCCTCTCCCAGTTGCTTTTCAGGTTTTGCTCTTATTTACATACTGTGCTCAGCAGGGCTTTTGTCAAGGGTTTGGGTTTGCAGGGGCTCTCAGATCCTCTTTAAATTATTTGTCTCTTCCCCCTTTTCCTTGAGTTCTTCATCTCACTCACATCCATTCCATTCATGTATCACAGTCTATCAGTCATTGCAGTTCCCTTATTTTACAGAAGATGGAACTTACTGTCTTGGGTGAATGATTACCCCCCAGGCTCAGAGACAAGAAATGGCAAAGCCAGGGCTCAAGCCCCTCTCTTCTGACTTTACCCTGTTGGCCCCCAGGGGCCCTCACACATTTGGATCAGAGCCTGTGGGTGCTGGGATGGGAGCTCTCTCTTCGAGCTCCCTCTGACTTTTTTTTATATCCTCTACCATACAGCTTAGGTATGGGGAGCCCACGCTGCGCCGGGCAGTACCTCTGGCATTGGCCTTGATCTCAGTCTCCAACCCAAGGCTCAACATCTTGGACACCTTAAGCAAATTCTCCCATGATGCTGACCCGGAGGTATCCTATAACTCCATATTTGCCATGGGCATGGTGGGCAGTGGTGAGTATCAGCAGAGAAAGGCAGGTATTGGGCACAAGGGGGCATCTGGGCCAGGTTTGGGGAATGACTAACTCTGTGTAGCATCCCTGCCCCCAGGAGTCCCTCTCTGCTGCTTCATCTTCTCAGGTACCAACAATGCTCGTCTGGCTGCCATGCTGCGCCAGCTAGCCCAGTACCATGCCAAGGACCCAAACAACCTCTTCATGGTCCGCTTGGCCCAGGTGAGGGGGGTGCTCTTCTCTAAGAGACCTGGAGGTGTGGGGGCAGGGTGGGTTGTATACATGTTGGGCCTAGACCATCAGGCTTTCTGGCTGGCTGGTCTTGCTGGAGTCCTGACCCTCCCTGTATCCTAAACAGGGCTTGACACATTTGGGGAAGGGCACCCTCACTCTCTGCCCCTACCACAGTGATCGGCAGCTTATGAGTCAGGTTGCTGTGGCTGGGCTGCTCACCGTGCTCGTCTCCTTCCTCGATGTCCGCAACAGTGAGTGCCCCTTGGAAAAGTCCTAGAAGGGCTGACTCAGCGTCAGGGCAACTCTCCCAAGATGTTAGGGCTCCTTTGGAGATACCTGGATGTTCAGGTTCTGACCATTGGGTGGGTCTTGGGGCGTAGCTGTGCTTTTCTTGGGCTACTCTTGTACTGTTTTATGCCCAGGCCTGACTCCCTTTAGCTGGGCTACAGTGGGACTGGCTGGCTTCTGGGGTGAGGGACTGGCCATTAATTCCATTGTATTTGGTGTTTTAGGTAACTTTTCCCCACCTTTCAAGAGTCAGGCAGAGTGACCTCAGGGTTAGGGGAGCAAGCAGAGTGTGGGCAGAATGAAAGAATGACAGCCCTGGGGAGCATAAGGCAGTTTGGGGAGTGAGGAGCGTCGAGACGGAGGAGGTGGGTTGGGGAAAGCTGGGGGTGCTGAGCTAGAGCCACTGAGGCAGCTTAGGAGTGGATGGAGGAAAGCTGGTCACCTGCCCCTCTCTATTTCATTCTTAGTCATTCTGGGCAAGTCCCACTATGTGCTCTATGGGTTGGTGGCTGCCATGCAGCCCCGAATGCTGGTCACCTTTGATGAGGAGCTCCGGCCGTTGCCAGTATCTGTCCGTGTGGGCCAGGTGAGAGATCTTCAGGGGCTGGAACACGGCAGCCATTCCTCTGGACCTCTGCAGGGCAGGAGGGCTACTGGATTCACTGCTCTAAGACTCTTTCTCCATTTTTTATCCTTTAGGCAGTCGATGTGGTGGGCCAGGCTGGGAAGCCCAAGACCATCACCGGATTCCAGACACACACAACTCCAGTGTTGCTGGCTCATGGGGAACGGGCTGAGCTAGCCACTGAGGAGTTTTTGCCTGTCACTCCCATCCTGGAGGGCTTCGTAATCTTGAGGAAGAACCCCAACTATGATGTCTGAGTGGCCCTGGGGGCCCTAAATTTTAACTTGAGTCTGGGGACTAGGCAATACTCCTTATTCCAGAGGTGGCTCTCCAACAGCCCTTGGGGGGAAGCTGTTTCCCTCCTGTTTTTTTTTGTTACAGAATGAGATGACTATGTTGAATTAAAGACCCTTGTGCCCTCTGTTTCATTAATGTCTTTTTTCCTGGGGTGTGCTAGCTGGGGATGAGGGTACCTGGGCACAGGCTGGAAGGAATGTTCTGGATCACCAAGTTTTTCAACAATTGAAAGTTTATTTCTTTAGCTCATCAGTCACTAAGCATTCATTAAATTCATTACTGTGTGGCAGGCACTGGTCATACAAAGGAAAATGAAATCGTTCCTACCTACCTTCCAAAGAGCTTACTTTCGTTCGTGTGTGTGTTTTCTACAGCTTCTGTACGCAAGCTCTCAGGGGAGCAGGAAATCTATTTTCACCACTTGGGATGGAAATGGAGGCTACATCCCAGTGAGGTTCCGCCACTCAGGATGTCAATCTGTGGGTAGCTCTGTTGGAGCTGTTCTCCCTAATTGATTTGCAGTGGAATTAAAAACTAGATAACCACATTTCTTAGTGTGGTGGAGAATAAGAAAGCCCACTGGGTATTTAGGAGTTAGGCCTGTGTGTGTGCTTTCACAAGGGTATCAGCACAGATGGGCTGCGGAGACTTTCTTACTGTAATTTCACGTTTTCATAAAGCTAAGAAAAGTTTTCTGGATGCTCTTTTGCTCTTGCTCCCCGTGGTGCAAGGCAGCCTTGCCCTGTAGCAGATTAAGTGCGAGCTCAGCAAAATCAGCCAACACATGGATTTGTGCTGGACACGATAGGCTACCTCCTATATCCATGGTCCCCCACCTCCGGGCCCTTTCTGCTGACTCTGTGGTTCCCTGCTGTGTTTTTGTGTAGGTCAAGTGATGAGAACATTAAAGAGAATGAGACCGGGCCAGCAGCAAACTGGGCTTCTTGGTCCTGTCTCCATTTCTACTGGTCACTGTTGGACAGCCTAGCCTTGACTTTCCCTACAGTCCAACTCTACTGACCTCTGCCACCTCCGGGAGAGTAAGCCTCTGGGGTTGGGAATCTGAGGCAAACAGGGCGAGGTCACACAGCTAGTACCTGTCTGTCCTCCTAACGCCAGCCCACCTGGCTGCCCCTGCCCTTCCCTGACCCCTTCTCTTATGCTCCGCTATTATCTGCTCTCCTCGGACCTTAAAAGTTCCCCGCAACTTTCAATCCAAAAGACCTTCAGCAGCCTCCTACGGGCAGCTGGTGGGTACTCGTGGGAGAGGCCCAAATGGCATCACCGTGATACAGCCAAGTTCGGCGCCCCACCGAGGCCCACCAGAACCAATCGTGCGTCCCGCGTTTCCTCGGGGCTGTCTCAGTGCTAGCACGTCGTTGGGCTCGCTGTCCTTCGGAAGGAAAGGGGGTGCGGTCCCCAGGACTCACTGGGCCTCGCGCCTGTTCTTTCGTGTCACTTCCGCTGATAAAATCCCATCAGCTTTGGGTGCTTGGCCACCTGCCGGTGCCAGGGATTTTCGTGGTCAGAAGCCCATTTACCTTCTGCCACGGAGGGGACGGGACAAGGCCCGCTGGGGGGCATCACGCTGGGTGGGCACGGGCTGGGGCAGTTCCTCCAGCTCCTCCGGTCCGCGCTCAGCCCACACGTGGAGATGGGACGCGGACGCGGACACTCCATCCATGCGGCGCTCCCGGACCTCGTGACCTGGGGGCCCTGGGGGAGCCTGCGCCAACCTCCTCCGGCGGAGGGGGCACGACAGCCCGGAGTGGCTCCTGAGGGCAGGGTCTGGTCCGCGGCGGCCCCCAGGGGCTCCGAAGGCCCCCCCCGACAGAGGAATGCGGTTGAGCCAGAGTGGAACTTCTGGCCTCCCGGCGGGCTCCACGTGATCGACGAGGGCCCCCGCGGCTGGGGGCGGGGAAGACTCTGCGTAGCGGCAGCGGGGGGACGCCGGCGTGACGGCGATGACGACACACGCCGCAGGCGGGCCACCTCCCAGCCCCGGCCGGTGCCACCCAGCCCCCTGCGCCGCGGCAGTCACGTGGCAGGCCGGGCCGCGCCTGCGCCTGCGCCTGCGCCTGCGCCTCGGGGAAGAGGCGGCGGCGGAGCCGGAGCGGTGTGCGGGAGCCGGAAATGGTCGTGGACGGCGCCTGTGCGGCTGCGTGGGGCTCGGCCGCGCGGACTGAAGGAGACTGAAGGTAACGGCGCCATGTCCGGGCCCGAGCCGGGCCCCCTCCCCCCGGCATCCGCCGCCATCCGGCCCGGGGCCGCCCGCTCGGCCCCGCTGCCGCCGGGCCCAGCGCGGCCCGGCCCCGCCCCGCCGCCCGCCCTCCCTCCGGGCCGGCCGGTCCCGGCCTCGCGCTCAGCCCAACTCGGCCCGCCGCCCGCCCGGCCCCCTGCCAGCCCACGTGTGCCGGCCGCCGGCCGGGTCGAGCGCGGGGCCGGGCCGGGGGCCGGGGCCGAGCCTGCGGAGCGCGGGGTCGGGGTCGGGGCCAGGGCCGGGGCCGAGCGGGCGGCGGGGCGGGAAGTGACACGTTGTTCTCTGGCGCCGCCGCCTCGGGAGGGAGGAGCCCGGGCCGGCCCCAGGCCCAGGCCCAGGCCCAGGCCTAGGCCTTGCTCGACCCCGGCCCGGCTGGTCGACCCGCTCCCTTCTCCGCTCCCCTCCTCTGCCTCTCCCGGGTGCGGGCCCGGCCGCCCCCTCCTCCAGCCTGTGCTCGACCAGAGGAAGCCCAGCACCTACTGTGTGCGGGCCGCGCGCCCCCCCGGCAAGCGTTGCCTGTTCTGCACCTACTGTGTGCGGGCATTGGGGTCCCCCCTCCGTGTTCTTGGCTCTGTGAGATCAAGCACTGCCTGCTCAGCCTCCCTGTGTGCCAGGCACTAAGGCCCCTTCTTTCCTCTTGTTCTGTAAAGAAATCTTTGCTGTTCAGCACCTACTGCGTGCCAGGCGTTGGGCCCTAGCCTCTCTTCTTTACTCTGTAAGATCAAGCACCGCGTGCCAGGCATTTGGGGACCCTCTTCCCCTCCCTCCTGTCTGCTCTGTAAGAAGCCTTCTTATCTGTCACTGCTGTGTGCCAGGCCATGCAGCCCCATTTCTCTGCTGGCCTCTGCTCCGTAAGAGCAAGTCTTTTCCTGTTTAGCACCTACTGTGTGCCAGGCACTGGGGTCCTCCCCTGTGTTCTCTGCTATGTAAGATCAAGCACTGCTTTTTTGGTCCCTAAAGTATGCTGGGCGTTCACCCCCTCCCTTTGTAAGAGCAGGAATTTCCTATTTAGCCCCTACTGTGTGCCAGCCACTGCCACTGTGCCTGACCTCTCTCTCCTTTTCCCTATCCCCCCAGTCTCTTTGCTCTTCCCCTTTTCCTAGGACTAGTATGTCCTCAGGGCTTCTCTCAGGAACCCCAGGCAGGCCTCCTGACCTTCCCTTCAAACTCTCTCCCTCTCTTCTCCATTGTAGGAACCAGTGTCAGTTCTGGTTCTGGACCTCTTCCTGATAAACCCCCCCCCACCACCACCACCACCTCTTTTGAACTCCTGTGTCCAGGACACCCACCCACCCACTGAATTCAGACCCTCACTTTGGCCCAGCTGGGCCCCAGCTGGCTTCCCCGAGGCTTCCTCTGGCACTTTGTCCTTCACGTGCTTTCTTAGGCAAAAATCATTTATCTTCTGGTGTGTCTCTTACCATCCCCTGGAGGGGGGGGGGGGGGGGTTCCTTCCTTTTTTGTTCTTGGAGCATGGTGCCAGGGAGACCTTGAATTTCTGGTCCGGTTGGTCTTAGGCTTCTGGAGCCAGGTTGATTCCCCCTCCCCTTCTAATCCTAGGCCCCTCGGATGCCCAGAGCCTGTAGGCCACAGCGTGGATTTGTTGTTTCCCGAGGGGGTGAGTGAGGGGCAGTTGGGGCTGGGCTCAGATTCCTGTCTGTGGTCTGGAAACCTGCAAAGGTGGGAGACCCTAGCTTTAATTATTAGGGACTGAGCTTCAAGGCCTTAGATCCCCTCCCTGGTGCCTCTTTGAACACACGCCCCCCTCTCTTCACAGGTGCTGGGGGGACCCTGATGTGGCACCAAATGAAATGAACAAAGCTCCACAGCCCACAGGCCCCCCACCTGCCCCATCCCCTGGACTCCCCCAGGTAATGGGGGACTGTAGAGAAAGGCTGGGCCCAGAACTGAGCTGGGGGGGAGAACAAGTTCCAGTTGGATTCCCCAGCCCCTAGATGGGAGGCAAAGTGGGAGTCTTGGTGGGGGGGCCCATGGCCTCCTGGTTCTGGGGGAACTGAACTTGCCAGCCCCAGCTCTGTTAGCTGTCTTGTCTTGAGCCACTTTGTTCTCCCCCCAGTGGTTTCCATTCCCCCTTAGTTTCTCTTCTTGCTGAATTCTGGTCTCCCCCTCTATAGCCGGCATTTCCCCCGGGGCAGACGGCACCGGTGGTGTTTAACCCGCCACCAGCGACCCAAATGAACACGCCTTCTCAGCCCCGCCAGGTGAGGGTCTGTGGGGAGGCAGCTGGGACTTGGGGGGCTGGGGAAGGACCAGGAGAGTTGAGTGGTCAGGGCCTGGCTCCTCGCACCTGCCTCTGATCTCTTCCAATCCTTGTTCTCCTGTGTCCCCTTATTCTTTTTCAGTGCATTATTTGATAATGAGTGCCCACAGGAGACACGCCTAGGTTATGGGGGTACCCCTAACGGGGAGCCCCACAGAGCTGGGAGCAGTGCACCTGGGGTGGCCCTAATGGAGCTTACATCTTTTCTGTCTCCTCTCTTCTCCTGGTGGTCGCAGTAGCTCTGGTCATTGTCCCTTGTGGCCACTCTAGCCCATGGGGGAGAGGAGCCCCATTTTTTCTCCCCTGCTTCCTTCCTCCTAAGAAGGGATGCTTCTTTCCCTATTCTCCTCACTCCATCCCTGGCCACCTGGGGGATAATTCTCTTCTTTCCTGTCCCCATGTGCTCTCAGGGAGGATTCAGGTCTCTGCAGGTAATGCCTCTTGCCTGATCCTGGACCATAGCCTGGTCTCCCAGTCACGGGCGGGGCAGCAGGGACAGGGTCCTGGGGGATGATGGGGAGATAGCCTCCTGTCCACCCAAGATGGAGCCCTAGGGTGGCAGGGGGGCTGCTGTAGTGCATGTTGAGAGGGCTTAGCTTTACCGAGCCTCTGGTCGTGGGAAGGGAAAGAGCCCTGCATGTGAAAAGCCACCTCCCTAGTGTCTGGGGGGTGGGGCAGGGAGGCAGAGCAGTGCATGCTGGTCTATTTGTTGCCTGGAAGGGTCAGGGAAGGCAGGGCTGCTTTTGTATGAGAGGGGTCCTTTTTATGCTACCATATGGAGTGCATGGTTCTCTGGGAGTAAGAGTGTGCTGGAGAGAGCCTGGAGGTGAGGGGAAAGGCCAGATGAGCGAGTCGTTGGCCCTGGGGGCTGGTTAGTGGAGCCCACCTATCCGCAGCAGCCCATCTTGTTTTGAGATTGGAGGCCTGGCTGTAACATTGTGTGTTCCTTTTCCTTCCTCACCCTCCCAGCATTTCTATCCAAGCCGGGCTCAGCCCCCAAGTAGTGCAGCCTCCCGAGTGCAGAGTGCAGCCCCCGCCAGGCCTGGCCCAGCTGCCCACGTCTACCCTGCAGGTTCCCAAGTGATGATGATCCCCTCCCAGATCTCCTACCCAGCCTCCCAAGGCGCCTACTACATCCCTGGACAGGTGAGGCAGGGATGTCCTATGCCTGGAAGTGGGACCTGAGACACTTGGCTAATCTTGAGCTCCCCGGTTTTCTCCCTGGTCCCTCTTTTTCAGATTTCTAGGCTAAGGCCAGTTGCTCATTGCCAATTCCTCCCCCCTCCCTCCCCAGGGCCGTTCTACATATGTTGTCCCGACCCAGCAGTATCCAGTGCAACCAGGAGCCCCTGGCTTCTATCCTGGAGCAAGCCCCACTGAATTTGGGACCTACGGTAAGCAAGCAGGGGGAAAGGGGCAGGATTTGCCTGTGAGCCTCAGAGGATATTTCCTAGATTGTGAAAACAAGCTCTGGCCTCTGGTGTTGGTATCAAAGAGATATGGGATTCATAATCGGTGTTTAATGTTTAACAAATAGTGGGGGGTGGGATGGAGTAGACTTTATCCTACTGCCAAGAGATTTGGAGGATTCTCCAGGGCAAGGAGCTGCCAGCCAGTGTCCTAGGGCCTACCAGAAGTTGGGAGGTCCACGTGCAGAGGAGTTTGGGAGCTCAGGTGGTAGATGGACGGTCCTCTGTCCCTGCCAGTGTAGTGTGGCTAAGCTGCCACTTTCTGTTCTCTGTCTACAGTGTCCAAACCTCTGCCACAGAGCCTTAAAACCAGGTGAAATAGGGGGTCGTGAGAGTTAGGTGGGATCTCTCTGGTCTTCTAGCACACATCCTTATTCCCTGAGTAGGAAAAAGTAAAGGGCATCACACATAGGAGTCCTTTGTTGATATTCTTAGACTGACCTAAGGTTAGGGCCTGCATCATGGGGGTGTGTGTGGGGGGGTGCCTTCCAACGAGAGGTGTGTGTCAGGAATTCTTGTAAACGCAGCTCAGACTGGTTCCCCGGCTTCTGTAGACGCCGAGTTCCCTGGGGGTGGGGGGCGGAGCAAGGGCAGAGGCCCCAGCTCCCCTCCCCTCCCCTTGTGTGGAGAAAACTAGGTTCTAGGGGCCCAAGGGGTGCACAAGCCAGTGTCCGTACATGGTTGGGTCCTGACGTTGTTATCCTCATCCTCCCCACCCCTATCTGGCCCCCCTCTGCAAAGCTGGTGCCTACTACCCAGCCCAGGGTGTGCAGCAGTTTCCACCTGGAGTGGCCCCCGCCCCAGTCATGATGAACCAGCCACCCCAGATTGCTCCCAAAAGGGAACGGAAGACGGTGAGCCACAGCACGGAGGGAGAATTGGGGATCTGGGAAGAAAGAGGCCAGGTCAGGTGGGCGCTAGGGCCCTGTGGGTCAGAGCAGGGGGATTCTGGGAGAAGGGTTCCAGCCAGGTGGGAGGGGGCAAGGGAGAGGGGCCTTTGGATTTCGGAAGCTTGGTAATGAATGTTCAGCTTTGAGGAGGAGGAGCCTGAGGGGCATGGGGGAGACTGGAGGAGTCTGAGTTCTTGGGGGTTCAGTGTTGGGTTTTTTTTCTTGGGAATGATTTGTCCTGTGATGTGTGCCCCCACCCCCACCCCCCATGTCCTGGAAGCTCTCGCTAGCCTCCGCCTCTGCTCAGTCCTCCAGCCCTGGGCGTGGTGCCCAGAATGGGGTGCCAGGGCTGGGGAAGCCGCTGAGTCACTGTGGCTCCACCCCTTGGAGCCTGGGCCCTGCCCAGAGATCAGGCAATCCTTGGCCAGAATTGGGCTGTTTGAGGGCTGGATCTGAGTCCCCGAGGTGGGAGGAGGGAGTGTGCTATTGGCTTGGAGCATTGGGGGGGCAGTAGTGAGGGAAGGCATTGTGATGTACTGGGTACTCTGTGAGGTCGAGGGGCTCCTGGGGGCAGGGTGCTTGGATCAGCAGGGGAATTCAGGGGGGTCCTGCTATCCCCCTACCTGTTTCCTAGTGGGGGAGGGGTGGAGTGGGGGCAGGGAGGAGAAGTGGGCTCCCCCTGCTCCCCACTCAGCTTACACCCTTTTCCCAGATTCGGATCCGAGATCCCAACCAGGGAGGGAAGGATATCACAGAGGAGATCATGTCTGGGGCCCGGACCTCCTCCACCCCCACTCCTCCCCAGGTACTGAGGGGTGGCGTGACCCCACTCCCCATGGTGATGTCCTCCCAGCTCCCAGCCTGAGGGAAAAGGTTCTAACTTTTCTCCAGGGTCAGTGACCCTGTGGAGGGGGAAGGCCCTCAGGACCAGCAGGCTGACCTTTCGCTTCCCACAGACAGGAGGAGGTCTGGAGCCTCAGGCTAACGGGGAGACCCCCCAGGTTGCTGTCATCATCCGCCCAGGTAAGTGGCTTTGTCCAGCTGTGATAGGGTAGAAGGTGGTGATTTATTGTGAAGGGGAGAACAGTTTGGGAACCAGCCGCCATGGGATAGTGGGGACAGATGCGAGCAGTCATTCTCTGCTCTCTTTACAGATGACCGGCCTCAGGGAGTGACCGTTGGGGGCAGGCCAGGGGCTGCCCCAGAGCACAGCCCCTCCGAATCTCCATCGCAGCCATCTTCTCCTTCCCCGGCCCCGTCGCCACCACCTCCAGTTTTACAGCCAGGGCCTGAGCCAGGCCTCTCAGGCCTCCCCATTACCGAGGACACGATGACAACCACAGTGGTCATGCAGATGACTGTGGAGGAGCCCCCCACCACCACCCATGAAGCCCCAGAGCTGTCCTGCCCTGCCCTCGCTCTCCAGCAGCCCTGTGCCTCCCCTGGACCCTCCCCAGAGGCAGAAGTGACTAGTCCTCCACCAGTCCCCGAGCCTGCCACTGCCCAGGCTCCCAGCCTCCAACAGCCTCCGGACACCAAGCTTTCTCCTGAGCCCAACGGTGTGGCCCCCGCGGAGGAGCCCGAGGCCCAGCCAGAGGTGGGCCAGGCTGAAGCGGTTCCTGTGCCGCCACCCCCCCCAGCCTGTCCCCAGGAATTCACAGTTGAGGCCCCTACGGCCCAGCCTGAGGAGCTGCCCAACGGGGCCCCCTCTCCCCCTGCCATGGACCTGAGCCCTATTGCTGAGCCTGAGGAGCCGGCTGAGGAGGTGGTGGTGGCGGTGGCGGTGGCGGCGGCGGCAGCGGTGGTGGCGCCAGTATCAGCGCCGGCACTCCCCACCCTCCCTGCCGACCTTCCCGGGCCACCTGCTGCACCTCCTGCCCAGGAGGAAGAGCTAGAGAATGAGGAGGAGGAGGAGGACGAGGAAGGGGAGACTGAAGGGGAGAAGGGAGGAGAGGAATCGTTGCCCCCTGAGACCACCCCCACCCCAGCCCCCCTTCCCCAGAGCCTTGACGAGACAGCCACCCAAGGTGAGGGGTAGAGGGGTGGGATAGCTGGTCGCTGAAGCCCCCGGGGCTCTCCTTAGCTTGTTCTATATGGAAGGCACCCTGGGTGGTGCATCCGGGGAGGGGAGGGGGCCCCACAGATGCCCCGAGGTGAGGAAGAGGGAGAGCCTGTGGCTCAGAGGGGAGAGGTGGGCCTCGCCTAACAGGTGGGCATCTTGTTTCTTCACTGATGAGGTCCTGTTTGTGCCATTGTGTCTGGGCCACTGAAGCCTTGTGATGGAGCTGAGGATCTGAGGAGAAACTAGGACTGAGGCATTTTAACTGGCCCAGGGAGACTGGGCTGTTGATGGAGGAGGGGGGAGCATATTAAAGTATTCTGGCCTTTGGTCCCCCTTTAGTGGTGGCAATATCTGTGCCAAAGAAGAGAAGGAGAATCAAGGAACTGAACAAGAAGGAGACCGTGGGTGATCTGTTGGATGCCTTCAAGGAGGTGAGCGGTGAGGGGGCAGCCACCAGGGGGTTGATGTGGAGACAGGGTGCAGTCAGCCCTACAGTCCAGGGTCCTGTGCCCACAGGGGAATGAATGTGTGCCAGAGTCAGAAAGTCAGTCCCCTACGCGGGGTGCACCGACCCCTGAGCCTGAGGGTGACCCACGGAGCCCCAGGCCCGAGGAGGCTGATGAAACTTGGGAGGAAAAGGAAGACAAGATTGATGATGCTGAGAACATCCAGCCTGGGGACCAGAAGTACCAGTACAAGTCAGGTGAGCTTAGGGGCAGGAGCAGTGGGGTTCAGGCTGCCAGGGCAGGGGGAGACATGGGGCCGTTTAGAACTCCTTGCTCCTCTGTGTTCTCAGATCAGTGGAAGCCTTTAAATCCTGAAGAGAAGAAGCGCTATGACCGGGAGTTCCTGCTTGGATTCCAGTTTATTTTTGCCAGTATGCAAAAGCCAGAGGGCCTGCCTCACATCAGTGATGTGGTGCTGGACAAGGTGGGTGTGGCCAGGAGGGTGGGCACTGGCTAACTTGGAGGAGTTCTGCCCCAGGTGCCCAAGGGGCCCCTGTCCTGCCAGTGAAAGCTCCCTCTCTGTGCACAGGCAAACAAGACACCTCTGCGGCCACTCGACCCCACCCGGCTGACCATCATGAACTCTGGCCCTGACTTCACCCCATCTTTTGCCAACCTGGGTCGGCCCAATCTCAGCAATCGAGGCCCCCCAAGAGGGGGGCCTGGTGGGGGACCAGGCAGTGAGCTACCCCGGGGACCGGTGAGTGAGAATGCTGGTCCCACGTAGCAGTGGGTGGATTGGGGAAATCAAGGCTTCTGCCATGGTCTCGCTTGGCCTTTCTCACCTGGCTCCCCTCTTAGCCGACTGGCCTTGGCCCCCGGCGCTCCCAGCAGGGCCTTCGGAAGGAGCCGCGGAAGATCATTGCCACAGTGTTGCTCAGTGAGGATGTGAAGCTTAATAAAGCCGAGAAGGCCTGGAAGCCCAGTAGCAAGCGGGGACCTACGGAAAAGGACCGTGGAGAAGAGGATGCCGATGGCAGCAAAACCCAGGTGCCTGCAGTAGGGTTGGGGTGGGATGTAGCTGAGGGAGGGGGTACAGCCCTCCTCAGCCCTGACCTCCAGGACTTGTCTTTGTCTGGGGAGTCTCACTCTGTGCTCTGTCCCCCGCTTTGCAGGACCTATTCCGAAGGGTGCGATCCATTCTGAACAAACTGACGCCCCAGATGTTCCAGCAGCTGATGAAGCAGGTGCAGCAGCTGGCCATTGACACGGAGGAGCGCCTCAAAGGGGTCATTGACCTCATCTTTGAGAAGGCCATCTCGGAGCCCAACTTCTCGGTGGCCTATGCCAACATGTGCCGCTGCCTCATGGGGGTCAGTGCTGTTCCTTAAGGTCCCCTGCCCACCATCCTGCCCCAGGAGCCATCCTGCCCCTTCCTAACACCTCTTTCCTCTCCCCCATAGCTGAAGGTGCCCACTACTGACAAGCCCACGGTCACAGTCAATTTCCGGAAACTGCTGCTAAATAGGTGCCAGAAGGAATTTGAGAAAGACAAGGACGACGATGAAGTATTTGAGAAAAAGCAGAAGGAGATGGATGAGGCTGCAACGGTGAGGGCAGACTGGGCTCTCCTGTCTATCGCTCCTCAGGCCGGGGGGATGGGGCAAGAAGGGAAGGCACCCTGGACCCTGTCCACCAGGCCCTGTGCTTCTCCTTTGGGAGCACCCTCAGGACCACCCCTGATGCCCACCTGCTGGTAGCACAGCACTTGATTCCTCCATCCTCTTTGTTACTCCAGAGTGTTGGGTGGTTCCCATTGCCTCCCAAAGAAAGTCCAGACTTGGCTCAGCATCTGGGACTTTCCACAACTGGGCTCTGAGCTATTTTCCACCATTATCTCACATTCTTTCCCTTCATCTATTCAGGGCTTCAGCCCAAGGGTATATTTAATGTGCCCCACACACTCTGGCCTTGTTCATCACTTCATTCCCTCTGGAAGCTGTCCATTGTGCTAGGTGGTCCTTCTCTGTATTTTTCTCTCCTTTGGCTACTCATTTCACTCTTCCCTTTTAGAGAACTGGGTTTGTCTCATTGATTTGTTTATTTCAGACAGACCTGCATGACTTGGCAGTAGGTAGGGGCCCAAATTAAAATAGACTAACCTTCTTCAGCCCTCAGACAGGTTAGACTAGAGAGAGCCAGGTGATGGTTGGTTGCCACAGGTCACGTGACAGCTGCATGAAATCCTTTGGCGAGGGCCAAATGTTGTTTGAGCCTGATTTGTGGGAAGGGGTGAGGCTTTTCGTCCCCCCAGCTGACTCTACCTCTGCCCCTCCCAGGCAGAGGAACGGGGCCGCCTAAAAGAGGAGCTAGAGGAGGCGCGAGATGTGGCCCGCCGTCGCTCCCTGGGCAACATCAAGTTCATCGGGGAGCTATTTAAACTGAAGATGCTGACAGAGGCCATCATGCACGATTGTGTGGTCAAGTTATTGAAGAACCATGACGAGGAGTCCCTGGAGTGTCTCTGCCGGCTGCTCACCACCATTGGCAAAGACTTGGACTTTGAGAAGGCCAAGGTAGCGCCCCCTTCCCGGTGGATGATGGGGGTAGGGGCCAGGCCAGGGCACAGGCCATCTCCTCTGATGGTGAGGTTCCAGGGAGAGGCCCGTGCCTGCCCCCTCAGGGTTCTGCCTTCCATTCTTCTAGCCCCGCATGGATCAGTATTTCAACCAAATGGAGAAGATCATCAAGGAAAAGAAGACTTCGTCGAGAATCCGGTTTATGTTGCAAGATGTGTTAGATCTCCGAAGAGTAAGAGTTCCCCAGGCTGCACCTCTTGCCCTGTGCCCATTTCCCCTCATGACCATGTACCTGTTCTGCTCCTCCTTGCCCTGAGTTGTCCTTTGCTTCATCCTTGCAGAGCAACTGGGTGCCCCGCCGGGGAGACCAGGGCCCCAAGACCATCGACCAGATTCACAAGGAGGCTGAGATGGAGGAACATCGAGAGCATATCAAAGTCCAGCAGCTCATGGCCAAGGGCGGGGACAAGCGTCGGGGCCCTCCAGGACCTCCGCCAGGCAGTGAGTCCATGAGAGGGAGACGCCAGGCTCGTTTGGTCTGTGGGCTTGGAGGGAAGAGATGCAGAAAGGGAGCACTGTCCCTGACCCTCTGTCAGAGGGACTGCTTAGGACTGGCAGGGGAGGACTCTTCAGTGATGATCTCTGGGCCACGGAGACCCTGTGATGGAGCTGAGGTTCTGAGGAGAGTTAGGGCTGCGGGGGGTGCTCACGAACCTGGGTGGGGTCTGAGGGTGAGTGCTGATCCCCCTCTTTCTAGGCCGAGGGGGTTTGATTGTGGATGATGGCGGCTGGAATACCGTTCCTATTAGCAAAGGCAGCAGACCCATTGATACCTCCCGACTCACCAAGATCACTAAGGTAGGAAGCCAGAGAAGAAAGAGAAGGGGGAAGGGAAGCTGGTCTTTTTACCTCATGACTTTAGACCCATTTACTTGGAAATGTTTGAATGGGTCTGGGTCTCAGAACAGGGACTAGAGCACCTTGTGATTCTGTTCTCCTGTTTGGAACCTCTTAGCCTGGATCTATTGACTCCAACAACCAACTCTTTGCTCCTGGGGGCCGCCTGAGCTGGGGCAAGGGCAGCAGTGGGGGCATGGGAGCCAAACCTTCAGACTCAGGTAGGAGCAGAGGGCTGGGACAAGGGTGGGGTGGCAGCCAAGTGCCCTTAGAAATGGCGAGTCCTGGGACTAGAAAGGAGGGGCTTTGCATTTCTGGGTTCTTGTCTCCACAGCCTCTGAGACAGCTCGGCCATCAACCAGCACCTTAAACCGTTTCTCAGCCCTCCAACAGGCAGCCCCCACAGAGAGCACTGACACGCGGCGTGTGGTACAAAGGTGAGTCTTTGGATGCCACCTGGCTTGCCCTGTTCCTCCCTGGCCACAGGTGGGGCCAGGTTTTGTTCGGAGGCTCAGCTGGCTCTTCTCACAGGAGCAGTCTGAGCCGGGAACGCGGTGAGAAAGCTGGGGATCGCGGAGATCGCCTGGAGCGTAGTGAGCGGGGAGGGGAGCGTGGTGACCGCCTGGACCGAGCTCGGGCGCAGATCCCTAAGCGGAGCTTCAGCAAGGAAGTGGAGGAGCGCAGCCGTGAGCGATCTCTCCAACCAGAGGGTCTACGCAAGGCGGCCAGCCTGACCGAGGAGCGGGACCGCAGTCGGGACGCCGGTAAGGCAGGGGCCAAGAAGGGGGATGCCCAGGTCGAAGTGGGGGCTCCTCCAAACTCCCTCTTGTTCCCTCTCTGCAGTGAAACGGGAGGGAGCTGCTGCCCCCACGGCCCCCACCAAGGCCGCACTGTCTGAGGAAGAACTAGAAAAGAAGTCAAAAGCCATCATTGAGGAGTTCCTGCATCTCAATGACATGAAGGTGAGGTGTGACTGTGCAGGGGTGCCCCCAGGAGGAAGGCAGTGGCACTGCCAGGGACCCCAGGCCCAGCTGACTCCCCCTTTCCTGCCTTTAGGAAGCGGTACAGTGTGTGCAGGAACTTGCCTCTCCGTCACTGCTTTTCATTTTTGTTCGGAACGGCATTGAGTCGACCCTGGAGCGCAGCACCATTGCCCGGGAGCACATGGGCCAGTTGTTGCACGAGCTTCTCTGTGCTGGTCACCTCACTACCATCCAATATTACCAAGGGTAAGCCAGCCCTTGGGTCTTCCCTCTGCCATCTCCACATAGCCTCGGGCAAAAGAAAGGCCCTCAGAACAAGGTCTGCTGGGGGCAGGGTTGTTCCCTTGTGTGGAGCCCCTAGGGTCTTCACCTCAGGTCTTTGCAGGCTTCATGAGATTCTGGAAGTGGCTGAAGACATGGAGATCGACATCCCCCATGTGTGGCTATACTTGGCAGAACTGGTGACGCCCATCCTTCGGGAAGGTGGGGTACCCATGGGGGAGTTTTTCAGGTAATTATCTTTTGTGTTCTTCAGCTCCCCAGGGTAGTGAGCCAGACTTAGGTCTGTCTTTTGGTGAGGTGGTGAAGTGTCCCAAGGTCTGGCTTTCTCTGTCCCCACAGGGAAGTATCGAAGCCACTGAAACCCCTAGGCAAAGCTTCTCCCCTGCTGCTGGAGATCCTGGGGCTCTTGTGCAAAAGTGTGGTGAGTAGAGAGCGCTGAGGCCAGGGCCACAGACAGACCTTTGGGGCCCTGCTGGAAAGGCTTCCAGTGACAGCACTGGGGCAGGAGCTCCATGTCCAAGTGTGGGTCTCTGGCTTTGGACTAACTCCCCTCACTTCATGTGGGGGCACATTGCCATCTCTCTCCTGCCATACTCTGGAGCACACTGTAGGCCAGAAGTTGGAGAGGCTTTCAGTCCAGGAGGACAGGGGTGGTCTGATGGGCTCCTGGATCTTCCTCTTCTTACCCATCCATATTCATCCCCTCGGGCAAGGCACTTTATCTCTGGGTGTCACTGTTCCCATCTTTATAGTAAGATGAGGCATTAAGAAAGGTGCCCAAATCCATGGTCAGCACTTAGGGGCAACAGTCAGTAGGATGACTTGACAGACTCACCAGAGGGAAGACATCCTGAGAGGAGGAGGGACAGGAAGTTCTCTTGGTGGGTCTCTTCCCGGTTGACTGTTCAGTCTCCACCATCCCCCTCCCTGGAGGCATAACCCCACTTGTCCTGGGTCCTGGCCCCTAAGGGCTCAGTTATCATCTCTCTGCAGATGACTTAACCAGTCTGTAACCATCTCTGTGGCTCTTCTGAGCTCCATCTGCCTAGTGGATGCTTAAAATGGTGTGTTCTGTTGGCATTTCTGATTCAGTATGTCCAAAAACAAGAGCTCAGTACATTTCCCCCCACAGCCTCTTTTCTTTCTGAATATGCCTCTGTCTGTCAAGGACACTCCCATTTTCTGCAGCTTCAGAACCATTCTCCCTCTCTTGAGCTCACCCCGTCGCCCATCCATCCTTTAGAAAACTTGCAGTGAATTTTCCCAAATTGAGAGTCTAACTATGTCATTTCCCTACTCAGCAAACTCCAGGAACTCCCTCGGGTAAAATGGAAAGTCCCATGACTTTTTAAAGCCCTTCACAGCTTGGCCCCACCTTGGCACCTTTCTAGTCTGGCCACGTTGATCTTGGTGTTGTGCTGACACAACATTCCATCTCCTATCTCACCACATTTATAAAGACTTCAGTTCCAAATTCTATCCTTCTCTCCCTGATGTGCTAGGCATCTATTATAGATTATATATGTGCAATCGTGTAAACCATTTCCATATTAGTCATTTTGTATGCTTTAATCTGAGTTCAAACAATATCAGTTCTTTGGAGGTGAATAACATCCTTTGGGATTGTCTTAGATCCTTGTATTGCTGAGGATAGCTAAATCATTCGCAGTTGTTCATTGTACAGTATTGCTGTTACTGTGTACAACCTTCTTCTGATTTTGCTCACTTCACTTTGCATTAATTCGTGTAAGTCTTTCCAGGTTTTTCTGAAATCATCCTGCTGGTCATTTCTTACAGCACAACAATATTCTGTCATGTTCATATCCCATAACTTGTTCAGCCAATCCCCAGTTTATGGGCATCTCCTCAATATCCAATTCTTTGCTACCACAAAAAGAACATCTATAAGTATTTTTGTACTTATGGGTCCTTTTCCTTTTTCAAAGAGAGACAGCCCAAGCAGTGATATTATTGTGTGAGAGTATACACAGTTTTCAGCCCTTTGGGCATAGTTCCAAGTTATTTTCCAGAATGGTTGGATCAATTCTTAACTCCACCAGCATTAGTGTCCCAGTTTTCTCACATCTCCAACATTTATTACTTTCCTTTTTTGTCATATTAGCCTATCTCATAGGTGTGATGTGGTACCTCAGAGTTGTTTTATTTTGCATTTCTCTAATCAGTAGTGATCTAGAGCAATTTTTTTATATGACTGTAGGTAGCTTTGAGTTCTTCCTCTGAAACTGACCATTTATCAATTGGGGAATAATTTATATTCTTATAAATTTGACTCAGTTCTGTATATATTTAAGGAAAGAGGTCTTTGTGAGAGGTACTTGCTACAAAATTTTTTCCCCCCAGTTTTCTCCTTTCCTTCTAATTTTGCTTTCATTGGTTTTGTTTGTGCAAAACCTTTTTAATTTTTGGTAATCAAACTTATTTTACATTTTGTAATGCTCTATCTTTTTTTGGTCCCAAATTCTTCCCTTCTCTATAGATCTGACAGGTAAACTATTGCATTCTCCCCTAATCTGATGAAGCATTTTCTTGATTCTCCTGAAGTGGCTTTTAGAGCTGCACATCCTGAACTGTCTCATGTTTTGTCTGGATTCTCTGCTTAGCAACCTATGTCTGTGCTCTCTTCCCCAGTTGTGACTGGGGGCGTGATATCTCTAGTATTTGTTACATAGTGAGTGCTTACTACATGCTTCTTAATTGATCGGTTGAGGAGGCCATCGCAGCTGTGGGCAAAGAAAAAGAGTGATGAGTCGATGAGCTGGCTATCTGACCAGTGGGAAGCTGGGATTTGGTGGGGCTTTCAACAAGTCTGCCACCAGAAGAGTGATGGGCACTGGTAGGTAGCATATGTCCCCATGAATCTTCCCTTTGTTCCAGTAAAGCACACTCAGTCCTCTCTGTTAGCACCAGTAGCGTCCAGTGTCCTTGAGACCTGTGCACTAAGAATTTATTAAGGATGAGTTCCAGGGGTACAAAGAACATGGAAACCAGCCCCTGCCCTAAAGCATCTTATGTGCTGATGAGTCTGCTGATAACGTAAGACAGCCCTGCTGTGGGAATTTAGCAGGGACAGTGAGTGACAGTAGTAGCATGCATTTTAACCCCCTCTGAGGTTTGGGATCACTGGGAGACATCTCACAGATGAGGAAATGGGCTGAGAGAGATGGTGACTTGGCCAGGACCACATTGCTAAGTCACGTCTGAGGTAGGACCCAAGGCCAGCTCACTGTCAGCCAGCTAGCTGGTGAAGGAGATCGATGGGAGCCTGATGCCATAATGAGAGTCTGGGGACGAATACAATCCAGCTTGTTCCATACTGATGTGATGTTGGTAGCTGTGAGGGTGGATGGATTGGGGGGGGGGCGGTGCTGATAGCGGGGAGGCCAATCAGGAGACTGGTCATAGTCCAGGCAAGTGGCAAGGAGGCTGATGGCCACGTGACTGCAGAATGTGTTGGAGAGAGTCAGGATGTTGGGAGCCAAAGGCTGTGGATGGGGGTTAGGGGGTGGGCAGGCCAGAGACTCTGAGAGGGCAGTGTTAGTACTTAGGAATCAGCTTCTTCTGTGCTGTCCTCTTCCCAGCAGCATCTGGGCCCAGGCCTGTACTCTCCCTGGCTTCTGTCCGTGGTAGTCCATGACTGACTGAGAACTAGCAGCAGGAAGAGGTTCTTGTTGAACCATACACACAGGCATATATGCACACAAACATACGTGTATCCAAACACAGGCCCATGTGCAGACACAGACAGATTTCACAACTGCTCTCATGGAGCTAGCTAAAAAAGCAGCAGCCCTATGTGGTCCAGCACAGTTTCTCATATTGGCCACACCTGAAAACAGGATTGAGTGAGTAAAAGAGACCTTTGTAAGCACTTAGAGGATGTGCTTAGTGACTTACTCCTGCATTTGAAGCCCACGACACTTCTCTCATCAGGAGAGGGGGAGAGCTGTGCTCATCATCGTTCTTTTGGACACATGGTGCTGACCTGACTTCTAAAGACTACGTTTCTCTTTGTGTACATTGTTCTCCTGGCTCTGCTTACTTTGCTCTGTTCCAGTTCAATAAGGTCTTCCTACTTTCCTCCCAAACGGTCCCGTTTCCTCATTTCTTAAGGCACAGTTACATTGAAGGCCTACATTCCGTTCACAGGCCACACTTGGTTGGATCACTCCTCAGCAGGAGGACATCCCCACAGTTTCCTGTTTTGGGGCTGTCACAAAGCTCTTTGTACATCAGTATCCTTTATTCCTCTTTTGATATTTTGATGGGATAGCTGGGACATTGGGTCTGAACGTTTTAGTAACTTTGTGGGCTTGATTCCTTTTTTGGTGAGGTAGTACATTTTCTCATTTTTTTTCCTCAATTACACAAAAACATTTTTCCAGTATTTGTTTTTTAAAATGTTGGAGTTCCAAATTCCCTCCTTGAGATGAGCAGTTTGCTGTAATTTATGTGCAAGCATGTGAAACATTTCCATATTAGCCATGTTGCAAAATAGACCCCAAAACCCAAGAAAAATGAAGTGAAAACAGTATGCTTCGATCTGTATTTATACTCCATCGATTCTTTCTCTGGAGGTGGACAGCATTTTTCACCATAAGTCTTTTGGGATTGTCTTGGATCATTACATTGCTGAGAATAGCTAAGTCATTTACAGTTGAACACTGTACAGTACTGCTCTTACTGTGTACAGTATGGTTCTCATTTCATTATGCATCAGTTCACGTAAATCTTCCCATGTTTTTCTGAAACCATCCCTCCTTTCATTTTTTAGTATTCCATCATACCACAGCGTGTTTAGCCATTTCCTAATTGATGAGCATCCCTTCAATTTCTAATTCTTTGCCACCACAGAAAGGGCTGCTATAAGTATTTTTGTACAAATAGGTCCTTTTCCTTGTTGTTTGATGTCTTTGGGGTTCAGAACTAGTGGTATTGCTGGGTCAGAGGGCGTGAGGTTTAATTGCTTGCTGTTTGGGCATAGCTCTAAGTTACTTTCCAGAATGGTTGGATCAGTTCACCATTCCACCAACAGGGCATTAGTGTCCTTGTTTTCCCACATCCTTTCCAACATTTATGACTTTCCTTTTCTGCCATAGTAACCAATCTGAAAGGTGTGAGGTGTGGTACCTCAGAGTTGTTTTAATTTGTATTTCTGTAATCAGGGATTTAGAGCGTTTTTGTATGACTATATGTAGATAGCTTTGGTTATCTGAAAACTGCTTCATATCCTTTGACCATTTATCAGTTGGATAATGGACTTGTATTCTTACAAATCTGACTCAGTATTTGAGAACTGAGACCTTTATCAGAGATACTGGCTATAAAATTTTTTCTGTGGTTTTGTCCTCTCCTAATCTTCACTTCATTGGTTTTGTTTGTGCAATAACTTTAATTTCATGAGAATAATCCATTTTATATTTTGTAATACTCTTGTGTCTTATTTCGTCCTAAATTCTTCACTTTTCCATACATCTGATAGGTAACCAAATAGTGCTATGGTCCCCTACTTTGCTCATGATATCGCCCTGTATGTGTAAATCATATCCCCATTTTGACCACATATATCTGATGTGTACATACATATGGTGCAAGATGTTGCCTAGTACCTAGTTTCTACCAAATTGCTCTCCTATTTTCCCAGCAATTTTTGTACAAGAAACTTACCCTAAAAGCTGGGATCTTTGCATTAATCAAACACTAATTACCCTGGTCATTTCCTACGGTGTTGAGGGCCTAATTCCAGATTGCTTCCTAGAATGACAGTACCAGCTTCCCCAGCAGTAGAGGGCACCCCTGTTCTCATAGCTCCTCATTTTAAAAATTTCCCTCTTTTCTTGTCTTTGCCAGTCTGAATATCATAGGTGCTTTTTCACTTGCATTTGAGAAGTTATTGGTGATGTAGAGAATTATTTTTGTGTGACTGTTAATAGCTTGGATTTCTTTCTTTGAAAACATACTATTCTTGACCTTAAGGCCATTTATCATTTGGGAAAGGCCTCTGAGCCTTAGTCATTTGTTTCCATTGTGGATGAAACCTTTTATCAGAGAAATTTGTTGCAGACTTTCCTAGTTATCTATTTTCCTTCTAATTGTTTAATCCATTAGGCTCATTTCTTTAAGTTCTCATTAGGTAAAATTGTTCATTTAACTTATGTAATCTTTATGAATTCTTCTCCTAGCCACAGATCTGAAAGCTGAGTTTTTTCTCTGATTTATTATACCTTCTATTGGGTTCATGTATCTATTTGCAACTTCTCTTAGTATGTAGTGTGATGGGGTAGTCTGAAGCCAATAGCTCCCAGACTGGTCTAGTTTTTAGGGAGGGGAGGGGTTGGGCTAGTAGGCTCCCTGAGCCCTCAGGAGAGAAGCACAAGGAGTACTGAAGGGATCTTGTCCTTTTTACAGGGTCACAAAAAGGTCGGGGTGCTGTGGCGTGAGGCTGGGCTCAGTTGGAAGGAATTCCTACCTGAGGACCAGGACATCAGCACCTTTGTCAGTGAACAGGTAGGGGGCAGGACTTCCTTGGATTGCTGTCCTGTTGGTCTTGTATAAAGCTGGCTATGTCTTCACCCTTATCTTGTTTGGTTCCTGCCTGTTCCTCTTCCCCCACCAACCTAACTCTTGAACTCTTGGTCTCAGAAAGTGGAATACACACTGGGAGAGGACTCTGAGCCCCCCAGCCAGCGAGAACTGTCCCCTGAGGAGCTGAGCCAGCAGCTGAAGAAACTGCTTAAGGAGAGCACCAGCAACCAGCGAATTTATGACTGGATAGAGGTGGGAAGAGGGCTGGGGCCAGAGGGGGCAGAGCCCTGAGGCGAAGCGGGCAGCGGGTCATGGCATCCTCCTTCTCTGCAGGCCAACCTGAGCGAGCAGCAGGTGACTTCAGATACATTGGTCCGTGCACTCATGACTGCCGTCTGCTACTCAGCCATCATTTGTAAGGCTTGGGGGACTCTTGAGAGGGGAGGGGCTCAGGGCTGCAGCTGGGCCCAGCTGAGTCACTGTCTTCCTTCCCAGTCGAGATTCCCCTACGGGTGGATGTAGCCGTGCTGAAGGCCCGAGCGAAGCTTCTACAGAAATACGTGAACGATGAACAGAAGGAGCTGCAGGCGCTCTATGCTCTCCAGGCGCTTGTGGTCACTTTGGAGCAGCCAGCCAGTAAGGGGCAGGGGCTGGGCTAGGGCTGGGGTCTAGCAATGAAATCTCTGGTTTGGGACTCATTCCATGAGCATTCTCCAGCTCTGTCCCTCTCCCTCTACTCTTTCTTGTTTCAGTCCTCCTCTCTTCTTCCCTCTGTCTCCCCTTCTGTCAGCTTCCCTCCCTCCTTCCCTTCTCTCGCTGTCCTGGTCTCTTCCCCTTTCTCAGTCTCAGTCTCTAGTGAATCTCGGGTTTCCAACCTCTGTCCCTCCCTGTCTGTAAAGGGAGCATGAGTAATGATGTCTGTCCCTGCCCTCCTCAGAGGCCTTGCCTCCTTTGCCTCCCTGCAGACCTACTACGCATGTTTTTCGATGCGCTCTACGATGAAGACGTGGTCAAAGAGGAGGCCTTCTACAGCTGGGAGAGCAGCAAGGACCCCGCCGAGCAGCTGGGCAAGGGCGTGGCCCTCAAGTCTGTCACTGCCTTCTTCACGTGGCTGCGAGAGGCCGAGGACGAGTCTGACCACAACTGAGGGTGGGGGCCGGCCAGGGGCCACCCAAATGGACGCGCAGACGTACAGACTGCAGGGGGGGCTGCGGCGTTCGCCTGTAGCGCGGTGTGTGTCTGAGCTAATAAAGTGGTGGCTGACGAGGCAGGATGGCTTGGGGCTGCCTGGGCCCCGCCCCCCCCAGGACGATGCCAGGCGCCCCTCCCCCTGGGGGCATAGAGATATATTATATATAAAGTCATAAAAATTGGTGTGGGGGTGGGGTGCCACCGCCTACCCCTGGGGTCCTTTTTTTTATTTTAAGAAAATCACTTTTGGGACGGCCGTCCTCGCTGCTGGGGGCGATCCGCCCCAGCCCCCCGCACCTCCTCTGCTGCTGCCTGGGCAGGGGAAAGGGGGGGGGGCACGGTGCCTGTAATTATTAAACATGAATTCAATTAAGTTCCATGCCTCTCTGCTTTCTGCCCTGCTCTCCCTAGAGGGGGTCCTGGGCACTGCCCTCTCTGGGTGCCTTCCTGGGCAGTGGTCAGCCAAGGGGATGGAGAGCCAGTTCGGGTCTCCTGCTGTGGCCATGGGAGTGGGCCCACATGAGCCTTGCCTGATTTGATGGGTTCCTAGGTGACAAGACATGCGAGTGCCCCCTGGTTTGAGTTCCCTCCCAGTGCAGAATAGAGTGGGGAAGCCAGGAGGGGACTGAACCAACATGGTCAGGTGCCGTCTCCTGTGTGGGCTGCACAGGGATGGCCAAGCAACCCCACATCCCTCCTTGTATTCCAAGCATCTTGCGGCCGGCCACCTGCCCGCGACCTCCGTCACTGGCCAGCTTCTTGGGGGCCCCCCCTCCCCCAGCTGTGACGTCAGCCCCGCTCCGCCCTCCGGGGCCCAGTGGCGTCACGGAGCCCGCCCCCAGCATTGACGTTGCCCCCCTCTCCCTCTCGGCCGCCGGTGGACCAGCGCTGCGGCCCCTCCCTTCCCCGCCTGCTCCCCTCCCTCTTCCCTCCCTCCTTCCTTCCCTCCCTCCCGGGCCTCGGGAAGGTGATGGCCCGCGGCCCCAGCTGAGCCTCCGCGGGGCCCTCCCTGGCCATGGGCTGCATCGGCTCCTGGAGCCCCGCGGGTAAGAGGGGTGGCGGGCGGGGAGCGGGCCGTCGGCAGCGCCGCGCTGCGCGCCGAGGTCCAGCCCAGGGCGGCGCAGCGCGTCGGGATGCTGGGAAGGAGCTGGGGAGGGGGCCGGAGCCTGGCCCCCGTGGAGAGGAGGGGTTGGGGGGAGGCACGAGAGCGGCCCGGAGCTCTTACCTGCCTCTCTTCCTGGCCTGGAGGTGGGAGCACGGGACGCTGTGGCCCTAGAGCTCTGAAGGCCCACCTGGGCACTCGGCTCTTCCACCTGGGATGGTGATGGGCCGGCCTCCTGCCTACCTTGACGCGGCCCGCTCACCCCACCCAACACACATATCCCTGCATTCCATCCATCCCCTTGTGCCTTCCCACATATCCATATGGACGGCCAGCCCCTTCCTCAGAGCGTCCTTCCCCATGTTCTCCTGCCCAGTTTGCCTCTGAGCAGCCAGCCACGTCCCACCAAAAGACCTCTCGGAGTCACTGCCCCATGGAGTGTGTGGGATGGGGCTTTGACAGCTGTCTAGTACCCCACCCCCACCGCTAAGCCACACCAGAGAGTACAGAACCAGAGAGGAAGGCAGGTTCAGCTTCCCTCCCTACCCCATCCCTTATACCCTAAGAGCAAGTGTGGGTCCCACTGCATTCTAGGGCCAGAGTTGCATGCTGGGACCTGTAGTACATTTTAGGTCTGTTAACCTATTTGGTGTCAGTGGGCTCCCTCTGAGAGAGCTCAAGGTAGGCATGGACTCCTGGGCCTTGTGTGTCCCTGGGCCTCATGGTACTTACAACTAGGCTGGTTCCTGGGGTTGGTGGCACTGAGTCTTGGGGAACACATCATAACAGAGTAGGGAGCTATGAATTTCTGGTCCAGATCTGTCAACAGCTGGGGATTGTTAAGTTCCTCCCCTCTCTGGGCCTCAGTTTCCTCACTTGCAAAAGTGATGGGTTTGGATTGGATAGTCTCTTCCATCTCTGACATCCCATTCTAATCCATGGGCTCTCTTCCTGCTGTTAAGGACTCAAAGTTCTGGTGGGCCCTGGCTCGCACATCCTTTGCCATTCACACAGGGGGGCTCCAGCATGGAAGGATGGAAGCTGGAGTCTCTTGAGTTAGGTGGTCTCTATTTAACTGGAGAGACACAAGTTCCCTGAGGACACAGACTGTCTTACCTCCTTTTATACCCTGGCATGTTAGCAGAGTCCTAGCACATAGTAGGCGCTGACTAAATGCTTAGGCCAGACTGTTGCCTGACCTTGGAGTGCTCTAGTCCATTGACCCTGCTGAGGTGGCCCCCATGTTTTTGGACACGGCTGAGAGCCCAGGGAGCCATCCCTCCATCACACCCATGGGCAAACCCCACTCAGAGTCAGATGAGAGAGTTTGGCCAGCCCTAGGGTCACCCTAGTGAGCCTGGATGAGGTGAAGTGACAAGTAGAGTAGGGGATAGTAACTTTGTATCTTCCTTCTGGTTGTTAGCGTTTCTGGGGACCGCCAGCCGGCTGAGGTTTGGGGACAGAGACCACTGCTCCGGCTAAAGGTCAGTCCTGATCTGCCCTGCCTGTTGGCGCTGTCCACCCCCTGAGCCCCTAGCTCCCCCAGCCCCAGAGAGCTCAGTCTTTTGCCTCCTGCCTCCCTGCAGAAGGACCAGAGTCCTCCTCTTTGTATGAATCAGAGTGGGAATTCTGAGTGGGGAGGAAATTGGTCCAGATCCAGAGCCCAAACAGGAAGAGAGCTAGGAAGCAAGTCCCGAAATCTGGGCTCTGGGCTCGCTGAAACAACATGGCTGGAATATCGGTGTGGGGACCGAGTGTTTCTGCAGCAGTGCTCGGGAAGAGAAGGAGGAGGCATGGTGGGCTTCTCGGAAGGGAATGGGCAAACCCAAGACCACAGAACTGGGGATGTGAGCCGGGCATTACATAGGATAGGCTTGGCTGTCAGGAACCGACTGAAGATGGGGAGGGGGGGAGGAAGAAGCCGTGGGAAGCCAGGCATAAAGAACCCAGAAAGGAGCCAGCAGTGGCAGTGTGCTCAGTGAGGTCTAGAGGCAGGCAGGCAGGAGGTACCTGGATGTTTGGGGGCTTTTTTTCTGGGACAGGTGAGCAGACAAGTTGAAAGAGGGATGGATTTGGGAGTCAGAAGGTTTTGCTTCAGTGGGGGTAGAGGGAGTGATGGTGATGTGAGATGTTCCACCGGGGAGAGGAAGCCAAAGGGAGGCTGGAAAAAGGATCTTTTAGTGCTCAGGAGATGTCCACAGGGGCCTCTTTTGGGACAAGAGGAGACAAGGTCTATTGGCTGTCTTCCCAAAGGTGAGGTGGAAAGATTGATATGGAGGCATTTAGGAAAGCTGGAAAAGAAGACCAGGAGGAGAGAACTGTCCTGGCTGATCAGCCCTTATCCCCTCTCCATAGTGGCTGCTGACCCCAAGTGGGGTGTGGAGTGGATAGAGCTGCCAAGAGTCCTAGGGCTGCCCTCTCGTCGACCAGCAAGGACCCTGCTTGGGTGGAGCCGACCTTCCTACCCGCCATCTGTGGACAGCCAGGACTCATCCGAGGTGCCATGTTCCTTCTGTTTAGGGGTGTGGGGGGATAGGAGCTGAAATTGGGGGTAGAGGAACCATTTCTTCCTGGTGAGTAAGGGTCCTGTCCCTATAAATCCAAACCTCCTGCTTTCTTTTCCTTTCCTTCCTCCCCTCTTCCCCCTCCCAATCTTTAATTCTTCCCCTCCCCACAAATACAGGGGTACCTTTCTTGGCAAATGTCTTATCCCAGACCCCACGCCCCCGCTCCTGGCATGCCAGCCCCACCAGGGCTGACGTCAGTGCATCCCTGATGGTATCCGGGGAGACTGTTCCATGGTGATCTGTTGCCATGGAGATGTACACCTTGTCTCAGGCAGGCGGCAACTTGGAGCCCTGGGAGGGAACATGAATGGGGTTAGTGGCAGGCCTAGAGGACCGGAAGGATCAGATAATTCCTTCTGCTCTCTCTGCCCACCCTACTTCCCCCCAAGGCTTTCCACTGGGCCTTAGGGCTCTGGGTCTCCATGGAGGCCACTGGTGCTGTACAGGTGCTGAACCATGTCAGGGGCCAACTAGTCTGGGGAGGGAGCAAGGCACAAAGAGCCTAGGAGGGGCTGGGGGTGGGGTGCCCCCAGTGTGAAGCGGATGGTTGGCTGGGTGTGAGAACTCTGGGACATTACCTGTTGAACTCTGCTTCTGCCCTGTTCCCTCTGAGGGGATGTACCTAGAACTCTTGGCAAACCTTCCTAAGCTATAAAAATGTACATCATTATTGTTGTTTCTCAGAGAAGCCCTTGTCTCCCACCATCACCCATCCTTCTTATTCTGCCAATGACCAATGCCTTGCAGAACCAGTCATAGTTGGGCCAAGCCTCAATTTCAGTCTTGGTCCTTTGATTCTTCCCAGAAATCATGGGAAGGTGGGTGCTGCCAGGAGGTGCCCTGGGGCAGCTAGGGGAGGGGGAACAAGCTGACCCTTCAATGTGCTGGCTCCCCCCACCTCAGGTGAATGTTGAAGACACTGTCGAAATGCTTCCCAAGTCCCGGAGAGCACTCACCATTCAAGAGATTGCCGCATTGGCCCGCTCTTCCCTGCACGGTATGGTCCCTTCCTCATCACCTACCTCCACCCTTCATTCCAGCTCACATAGAGCTCAGAGGCAACATCATGGGGCATCAGAGCTGGAAAGGGCCCAGAGGCTGTGTAGGCCAAGAATACCCACCCCCCCACATTGATCCTAGAATCTCAGAGCTAGAAGGCAACCCAGAAGGTATTTATTCAAGCCTGTGCCTCATCAAGAACCTGCTCTCCAAGGTACCCTCCAAGTGGTCCTAGTGACTCCAGAGTGGCTATGCCCACACCCTGTTGTGTGTCCTGCTGTCTTTCCCCCATGGAGGGCAGCTCTGACTCCCGAGCTTTGGGACCATTCTCAGCCTCGGTCATTCCTCCTATGCTCTAGGGTCAGGGTTGTGGGTGCTGCCCATCACAATGCTGTTTCAAGGAGCATGCTTCATACATGGTGAAATGCCGCAGAGATCCCTCCTTTCACTGTTTTTTTTTCCCAAATGCTTCTGAGACCTCCCTTCCTCCCCTTTTTTGGATGAAGCAGAGGCTTCTCCATGTAAACAGGCAGACATATGTGCGTGGATGTGCGCACACCCACAGCCTCATGGTGCATTGGGAAAAATGCTGGATTTGGAGTCAGGGGACCTGGGTTGGATTCTCAGCTCTTCTGTTTCCTCCACATGTGACCTTGAACAAGTTACTGAATGATACAGGGTTGTATATCAGGGGCTGGAAGACACCTAAGAGGGCATGTAATCCAACCTCTTCATTTTACAAAGGAAGAAACTGAGGCCCATGGAGGTGAGGGGACTTGGCCAAGGTCATGTGTATAATAAACCTGAGAGGTGGGATTGGAACTCAGGTCTGTTTCATTGTGCCATGCTGCCTATACTATCACCCTTTTATTTCTCTGCTTTAGTTTCCCCATCTGTAAGAGGAAGGGGTCTCTAGCTGTAAGTCTATGATGCTCTGACCTCTCTGAGCCTCAGTTTCCCTATTTGTAAGACAAGGGGGTCAGACTTGTTGACATCTAATGTCCTTCCCAGCTCCAGTAACAATCCTGTGTTGGACGAATGCCTCAGAGTGTTTTCCTGGCATGCTCCCCTCATCCAGGTTCCCTCTCCTCATCCCTTAGGAATTTCCCAGGTGGTGAAGGACCACGTGACCAAGCCTACCGCCATGGCTCAGGGCCGAGTTGCCCACCTCATTGAATGGAAGGGTTGGAGCAAGCCTAGAGACTCACCTTCTGCCCTGGAATCTGCCTTCTCCTCCTACTCAGACCTCAGTGAAGGGGAGCAGGAAGCTCGGTTTGCTGCCGGTGAGTCTGGGCAGGGAGGGAGCGTGGCCTGGGTGAGGGTGGGGTGTGGCCTGCCCCTTCCTCTTCGACCCTCCCTCACCCTTCCAGCCCCCTCTGCTCAGTTTGATATTCTGATGACTCATAGCATGGTGCTTCTCCCCCTCCCCTGACCTCAGGGGTGGCAGAACAGTTCGCGATTGCTGAAGCCAAGCTTCGAGCGTGGTCCTCCATGGATGGGGAGGACTCCACAGATGAATCGTATGATGAGGATTTTGTTGCAGGAGCTGACAGCCCTCAGTCTACAGGTAGGCAAAAAATAATAATTCTCCCTTCCTCTGGGAATTGCCTTTGGAGTCAGAAGTCCTCCTTTACTGCCTGTATGACCTTCCTGGGCCTCAGTTTACCCAGTTTTAAAATGAAGGCATTAGACCAGATGACCTCTGTGGTGCCTTTCAGCTCTAGAAGTCATTTCCTGAATCACTTATAGCTTCTCCAGGCCTCAGTTTCCCTCTCTGTAAACCGAGGGGATTGGACTAGCTGGCCTCTGAGGTCCCTCTGATCTTTGCTCCCATCACTTCACTGGGGAGCTAAAATCAGCTGGCATTTCATCCTTCTGCTCTTGGGCTGCTGTTCTGTGTGATGGAGGGCTGCACTCTGAGGGAGGACTCTGTCAGTCCCTGAAAGGATCATGGGATTCCATTAAGGGAACTTGTGTGGGGGCGGAGGGGAATTAGAAAAGAAGCAGGTTTAGTTTGAATGTCTAGAAAACCTCTCAGAGAATTAGAACTGGGGTCCCAATTCTTTGTCACTGGAGGTGAAGTGGTGAAGCCAGTTGGAGGGCCTCCTTCTGGGGAGGAGATTCCCTCCATGGCCACAGGTTGGACTGAGCTGGGGGGGGGGGGGGGGCGGTACTTTCCACCTTGAGCGCTCAGATTCTGTGCAGTGAGAATCAGACATTAAAGGCATTGTGAAGGGACAGAGCCTACCTCAGAGGCAGGAAGACCCAAGTTCAAGTCCTTCCTCTGACACTCAGCTGTGTGTTCCTAGGCAAGCTGCTGAACCCCATAGTGCCTCAGTCAGTTCTCTGACACTAGAAATTGTAGGGCAGCAGCTGATTTGACTGGGCATTTTCCCAACTAGGTCCAAACCCCTCCCTCCCACCCAAATGGAGCTGAGAGGGTTGGGCTTTCTTCCCTCCAGGAAGCAAATCACTGCATTTCCCATGCCTCAGTTTCCTCATCTGTAAAATGAGGAGGTTGGATTTAATGGCCTCTACTGCCCATTCCAGCTCCAAGTCTGACTCTAAATGATCTTGCCAGGTTCCCCCAAAGCCCAGAAATTTCTCTGACTGTTCCCTTCACTCAGAGGCCTCTCTTCCCTCTGTGAAGGGTCTGGCTACATTCCTCCCCTCCCCTCCCTTCCCCTGGCCTCTAGGGCAGGCTGCCTGCCAGGTGACTCCAGCTGAAAACTGGGATATGCAGCTCAGGGTTGAGTTGGGGGTGGAGGGGGCCCAAGAAAACAGGAAGAGAGCCCCACTGAGCTTGGCCGCCGAAGCTCCTCAGCCTGCATTCCTTCCCCTTGCCAGTCTCAGCTTGCAGGCAGCCAGGCCTTGTCAAGGTGGGCCCCAGTTCAGCTGGGGCCGGAGACCATGTACCCCTGGATCTGTTTGGAGGCTTTGCTGCCCTTTGCTCCTTCACTCACCCACCCCCTGGTCGCCCCTCCTATAGAAGGGACCCATATGGGGGGTTAGCAAAGCCCTGGAGAGAGGTGGGGCAGAGTGGTATCCAGCGACCTGGAGTGGGGCGTCGCTGTGTCCTGGGGGAGTGGGGGTGAAATAGCAATGTCCTGGAGTGGGGGCCAGAGCAGCATCCTGGAGCAGGCTGTGTCCTGGAGCGTCCCTCCCTTCGGTTTCGTTGTCACCTTTGCCTTCTGCCACCTGGAGCCCTGGAGCCAGCCCGTGGCAGGGCTGACTTCCTTCTCCTCCTGTCCCGCAGATGTAGCTGGGCAGCTGGGGCCACATCTCCAGGACCTCCTCAGCGGGCGCCGCTATTCACGACCCTTGCGTCAAGGTTCCTGCGATCCAGAGAGCGATTCGTCGCAGACAGCGTCTCCAGAGACGCTGTGCTCCAGCCTCTGCAGCCTGGAGGACGGGCTGCTGGGCTCCCCGGCCCGCCTGGCCACCAAGTTGCTAACTGAAGAGCTCCTCCTCTCCAAACTGCCCCCGAGCAGGGAAAGTGCCTTCCAGAGCCTGGGCCCCCTGGAGCGCCGGGACTCGCTCTATTCTGTGTCCTACACGGAGTCCTGCCTGTCCCCAGCGGAGGATGAGCCCATAGCCTGCAAGGACTGCCAGCCACTGTGCCCCCCACCCGGGGGCAATTGGGAGTTGCGGCGGAAAGTGTCTGACGTGGCCTCCTCGGGGGTGGTGTCCCTGGAGGAGAACGAGGCCGAGCCTGAGGAGCAGTGAACGCCGTGGGGCTGATGGCATGCTTGCCTTGGCCTTGGCCTTGGCTGGGGGGCAGGGCCCTCCATGCCCTGGCCCAGCTCGGGCCCACCTACAGTGGGGGAGGCATGAGGCTTCCGGGGGGAGCCCCCGCGCCCACGTGGCTCCCGGGGGGCTCCCGCTCCTCCATTGTGTGTTGCATGAAAGTGTCTGGAGAGGAGGCGCGCGGGGCCAGGGACGCATGCTCTGCCCCAACTCCTGGGGTTTGCCGGGGTCTGCCCGGGACCCCCGAGGCATTGCTCCAGCTGTGGCCCACAGTAATGTCCATGTTCTTAAACAAGACGAAACAACAAGTTGTTACACATACCTCCTCTTCACCTGCACCCTTCCCCCGAGAGCGGTGACCCCCCCAAGGGGGGTGCTTCTCGCCACTGGGACTATTCTGTAGGAGAAAGAGAAGGCTCTCTTCTCTCTACTCTCCTTCCCCATGCCCCATTCTCCTCTTTATCACCTGTCACTCCCGCCCCACTCCAAATGCTGTGCTTGAGTGAGTGATCCCTGCCTTCCCCCCACAGCTGGGCTGGCTCCCTCCTTCCCTCCTGGCCTCTGGCAGCTGGAGGGCCCCCAGCCCAGCTGGGTCCGTGTTGTGCCATGCTCTGTCTGTGCTTGGAGGCTGTGCTTCTCATCTTTGCTAAATCTTTCCCCCAAAGAAATGGGGTTTCTGGTCTATTCTTTCAAGTCTTGGTCCTACGTTGGAGGGGAGGCATGGGAGCTACAGAAAACAAGCCACCGGTTTTTCTTACCAGCTCTCATCTCCTTTCCTCCTTTCAGTCAGAGAGACAGCATGGTACCCAGGGAAGCATCCCGAATCTGGCTTTGATGCTTACTTCCTGTATTGACCCTGGCCAAGTCATTTCACCTCTGGGCCTCAGTTTCCTCCCATGTAAAATGAAAGGGTTAGACTAGATGGATTTTCTGGATCCTCCCAGTTCTAAATCTGGATTTCATAATTTCTTTTCCGCCTGTATTTCCTTTTCTTTGACTCTGCCCCCTCCCTGCACTACCTTCCCTCCCTCCATCCAGGTTCATGCTCTTGTTAGACCTGGCTCACGTTCTCCTTCCCTCGTTCTTCTCATTTTCTCTTTCCCCTGTATTGGGTGCACCCTGGGGATGGGGACTGGGGGAGCAGATGCCTTGTACCTCCTCTCCCCCCTCCCTGCCATCTTCCATCATTGAGCAGTTCCAGCATATGGAACTGGGGGAAAGGTGTGTGTGGTATGTACAAGACAAAATCCTGGGCCAGGAAACTTCATCGAGGGTCTGAGGAGGTTGGAAGGAGTGAAATCATGCCTCCAAGGGCTACAGCTCGGTTACAAGTGGCTGAAAGCTCAGCCACTTGGGAGGGTGTCTCTTTGGGGAAGGGTGATCATCTTTCAGAGGTACCAAGAAAGGTGGACCTGAGCTTGAGCCCCCAGATGGAGCCTGTGGCTGGGCCAGGGCATCACTGGTAGGTGTCTGAGGACAGATCCCTGAGGAAATCTATGTGAGATGTTGGCAGACCAGGCCCGGGAGGCAAGGCACTGAGAGTGTGGCCAGGGTAAGGACATGGGGACAGACATTCCAGGCTTGAGTGGCTCATTAGGGGTTTATTTTGTTCTATTTAAGACTCTGTTTTATTAAATTAATATAAAAATCTTTGTAAATCTCTATGTACATCTGGTCCCTGGAGATTCCAGGGCGTCCCCCATTCCAGTCCCGTTCTACAGGAGAGGAGCAGCAGCTGGGCAGCCCTGGTCCCTCCTTTGCCCTGGAAAGTCCAGAAGCTGCCCTCTCACAACCCAGGTCCCAGTGGGAGATACCCTGAGTGCAGCTGGCAGCTCCAGGTTGGAGGAGAGGGGCAGGCACCCAGCTGGGAGATCTCTGGGGCTGGTGCCTCCTGGGTCCCACAGTTCTCCTAGAAGAGATTCTGGTTCCAGACCTCAGGAACAAGAGTAGGCCCTCTGGGCAGACTGGTGCCCGAGGCAATGCCAATGTCCCCACCAAGCTCACTGACACTTGTCATCGCTGTCTGAGGGGCTGCCTTCATGGGGTGGGTTATGGCGGGGGCGCCGGCCCCATAGAGAGTGCACTTCCGTGGTTTCCGTGTCGCTGCTGCTGGTTGCACTGTCTCGGAAGCTGGCCAGTGGAGGCCTCACTTTCACTCCTTGGGCTGTGACAGATCCCTCGATGGCTTTCCGAAGCTAGAAAGGGTTCAGAGGGCTGGTGTGGGAGGGGAAGAGGGGGAGCAGCTACTGCCTCTCAATGCCCTCCCCTTGATGCTTCATCAGGTGAGACTGTCTGGGTGCCAGGGGGGTTTTGGGGGGTGGTAAGAGGAACAGGAAAGCAGCTTTTGGCCTCCCTCTAGAAAGGCTGCCCCTTACCTCCTTAAGCGTGACAATGCCAACGAGCCTGCCGATGCTGGTAACGTAAGCATGATCCACTCCCAGCAGTGAGAAGATGGTGTGAGTCTACAGGGGGTGAACAGGAGAATCAGCCTTGTTAGGGAAATGACCCAAAGGTTCTGCCAAGGGAGCCACCCAGAGTGTAAGAAGGCCCACGGTGCTGGGGGAAGGACTTAGTTGTCCATCCTGGCTTCACAGAGCACCCCAGCTCCCCCAGTTTCCCTATCTGGAAGATCTTTATGGAGAGGTCAGAGCCAGGGCATAAACCTGGAGGAGGAAGGACTCTGGGCCACAGCCTCTCAGACTCTTAGTAAAACCAATTCCACTGTGCTATAGTCAGAAAATGCATCCTTCTGTCTAGCTTTTGTCTCACATGCTACCATTTAGCGTTGTTTCCATTGCTTTCCTCAGCAAGCTCTCTTCATTATGAAATTTTCTTCATTGGTGTAACCTATAGCCATATTTTCTTGTTCTTTAGCCTTTTTTCCCCCTCATGACTCCTTTCTCATCATTCATTCACTCATTCATTCAATAAGCATTTTATTGAACTCTTAACAATCTACCAGGCCCTGGGGAGGAGGGGGGCAGCAGAGATATCTCATTCATTGCTCTTGGTTCTGCACTCTGTTGCCAAGCAGAAGAAAGATAACCTTTTTTCCCCTACAGGACAGTTCTTCAAACACTTGGTATCTCTTAATCTTTCTTTGTGCTAAATAAACATTGCCATTTCCTTCAGCTGATCCATCTATAGCTTGAACTTGGGACTTCTTAATATTATGTTTGCTCCTCTGGATACCCTCTAAGAGATGCTCTTTAGGATGCCAGTGGTGCCCTGAACCAAACACAACAGTCCAAACAGTGTTTGACTAGGGAAGAGGATTGGTGTTCATATCCTCTCCCTAGTTCTTGACACTACATATCTCTTAATGTTGTCTGAGATTGTATTAGACTTTTTCTCCTGAGCCTCCATATCATATTGTTGATGTGTATTGATTGAACATGGTTTGCTAAAACCCAGAGATCATTTTTTTTTTACCCCAGAGCTTTCCATGCTATCGTCATGCCTCTCACATCTTTTATTTGTGAAGTGGGTTTTTTCCCCCAACAAGACTTTTCACTTAAACATATTCAATTTCAAGTTAACAAAGTGGACCTGGAATTCTATCCTGACAAGATCTTTTCTGGATCCTGACACAGTTGCCCAACATGATAACATCTTTTCTAGCTTTGGGCCATCTACAAATTTGATCAGCATGATTTCAATGTTTTTATCCAAGACGCTGAGCAAACTTAAGTGACAAAGGGCCAAAGCACAGATGTCTGGGACACCCCCCTAGTGCTTTCTTCCAAAGTGACAGAGAGTCATTAATAACTCCCTTTGGCTCTGGTTACTCAATGAGTTCTGAGTCTGCCTAATTGTACTATCAGCTCACTTGTACCTTTTCATCTTTTCCTCAAGAATTAGCATAAGATACTTTGCCAAATACTCTGCTATAAATTGGAAAAACTTTATTTGCAGCATATCTCTGGTCTACCAATCTAATAACCTTGTCAGAAAAGGAAATGAGTTCATTCTTGATCATGACTCAATCTTAATGAAGCCAGGTTGACTTTGCAATCACTGCTTCCTTTTCTAGACCATCCTTTTAATATTACATACAAGATTTTGTTCTTCTAGGAATCAAGTCAAACTTAGGGGCTGGTAGTGTACAGATCCTTTTCTCTTCCCTTTTTCAAAAATTCATCTTGAGTCAGAAAACATGGGTTTAAGCCCCCTCTCTGCTGCTAACCTCCTAGCTAAGTGACTTCAGGAAAGTCGCTTAGGCCCTTTGAGCCTCATTTTCCCCATCTATTCAATGTTGAAAATAGTACCCACACTGCCTGTTTCATTAGATTGTGGTGAGAAAAGCATTTTGTAAACCTCAAAGCACCCTAGTAATCTGAGCTGTTGGCATCACCAATGCTGCCCTGAGCTTATGGTCCACTACAACCTGCAGATCGTTTTTCATCTTTCTTGGGCCTCAGCAGTCATCACTATCTTTGATTTATATTTGTTTCTCTTCGCACAATATCCTGGAAAGAAGACTGGACCGAGAGTGGGGAATCCTGGTTCTGCCACTTATTAGCAGAGTTAGCCAAGTCTCTTTTATCTTCCTGGGAATCAGTTCCCTCAATTATAAAACAAAGGGGTTGGACTACTCTAGAGTACCCTCCAGCTCCAACCTTCTAACACTTCCTTTATTTTTCAGCTAGAAATGATCTTGTTCCCCTGAAACTTCTCCCTGCAGTTTACCTGGGCCTCCTCTGCCCCTTTGCAGATTAACCTTCGTCCTGTATTATCCTGTCTAGTGTCACTTCTGTATCCTAATTTCCCCCATAGTGCCCTGCAGGCAGACAATTAAGAAATGTTTCTTGAATTAAATGGAAATGGAGGTTAATTTGGAAGGCATTTCCCTGCTTCTGGCAGCTACTAGACTTCCTGGGCTTGGGAACAGTTTGTAGACATTGGAGGTGGCCATGATACCAGGCTCCCAAAAGCACCGTGGGACAGGAGGCAGAAAATAGGGGCTCTGGTTCTGACTTTGGCACTGATAAGGAATAATCAACATTTATTAAATGCCTGCTGAGTGCGAGGCAGTGTGCTAACCACCAATAGTAATATGAAGGACTGATATCTAAGGCTTGAAAGTTTGCACATGTCCCTGGAAGAGGTAGCATAGGAGAACCTGGGTTTAAATTCTGCTTCTGCTGAGAATTCCCTGGGTGACCTTGGGCATGTCATTTAACTAGTCTGAAAACAATGGCACTGGATTAGATGGCCTTGGAGGCCCTTTCTGCCTATGGATCTATGATCTCTTGAGGCTTTGCCTCTTATCCTCTCTGAGTCTCAGTTTCCTCTTGCGTAAAGTGAACAGAGTGCACTAGGTGACCTCTGGGGTGGATTCTGCCTTAGAATTATGATGCTAAGTCACTTCACACATCCTGTCTCAGCATCAGTTTTCTCATCTCTAAAATGGGGATAATAATACCAACCTCCCAGGGATATCGTGAGGATCAAGTGAGATAATATTTGTAAAGGGCTTAGCATGGGTGCCTGGCACACAGTAGGCATTTAATAAATGCTTGTTTCCTTCCTTTACCTTTCTGGTCCTTGAATTCCTCATCTACAAATTGAGAACGTTTGGCTAGATGTCCTCTAAGGTCCCTTCCAGCTCTGGACTCATGACCCCATGAACCTAAAACTTTCCCATGTGGTAGCTACTATGGGTATTATCATCCCCCATTTTACAGAGAGAAAAACTGAGACTCAGAGAGGAAAAGTGATTTGACACTGATAGTAAATGTCCTTGGCAGGATTTGAAACTGGCTGTCTCTTGACTCCAAGTCTAGCACTCTGTCCAGGATGACATGTGGCCTCCCTTTTGCAGGTTTCCATTCTGGCCAATAAAATAGCATTGATAAGGCTACCCCTAAAAGTTTTTCGAGGCATTGTGGTACAGAGGAAATAGTATTGGCTCTGGATCTGGGCTCAGATCCTGACATTATTTGAGTGATCTTGGATGAGTCACTTAACTTTCTTGGGGCTGCCTCAATTTACTCCCCTGTAAAATGAAACAGTTGGACTATATTGCTTGTGAGGTTGCTCCACATGTAGAATCCTACAGAGTGAGGCTGGTGATGAAGGTGAAGGAGCTTGGCCCCCAGAAGTCCCTATCTCGCCCTTCTCTGAGGCTTCCTATGCTTGTCTCCTTCCTCTCTGCCTTCACCCTGCTAAAGCCTTTCCCCAGATGTTTGTGGATGTCATGTTCATCCCCTCCACCCACGGTGGGGGCAGCCTGTGGCAAGGCAGAGACTCTGAGCACAGTGACCAAAGAACTGGCCCCAAGCCGGCTCCAACCTCCACTTGCTAGGGGACTTTGAGCAAGACACATTCCAGGCTGAGCCATGATTTTCTCACCTGTAAAACAGGGATGATGATAATAATTACATGGCCTGTCTCCTAGGGGCAGGGTGAAGATTTTGTTGCTGAGTCGGTTCAGTCACGTATGACTGCCCTCATTTGGGGTTTTCTTGGCAGAGATACTGGAGTGGTTTGCCCTTTCCTTCTCCAGCTTATTTGACAGATAAGGAAACTGAGGCAAACAGGGTGAAGTGTCTTGCCCAGGGTCACACAGCTTGTATTTGAGACTAGATTTGAACTCAGGTCTTCCTGACTCCAGGCTGAGGCCCCATCTAGCTGCCCATGAAGAGCATTTTCTGTAAACTAAAAGGTGGTCCCAGAAATGTGGTTGGTGACTGTAACTCTTTCCTTGCTGCCTGGGCTAGCAGACCGTTAGTGGGGTTGAAGCTTGTCCCAGAGTGTTCCAATGCCCCTTCTCATAAGACTGTCTGTTTTCTGATTTAGTATCCATGGGCTCAGAGACTGAACCCGGGAAGAAGTCTTAGGTCTTATCCAAACTGCCCATTTTGAGGCTGGAGAGAGGACTTCATTTGTCTGTGTTCACCCAGTAACTAGTGATGGTGGGATTCAAACAGAGGACCTCCGCCTGCCCCACTCCATTCTTTTCTGGCTCTTGCTTCTTCCTGGGTTTATGGGCCCCAAGGAGTCTGCCTAGTAATTGATGGCGCTTTCTTGGTTGCCTTAGTCCTTTCTGTCAAGACTGAATGTAGCTGGCACCGGGGCCAGTCCCCTTGGCAGCAACTTCCAGCTCTCCTCCTCCTCCTTTAGTTTGTGCCCCTTCAGCCCCCACATGTTGCCAGTGGCATGTCCTTGTGGACCCTGCTTGATGCCTGGCTTCTCCCCCAGGACTGTGCTGGAGTAGGGGGCACCCTTGGACCACATGCTCAGCCTCTCTGCAGCCCCCAGGCCCTCTCCTTTTCTAACTTTTCTGGGTGGTCCCCCATGCCCTCAGCCCAGGACCCCCCTTCCCCGGGGCTATTCAGTGCTGTCCATTCTCCTAGACTTCCTCTCCCTGTGCTTGGGGCAGCCTCCTGGTTTTCTGGCAGCATTTCCTCTCCCTCCCTCCCTCCCTCCTGCCTCTGACTCCGGACCTAAGTTCCTGGCCTTCCCCTAGCGACTTTCCCTGGTTTTGTGGTTACCTCAGTGCCAGGCCCTGTGGCTTAACGCATTCGGCACACAAGCCTAGTTCAGGAGGGTCTCCCCCACCCCTGGACAGCCTGCAGTGCCTCTTCCAACTCTAAGCCTCGATGGGGCCATACAATAGGAGACAAAGCTCTGGAGTTGGGGTCAAGGACCTGGGTTCCGATCCTGACCTTGGACAAATCAGCGCTCCTGCTCTCTAAGAGGGTGGAGCTCCTTTCCAGCGTGAGCCTACCTTGTGCAAAGACGTCCTCTCTACCAGCTGGAAAGGGGCGGGGTCGATCTTGCAGTCACTAAAATTCACAGGCTCGTCCAGCTGTTGCTCCTCCCACTCCAGAATCTGGGGGAAGGGGAGAGCGAGAGGTGAGGGGGCCTAGCCTGCTTTTCAGCCAATGCCGCCCATGGGAAGGACCTCACCTCTGCAGCTGTCATCTCTACGTCCAGGTCGGAGTCACTCTGGAAGAGGAGAAAAGATGGGGGGTGATTGGCAGCTGTGCGGGGAAGGAAAGGCAATCCTAGCTGCAGATCCTGCCCTCCCCGAGCCAGGGCCCTGGGTTTGGGGTGGGGGAGAGGAGGAGGCAGGCACTTACCGCCACCGAGATGCGGACCCTCTTCAGTTTGCGTTTTTCGTATGCTTCCGACTTTTCCAACTTGGTTAGAGCCAAACCAGAGAGAAGAGTGTTATGGGATGGGGGGAGGAGAGGGGAACGCTGAGCCCTGGCAGCAGGGGTGGGGAGCAGAGCTCAGGGAAGGAAGCACAGAGGTTAGCCAGAGATGGAAGGGCTGGGAGGGGAGGCCAGGCCACACCAAGCTGGGCAGGAACACCAGGCAGAAGCGGCGGGCAGGGGTCTGGGGTACCTCCGAGCTGCCCTCTGCTGGGGGGCTGGCGCAGAAGAGGCTCCTGAGGGCGATGCCAGCTGACTCATGGACCCCTGTAGGTCAAACATGCTCCAGTGAATCAGTGAGTGGTGGGGCTTGGGGGGTACTGAAGGCAGCTGTACTCCCCAGGACCAGCCTTCCCCTCTTACAGGGTCTCCTTCTCCTCTAGGAACTTGCGACCAGCTCAGTGGGGCCACCAGTACGCAGGACTGCCCAGAATTTGGACGAAAGCCACTGCAAAGGTGCTTTTGGTGTCAGAGGATGGGGTTTGATGCTGGTGGGGGAGGGCGGGGGGGCCAAGACTCACCTGAAGGGCTCTCCACTCCAGGGCTGGAGGCATTGCTGGGTCCTCTTTTGAGGGCAGGCTTCAGGGGCTTTCGTGGCTGCCCCCGGGGAGGAGGGAGACCAGATTCCTCTGAGCTCACCTACAGAGGATCAGAAAAGTCTAGACCTAGGGCAGGAAGGGATGGCAGAGGCCATCGAACCCAACCCCCATATTTTACAGATGGGGAAACTGAGGTTCAGATATGCTAATTGATATAGGAGCAAAGAGCTGGAAAGGACGCCAGAGGCCATCAAACTCAACCCCTACATTTTACAAATAAAGGACATCTCTAAATTGGAAGGGTCCTTCCTCTGAGGCTACCTAGTCCATTCTGGCCCTGGTCACGCAACTTATCTGCCTCCAGTGACACAGGACTTTCTATCAAGGCAGCCCTTTCCTTTCCATTTTGGGATAGTTCTCTTTATAGGGTCATTTACAAATCTGGAACTGGAAGACCTCAGAAGCCATCTTATCCCACGCTCTCAATTTAGAGTTGACCTGAGGCTGTTTTTTTGTTGTTCAGTCGATTTTTTGTGACCCCACTTGGGGTTTTCTTGACATTTCCTTCTCCAGCTCATTTTACAGATGAGGAAACTGAGGCAAACTGTGTTGAGTGACTTGCCCAGGGTCACTCAGCTAGTAAGTGTCTGAGGCCAGATGTAAACTCAGGAAGATGAGCCTTCTTGATTCTAAGGCCAGCACTCCATCCATTTTGCTACCTACCTGTCCCCAAGTAAGACTTAGTGAGGTTCTAAGTGTCTTGCCCCAAGTGGAAATGATAAAGGTAGGAATCAGGCCCCTGAACCCGTAATTCATCCTCTTCTCACTGTATTGTCCAATCTTCATGTCTACAACTTCCACCTCCTGGTCTCCCTCCTTACCCCCATGTCACTCGGTCTAAGTGTTCCATCAAGAAGCTGCAGGCATCTGCCTTTGGCCCTCCCTGCTGGGCCCCATTTACCTGAAAGCGGACACCTGTCTCTGCAGTGTGTGAGTCCTCCTGTTCTGGAGGTGTAGAGACCTGGGCAGCTCTCTGGTCTCTCTGGTACTGCCTGCGCCGAGCAGGACTGAGCTGGGCACTGAGGAGTGTCACCACTTGGGAGCGCTCCATGGAGCCCAACAGGATCATGGACTCTGGGAAGAGGAGAGTCTGTGAGAATGGCAGGGCCTCACCCAACAAGAAAGGGACTGGGAGCTGATGTCAACATCCAATAGCTTATGTCCCTTACAGGTCATTTCTTCTAACTCCTACAACATACAGGATAAGAACGGGGGCACCCAGGGGGTAAATGTTAGCCCAAGAGGATAGATCATAGCTAGAAGGGGGCTTAGAGGTCATCTCATTTAACCCTCTCATTTTATAGAAGAGGAAACTGAGGCACACAGAAGCTCTGAAGTGGTCTAGAGGGACCCCCAGAGGCCACTTAATCCAACCCCTTGATTGTAAAATGGAAGAAACTTGGGCCCAAGGAGAAGGTGATATAGGTGTCACTTGGCAAACCAGCATTCAAGCTGAAGGCAGACAGGTTATGACTTGGCCAAGGTTACAGAATCCAAACCCCCTAACTGGATCCAGCACAAGGAACATTAGAAGTTTACATGGCTCTCCGGAGGCTAGCCCAAACCAGATCAAAATAAAACTGGGAGATAGGTAACAAAATAAATGAAAATATAATCCCATAGATAACATGAATTTTTGGTTTTGTGGACAGGCAGGAATCTGTTTCTGTTTGAGCTACTGACTTGGCCCACCAAGCTAAGCTTTTTGGCGTCATGGACCCCGTGGGCAGGCAGACTGCTCAAGTCTATCAACCCTTTCTCAAAATGGTGCTTTTAAATGCTTAAAATAAAATCCACAGGATTAAAAAGGAAACCAGGCATGTTGAAATACAATTGTCAAGATACTTAAAAAAACCCAAACAAACCTAAATTCAAGTTTGTGGACCCCAGGGCAAGAGCTCCTGACTTAGCCTAATAGAGCCTCATTTTTTATAGATTAGGACACTGAGACCTAAAGCTATGATATGACTTGGAAATGCTGAGATTTGAGCCTGGGTCGTTTGACTCCCAATTCTGTGCTCTTTTCATAATAGCCTATGAAACCAACTGGGCTCATGGTAGAGACTGAAATGTGTGCTCACTATAACTGGAGGCAGGAGGGGAGTCATTGTAATTTTATACTTGCTTTATCCCCACCAGCAGATCATGTCTCAAAGGTGGGGCCCTCTGAAAACAGGGTAGTGATTGGGCCAAGGTCTCATAGGTATCAAGTGGCAGAATTAGGATTTGAACTTGGGTTGCTTAGACCTGGGGGAAGCCTTAGAGACCCAACATGAGGTGCAGAGAAATGGAGTGACTTGCCCCAGATTATGCAGCTACTAAGTGTCAGGGGAAGGATTCTAAGCCAAGTTTTCCTGATCTTCATAGCCCTTCAGTCTATGATACCACTGTCTCCTAAGAGAAGACCACATGGGTTAGAGGTAGGATTGAACCCAATCCTCTGATTTAATATTTAGGACTCTAATTGGTGGCCTGTCGTGGCCAGTGAAATAACACAACTAAAAATGCAGTGAGCTATACACAATGCTCTAGAAGTACCTAGTGTCCTTTATTTTTCTTCTTATCTACCATGACCAGGGCCATCTTGCTCCAACTGGGACTCCTGCCCTTGGACCAACCCCAGGTGCCCCACCCAGTCTTCTTTGTACCTGTGGACTCCACGAGCGCTAGGGTCCGGCCCTTGGTACGGTGTAATGCTGTCCGAAGGTCCCGGAAGGTGCTGCTCAGGGCGATGTGGGGTACATCCCGCACCATGATGTCCTCTACTCGCACCCGGTACTGCCTGGAAGACAAAGGGGACTGAGGAAGAGGCACAGGCAGGGAAGCCACAAGACTGCTCCATGCCATGTGGAGTGGGGATCACAGCTCTATAGCTGGAGGTGGGAGAGAGGACACCTTGCAGATGATTCTTCCACCATCACCCCATTTCACAGATGAGGAAACTGAGGCCCAGGGAGGAGAAGAGGCTTATCCAAGGTCATAGAGGTAGAGGTGGGATTGGAACCCTGGGTCTCTCACTCCTGAGCTGGGGTTCCTTTCAGAGCATGCTCCCTCAACAAGGTCAATGCAGGCATTAGGAACCTGCAGGAAACACCTGGGATCTCAATAGCCTGGGGTAGGCTTTGCCTAGGAAAATGTAAGTTCTGTGAGGATAAGCACAGTCGGGTTTGTCTTTGCCTCTCCAGAGTCTAGAACATTGCTTGGGCCATGGTTCACCACACTGGTGATTTCCTGGGTGAGGGGAACTCCCATCGAGGGAGTTTTACCCAAGGGAGCTCAGAGAGCTGAAGTCCAAGGTTCACAGCTCCAGAGCTGGAGGGGACCTCTGCATCTTACAGAAAAGGAAACTGAAGCCCAGGGATGTGCCCAAGGTCACACAGCCAATTCGGGTGAAAGCTGGAGTTTTCATGATGATTCACTATGCCACATTGTTTTGTATTATTGGTGGTAAATGCTTGTTGAACTGGGTTGAGTGGGGTCACCCAGTCTCACAAACATAGCTAATAGAAAGTATCTAAATCGTTTGGGAGTGACAAGAGCCCAGAGATGCAAAGAGGGTTTGCTGGGAGATCAGCAGGCTCCCTGAGGTCCTCTGAGAGCCAGTGCCATTTGGAGAATGATCCCTGGAGTTAGGAGCTCATTTTCCAGCCTGGATCTCATAGGACAGGCCTGGGGCCTCAGTGGCCCTGGGGCAGGACACAAGAACAGACTTGTTCATGAGGCAGGTTCAAAGTCATCAAGAGGTAGGAGGGTGGGAAAGCAGTCACTGGGATTGACCTCCAGGATTATGGGGTCTGAAACCAGAGGTGGACACTGAGATATTGAGATCAGACCGTGTGCGCTCCACCTTCCCCATCCCCATCCCCATCATCTCCCGGCCCCTTTATCAGCCCACTCCCATCCCACCCAACGCCCTGCTCCATACTGGTGCCGGCCCCAGCCCAGCTCAGGCAGATAGGGCAGTTTCTTGATGCGGATGATGCTGTCGTAGAGGGAGGGCTGCAGGCTCTGGGCTACGGCGTTGGCCAGGATCACAGCAATCATAACAGGCAGGATGTGTGCAATCTGGCCCGTCAATTCAAACACAATCACTGCTGTGGAGACTGTGTGGGTCACTGCCCCTGACAATGCTGCTGCACCTGGGGAAGAGCACCTGCGTTTCTCTGGGCAGAGCCCTGTGTTGTCAGATTCCCACCCCAACACCCAAGAGGCAGATATCCTGGGGATGGGCAGCAGAAGTGACCACTGCAGAATGTGACCTTTCACAATACAAAGGAAGGTCCTTGAAGACAAGAATTCCTTCCTTCCTCTCTTTCTTCCTTCCTTCCTTCTTTCCTTCCTTCCTTCCTTCCTTCCTTCCTTCCTTCCTTCCTTCCTTCCTTCCTTCCTTCCTTCCTTCCTTCCTTCCTTCCTTCCTCCCTCCTTCCCTCCCTCTTTCCTTCCTTCCTTCTCCCTCCCTCCCTCCCTCCCTTCCTTCCTCTTTGTACCTACAATGTCTCTCACAGTGTAGATGCTCAATAAAGACTTGTTGATTAAAAGTATAAAAACTGAGTCCTCTAGATGAAAGAGGGCCTGGCACATTTGGGGCATTCCCATTCAACCCCAGGCATCTGGAGAGGCCTTTTTCTGCCAACAGGTGGCAGCAGAGGCCAAGAACCCTGTGGCTACTGTGGGGTTGGTTGGGGTGGGAATTTCCCCAGGAGAGAAGCATTCCCAAGGAGCTTGCATTCTGGTGGCTGGCTCTCACCGACCACAGCGTAGCCCCCGGGCACTATTCGATAGGTGCTGCTGTCGGTGTGAATCCCATCAGGGAACCAAGCGGCCATGCTTTCCCCAACCAGGCGCCCAAATGCTGCCCCTGGAAGAGAGGATTTAGCACAAAACTTCAGGGATGGGAAATGGGAAAAGAGAAGGTGACCCCTAAGGTAGCCCTGTGACAATCCTGCCCAGAGCCCAGTCAACCCTCAGCTCATGGCACCAGCTCTTAGGACTTCATGGCCACAGGGCTGAGAGCTGAAAAGGACCAGCCCATCTTCTTACAGAAGAAAAAGCTAAGGCACAAAGAGGGATCACTGTTGGAAAGACCCCCAGAGGTCATCTAGTCCCACCCCTACATTTTACAGAGGAGGAATCAGGGGCCCAGAGAGAGAAAGTCACACCAGGAGTAAGTGACAAAGTCAGATATGGAATCGAATCTTCTTTTTCCAAAGCTGACCCTCCTGTCCTGCATCACAGTTGCCCCTCTCCAACAAGGAAGGAGACAGAGCAGACAGCCTGAAAGGAAGACCTAGGCTGAGGAAGAGGAACCCTAGGAGGGTGAGCTGAGGGGCTGGAGGGATCAGCAGCGGCTGATGGCACTCACCAATCACAAAGACGGGCATGAAGGCTCCACAGGGCACAGGGATGGTGGTAGCCAGAGCTGACATCCAGAACTGCAGAGGAGGAGGACAAGGGGGCATTCCTGTGTCACCTCCCCCGTCTGAGGTCTCTAACAAGCGCCACCCAGCTTGTCCCCGTCTTCAGTGTCTCCTGACTCTGAATGACTTCATCACCACCATCATCATCCTCGCTAACCCTTACATAATGCTTTAAGATTTACAAAGTGCTTTATTTATGTTAAACTCGTTTGGTCCTCACAACAGCCCTAGAAGTGATATTATTATCTCATCTCCATATTACAGATGAAGAAACTGATGAACAGAGAAATTAAGTGACTGGCCCAGGGTCACACAGTTGTTAAATGTCTAGGGCAGAATTTGAACTCCTGACTCTAAGTTCTTTGCCTTATCAGCTGCACTGCCTAGGGTACTCCTATTCATGCCAGGATCAAACATAAAGTTCTCTAGTTTGCATTTAAAGTCCTTGTCCAACTTCCTACCTTTCTTGGTTAGCTGCTCCTAGCCCATCCATGACATGTCATTCCCCATCTCCAAGCCTTTGCCCTGGCTGTCCCCTATGCCTGGAATGCTCCTTCCCCACTTCTGTGGCGACCACTTTTTTCTGTTTTCCTCGATGCTAGCATGTCTTCTTTCAGAATGTTGTCCATTTACTCTGTATATATCTTGATTATAGCTAGCATTGACTTGATAAGGTTTGCCAAGGAAACATTTTGTGTGCATGATTTGTGGAGTTGCCCCCTCTATTAAGACATAAGCTTCTTGGGGTGCAGGTTGGTGTTTTGGCCTTCTTTGTACCCCCAGCACTTTGTACAGTGTCTGGCACAGAGCAGACCCTTAGTAAATGCTGGCTGGCTGTGTCACCTCCTAGGTGCCCTGGTACTGGCAGGTGGGTGGGAGCAGAAAGCAGCCTTTGCCCTAGGCGGTCACCTGGGCAGACACCTGCCGGCTGGGTGACCTTGAGCAGATCAATGAACCTTTCTCAGTCTCAGTTTCATAGTCTTAGTGCCAACATCATAGGGTGCATTGAGAAACAAATGAGAGAACATGTGAAATGCTTTTTAACCTTTAAAGTGATAGATAGATGTTAGCTTCTTATTATTGTTTTTAACTATTCCTGTCAAGAGGAGTTTCCTTAGCTCACTGCAGTGCCTAAGTCAGAGGCTTAGTTTTACCCATGTTCTGTCTTGCTACCCCAAAAGGGCTGGGGGAGTCAGGGAGAAGGAAGGTCTAGAGTTCAGGGGTCTAGATTGTGGCTAGCTCCCATTTCTGGAATATTGCAAGGCAGACAAAACTTTCCCCTCATGATCGACTCTTGGTGAATGGGGTACGAGGGGAATCCTCATTGGACACATGAAAAAACTGAGGTTTGGGTGGTTACATGACTTGCCCAACATCCCAGAATCTCAGTGACTTTAGCTTCCTTCTAATCCAAATCACTGGGATAGGTAACAGTAATACTCCCTGAGCCAGAGTCCTCACTTCAGGGGTCCTCCACACTATACTTAAAGACCACCACTCTGGGGAGAGATGTGACTGTCTCAGGTTCCCTTGGTTCGGGAATTTGTCTCTGTAACTTCTATCCCTGGCTCCCGGTTCTGCTTTCTGAAGTCAAGCACCAAAGTCCCAAGAACTGAGAGTCAAGATTCAGGGAGCTTGCTACCCACTTAGCCACACTGTCCCAGGAGGGGAAAGGCCTCACACCTTCATGAGGATGAAGATGACAAGGGTGAGGAAGACGTTGGCACGTGGAGGGCTCCAGGCCTGGGAAGTGCTGGGCATCTCCAGGTCCTCTGTGATACCCTGGCGTACCCAGGTCCGGTTGTCGAACAGAGTGACCAGAGTCTCCTTCTGGGAGAGCTGAGGGTGGAGAGGGTTATTTGGGCTGGAGACACAAGCAGAGAGGAGGCCCCAGGGCCCAAGGGATACTGGAGGAAGACAGAGCTGAGTCTGGTAGGACTTTCTGGAGCCTCTCAAAAGAGGGGGTGGACACGGTTTGGGTGTCCCAGGAGGGCTGAATTTCTATTTTATCATGAGGTGGGAACAGAAGTGGGAGACTCTGGGTGTGGCACTTCGGGTTACCCTGTTACACTGTACGCTGTGACCTGTGGTTGATGTGCAGGTTTGATTATTTGCACCACTTTTTTCTTCTCTTTTTCCCTTGTTACATGGGATGGTTCCTTGGGGGGGGGGGGGGGGGGGGGGAGGGTGATGCTAGAAAATGAAGGGAATGTGAAAATAAAGGGATCAAGACAGAACAGGGCAGGCCAGAGACTGAAAAGTTACCTGTCCAGCCATGAACTGGCCAAAGCCGGGTGGGAAGGTCAGGGTGGAGATGAGCAGGGTCACTAGGGCTGGGAAAAGCAAGCGTCTAAAGACAAGAGAAGTCAAGGCTGGGGGGATGGGAAGGCCAGGCTATCTTGCATGCTGAAGCTGCTTTGGGCCGCTGATAGGAGAGACCCTGAGACAGCAACCAGCCAGTCGAGACACCGAAGGATTCTAGATTCGGAGCTGGGAGAGCCCACTGAAGGCATTTTATAGATGAGTAACCCAAGGTCCAGGGAGGCCATGGGCTGCTAGAGTCAAGGCTGAGATGGACCTTAGAGGCTACCTATCCTGAACATCTCATTTTATAGAGGGGATAACTGGGCCCAGATCAGGGAGCCACAGGAGGTGGCAGAGCTTGGCCTTTCTGTGCCTGGTTTTAAGGAATGTATACAGCCCTTCCCCCAACCCTCTGGACTGACAGCCTGGGCCTCCTCCCACACCTTCCTGAAGGGCCCATTGTGGGAGACCGCTGACAAGGAGGTACTCCCATCTCTTTGTCATTCTTAGTGGAAGGTCAGGACCAGAGGGAAACTGTGCTTGTTTATTCAGATGCTATGCGCCATTGAGGGCTGCCCTCCCCACCTCCCAGCGCAGCCTGGTGCCTGCCTAGGATGCTCAGGGAAGCCATTTCTCTGGCCATTGTCCCCGCCTCTCTCCTCTGTCCTCTCCCCCTCCTCTTCAGTCCCCACCCCCAGAGCCAGAGCTAGAAGGGGCCCAAAAGCTCATTGGATCATCAGTATTAGGATCTGGGAGGTATCCTAGAGGCCAGCTGAACTTCTGCCTCTTGGAGTCTTAGGATAATGGCAGGATGGTCATGAGCCGCAAAGAAAAGTGTATGCAAAGCACTTCAACAGTCTTAAAGTTGAGGTTAGAATCGACTCTTCCTCTGCCGTCTGACAGAGGAAAACAAGGCCCAGCAGAGAAAAGGAACTTGCTCAGGGTTCCCCAGGTAGATGGTAAAACTGGGATTTGAACCCAGGACCCTTCGACATCACCAACCTCACCATCCCCATCACCTTGCAGGGTGAAGAGACTGGGGGCTAGAGAGGTTGGATGATGAGGATCTGGGGGCCAGGCTGCTTCCCTTCACCCCTTATGTAATCGGGGCTCTCTTAGCTATGGCCTGGCCTCTGCCTTCCTGCTGCTTCCTTTGGCCCCTGGAGGAGAGGGGATTGGTGTGACACAATGGAAAGAATCAGAGGATCCCAGTGTTCACATCCCCATATTTGATATTCCCTCTGGGACCTTAGGCAAATCATTTCACTGCCCTGGGCCCCAGTTTCCTCATCTGCAAAATCAGAGGATTGGAGTTTGCTTCTAGCCCTAGTTCTAGGAGTCTATGGTCTTTCATTGCCCAGGTTCTCAGTTTCCCCATCTGCAAAATGAGGACTAGCTGGCCTCTGGGGTTCTGTTTAGCTCTGGCTCTCTGATCCTCCTCTCTCTGCCTTGCTGGTCCTAGCCACACCTCTCAGCCCCACAACTCCAACCCCAGCCCAACCTCTGCAAGGTGGGGCTGGATGCTACTTACTTCTTCATGAGGAAGCGGTTGATGGTTTTTTGCTTCCGCATCACCTGGACTATCTTGCGGTTCAGGTAGACAAACAAGGCCCCCCCAAAGCCACTTGCAATTCTAGGAGTAGAGGAGGCATGAGTGTAAGGCAGAGGAAGGACCGTCTTCCAGGCCTTGGGCTGCCCAGGCTCCCTATCATCCACCACCTTTCTCCTCATCTACCTGCACCTTCACCCCAGCCCTTCTCACCAAATCTTTGGGTCTCACCCAATAACAGCAAAGGCTGGGAGCTCCTGTAGGTCAAAAGGGAAGTCAAGGCGGAATCGAGTTTTGAAGAGGGCAGTGATGGTCTCTGGGAGAAGGAGAGAAAGCAGAGCAAGACAATCTTGGTCTGAAAGGCTCCTGCCAACTGCTTCCTCTGAACTCCCCTCATTCAATTCACAGGAACCTAGAGATCCAGTGTCATCTGGCACAGTCTCCTCATTCTACAAAGGAGGAAACTGAGGCCCAGAAAGTCAGGGTCACTCACAATCAATCACAAAGGTAGTAAGTATCAAAAGAAAGATTTGAACATCCCCATTTCTAGTTCCACCGGCCCTCTTTTTCCTGTGCCAGGATAAGGCAATTCAGTTAAACTCAGTCAGCATTGGTGGAGCACCTACTATGTGCCAAGCATTTTTCTGGGTGATATGAATACAAAGATTGAAACTAAATAGTCTCTGCCTTCAAGGATCTTCCATTAGATACAAGATAGAGAGAGAGACCAGGTGGCGAGGTGCTTTTCTTGGATTCCAGAAGACCTGAGTCTGAATCCTGCTTCAAACACTTACTATCTGTGAAACTCTGGGCAAGTCACTTAAACTCTCTCAGACTCAGTTTTCTCATCTATAAAATGGGAAAACTAATAATAGTGTGTCCCTCCTGGGGTTGTTATGAAGATCAAATGAGATATTTGTAAAGCTCTTTGCAAAGCTGAATGCTAGCTATTATCACTAAGCAAATCCCAAGTGGATATGATGGAGTCACCCTATTTCTCAGCTCCGATACCTCTGGTCTCCTAACTCATCCCTCACCCACCTTCATCCCTATTCCAGACCGCCAGAACGCGGAAGATGAATGCACTGAAAGTGGCAGCAAAGAAGCCCCTCCAATAGTTCCGGACAGCAAAGAAGGTGGAGGTGACTTCAATACTGAACAGGACTCCTGAAGGAAGGAAGAGAAGGGATGGGCTTGAGGTGACTCCATACCTGGAACGGACCTTCCAGGCCATTAGCCTTTATAGAGGAGTGGTTAATTGATTTGTCTGGAGGCACAAAGCCAGTAAATGTTTGGGGCAGGATTTGAACCTGGGCCTTCCTAACTGCCAAGTCAAGTCTTCTATGTATGGCACACGAATCTCAGGGTTGTCAGGGCAAGGGAGCAGGCAGGCAGGAGGGGTGAACAAGGACAGTTCCATGCCCCAGAGGAGATGGGGTCCCAGATCTGAGGGCTCCTACCTCCTATGGGAGCAGCAAAACAGCAGCCAACACCCACAGCACAGGCTGCTGCCAGCATCTCTGTGTTCCGAGACTCATTCTGAGGGGACCAAGGAAGATGGCATATGGCAACTGGATGAGAGTGAGAACCTCCAACTGCCTGATCCCTGGCCATCTCTTCATTCCCTCCTGGTCTTCCTAAGATACCTTCTTCCCTGGCCAGGGGTGTCCAATGCCCTCCCTGACCCCAGCATTGCCTTTACCTCATAGATGCCCCCAAAGAGTGAGAGGAACTTGCTGAGGAGTGCTGCACACATGCTGGCAATGTGCACAAATGGGCCCTGGGGAGAGAGGGGCATGAGTACGAATCATGATGGCCTGGCCAAGAAGACTGGGCTCCTCTCCAGCTACTCCTTGTGGCCAGTGCTCTTCCTCCCAGATCCCCCTCCACTGCCGTATGTCCATTGTGAGGTCACCTCCTTGCCAAGGGGCATCCCGCTTCCCAAGGCACAAGTCAGTCCGATGACCTTGGCCACAAAGGTCTTGAGCGTGAGATATTCCTTCAGTACGACACCCCGCAGAATTGTCTTCATCTCTGGGATCCCAGAGCCTGGGGGAGGAAAAGGAGTCAGCCAGGATCTGGATATGAAGGAATTCTGCATCCCCCCCACCCATGGCTCCCATAGCTCCCTTTTCCCACCCCCTTTTCTCTTTACCCTACCAACAGCTTGAGGGGCCAGGATCTGGGTAAATCCAGCTGAGAAGGTAATGAGAACCACAGGGTAGGTGACCCAGGCCAGATACTGCAGCAGGAGGCTGGTGTTCAAGCCTCGGGACATCCACTGCTGGGCTGTAAGGACACCAGATGCTGACTCCCAGCTAGTGGCCTCCCTCCCTTCCTGCCTCCCCCCACGCACCCTTGACTCTCAGCTTGTATCAGGGATACAAGGATATGACCAAGTCTTTCTGGGAGATGGCAGGCAGAAGTGAGGGAGTGTGAGAGGTAGTGAGACTGGGAGGAATGTGGCCTTCTGAGGGTCATTAGTGGTGACAGTGGCCTCTGGAGGTGGGGGGATGCTGTGCAGCAGAATGGCAGTAGCTGAAGCAGTCAGCATGGTTTGAAAAGGAACAGGTATTTGGGTAGTCTAGGGACTTGGCATCTGTTAGGCATCTGTTAGGAAGCCATGACCGAAGTTGGGGAGGTCAGTGAGTGGTGGTGGTGGAGTGTTGAGTCGGGGAGAGATAGCAGGACAGTTGCTCAGGGGACCCTGGGCAGGGCAGGCCATAGCACATCACTCTGCCCCCCCCTCCATGGTGTGTTGTTGATCCAAGGGGGGTGTTTAGGAATCGCCCACCCCCTCACCCTGCAGACAGGCAGCGATAGCGTAGTCCATGGCCCAGCTGACCAGCGCCATGAGCAGCCCCAACAACACCAGGAAGATCCAGTCTTCACCAACCCTTGAGATCAGGAACTTATGACAGCGGACAGAGCAGACTAGGGCAAGGAAGGGAGGGGGAGGGGAGTGGTGCGAGACCCAAAGCAACCTTCTTCCCCTCCCACCCCTCACTCCCAGCAAGAGACTCTGAATGCCTCAGGCTCTCTCTGGACAACAGCCCCACTCCTCCTCCTTCCACCCTGATCCCCCACTGTCCCCTTGTCCCTGGGCTCACTGCGGCATCGGGCACAGCGGCTCTGTCCATATTCCAGGAGCTCTGGGGGTGCTCGGGGAGAGGGAGGCCCTTTCCAGTGCTCAGCACCCCCCAGTCGGATCCGGGAAGCCTCCTCTTTGGCAAAGCTGCTGAGGTCCTGGGTGTATCGGCCATACATCTGGGTGGGGGGGAAGAGGGGCATCAGGCAGGGTGGAGGGAGAACAAGAACCCAAGGAGAGCCCTGCACATTATCTCCAGCCTTCACCCTCCTCCTCCACCCAGGGCATTTCCAGTGAAGCAGGGCTAGAGACAACAATAGAGAGACATTACAGTCTGTGGGGGCTGCTGGGGCACCAGTGAGAGGACAAGCCACGGTGCGTGGGCACATCTCCAGTGGGGACAACCTTCTTGTGCCTTTGTCCTATGATTGAGGGTCATGGATAAGGAACATAGCTCTTGGACAACTGGACAACTTGAGGTAGAAAGTCAGGAAGTAGGAGGAGAGAAGGTCAGGGAGCCCTGGTGCCCTGGGGCACTGGATGGGGGAGGCTGAAGAACTGAAGGCCAGACCCGCCCAGGGCTCTGTGGCTTAGAGAAAGGGGATACCGCAATCCCTATCACGATGTTTTCTCTGGGCCTCCCAGGCCTGGGACTGCCTCAGCTGCCTTCCTAATCCTCTTTCTGTGCACCCCCCCTCCAGTCTTCTCACCCTTCCCCAATCCTGCCAGCTTAGCCAGAAGCAGGGAGCCAGAGACATACTCCCTAAACTCATAGGGAAGGAGGATACTCTAGTTTGGTCCCTCCAACCCTACTCTGGGGTCCTATATGGGTAACTTGACGGTGATGGGAAACCTTTTCATGGAGGTGATGGGGGAGGAGCTGACTTGAGGGACTAAGGTTCTGGGTTTAGATGATGGTGAGATGGGGGGTGGGGTGGAGAATGGGGAAAAAAATCACTGAGCTATTGGTTTAGACCAGCCAAGCTGAGTGTGTGTGTGGGGTGGGGGGAGTGGGTAGGAGGGGGGGAGAGAGTAAATTCCGGCCACCACCCGCAGAGCTACATGACACAAAGGGCTCCTGTTGGGACTGGAAAGCTGGGGGAGGCAAGTGGAGAGAGGAGTGAGACAGAGAGAGAGGGAAGGGAGAGAAGGGGATGAAGAGGGAAGAAAAGAGAAGGGAGAAAGAGGGGGAAGGGAAAGAGAGGATAGAGGGTGGAAGTAAAGAGAAAAGGAAGAGAGGGAGGAAGGGGAGAGAATAGGGAGGGAGGGAGGGAAAGGGAGGAGAGAGGGGAAAGGGAAAGAGAAGGGAAAAAGCCAGAAGGAGAATGAGAGGAGAGGGAGGAAGATGAGAAGGAAGAAAAGGGAGAGGAAAATGAAAGAGAATTAAAGGAAGACAAAGGCTGAAAAGGAGAAGAAAAAAAGAAAAAGGAACAGAGAGGGAGGAGAGAGGAAGGGAAAGAAAAGAGAAAGTGAAGAGAGGAAAGAGTGTTAAAGAGAGGTGAGAGGGAGGAAGGGAAAAAGAAGTGAGAAAAGGAGAGAGAAGGGAATGAGAAGATAGAAAGAGGAAGGGAAAGGGAGAAGGCAGGAGAAGAGAGAAAATAAATAAAAGAGAGGAGAGATGAGATGAAAGGAAGAGAAATAGATGGGGAGAATAAGGGAAAGAGAAAAGAGAGAAAGGAAAAAGAAAGGAGAATAGGAGGTAAAAGAGAAGACAGAGGAAGGGAAAGGGAAGGAGAAAAGGAGAATGAAAAAAAGAAAGGCTAGACAGGTGAAGGGAAATCAAAAGGGAGAAGGAAAGGGGAAGGAGAAAGGAGAAAGGAAGGAAGAATGGAAGACAAAGGGGAAGGAAATAAAATAAAAAATGTTAAGGGGGAGAAAGTATAGAAGAGGGAGAGGGAAAAAAGAGAAAAGGAAAGACTTGTCGCCGTAAAGAAAAGGCAAATGGAACCAGAAGACAGAATAAGCGTCACGTAGCAAAAGATGGAAAAGGTGAGAGAAGAAGGCTTCAGGACTGAAGGCTGATCTGTACAAAGAGATGGGGAAAGGGGTCGGGGGAGACAGACAGGCCCCTTCAGATAGGAGCCTCTCAGTGCTGACAGCGCAGGGATCTTTTCCCCCTGAGAGATCGTCCCATGTGCACGTTGGGTTTTTCCAGCGAAAAGTACCTGACGTCTCCCCCAGCCCCAGCACATCTCTGGTCTCTCCCCCTTTTTCTCATCTTCATCTAGTCTCACTCCCTTCACCTTCCCTTTGTTCCTCTTCCTCAGCTGTTCCTGTTCCTGAGCTCCCTCCCACCCATTAGCCTGCTGACCAGCCCCTCCCTCATTTACTGTCTCTAGACAAACTATCCTCTGGCAGTCTCTGATCTCAGTGCTGGTCCATGCTGCCTGGAGTTCTTCCACTCACTCCTCTGCTTTTCCCCGTGGCTGAGGTTCCATCCCAGCTGCTGGATTCTAACCTGGGGAGAACCCCCTTACCCTGGCTGCCCTCCCCGTGGGTGCTGGCAAGAGATAAATGGAAGCTGGAATGCCAAAGTATAGTGGAGATCAGCCCAGTGAGTCATCCCAGCTCAGAGCCCCAGTCATCAGGCCCCCTAATGGGGTCAGAGGACACAAGGTCCAGGACTGGAGCTGGGCCTGCATTCCACCCTACCACCCAGGGTCTGGCTTCAGGCTGAACTGGACCATCCCAAACTAGAAGAGATGCCCCACCACCCCCAACTCTGTCTGAGCCCAACTCTGGGCTGATCAAGAGTTCAACAAGAATGGGGAAAGTGGCCAGTGGAGGTACTAGATGGAGCCGGAGAGAAAGGAGCAACAGAGAAGAGGAAGGTCAAGGAACTTGGCGGTGGGTGGTGCTAGGGCTCTGCTCTGTGCCCAGGGGAGAGGTAGAAGGGGTAAGGGAAAGGGTGGGGACAATCTTGCTGACCTGGAGTCTTTGTCTAGTACTCCTAGCTCCTCCATTCACATCTTAACCTCTTCTGACAATTCAGTTATTCATCCCATACCTGCCTCAGTTTCCCCACATAGGTAGATCTCTCATTCCTGCTCCTTTGTATGTGTGTGTGTGTGGGGGGGGCGGTGAGGGGGACAGGGGAAAGAGGCATATACGGTAATCACTAAGGCCCGGCCAGAACCGCCCCCCCGCCCGCCCCCTACCCCAAGCTGCAGCCCCAGCGGCGGGTGGAGAGAGATCCAGGACTGGCTACGAGGGGTCTCCACTCACCAAGGTCTGCTCATACTGGAGAGCCCGGGGCTCCATCCCTTCCTCTGCGGCCGCCGCCATCTCCTCCACGTAGGACAGCCTGGCCTGGGGCTCCAACTCCAGACAGCTCAGGCTCAGTGGTCCAAGCCTGGGTTCTCCTCCCTCCCGGCACTACTGCCTACTCAGCTCGAGCCCTGTCCCCGCAGGCTCCCGAGTGCCGCCCGAGCCCGGTGTGGTCTCCCCCACTTCCCTCCCGTCTCCTCCCCTCCCGGGCGGGCCAGGGGCGGTTCCCGAGGAGCTGAGCTGGGCTGGGCAGTGCTGCTCCTCCCGGAGGGGGCGGCTCAGGCCGCGGGAGGGACTGCGCCCCCCACCCCCCGCCCCAGGCTCTTCTGGGGGGTCCCGCAGGGTTGGGGGAGCGCCCCACAATCTGAGATCTCTCCCTGGGACAGCTCCCCCTCAGCTCTCTTGGCCCTTCCCACTTGGGAGCTAATCCCTCCCCTCCAAGGCCTTGCCGAGCTCTGCTGTCCCGCCCCCAGACTGGAAGAACCGACGCAGGGGACGTGGGTTTCCGTCCAGCTTTGTGTGACCTTGGAAAAGTTACCAAACCTCAGTTTCCAGAGCTCTAAAATGAAAGCGTTGTACGGAGGACGTCTAAGATCCTCCCAACTCTAAGATCTATGACCCTGTGATTTTGAGATAACCGTTAGAGCGAAATCGGTGATCCTGGGAGAGGGATACCAGCCCAAGCCAACGGGTCACCGGCCAATGTGGCGGAGCCATAGAGTGCTAGCTACATCAGGGAGCGAGAATTGTATTTGGGTCTTTGACGGGGCAACAAGCTTTGAATTGTGTCACCTGGTCTCCCACCAAGGTTGGGCTCTCTTCTTTCCTTATTCGTTTTGTCTTCCCTCACAGTCTATTCCAGCCTCATCACTCCAGAACTAGGGACTTAGGGGAAAGTTCTTGAAGTTTCATTTAGGGACAATCAGGATTTCTGGTGAGGGCACTGAGGAGGGAATCTGAAGTAGGGACAGAAGGAGCTAGCGGCTCCTCCTGGATCCTAGATCCTAGAATCCTAGTTGGAAACACCAGTCCACCCCAGCTCATTTTGCAGGTTGGTGACTTGTCTTTTCAAACTTAGGTCTTCTGACTCTAACTCCAGTCATCTTGCCCCAGCATCATTCTGTAGGTAGAAACTGAAGGGATGAGGGTGTAATCAATCAGTTAACCAACAATGATTAAACATTTACCACATGCTAGTGAGAGTCCCTGCCCTTAAGGAGAGTCTAAGAGGTCAGGGTCATTTTAGGGCTACAATAACTGAGAAACACTCTCTAGATGTCAACTTTTTTTCCAAGCCCGAAGCTCCTCTCTTTTTAATCCAAGATCCCTTTGTTCATTCATGTTCTCTTTACCTCTTACCTGGAGTGTACTGGCCTTCCTGCCTCTAGTCTCTCCTCTTTTCTATCCATTCTTTATGGGGTCCCAAATCAGACCTGCACAGACTTGAATATGATTCTCCTATTCTAGAACTTTTAAGTGGATCCCTTGGCTAGGAATTTCAAATTTCTCAGCTTAGGATTTAAGGTTTTCCCCAATCTGCTTCTTTTGATCTACCTTTCCAAGTTTATTTCACATTACTCTACCTTTCCTTTGTGTTCCTGGCACAAAGGGAGTGATTGATAAGGGCTTTTAAAAAATTTATTCATTTATTCAACCAAGTTAGATTATTAGTTCCCTGAAATTAATATCCCTGCCTCAGTGCAGTGACCAAGGGAGCAGCCCTGCCTGGAATTTACTCCCTCCTTCTATCTGTTCCTTAGACTCCTTCTGTTCCCTCAAGGCTTAGCCCAGGTGCCACCTCTGTCGGTCTTCCTTAAACTCTCCAGGCAAAAGTATTAGCTCCATCCAGAAAATATCCTAGAGTACTCTGGAGTCTCTCCTTTGCTTTGATGTATTTTATTGGGCATTTTGCATCTCTTTGTAGGATCCAAGTACCTGAAGGTAAGGGACTATTTCATTTTTGTCTGTTATGTCTAAATATTCCTGTAATTTTTGTATGTATGGACCACTTAACAAGAATTTGTTGAATTGATTTCTCAATGGGAGAAGGCTTGATCAGCTAGAGGTAAGAAGAAAAAAACTGAGTGATTTGGAGGAGGGCATCTTCCTGGAACCAGAATGAGAATGGACTCATCCTTGGAAGTGACATGGATAGCAAGGATATTAGGAACTGAATTCCTTGGGGGTGGTGGTGGTGGTGGTGGTGGTAGTGGCATGGTTCCCTTTTCTCTTTATGTCTGTGTGCCTCTCTTGGGTGCTGTATCTGGTGAGAGCTGGGCCTGGCTATGACTGGCCAGGTTGTAATGATGGGGATGGGGAAGACTAGGGAAGAAGATGGGGAAGATAGAAAAAGGAGAGAACCTAGGAGGGAGTTGTAGAGGCCACTCCCCTGAGACTGGCCCTAACTAGGCAGGGGTGTGGGGGGGCAGAGATCGCCTTTTCCTGGCAGGGCCCCAGGCCCGAAACCTGAGGAGCTGCTGACGTGCTAGCCCAGTAGGGAAAGAATGGAAGTGGCAGCGAGTTCCAGAGCATGGGAGTCAATGCGGGTGGGGGAGGAGGCTGCTAGGACAGGTGAGGGGGCAGGAGCAGGCAGTGGGGAGAGGGATTGTCAGCCAAGGGAAGAGTGCCCAGGGATGGAGCGGGGGTGGAGTGGGGTGGGCAAGTGCCAGGTGTGTGCAGCACCAGAGACAGGTAGCGTGGGCAGTGCCAGAAATAGACTGTGCCGGGCTGACAGTGCCAGGGTGGGCTGCTCCGGGGAAAGGGGCAGGGCTACCACCCGATGATCTCACTGCAGATCCCCAGGAGGGCGGGGCCACGCCCCAGGACCTCGGCTGCGGTCGCCCGGGGGAGGTAGTCACCTCGAGGACCGGCCGTGCTCACCTCCCCCGGCCCCGACCGAGGAGGAGGAGGAGGAGGAGAAGAAGGAGCGGGGCGAGGTCCGCACCAGCCCCCAGGCCCGGCCCTAGTCGGGGACCGAAGCCCGGGGGCGACCTGTGGACAGGCGGGGCTGGCACTGGACTCTGAGCCGCCCGATCAAGGTCGCGGCCAGGGGTGGAGCTGAGATGGGAGGCGGGGCCTTGGGCGGGACGACGGGTTATTCTGCGCTCTTATAGGTCCGAACGAATTCGGGGCGGAGCCAGACCCAGAGGGCGGGAGAGGAGGCAGGAAGAGCTCTCTTTCGGCATCTTCATAAGGCCTGCACGAGCTTGGGGGGAGGGGCAGGGTCTAGGAGGCGGGGAAACCGGCCCAGCGTCCTTATAGGCCTTAGAGGGCTTGGGGGGCGGTACTGTGGGCAGGACCCGCGTCCGTCCTTTGCTCTCTGGGACCTGGAGGGGCGTTACCGGGGTCGAGGGGCGGGGACAGCTCTATCCTCCACCCGCCGCCGTCCAGGTTTTCAAGGTCTCCGGCTCGGGGACACACAGCTAGATTCATGGCCTGTACTAGGGACTGTGTGGGGAGGCGGGATGCGGAGAGGAAGCTCGAGCAATTGTCAGGACGTGGGGGGCAGGGGCGGAGTCAGTGCCCGGAGAGCCAGGCGCTGAGCCGGGTCCCACCCCCTTGGCCAAGTGCGCATTCTCCGAACGGCGTCGCGACAAGGCCAGCGGCCCGAGGCGAGAGGGGGTGGAACGGGAAACGGTGAAGAGGAGGAGCGGAAGCGGAACTGCGTGTAGACGCCCGCCCCTAGCTCGCGTGCCGCGTTTCTGCGCACGCGCGGTCCCTGATCTTGCGCGGCTCTCGCGCCGGCCTCGAGCTTGCGGTGCTTTGGCCCCCGTCGCTTCCCGCGGCCAGCCATGGCCGGCATCCTGTTCGAGGACATTTTCGATGTGAAGGACATCGACCCCGAGGGCAAGAAGTTTGACCGAGGTGAGGCTCCCCCCGGGGAGGCCCCGCCCCCAGCCGTGCGTCACTGAAGAGGCCCCTTCCCCACATTTCTCTTCAGCCTGAGGAGACTCCCTCCTCCCCGACCAACAGGAGACCCCGCCCCCCGACTCCTCCTTGAACCCTCTCGCCCCTCCCCTGAAGAGACCGGACTCTTCCCCATCTTCCGTTTCCGGGGAGTATCCGAGCAGCTACTTGGGCGCTTACCGTGTGCCGGCTCTGTGCCCCGCGATCTAATGCCGGGCGGGCTCCCGACGGGGACGGGCCAGCCGAGGGAGGGCTCGGGGAGGGGCCTGGGAGCGGAGTCGGCTTCGGGGGCCCCTGAAGTGGGGGGGAGGGGTGACGTGGTCGGACTTGCTTTAGGGAAATTAGTCTGGGGACTGAATGGAGGATGAGCGGGAGTGGGGAGGGACTGGGGCAGGATGACCCCCCCCCCCCAGAGTCCAGGTACAAGGGGATGGGGACACATTGGAGACCTGCTGAAAAGACCAACCGGGCAGGATCCATGAGGATGGGGGAGACGTGGGCATAGCCGGTAGGGAGAGATTGAAGAGGGCTGAAAAAGTGAGGGTGGCAAGGGGGCGGTTAGGATGGAATGGGGTCTCTTGCCACTTCTGTGAACTGGGTGAAGGAGAAGAGAGAGGGAAAAAGATCTGAATGATGAGACAGGGGGAAGAGGGATCTCTCTGAATGAGTGTAAAAGGATTGCTTTGCTGCAGTGAGGGCCCAGATGAGTTATGTAACATGTTTGTACTGGATCCAGTTATTTTGGTTTTGTGGTTTTTCTCCAGCTTTATTCAGCATCACATGAGCAGGAGTGCAGGCAGCCAGTGGTGACAGCAGATCAAAGCTGGGGCTTTTCAGGGCAAGATTGGAGACAGGACAAGGGGGCAAGGGAAGGGGGAGAGGGGACAGCAGAGAGGTGAACTGGTTCAGTGAGGTGAAGATGGGGAACAGAGGAGAATGTAGTCATTGCAAGGCCCAGGAGAGAACTGGGGGGTGTGGGATTGGAACAGGAGTAGAGGAATATTGATGTATGCACATGTGATGGTGGGGAGATCATCTTAGGGAAGGTCATCTTAGTGAAATCAAGAGGGGGAGAAAGTACCCATAGTGTGGCAGAGAGGGGAAAGGGCTGTGAGGTCAAAGAACAGGCAATTGAATCTTCCTGTCATTCTGGGGAAGGAAGACTTGGGAAAGGGGAAGGAGTAGAATCACTCAGTCATCAAGCACTAATTAACATTTTGATGTTCCAAGGACTGTGCTAAGTGCAGGATGTATGGAGAAAAAGGGAAACTGGTCACTGTCTGCTAGGAGCTTACATTTAATGGAGACAACATGTACCTAAATAGGCTCATGTGTACCAGACAGGCACTGTGGGGATGCCCTCCAGGACTCTGTCCCAGTTCCTTTTCTCTTTTTTCTTTATGCCTTCTCATGTGTTTCTTTATGCCTTCTCAACATAAGACTGTGTTGTCTTATTGTCCCTGCACAGATGACTCCTGGAGATGTACTGGTCCAGGACCAGTATACTGGTCCTATATACTGGACCTGGATCTAATCCTGGTCTTTCTCCTGATTTCGCATCCTGCATCCTACCAACTGCCTGTTGGATGTTTTGAACTGGCTATATCTAGGCATCTCTGACTTTAATGTGTCCAAAACAACTCACTGTCTTTCCACTCAAAGCTGCCCTTCTTCTGGACTTCCCTGTTGCATCACCTACGTTCACAATCTCGTCATCATTCTCAGTCCTCATACATTCTCACTGTCCCCACAGACTGGGACAGTTTCCAAATCTTGTTTCTTTTTCTACAACATCTTTTGGCTGAATCTCTCAGTCAGTCAGGAAACACGTAATAAAAACCAAACTCCTGGGATACAAAAGGAGACTAAAGCCACTCTTCCCTTTGCTCACACAGTCAGTACCCAAGTTTAGGCCCTCATCACCAACAGCCTGCTAACAAGTCTCCTTGCATTGGTTTCTCCTCTAACGTCTGTCCTCAGTGATTTTCCTAAAACAGCCTGAGCAGATCTTTGCACTCATTATATGAACCTTGTTTAGCATTTAAAGCTCCTTGTAGCCTGGCCACTCCCTATTCTTCTTAACCTTCACTCAGCCATGCTAACCTACCTGTCCCTGACACACCATCCTCTATCTCCCTGTCATTCTTGAAATGCTTTCCCTCCTGCTTCCAAGAACTCATGACTTCCTTCAAGATTCAACTTGAGTGTTTCAGGAGCTGTGCAGAAGGCTTTCTGGGTCCTCTCAGCTGCCAGGGCCTTCTCTGAGGATGGATCGCTTAAGGGAAGACTGGGTTATCTTAGGTAGCCCATGTATTTATCATGTGTCTGTTCCTCTTTGTTTCTTTGTCATCTTCTCTGGTAGAGTGTCCGTTCCCTGAGGGTTGTTACTGGTTTTGCTTTTTCTTTGTATCCTCAGCACCTAGCACAGGATGTCTCACATTCATTTAATAAATGTTTGTTGGTGGATTGTTTCACCCTCCCAGAAGAGACTTTCCTTCCAGAGGAGACCTCTCTACATTCTCATCCTCTCCCACCTACATGTGCTGAGATGTTTCACTTTCTTCCCCATTGACCTAGGGCATCTTCTGCTTCCCTTCTCTCCCTCAGAGGTTCCCCCCTCCATAATACATCTATGCTCAGTATTAATTGACCCTCATTCTTACTGCTTTTTCAAAGGCATTTTCCTCCCACTGAGATCACCATCCCCCTTTCCACCAAATGCAGAGACATTTCTTCCCCTACCTCCTACATAGCCTCTCAAGACAAAACATACACACACACACACACACACACACACACACACACACGATCTTCCTTTGATATCTTACACTGCTCCCCCCAACTCATAAGATGCTCTCTTCCTTTATCCCTAATCCCTATACACACATCTCTTCTTGTTAGAACTACTTCCACACTATCCACATCCATCCATTTGCCATTTCTGGGGAAGATGCCCTCTGCCCCCCAGCATCAGCGTGCACTACCGTGTCTGGGGATCCTGTTCTGCTCCTGTCAGATACTCTAGAAGGATGCTTCCCTATTGGCCATTTCACAGCAGCAGCAGGAATCCTTTGATTTAGCCTGCTCATTTAACATATATGGAAACAGTCCAAGTTTTCTGGGGGAGAGGACATGATTGTCCCTAACTCACAGTGAATCAGTGGTAGACGGTGAATCAGAAACCAGAGGTTTGGTCGTCCTTTGTTATCTCCCCTTGCTTTCACAAGCATCTCTCCTATAATCATTTCTGTCTTGTCCTTAGTGTCCCGCTTGCACTGTGAGAGTGAGTCCTTCAAGATGGACCTCATCTTAGATGTTAACATCCAGATCTATCCTGTGGACTTGGGTAAGTGTTTGATGGAGGACACAACCAGACAGTCTGCTGGTCTTTCTGGTGTTGTTGGGGACTGTTGCGGATTGAAAATGGTTCGGGTTCTATACACAGACACCATCAACAAAAACAAGCATTGCAGAACAAAATCAGAAGGAAAAGATTGTACTGGAAGCTATAAACATTATTATTACAACTGAAAAATAACAAAAATGCCCCCTTTGCTTGTGTCATCCCTTGAGTCCCTTTTGGATTTCATGTAGTTCTCAAAAGAAACACATGGTGAGTAATCACCTGAAACTTGCTTGGCCTCTCTAAGCTGAGAAGCACAGGAGCCCAGAGGTGCTACCTTACACACATGAAATGGGCATAGGAGGTTAAAAAGGACACCTCTTGTTGGAGGGCCTGTGGCCAAGGAGGCACGCTGTCACACTGATGAGAGAATAGTGCATTGGCAGAATTCTTTGGAGAGCAGGACAGCCTAGTCCAGGAGCCACAGAATTGTTTGTGTTTGGTGATTGGTTTGTGCAAGGACTGGGCTGCTGAAAGAAGACGTGTAGCACTTACGCATCTACAGTGGCAGAATTGGCAAGAGACCACATAGTCAGCAGTTGAGGGATGGCTAAACCATGGGTGGTGAATGAACATGAGATTCTTGTGCCATCAAAAATGACAGGTAGGAAGCATGCAGAGAAATATATGGAGACCTAGGAAGTGATATGATAATAATTCAGCTAAGATTTAAGTTCCTGCTCTATTCAAGGCTTTGGGTCAGGTAGTGAGGGCTACAGAGGTAATAAGGTATAGTTCCTGCCCTCCAAGTGCTTGCCTTCTGCTGAGGAGGAGAGAAGGATAAGGATGAAGTAGTGATAGATACATATAATACCAAGAACAAAATGCTGAAGGCAAAGGACGGATCCAGATAAAAAGTACTCTAGGAGCATTTCACCAACAAGAGAGGGCATCAGGGACCATTTTATGGAGGTGGCAGTGGTGACAGCCTTAGAGTGGAACCTTGAAGTAAGAAAAAATCTGAAAGACCATGATGAGGAAGAAGAGGAGGCAGAGTCCTGTACTCCAGGACTAAGGGAATGTTTAGGATGGGTCATGGAACATAGTCTGGTGTGACAGGAACATGATGGATTGTGGGAGTGGAAGGGGGAAAGGGAGGATAATGTGAAATGAGGCTTCCAGAAGGGAGGCTGATGCCAAATGATGGCAGGCCTTGAATCCCAGGCTAAAGAATTGGTATTTTTTCCTGTAGGGTGCTTAAGCTTCTTGATGTTTCCTTTGCTGTCTGGAAAAACCTTTGTATCCCTTCTCAGAATCATATTTTTAAATGGATAAAATAAAAAGGAAAGCAATAATATTGAAAGAGCTTTGTGTGTCTATGTATATGTGTGTGTGTGTGTATATGCGTATACGCGTGTATATCTGTCTATAAAACTAGCCCATGTTAAGAAATCATGCTATAGGCCCTAGCGAGTTACTGCAGGTGTTTGAGCAGGGCTGTAGAAGCCATGGGTTGGAGAAGAGAAAGGCTAGAAGCAGCAGGACCACCATCCATAATGGCATGAGCTAGACTGGAGGCTTCAGGGTAAAGCCAGTTTGCAGCGAACTGAGTGAAGAAAGACCAGTGAGAATGACAAAATGTACACTCTGACTCTTCACAAAATCTCTTGTTGATTTTTTCAGGTGACAAGTTCCGATTGGTGATAGCTAGCACCTTGTATGAAGATGGGACCCTGGACGATGGGGAGTATAATCCCACAGATGACCGGCCATCCAGGTGAGGGATCAGGAAAGAGAAGGTACCCTGCCAGGGTTTTTTAACTTTAATCTGATTTGAAGTGACTTCCTTGATGATATTCTCTAAGGACAATAGGTACTAGCTTTGGACACCTGGTGCTTAGAAGGGCCTGAGGCACCAGAAGGAGATCATACCTCCTTTGTCTGCTACATGTAGGAGCTCAGTCTATAAGTATTTATGGGGTTTCTCCTCTGCCCAGCTCTGGTGGCTTCTGCCATTTCCTGCACCTGGGGATATTTGCAGGTGGGAGAGAGGGACCCAAGAAGTGTATGCCTTTTACTCCCCAGGGCTGACCAGTTTGAGTATGTGATGTATGGGAAGGTATATAGAATCGAGGGGGACGAGACCTCCACAGAAGCAGCTACTCGTCTGTAAGTACTTTCATTCATGTAAGAGACTAACTGTTCTATTTCCTGGAGAAGAGACAGGCTGCCAGACCTTGTGCTTGGGCCACAGACATGACTGTCAGATGGGATGGGGGTAAAAGTGGGCTCATAGTACCTTCTGGGGCTCTATTTACCTCATGGACCAGAGGGTGGATGTGACATTTTTGGTGACCTCTAGAGCCTATGCTTAGAACCTGTCCTCTTCTCGGGGAGGTCAAGGGGCTTCCTCCTAGCCTCCTTGGCTGCCATATGCTTTGGTTTCCTGTTCCTGGCTCAAGCTTCCAAGAACGTAGAGTTGCTTTGAAGGCCGGGCTGACTTGAGTGCCATCCTCTTGCTTTAGCTCTGCCTATGTGTCTTATGGGGGGCTGCTCATGAGACTCCAGGGAGATGCCAACAACTTGCACGGCTTTGAAGTGGACTCTCGCGTTTACCTCCTGATGAAGAAGCTGGCTTTCTGAGCTGCCCAGAGCCTTTGCCATCCTCCCCTTTCCTGTTTTGTGGGACCTGGTCTGGGCATTGCTGCCCCCTGAGAGCTGCTCCAGCGTGAGGAGTGCTGGCTGTGGAAGGGCCACTCCAGAGAACTGGAGGAATCCATTCTTCACCTGATGGACTTGGGATCCCCTTCAGTTGGTCTGAACTAAGTGGGAAACTGGCTGTTGGTCCCTGCTTGGGACCTCATCGGATGAGCTCAGGTTGAGCTTTCAGATACTTTGTTTGATGACTCAATTAAACTGTGCTTTTTTGTATCTGTCTCTCTTCTTGTTCTACTGTCCACCTGGAAATTGTCTTTTCAGGTTCTTCTGAAGTTTTTTATGCATCTGAACTAAGGCTGGGCGGTGGTGTGTCTGGCCAGGCCTTACTCGACACTCAGGGCTGACTCCTTGGGGTCACCCTCAGCTAGTTGGCCTCGGTATTTATCCCGTGCTGCTGTGCTCATGGCCTCTGGAGTTACCTCTGAGGATAGTACAGGGCATATGGGTGAGGGGATCTATGGAATCTTTCCAGCACTTGCTTCCCAGGTCTAGGCAGTCTGTTCAATTCTTGCAGAAGAGTCATCTGCATAGCCTGGAGAGATTTGAGTGTGTGTATGCGCATGTGTATGAGATCATGAGTGGAGGCTTTCAGATATGGTTGTGTCTAGGGACAGTGGGAATGTGGGGGAGGATTTAGTGGTTGGGAATGCAGATGTGGGAGGAAGTCTCCATTTCTAGGGTCTGAAGGAGGGAGGGACTGAGGAGGGAAAGTAACTGTCAGTGACATTTGCCACCCAGTGATAACTGAACAAGGAGAGGGAGCTGCTGTGAGCACCATCAGGGGACCAGCAACACCACTGAGGCTCATCTTGGTCCCGTTGCTCCAGAACATTGTGTCCTTCTAACTTTCATGACTTAGCGTGTGCTGGGAGAACTTTGGGAAATGGCTGCGGGCTAGGTGAGGCCTGAAGTTGCCTGAGAATCCTGGTTTTCTTTCTGAATGAAGCAAGCTCAGGAGCCTGCAGGTCTCCTGAGGAATTCTGGGCAGCCCCAGAGGGCATATCCAGGAGCTGACCTTTTGAAGCTGTTTGACCCCAGGAGTTGGCTTCCCTCCGATACTGCCTGGGGTGTTTCCTTCCCTGTCATTTTCAGGTCTGTGAAGAAGGTGTTAAGAATGGGATTTAGGGAAATAGGCTGAAAGTGAATGAGCCCTGCCGGAAGAAAGGGAAGAGATTTCTGTTGGTTTCTCACTGTGGGGGGGATGAAAGGGGAAGGGAGGGTGGTAGGGAATGGGGATGAATGTCTGGAAATCTCAGCAGCTTTCTGAAGCCTTAAATGTGAGAAGAATGGGAGTGGATTCAGTCTGGATGGAGGGAGAAGAATTCCGTGTTCTCCAGAAATGTAGAGGACTAGAAGGTCAGATTGCCTCTGCAGGCAGTTGGGACAGTCCGCGTGAATGAACTGTTGAATGTCTTGACAGCGAAACTGGGCCTGGCATGTCAGAGGGAAGAAAGGCGCTCCTTTTCGGCTCTTTGGCTTGGCAGGGGTCCAGAAGTCAGCTGGGTTTGGGGACTGGGGTAGTCTGGACTAGAAAGGTCTTTTTCTTTACATAAGTGAAGGGGCTGTTGGTCCTGAGCTATGTCGGTCAACCTTGGGTCTCCACTCGAAGCTTTCTGGAGTTTATGTTCATCACCCTGAACCGTGTGGTACTTGGGCTCTGTTTGTATCTGGGTGTTGACTCATTTCTAGTCTATTATTGCTTTTCATCCGGTTTCCACTGAAGTAAATTGCAGGAACTTTCTTACTCTTTCCTCCCTCACTTGAGCAGGCTAACTTTTCTGTGCATGCAGAAAACTCACTTCTTTGGAATCAGGCCTGTGTGACCAACCTCATTGACACCATGGTACCAACCTTGGTGGCTTCATGGATTCTGCCCCTCCCTGATTGTCAGGATTTTTCTGGGAAGGTAGAGGTGGCAGCTCTGAGACAGTCTCATAATAGGCTTCATTTTTCACTCACTAAGTGTGATTTTCCTTGACCTGAAACTCTTTGTGGGGTGGAATGTTTTCCGCATCCTCATTTAGTTGAGCCATGCGGGGCCCACTAGGCATTAAGGCATTTGTGATAGCACCGTGACTGCCATCCTGAATGCCTGGCATTTGTGCCCTTTGGCCCTTACCTGCCCCGACAGAAAGGGACTCTGGAGGTTACACGTTGTCCTTGCAGATAAGGCCTCAGTCTGGGTAGAGCACCAAGGCACCCGCCTCTCCCCCCCCACCCCGCCCCCAGCTTTGGAGACTCAGTTTGCCTTCTCTTGGGGAAGATGAGAGCCGCATTCCAGAGAGATTCCATTGGAAAGCTTCTGGGGCCCTTGGCCTTGGGGATCTCCCTGTTTTACCCTGGGACCTTGCCTCATTGCTTCCTGGACAAGCCCTCACTGGAAAAGAATGCATAATAGACAGTAGAGAACCCTGGACTAGAGTTGGAAAACCTGTGACCTTGGGGGTGAGGGGGACAGGTGTTGCTCTCTGGGTCTTAGTCTGTTCATCTTTAAAATAAATTGCTCTAAATCGATTAGGTCCCTTGCAGTTCTGATAGCCTGTTACCCTGTGATTCGTTATCTGATGCTCAGCAGAGTTTTACATTAAGCCCACAGAGCTCCTCTTTAGTCACTTAGGGCTTCTGGGAAATAGGGCATAGACTCTACCTCCCACTGTGGTGTGCTCCAGAGTGGTGGGCAGGGCAGCTTCCTGCACTTCTCCCCGCCTCCACGGGAGGGAAGTAGGAGCTTGGACCTGGTGAAATTTCCCCTCCAAGGCTGGCTGTTTGCTCAGCTGTGCTAGCCAGATCTTGGCTTCCCTGGGGCTGTCTCTAAACCTTAGCTGAGGTGTGAGGTTCCCCTGGGCTTCCTGTCAGCTTTCAGGGAGCCCACTGCTCCCTACTATAAGGACAGCGCACTGTGCACTGCTTGACTTCGGCCCTCACTTTTCCTTGTTTTTTCAGGCGTGTGTGTGTGTGTGTGTGTGTGTGTAGCATACATTTCAGAAGCCTGCCATAGTGAGGGATACTACTCATAGTCTGTCCTGAGAGAATAGTCTCCCTGGCAGAAGGCAGTGGAGGCTAGAAGGCTGGTGTCCAGATTTCAGCTTGGAGCAAAGGCTCCTGCCTTTTGCATTTCCCGGTGAGCTGCTGGCAAAGGCAGCCTTTACATGATGGTTATGGGTGAAGCGGAGGGGACCAGGAAAGGGGGCCAGGTGTGGAGAGATGAACCAAAGGTTCCAGGAGAACCAGCTTTTCTGACAAATATTATTTATCTGCTTAAAAAAATATTTTCTGAAATTGTACAGTGAAAAATGTTCCCTTTCCATCCATGTGGCATGAGAAGGCTTCCAGGAGGGATCATGGAGAGGCCTCCCAGCCCTGGCTCCCTTCCCTTGGGCTCCTGAGAGTTCAGTGGGCGTGGGCTGTGGAGCTTAGACCCCAACACTGGAGCAGGCCAGGGCTGAGGCTGTCCTGGTCAGCTCCCAGGAGGACCTTTTCAGACTGTGGGACTTAGGTAGGGGATGAAGTGGCCATGCCCTGAGTGTCCTGCATGTCCTTAGTCTTATCCTGGGAGTGATAAGGCTGAAGGCAGCAGATTGTAGAAGAAACTGAGTTACCTGGGCCTGTGGCTGAGGGGGGAGTAGAAGGGATGTGAGGCCTGGGGGGAGAGGTCAGGAGGGTGGTTGAGGGAGAGGAGAGCACATGGTGTCCAATAGGAGGAACGCTTGGAGGAGTAATCAGTCCAGATGAGGGAGTGGGGGATTGGAGGGTTACATCTAGAGTTCCAGGGGGCTTGTTTGAGCTTTCCAGAGTATTGACTGAGGGTACAGGAGAGATACCATGGCTTCTGTTTGAGGGTCCAAGAGTCATGTTCAAGTATACAGGGGCTTTGTTCAGGGGGCTTGCTGTGTGGTTCAGCAATCCAGGAATTCTGCTCAGGGGTCTGAAGGCCCTCGTGGGAGCTTCTGTGTCTTTGGCTGAGCTCCCAGGGCCCCCTTCCAGTGATGCAGGGGTCTTGTCTTTGAGCCCAGAGGTTGTCCTGATGACAGGGACAGAGCCGCTGCCTGTAGCTGCTGTGGCAGTCTGATCTTCCTGCCTGGCACAGAGGATGGGTCTCAGTGCATGCAGCAGGAAACGCACCTTTCCTCTGAGAAGCTGCTGAAAGCTCAGGAAGATGGCCGTGGGCTCCCTGTGAACTGCAGTCTGGCCCTTTGGGAGAGACTGGGGGCAGAGGAGGGGCCCAAGGCCAGAGATCATGTCTCTGGCAAGGGCAGGGGGTTAGGAAGAACAGCATGGCCCACCCAACACCTGTCTCCCACTACTGGATGGTCCAGTTGGTCCAGGGAAGAGCATTCCCATGGATGCCTTGATCTAGGCCTTACCGTGGTTCCCAGGAGGCCTTGCAGAGCTCCGAGGAGGATGCGTGCCTGGGCTGAGAGCTGCCCTAGCAGGGAGGAGAGGCAGCTGGGGCTCAGCTGTCTGCGGGCCGCAATCACACCTTCCAGCAATAAGGTCACAGCTCCAAGGACCTCCTGCCCCTTGGTCTGCTCCTGGGTAAGAAAGGTGGGGCAGGAAGATCATGTTGAAGTGGGCAGGATACTTTTAGGATAAAGGTCACATAATCTCCCGTCTGTGGTGTTTCCTGACCATTGAGGCTGCTCATCTATTCTTGGACAGCTCCCGTCCCAGCTTACCCTCCAGAATAGTCCAAGATCTCCTTTGACAGCCCCTATAATAGCCGAGGCTTGCTCCAGCCCAGAATGGTTGGTCTTCCCAGATGGTCTGTATCTGACTGTGGTACCCCCAACTGTGCACAGTCTGACCAGGGCAGGGGACTTTGTGTATCTCTTCCCTCCATCATGACATTGGTGGGATGAAATCTCTGGCAGGTCCCACCAGATGCAAAGTAGACTAAGCACAGGCTTCAGAGTTAGAACTTCTGGGTTCGGATCCCACCCTAGTTTCTTACCACATGTGTGACCACAGACAAATCATCTTACCTTCTGGATCTGTTTTCGCATGTGTAAAATGAGGAGACTGGCCTGGTTGGGAAGGTCTGGGAGGCCCTTCTGGCTCTCCATCTGTGATCCTCTCTAACCAGCCCAGATGAACTGACAGAGGCTCCTAACTAGAAAACTGGTGGCCAAACGAGGCAGTTTGGAGCCCCTCCCTTTATAAAAGTATTTCCTAAGACATGGAGGGAGGACCCACACCAGTCAGTCAGTCAGTCAGTCAGCAAGCACTTCTTAAGTGTATCTCTGGGCCAGGCACTTCACCCAGTGCTAGGAATATAAGAAAGAACAAACACTTATTTCTACCTTCAAGGTGCTTATAATGGGGAAAGATAAGTAGCAGCCACATCCCATTAATGGCTCCTAGAAAGCTTGTAGTCACACACAGTCTTTTCAATGAGAACTTTTCCAAAATCAGCAGCAGAAATTCCAAATTAAGAACAGGAGGGGTGTTGTGGGCAGGGCTTGGGTACAGTACCAGTATGACACTGTGCTAGTTTACTCAATCCTTAACCTAAATTGGGGACTCAATTGCCCGTGTTTTAAATCGCTCCGAGTAAGATGGGGCTTTAGGGGTCCCCTTCACCTCCTCAGAGGAGGTGTGAGGCTTCCCAGACTTCATTAACTTTCTGGGAAGCCTCCTGCGCTTTATCAGCAGTTTCCTTTCCCATTTTGTAGGCTGATCCAGGTTCTGAGGGATCTGTGACTGGATGTTTCAGCTGTTCAGGAAATGGGAAGCTAGCTGAGATGAGCCCAGAATGTAGGCTCTCGACTGTGTCATCCTTCAGGGATGGATGGCCCTGTCATCTTGTATACTTTTTTTATTTTATTAATAACTCGGATGAAGCTGGATGATTTTCCAATTTGTGAATGACCCAGAGTTGGAAGGGATTCCCAATACCATAGATGCCAGACTTCCAAATTCAGACTTATCCTAGTAGGCTGTCACAATGGACCAAGATCGACAATGAGACAGGGACAAAGGTGAAAGGCTCATGGCTACAGGGTTTGGGGAAGTGAGCCCAAGGACCTTAGGGGTGGTCTCTCACCGTCTTTACCCTCCATTCCCGAAGGCTGAAGTCCACGGTGGGCAGCAGGACAGGTATGGGCAGAGGATTGAGGTCCGAGCAGTGACTCTGTGAATCAGGAGTGTGGGTGTTGAGTCAGGGCTGTCCGAGGTGGCGGGCCTCAGAGGAGGTAGGGCACACAGGTCCATGTGGGGGAGTAGGGATGGTGTCAGGGGAGGGTCACCCTGGAGTCTTACCAGTCTGCTATGTAAGGCAGCAGAGTCTCGGAGCAGCTTGTTGAAGAGTCTGGGGTCACAGACTGGAGCAGGGCTGGTCAGGGTGAGGGTTAATCTTGACATGAGGAGGAACATGGTCACAACAAGCAGCTCTGGCATGAGGAGGAGAGTCAGAGGAGATTAGTTGGAATGAACACAGATGGAGCTGCCAGCATGAGGAGGGTGGAAGGGATTTGAAACCGCAGAACCCGTGTTCAAATCCTTACCCTGCCACTCATTCACTATATGATGCTGGGCAAGTTGTTCCCCCCGTAAACCTCAGTTTCCTCGTCTGTAAAACGAAGATGACAATATTCTGTATACTCCCTATATTGAAAGGCAAGTGCCTTGTAAATTTTGGCGCTATAAAAATAGGAGCTATTATTAGTCTGGAGATGGTCCAGAAATTCCTGTTCTAAATGCAGGCCCGCCGTCCAAAGAAGCTCCAAACCCTAATTCCCAGGAGGATTTAGAGACTGCAGATGCCTTGAAGTGTCATCCCTTCCCCCCCTCCCCCCATGGTGGTCCACTCACCAGTCAGCTCCATGCTGTGCAGGCGGGCTGCTGGGGAGGCTCCCTGTGTGGGGCCTTCTCCCCTGGGCTCTGCCTGAGGCCATGGAGGCGGCTGGGTGTAGTGGGCTGCTGTCACCTGGGGGAGATGGACTGGGGTCTGGCTTCCTGACCAGCTCCGAGCTGTGGGGGCAACAGAATCGGTCATTGGGTCAGGCCTTGGGGTTATTTCGTGTGGTATATCTCAGGGAGTTTTCCTCCTACTTTGGCTGGAGGTGAGGATGGGTTTGGGGATGGGGATGGGGGTGGGGTAAGGGTGGGTGAAAGAGGCAGGCTCTACCCAGAGGAGAACAGCTGCTGGCTTCGCCTCCAGCAATGCTCAGCCCCAGAGCGCTGGCTTTAGTTGGAGGGTGGGGGTGGTGTGAATGAACCGGGATCCAGGGTTCCAATGGGGGGGCATCAGAGGGGGCACCTGGTAGTTACTGAGCCCTGGAGGCCGGAGAGCACCAGAAAGTTATGGGGAGATTAGAGAGGGCTGCCAACTGAATTAATTTTCTTCCTTTCTGTATATTCACTTAGAGCCGCTTGGATCTTTTTCTTTTCTCCTCACTTGTCTCTTGCGATCTGTGGTTCCTAAGCAGGCCAGCCTGGACCTTAGAGTTGGGCAGGCTGGAGATCTTGCCGTGGCCCTGAGGCTCTGGGCTTCTTGACTTCCAGGATTTAGGTTCCCAAAGGGTAGGATCATGTCCCCCTTCTGGGGCTAATTGTGGCCCAGACACTTCCAAGCCTGTTCCTTCCTCCCTGCCCCCAGCAGGCCCCTTTCCATACCCTCACAGGACCCCCCACATGGCTTCCTCTTTTCACAAGTTGTGCAAAGAGGTCTGCACCTGATTCAATATTGGGATTTCCTGTAAGTCTGTCAACAGGACTGGACCCTCCCCCCTTTTACCTTCAACTCCCCTGCCTTGTCTTTCTCCCCCCAGATCCCCAGGCCCTGAAATCATTCTTAGATTGGATGGAGGCAGGTCAGGAAAGTGATGGGGAGATTCACATTCATCCTGAGAAACCCCTGCCCTCCAGCGATAGGGTTCTAGGCTGGTTAGCCTCATCATCTTTCATTCCTCTTCTTTCTTACCTCTGTAGGGCTATACCCCTTCATAGCTCCCTATGATGAACTGCCTTAGGAACAAGGCCTCCTACTCTCCTACTCTCCCCCGCACCCCACCCCCTACTCCAGCTCTGACTCCAGCCTGCTCCTCCCATTCTGGGAAGAGACTCCAGGCTTCCTGACAAAGGTCAGTGGCTGGAGGATCCAGTGTAGCTGCCCTTCCCCCAGCTGGGAGCCTAGTGTCTCCTCCCTGCCCCTCCAACTCCCAGCTACAAGCACCACCTCCCCCAGCCCCCATGCCCACACTCACCAGGTGGAGAAGAGCCCGAGGGTCCAGGTGCTTTGAAGATGGCACAGCAGGGCGCCCAGGGTTCTGGGGCCCAGCCCTTCCAAAGCAGTAGGGTCAATTGCCTGTCCTGGTCACTCCTGCCCAATCAGAGCAAGGAGCCACCCAAGCACTGCCTGGGGCCCCCGGATGTGACGCCCTCCTCTTCCCGCCCACTCTGGACCCATAGCCCCTAGGCTGCACCTTGGTCCACTCTCCCAGAGTAGCCCCTCCACCAACTCACAGACTGGAGAGAGCATTCTGTTCAGTTGAATTTGGGGGCTCCTCTCCAGGAAATGGCCTAGGAAGGGAATGGGGACGGGTGGAACCCAAGACTTCTCCTGGGATGGTTCTGACAAGAAGATCCCCCCCTGCCCCTCCCCCCCATGGGGACTGAGCTTGAGATCTCACTGATAGAGGTGAACTCCTTATGCCTGTTCAGGTCAACACCTTTTCTGCTGGGAATTCCTAGAGAACACTCAGAAATTCAGCCATAGTTAGCAAGGGGCAGAGGCGAGACCTGAACCCAGATCTTTCTGCATCTGAGGCCAAGTCTCTATCTACTAAGCTGTGCTGCATCTCAAAAAACACTATGGGCTTGTCTTGGTTTGGGAAATTCCATGTTTCTCTCCCTCTCTCCTGTCTCTCTTTTTCTCTTTCTCCTCTCTTTCTTTTTTCTTTTCTGTTTGTCTGTCTGTCTCTCTTCTCTGTCCCTCTCCTCTCTCTTCCCTTTCTTTTTTTCTCTGTTGTCTCTATCTCTCTCCTCACTGTCTCTGTCTGTCTCTCTTCTAACTCACCTCATGCTATCTCTTCCCCATGAATGACCTTTGTTAATGACATCCTTTGATGGGATACCTTGTTCCCTGATACTCTTTCTGTACTGGCTTCCCAGAACTCCTCCACTATTCCTCATTTCTCTCTCTTTTTTTACACTCTCCACCAATTGGAGGTTCATTGTATTAGAAAATGATCCTGTTAGGAGACCACGCTGAGGCAAAGCAGTGCAGATGTGTTTGGGGCACAGTGGGTTAGGAGGGAAAAGGTACGTACCCTTCCATGTGTTGATTGCTTTGGGCAGCTGACATTCCCTTCTTTTTGTCCCTCCTGTCTCCTCTCTGTTCCCTTCTTCCTCATCTCTTGCTGAATCTACTTCCTCCTGCTCCACACACCTTCCCCTCTGAGATAACTGGCATCATTCTGTTTGTGTCCAGGGTGTAAAGAACTTTCAGGTTGTCTCACCATTAGAATGGGGGCTCATTTAGGGGAGGGGTAGTGTTTGCTTCCCTTTGCTCATCTCAGATGCTCAGCATAGTGTCTGACCTAAAGACCTTGCTGATGTGACAGAGGAAGTAACTAGGTCTGGGTGTATGTAGGCTGGGAAAGACTGCTGGTGAAGCTCCTCTGTTAGAGAACAACTCTAAAAAATCCCATGAGCTCTGAGCTCCAGAGAGTTGGTTGTTAAATTTTCAGTGTGAGCATTTACATCTCAGAAATAGTCTAGTAGTACAAATGGGGTCTTGATGGATTATTTTGTTGATTATCTAGATTTAAGAAAGTGATGGATAACATGTTACTTATGCAGATGTTACTTATGCAAACTTTAAAGGTGTTGTAGTTCTATTGTGGAGAGCTGGTTGTTAAACATTTACCAACACAACCACTGCTCCTTTTCAGTTTCTGGTTCATGATTTCCCCTTGGCCTCTTCCTCCTTCCCTCAGCTCCTCTCTCCAGTTAATGTTGTCTCTTCAGAAACAAGGCCTAAACCCTGGAATTTTCCAGTCTAGCCGGACAAGATGTCTTTTCAGATTAGGAAGGGAGGGGTGACTGTGAGCTGAGGTAGTGGGGTGTGTGTGTGTGTGTGTGTGTGTGTGTGTGTGTGTGTGTGTGTGTGTGTGTGTGCAGGTGGTGAGCAGGGAGGCAGACAGGGTTAGAAAGTCAATATGGGAGGTTCTGATCGAGACCAAGACAGTCCAAGTTGCTGGGAGCACGGGAGGGGGAGAGTGTGCTATACTTGGCCTTCGGCTGAGATGGTCTCTTAAGAGATTCTGAACCGCAGAGGGGCAAGCAGCCTAGATTGCTGGTAGGGGACCGGCCATCCTGGGAAAAGTCGCCAGTGCTCCCCACAGTTTGGGGAGCAGAAAGTATCCAGAGAACCGGCTGAATCAAGGGCAAGACAGATGGATCCGGGTGTGGCGTGTCTGTAGCGGGAGCAGAGCTGGGAAGGAGCAGGAGTAGAATGGGGGAGGGTAGCTGTTGTAATTGGACTGAAATCTCCAGGCAACAGACAGGTGTTGGGGGGGTCTTCCCTTCGTTTCCTCCCAAGGCTGTCCCTGAGCGCCTGGCCCCAAACTGTACTTCTCCAGGGAGAACCCCACTTGAGCCGGCAGCTCCAGTGCTCTCCCCGGGATGTCTGAGCTACAGAAGGCCCTCTCATTTGTATCCCCTCAAAGGGGTGCCCCCGGCACCTAGCTAATGGTCAGCGCGTCTCTGGCTTCACCCGCCTCCCCCCAGGTGGCGTCCCCTGGAGGAGGGGGGGGCTATGGGGGGCTCCCGCCCCGCCCCCTTGTAGGGACATTCCCTCCCCTGGCCCCCCTCCAGCCCCTCCCTCCCGCTCTGCCCCTCCCCTCCCCCAGCTCTAGCGGGCCGCGTCTGCAGGGCCGGACCCCCCGGGCTGGGCTCAGCCCGGCCCCTCGCAGTGTCGCCGCTGCCGCCGCCGCCGCCCCGTTTGCTGACGAGGAGGCCCCCGGCCGGGGCCCTGGGCGCCCGGCATAAAACGGGCCCGGGCCGGGGTTGGGGCCGGAGCCGCCGTCCCCGGGCAGCAGAGCCGCCTGGAGCCCGCGTCTAGGCACCGTCTGCCCGCCCTGTCCCGCCCGGCCGGCTGCCGCTGTAATGCCTGGCCAGCATCGCAATCCCCGGCTCAACTCGGCCCAGCCCCGTCCCCGGCCCGGCCTCGGAGAGTCCCCGGCCGGCCGGCCCTCTCGACCTCCTCGCCTCGCGTCGTCCGCCCCACCCGGCCCGGCCCAGCCCGGGGGCTGCCTGCCCTCGCCGCCCCGCGTCATGCGGAGCCTCCCGGGTCCGCCGGCTCAGTTTCTGCTTTTCGGGCTCCTGGTGCTGGGGTCCCGGGCAGCCCGCGGCTCCGGCCCCGAGCTCCCCCAGCTGCCCATACGGCCCGAAAAGGAGCCGCTGCCCGCCCGGGGTTCGGCAGGTAGGTGACCACGGGTGGCGCAGGTGCCCGATGCTGCTGCGGGCACGGAACTGGGGTGGGGGGGCAAGTCTGGCACGAGGCGAGGCGAATCGAGGCGAGGAGAGCGGGAGCTTGGAGGGGTGAGAGGGCGTCAGCTGGCCGGCCCAGGGGAGGGAATAGCTTCGAGGCAGGAGAGAGATGGGCAGGTAGATAGCGATGCCAACTGAGTGCCCGTCTTGCAGGCTGTTCCTTCGGGGGAAAGCTCTATGCCCTGGAGGAGACGTGGCACCCGGACTTAGGGGAGCCCTTTGGGGTGATGCGCTGCGTGCTGTGCGCCTGCGAGCTGGTGAGTGGTGCCTGGGGCATGATGGACCCCCACTGCTGGACAAGTGTCTGGGAAGCCCGGGTTTGGGTATCATGATTTGGAGCATCTCGGACTGCCGGGAGCCGAGATGAGGCTGTGGTGATGGAGTGGGATGGGGGACACATTTTGTGGACTACCTCGGCGGGTATGTGGGGATCGCGGGAGAGGACGGCCGCCTACGTTCCTTCCCTTCCACCCCCATCTTAGGGCACTAGGGTCTTCGGCTGGTCTCTGCTGAACCTCCTTAATTCTCTACCGCCCTGTCTGTTCTCCCTCCTCCCTGTCCCGGATGCTCGAAGGAAGGCCGGCCCCATCTCGCCCCCAATGTCCCAGGCGGACTCTCTAGCCTTTGGACTGCCCCGCACCCTGGTCCTGACCGCTTTCCCTTCCTGTCTCCACTTTGACCGCAGCCCTCTTGGGGTCGCCGGGGTAGGGGTCCAGGACGGGTGAGCTGCAAGAACATCAAACCCGAGTGTCCGGTGCCGAACTGCGGACAGCCGCGCCAGCTGCCGGGTCACTGCTGTCAGACTTGCCCCCCTGGTAAGGCCCGCCCCCAAGGCCCAGGCTCCACCCCCCATCCCCCCAGTGCCCAGACTGGCTGATCCTTGTTTCATCCCCTCTCCCCTTCTGCTCACTGGCTTTATGGTGGAACCTAGGAGACGGAGTTCTTCCTGCACTCCACCTATACCCCTGTTGAGGTGGCAGTCCTTGGGAGGTTGGGGGAAGAGGTGGTCCCAGGGGACCCTCCCCCTTCTGCCCCTCTCCGCTGTTCGTGCCTGGGCTACAGCTTTTTTCATCCTTTCTCTTCGATTCTTCTCTGCTACTGACCAGAACGGACCTCTCCTGAAAAGCAGCCCTCCGCTTCGGCCTTTGAGTACCCTCGGGACCCGGAGCATCGCAGCTACAGCAACCGCGGGGACCCTGGAACTGAAAAGAGGGCCCGAGAGGATGGTCATACGGGTACGGGAGGGGTAGGGGCAAGGGGAAGGGCACACGGGACTGGCACGATCAGGGGCGTTTGGCGGGAAGATGTGTGCGGGCAGGGGCACAGGGGCGGAAGGGGTGCGGAAATGGATGGCTGTTGGCAGGCCCACGGAAGGCGCTCAGGGTTCAAGGGGGCTCAGCGTTGAGGGCCTGGAGAAGCGAGGTTCCTGAGTAGGGCTCAGGGCTCCTCTCTTCCTGCAGACTTTGTGGCGCTGCTGACTGGTAGAGGGTCGCAGGCAGTAGCCAGAACCCGGGTGCTGCTGCTGCGGTCCACCCTGCGTTTCTCCGTCTCCTACCGAGGGTGAGCTGAGAGGGAACAGGGTTCAGTGAAGCTAGGGTACTAGATTGTCCTGGTGTGGTGATGCCCAAGTGGAAGGCAGCTCGGTTCCGGGAGCCAAACGGGAGCCCAGGGAAAGGGCAAGGGAGAATTGACAAAGGGGCAAGGTCCGTGTCGTGGTCCCCGCCTCTCTACCCCTGTCCTTCCACTCTGTAGGCTGGACCGTGTCACCAGAGTTCGATTCACAGACCCAAGTGGCAGCATCCTGTTCGAGCACCCTGCTCCCCAAGCCCAGGATGGTTTGGTGAGACCTTTCCCCAGACCTGGACGCTATCCTGTCCCTCCCCCATCTGCTGCTCCCTGGGTCAGGCTGCAGGACTGGAGAGAGCGTGGGATTGGTTTGATTGGTGCCAAGAGGACCTCGTCCATTTGCTTATCAAGTCAGAGGATCATAGATTTAAAGCTGGAAGAACTAGACTGCTTAGTCCAATCCTCGATTTTCCCAGTTTAGGAAGTGGAGGGTCAGAGGAGGAAATGACACAGGTAGTAAGCAGGGACTGAGCTCTCATTCAGGTTTATTAGTCAAAATTCAGGGCTCTTTCCTAGAAGTCCTCTTGGGGGATTATGGTGATCTTCTTGTGCCTGGGCCCCACCTAAGCCTGCTTGTTTTTGGTGCTATTCATATCTCTCTCTGTCTTGGTGCCCGTCTCTCCGTCTGTCTTACTACAGGTGTGTGGGATGTGGCGGGCAGTACCCCGGCTCTCTCTTCGGCTTCTTCGGGCTGAGCAGCTGCACGTGGTGCTGGTCACACCCACTCAGCCCTCGGGTGAAGTCAGGGGGCCTCTGATCCGACACCGGGCATTGGCTGCAGGTGAGGACTTTTGGCGGGGAGGGGAGAACCTGGGAGACCTTGAACCTTGGCTTCATGACCCCCACTAATGATTCCTGTTACTTTCCTGACCAAAATACCCCTCTCTGGGCACCTTGCTCCTCTATGTGTTATTTTCCTCTAAAAGAATGTAAGATTCTTGAGGGAGGGGCCATTTTACTTTTTGTATCCTTATTGTGCAGTGTCTGGCCCACAATAAATGCTTTATTTGTCTATCCATCCATCTACAACATCCACCCACCCATCCACCCATCCACCCACCCATCCACCCATCCACCCACCCACCCACCTACCCACCTACCCACCCATCCACCCATCCACCCACCCACCCATCCATCCACCCATCCACCCATCCATCCATCCATCCATCCATGCAAAGGGAAGCCCTCGTCTCAGTAGAGGGGGGGATTTTTTTGCCCCCCCCTCCCCTTTTGAGTCAGTGCCGGAGAGGGGAGGCCTGCTTTGAAATTCCTCTCCTCCCCATGTACCCAGAGACCTTTAGTGCCATCCTGACCTTAGAGGGCCCACCACAAGCCAACACTGGGGGGATCGCCCTGCTCACCCTAAGTGACACAGAGGACTCCCTACACTTCCTGCTGCTTTCCCAAGGGCTGCTGGACTCTAAAAATGGTGGTGAGTGAGAAGCAGGGCAAGGCATTGGTACATCCTCATCAGGGTTTGAGGAAGACACTCCCTGCAGGAAGCCTCGCATCTTCCTTCCAGGGAGCCAGGAGGCAGGTGGTTGGGGGCATGGGTATCTAGACCCTGGCTAAGGGGCCATGTAGAGAGCAGACATCCTCTATCCATGTTTGGGCAGGATCTTTCCACACTCCCCTTCGGCTGCAGATTCAACACCAGGACCAGCTCCTCCGAGAGCTCCAGGCTAACGTCTCTGCCCAGGTAAGTGCCATGCCTGTCCTCCCAGCCCTCTCCCTCTGGCCCTGGCCCTGCCCTTCCATGCTCTTCCTTATTCTGTCTCTAGGAGCCTGGCTTTGCGGAGGTATTGCCTGACCTTACAGCTCAGGAGATGCAGTGGTTGGCTCTGGGAGAGCTTCAGATATCCCTGGAGAGGAAGGAGGGCCCTGGGCCCCGGATCAGTGGGCATATCACTGCCAGGCAGAGCTGTGACAGTGAGTGGCTGCCCTGGGGCCACCATCCACAGCTGGAGGGGCAATGACCCTGGGAGAGGGAGTGCTAGCAGGCTTTAAGACCAATAAGAAGATGACGAGGGTGGAAGGGTCCATTCTAGGCCTGAGTGGGAAGGCAAGTTAGCATCTTTCTGAGTCTTCAAGCCTGGGTTGAAGTTATAGGCCAAACCACTAGGGCTCATTCTTCAGAGATGTGGTCACAGTTATGAACTGAATCCTTTCTGTCCCATTTGTGGCTCCTCTTCATCTTTATTTGTTTTTTTTCAAAGCCCTGCAAAGTGTCCTGTGTGGTGCAGATGCCTTGGTGCCAGTGGAGACTGGTGCAGCAGGCTCAGCCAGTCTCAGGCTTCTAGGAAATGGCTCTCTGCTCTATCAGGTTAGGGGCTGCCAGGCAGGAGTGGGGGGACAGCTGGCTAAAATGAAGACTGGGCATTTGAGGGTCTGGGCTGGGTGGGTTTCATGTTCTGACTGGCGGTCTGAGACTTCAGGTCCCTGACCCTCTCCCTTCTGCATCTTGGTCCTGGTCCCCAGGTGCAGGTAGTTGGCACAGCCAGTGAGGTCACAACTGTGACTCTGGAGACCAAACCTCGGAGGAGAAACCAGCGCAGTGTCCTGTGCCAAATGACGAGGGGCCAACAAGAAGGGCACATGGTGAGAGGATCCTGGGGAAGGAGGGCAGAGCTGGGATTTGAGTTCAGAGGAGCCCTCCCCTGGGCTGGGGAGGCTGAGTGCAGGCTTCATTTTTTTTTTTTTTAACATTTTTGTTTTTTAGCAAGGCAATCAGGGCTAAGTGTCTTGCCCAGAGTTGCACAGCTAGGAAAAGTCAAGTATCTGAGGCTGAATTTGAATTCAGGTCCTCCAGGCTCTCAGGCTGATATTCTATCCACCACACCACCTAGCTGCCCCTGAGGGCTTCATTTTAAAAAAATGAATTTTTATTGATATCTTTTGCTTTTCCATCACCTACATCTCCCAATATATTCTTCCCCCTTCCCTTCCTAGAGAACCATCCTTTGTAATAAAGGATAAAAAAGAGAAAAAAAGGAAAAAAAGGTGATCAAAACTAACCAACTCTGAAAAAGTCTGGTGTTCTACACAGTGTTACATTCACACCCAGAATCCCCTACCTCTGTGTAGAAGTTCAGGGGTGTGCATGCATGCATGCATGCATGTGTGTGTGTGTGCGTGTGTGCTAAAGGCTTCCTCTTTAGCTCTGCTGACCCGCTGTTCTCCATCCTACCCCATGGGCTCCACCTCCCCTGTCTGCCTTTGCCAGGTTGTGGGCATGTGTCCAGGTCTGGGTGCCCGGGGAGTCCACATGCTGCTACAGAATGAGCTGTTTCTGAATGTGGGCACCAAGGACTTCCCTGAGGGAGAGCTACGTGGCCATGTTGCCACTGTGCCCTATAGTGGGTACACTGCCCGTCAGGACGGTGAGTACCCCACTGCTTTTCCTCAGCCCTGGAACCTTGTGGTCAGGAGGATGAAGCGGCTGACTTTCAAGGCATGTGGGTGGGCACCATGGGGCTGAATGTCCCTGGAGGGCCAGGCTGAGGTTGGTGTTCTGGGTTGTGGAAACTGCTCTCCTTACCTTGTACCCCCCTCCCTGTCTAGTGCTTCCTGTGCCCTTGGCAGGAGCTCTGGCCCTTCCCCCCATTCGAAGCCAGGCTGCAGGGCATGCCTGGCTCTTCCTGGATGGGCACTGCCACCTGCATTATGAGGTCCTGCTGGCTGGGCTCAGTGGTTCTGAGCAGGGCACTGTCACCATCCACCTCATTGGCCCCCCTGGCCTCCCAGGGCCCCAACGCCTGCTCAAGGGATTCTATGGTCCTGAGGTGAGTGAACTTATTAAGATTAATGGAAAGCATTATGTGGGCAAATAAGGGAGGTCCATGGCTCACCAGGGAGTGAGGAATATGGATTTCATTCATTCTACCCTAGCTGGGCCCCTGCTGGGGTGGCCCAGGTGCAATGGAAGGAGCCCTGAATTTGTACTTGGAGGTCCTGGCTTTGAGTCTTGCTTATCGACCTTGTGATCTCATGACCTTGGCCAAGTCCTTCCTCTCAGCTCTTGTTTCCTCCTCTGTGACACCAGAGGACTGGAGTAGAAAACCTGCCATTCATTGACAGGGTTGGGAGGAGACAGGCCTTACAGGTAAAGGTTCAATTCTGTGTGGTACTGAGAACACTGGACTTGGAGTCAGAGGACCTGGGTTCAAGTTCTGACTTCACTTACCATGTGTGTAACCTTGAGCAAGTCACTTTCTTTGTACCTCAGTTTCCTTATATGTAAAATTAAAGGATTGGACTTGATGGTGTTTGAGGTCCCTTGCAGCTCGGAATCAAGTCTTTGATTCTATGTTCCTGTGTCTATAGGCCCAGGGGATTGTCAAGGATCTGGAGTCTGAGTTACTGCACCACCTTTCCCAAGGCATGGCCTTCCTGTTAGTCAGCACCAAGAGCAGTCCCCGTGGAGAACTTCGGGGACAGGTGGGCTTTGTGGCAGCCCAGGAAGAGGGTAGTGGGAGGGAGGGAGACCTCTGGATCTATCCACTGGTGATTCCTATTCACCCAGGTGCACATCCCCAACCAGTGTGAGGTGAGCAGCCTGCGGCTGGCGGCACCCCTGCCTGAAAGGATAGCCCCTGATCTGACAGTGGCTGCAGCACCCATGAGATTCCTAAACCATGAAACAGTGGATGTAGCAGCGTCTGTGATGCCTGTGTCTGTGGGCCCGGTGGAGGCCCAGCCTATGCTGGAACCCTCTGTGTCAGCAATCTCGAAAACGGGTGGGGGTAGCCACCTCCGTGATCCCAACACTTGTTTCTTTGAGGGGCAGCAGCGTCCCCATGGAGCCCGCTGGGCTCCCAACTATGACCCTGTCTGTTCTCTCTGCACCTGTCAGGTAAGGCTGCTGGGGAGGAGGAGATTGGGAAGGAGGTGACTGGGGTGAGGTTAAGGAGGGATTGGAGATTAGGGAGTCTAGTGGGTTCACTTCCCCTTTGCCATCTCTCCTGACAGAGACGAACAGTGATCTGTGACCCTGTGGTGTGTCCACCCCTGAGCTGCTCTCACCCTATGCAGGCTCCAGACCAATGCTGCCCCGTTTGTCCTAGTAACCAAACAGGGATGAGGGGATGTGGAGGAACAGGAAGGGGGAAGGGGGAAGAGGGAAGTTTGGAGGACAGGAGGAAATTGAGCCTCTCTTTCCTACTTCTTTGACTTTGCAGAAAAATTGGACATTGGAGACAGGCAAGGGCTGGATCGGAGTCGGGACCCGGGAGAAGGTGATGGAGGAACGGGAGTGGGGGGAAGCTGCTGGTGGCTCTAGGAGATGGGAGGGGAGGGAAACAGAAGGGTATGAGAGCAGTGGGCATGCAAACTGGTCATTAAGGAAACCAATTTCATTGGGGGAAGATCAAATCCACCTTCTCGAGTTCTCTTGAATCTGCCACCCTCCTTCTGCCCCAGACCCCAGCCCACCCCCTCCTGCAAGCTCTCATCATCTCCTGCCTGAACTGTGGGTAACAGGCTTCTAACTGGTCACCTTCAACTTACTTCAATTAAAGCAACATTTAGTAAGCACCTACTATGTGCAAGCCTCCAGCATTGTACATAGAAAAACATAACAGCTTCCACTCTACCAGGGAAGTAGAGACAGAGATGGATAAGTCCATCCAAAGTTGTCCTGAAGTAATGCAAAGGATGTTATTACTTTTAAATTAAACCTTGATTTCTTCTATTTTTATAGAATTAAAATTACCCCATGCATACATGGTACCTCCCAGAGAGCCTTTCCTTAAGACAAAGAGTAAAAAAGAGAAGAAAAAACCAACACAGTTTAGCAAACCTAACCAATACAATGGAAACACCTGATATCATCTGACACTGGAGGAAGCTGGGTGGTGCAGTGGATAGAGCTCGGGGCCTGGAGGCAGGAAGATATGAGTTCAAATCCAGTCTCAGACACTAGCTGCCTGACCCTGCACAGGTCACTTAACCTCTGCCTGTCTCAGTTTCCTCAACTGTAAAATGGGGATAATAGCAGCACGCCCTTTCAGAGTTTTTGTGAGGATCAATGGTGATAATAATTGTAAAGTGGTTGGCACATAATTAGTGAGAGCCAACATTATGATGATGATGCTGACCTGCAGTCTTGTTCACCCACATTTTCCCACCTTAGCAAAGAAGCAGAAGGAGGTGCCTTCTCGTGGTTCTTCTCTGGAAACCAGTTTGTGATTATAATTTTACCACATTGGGTTTCAATTATTTCATTGTTGTTCTCTCTATTTACATTGTGGTCTTCACTGTCTATGTTGTTTTCCTGGTTCTGTTGACTTCACTCTGTTTCATTGTCCAGAAATCTTCCTAGGTTTCTCTGTTGTCATTTTCTTCCTTACTTCCTCATTTCTTACAGCACAATATTATTCCATTCTGTTTATGCACCACATTTTGCTTAGTCATTCTCCAATGCATGCGTATCTACTGAGAGAGAGAAAGAGAGGGAGAGGGAGAGGGAGAGGGAGAAGGAGAGAGAGAGAGAGAAGAGAGAGAGAGAGAGAGAGAGAGAGAGAGAGAGAGAGAGAGAGAGAGAGAGAGAGAGGAGAGAGAGAGACAGAGACAGAGACAGAGACAGAGACAGAGAGACAGACAGATAGACAGACAGACAGACAGAGACAGACAGAGACAGACAGAGACAGAGAGATGGAGAAAGACAGAGAGACAGAGAGAACAAAGATAGACAAGAGACAGATAGACAAAGAGACACAGACATAGACACAGACACAGACAGAGATAGAGACAGACAGAACCAGAGCCAGAGTGAGCCAGAGAGAGCCCTAACAGCTGGAGGGATGAAGAAAGGTCTAATGAAGGAGGGAGCATAAGAGCTGTACTTTAAAAGAATTGAGAGAGGAAGTCAGAAGTGAGGATAAAATGCATTCCAAGTATGAAATCCCACGTGGACAAAAGCCTGGATGGAAACAGCAATGGAATGTCACATATGAGGAATGGCTAGCATACTGGTGTGCCTAGAACAGAGAATATATGAAGGGGAATAGTAGGAAATAAGGTTAGATGGAAGTCATCTAGTGGAGTCCTATAAATGCCAGGCTAAAGATTCTGTATCTTATCCTAGAGACAACAGGGATTCTCTTTAAATTTTTAAGTAGGGAAGTGGCTTAATCGGAGACATGTTTTGGGAATACAATTTGCTAGTTCTATGGAAGATGGAAAGGGGAGAGATTGGGAAGGAGAGAGAACAGTTAGTTCAGGAAAGAAGTGGTTGTGTTAGTGGAGAGAATGAGTGTGAGCGATGAAGTTAGAATGGGCAAGACTTGGCAACTGACTGAATAAGGGTATTAAGAGAGAGGGAAGACAAGGATGATTTCATGCATTCAGATTTGGACCACTGGAAGGATGGAGGTGCCCTCCACAGACATCAGTCCTTGGAAGAGGAAAAGGTTTTGGAGTGAAAATAATGAGTCCTACATTGGCTGTATTGGGTTTGAGATGCCTGGGAGAGGACATCAGTTTCCCCATCTGTAAATGGAGAAGGCTAGACTAGATGGTCTCTGAGATCCCTTTCATCTTGAGGGCTGATCTTTCTCTACTCTGTCCCCTAGTGGATGCCCAAATCACCTTCTTAAGGCACACATCTGATCACATCACAAGCCTTTCCTGGCTTCTTACTGTCTCACAGGAAAATCTAACCTCTGTGTTTAAGGTCTCCTGTTGTGTGGCTCCATGTTCTTTCCCTTTCCACATTACGTTCCAGTCAAACTCTGCTGTTTTCCAGTCTTTCTTCTCATGCTGCCCATCTTGCCTCTGGGCTTTTACTTGGTGAAGTCCTTTCTAATCTCCCTCAGCTGAAAGCAGCCTCTCTGCTTTCGCCTATTTCTTTCTATAGCCCTCCCTTCTGTACTCACTTCCTTCTACCTTGTCATATTTATTTCTGACCCCACTTTCCCCACTGAAGACTATAAGCTCATTGATCTCATTGAGCTTATAGTTTTCCTCTTTGTATTCAATGAATCAATGGTACAATGAGGATCTATGAAGCTCCTGTTTGTGCTTGAAGCTGGGGAAAGAACTGCTGAGGAAGAAACAACGTTCTCAAGGAGCTTATTCCCAGCACCTTGGACAGTGCCTGGGTGCTTAGTAGGTGCTTACTAGATGTTTCTAGAATTTAAATTTGACTGGTCTCCAGGATCAAAGATGAAATGCTTTGTTTGGCATTTGGTGTCCTTCATCTCCCAACCTTTCTCTTCTTTTTACACTTTATTTGACAATCCAGTAAGAAGGGCCTTCTTGCTGTTCCTAGTACATGGCACTCCATCTCCTGAACATCCCCATGTCACCATCTTGGCCTCTGGGCTTCAATGAAGACAGCTCTGATTCTACCTTCTATAGAAGACCTCTCTTGGGGGAGGCCAAGAGAGGGCTAGTGCCTTCCCTCTGAGATCTCCTCTCATTTGTATTGTATGTACATAGTTACTTACCTGTTGTCCTCATGAGAATGTCAGTTCCTTGCCTTTCTTTGTATCCCCTGGTCTTAGCACAATTCTCGGCACATAGTAGGTGTTTAGCAAATCCTCGTTGACTGACTGACTTTGGTCTCCCCCTGAGAAGAGCTTTTCTGATCTTGACTTCAACCTTATTTTTTCTCCACAGGCTGCTACTTTGATGGTGACCGGAGCTGGCGTGCTGCTGGGACCCGTTGGCATCCTGTGGTGCCCCCCTTTGGTCTCATCAAGTGTGCTGTGTGTACCTGCAAGGTAGGGTCATGCTCCCAAACTGGTCTCTAAACAGATGATCTCTGGGTCTCCCCTCCCTCGAGGGCCTTGGCATGAGTCGGTAGTGGGCCTTGGCTGCCAGAAAAACTGATTTGATCTTGGGCTGCATCAAGAGAGGGCTGGCCTCCAAGAACAAGGGGTGACAGTTCTGCCGGGCTCTGCTCTGCTCTGACCACATCTGGACTATTGTGTTCAGTTCTGGGTGGAACAATTTCAGGGCATTGACAAGCTGGAGTGTTGAGAGAAGGGCAGCCAGTGTGGCAAAGGGAGTGAATCAGTGTCATCTGAAAATTGGTGGAAGGAGCAGAGGCCATTAGACTGGAGGAGAGAGAGCAGGGACTCAGGTGGGAGGTGGGAGGGCAGGGATGGATTCTTTGTTTTGTATCCCTGACATCCACTGCCATTCTTGAAACATGGTAGGTGCTTAGTAAGTGTTTGTTGATTTGTATTAAGATGAAGTATTTGGGTCAGATGGGGCAAGTGGGCTAATCTGCCCCTTTCATCCCTCTTTGTCTGGTCCAACCCTGCTGATTCCCCTATAGGGAGCAACAGGGGAGGTGCACTGTGAGAAGGTGCAGTGTCCCCGACTGACCTGTGCCCAGCCTATCCGTGCCAACCCCACTGACTGCTGCAAACAGTGCCCAGGTGAGTCAGTCAGGGCCAAATTCCTGGAAGGGGAGCTTTCTGTCCCAAGGCATATCTGACACTGGGCCTCGAGCTCTTTGGCTGGGAGGGGAAGGGGATACTCCCTTACCTCTGAACCCTCCTCTTTCTTTGACTCCCTTCCTTCCTCTGTGTAGCGGGGTCTGGATCTAGGACCTGGCTGGGGGACCCCATGCAGGCAGATGGGCCAAGAGGCTGCCGCTTTGGGGGTCAGTGGTTCCCTGAGAGTCAGCGGTGGCACCCGTCAGTGCCCCCCTTTGGAGAGATGACCTGCATTACATGCAGGTGTGGGGTGAGTTATACATATAGGTATGGGGGGGTTATAGTGGGAGGGACACAGGAGGGAGGGCCTAGTGGGCAGGAAAGGTATGGGATACATGGAAGGACACAGAGGGATTAGGAGAGAAAGGAGGGGCCCAGGTGTGTGGGAGGCATGGGTGTCCACAGGGTGATCCGTCTGTCCTGCCCCTAGGCTGGGGTGCCTCACTGTGAGAGGGATGACTGCCCCCCTGCCTTGGCTTGTGGCTCTGGGAAGGAAAATCGCTGCTGTTCGCACTGCTCGTCACGAGGTAAGTGTAAAATCTATGGAGGGGACTTGTAGGGATTCAGGCTGAGTGGGGATCCAGGGACTTGGGAGAGGAAGAGAAGTGTTGGGAACAGGAAACAGAGGGGCCCACCATCTCTCAATGTGTGTCCTGCAGCCTCTGAGACCAGGATGGAGCCAGAGCTGGAAAAAGAAGCTGGGGACTTGTAGGCAACTGACTGAACAAGGCGTGTACAAGAAGGCCCATGGGGTGAGAGGAGTGAGCAGCCAGGCTGAGAAAGAGGTGGATGGGGTATACCCTTTCATCTACGGGAAAATCAATGGCAGCAGGGGCCTGGTCTCTGCCACCCCCAGTCCCACCTCTATTTGGGATTTGTTTCCCAAGCTGGAGCCAGTATCAGGCCCCGACACTGCATTGCCTGCTCTGCCTCTTCTCTACCCCTCCCTTCCAATTGCCTACCAGACCCCTTGCCCTGGCCTTTTGGCCCCTTTTCCCTCTCTTCTCCCTAGCCCCCTGTATATAGTGCCACTGGCTTTTTGGGATTTTTAATTTATCCTCACTCAGCACAAAGGCTCCTTTTCTCCCTCCCCCAACCTCACTGTCCTTGCCCTGAGCTGAGCAGAGTCATTACTGGAAATATGTATATTTATTAAAAAGTCTTTTTTCAGTTCATGAGTCTGACATTTTCTTTTCGTTGAGGAGGAAGGGAGAACTGTGGGATGGGAGCTCTGGGCTGTAGGTCACTTGTGGTGGGGATGAGGTCCCTGACTTGTTGGGGGCTGGTGGTTTTTCCTGCTTTCTGTCTTCAGAGATGGGAAGCCTGAAGAGGGAGGAGGCATGGTTTAGGGAGTAACTGTGGCTGGTGTGGACTGGGGGTCTGTGGTTGGAGGGGTGCAGAGGGAAAACAAGGAGCAGACTGACAGGCAGGCACCTGTCTCCCATCTCCTCCGTCACTGGGTCTGTGCCCCTGGGGCCTGGGCTAGGGCTGTGGCTGGAACCACAGCCTACCCTGAGCTCTCTGCCTCTCTCCTGGCAGCTGGGGCAGTGATGGAAGGCTTGGAGCATGCTGGGCGGGCCCCATGAGTAACAGCTTGGCAAAAAGCCTGGCTAACCTGCTGGCTCTGCCAACACACACACAGGCAGGCAGCGAGGACTTCTCACTCAGAGCTGCCCTGCTATAAAACAGGAGCACACAAGCCTCGTGAGCTACAGCTTTCCAAAAGGCTGGACTGATGAAGCTGTCCGACCTTCTCTCTTTCCTGGAAGCCAGCCTTGTTCTGGTCAGGGAGGGTAAGCTTGGGCCTAGAATCTACTATGGCTCAGCCTGGGTCCTCAAGGAATCTTGGGCCAGTCACATGTACACAAGTGATGCTTAACTTCAATCCAATTCACTACGTATTTATTAAGCACCTACTGTGTGCCAGACACTCTGCTAGGTGCAGGAGATGATACAATTAATAAAAAAAGACCAGTCTCTGCTCTGAAGGAACTTATAATAGAAAGGAGACAACATCCAAAGAGAGGTTTGAAAGCTGAGCCCTGGACCACTGCCCCTAGTCCTAGGACATGAATAACTAGAAACACGGTGAGCCGCCATGTTTCAGCAGAGCCGACAGGCCAGGGGCCTGCTTCCGGCAGCTTAGCTATAAGGGTAATGCTGACCTGAAGCAGGCTCAGACTTCTGTAGGGACAGGAGGAGAGCTGTGCAAGGGCTCATTTACACCGGGGGCAGCCACATGCACAGTGGACAGTGAAAGAACCCAGGCTAGCCCTTGTCTTTTTTTTTTAGCTTAAAATTATTTTTACTGACCACTTTTTCATATCATCTTCCTTTCCCAATATGTTACCATTTCTTGTTCTGTCATTTCAATCATGACCTCATTTGGGGTTTTCTTGGCAGAGATACTGGAGGAGTTTGCCATTTCCTTCTCCAGTTCATTTTACAGATGAGGTAACTGAGGCAAACAGGGTGAAAGGACTTGCTCAGGGTCGCAGAGCTAGTAAGCATCTGAGGTTGGATTTAAACTCAGGACTTCCTGACTTCAGGTCTAGTGCTCTGTTCACTGTACTACCTAGCATAGCAGCCTCTTTCCCAACCTATTCCTAACTTTTCATTTTCTTCCCACGTCCCTTTTCTGTTCCCCTGTATTAACTAGTACAATAATATGAAAACATTCTGTCTCAGCCTTCCACATGAAGTATCAATCTTTCTGGTACTTTAGGGCAAGATCTCAATGAGTACTGTACTAACGCTCGTGTTTCAATATGAAATATTGAATATTTCAATTATGAGATAATATGAAAATAATTATTAAGAAGAGACTTGGATATCCTGAGAAGACTGAATGGTGGGACTATGTTTCAAGAACTGAGGAGAATTCAGAAGCAGAAAGGATAGTTAAAGATGAACTGACTGATCTTTCTCAAAACAAATACATCATAAGTCTTGGTTTTGTTGCTGGTTATACTGTTAAATAACAGTATAGTATAGCCAGTAACTTTGAAGTCTGTGTAAGCCTAAAAAATTAGGGAGTTTAGTATGTAGAGAAAATGAGCAAGACAGTGAAACAAGATAGGGAGATCATATATTTCAACCTGAAAGTGCCCTTAGAGGTGTTCAAATCTCTCATTTTACAGATGAGTAAACAGAGGTTCAGAGAAGTTAAATGATTTAGGGGAAAAGAAGTTTCTTTAGTTTATCAAATACATAATATGTAACAGTTTAGGAAACTGTAAAAAATTGTACTTAATAAATTGTGTTGGGGTCTCAGAGCTAACTAATTAGTGAGAGGTGTCATTTTTAGTAATTAACGTGAAAATATTTCATATCACCCTGATTACCTTAGAAACTGGGATGAGAATAAATAAGGAAAGTGTACCAGTAGCATGTAAAGAGAAAGGCGATTGTCCCACCTCAGCTGTACGTGCAGGTTGACCCTAAAACCTGGTAGAAATATACTTGATTTTTATCCTTTGTCTTTCTATGATAATTAAGTTATCATAGTTAAGCACTACATATAGTCAGACTGTGCTTGTGTGGTCTACTCTATTACACCATGTTCAGTGTGCCTAGGGGACGGAATGGCAACTGAAATGTGGCAGGGTTATGGCCGATCACCTACAAAGCCACACTCAGGACTTAGACAAATTCAATCATTAAACCCAGAAATAAAGTAAAGCAAACAATTGGAGGGATATTGGCTATTTTTTGTTGGACTATGCAATAGAATGATGATACTGCCCAAATAAATGTACAGATTTAATGTCTGTATTATACTACCATACTCTATATTCCAGATGCCAGATACAGGGTGGTCCTCTCACAAATGGGTGTCCATTATGTGGGTGCCAGATGTCAGGAAGAACAAAAGGAGAAGGTAGTCAGACTATCAATGGACAAAGAATGAAACACCCGAAGCAGGATAAAACAAAGATAATGTAGTTCAGTTAAGATTTTTGCCTTACCATGTAGAACAGCAGTACTAATGATGACATCCCCTTGGAAGGTCTGTCTCATCAGAAAATGAATCTCCCCGGTAATGGGGATTCTCAGACAAACTAAGAGATACAATCTCTCTTGATTTGGTTGATAAAAGGATATTCTTTCTTGACTTAAATCAACAATATACTCTCTCGACTGATTTAGTTACCAGGAATTAAGATCTCTCCTTTAATTGACTGAATCTTATATTCAGGGAAATGGAGGCAAAGGATACCAGAGCAAGGATATTGTAATACAGTTCATTCTTTGTTTTTATAACTGCTGAAGCCTTAATGCTGTTGACTTCTGTAATGAATGGGATGGTCTTTCTGGGAGGCTGCCATATTTCAATTGGCCACCAGAGGGCACTTAACTTACAAGTGCCAAGGCTGCTTTCCCTACCCATGACTTCACTGAATAGGAGTTTTACAGCTCTGCAGCTCGACAGGTTCATCTAGTTCAACCCCATTATTTTACAGATAAGGAAACAGAAGCCTGGGGGTTAAATGACTTGCCCCAAATTACCAAGGTAGTAAATAACAGAAATGGAATTTGAAATCAGTCTTCAGACCCCACTGGTGATCTTTCCACAGTACAGCAGCTGAGATGAGCAGTTTGGAAAATTTCTCAAGAGTTGGGTCCAAAATCAATCTAGGGGACGAAAAGAAATGACACTCAGAATATGACTATACGATGGCTAAGTTCACTAGTAACTCTCTCAGAAGCCCTAATCCCGGCTGGGTTCCCTTCTCTCCGTTCTCAGTCTGATGCCATCACATTACACAGAGGCTTTCCATGTTGTGATCATTTGGGTCATTGTACATAGAGCAAAGTCAAAGAGAAATAGACCGTGTGCCTTCATGGAGCCATCAGCTACCAGTCTTCTCTAAAACCCTCTTCCCCAATTGCACCAAATGTTCAAATAGACTATTTTGTGTCTGCCCTATGGTAGAGCCTTTTGATCTTATACAGGACTGATCATCAGCCACAGTGGGACACTGGATATGTCTGGGGGAATGCCACCAACAGGCTGGTAGTTTACATCAAAGAGATGAGAGAAGGGCTAGGCACAGGTCATCTCAGGACATAGTGACACAGACAGAGACAGGACCATGTACAAGGGAAAGTGGGCAAGACAATGAAGGAAATCATTCTGCCTTCCAACTTAGCAGCTCAAAGCTATTTAAAAGACAGCTGGTCTGGGCAGCTATGGTCTTGTTACCCTGTGGCTCCCAGTCCATCTCCACTTCTTCCCTTTGTGATGGCCTCCTGATGTTCTCAGGATTCTGTGGGTGGAGAGCTATCTATGGCCCTTTTTTATTTTCCATGTGGTTCTGGTCATATCCTACCTGAGTGTGTCACACTAGCAGCAGGAGTCATGTCACAGTCATGCCCCAGGAACTTTGCCTCTGTCTGTCTCTGTCTCTGTGTCTCTTTCTGTCTGTCTCTCTCTCTCTGTCTCTGTCTCTCTTTCATGGAAACAGTGCATGGCAGGCAGAGTAAGTAGAGGAGAAAGAGGAAGGGTGCCAACATGGACATCACAAAGTACATAACACATTCCCCAGTCTCCTTATGTAGGACTTCTGCTCAGTTGCAAGTGATGAGGGGAGAAGGACCATCCCGCAGGGAGAGCCCAAGGGCCACCTTGTACTAAGATCATGAGATACTTTTCTGCCATGCTGCCATTAGCTAGGGAATAGCAACTAGGTAATAGAGCACCAGGCTGCATGTAGTCAGGAAGACCTGAGTTCAAATCCAGTTTCAGATACTTACAAGCCATGTGACTCAGGATAAGTCACTTAACCTATAACTTGCCCTAAAATCTGTAAGCATTAGATAGAGGAATCAAGCCCTAGGTTTTCCTGACCCCAACTCTGATACTCTATCTACCATACTATATATTCCAGATGCCAGATAGAGGGCATCTCTCACAAATGGATGTCCATTCTGTGGGTGCCAGATGTCAGGAAGAACAAAGGAAAACGGTAATAAGGAAAAGGAGAAAAGGAAGGGAAAGGAAGTGGTGATGGGAGAATGGGGAAAAAAGAATGTTGTTACTTGAGAGAGGATGGAAATAAAAATAGGAAAAGATGACAAATAGGAAGGAGGCAGGTGCCAAGGACTTGAAGGCCATGCAGCCTATGACCCTGAAACTAAATATGCCGGGTGATGAAGGCCTAGGGAGGAAGAATCTTTGTGTGTTGATGGATGTCACTTAATGGCAGGGATGGAATTAGTCTCCTAGCAGTTTAGGTGTTGTTTGTCTTCTGTATCTGAAGAGGGTCAAAGTGACCTCACTATGTCAGGGTCAAAGTACAGTGTGTCCCACTGTGGCTGATGATCAGTCCTATATAAGCTCAAAAGGCTCTACTATAAGGCAGACACAAAATAGCCTGTTTGAACATTTGGGATGGAGATGTCCCCAGATGTGTGCTTCTCATGTTTCTTTTGAGCTACAGTGATTCTGCTTTGCTCGTGGAGCACAGTGCCTTCTTTGAGGTGGGTATGCCATGCTGGGCTGTCCTGTGCCAGTGTCTCCTGAATCCCAAATCAATTCCAAAGCTCTTCAGAGACTTTGAAAGTATCCTCATACCACTTCTGACCTCCATGTAAGTACTTGCCTTGTATGGGTTCTCTGTAAAATAATCTTTTAGGGAAACATATGTTTGGCATTTGGACAAGGTGGTCAACCCATTGGAGTTGTGCCCTCTGCAATAGAGTCTGAATGCTTGGCAGTTCAGCTTGAGAAAGGACCTCAATGCTTGGTACCTTTTCCTGCCAAGTGGTCTTCAGAACCTTCCTAAGACAATTCAAATGGAAACGATTCAGTTATGGAATCTGTAATGGGCAGCAGTTTAGTAATAACTTATTCCTCTTAGTCTCTCCAGGGCTAGAGTGTCAGGAGGAGGTGGGCTAGAGCAGGCAGGAGCTGGGAAGTGGCAAAAGAGTGAGGGAAACTGGCTAAACTGAGGGGAGAGCTCATGTTAATGCCCTGATGAGAGAGAATGGCTCAGATGATGGAGTCCTTCCTTAAACTGTAACAATCCAGCCCTTGGGAGCAGATAAGCCAGCTCATCCTGTGATAGGATCAGCCAGAGGTCCTGCAAATCCTCTGAGTGGGCAGCATGGGAGAGGCCCAAGTGGTGACTGATATCTGGAGCTCAGAGGCTCCGTCTCCTTGGGAGTGGTTCCACTCAGAGTTGGTGCTCCTCACTCTGCTCTTGGCACTGACTTCATATGACCATATTCATGGGACCTCTGGTCTCTGGTTCTGTTTTCTTTCTTGTTTGAACTCTACTATGAGATGCTGGCATGGCTGGCAATGGTTCTCAGTTGTCCTGGGACAAGAGACCATGGAGCTAGTTGCATCAGATTTCCAGTGAAGGTCGCTACTTGCACAGTTGCCATCATAAATGAGCTCTACCATCCACCATCATTAAACAGATTAGCAGTCATGGGCTGGAAATATCTTAGGCGATAGTTCTTGTATCACAACTTCTGGAAATATGTGACCATGTATACCTTATCATCAGTGGTCTGGTAGACATAGTGAGTCAGAGATGACTGGTCAGGCAGCTGGTGAAGCTGGAGCAGGCTGCCTTGGCCTTCCTGCTCTTCATTTCCCACATTCAAGGAAAAGATGCCCGGGGAGTATGTTCCCACCTCTTGCTGGTGTTACCCATTATGCTGATTGCTCTGGTGTTGATGATTGAACTTTGGTTCGCTGACTGGCTGGAGATGTCATGTTCCTCATTATCTTCTTCTGCTGGCATTTGATCCTGGATACTTTGTTGATAGCAGGCATCAATGACTCTGTAGCCTCTGGATACATTGGTACTCACCTCAGCAGGTGGCAAAGAGTGCTAGGTACCAGCTGTGCCCCACAGATCCCATGACTGAGGAGCTAAAGAAGCTGATGAAGGATGGTACCATCTAGGGTGTGAGACAGTTGCATGTTGTACCTTTTCTCCACCATGGAATGAGTATTCCCAGAACGTTTCCTTGGTATGGAGCAAGGCAGAGAACCTTTTTCCAGCCAGGAAGGATGGTTTTTTTCAATAAAAAGGACAACCCTGATCCCAACTTCTTGTTTTGTCTGACTTTGTGTGCGTGCAGTTTCTTGACTCTCTCATGGGGATTTCTGAAAACAAGGTGACCAAGGAGGAGGGATTAGGACTCTGACAGCTTGAGCTGTTTGGCCAGAGGGAGTCATAGTATGGTTGAGAAGATGGCAGGAATGGCTTCCCCTGAGGCATAGGAGAACAGGCTCCAAATCCCACCTCTCATACTTTACTGCCTGTGTGACCTTGGGTAAGTCACTTAGCTTCTCTAAGACCTAGTTTCTTCAGCTTAAAAATAAAGCTAATCCTCATGAAACCTACTGTGCAGGGTGGTTGAGAGATCCAAATGAGGGGACTGGCTCAGAGGGTTTTGTAGATGTGAAAGACCCATGGAAGGATTTGCTATAGTTACTGTGGATTGATGGGCACAAGTTGGGGTTAGTACTCTGGGGGCCCTTGCTTAGCTATTTCCACCAGAGGGAAAGGGGAATGCAGTCTTCGGTGGGTTGGGCACCAGGGAGGTAAGAAACCTTTCCCCTAGGCAGCCTTAGCACAATGAACAATTGTCTACCTTTATATTCAGGGCAACTAGGTGATGCAGTGGATAGAGCATCAGTGAAGGAGTTAGGAGGACCTGAGTTCAAATCTCACCTCAGACACTTGACACTCACTAGTTGTGTGACCTTGGGCAAGTCACATAACCTCAATTGCCTCATCCTGAGTTATCTCCAGTCAGGTCACTGGATTCAGATGGCTCTGGAGGAGAAGTGAGGCTGGTGACCTGCACAGCCCTCCCTCACTCAAAACAAAGTCAAGTGCAAGTCAAGTCATTATTTCTCTGATGGCATGGTCTTCTTTGGCAACAAAGGATGATCACACACACTTTTATAGTCAGAATGTGAAAAAGGATCCACCTCTCTGTCTGATGAATGACATCCCCTTAACCAGACTCGCCCAATACCGGTCCCTTCCCCTGGGAGCTCTGCCTTGTCTTCTGGCCTCCACAACCCAAACATTCTCTGGGTTTCTCATGTTCTACCCACAGTCTGTGCCTTTTTCTCAGGGGGATAAGTGTTTGCCAGGGGAGAGTCAAAATGGAGGGAGGAGGAAGAGAACCAAGGGAAGCAGGAAATGAAGAAGATGGGAGGGAAAAAGAGGATGGGCAAAGAGACAAAGAAGACAGGAAAAGAGAAAGCAGAAGAGCGGTCATGAAGGAAGAGCTGGGGAAGAAGAGGACTGGGAAATAAAGACCCTGAAAGTCCAGACATAGAAGCGTGGAGTCAAGTCTAGAGTGGGGGCAGGAGGCTGCCAGGTAGGTGCTCTGGGGAGAGGTCTTTACTGTATTTTAGGGAGCCTATAGCAACGTATTTGGAATCAGATGGATTGAGTTTTAATTGCAGTTGGGCAAATAATTTCCTTTCTCTGAGTGAAGAAGCATCTGGCTACGTTTCAGGAACTGTGCCAGGTGCTAGGTGGACTCCACTATAGTTTATTGATGTCATGGCAGCAGCCATCCATTTCCTTAGTAGCCTATTGGATATCTTCCGAATTGAGGTGTTCCTCTTCCAGTGTCCTCTCTTTGATCATTTTAGGATTGTCCATGGGATTTTCTTGGCAAAGATACTGGAGGGGTTTCCATTTCCTTCTCCAGTGGATCAGCTGTTATCAGAACTCTCCACTATGACCTGCCTCTCTTGGATAACCCTGCATGGTCAGGCTCCAAGTTTCACTGAGCTACACCAAACCATTTGCCACAATAAGACAGTGATCCAGAAGGGAATTTTCACCTGGAACCACCAGAAGCAGTTTTGCTGTACAAGAACCAAAGTTCCTTTGCTCCTAAAGAAGACAGAGGTTTGGTGACCATTTGTTGGGTTACAGGGAGGATTCTCTTGGAGTATGGGTAGGTCCCAATGGCTACTGAGCCCTCAGCTCTCAGATTCCACTTTTCCTCTTTGTAACTTTCTCTCATTGCACTTAGTTCTGCCCCCTGAGGCCCAGTAGAATCAAGTGAATCCTGTTGCCAGGACTTTACCTGTCAAAATACTTGAATGAAAGTCAAAGTCAAAATGAATGAATGAAAATATGAAAAAGTCTTTTTAAAGTCGTTCTTATGTTCCAGAAATGATGCTAAAGTGCTGGGGATACTGCCAGAAATAAGCAAGGTAGTCTTTGCCCTCAGGGAGCTTATATTCTAATAAGGAAAGATGAAACACATCAGGAAGGGGTGTTTCAGATAGACAAATGATTGTTTTGTCCTGATGAAGAATGGCAGCACTGATCAGAGTTCTGTTCTCTGAGCCAGAGTTGGAAAGTGAACTAGAGAGTGGTTGTTCCACTCCATGGTATAGCAAAGTGAAGGCTGGGAAATGGTGGGGAGGGCTTGAGACTCCTTGATGTGATAAGGTGAAATGATCACTTAGGAGATCCCAGGACTATGGGCTGGGCCCTTCAGTTCTGGATGGAAGTGGAGGCTGGAGGGAGGCCACGTGGCATAAAGAAGACTGGGAAGTGGCATGGAAGTTTTGAGACTCAATAAGAAAAGATGAAATGCTCACCTATCAGAGAGCAGGGCTACAAGGGAAGTTCCAGAAGGATGTGGAATGACCACATTATGTCGTTAAAGTGCCCTGGACCCTATTACCAGTTATCCAATGGATTTCTTATGATTATATAATGGGGGATTGACCAATAAGAGCCCAGTCTGGGGAGTATGGGTAGGTTTGGTGAGACCGTTTGTTGAAACACTCAGCAGAAGACCTTGCTCTCTACTTTGGAGCATGTGCAGGTGGGTTTTCTACAACTGTTTCTGGTCTTCCTTTTTAATTGGCTGCTGATTTAGAAATGAGTACACATACAAAAGATTCCCATGGGGGCAATTCCACCTTTATTCTATCTGATCGCATTCGAGTGAGAAGGCCATATGTGAGATTTTTAAAAATGATTATTGAAAAGTCAAATGCTTTCAGTCTGAGTCAGTCTCCTCAGGGACCAAGGAAGTCTGGGGTAGAGTGTGCTCCTGGTTCAGGGGATTGTGTTTGTACTTCAGCTCTTTGCCAATATCCTTTTAGTGGAACCTAGCTGATGTTAATCTGTCCAATGATATGGGAGTGCCAATCAATGGTATTGGTGATATTGAGGAGACATTGACTGGGTGATTGGCATTATGGAACCTGCTGGAATGGGACTTTGATCTGATAGCGATAGAAAGTCATTCTAACTCCTCAGGTGTACCCCTAGAGCCAAAAGAGACAGATGGAACCAACAGCCCTCTGGGACCCAATTTATCAGTGTGAATATAAGTTGGGATAAGGCTCTCCCAAGTCCAACAGGCTACAATTGTAATAACACCTGGAATGTTTATAGGGCTTGAAAGCTGAGCCTTCCAATGACAAGGTAGGAGGTAAGGCACTATTATCTTCATTTCAGAGATGAAGAAAGAGGATTAGAAATGCCATGTGCTTGAGGTCAAGACCTTTTCCAAGATCACCCAGTTAGCAGTTAGTCCAGGATGAAGTTAAATTGCTGATTCTTGCCCCCAATCGCAGCTCCATTCCCTTTGCCACAGTCCCTTGTGCTGTGAGGACTGCGTGCTGCCTTTATGCCACAGAGGCTTCTATTAACCCTAGTCAGAAGGTACTGTATGGGGGAGAAAAGAGGGAGAAGTGAGAAGTTTAGAAAAAGAAAGTGTGAGAGGAATCAGAGGGAAAGCAAGCATGTGAGCACTTGAAAGGGGATAGAAGGAAGACTGATTGGTTCAAAAGGAAAATACAGCCAAGCAACGACTTACAGGTCTGACGGGTGCTGACAGGAAGACAAGGGTGCCAGATCTGGTGGGTGAGTTTCATATTATGCTGATAACATCTGATTATATATATTATTATAGTCTCTGTCCTTTTTGGTGTTGTATGCGAAAGTGTTTTAAACTCATTTAGGAACTCCAAGCCATTTCCTTCCTGTCTCTCCATGATTAGTTGGGCTAGAGCTGACATCTCAGCTGGCAGGACCTGGGAAGGTGGAGAAGAGCCAGGGCTATTGGCAGACCTGAGGAGAGAGCTCCTGTCAATGCCTTAGTGAGGGAGAATGCCTCAGGGAGTCTTTCCCTGAGTTCTTCTAGTCCCACCCTTGGGAACAACCCAGGAAGGTGTGGAGTCAACTGAGAGGCATATTCACTAAGTGGGCAGGATGGGCGGGATCTTTCTCCCTCTGACATATTTAGCTTCTCCTTGGAAGCAGTAGCTTCGACTTGAAGTTCCTCAGCTTTGTCCTCAACTCTAGGGCTTCAATGGCTACCTTTGTGGGCCACCTGATGCCTGGGGTGATTTCGTTTTTCTTCGGGCTCTACTATGCCTTACTCACTTCGTTGGCCATCCTGAGGGAGCAGCGGCTCCTCATTCTACCTCTTCCTCCCCGGGATAAGAGACCACAAGGCTGGCTCCAGCAGCTCCCCGTTGAGGGTTTGCTGAAGACCCTTGTGTGTATTCCTGGAATTCTATGTGCCTTGTTCTATCCAGTAGGTACAAACAGGCTTGCCATTATAGACTGGGAAGACCCTGAGCGACAGTTCTTGCATCAAAACACCTGGCAACATGTGACTATATACAGCTTCCTTTTCCTCAGTGGTATGGTGGACATAGTGAGTCGGAGCTGGCTGGCCAGGCAGCAGATGAAGCTGGAGAAGGCTGCCCTGGCCTTGACCTTCCAAGGAAGTGCCTTAATCTTCATCTCCCACACTGCGGGCAAGACAGCCCTGGAAGTCCGTTGCCATAACTTGCTGGTGATACCCATCATGCTGATGGCTCTGGTGCTGATAATTGAACTTTGGTTCCCTGACCAACCTGTGCTTTGGGTGTTCAAGACATGGATGTTTCTTCTGCTTGGCTCATGGTGTGCCCAACTGTCAAGTATTCTCTTTTATCCAATTACTGGTCATCCCTGGAAGGCAGACAAACCTGAAGAGATCATGTACCTTACCACCTTCTTCTGCTGGCATTTGATCCTAGATGCTCTGGTGATAGCTGGCATCTATGGGCTCTGTAGCCTCTGGATACATCGGTACTCACCTCAGCAGGTGGCAAAGAGTGGTAGGTACCAGCTGTGCCCCACAGATCCCATGACTGAGGAGCTAAAGAAGCTGATGAAGGATGGTACGATCTAGGGTGTGAGACAGTTGCATGCTGTGCCTTTTCTCCACCATGGAATGAGTACTCCCAGAACATTTCTTTGGTATGGAGCAAGGCAGAGAACCTTTCTCCAGCCAGGAAGGATGGTTTTTCTTCAATAAAAAGGACAACCCTGATCCCAACTTCTTGTTTTGTCTGACTTTGTGTGCATGCAGTTTCTTGACTCTCTCATGGGGATTTCTGAAAACAAGGTGACCAAGGAGGAGGGATTAGGACTCTGACAGCTTGAGTATTTGGCCAGAGGGAGTCATAGTATGGTTGAGCAGGTGGCAGGAATGGCTTCCCCTAAGGCATAGGAGAACAGGCTCCAAATCCCACCTCTCATACTTTACTGCCTGTGTGACCTTGGGTAAGCCACTTAGCTTCTCTAAGACCTAGTTTCTTCAGCTTAAAAATAAAGCTAATCCTCATGAGACCTACTGTGCAGGGTGGCTGAGAGATCCAAATGAAGGGACTGGCTCAGAGGGTTTTGTAGATGTGAAAGACCCATGGAAGGATTTGCTATAGTTACTGTGGATTGATGGGCACAAGTTGGGGTTAGTACTCTGGGGGCCCTTGCTTAGCTATTTCCACCAGAGGGAAAGGGGAATGCAGTCTTCGGTGGGTTGGGCACCAGGGAGGTAAGAAACCTTTCCCCTAGGCAGCCTTAGCACAATGAACAATTGTCTACCTTTATATTCAGGGCAACTAGGTGATGCAGTGGATAGAGCATCAGTGAAGGAGTTAGGAGGACCTGAGTTCAAATCTCACCTCAGACACTTGACACTCACTAGTTGTGTGACCTTGGGCAAGTCACATAACCTCAATTGCCTCATCCTGAGTTATCTCCAGTCAGGTCACTGGATTCAGATGGCTCTGGAGGAGAAGTGAGGCTGGTGACCTGCACAGCCCTCCCTCACTCAAAACAAAGTCAAGTGCAAGTCAAGTCATTATTTCTCTGATGGCATGGTCTTCTTTGGCAACAAAGGATGATCACACACACTTTTATAGTCAGAATGTGAAAAAGGATCCACCTCTCTGTCTGATGAATGACATCCCCTTAACCAGACTCGCCCAATACCGGTCCCTTCCCCTGGGAGCTCTGCCTTGTCTTCTGGCCTCCACAACCCAAACATTCTCTGGGTTTCTCATGTTCTACCCACAGTCTGTGCCTTTTTCTCAGGGGGATAAGTGTTTGCCAGGGGAGAGTCAAAATGGAGGGAGGAGGAAGAGAACCAAGGGAAGCAGGAAATGAAGAAGATGGGAGGGAAAAAGAGGATGGGCAAAGAGACAAAGAAGACAGGAAAAGAGAAAGCAGAAGAGCGGTCATGAAGGAAGAGCTGGGGAAGAAGAGGACTGGGAAATAAAGACCCTGAAAGTCCAGACATAGAAGCGTGGAGTCAAGTCTAGAGTGGGGGCAGGAGGCTGCCAGGTAGGTGCTCTGGGGAGAGGTCTTTACTGTATTTTAGGGAGCCTATAGCAACGTATTTGGAATCAGATGGATTGAGTTTTAATTGCAGTTGGGCAAATAATTTCCTTTCTCTGAGTGAAGAAGCATCTGGCTACGTTTCAGGAACTGTGCCAGGTGCTAGGTGGACTCCACTATAGTTTATTGATGTCATGGCAGCAGCCATCCATTTCCTTAGTAGCCTATTGGATATCTTCCGAATTGAGGTGTTCCTCTTCCAGTGTCCTCTCTTTGATCATTTTAGGATTGTCCATGGGATTTTCTTGGCAAAGATACTGGAGGGGTTTCCATTTCCTTCTCCAGTGGATCAGCTGTTATCAGAACTCTCCACTATGACCTGCCTCTCTTGGATAACCCTGCATGGTCAGGCTCCAAGTTTCACTGAGCTACACCAAACCATTTGCCACAATAAGACAGTGATCCAGAAGGGAATTTTCACCTGGAACCACCAGAAGCAGTTTTGCTGTACAAGAACCAAAGTTCCTTTGCTCCTAAAGAAGACAGAGGTTTGGTGACCATTTGTTGGGTTACAGGGAGGATTCTCTTGGAGTATGGGTAGGTCCCAATGGCTACTGAGCCCTCAGCTCTCAGATTCCACTTTTCCTCTTTGTAACTTTCTCTCATTGCACTTAGTTCTGCCCCCTGAGGCCCAGTAGAATCAAGTGAATCCTGTTGCCAGGACTTTACCTGTCAAAATACTTGAATGAAAGTCAAAGTCAAAATGAATGAATGAAAATATGAAAAAGTCTTTTTAAAGTCGTTCTTATGTTCCAGAAATGATGCTAAAGTGCTGGGGATACTGCCAGAAATAAGCAAGGTAGTCTTTGCCCTCAGGGAGCTTATATTCTAATAAGGAAAGATGAAACACATCAGGAAGGGGTGTTTCAGATAGACAAATGATTGTTTTGTCCTGATGAAGAATGGCAGCACTGATCAGAGTTCTGTTCTCTGAGCCAGAGTTGGAAAGTGAACTAGAGAGTGGTTGTTCCACTCCATGGTATAGCAAAGTGAAGGCTGGGAAATGGTGGGGAGGGCTTGAGACTCCTTGATGTGATAAGGTGAAATGATCACTTAGGAGATCCCAGGACTATGGGCTGGGCCCTTCAGTTCTGGATGGAAGTGGAGGCTGGAGGGAGGCCACGTGGCATAAAGAAGACTGGGAAGTGGCATGGAAGTTTTGAGACTCAATAAGAAAAGATGAAATGCTCACCTATCAGAGAGCAGGGCTACAAGGGAAGTTCCAGAAGGATGTGGAATGACCACATTATGTCGTTAAAGTGCCCTGGACCCTATTACCAGTTATCCAATGGATTTCTTATGATTATATAATGGGGGATTGACCAATAAGAGCCCAGTCTGGGGAGTATGGGTAGGTTTGGTGAGACCGTTTGTTGAAACACTCAGCAGAAGACCTTGCTCTCTACTTTGGAGCATGTGCAGGTGGGTTTTCTACAACTGTTTCTGGTCTTCCTTTTTAATTGGCTGCTGATTTAGAAATGAGTATACATACAAAAGATTCCCATGGGGGCAATTCCACCTTTATTCTATCTGATCGCATTCGAGTGAGAAGGCCATATGTGAGATTTTTAAAAATGATTATTGAAAAGTCAAATGCTTTCAGTCTGAGTCAGTCTCCTCAGGGACCAAGGAAGTCTGGGGTAGAGTGTGCTCCTGGTTCAGGGGATTGTGTTTGTACTTCAGCTCTTTGCCAATATCCTTTTAGTGGAACCTAGCTGATGTTAATCTGTCCAATGATATGGGAGTGCCAATCAATGGTATTGGTGATATTGAGGAGACATTGACTGGGTGATTGGCATTATGGAACCTGCTGGAATGGGACTTTGATCTGATAGCGATAGAAAGTCATTCTAACTCCTCAGGTGTACCCCTAGAGCCAAAAGAGACAGATGGAACCAACAGCCCTCTGGGACCCAATTTATCAGTGTGAATATAAGTTGGGATAAGGCTCTCCCAAGTCCAACAGGCTACAATTGTAATAACACCTGGAATGTTTATAGGGCTTGAAAGCTGAGCCTTCCAATGACAAGGTAGGAGGTAAGGCACTATTATCTTCATTTCAGAGATGAAGAAAGAGGATTAGAAATGCCATGTGCTTGAGGTCAAGACCTTTTCCAAGATCACCCAGTTAGCAGTTAGTCCAGGATGAAGTTAAATTGCTGATTCTTGCCCCCAATCGCAGCTCCATTCCCTTTGCCACAGTCCCTTGTGCTGTGAGGACTGCGTGCTGCCTTTATGCCACAGAGGCTTCTATTAACCCTAGTCAGAAGGTACTGTATGGGGGAGAAAAGAGGGAGAAGTGAGAAGTTTAGAAAAAGAAAGTGTGAGAGGAATCAGAGGGAAAGCAAGCATGTGAGCACTTGAAAGGGGATAGAAGGAAGACTGATTGGTTCAAAAGGAAAATACAGCCAAGCAACGACTTACAGGTCTGACGGGTGCTGACAGGAAGACAAGGGTGCCAGACCTGGTGGGTGAGTTTCATATTATGCTGATAACATCTGATTATATATATTATTATAGTCTCTGTCCTTTTTGGTGTTGTATGCGAAAGTGTTTTAAACTCATTTAGGAACTCCAAGCCAATTCCTTCCTGTCTCTCCATGATTAGTCGGGCTAGAGCTGACATCTCAGCTGGCAGGATCTGGGAAGGTGGAGAAGAGCCAGGGCTATTGGCAGACCTGAGGAGAGAGCTCCTGTCAATGCCTTAGTGAGGGAGAATGCCTCAGGGAGTCTTTCCCTGAGTTCTTCTAGTCCCACCCTTGGGAACAACCCAGGAAGGTGTGGAGTCAACTGAGAGGCATATTCACTAAGTGGGCAGGATGGGCGGGATCTTTCTCCCTCTGACACATTTAGCTTCTCCTTGGAAGCAGTAGCTTCGACTTCAAGTTCCTCAGCTTTGTCCTCAACTTTGGGGCCTCAATGACTGACTTTGTGGGCCACCTGATGCCTGGGGTGATTTTGTTTTTCTGTGGGCTCTACTATGCCTTACTCACTTCGTTGGCCATCCTGAGGGAGCAGCGGCTCCTCATTCTACCTCTTCCTCCCCGGGATAAGAGACCACAAGGCTGGCTCCAGCAGCTCCCCATTCAGGGTTTGCTGAAGATCCTTGTCTGTATTCCTGGCATTCTCGGTGCCTTCTTTTATCCAGTAGGCACAAATAGGCTTGCCATTATAGACTGGGAAGACCCTGAGCGACGGTTCTTGCATCAAAACACCTGGCAACATGTGACTATATACAGCTTCCTTTTCCTCAGTGGTATGGTGGACATAGTGAGTCGGAGCTGGCTGGCCAGGCAGCAGATGAAGCTGGAGCAGGCTGCCCTGGCCTTGGCCTTCCAAGGAAGTGCCTTAATCTTCATCTCCCACACTGAGGGTAAGTCAGCCCTGGAAGTCCATTGCCATAATTTGCTGGTGATACCCGTCATGCTGACTGCTCTGGTGCTGACAATTGAACTTTGGTTCCCTGACCAACCTGAGCTTTGGGTGTTCAAAACATGGATGTTTCTCCTGTTTGGCTCATGGTGTGCCCAAGTGGGAAGTATTCTCTTTTATCCAATTACTGGTCATCCCTGGAAGGCAGATAAACCTGAAGAGATCATGTACCTTACCACCTTCTTCTGCTGGCATTTGATCCTAGATGCTCTGGTGATAGCTGGCATCTATGGGCTCTGTAGCCTCTGGATACATCGGTACTCACCTCAGCAGGTGGCAAAGAGTGGTAGGTACCAGCTGTGCCCCACAGATCCCATGACTGAGGAGCTAAAGAAGCTGATGAAAGATGGTACGATCTAGGGTGTGAGACAGTTGCATGCTGTGCCTTTTCTCCACCATGGAATGAGTACTCCCAGAACATTTCCTTGGTATAGAGCAAGGCAGAGAACCTTTCTCCAGCCAGGAAGGATGGTATTTCTTCAATAAAAATGACAACCTTTATCCCAACTTCTTGTTTTGTCTGACTTTATATGCGTGCAGTTCTTGACTCTCTCATGGTGATATCTGAAAACAAGGTGACCAAGGAGGAGGGATTAGGATTGTCCTCTGACAGCTTGAGCTGTTTGGCCAGAGGTAGTGATAGTATGATCGAGAAGATGGCAGGGATGGTTTCCCCTAAGGCAGAGGAGAACAAGCTCCAAATCCCATCTCTCACATTTTACTGCCTGTGTGACCTTGGGTAAGTCACTTAGCTTCTCTAAGACTTAGTTTCTTCAGCTTAAAAATAAAGCTAATCCTCATGAGACCTACTGTGCAGGGTGGTTGAGAGATCCAAATGAGGGGACTGATGCAGAGTGCTTTGCAGATGTGAAAGACCCATAGAAGGATCTGCTATAGTTACTGTTGATTGATGGACACTAGTTGGTGCTGGAGCAGTCTTCTGTGGGTTGGGCACAAGGGAGATAGGAAATCTTTCACCCAGACAGCCTTAGCACAATAACTTAATAAATTGTCTACCTTTATAGTCAGGATGTGAAAGAGAATTCACCTCTCTGTCTGATGAATGACATCCCCTTAACCAGACTCCCCCAGTACCAGTCCCTTCCTCTGGGAGCTCTGCCCTGTCTTCTGGCCTCCATAACCCAAGCATTCCCTGGGTTTCTCATGTTCTGCCCACAGTTTGTGCCTTTTTCTCAAGGGGTCCAATGTTTGAAGGAGAGAGTCAAAATGGAGGGAGGAGGAAGAGAGCCAATGGAAGCAGGAAACAAGGAAGATGGGAGAGAGAAAGAAAAAGAGGATGGTCAAAGAGACAAAGGAGAAAGCAGATGATCAGTCATGAAGGAAGAGCTGGGAAGAATCAGGAATGGGAAGTAAAGATTCCTGGGAGCCTAGACATAGAAGAGTGGAGTGAAGCCTAATGTGCGGGCAGGAGACTGCCAGGTAGCCACTCTGGGGAGAGGCCCTTTATTGTATTTTAGGGGGCCTGTGGCATTTGGAATCACATGGACTGAGTTGGAATAGTGGCTTTGTGATGTTAGGCAAGTAATTTCCTTTCTCTGAGTGAAGAAGCATCTGGTATGTGTCAGAACTGTGCCAGGTGCTAGGTGAACTCCACTATGCTCTATCAATATAGTGCAGCCATCCTTTTTCATCCTGGGAAAACAGATCACAAGGGTGACTATGGCAACTCCTGACTGATGGCTTGGTGAAGCAGGTTAGCTTTATGCCTTGCATCCTAAGTCCCTTCTTCTATCCACTAAGATTGAGGAGGCTTGCCCTTGTGGACATGAAGAACCTGAGAGACAATTTCTATATTAAGAATACTCCTCCCTGCCCTGTTTCTAGCTTTTGGGATTTCGAAACCACACAGTCATCTACTGTTGGCTCATCTTGGAACTTCTCTCAGTGCCTGAGGCTTCTTTGCCTTAGAAAAGTCTAAGAAACTTGCCACAGCTCCCGAGATCCATCTTCTTCTCCCATTGGTGAATTTCTTTTGGGGCCTCCACTTTGTGGAAGGGCCCAGGACACCAGCCTACCTTTATTGTTCTACTTACTCTGTTCCTGGTTTTCTGAATCTCAAAGCTATGCCTCTGCAAAGGCTACTTTCCTCTCCCTGTATCTCTCCCTCCTTGAGGGAAGGGTCGGTCTTACTTTTAGTTTATATTTGGGTCCTCAATGTTTATTCACTACCTGGCACCTGGTAAGTACTTAATAAATTCTTGTTTCTTTCCTTTTTTCCTTTCTTTCTTCTTTTCTTTATCTGATCGCAATCTTTTTTCTTTTCCTTCCTCGTGATCCTTTACTTCTAACTCGTACCCTTTGTCCTTACCATGAATTTTAATCTATTTCGCAGTACTCTTGTATTATCTTTACGCTGGGTCTATTTTTTTTCTCTTCCCATTCTTGACTTCGTGGTGAATCAGTTCAGTTTTACCCTATCCTCTACCCTTGAGTCCCTCCTTTCCTTGCACTATCTCTGATGACATCTTGCCAAGCATAAAACCTGATTCGTTACTATTATTCACCTCCTTTGTTCCCGCTCATGTGCTACTGAACGTGCTGCGAACTATCATGCTGATGAAACCGCTACATATTTATGTTAGTTAATTTCAACTGGCCCTTAATTGCTTCAGGAAGGCAAACCTACCCCTGCCCACTAATGGATTCCCTATTCCATTCAGCAAAGCTATTGTCCGAAACCTTTCCCTGACTCAAGCAGGTCATGACTCCCTTCCTCAGTCTTCTTTACTCAGGATCTTACCTTATACATCAGTGAAAAATTTGAGGTTATTTAACGACACCTTGCTCTTTTCTCCTCTTCCTCACCTTACATTCCTCTGATGTCATCACCCATTATCTCCTCCTTCACTCGCATCTTTGATGATGAATTGGCTCTTCTCCTTGCTAAGACTAACTGATCCCTCCACATCTCATGTTGGGAGACAATTCATAGAGGGCAGGAACTATTAAGGGGAATTGGGCAAGCATTCTTGCAGAAAGTGGGATTTTAGCTGAGACTTGAAGGAAACCAGGGAATCTGAGATGGATGGAGATAAGAAGGGAGAGAATTCCAGGCATGAAGGATAGTCAGGGAAATGCATGAAGTTGAGAAATGGAATGTCATATTCAAGGAACAGGAAGGAAACCAGATTCACTGGATTGCAGAGAATATGGAAGTGAGTAATGTGTAAGAAGAATGGAAAGATAGGAAGAAGCCAGGTAGTAAAGAGCTTTGAATGCCAAATCAAGGATTTTATATTTGATATTGAAGGTTATATGGAACCACTGGAATTTATTGAATAGAAGGGCAAAATGGTCAGACCAACACTTTAGGAAGATCACAGCTGATTGGAGGATGAACTGGAATGAGAAGAGACTTGAGGAAGGGCGACCATATAATAAAGTTTCCAGACCTGCAAGGAGCCAGTCCCACTGAACAGCAGATCCTTGGGGTACTCCATTGGAGAACACTTGCCACAATAACAGCAACTATTAATAACTACTCTTTGACTGGTCCGTCAAAGAGTTTTTCTCCATCGGATTATAATATTTTCTGCTCCTTATTTCTCTATCTTCTCCATAAGAATAGTATGAGATCCTTTATCAAAAGCTTTGCTAAAATCTGAATAAATGACTTCAACAGCATCCTCCTCATCTATTGCCTTAGTAATCCTGTCAAAAAAGGAAATTGACAGAGTCTGGCATGACCTGTTCTTGATGAAGCCAGGTTAGCTCTTTGTTATCTCTGTGCCTTTCCCAGATACTCAGTGACCATCACTTTAATGATTTTTGATTTAGAGTTTCCCTGGGAATTGCAGTGATGCTTACTAGCCTGTGATTGGCAGGTTCATTTCTTTTTCCTGTTTTTGGAGACCAGGACAATGTTTGCTCTTGTCTTACCTGGTGACACCCCTTCCACTTTTTATGATTTTCCCCATATTCCTGAAAATGGCTCAGCCATCACAGTGGCAGTTCTTTTGTTATATTCTGGGCCAACTAACTTGAATTCATCAAGTAACCTCTTCCTATCTCTTTAGCTGTCTTGAATATCAGTTTCCTAACTGTTAATCGTTTGTTGTTCTGTTACCTCCAGTGTAAAATTCCCTTTTGCAGAGAGAACAGAAACAAAATAATTGACCCATTTTGTTTTCTCTCATTGTCCCATCCACCCCAAGCACAGGTCTTATCCCTTCTTGAATCCTGCCACCTTCCCCCCATATAACTAAAAACAAACAACTGAACCAAATCACACCCTAAACCCTTTTTGTTGCTATAAAATACAATTCAAGCTATGCCCTTCAACACAACCCCATTCCAAGGTCTGTCTTCTCTACTGGACTCCACAATGGCTGTCTTGGAGCCTTTTCTCCCAGAATGCCTTGGGTTGCTCATGTCCAGTCTAGAGCTTGTGCCACTCTTCCTGTTGGGTGCAAGGACTGAAATAGGAAAAAAAAAAACATTGAAGTCTAGAGAGAAAAGGGGACAGGCCATGGGCAGAGAGAGAAAGGAGACAAGAAACAGGAAAGGAGAAAGCTGACAGTCACAAAGGAGAAAGCTGACAGTCACGAAGGAGTAGAGATGAAGAAAACGAGAAAGGGAAGAGGAAGAAGTGCTGACACTCAGATGTGGAAGAGTCAACCCTTGAGGGCCAGTGGCCTTGGATTACTTGGAGAGTGGGCTTCGTTTTTTATTATGTCAATTACACTGAGTTATTAGGTGAGGCAGTGAAATATCTTAGAAAGGTACCTGGTTCTGAACTCAGAGGATCTGAGATCAAATACCTGGGATCAAATGCTCTATCTTTTACTGCCTAGTCATACAACCTTAGGCATCATTTCCTCTTCCCAGGCCTCAGTCTTTTCATTTGTATAATGGGAAGTGTCGAAGTGTTAGACTAGATAATCTGAAAATTTCTTTCCAGTGTTAAGTCTATGAGATCCCATACAAATATGGGATCAAAACCCATATGGGATCCCAAACAAATATGGGATACAAACTAGGAAGAACCAAAACAGAGAAGGAAAATTATAGACCAATTTCTCTAATGAATATAGATGCAAAAAATTTAAATAAGATATTAGCAAAAAGAAGACAGCAACTTATCATGAGAATAATACACCATGATCAAGTAGGATTTATACCAGCAATGCAGGGCTGGTTCAGTATCAGGAAAACTATCAACATTATTGATCATATCAACAACAAAACTAACAGAAACCACATGATTATCTCAATAGATGCAGAAAAAGCTTTCAGCAAAATACAATACCCATTCCTATTGAAAACACTGGAGAGCACAGGAATAAATCAAACTTTCTATAAAATAATAAGCAGTATCTATCTAAAAAGCATCAGCAAGTATTATATGAAATGGAGATAAGCTAGATGCATTTCCAATAAGATCAGGGGTGAAACAAACATGTTTATATCACCACTGTTATTCAATATAGTACTGGAATTGTTAGCCTTATCAATAAGAGAAGAAAAAGAAATTTAAGGAATTAGAACAGGCAAAGAAGAAACTAAGTTATCATTCTTTGATATGATGATATATTTACAGAATCACAGAGAATCAAGTAAAAAACTACTTGAAATAATAAACAAGTTTGGCAAAGTTACAGTTTACAAAATAAACCTACACAAATCATCTGCAATTCTATATTTACTAACAAAGCCCAACAGTAGAGGATAGAAAGAGAAATCCCATTTAAAGCTATGGTAGACACTCTAAAATATCTGAGATTCTACCTGCTTAAACAAACCCAGGGAGTATATGAAAACAATTACAAAACACTTTTCACGCAAATAAAGTCAGATCTAAGTAAATGGAAAAACATCAGTTCCTTGTGGGTAGGCTGAGCTAATATAATAAAAATGACAATTCTACCTAAATTAATTTACTTATTCAGTGCTATAGCAATCAAACTACCAGAAAAATATTTTCTAGAGCTAGAAAAAACAATATCAAAATTCATCTGGAAGAGCAAAAAGTCCAGAATATCAAGGGAATTAATGAAAAGAAATGCTAAGGAAGGTGTCCTAGCTCTACCAGATTTCAAATTGTATTATAAAGCAGCAATCATCAAAACCACTTGATGCTGGCTAAGAAATAGAAGGATAGACCAGTGGAATAGATTAGGTAGTCAAGACACAGTAGTCAACGAACATAGCAATCTACTATTTGATAAACTCAAGCATCGCAGCTTCTGGGATAAGAAACTCACTATTTGACAAAAACTGCTGGGAAAACTGGATAACAGTGTGGTGGAAACTGGACATAGACCAATGCCTGACACTACAAGAATAAAGTGTAAATGGATACATGATTTAGATATAAAGACTGATACTATAAACAAATTAGGGGAGCAAGGAATAGTGTGTTTGTCAAATTTATAGAGAATGGAGAAATTAATGACCAAACAAGAGAAAGAGAACATTATGAAATGCAAAATGGATAATTTTGATTACATTAAATAGAAAAGTTTTTACACAAACAAACCCAATGCAACCAAGATTAGGAGGGAAGAAGAAAACTGGGAAAGAATTTTTGCAACTAGTGTCTGTGATAAAGACCTCATTTTAAAAATATATAGAGAACTGAGTCAAATTTACAAGAATATAAGTCATTCCCCAATTGATAAATGGTCAAAGCATATGAACAGGCAATTTTCAGGGGAAGAAATTAAAGATATCTATAGTCATATGAAAAAATGCTCTAAATCACTATTGATTAGAGAGATGCAAATCAAAACAACTCTGAGGTATCACATCACACCTATCAGATTGGCTAACATGACAAAACAGGAAGATGATAAATGTTGGAGATGTGGCAGAGTTGGAACACTAATTCATTGTTGATGGAGCTATGAGCTGATCCAACCATTCTGGAGAACAATTTGGAACTATGCCCAAAGGGCAACAAAAATATGCATACCCTTTGACCTAGCAATATTACTTCTAAGACTGTATCCTCAGGCAATCATAAAAATGGGAAAGGGTCCCACATGTACAAAAATACTTATAGCAGCTCTCTTTCTGTTGGCCAAGAACTGGAAATCAAGGGAATGCCCATCAATTGGGGAATGGCTGAATAAATTGTGGTATATGAACATAATGGAATACTATTGTGCTATAAGAAATGATGAGCAAGAAGGCCTCAGAGAGACCTGGAAGGACTTATATGAACTGATGCTGAGTGAAAGGAGCAAAACCAGGAGATCATTGTACACAGTAACAACTAAAGTGTGCAAGGCATTTTTCTGGTAGACTTAGCCCTTCACAGCCATGCATGGACCTAAAACATTCCCAAAGGACTCTTGAGGCAAAATGCCATCCACATCCAGAGAAAGAGCTATGGAAATGGAATGCAGAATATTTTCTCTTGTGTTATATTTTGTTTTGTTTGTGTTTTTCTTGTGGTTTCTCCCATTCATTTTAATTCTTCCATGCAACATGACTAATGTGAAAATGTATTTAATAGGAATGTATGTGTAGAACACATGTAAGATTGCATGCTGTCTTGGGGAAGGAGCGGAGAAAATCTAAGCTTTATTGAAGTGATTATAGAAAACTGAAAACAAATAAATTAATAAAAACATAAAAAATAGTTTATGAGATCTAAAGTATCATATACTTTTGGGTTCATTCAAAGACCATCTACAACCTTGGCACCTCCTCCTTCCCAGGCTGGAGGAATGAAGGTATATGGATCAAAGCCAGTGAATGGCAGGCTGCCAAGACCTACGGCTAGGGATCTCTGGAACAGAATCATGTTGAAATCTCGGACATTAACATGAGATCAATGATATTAAGATGTTCTCACATTTTACCAGGGGCTCCTGGAAAGGATCTAGGCCAATTCCTTCTTTGCATGATAAAAGGCTGTACATCTTCTCCCTCCCTCCCTACTCCAAGCTTCCTCCTCGGGGTACAGAGCTTCTGCTCCTTCTATCCTACCCACCAGCTACTTCTCTGTGGCTCTGACAATCCAGCCTCAAATAGTATCGATGATGACCATCACATGGATAGTGGCCCATGCACTGGGATAGTGACATAGAATCTCCAACTCTTCAGGTACAGAGGAGAGGATCCTTTACCTGGAACCACCATAAGCAGCTTGCTGTACAAGAGCCAAGGTTCCTTTGCTCCTAAAGAAGACAGAGGCTTGGTGACTATTTATTGGGTCTGGGGAGGATTCTCTTGGACTATACGTTGGCCTCAATGGCTACTGAGCCCCCAACTCTCAGATTCCACTTTTCCTCTTTGTAACTTTCCTGCATTGCCTCTAGTTTTGTTCTCAGGGACCAAGTAGAACCAAATGAATCCTGTTGCCAGGACTTTACCTGTCAAAATACTTGAATGAAAATCAAGTCAAAATGAATGAATGAAAATATGAAAAGGCCTCTATTAGGTTCTTCTTACGTTCCAGGAATGATACTAAAGTGCTGGGGATACTGATAGAAATAAACAAGTTAATCCTTGTCCTCATGGAGCTTATATTCTAATAGGAAGGACAACACACATAGGGGAGCGATAATCAGGAATCTCTCCTGAATCACAGCCTTGTTGTGGTGGAGAAGCTTACATAGCCCAATGAGACTTGAGCTCTGCTGTGCAGGCTTACCTTGTTACTGGACAGTTCATAGTGGAGAGTTCTGACAAAAGGTCATTGGAGAAGGAAATGGAAATCACTCCAATATCTTTACCAAGAAAATCCCATGGACAACATTAAAATGAGAAAAGAGCTGACACTGGAAGATGAGCCCCTCAGGTCAAAATATGTCCAACAGGTTACTGGGAAAGAGCAGACAACAAACACAAGTAGCTCCAGAAAGAATGAAGCAACTGCGCCAAAGCTGAAAGAAAGTTCAGGTGTGGATGGGTCTAGTGATGAAAAGAAAATCTGATGCTGTAAATACCAATATTGCATAGGAACTTGGAATGTAAGATCTATGAACCAAAGTGAACTGGATATGGTAAAACAGGAGATGGAAAAATTAAATATTGGCATCTTGGACATCAGTGACCTTAAATGGATGGGAAAGAGTGGATTCAGATGATCATTACCTCTACTTCTGTGGTCAAGAATTTCTTAGAAGAATGGAGTAGTCCTCATCATCAATAAAAGGGTGAGAAATATTGGGGTATTTCTCAAAATATGCAAGTAAAAAATGAATATAATTATTTCTTAAGCCAGGTCCCCATTTCACAGATAAATATTGCTGCTGTTGAGTCGTTTCAGTTGTGTCTGTTTTTTTTGTGACCCCATTTGGGGTTTTCTTGGCAGAGATACTGGAGTGGTTTGCCACTTCCTTCTCCAGCTCATTTTATACATGAGGAAACTGAGGCAAACTGGGTTAAGTGACTTGCCCAGGGTCATAAAGCAAGTAAGTTTCTGAGACTGGATTTGAACTCAGGAAGCTAGATATATGGGGATAAATGGGAGAGATGATAAGGAGGCAGAATTGACAAATCTGCAACTGACTGGATCTTGCTGGGGGCTGCGACAGTCAAAAATCAAGGCCAACTCTTAGGTATCTGGCTGGCTGGAAGAATGACAGTTCCCTTGAAAGAAATGTGGAAGTTAAGAGACTGTTTTATGTGGAAGCCAATTGAGCAACAAGCATTTATTAAACCAAGGCCTACGTTAGGTGCTGGGAATATGAAGACAAAAATTAATTAGTCCCTGGCCTCAAGAAGCTAATTCTATTAAAATAAGAAATTCTTTTAAGGTAGAAAACAAGTACCCGAACAAATAAAAAGTAGCTAAATACAAGGTAGGATGGCTAGGTGGCCAGCCCTGGAGTCAGGAAGATGCATCTTCATGAGTTCAAATTCAGCCTCAGAGGTCAACTAGCTGTGTGATCTTGGGCAAGTCACTTAACCCTGTTTGCCTCAGCTCCTCATTTGTAAAATGAGCTGGAGAAAGAAATGGTAAAGCACTCCAGTATCTTTGCCAAGAAGGTCAAGAAGAGTTGGACAAGACTGAAACTACTCAACAACAACATACAAAGTTGTTAGAGAATGAAAGCATGAGGACAGGTTTTGTATAGAAGGTGGCAGCTTGAGCTGGGTAGTAAAGGAACCAAAGATTTTACAAGAATACAGGTGTGGGGGAATGCATTCCACGAATGGGGCACACCAGAGCATAGGCATGGAAATAGGAGATGGAAAGTCATGTGTGAGGAGCAGAGAGAGGAGTTGGACTATAGAGTGAGGGAGGAGGGTGCTTTACCATGAAATGGGGCTGGAAAGATAGGTTGGGTCCAAATTGTAAAGGGATTTTTAAAAAATTGGTCAATGTGGTAGAAAGAGTGGGTAATATGTGTGTAGAGATTGAATTAATAAAAAAATTGCTACATAAGTTTAAAAAATTTCCTATAAGAGAGTGAGGAGTCAAGGATAATGTTGATCGTATGAAGCTTTAAATTCCAAAACATAGCGGTGGTCTCCCAGTCATCCCCTGCTCTCTGCTGATCCTTTAGGACTTTAGGCCAGACCCTCATCTTTTCTCACCAATTGTAATAACCTCTTTATTCATCTTGCTGTCAGTATTTGCTTCCCTCTCCAATCCATCCTCTGCATAGGTGAATTCAACAGAAAGGAAGTTTGGAGGGAGGAAGATAATATGTTGTGCTCTGGGCATGTTGAGTTAGAGATATCTTTGAGACATCTAGTTTGAAATGTCTAGTAAGCAGCTGGTCATGAGCCTGGAGCTCAGGAGAGAGAGACTAAGGCTAGATATAGAGATGTGTGGACCATCTGAATAGGGATCATTATTAGAACCACAGGAGGTGGTGAGGTCACCTAGAGAGGATACAGAGAAAAGAGGGCTTAAGACAAATCTTTGGAAGTGCACTCATGGTCTGGGGTATAATCACTAAAGAAAATTGGGAGGGAACATCTTAATTTAAGAAGGAAAAAAACTATACTTTCAGGCAGAGGAAAGAATTGTGAATGTTGAGATGAAGTTGTCTAAAGGACGACTATTCAGTGGAGGCATCCAATAGGCTGTGGACCTTCAAGACTAGATCAGAAAGCTGCACATGTATGTTTGGGAGTTATCTATGTATGAATGCCAGCTGAAACCAAGGGCACTGATAAGATCACTGAGAATGTAGAAAGAAAAGGAGATGGAGTAATAGTTTTGGGCTACACCCATGGGTAGAGGGAGGATGATAACAATGCACCTACAAAGGTGAGTGAGAAAGATTTGACTAATTAATAAAAGTAGAACCAAAACACAAGAGGGTGACAGAAATCCAGGGAAGAAGGTATGCAGTAAGGATGGGAAGTGGTCTGGGACATTGCAGAGAGTCAGAAAGGATGAAGACTGACAAAAGGCCATTGGGTTTAGCAATAAGGAGATTATTGGTGATCTTGGAGAGAGCAATGTTTCCATTGTGGTGAAGGTGGAAGCCAGATTTCAAGGGGGCGACAAGAGAGTCGGTGATGAGAAGTGGATTATTGAATGTGAATAGCTTTTTCTAGGAATTTGGCTGTGAAAAGAAAGAGTGACATAGAACAACAGCTTGAGGCCATGATAATGGCACCAAGGGAAGATATTTTCAAGTATGGCAAAGTAGAAAATGAGGGAGTTGGAAGAGATGATCAATAAAACCCATTATAGCCCCCAGCTAATGACTATGATAAGAAATCTCATGCATTGTTTGATTGACACCCTGTTTTCATAAGCTGTATTTATCCTGCTTGGCTTCGACATCCTGAGTTGGTTCATTCAATAAGTGTTCAGGTTACGCTCAGCACTCTATTAGGTGCCTAGGGTAGAAAGACAAAGATGAAGCTTTCCCTGACTTCATGGGGGCTTTATAATATCAGGTAGGGTAGGGGAGAAATGGACTCATGAAAGTAAACACAAGACCTAGACAGGGTGTGGGTGAGCACCGGTAACTGGGAGAATCAGGGGACCTCATGTAGGAGGGGGCCCTTGAGTTGGGTCTTTGAAGGGAGATGGGATTCTATGAGGTAGAGGTAAGGAAAACTGCATTTTGCATATGGGGGATGGCCTCTTCAAAGAGATGGGAGATGGAGTGACTTGTACAAGATACATCAAACCATCCAGTTTGGCTGGAGCATAGAGGGAATGAAAGAGTGAAATGTGTAGTAAACTTGAACTGGAACCAAACTGTGAAGACTTTAAAAGCTGAAATTTATTTTAGAGGCAAGAGGGAGCCAGTGGAGTTTCTTGAGCAGGACAGTGTTCTGGTGATACCCGTGCTTTGGGTAGACTGACTTGGTAGTTCACCGCAGGATGGATTGGAGGGGCAGAGGCTGAGGGCAAAGAGACCAATTAATGAACAATTGCAAGAGTCTACAAGAGAAGTAATGAGGGCCTGAACTTGGTAGTTTGGGGTTTGAATGAAATAAGGCAGTGAGTATGCAATACTGTGGATGGAGATTCCACAAGACTTGACTGCTAATCAGATAGATGCTGAGGGGGATGGAAAAGAACCAGAAAATGGCAAGGCTATTAACCTGATTAATTGGTAGGATAATGGTACCCCCAGCATAAATAATAAAGCTGGAAAGGGGAGAGGGCAAGGATAAGGCATGCTCCTTTGATCATGTTGAGTTTCATATGCCTATGGGACATCCATTTGGAAGAGTCCTGGAGAGACCTGAAGATTTCCATAAACATTGTGCTCCAGGACTGAAGTTCAATAGTAATTCTGGTATTGGATTCATGGATCTGGGAGCCATCTGCATAGGGGTGATCATTGAACCCATGGGAACTGAGATGAACAAGAGCATGTGGAGGGAAGAGGGACAAAGAAAGAGTCTAGGAGCAGACCCAAGTATAGTAGTAGTGCTAGAGATGATGATTCAGTGAAGGAGACTGAGGAGTACCCAGAAATGTAGGAAGGGACCTATGGGAGCACAGTGTCACAAAAGTCCAGGGAGGAGAGGTTCAGCAGTGTAGGATACTGCAGAGAAGCATGAGGAGCAAAAAGGGGTTTTAGCGATTCTGAGATAGCTAGCAAAGTCATAATTTTTCTGGAAATGATGGTGACAGTCAAGGCTCTGGCTAAGCCCAGTTCACCTAAGACGCATGGTAGCAAAGAAGAAAGACAAAGGTTGCCGGAGGAATCCATGGTGCACTAAGACCAATGAAAAACACTGGGAAGCTTCTCCATCCCATCAGGGACCACATAAGATGGCTGGAAGCCTGGAGGTATTTTGGTGGGAGGACTGGGGATGTAGATTCAACTCTTATAAGAATGGTGCCTCAGACCATCAGGATCTCATCATTGCTCTGCTAGAGCTAAAGCAGAGAATAAGGTCAGCTTCCAGCAGCTGATCACACAAGGATCACATAAGATGAAAATGACCTCTAAGGACCATTCCAGCTTCAAACCTATGATCCTTGATTGAGTGAAATAGTACACATATTCTTTACTGACTATCAGACAATAAAATTATATTTAATAAGGGGAATTGGAGGCATATAAATTGCTGATGACTAAGCTTTGACAATATAATAAATATGATACTACTGAAATTAATCAACAGATTTAATGTGATACCAATTAAACTATCAACGGGCTACTTTCAAGGAGATAAGATAATAACAGAGTTCATCTAGATCTTTAAAGGAAATAATGAAAAAGGAGGAGGAATAAAGGGTGCCTTGCAACAATCATCAGTCCTAGTTATTCCAGGTTACAAAATAGAAAAACTTAGCAGTGAAACAGATTAGGTAAAAAAGATTGAGAAGTAACCAAAGATAGTAGCATTGTGTTAGCCAAAGGATTATGACATACTGGATTGAGAAATCCTGTTCAATGAAAAACATCTGGGAAGATTGGAAATTAGTTTGACATAAATTAGGTGTAGCCTAATATCTCATACCACATACTACAAAAAGTTCCAATATAAAATACATATAAAAAGTTTTATAAACAAATTTGAGAAAAAGAGAGAAAAGTACATTCCACAGCTATGGAAGAATTTGAAGTTAAACAAGGGATAAAAATGCTCATAAAAGATAAAATGGAAAGGTTTCATTACATAAATTGAAAAGTTTTGCACTAGAAAAATCAATGCAGCTAAAATAAGTAGGGAAACAGTGAAGTGAGGAAAACATCCTGGCAGTAGATTTCTCTGATAAAGATTTTCTAACTAAGACGTACAGGGAATTGATGCAAATATATAAGAAGAACCATTTCTCCAAAGGCAATGATCAAAAAATTAAAAAAAATTCTTTCTAAATTTTTTTTGTATTGAATTTAGCAAACATTCAAGAAAATGTAAATTTCAACAAACACAGTAGAACAGAAAAAAACCATATGTAAATCTGCAAAATCTCTACATACCACTTGATTTTCTTTTAAATATATGATCAATTTAACATGTAACTTTCAAAACTATCCTACTTGTCTGGGATTCTTTCTGGCCTCCTTTCCATTCTCTTTTGAACATTTAAGAAAAATACTTCAAGGACCCTCTTTTTTCCCCCTCCTCCTCTTCCTCCTCCTCCTCCTCCACCTCTTTCTCTTCCTGTTACACTATCCCTAGCCTTGCTTTCCCTCCCATCCTACTAAATTAAAAAAAACAAAAATGTAAGAGAAAGAAAACCCTTATAACAAATATACAGTCAAGCAAAGCAAAACACATTGACTGGGTCTGAAAATGTATGTCTTTATTTACATCTTGAGTCCACTTCCTTTCTGTCAGGGGGTTGGTAGCTTGCTTCATCACTGGCTCTCTTGAATTGTGATTGGTCATTGCATTCATCAGTTGTTAAATCTTTTAAAGTTGTTTTTACAGTGTTGTCGTTATTATATAAACTGTCTTCCTGATTCTGTTCATTTACCTCTGAATCACTTCATACAAGATTTTCTGAAATTATTTCTTTTGTCATATCTTATTGCACAAAATATTCAATTATATTCATATGTCATAATTTGTCAAGTATTTCTCCAATTGATGGGTACCTCCTTTGTTTCCAGTTCTTTGCTACAACAAAAAAACCCTACTCTAAATATTTTTGTACATATGAGCTCTTTTCCTTTCTTTGATCTCTATGAGACCTAAATGGTGTTACTGGGTTAAAGGGTATATTCAGTTTAGGGATTTTTTTTGGTCATATTTTAAATTACTTTCCAGATTCCATAAACCAATTCATAGTGCCACCTCCAGTGTATTAACATACCTGTTTTCCCACATTTCCTCTACCAATTGTCATTTTCCTTTGTCAATCTGATAGCATGAGGTGGAACCATATAGTTGCTTTAATTTGTATTTGTCAAATTGTTAGTGACTCAGAGCATTTTTTCTCATGGTTGTTGAGAGCTTAAAGTTCTTCCTTAGAAAACTTCTTGTACATATTATTTGACCATCTATTGGAGGATGGCTGTTTGTCTAATGAATTTCAATCTTTTCCTTATATATCTTGTATATGAAAATTTATATGTTTCTCTTTACCAGAGAAATTTGCAGCAAAGATATTTTTCCCAATTAACTTTTCCTTTATCCTTTTAGCTGAATTGTTTTTCTGTTCAAAAACTTTTACATTTTATATAATCACAATTGTTCATTTAATCTTTTGCAAGTCTCTCTGAACTTGTTTGATTATGAACACTTCCCTGTCCATGGTTATGAAAGATCTTTTCCTCCCTGCTCCTTTCATTTGTTCACTTTTACTTTATCTTGTAAATCTAATATCTACTACTGTTTTCCATTTCCCCCAACTGTTTTTGTCACACAAGGAGTCTTTTTTCCTTATTCCAAGGGTCTTTGGGTTTACCAACCACTTTGTCACTATGTTAATTTGTTTCTGAAAGTCATTTACTTCATCCATTCCACTGTTCCTCTCTCTTTTTAATAAGTCACTACCAAATAGTTTTGATGATTGCTGTTTTGCCTAAACTCATTCTCCCTATTTCTTATTTTAGTCTTATTGCTATAGGCAGCATTTCTAACAGTATACACAACAGTGGTAATATTGGACACCTTTGATTTATCCTTGATTTTATTATACCTTCTCTATATACTACACATACATACCTTCTCATATACCACACATATGTAATGTGTGGATTGACCAATGAAGGCCAAATCCTTTCTGGATGGACAATATGCTCCGTCTGGTGTCAAACCACATGGAGGCTTGGTGAACCTACTTCTGGAGATGTGTGATGGAGGTGAGGCCTTTTACCTCCACACTTCAGAAAATGCTCTGGTATTCTTTGTTTCAACTTATTCTATGATGATGAAAAGTTTTCCAATAAGCAGTTGAGCCAGAACAGAGTACCCATATTAAAAGCATGACAAATGAAATTTCTGTCCCTTCCAAGTGATTTTCAAGTGAGGAGGAAGAAATACTCTGGACTTCTATGAGGGAAGAGAGGTGGTGCCAATGTCAGTGGCAGATGCTGCCTTCTTTCTCTCCCCAGATGCCCTGTGGCCCTGAAGGAAAGGGACCTATGTTTCTTCTGTCCCTGCTGTGTCCAATTTTTCCTGATCTTAATGGAATGAATATCCCATCAGAGATGGGATGGGCTCAATAGAACAACCTTTGTGACCTTCAAAGGTCATAAGAGCTGCCCAAGGTCCAGTAATTGAAGTCTATAGCAGAGTTTGCCTATAGTTAAACAGATAAACTTGGTGAAAAGCCAACTCGGAGGAGTAACCTGTTTGGCCTAGGCCAAGAGAGAACCAACTAAGACTCCATGTCCTGCAAGTAAGGGAACAACTCATCCATTGGCTATGCCACATCCAGGAATGGTAGGAGGAATGCTTTTGGTAGTTTGGATCCCCTTTCCCAGGGATGAAGTGGGTATGTGGAGGAAAGACTGTGCCCCAGTTCAGAGGGATTTTTGAATATTTTTGTCCTTGTTATACTTGCTTAGTAAATATCCCTTTGTAAAAGCAAATTGATTTAACTTGGTTAATTCATATTGAAGATATCAACTTATTGACAGTGCGGAGGTATTGGCTAGTGAATGATATTGGAGACAGAGATATTAACTGAGTGAATGCTATTGAGGATAACATACCAGATGGAGGCTTGTGAGCTGTAGCACTAGAGAAATCTTCCAACTCCTTGGGGTTATGCCTAGAACTCTGAGAGGAGCAGTAACCTTGCTCTGGGGAACAGACCTGCTATTTGGAGGGTAGGTTGAGAGAATGAGCTTAAAGCCAATATGTGTTTGATCTGTCATGTTTGCTCTTGGTTTTAGCTGCCCACCATGTTAAGGAAAGGCCATTTATTCCTAGACTTTGTTGTGCTTTTTTAAAAAAATAGGATGAGTGGGGGGGGGGGGGCGGAGTCAAGATGGCGGAGTAGACAGACACACACACGCTAGCTCCAAACCCACCGTCCATAAAATATCTGTAAAAAAGAACTTCCAACAAATTCTGGAGCAGCAGAAGCCACAGAACAATGGAGCGGATGAGATTTCTGTTCCAGAGAACCTGAAAACCTCTTGCAAAAGGTCCTCGCGCTGCGGAACTGGAGCCCAGCCCTGCTTTGGCTGAGAGGAGTGGATCCGAGCAGGCTTCAGGGATGGGATCTCCAGCAGCCACACGGGTCCCTCCACCCACAGGTGACAAGGGTCGGTGAGAGAGTCTCTTTGGCAGGTCTAGAGGGGAGTGGGGGTGCCCCCATAACTCAGGCCCCCTCGGGAGGCAGCAGCAGAGGCGGGAGCAGACCAGAGCTCCCTAAGCAGTCAGGAGCCCAGATCCATTGTTGAAGGTCTCTGCATAAACCCCCTGAGGGAACTGAGCCCGTGAGGCAGCCCTGCCCCCACCTGAGCACCTGAACTTAATCTCACACTGAATAGCAGCCCCACCCCCACCAAAGCCCTGAGGCTGGGGAGCAGCATTTGAATCTCAGACCCCAAGCGCTGGCTGGGTGGATCTGGAGACGAAGTGGGTGTGAAGAGAATATTCAGAAGTCAAGTCACTGGCTGGGAAAATGCCCGGAAAAGGGGAAAAAAATAAGACAATAGAAGGTTACTTTCTTGGGGAACAGGTATTTCCTCCCTTCCTTTCTGATGAGGAAGAACAATGCTTACCATCAGGGAAAGACACAGAAGTCAAGGCTTCTGTATCCCAGCCCACTCAATGGGCTCAGTCCATGGAAGAGCTCAAAAAGGATTTTGATAATCAAGTTAGAGAGGTGGAGGAAAAGCTGGGAAGACAAATGAGAGACATACAAGCAAAGCATGAAAAATAATTAAACACCCTGCTAAAGGACACCCAAAAAAATGCTGAAGAAAATAACACCTTGAAAAATAGGCTAACTCAATTGGCAAAAGAGGTTCAAAAAGCCAATGAGGAGAAGAATGCTTTCAAAAGCAGAATCAGCCAAATGGAAAAGGAGATTCAAAAACTCACTGAAGAAAATAGTTCTTTCAAAATTAGAATGGCACAGATGGAGGCTAAGGACTTTATGAGAAACCAAGAAATCACAAAACAAAACCAAAAGAATGAAAAAATGGAAGATAATGTGAAATATCTCATTGGAAAAACAACTGACCTGGAAAATAGATCCAGGAGAGACAATTTAAAAATTATGGGACTACCTGAAAGCCATGATCAAAAAAAGAGCCTAGACATCATCTTTCAGGAAATTATCAAGGAAAACTGCCTTGAGATTCTAGAACCAGAGGACAAAATAAGCATTCAAGGAATCCACAGATCACCACCTGAAAGGGATACAAAAAGAGAAACTCCTAGGAACATTGTGGCCAAATTTCAGTGTTCCCAGGTCAAGGAGAAAATATTGCAAGCAGCTAGAAAGAAACAATTCAAGTATTGTGGAAATACAATCAGGATAACACAAGATCTAGCAGCTTCTACATTAAGGGATCAAAGGGTGTGGAATAGGATATTCCAGAAGTCAAAGGAACTAGGACTAAAACCAAGAATCACCTACCCAGCAAAACTGAGTATAATACTTCAGGGGAAAAAATGGTCTTTCAATGAAATAGAGGACTTTCAAGCATTCTTGATGAAAAGACCAGAGCTGAAAAGAAAATTTGACTTTCAAACACAAGAATGAAGAGAAGCGTGAAAAGGTAAACAGCAAAGAGAAGTCATAAGAGACTTACAAAAGATGAACTGTTTACATTCCTACATGGAAAGTCAATATTTGTAACTCTTGAAACTATTCAGTATTGGGGTACTGGGTGGGATTACACACACACACACACACACACATGCACACGCACATGCACACATAGAGACAGAGTGCACAGAGTGAATTGAAGAGGATGGGATCATATCTTTAAAAAATGAAATCAAGCAGTGAGAGAGAAATATATTGGGAGGAGAACGGGAGAAATGGAATGGGGCAAATTATCTCTCATAAAAGAAGCAAGCAAAAGACTTTTCAGTGGAGGGGAAAAGAGGGGAGGAAAGAGAAAAACATGAAGTTTACTCTCATCATGTTCCACTAAAGGAAGGAATAAAATGCACACTCATTTTGGTATGAAAACCTATCTTACAATACAGGAAAGTGGGGGATAAGGGAATAAGTAGGGTGGGGGGGATGATGGAAGGGAGGGCATGGAGAGGAGGGAGCAATCTGAGGTCGACACTCATGGGGAGGGACAGGATCAAAAGAGAGAATAGAAGTAATGGGGGACAGGATAGGATGGAGGGAAATATAGTTAGTCTTATACAACACGACTATTATGGAAGTCATTTGCAAAACTACACCAATTTGGCCTATATTGAATTGCTTGCCTTCCAAAGAGAGGGGGTGGGGAGGGAGGGAGGAAAAGAAGTTGGAACTCAAAGTTTTAGGAACAACTGTCGAGTAGTGTTCTTGCCACTAGGAAATAAGAAATACAGGTAAAGGGGTATAGAAAGTTATTTGGCCCTACAGGACAAAAGAGAAGATGTAGACAAGGGTAGAGAGGGATGATAGAAGAGAGAGCAGATTGGTGATAGGGGCAATTAGAATGCTCCGTGTTTTGGGGTGGGGGGAGGGGACAAAAGGGGAGAAAATTTGTAACCCAAAATTTTGTGAAAATGAATGTGAAAAGTTAAATAAATAAATAATTTTAAAAAATAGGATGATCGTTGGATTTTGTCAAAAGCTTTTTCAGAATCTCTTAGTATAATCATGTAGTTTTAAATTTTAATTTTGTTATTAATATGGTCTATTTTATAGACTATAGACTCTGAATTCCAGTCTAGTTCCAATATGTTTCTGGTGAATAATATGAAGATAGATACACAGATGGACAGACAGATGATGGATAGATAGACAGGTAGGTAGGTAGATAAACAGATAGATGGTAGGTAGGTAGATAGATAGATAGATAGATAGATAGATAGATAGATAGATAGATAGATAGATGATTTATTAAATGGTGACTATGTGCCAGAATTGTGCTAAGTGCTGAGGATATATAAAGAAAAGCAGATAAGACAGTCCCTGCTCTCCAAGAGTTTCTCATCTAATTAGAGAAGATAACATAGAATTGGTGTGGAAAGGGGCATGGAAAAAGTATTGGCAAGGAAATGAAAGTCAGCGAAAGCTTGGGTCCTGACAAAATGAAATTGATGGAAAAACTAAGAGGAAAAGAAATAAAAGAGCATCAATGAAACATTAAAAATAATACAGAAAAGAGAGAAGAAAGGAAATCCAGAAGGAAAAGCTAGGAAGCGCTTTTGTTACTACAGTATTGAATTATTGAACTTAAAGCGCACAAGGTGATAGAAGTTCACAGCTTCATATACAATTATCCTCCTCTCTGTTCTTTGTTTAGTGAACTGCTCATGTTTGTTAAGTTCATGATCAAAAGTAAAGATTAAACCAAAGAGGAGAACTCAAGACCCTTGGTAACATTGGAGCTTCTTTTTTCTCTCTCCAGGGTTGCAGAAATCAATGTATGTGAACCAGAGACCATGCCAGGTGGCTAGAATCTAGAACCAGAGGCCTTGAGAGCTGAGGCAAGTGAAAGCTCATACTTGAATGTGGGAGAGAAGTGAGGCTGATAAAACTGCTTTCTGAAAACCTGCTGGTTGAGGGAGCAGCCCAGCCAGTTCCTATGTGATAACAAAGGTGGCACAATGTTGAGGGATTGCTTGTTCCTGTGTGGGCAGGTTGGGTAGGCCTAAATTGGTGGTTCATTTTACCTCACAGGTTCTAATGTCTCTTTGTGAGCATCCATTGAGTCCCATCTGCTCCCTGGGAAAAATCTTGATTCTTGGTGGCCTCTATGCTATGCCAGCAACCTTGGCCCTGCTGAGGAGACAGTGGCTCCTAATTCTCCCACTTTCTTCCCTGGACAAGAGAACATAGGGCTGATTATAACAGTCCCTCATTTAAGAGCTCATGAAGCTTGTTGGCTCCTGACATCCTAAGAGGATTTTTCTAACTATTCGGGTCAAACAGGTTTGCCCTTGTGGACTGAGATAACAACTCCTGGCAACATATAATCATGTATGACTTCTTCCTCATTAGTGGCCTGGTGGACATAGTGAGTCAGGGCTGGATGGTCAGCTAGCATATGAAGCTGGAGCAGGCTACCCTGGCCTGGGTCTTCCAAAGGACCATGCTACTTATTTCCCACATTCAGGACAAGGATGTCCTGGGAGTCCACGCTGGTGCTGTCCAACATGCTGATCATTCTGGTGCTGAGCTTTGGTTCCCTGACCAGTCTATGTTTGGGGTGCTCAAGATATAGATGTTTCTCCTGTTTGACTCATGGTTTATACATTGGAATAACTCACTCTGTTGCCCAATTAATAGTCATCCTTGGAGGGCAGATAAACCTGGAGATGTCATGGTCCTCACCACCTTCTTCTGCTGGCACCTGGTTCTGACTGCTCTAATGATAGTTGGCATCTATGGGCTCTGTAACCTCTGACTCCATCAGTACCCACCTCAGCAGGGGTCAAAGAGTGAAGGATACCAGCTGTGCCCCACAGATTCGGTCACTAAGGAGCTAAAGAAGCTCATGGTTGAGATGAATAAGGAGGATGGTAGGATCCAGTTATATGCTGTGCCTTTTCCCAATCATAGAATTAGTATTCCCAGAACATTTACTCAGTGCCAAGCATGGCAAAGTATTTTCCTATAGAGATTATTTCACCTGATTGAAATTTAGGGTTTTTTAGTTATTGTAATTCTTAAATAAAATCACTAGCACCAATTCAGCCTTGTAACTCTGTCTGGCTATCTTTATGGGAAGAAGAATTTCCTGGCCATCCTGTAGGGACTCCTGAGAATGTGGTGGGAGAAGGGAGGCAGAAGGGAAAGCAGAAGAACTGCTTCTGTGGTAGCTGGCTGGAGGCACTGATAATGAGTTGTACAGGGTGAAGAGGATGATGCAGAGTACTCATCCCATAGACAGGAGACAAAAGTGTTCAGCATATTTCTCTTACCTTTAATAGCTATATGATACTGGGCAAGAGTCTTAAGCTCTTCATTTTCCTTATTTGTAAAATGGGGGTAGCTCCCAGGTTTTCGTGAGACTCAAGTGAGGCAATGCACATAGGATAGCGTAAAGAGAGCCGCTAGACCTGGAATTTCATTATTATAAGAAATTCTTGGATAAAGAAATCACCTCTAACAATGAAAGTTGATACCACAAGTGATTATAATAAAGCTACTTGGTGCACCAAGATATTAAGTGACTTGCCCAGCAGTGTTTTTTCTGGAGTCAGGAAAACCTGAGTTTCAATCCTGTCTCAGACCCTTACCAGCTGAGTGACATTGGACAGGTCATTTAACCTTTCTTAACCTCAGTTTTCTTGTTCATAAAATGGAAATAAAAATAGCACCTATACCAAAGATTGCTGTGAAGAGAAAAATATGATAATATTTGTGAAGCATTTTTACAAACCTTTAAGTTCTAAATGAAGGCTAGCCACTGGTAGGGTGGCTAGGATCTAAGCTAGAGATCTCCAGAACAAAGGCATGTAGAAAGCTCTTTATTGTAACATGGAACATAGATGATATCAAGCCAGTCCCACTGGTTTCTGAGGAGTTCCCATCCCAGTTGCCTGTGTACCTGTGTTACTTGGGGCCCTGGGTGCAGCCTCTCCTCTGAAAGGCTTCTCTTCTGGTCTGCCTTGGAGCCTGGACTCAGTCTTTGGGAAGTCAGAACCTTCAGAGGGAAGATCAGGCTCATCTCACAACCTCAGGCTCATTATAGCCTCACTTAATAGAGAACCTGGGAGAAATCTCTGAAATGAAGATTAAGTCTGACTCAGTTCCAAGATCTCCCCAAAAGAATTGTCAAAGTACCTTTTAGAAGTACTCACTGCACAAAATAATATGAATATTTAACACTCAAGATTCATAAGACATGTATTAGCACATGCTTAAAACATAAACTATGAGCCATCATCTCTATTTTGCTTTCCCCAGGAATAGTCCTCCCCAGGGCACTTGAGGGATAATTAAACAGATATTTGCATTTGTCTTAAATCTGTACTATTTGGGCAACAGCTCAAGGTCCACGCCTTGTGGCCAGTCAGGCATGTTTGACTCATCCTCTTGCAGTGGCTACCCTTCTCAAGAAGGACATCCTGTGGGGTAGCTACAACCCTCTCACATGAGGTAGGTCCCAAGGCTGGAAACATTTATCTTTCAGAATGACTGTTTGCTTACCTGTGCTCAGGGAAAGAAATATGAAGCAGAAGGGATGACTGGAGAATTGGGAACCAGTCTCACATAAACATGGTCTCTTGGCCATGTGCATGAAGCTGTGGAAGGGAGAGAAATCTGCTCCTTCTCCTGGTCCCCCAGTAGATATTTAAGGGAGAGCTAGAGTGCATTGTGCCTGGACAAAGAGGTGACTTGGGAGAGATAGTTTTTTGTGTCCCTTGCTTAACCTACTGAGAAACTGCTTCTTCCTGGCCTTGTCACTGTCCCTCTTTGGCATCCTCATCCAAATGCAGGATTTTCAGAACTTTGAAGGCATAGTGTCTTTTTCTACCTGTTTTGGAGATCCAGATGGATGGAATGAGCCAGAGGTGTATGGAGCTACCTCTTTTTCCTGAACAATTTTGGGGGAGGAGCTGCTCTGATTTGATGTGGATAGCAAGCAGGGATGCTGGAAAGAAGAACCATGGGGCATTTCTGAGGGCAAGGCTGTATGGTCACCTCGGTGGGGCCCTTCTCTCTTCTGTCACTTTCACTTGCCCCCTCACTTCCTGTCTCCTTCCTTCCTCCCCTACTCTTCATACCCCAGCAGTTGCTCCAGCAGCAGGAGGAAGAAGTCTGGTCTGTTCCTTTAAGGGGTCAGGAGATAATTCTGATTAAACCTCTACTTGGTATATGAAACATTTAGTAAAAGGACAGAGGTGGTCAGAGAAAAAAACTCAAGTTTTTCCTGCTCCCAGAGAATTCTACTTGGCTGAGTGCTAAGGGGATGCTGAGCTTCTGCTATCTGTGGGGACCCTCTCTTGAATTTTCTGATCTGTTCATCGGGAAAGGCAAAAAGAAATAACCTTTATTCTTTTCAACTTGGAAATGTGTCCTTTTAAAGCCTAGTTAGTCATTTTTAATGGTTTTAATTAGACTTTTGTGATATCCAAGTGTATATTGCTTTTTAAACTTCAAACCTGAGTGGTAGGCTAAGCCTACAATATATCTGCTGAATAAACCTTAAATCTCGAGGAGGAGGAAAGTATACCCATATAGATCCAGTGAATGATGATAGAATGAGATGTTACCTGTGAGAGTATAGCTCCCTGCTATTTCTCTTTCCCTTTCTTCTCTCAATCACTCACACTTATCCTGTGTCATCCAATTATACTTATCTACTTTTTTGGCATGGGTGGTTGGTGGGTAGGGGGGTGGCTCTCTTAAAACAGTTATTGACATCTTTTGGTTTTATATCAGCTTCCTTTCCTTCTATCTTCTCCACACAGAGAAGCATTCCTTGAGACCAACAATAGAACAAGAAACAGCAAAAAGAGCTGTTCAGCAAAACTAACCAAGTCATCAGCAGAGTCTGACAGTAAATGCAAGTGTCCCACACTCATTGCCTCCAAGGAGGAGGGCGACCACTTTCTCATCTTCTCTTAGTCTACAGGCAGTCATTAACATAAGCAGATATGACACATTTTGCAAAGCTGTACAGCCAGGCTGTTTCATTTTTTATTTTAAAAAAGGTGAATATTTATCAAATGTTAAATTAATAAAAGATATTATTTTCATTCATCAAAGTAAAGAAACTAAACTTAATTTTTAAATAAATGAACAATTAAATTTTACTTAAAATGAGATGCAAAATATGAAACTTTTGCTGTAGCAATAACCAGAAATATGCAAAGATGCTGTCAGATTTCATGATCTTAATCTTTAATCAGATAATGACATGAAACAGACTAAGGCTTTTTCATCTTTCTCATTCTCCAGAATGAGGCAAGATTGCAAAGCATTAAAAGATCCATAAAGTACCTTGGAATGTGAAAAATTGATCCATTTCCTATGATCCATCAGGTTTCTTTCTGACGGTATCTGTCATAACCATGAAGCAAATCCTACATCAACTTCCAACTCATTCCAGGTCACTTGAAATTAGTTGGCAATGCTTGTCATCCACCTCTGTCTGTGTCTAAGCTCAGCCATTTTCCCATTGTACTCATCATTTTACAAGGCCCTTCATCAAATAGTTGGTCAATGCCAGAAATCATTGAATCTTGGAATGCATAAAAATGAAGTTCTCCCATACTCCTCTTTTGTTGAGTCTCACACATGTTATCCATAGAAATTGATGCTTTTCTCTTTTTAAATGTGAGAAACTGGGGGATTATGCTCTAGACATATTTTCATACCATTATTGAAAATAGTCTTGACCAAACTGGAAGTGACCCAGAATTGTCACATTGATAGATCACAAATTCTTTCTTTGAGGAAAGATAGAAAGGTGCTAGATGTAGCCTCAAATCATTGCAGCCTAAGTCTCATGCTTTGACCTTCTGATAAGTGCTGGTCCTTGTGTCAGAATAAGAAAAGCAGAGGAACAGAAATGCTCCAAACTCAGATGGACACATCCTACCTTCTGGAAGCACCCTCCCCACCATCAGTAGGCATCAGAAGGATTCATGTGCCCTTCACTTGCTTGTCTTTCAAAAGTCAGGTGGCTGAAAGAACGAATATGAAGATGAGTCTTCCTGATTCCAAGGCCAGTGTTCTGTCCACTGTGGCCCCTAGCTGCTGACCTCTTACTCAGCTGCTAAAATGATGGAATGAATAATTTTGTTCCACCACAGACACCGCTCCTCTTCTGCCCTGCTTGTCTTTGACAATGATCTCAAAGTCTACAGTCAGTGGGGACACTACTTCTATTTGTATGGCTTGTCACCAATGACTCCCCTCTGTAAAGACATAAAGAATCTAGATCCCACACACACACACAGACACACGACACACACACACACACACACACACACACACACACACACACACACACACACCCCAGGTAGTTTTGTTTTGGGGACACAAGACCAGTAAGATGAGGCTCAAATAGAACTTATAGCAACGGACACAAAATGTTTCACAGTTTCTTTACATCTCGTTTGAGTTCCTGTAGTACATTCATACTCAGTATGTCTCGTTAAAAGAGACAGACATCACTGATGAGAAGTCAGGCATAACAATGCCAAGGATGTCATTTATCTGTTCAACAGTAAACTGGGTACCAGTTATTGACATTCTCTGAACCAACACAAAACATTCCACTGAATTGCGTTTTTTGCCATTCATAGCGCCCAATCAGCAGTGACATCAACCATTACTCAGCTCATTTTTACATAGAGTGAAGACACAATCTTCTGTTGCATAAGGTTGTAGAATAAATCATGAGTGTAAATCACTTTGGATGCTGCCTTAGACAGGTTGGGAGTACCAAGATTGTTGCAAATGCTCTACCATTGTGGGGTAGTTTTGGGGGGAGCATACTGACAAGATTTAGATGTGGTGAGGGAAGGGGATTGGGTTCTCCCCAGCCCTGGTATGTCTGGACCTAACCTGCATAAATGGAAGGTCAGTTTTGACTGGAACGAATTCTAGTGTACTTAGGATACTGGCAGAATACTGTGGACTGAAGGGACAATGCACACCTTGACCTTTCGTACAGTTTGTGAAGACTCTTACAAGAGGATAGATTCAAGTTGTTGCAGTGAACAGCATAAAAGGCCTGGCTTTCTCAACTCTGAAATGTATGTATCCATAGAAATGTGATTTGGAGAATTCTCCAGAACCAGTGGAATGGAAGGAGTAGTTCATACAGAAGTTTGGCAAGAAGACAAATGTATTCTCAATGCATGAATGGGATGTTGGATGTGTCCAAGGAATGACTCATAGCGTCCAACTGAAATTCCTTTGTCTGTGATGAATGATCTCAGAGAACATCTCATGAACCTCATGAATGACACCATGCATATGCACTATGGTTAGTGGTGGTACTGAGAAGGAAGGGAAAGAGACATATATATATATATACACACACATACATACATATACATATATATACATACACACACATATATACACATATATACATATATAATATATATACACATATATATACACATACACACACATACATTTATATATACAGATATATGTATATATAAATGTATATGTATGTGTATATGTGTGTGTTTGTATGTGAGAACTGCACCTGGGACAAAAGAACCAAAGTGGACTGATACACCATGCCAAGAATTCAAAATGCCTTGGGTTGTTTCTTAGAAATGTTTATGTTGAATCTATGCAGTGCCTACTACGAGATCTCTATGGCAGAGAGAGAGAGAGAGAGAGAGAGAGAGAGAGAGAGAGAGAGAGAGAGAGAGAGAGAGAGAGAGAGAAGACTGTTTTCATCTACCCATTTAGAATTTACAAATTTGAGTGTTTCTCTTGGGGGCACTGGCTACTTTTCCAAGATGAATGGAAAAAAGTAACAGAGACATATGTTACCTGCAAGTGTAAAGATGACATCATGTCTCTGGGAAGACCTTGGAAAAGCATGAAGAAAGATTGTGAAAGTATTGAACTGGCTAGACAAAACCACCTTTGAACTTTACACTGACAAATGCTGGGCAAAAAAAGAAACTTTTATTCAGCATTTACCAATGGAGAACCAGTTGCTAGGGTGAAGATGATGGAAACCTTGGGAGGAGATAACTACTCCGTCACTGAGTTTGAGACAGAGGAGAGGAAAGCTGGGCACAGACTGGAATGCCCCTTAGATTTGGGAAGAGTAGATTTCAATGAGTTTGGGGGAAGAGGATGTAGCATCTCACGGACTGAAATTCTCTGGGGGAAATCAGCTCAGGAGAGATGAAAAATGAAAGAATGAATTTCTGAAGACACAGACAGATGTAATTAGCCAGTCAATCAATAAACAAACAAATAAAAAAAATTCTTTAAGTGCCTACCATGTTCCAGGCACTGGGACTACAAGATGGTGAAATGGGAACAATGAAAATAATGAAGCAGAAAAGAGCAACATGGGACTATAGACTATATATATATTATATAATATACCCTTAATATATTTATCCTTAATATATTTATATAGTATATAATATATACTTATTCATATATTATGTATGTATTAGATATAAGATACATACTGAGTATTTTATATATATATATATGCATGCATGAGTGTGTGTGTGTGTGTGTGTGTGTGTGTGTGTGTGTGTGTGTGTAGACAAAGTAATATCGTTAATGGGGAGATACTGGAAGCTGAGGGATCAGGATATCCTCATGTAGGAAGTGTGAGTTGAACTTCAAAGGAAGTAATGAAGAAAGGCTATTCCAGGTCTGGGAGACAGGAGATTGAATGTCACATGTGAATAGTGGCAAGATGACCCATTTGTTTGAATCACCCATCTAGTGAGGGAGAGTAATGCATAATAAGGTTAGAAAGGTAAGTTGGGACCACATTATGAAGTTCAAATTTAAATGTCAAATGGAGGACAAATCCAGTGAGAACTAGAAATGGGAGTGGTTTGAAAAGACCAATGTGGATTGGCAGAGATTTCACTAAAATTTTGATTTTTTTATAAGACACAAACAGAAGACATGAACAAGGCTCAATAAAACTACGTGAATACAAAAGAGACTACACGGTCATCTAATAATGGTATTAGGAGTATGAAAGCTCAGGATGATACGAACCTGCTAAGGAAAGTGAAGTCTATCAGAAATGGAGGGGGGGATGGTGGATTTCTTTTGAAAGGATCTATTGAGGAAAAGAGAGGATGACAGAAGAACGGATAAATTCATTGTTTGGGGCGGATGGGGCAATAACTGCCAACAGAGAGAAGGTAGAGACCAGTCCAACTCTTCTTTTGCTTCTGTTTTCTCTACCAAGGACAATGACCTTTGGACCATAAGTGATCAAGCAAAAAATGGCCAGTGGTTAGATGAATCCTAATATATATATATAATCAAAAGAGACCTTCGGCCCTTTTCCAGTAACCTGGCCCAAATCAATGCTCTCCTTTGCTACTAAAAGCCCTGGCAGACATGACTGTTGAAGGGCAGGTGCTGTCCTGATTTTCAAAAAAAGGGAAGATTACAGAGTCTGCAAACCAGAAGCCAGTAAGCCTGACTTCAGTTCCTGCCCAAATTCTAGGACATGTTATTATAGGCTATACGTTTCCTGAGTCTGGATTATTCCATTTGCTGTATGTACTCTGTGCTTGGTTTATAGTAGGTGCTTAATAAATGCTTCTTAATTGACATTGAGGTGTTAATGAACATCTAGGAAAGGAAACAATGATCATAAAACCCACAAGGCTTCATCCAGAACAGATCACAATAAACTAGCTTTTCTTTCTTTCCTCCTTCTCTCTCTCTCTTTCTCTAAATGACAATGTTACTGAGTAAACCAAGGAGCTACAGATATGGTTTACTTAGATTTTGGCAATGTGTTTGGCAAGCTATCTCATGCCATTCTTGTGGAAAATGGAGAGAGATGCGAGATGGTTGATAACCCAGCTAGATGGATTTGAAATTGGTGGCTGGTCTCAAATAACATTCATTCATTGATCACTGAACTTTGAAGGAGGTCTCCAGTGGAGTGATTCAGGGATCTCTGATTATCCTTATGCCATGTTTTGTTGTTGCTTTTCAGTCATTTCCATTGTGTTTGACTCTTTGTGACCCCATTTGGAGTCTCCTTGGCAAAGATATTGGAGCGGTTTGTCATTTCCTTCTCCAGATCATTTGACAGATGAGGAAGTGAGGCAAACAAGGTGAAATGACTGGCCCAGGGTCATGCAGCTAGCGTCCGAGGCCAGATTTGAACTCATGAATATGAGTGTTCCTATTGACTTGGATAAGCATTGATAAACAGCCTGCTGTTCACATCTACAGAAGACGCAAAGCTGGAAAGAATACCTAACACATTGGAAGAAAGTCAGGAACTCAAAGAAATCTATCTTAAAAAATAAAACATTGAATTGAATCTAATAAGATAAAGTTTAATAGGAGCAAATGAAAAGTTTTTCAAGGGCTCAAAAAACCAACTTCATAAGTACACAAGATGGAGGAGATGTGGAAGGTTTTCAAAAAAAGATCTGGGAGGGCTTAGTGAATGGTGAGTTTAATACGAATCAATGGTAATATGGCAGTCAAAAAGGAAATGTGGTCTTTAACTGCATTATAAGAGGTCTCATGGAATAAGATGGTCTAAGTCCTATTAGATGTTCCCCGGTTTGGACCACACCTGCAACTTCCTGTTCTGCATGCCATAGTTTAGAAAAAATAGCTTGCATACATCCAGGTAACCAGAATGAGGAAGGGCCTTGAGTCCATACCTTAGGAAGACTGGTTGAAGGAACTGGAGATGCTTGCCCTAAAGAAGAGAGGGCTCAAAAGGGATATGATGATAACCTTCAAGGATCTGAATTAGGTTCATTTTGGCTAGCCTTGAGGGGCCGAACTTGGAGGATACCGAGACAAATCTAGGTCTGAGGTCAGGAAAAATGTCCTAATGATGAAAAAAAGGGAAATGGCTGCTGAGGAAGGTAGCCCCTCATGGAAGCCTTCAAAGCACAACTCAGATATATTATAGAGATTCTTGGTGTGGTGGTGGTGGGGGGGGGCGGTATGCATTTAGACCATATGCCTGTCATTAAGATCCATGTACATTCCAAAGGACTCATGATAAAACTTGCTATCTACCTCCAAAGAGAGAACTGATGATTCTCTGAGTGCAAATTAAACATATTTTTTCACATTTTTTCATCTATCTTTATTTTTCTTTCTATTTTGGGGAGGACAACATGGTTAATATGGATATATGTTTTACTTGACTTCATATGTATAGGCACAACTCATTTTATTTGCTTCAAAGATACTGAGTTTTCCACAATTTGAAGGCTGATCGACTTATGATGAGCAAGTCAATCGACCTCATTTTTCCAATAACATGGGCTCACACTGTGTCTCTGTGTCACATTTTGGTAGTCCTCACAATATTTCAAACTTTTTCATTATTATTGAGTCTGTTATGGTGATCTGGAATCAATGATCTTAGATGTTACCATTGGAATTGTTTGAGGGCAGCACAAACTGTGCCCACATAAGACAGTGAACTTATCAAGAAATCTGGTGTGTGTTCTGACCACTCCATCAACCCACAATTCCCCCTTCTCTTTCCCTCTCTTTGGGCTTCCCTATTCCCTGAGACACAATATTGAAATGAGGTCAATTGGTGACTCTACGATGGCCTCTTAGTGTTCAAGGGAAAGGACAAGTCAAGCAATGTGGCAGATTTCACTGTTGTCTTATTTTAAGAAATTGTCACAGTCACTTCAGCCTTCAGCACCCTGGACCACCTTGATCAGTCAGCAATCATCTACGATGGAGGCAAGACCCTCCACTACCAAAAAGATTATGTCTCTGAAGGCTCAGATGATGGTTAGCATTTTTTAGCAATGAAGTATTTCTAAATTAAGGTATATACATTGTTTAGACATAATACCATTGAGTACTTTATAACAGAGTACAGTATAGTATAAATATAACTTTTACACGCACAGGCAAATAAAAAAAGCATGCAACTCACTTTATTGCTAGAGTTTTATTGCCATGACCCGGAATAGAACCTGCAATATCTCCAAGGTATGCCTGTATAATGGGAATCATATCACTAGCCCTCTCAATGTCTGTGGGAGAGTCTGGGGAGGGGGGGGGTAAGAATTTTGGGACTCAAAATTTAAAAATAAAAATTTTAAAAAATTAAAAAAAAATCTGTGTAACTGGTACTATACCTAATACCAGACCTTCCCTATGTCTCCACTTGCTGAAAATTCTTCTTCAAAGTCCCAGTGTAGGTGCCACAGGTCCCAACAGCCAGAGATAAACCTGACCTCTTTTGTCTAAGTCTCTGTTCGCCCTCACCTGTGTATTGAAGTCTTGTGCACATTTCTCTGCATGTGCATGTGCTAGTTTCCCAATAGGACTCTGACCTCCTTAAGAAGAGAGACATTATTGCTTTTCATCTTAAGAAGCAGTGAGTTGTAATGAGATAGCACTGGACTGGGAGATGGGAAACCTGGGTTCCAATCTGACTTTTCCAAGCCTTGTGACTTTGAATAAATCACTTCCTTTCTATGACCCTCAGTGCCCTTATCTGTAAATTGAGATTTACAGCACCTGCACCATTCATCTCACGGAGTTATTTCTAAGAAAGTCCTTTGTAAAGTTTAAGTTACTGAAGAAAAGGGAGCCCATTTTTTTTTTTCTATTTGCTATCTCCATCACCCAGCTCAGGGCACTACGAGGTGTCTGGAATGTGTACCTAGGAGACTTTGTAGAGTAGATACTTAAGCATTACTTACTTACCTGACTGCCTGGAGCTTAGGATGGTAGAATTCAGAACTGGAAGTAAGCTTGGGAGCCACCTTGTCTGGCCCTCTCTTTCCAAATGGAAAGACTGAAGCTCAGTCAGGCTTTCTGACTTGTCCAGATTCTCAAGGGTGGAAAGTGACAAAGATGAGATTTAAGTGACAAAAGTGACAAAGATGAGTCCCAGTCTACAACACCATGCTGCTGGTTTCTTACTTTCATTCCCATCCATATAGACAGTTCCCTGTCTGTGGATCAACCTAATATTCTGAATCGAGTATACATGTTTAGGGGTTCACACCAAACATCTAAAACACTAGTGAGGCAGCAGGCAACTCGCTGGGATACTAACAAATAGTTCTGGCTCATGGAAAGGTGCCTCACCCAAGGGCAGTATTGGAAACAAAGAAAAAGCATACATGGCTGCTCCTGAGGAGGGGAAGGAATTTAAACCCTGGTGGAACTGAGATAAAGGACTCAGAATCAAGAAGAGGCTGAAGAAGGGAGGCTAAGGCTGTCCAGACTTCACAGACTAAGCAAGTATATCTCCAAAGCTGATCTTGAGAGTTCGAAGGAATCTTGGAGGCCACTTTAACCCTGCCCTAAAGTGTGGCTGTCCTGTACAACTGGACTTCAGCTGTCTTCTGTTCCCACGACTGCCTGAATCATGCACCAGGCAAAGCCACATTCGTTCTCCCTGTTGTCATCGAACGTGTGTTTGTGGGGTTTGGTGTATATTTTGAGTCATGTCAATGTGTATATGTGACTTTTTTGCATGTACATGGCTGTCTGATGAAGCCGAGCTATCCTCCCTGACTGAGTCATAGACGTCCCTCCCTCATAGATGTCTCCTCTTCCTTAAGAGGCAGCTCTAGCATTTCTAGCATCCTCCCTCCCAGAGGACCTTCTATTTACTGGCTTTGCATTTGTATTTATCATTCCATGTGTCTGCCGCCTGTTTTTCTGATTCTCCTTCCTGGCTCTCCTTCCCCATTGGATGAGAGCTCCCCAGGAAAGAGCATTGTTTCATTCTTTGTGCTGACGTTCCCATTGCCTACTATGGTGCTTCAGACATCTTAGGCAAACAATGGAAAGCCTTGTTCAATGATTGAGTGATCAATTGTGGTGATATGTGTAAAACACCTGGGGCACAGCGATTGCGTGAGGCATCAGTATTATTATGCAGGCATAAGTTTTTGTAAATATATTGGAGTGTGTGTGCATGTGTCTCTGTGTGTCCATGTGTGCATGTGTGTGTCTGTGTGTGCATGTGTGTCGGTGTGTACATGAGCATGTTTGTGTGTGTGCACATGTGTGTGAATGTGTGTGTGCCTCTGTGTGTGTCTGCGTATGTGTGAAGAAGGGCTTTGAAGGGAAAACAAGAATGGCAAAAAATTGAACAGCAGACAAGAAGTGACATGTGTGTCTTTGGGGGTGGGGTGCATGTCATGCTGAGGACAAAGGGGAGAAGGAAATGGATGGCAACTGGATGTTTGGAGGAGGCAGCCTTGTCTTCCAAGGAATGGTGATGATGATGTGTGTGCAGATGCTCAGTGAGGTTTAGGGCAAGATGACACATATGCTAGTGGTTGGTGCCTCCATGCTGGGGCAGCGATTTATCTGGTTCATGATAAGAGAGGTCAGCTAAGTGGTACCATGGATAGAACACTGGGCCTGGAGTCAGGAAGACTCTTCATGAGTTCATGAACTCAAGTTTGACTTCAGACACTTCCTAGCTGGGTGTCCCTGGACAAGTCACTCAACTCTATTTGCCTCAATTTCCTCATCTGTAAAATGAGCTGGAGAAGGAAGTGGCAAACCATTCCAGTATCTCTGCTAAGAAAACCCCAAATGAGGTCACAAAGAGTCAGACACAATTGAAACAATCCAACAACAACAGTGATAAGAGAAGTGTGTTCTCTTCCTGGGCATGTACCCAGGACAGAAATAAAAAACTTCTCCAAATCTGGCATGTGAATCACCCCTTCTGATGACTCATTTGGGCACAAATGATCCAGTCAGAAGAGCTTAGCATTGCCAAGGATAATGCCAAGACTACAGGGAACAGGCGATGGATTCATTACTGGTAACTGCTAAAGGAAGGGCTGCAAGAGAGAAATGCAAACTTAGGAAATAAACAGCTGGTTAAGAAAACAGTGTCTTGAGAATGAGATTGGGATTCAAAAACCACAAAGCAGATCACAGCTTGGCACAACCCTGAGATTTTTTGGAGAATAGATTTCAAGGGACACAGAAAAACTATTGGTGCAATCCCAGGGACTAACATTTTCATCCCAGAAGGAATGGGGAACTCTCAAGAATTAAATTCTGAAGACACAGTTCTGATAAGGAGGAAAAGAGTTGAAAAAATTTGGTTTTTTATATTGGTCGTTGTAGAAGAGAAGAGAATCAGAGAAATGCTAGGATGTTGAATGGATGGCAATTCACTAAATGGTGGAGTTGTCCAACTCATTGTCCCATTTTCTCTGCCAGAAAAATTACCTATTCATATCCTTTGACCATTTATCAATTGGGGAATGACTTGTATTCCTATAAATTTGACTCAATTTTCTATATATTTTAGAAATGAAGTCTTTATCAGAAACACAGGTAGTAAAAATTGCTTCCCAACTTTCTGCTTTCCTTCTAATCTTGGTGGCATTGGCTTTGCTTGTGCAAAACTTTTTCAATTTAATGTAATCAAAATTATCCTTTTTGCATTCCACAATGTCCTCTTTCCTGTTTAGTCATAAATTTTTCCCCTGTCCATAGATCTGACAGGTAAACGATTCCTTGCTCTTCTAATTTGCTTATAATATTACCCTTTATAAGACAATTCTTTTACAGAGGTCCTCTAATTATTTGACTAACCTATTTGCCCCAGCAACTATTCCAGTCTCTTTTATCCCCCCTCAAATCTTCCACGTTGGCCTCTTTTCCATCTTCTAAGCAGAGGGCCTTGTCTCATTCTTCACCAAAACATTGAGATCATTTGTGGAGAGCCCTCCTCTTCATTCCATACCATTCAAACATCTTTCCACTCTATCTCCCCCTTTACTTCTGTCTTGAATTAAGAGAGTACCCTTCTCTTTGCCAAGACAAACCCCTCTGTGTACATTCTTGATCACATCTCCTTCTGTCTTCTCTAGTAGATTGTCCCTACTATCATCCTCACTCTCTAATATTCAGTTTCTCCTTATCTACTGGCTCCTTCTTTGTTGCTTACAAAAATACCCACATCTCCCTCATTCTCTACAAAACTCTTCACTGGATCTGACCATCTTGGCTAGCTACCATCCTAGATTTCTCTTCCTTGTCTTGGCTAAACTCCTTGAGAAAACTATCTAAACTTAATTCTTCCTCTACTTTTTCTCTCACTCCCTTCCAAACTCTCTGCAAACTGACTTCCAGCATCATCATTCAACTTATTGTTCTCTCCGAAGTTACCAGCGATCTCTCAATTATCAGATTTAATGGTTTTCCCCTCACACTTGTCCTTCTTGACCTTTCTGTAGCCTTTGATACTGTTGATAACTCTCTCCTAGACACTCCTCTCTAGGCTTTTGTAACTGCTCACCCCTGGTTCTCCTCCTCCCCTATTTCTCAGTCTCCTTAATTGGATCTGCATCTAAGTCACATCTGTTAACTCTGGGTCTTCCCCAACAGGTTTTTCTCTTTTCCCTCTATCTCACTTAGTGATCTCATTATCTCCCAAGGGTTTAATTATCCTCTCTACGTAGATGATTCACAGTTCATATATCCAGCTCTAACCCGTCTCCTGAGCTCAAGTCCCAAATCACTACTCTATGGACATCTTGAGTTAGATGTCCTGTAGACATCTTCTACTCAACTTGGTCGCAACAGAACTCATAATCTTTCCACAAAAGTCCTTCTCCCCAAATCAGCTTTGTTTGTGCAAAACCTTTTTAATTTAATGTTATAAAAATGAATCCTTGTTGCATTTCATAATGCTGCCCCCACCCCAATTTTCTTTTTCTGTCAAAGGCATCATGATTCTTACAGTCACCAGTCCATGTAATTTCAGTGTCATCATCTACTTAATCTCATTTCTCTCACATGCCTAGTCACATGCCCAAGTGTTGTCCTTTAAATCCTCTCTCACATATGACCTCTTCTCTTCACTCACATAGATACCACCTTAGTTCAGGACCTCATGACTTTTCACTTGTACTATTAGAATCAGTATTTGATTGATCTCTCTCCCCCATGTCTTTTACCACTCCAATCTACCCCCTATTTAATTGCTCAAGGGATTTTCTCAGAGCACAGATCTGACCATGACCATGACACTGCCCCACCCCTCCACATACATACATATACTACTTCCTAACTCAATAAACTTGAGTGATTCTTTCTTTCTTTCTTTCTTTCTTTCTTTCTTTCTTTCTTTCTTTCTTTCTTTCTTTCTTTCTTTCTTTCTTTCTTTTTCTTTCTTTTTTCCTGTCTTTCTTTCTTTAACTTTTAATGTTCATTTTCACAAAATTTTGGGTTCCACATTTTCTCCCCATTTCTCCCCTCCCCCCACCCCAAAACACTAAGCATTCTAATTGTCCCTATCACCAATCTGCCCTCCCTTCTAACATCCCTCCCTTCCCTTATCCCCATCTTCTCTTTTGTCCTGTAGGGCCAGATAACTTTCTATACCCCATTACCTATATTTCTTATTTTCTAGTAGCAAGAACAATACTCAACAGTTGTTCCTAAAACTTTGACTTCCAACTTCTCTTCATCCCTCCCTCCCCACCCATTCCCTTTGGGAAGCAAGCAATTCAATATAGGTCATATCTGTGTAGTTTTGCAAATGACTTCCATAATAGTCGTGTTGTGAAAGACTAACTATATTTCCTCCCATCCTACCCTGCCCCGCATTGCTTCTGTTCTCTCTTTTGATCCTGTCCCTCCCCAAGAGTGTTGACTTCAAATTGCTCCCTCCTCCCACTGCCCTCCCTTCCATCATCCACCCCACCCTGCTTATCCCCTTCTCTCCCATTTTCCTGTATTGTAAGATAGGTTTTCATACCAAAATGAGTGTGCATTTTATTCCTTCCTTTAGTTGAATGTGATGAGAGTAAGCTTCATGTTTTTCTCTTTCCTCCCCTCTTTTCCCCTCCACTGAAAAGTCTTTTGCTTGCCTCTTTTATAAGAGATAACCTGCCCCATTCCATTTCTCCACCCAATATATTTCTCTCTCACCCCTTAATTTCATTTTTTAAAGACATGATCCCATCCTATTCAGTTCACTCTATTCTCTCTGTCTCTATGTGTGTGTGTGTGTGTGTGTGTGTGTGTGTGTGTGTGTGTGTGTGTGTGTAATCCTACCAACTACCCAAATACTTAAAAGTTTCAAGAGTTACAAATATTGTCTTTCCATGTAGGAATGTAAACAGTTCAACTTTAGTAAGTCCCTTATGACTTCCCTTTGCTGTTTAGCTTTTCATGCTTCTCTTCATTCTTGTGTTTGAAGGTCAAATTTTCTTTTCAAGCTCTGGTCTTTTCATCAAGAATGCTTGAAAGTCCTCTATTTCATTGAAAGACCATTTTTTCCCCTGAAGTATTATACTCAGTTTTGCTGGGTAGGTGATTCTTGGTTTTAGTCCTAGATCCTTTGACTTCTGGAATATCATATTCCATGCCCTTCGATCCCTTAAGGTAGAAGCTGCTAGATCTTGTGTTATCCTGATTGTATTTCCACAATACTTGAATTGTTTCTTTCTAGCTGCTTGCAATATTTTCTCCTTGACCTGGGAACTCTGGAATTTGGCCTCAATGTTCCTAGGAGTTTCTCTTTTTGGATCTCTTTCAGGAGGTGATCAGTGGATTCCTTGAATACTTATTTTGCCCTCTGGTTCTAGAATCTCAGGGCAGTTTTCCTTGATAATTTTCTGAAAGATGATGTCTAGGCTCTTTTTTTGATCATGGCTTTCAGGTAGTCCCATAATTTTTAAATTGTCTCTCCTGGATCTATTTTCCAGGTCAGTTGTTTTTCCAATAAGATATTTCACACTATCTTCCATTTTTTCATTCTTTTGGTTTTGCTTTGTGATTTCTTGGTTTCTCATAAAGTCATTAGCCTCCATCTCTTCCATTCTAATTTTGAAAAAACAATTTTCTTCAGTGAGCTTTTGAACCTCCTTTTCCATTTGGCTGATTCTGCTTTTGAAAGCATTCTTCTCCTCATTGGCTTTTTGAACCTCTTTTGCCAATTGAGTTAGCCTATTTTTCAAGGTGTTATTTTCTTCAGCATTTTTTTGGGTCTCCTTTAGCAAGGTGTTGATCTGCTTTTCATGTTTTTCTTTAATCTCTCTCATTTCTCTTCCCAGGTTTTCCTCCACCTCTCTAACTTGATTGTCAAAATCCTTTTTGAGCTCTTCCATGGCCTGAGCCCATGGTATAGTTATTTTGGATGTGTGGGATACAGAAGCCTTGATTTCTATGTCTTTTCCTGATGGTAAGCATTGTTCTTCCTCACCAGAAAGGAAGGGAGGCAATATCTGTTCACCAAGAAAGTAACCTTCTATGGTCTTATTTTTTTTCCCTTTTCTGGGCATTTTCCCAGCCAGTGACTTGACTTCTGAGCTTTCTTTCCACACCCACCACACCTCCAGATCCACCCAGCCAGCGCTTGGGGTCTGAGATTCAAATGCTGCTCCCCAGCCTCAGGGCTTTGGCAGGGGCGGGGCTGCTATTCAGTGTAAGATTAAGTTCAGGTGCTCAGGTGGGGGCAGGGCTGCCTCACGGAGCTCAGTTCCCTCAGGGGGTTTATGCAGAGACCTTCAACAATGGATCGGAGCTCCTGCCTTCTCTGGGAACCCCTGTCTGCTGCCACCCCCGCTGCTACCTCCCGAGGGGGCCTGAGTTATGGGGACACCCCACTCGCCTCTTGACCAGCCAAAGAGACCCTCTCACTGACCCTTGTCACCTGTGGGTGGAGGGACCTGCATGGCTGCTGGAAATTCTGTCCCTGAAGCCTGCTTGGATCTGCTCCCCTCAGTGCTGCTCGGCCAAGGCAGGGCTGGGCTCTGCTCCGGGTCCAGTGTGTGATGGACCTTTTGTGTCAGTTTTTCAGGTCTCTCTGGAACAGAAATCTTGTCCACTCCGTTGTTCTGTGGCTTCTGCTGCTCCCAAATTTGTTGGGAGTTCTTCTTTACAGGTATTTTATGGGCTGTGGGTTTGGAGTTAGCATATGTGTATCTTTCTACTCCACCATCTTGGCTCCTCCCCCATCTTCTCTTTTCTAGCCTAAACATTTCTATCTCCTTCTCCCCACTCAGGAGCACCCTTTGCTGGCAGCAAGTCATCTCAGAAGATCTAGGGGTGAGGGGGATGTTATGGAATCCAAGGCTTCCAGGAAAGGCTTACAAGAATGTGAATGTGATCTGAGGTGGAATGAAGAGACTCACAGTGACTGGGATGAGGCAACTTAGAATTGTGCTGGCTTCTGCCCTTGTCAGACTCCATTTGAAGAAATACTTTCACTTATGGTCACTGCACTTTAGGAAGGCCAGTGTAACTTGTGACTTGTTTCTACAGAGAAAGGAACAACTAGAATAGTGAAGGACCTCCATATCATTCCATGTGAGGGGTAGAAGAGCTGGAAATGCTTAACCTGGAGAAGAGAAGATTTTGGGAAGAGAAAAAGCTTGTTGTTTAGTCATTTCAGTCATGCCTGACTCTTTGTGACCCCATTTCAGGTTTTCTTGGCAAAGGTACAGAAATGGTTTGCCATTTACTTCTGCAACTCATTCTATAGATGAGGAAACTGAGTCATAGAAGGTTAGGTGACTTAAGTAAGTAAGATCACACAACTAGAAGGTATCTGAGGCCAAATTTGAAGTCATGAAAGAGTCTTCTTGCCTCCAGGCCAGTGCTCTATCCACTCTGTCACCTAACTGGCCAGGGCCATATTCGGTTCAATAATGAAAGGGTTTAGTGTAGCACTTTGAGATGACAAAGCAACCCTCTTATTGGTCTTGGGGCATAAAGAGTCATTGACTTTGAGGACCTTTACAAAGGAGAGATCCCACCTGTTAGATTTTTCTCTTCCTTTAATACACCAGCAGATGTCTTATAATTCTGAGACTTCTTGCAGTGGGTGGCTTTCCTGGTCTTCTATGTAAAGAAAGCCAAGTATGTGAAGAGTCTGGGATTCCTCGGGCCTGGAATGTGCTTCTGCCTAAGAACCAAATGTGGATGCAAGGTCTCTGCCCCTGACTAGCTCAATGCTGGATTTTGACTGTGCTATTGTTAAGTAGACCTCCTTTTGTTAAATCTATGTGTGTCTCATTTTGTTCCAGTCCTGAACCTGAACCTCCATTCTGGATGTGCTGTTGCAGAAGGTGTGCTATTGCAGAAGCTAATGAGAGAGAAAGAAGGGAGGGGAGTGAGGCTGAAACAGGTTTAATGAACTGGGAGATCTGGGAAGTGAAGAGCAAACAGGTTTAGGTAGAGTTAGGCTAGGGCAGTGCCAGGTAGAAAGGAGATTATAATCAAAAAGAGGAAATTCATAGTTCAAAATCTTGAAGATAGATGTCAAGATCTAAAATGTCCACCACATTTGTGCTTACCTGAAATAAGAATGAGTGTGGAGGAATCAACTTCTATATTGAAGTCCCAAGGATGATGACAAGGGATGACTGCCCACTGGACATTTCTACCTGAATGTCTTATAGGCATCTCAAATTCAGTACATCTACAATAGAAGTCATTATCTTCTTCCTCAACCCCCAAGCCCTTCTCTCTGCCAAATGTCCTAACTATTGCTGTCTAGGGCATCATCATTCTCTTAGTCAAGCAGGTCCACTCAGAAACAAAGCCCTTGAGTGGACTGGGTCAGTGAGTAGGCCTTGCATCTACAAGTGTGGGCAAATTAAGGAAAGCCAATCAAAAGAAAGGAAAGAAGGAAAGGAGGAAGGAAGGAGAGAGAGAGAGAGAGAGAGAGAGAGAGAGAGAGAGAGAGAGAAAGAGAAAGAGAGAGAGAGAGGCATATCTATTGTAAAATGACTAAACAAATTGTGGAATGTTAATATAATTAAATATTACCATACCATAAGAAATGAAAGAATATGCATAGGAGGGCATATGAATGGATGCAATATGAAGCAAGCCGAATTAATAAAACAATATACTTAGTGATGACAACAATGAAAATCTAAACAGAATGCTTTGAGATGATAAAGAACAAATTAGGCCACAAAGAAGAGATATTAGAAGACAGGACCTGCTACTCCTTGGCAGAGATAGATAGGCACCCATGAGTGCAGAACATTAAATATAAAATTTGATTTTTTCAGTTAGATTCTTTTCCAAAATTTTTTCCAACATAACTTTTGCAATTAGATTTTAAAATTTGTTTGGTTGAAGTTTTTTCTTTTTCTTCCTATTTTTATATAAAAAATTTTTTTTATGCTGTGATAGACTTAACTCTTCTCAGTAATGCAGTGATCCAAGATGATGCCAAAAGATTCATGATGGAAAATGCTACCCACATCCGGAGAAAAAACTAAGAAGTCTGAATAATAATAATAATAATAAGAAGTCTGGGAGCATACCGTTTTGACTTTTTTTGGTTTTTGGTTTTTTCTTTCGTGTGGTTTTTCCCTTTTGTTCTGATTCTTCTTTCACTACATGACAGATGTGGAAATATGTTTAACATGATTGTACATGTATAACCTATGTCAGATTGCATGCTGACTTGGGGAGGAGGAACAAAAGGAAGGGAAGGAGAAAAGTTTGGAACTCAAAATCTCACAAAAATGAATGTTGAAAACTGTCTTTATATGTAATTGGAAAAAATACTGTTCAGAAAACAATTTAAAAATAAAATTCTTTATTATAAGCAATGGTTCTCTGGGAGGTGAAGGAGAAGGATGCAGGGGAAAATCTATGCAGGGTAAAAACAAAAATATAAATAATCTATTAAAAATATATTAAATATAATATATTAATTGTATTATGTTATATATTAATATATATTAAAATATAAAAAATCTATTAAAATGTTTGTAAGTTGTTTGGTGGTTGGGGTTCTCTTCCTTGGAGGTCTTTGAACATAGGCTAAAGAACCAGTTGTTCTGGTCGGATATGTTATGGAGTTGATTTCATGGACAGGTTAAACTCTATGACCACCGAGGGCCCTTTCAGCTCTCAAATTCTGTGATTCAGTGAATGATATTATTCTTTCTGCCACTTTCTTGGTGAAGGTTCCAGAGCCTCCCAAGGACTAGGCATACCGCCAGAGAAAGATGAAAGCCCAGAAGCCTGCCTGCGTTTAAATAGCACTGCTGGTAGTGGAGGGAGAGGTGAATTGTAGAGTTCTGGATCTCTCTCCCTCCACTCCATTTACCTAACTCAGAAGTGCTTCATGCCAAGGTCTTGCTCAGAAGGCCATCTCACCTTTATTAGGTTTCTGAACTACTTGAATTAAAAATACTTCCTTTCAGATGACGACTCTTATTCAGTGAGTTAGTTATCCCTCTTAATTTCACAAAGTCCTTAAGAATTCCATTGATAATAATAGCTAGTATTCAGGATGTGCTTTAAGGTGTGTAAAATACTTTGCAAATATTATCTCATTTTGTCACAACAACCCTTCGAGGTACCATTATCCCCCAGGACACTGAGGTGGCACAATGGATAGAGTTCTGGGCCTGGAATCAGGAAGATTTACAATCCTAGTTCCAATCTGGCTTCAGACAGTACCTAGATGTGTGACCCTGGGTGAGTCACTCAACCATGTTTGTCCTAGTTTTCTCATCTGTAAAATGAGCTGGAAAGGGAAATGGCAAAGCAATCCAGTATCTTTGCCAAGAAAACCCCAGATGGGGTAATGGAGAGTTGGACACGACTCAAAAATGACTAAACAGCAACAGCAACCATTACTATCCCCATTTTTCAGATAAGGAAACTGAGGCATACAGAGAGTGAGTACTTGCCCAGAATCACACAGCTAGGATCTGAGGCAGGATTCAAACTCAAGTCTTCCTGACTTCAAGTACTCTAACTGTGATGCCACATTTCTAACTCTAGTTTTTCTTTTTCGTTCCATTTTAAGTTCGGAACTCTCTTCCTCTCTCCCTCTCCAACCCTCCCTAGGGAAGGCCAACATTAACACTCTCTCTTACACACACACACACACACACACACACACACACACACACACACACACAAAACCATATTTTCTGCCTCTATCCTTTATCTAAGACATTAATAAAACTTTAAAAAATTATTAAAAATAATTAAATAGGAAATTATCACGCACAGCCCTCTGAAGGGATATTCCATGGGAGCTCTCCCATTACAGTGAATCATTAACCACTACTTTTTGAGTCCGGCCATCTAATGAGGTCTGAGTCCGTCTAATATGTCTCCATTTTCTCCACAAAAATAGTACAAACTCCTTTAAGAAAATCTTTTCTAAAATCTAGGTAACCTAGATCCAAATCGTTTCCCTGATCTACTAATGTAGCAATCATATCCAGAAAAGGAAACACACTTAGTCTGGCATGTCCTGTCCAACTCTTTGGAATTCCTGCTTCCCTTTTCCTATATTTGCCAATCATCTCACAAGCACATGCTCTAAAATTTCTCTTGGAAGAAAAGTCAAACTCACTGGCCTGTAGTTTACAGACTCTGTTTCCTTCCCTTTTTTGACAAAATAACAAGGCCAAATTTGCCCATCTCCAAGTTTCTGGACTCCTGCCCATTTTCATCATCTTTCAGCTGTCACTGACCCTGGCTTGGTGATGATGTATGCCAGTCTGCTGTTTCAGCACCTGAGGAATGTTGTTCACCTGGGCCAGGTACTCTCTTACCATCTCCTTGTTTATTTCAAGCATCAGCTTTCTACTGAGTGTCTGGAAGGCTGGTCTTAGAGTAAGAACTGAGTTAGTCTCACCTCTGAGGTATACTAGCTAGGTGACCTTAGGCAAGTCATGGAACCTCTTACTGCTCTAGTTCAGTTCTCAGTGTAGTTCAGGGCTCCCTAGGAGTCCCCAAGGTCCTTTCAGGAAGGCTGATAAAATAGTTTAAACTATTTCCATAGTGACGTTAAGCTGTTTTCATTTCTCATGAAGTAAGTATCAGTAGATAGAGCCCCTAAAAGCTCTTTTGGAAGCCCTCAATAATTGTTAAGAGTCTCAAGTCTATAAACAAGAAAGAATCTGAGGCAAAGTGAGGTAGGCAGAACCAGGAGAATGTTATCCACAGGAACAGCAGTATTGTACAATATAAACTGTGAATGACTTAGTTATTCTCAGCAATATAATGATTCAAGACAATTCTGAACGACTTACAATAAAAAACTCTATTCACCTCCAGAGAAAGAACTCACGGAATCTGAAAATAGATTGAAGCAAACTTTTTTGAACTTTATTTTTGTGGGGGTCTGTGTTTTCCCCGCACAACACGACTAATATGGAAATATGTTTTGCATGACTCCACATGTATAACCTATGTAAAATTTCTTCCCTTCTCAATGAGGAGGAAAGGAAGGGGAGAGAATTTAAAACTCAAAATTTTAAAAAATGAATATTGAAAATTGTTTTTACATGAAATTAAATATTAAATTAAGAAATTTATTAAATTAAATTTATTAAAAATTAAATTAAGAAAATTAAATATTAAAAAAAGAAAAAAATAAAGTAAAGGAGTCCTGAGACAAAAAGGTTTGCAAGTCTTTTGCTCTAAGACAAATCTCTAAAACTCTGCCACAGAGAGAAAGTGCTGACCTTCTCCCTAGAGAAATGAAATCACAGGTACAATTCCTTGCCTCAATCAACTCTCCATTAGTAGTTTTTTTGTCCTGTCACATCCAGTGCAAAGATCATTCTTGTTTCGCCCCTGATCTTATTGGCAAAAGGAGAATTGAGTAGATCTGCATTTTTTCTGTCGTTGGTTATCATTGTCTTGTTCAACCAAAGCAAAGGTCCTAATTCCCTTCCCCCACATGTACCATAGACTGAAAAAAAAACCAAAACACCTTCCTGGGCTCAGCCTCAGTTCATTTGGAGTTTTGACATTTCTGAGATATATTTTTTAGAACTGTTACACTCTTCTATTCATCCTTTGTTACCCAGTTTTGCTTCCACTTTTTGTACGTATCTTTTAAAATCAAGCTCTCTGTCCATCCACATTGGTCTCTTTAGGCAAAGCCTATTTTTCCTCCTCATTAGGATAATTTCCCTTTGCGTCTTCAGAATGCCATTCTGGAACAATTCCCATTCCTCCTGGGTTGACTTTTTCAGAAGCATGGGAAATGACATCTTTGAGATTTGCTTTCCCTAAATCAAGAAAGTCAAAGTCTGACTGAACTGCATGCCTCTGTCATGCCCAGTTCTGGAACACAGCAGTCACTTCTTCAAGGCTTTCCAGCGGCCAGGTCATCCCTCTTAGTGAGAATCAGATTCAGAGGAGAATTCTCCCTGATTGTTTCACCAGCTGAAAAATGAAATTATGTTTCCCCCATGAGAATGTGAGCTTCTGGAGAACAGGGATTGTCTTCATTTTCTATTTACATCCCCTGTGCTTAGTACCGTGCTTTACACATTATGAGCACTTCCTAAATGCTTTTTCATTCATTCATTCTCTCATTTACTCATTCATTCATCTCTTCATTATTAAGTCAAGTGAAGAAGACATTAGATTCATCAGAGCAGGTGTCCAAACATCTGAAGTCTCCCATCATTAAGGCGCCGGTTTTGTGATTTGTTTCCCAAACTCTGTCCAAAGAAAACATCACTTTTTCCTACCTCCATCGTTGACTTTCACCCAGTTTCTCTTCGTTACGCTTTCTTCCTGTGGTTCTTGAAATTTCCTTACAGGAGTATGCCTCCTTCATATACAATGCTTCCCACACCTTCCCTTTGTCACCTATCTTGTTTCTTTCAAAGAAATTGTCCCCACCCTCAACCGTGGGCTAAGTCATGGGTCCATCCCACCATGATTAAGGGATACCTAGGAGCTGAATTTTTACCTCCTTGCAAAATTTTAGTCCCTCTCCCCTCTCTCTCTCTCTGTCTCTCTTTGTGTCTGTCTGTCTCTCTACTCCCTCTCCTAAAATTTGGTCATTTGTGCACAAACACCTGAAGCCATGAGTCTTGGTAGGGGCTCCTCTCCTGGATTTGTCTCCAGGCACTTCTGGGAATCTCAGCTGCTTTTCTACTTCTTCTTTGTAATTATTTTCTCTGGCATCTGATTTGGGGAATATAATCAATACGTATATGTGTCTTTTTAATCTATATTATTTTTATTTCTATATAATTCTGTTAGGTAGAATTCTATGTAATCTACATGTATGTATGTATACAGTTTAATCCGTATGTATACACACCTACACAATTCTATGTAATCTATACATATGTACATGCATCCTATATAATCTATATGTACACACGCATACACATGTAGTCTATATAATCTGTATGTATAAAAGTATTTTATATAATGCATGTAAGTATATATGTTGTTCTTGTTCAGTCATTTCCAACTCTTTGTGACTCCGTTTAGGGTTTTCTTGGCAAAGACACTGGAGTACTTTGCCATTTCCTTCTTCAGCTCCTTTTTTACAGGTGAGAAAACTGAGACCAACAGGGCTCAGTGATTTGCCCAAGGTCATACAGATAGTTAGTGTCTGAGGCAAGGTTTGAACTCAGGAAGAGGAGTCTTCCTAACTACAAGCCCAGCACTCCATCCACTTTACCACCTAGTTGTCCCGTAAATATATATACACTCCATATTATCCATAAGTATACACATATTAAGTATAATATATACACATATATGTATATGCATAACGTACATATTATACATTGTGATCTATATGCAAACATATGTTACATAACATCCATGTAAATACACATTTTTGCATATATACATATGCATATAAATTATATATATTGTGCATGCATGTGTCTACATATACAGATAATATCCTCGAAGTTGTAACAACTCTCCTAGGAAGGCTGAATTTGCTCACTGCCTTTGGGCCACTGAAGTCCCTGAGAATTGTCATTTTCTTCCAAATCTAGAAGGGGACTTTTATTGCAAGATCGGGACTGTAGGGCCAAGCTCCCAGCGATGAATGTGTCTGAAAAACTCCTGGAGAAGGACAGAAGGAGGGTTGGGGAGAAATGGAATGGGGCAGGAAGATTTCCTTTCCTTGACTCCAAGCTGACTCATTGAACAGTCCAGGGGAGAGAGTCTCTGGGGCTACTGTGTTGTGTGAACTCTTGAGTGAACAAAGGGTATTAGTCTGCACTTTGAACTCCCTTACAAAGCAGGATTACCTGCTGGGGTGCCTGAATCTGGAACCTTCTTGGCGTAGCCTCTTATTCTCTGTTAGGCACCATAGATATCACCCATAGCATTCCTACTCCTAAAAGTGCTGTGCCAATGATCCTTAGCCCTGATCTTATCAGCTCTATATCCCTTATCATTTCCATCTGGGAAGGGCCTTAGTCCCTCTAGTCTGACTGCCATTTTGCAAAGAAGGAAAGTGAAGCCCACAGAGGGAAGAGACTTTCTCAAGGTCACTCAGCTGTTGAGTGGCCAAATCATCATAGAACCCCACGATCTCTGAATTCAGAACCAGCACCCCTTCCCACAATCCTCTGTTGCCTCTCCAGCATAGGAGAGGATATAGAGCCCAAAAGGGGTAAAGGACCTCCTCCAGGAAGGAGTCTGGAGCTGGAGAGAGAGAGGGGGAAGGAGCAACAACACCCTTGGAATATTATATTATAGTATTTATACCTTCGCAAAGACAAATACTAGGCAAAGCTAAAATAATATATGCCTCTGTTGTAAAATTTTATCACCTAGAATTAAGTTCTTTCACCAAGCTTAATTGTATTGTGCCCACACACTATAGACAACAAACCAAAGGTTCATTTGGAAAATCAGTTGTTTGGAATTGAAGATATACTTGTCATAGAATCTAATGTGGTGGTTGGATTCCCAGGCCCACTCTAGGAAGCTTGTGCCAACCATGTTGTATCTGCAGTCACTGCAAAGATGCTGCTAGACCTTTGCTCTCTGCACTATCAATGTAGTTATGAGAAAATGCTCTGAGCTCCCTGGAATATTCCACTGAGAGCACGATTTCCTTGATGCAGGCTCTCCCTCACAAATCCCTGCCTGTAGGGAAGTAGTACCAGGGACTAGCCAAGTTTCTGGTGTGTTCCATGTTCCATGTCCTGGGACAGAGGTTCCCATAGCCTACCAGGAGCAGGGCATGTTGGTGTTACGAGTCTCAGGGCTAGAGGGGAACAGAAAAGCACCACGAAGTCACAATTACGATGGTAACTTGCATTTTGTTTCATATATGCCAAGTGTTTCCCCCACAACAATCCTGGGAGGCAGGTCACAGAAACACTTTCCTTTTCAAGACAAGTAAGCAAGCCTTACTTGCTCATGATGATTCAGTGTCTGCGGAGTAATTCAAACTGAGATCTCCCAATGAAAGGCCTAGTATTGTATCCACTAGGCCAGGATTCTGAATTTGGAGTCCAAGGATCTCTCTGTAACTTGGGTCTCCTCTGTGAGTTGTCCCAGGTTCCTGATTTGATGAGGCTGACTCATTGATCCTACCAAGACAATTTGGGATCTTTGTATCTGACACTGCCCAGGAAGCTGCCACCCACTCTGCTTACAACCACATGGTTCCCAGGACTGAAAGAAGACACAAATTGTTTCATTTGGCAAAGAAAATGATTCATAGTAGAACTAATGGCAAAAAACCAGTCTTAGACATGAGCAGCTCTGAGCTAGAGACAGACACAGTTTCTATCAGCAGCTGTGTCTTCCCCAAGGGTCTCCTGGTGAGTCACTGGATTGGCCTTCAGGGCTTCTTGGACCACCCTGTGTAGCTCACTGCTTTCTTGGCTTATAATTCTCTCAGGCTCCCTGAAGTAAGGATCATCCCCTTGTCACCCTTCCTCTGCCTCAGTTTTCCAAGAGAGGACATCAGTCCTTTCCTGAAATTCTTATTAAACAGTGTCTCAATAGAATCCTGGGCAGCTAGGTGTCACAATGGATAAAGCACTGGGCCTGGAGTCAGGAAGACTCACCTTCCTGAGTTCAAATCCAGCTTCAGACACATGCTAGCTATGTGGCCCTGGGCAAGTCACTTCACCCTTGTTGCCTCATTTTCCTCATCTGTAAAATGAACAATGACATGCTGCTCTAGTCAATATCTTTGCCAAGAATACCCCAGATGGGGCCATGAGGAGTTGGACATGACCGAAACCATTAACAGCAGCAATCAATCCAGACCAGTAGCTATAAGGAATGTTTCAAAGCTCCCAAGCTTTCCTCAGGATATTTGGCCTCCTTGTACCCAGCTCTAAGTCAATGCCAAATACACCCTCCCCCTGCCAAGCTCCCCTTTGTGCTATAATGCATCTAAAGCATGGCCTCAGGAAGTATGTGCAGGAATAAGACACTCCCCCTCCCCCTTCTTCACTTTAGGGAAAGCTAATTCATTTTGCAGGAGGGAAGGAGGACAGTTTTCCCCCAGGTTGTGACAAGACACTGGTACATATTAGTCATATTACATGCCACCCTTGGTGGCAAAGTTCTAAAGATCTTTTAGAGAACCTTCTACTATTTAAATGATATGATACTTTTACTGGACAGACATCTGGGCAAAATTTTCTCGTTTTCTAATGAGAAAAAAGGGAAAGGAGAAAAAAAAACAGCTCCCCACCACCACCAAAACCAAAAAGAAAATTTACAAGTTATAGTGACACCCCCATAGGAGTAGAGGGAAAAAAAAGAAAAATATGGAAGAGAATAAAAGCCAGCGATCCTAGACTCTTCCTTCCTCCTTTGGAACGACCAAGTATCAACTTGAATTCACCTGGCAAAATGGCACTTTTCCATTTTAGCGCAAGGAGTTGCCAGAACAATATTTTCTCTTTATAGACATCTTGGAGAGATGAGGGAGAACAAGTCTCAATGCATAAGCACATTGCAGAGGATGCACTAATCATTCCATACCATTTGCTAAGAGCTTGATGAACCTATTCAGCAAGAGGTGTATCATCAAAGACCTTCAGTGCCACCAGAGCTACTCTCTGTCTTGGCATCCAGCTGTCATTTTCCAGGTATCATCTCTTATTTTCACAGGCCAGGCAGGTGAGACAAAAGGAAAGGTTGTAGTGACTACCCTCCAATGTACTGGAGCCCATAGTTTGTAGAGGAGTCCTCTGAGATGGTCTCCCCAGATGGGAGTAGTATCTATCTATAGATAAGTAGTATCTATCTAAAACAAGAGCCAGAATTATCTGTAATGGGGATGAAGTAGAGACCATTCCCATATGATAAGGAAAAAAAGAAATGATGTCCATTATCACTGTTATTATACGAGATAGAGCTAGAAATACTAACTATGACAATAAGATGAGGAAAAGAAAGAGAGAATAAGTGTGAGTAAAGAGGAAACAAAATGATCATGTTTTGCAGTTGCTGTAATGATTTACTTAGAGAACCCAAGTCAACTGAAAAGCTAATTGAAATAATTAACTATTTCAAAAATATTTCAAAATATAAGATAAACCCATGCAAATCATCAACATTCTGCATATTAGCAAAATCCCATAGGAAAAGAAAGAAATTTCATTTAAAACAACTACAGACATTAGAAAAACTTGAAGGTCTTCTTGCCAAGACGCATACAGGAACTACAGGAAAACAACACTATTTTCATAAAAAAGTATTGATCTAAGTAACTGGAGGAATGCTAATTGTTCATGGACTGAATGACTATAACCAGGAGAATAGTTTATCCAATAGCAGCAATGTTTTAAAGGCAAGCAATTTTGAAAAACCTGATAGGAACTCTGATCAACACAATGATCAACAATAATTGTGGAAGACCCATGATGCACCTCTAGATACAGAGGTGATGGTCTCACTGGAGAATGAAGCACATTTGTTTTGGATGTGTCTAACGTGAGAATTTGTTTTGTTTGACTACACATGTTTGTAGCAAAGGTTTTGTTTTTCCTGCTTTTTCAACAAATGGGAGAGGGGGATAGGATGGAGGAAAACTCAAAAATGACAAGAAAATTGAATTTTAAAAATACAGCAAATAAATGCAGATAAATAGAACGGAATTACAAACACACTATGTATATGTATATATGTATGTATACATACATACATACATACATATATATGTGTGTATATATATACATATATATATATATATGGCAGTTAGGGAGGGAGGTCACTAGCATAGGCAATATGGAGGTCAAAAAAATGCAGAAGATGCTACTTGAGCTAAGTCTTGAAGGAAGAGAGAAATTCTTTGAGGGGAGGTGAGAAGGGAGTAAATTCCAAGCATGTAGAATGTCTGATAGAAAGCCACACAGAAAGAAGATAGAGTGTTACATGTGAAAAATAGAGATAAGATCAGTATATCAGAATTAAAGTGTGCCAGATGGAGAAGAATGAGACAGGAAAAATGGATTGGATTCAGGGTATACGGGCTTTAAAAACAAGACAGATGAATTTAGATATTATCCTAGAGACAATAGGGAGCCATTGGAGTTAACTGAGTGGGGGGGAGGGGGTCACATGGTCAGATGTGGGGTTAAGGAAAATTATTTTGATAGGTGTAGTGTGTAGGATGGATTAGAATGGTAAAAGACCTGAGGCAAGGAGCTCAATTAGGAGATAATTGCAATGATCTAGATGAGAAGTGATGAAGGCTTGAGCTATGGTGTAGGATGTGTGAGAACTGAGAAGGTGAGAGATATTGTGGGGGTAGAATCAACAACTCATTAGATATGTGAGTTGGAGAGTCCAGGTAAATGCAGCCACCACACCTCTCCTAGGATCACACTACTTTGGAAGCACTGAAAACTTGTAGATCCCCAGAACTAGATCTGAAAACAGCAGCATGAAAAAGCATGAAGCTTGAGATAGTCCTCTGCACCCTTAGGTGAGAAGAGCCTAAATTTAACATAAAGTTCAAAGTCAAGAAATAGGCTGAAAAAGTGAGTAGACAACAACAACAAGAACCTGACCATACAGAGCAACTATGGTGACAGGGAAGATTAAGACAAAAACTCAGAAGAAAACAATATGGAAACAGTTATAGACAAAGTCTCAAAGAAAAATGCTAATTGGATACAAGTCCAACAAGAATTCCTGTAAGCATTAAATGAAAAGATAAGAGTAGTAGATGAAAAACTAGGAAAAGAAATGAGAGTGATGCAAGAAAAATATGAAGAGAATAAACAGCTTGGTAAAAGAGGCACACATAAGGGGAAGAGCCAAGATGGAAGAGTAGAAGCAGGGATCTGAGTAGAAGAACCTGAGTTCTTCCCCTGAACCCCTCAAAATACCTGTAAAAAATGACTTTAAACAAGTTCTAGAGCAGCAGAAGTCACAAAATGACAGAGTGAAACAGTCCAGCCCAAGAAAATCTGGAAGACTAACAGGATGGGTCTATTGCACTGGGCTTGGAGGAGAGTAGAGTCCAGTGTGAGCTGTGCTGGTACAGACAGGATTAGAGAAGGCCTCTGGGTGCTGAATCACTGGCAGCTGTAGTGGTTTCCAGACTTCTCAATACACAAACGTCAAAGATAGCTTCAAAGGTCAGTGGGAAAGCTCTCTCATTTAGTGAGAGTGAAACATGGTCTGGCTGCAGCCTGAGCCCCAGTCCAAGGGTGACAGCAGCCAGTGCTGCAGCAGTGGCTGCTTCTGGAGCTCTCAGCCTACAGATAGTGGGGAAATTATGCAGCTGATCTGGGTCGCAGTCCTGGGTGGTGATCCTGGGTCAAGAAGGGGCTTTGGTATGGCAGTACTGGTGGTGGTTGTGGAGAGGGAATTCTACTCACAGTTCCAGGGCAGAAAAGAATGCTTGTGGTTGCTCACAGACCATAGTGCAGGTCAGGAGAGGAATAAACAATTCTCTTTTGATCATACCGCTTTGGAGGAACTGAGAATTTACAATTCCCTAGAGATATCTCTGAAAGTAGCTACACAAACCCCCTGAAACTTGGAGCAGTATACCCTCCACTTAACAAAGAGCTCAAAAGTCAAGTAATTTTCTAGGAAAATGACCAAAAAGGGGTAAAATAAGACTATAGAAGGTTAATTTCTTGGTGAAAAGGTATTTTCTAATGAGGAGGAAGATCAAAGAATACAACTAGAGAAAGATAAAAACATAAAATCAGAGAAAGACAGCAAGGTCAAGGTTCCTACATCCAAAGCCTCCAAGAAAAATATGACATGATCTCAGACCATGAAAGAACTCAGAAAGGATTCTGTAAGAAAGGATCCAAGTAAGAGAAACAGAGGAAAAACTGGGAAGAGAAATGAGAACGATGCAAGGAAATCATGGAAAACAAGTCAGCAACTTGCTAAAGGAGACCCCAAAAATGCTGAAGAAAATGACACCTTAAAAATAGACTAACCCAAATGGCAAAAGAGGTCCAAAAAACCAATGAGGAAAAGAATGCCTTAAAAAGCAGAATTGACCAAATGGAAAAGGAGGTCCAAAAGGTCACTGAAGAAAATAGTTCTTTAAAAATTAGAATGCAGCAAATGGAATTTAATGACTTTATGAGAAATCAAAAAATTATAAAACAAAACCAAAAGAATGAAAAAAATACAAGACAATGTGAAATATCTTATTGGAAAAATAGTTGACTTGGAAAATAGTTCCAGGAGAGAAAATTTAAAAATTATTGGTCTCTTTGAAAACCATGATCAAAAAAAGAGCCTAGATATCATCTTCCAAGAAATTATCAAGAAAAACTGTCCTGAACCAGAGGGTAAAATAGAAATGGAAGGGATATACCGAACACCTCCTGAAAGAGATCCCAAAAGAAAAACTCCTAGGAATATTGTAGCCAAATTCCAGAGTTCCCAGGTCAAGGAGAAAATTTGAGCAGCCAGAAAGAAACAATTGTGGAAACACAATCAGGATAACACAGGGTTTAGCAGCTTCTACACTAAGGGATCAAAGGACTTAGAATATGATATTCCAGAGGTCATAAGAGCTGGAATTAAAACCAAGAATCACCTGCCCAGCAAAACTGAGTATAAGATTTGAGCAGGGAAAATGGAATTTCAATGAAACAGAGACCTTCCAAGTATTCTTGTTGAAAAGACGAGAATTAAATAGAAAATTTGACTTTCAAATACAAGAATCAAGGGAAACATGTAAAGGTAAACAGGAAAGAGAAGCCATAAGGGATTCATTAAAGTTGAACTGCTTATATTCCTACATGGAAAGATGATATTTGTAACTCCTGAGATCTTCATCAGTATTAGGGTAGTTAGAAGAAATATATATATATAAAATATGTTTGTATGTGTATATATTATGTATATATAATTATGTATGTATACAGAGGACACAGGGTGAGCTGAATATGAAGGGAGGATACATAAAAAATAAAAATAAGTGTTGAGAGGAATATAGTGGGAGAAAGAGAAAGGGTGAGGTAGAATGTAGTAAATCATCTCACATATAAGAGGCAAGAAGGAGCTTTTACAATGAAGGGGAAGAGAGGGGGAGAGCTTTTACAATGAAGGGGAGGTGAGAGGAAATAAGTGAGCCTTACCCTCATCAGATTTGGCTTAAGGAGGGAATAATGCACATGCAATTGGTTATGGAAATCTGTCTTGCATTTCAGGAAGGAAGGGGGAAAGGGGATAGGAAGGGGAGGATGGTGAGGCGATCACAGATTGGTGAAAGGGGTAATCAGAAGCAAACACTATTGTGGAGGGAGAGGTCAAGGGAGAGAATGGAATAAATGTAGGGCAGGACAGAATAGAGGGAAATGTGGTTGGTGTTTCAAAACATGAGTATTATGTAGGTGTTTTGCGTGGCTACACAAATATGACCTATATCGAATTGCTTTCTTTCTCAATGAGGGTGAGTGGAGAGGGAGGAAGGGAGAGAATGTGGAACTCAAAGCTTTAAAAATGAATGTTAAAAATTGCTTTTTGCATGCAACTAGGAAATAAGTTGTACAGGCAATGGAGTATAAAAATCTATCTTGTCCTACAGGAAAATAGAGGGGAGAGGGATGGAAGGGAGGTGATAGGGAGGAGGGCAGATTGGGGAAAGACATGGTTGGAGTTCATGCTGTCCTGGGGTGGGAGAAGGGGAGAGATGGGGAGAAAATTTGGAATTCAAAATCTTGTGGAAGTGAATGTTGAAAACTGAAAATAAATAAATTATATTAAAAACACACAAAAAACAAAACCAAAAAAAAGGCACATATACAAAAACACTAAAGAAAGTAGAACCTTAAAAAGAGAATCAGTTGAATGGAAAAGGCAGTACAAAAGCTCATCAAAGAAAGTAATTCCTGAAAATTTAGAATTGTGTAAATGGAAGAGAATAAATCATTGAGACATCATGAAGCAAATAAAAAAAGTCAGAAGAATGAAAGAGTAGAAGAACATATAAAATATGTCATCTGAAAAACAACCGACCTGGAAAATAGATCAAGAAGATATATTTTAAGAATCATTGGACTGCTTGAAAGCCATGATAAAGAACGATCCTACACATTGTATTTCAAAAAATTATAAAGGAAAACTGCCTCAATATCTTAGGTCGAGAAGGTAAGACAGAAATTGAAAGAATTCACCAATCACCTGTTGAAAGAGACCCCAAAATGAAAACTCCCAAGAATATTATGGTCAAATTCCAGAGTTTCTAGATCAAGGAGAAAATATTGCAAGCGGTGAGATGGAAATCACTCAAATGGCATAGAGCCACAGTCAAGATCACACAAGATTGAGCATCTTCCACATTCAAAGAGCAGAAAACTTGAAACGTGATATTCCCGAATGTAAAGAAACTAAAATTACGACCAAGAGTAACCTACCCAGCAAAATTAAGTATAATCCTTCAGGGGAAAATGAATATTTAATGAAATAGAGGATTTCCAAGCACTCGATGAAAACACCAGTGCTAAATAGGAAATGTGACATTCAAACACAATACTCAAGAAAAGCTTAAAAAGATAAACGTGAAAAAGAAACAATAAGGAATTCAATAAGATTAAATTGTTTATATTCTTATGGCGAGATAGATGCAACTGCTAAGAACTTTATCATCAGTGGGGCAGTTAGAATTCTACATAGATGAAGGGCACAGGTGTGATTTGATTATGTTGAGAAGATTTAAAAAATGAAGAAGTGAGAAAAAGGGATGCACTGGGAGAATGGGGAAGAATGGAAAAAACCATCTCATATAAAAGAGGAAGAAAGGGCTTTTACACTGGAAGGGAAAATGGGGATGGTGGTAGTGGGCATTGCTTGAACGTCACTCTCATCAGAATTGGTTCAAAGAGGGAAGAATATATAGACACACCCAATTGGGTACATAATTCTATCTTACCCAACAAGGAAGTAAGAGGGGAAAGGGATGAGAGAAAGGGAAGTGATAAAAGGGAAGGTGGATTAAAGGAAGCAATATTCAGAAGCAAAACAAACTTTTGAGGCCCAGGTAAAAAGAGAAAGGGATAAACATAAGAAAATAGGATGGAGGGAAATATAAGTTAATAATCATAACTGTGAATGTGATTGAGATGAACTCATCCATAAAACAAAAGTGGGTGCCAGAATGAATTACAAACCAGAGTCCAACAATGTGCTGTCTATAAGAGAAACACTTGAAACAGAAAGACACACACAGAGTTAAAATAAGGAATTGGAACAGACTCTATTAAGCTTCAGTTGAAGTAAAGAAAGGCAGGGGGTAGAAATCATGATCTTGGATAAAGCAAAAACAAAAATAGACCTAATTAAAAGAGATAAGCAGGAAAACTATATTTTGCTAAAAGGTACCATAGACAATGAAGCAATATAAAAAAAAAAAACTTATAGCAAGTTTCTCTAATAAAGCCCTCATTTCTCAAATATATAGGGGATGGAGTCAAATTTATAAATTAACAAAAACAAGCACCAGTCTCCAATTGATAAATGGTCAAAGGATATGAATAGGCAGTTTTCAGAAGAAGAAATCAAACTTATCTATAATCATATGAAAAATATGCTCTGTCACTATTGATTAGAGAAATGCAAATCAAGGGTTCTGAGGTACTGCTTCACATCTATCAGACTGGCTAACATGACAGAAAAAGAAAATGACAAATTCTGGAAAGGATGTGAAAAATACATATATTAATTAGTAGAGTTTTGAATAGGTCCAACTATCCTGGAGAACAATCTGGAACTATACCTAATGACTGTAAAACTCTGCATACCTTTTGACCCAACAATACCAGTACTAGATTTATATGTCAGAGTTTTTTTTTAAAAGGAAAAGGACTGATATGTATAAAAATATTTATAGCTTTTTGTGGTGACAAAGAATGGAAATTGAGGGAATACCTAACAAAAAGAAATTGGGTGAAAAACTTGTGGTACGTGATTGTGATAGAATACTACTGTGATATAAGAAATTTCTAGAGGAATAGTTTCAAAAAAACCAGGGGAGATTTATCTGAACTGATACAGAGTGAAGTGAGCACAACCAGGAGATCATTATACACAGCGACAGCAATATTTTAATGATAAACTGGAAAAGACTTAGCTATTCTGGTCAAAATATAGTGATCAACAATAAAATTATCCAAGACAATTTCAAAGGACTCATGGTGAAAAATGTTCTCTACCTCCAGAGAAAACTGATGAACTCAGTGCAAATTGAAGCATATTTTTTCCACTTCATTTTTCTTGCTTTTTTTGCAACATGTCTAAAATGGAAATTTGTTTTGCAAGATTTCACATGTGCAATTGATATCACATTGCTTGCCTCCTCAATGGGCTGGAGGGAGGGAGAGAATTTGTAACTCAAAGTTTAAAAAAGTTAGGGATGGGCAAAACATTTTTGTTTATTCTCCTTCCATATCTGTCCGTCAGGGAGGTGATCAGCATTTTGGCACTTGTGGTTTCTCAACAGCCCCACCCAGAGTAAATAATAGGGTAGCTGGCATTGCAAAGTATTTGCCTGAATGCCATTGCTGAAATTTATCTTTTTCCTTCCTCATTTAATCAGGAGATTAAGTATCTCACTGAGGAATTTTAATGAGTCTACTCTTAAGTAATAATTAAAGCTGCTGCTATACAAGAGTCTTATGTCTTTAAAAATGTCATCTCAAAGCCAACTAATCTGAGTTTTCTCTTTCAACAGCACAAACACCTCATCTATGGTATGAAATGATGAAATAGGTTTTTCTCATTTATACGTTTATACATCACAGAGTCAAGCCAAAGCCTGATATGCATATGTAATTAATTCTTAAATCAAAACTTACTGACACATTCTCACAGCAGAAACATTACTGATTTTCTAATAGCGAACATGTTAAAGGTGCATCAACACTTCTCTTAAATACTTCTTGGTTACTCACACTTAACTGTGTGTTTTACATGTCATATTTGTTAGAAGGGTCTTTCTCTTGGTTTTTAATTGGATGGGAGGTAGGGGAAGAGGGAGGTAAATAGTAGTGATGACAAAAAAGGACATTGAAACATTTTTCAAATGCATGTAAGCAAATGGAAGGAAGTTCCGAAGAAAGCACAGACAAGCATGATGGTTCTGAAAGTAACATGGAACTTATTATATATACATACATAATTTAAAGAGCAAGTTGGATCAAATGGAGCTTCACCATTTCATACATAAAATCTTTTTTTGTGTGTCTCACTGTGTACATGGAAATGCTCTTTATTTTGGTGTTTAAGTACAGAGTGAAAATGGAAATAACAACTCTGGAGTTTTTTCAATCATACATGTTGCTAATTGGCAAAGAGGACAAAAAAGCAAAATGACTATTATTGGATGGGTTGTGGAAGACTGATATACCGGCACATTGTTGGTGGAGTTGCACACTGACTCATCTGAGAAAGCAATTTGGAATATTTTTGAAAGCTCCAGAAGTCATTATTAGATATAACCTTTTGCGTCAGCAATATCTCTACTGGTTCCATATCTGAAAGAGATCAAAGAGGAAAAATATCCACATGTACTAATGTATATATATACACACACACACATATACACACATGTGTGTTTGTGTGCGTGTGTGTGTGTGTGTGTGGTGGCAAAGAAGGGGGTACCCACCAATTGTGACATGGCTGAATATCTTATGGTATAAATAACGAAATATTGTTATACTGTAAGAAACTATGAAAGGTATGGTTTCAGAAAAATCTGGGAAGACCCTGTATGAAGTGATGCACAGTGAGGTGAGCAGAACCAGGACAATTTATGCAGTAACAACATTGTAAAGAAAAAACTTTAAAAGACTCTGGTTAATGCAGTGATCAGCTATAATCCCAGAAGACTGATGAAGAAGGATGCCATCTACTTCCTGATAGTTACACAATGAGACATACATTTTTGGGCACAGCAAATGAGTGGATTTATTCTGATTATTTACACTTACTTGTTACACTGATTCCAGGGTGGGGATGAAGAAATGAAACAGAATGTAAGGCAGAGTGAAAGCCTGAGATCCTAGGTTCTCCCTTCCCTTGTTGGAAGGGCCAAGTATCAACAGTCTGGTTGCATTGTTGGGCAATGCCATATCTTTGCAGTTCCTGATATGTCTTCTAATGTAAGGTGGTGGTGATGAGTCAGAGCAATGCCAGATTCAGGTGCAAATTTCTTTTCTTGCTTTGAGGCAGTCATGATGAGCCTAAGAAGCTCTGGGAACATCAGGGCCATGGCACAGACACTTCTGAAAGAGTCAACAATTTGTCATCATCCATCAGGGTCATGAGCAGTAAAGTGGAGAAGTAGCCACGAGTCCTGGATGTAAGGTGACATGGAGGCTCTTTCTGTATGCCACTCGTTCAGTGTTCCCTGGCCTACCTGCCAAAAGCTTTCTTATCTGGGAGCCACATCAGGGGAAAGATATCAAATTTTTGTCCCCTTTGAGACCTCTTTTTAGCCTTAGAAGGACTAAATAAGGACTATCCCTCCCTCCTCCTAATCTAGTGACTCAAAATGACCACAAAGTCACTTACAGGATCACCTTTCTTCTAAGTGAATACACACCCATCATTGTCATGTCCTTTCTTAGGAGGATGGAGATAATGAGGGTCCTAGCAAGCCCTTCCAGTGGGTTAAATTCCAGGTTATATGGTTGGCATGTGAGAGAGATTTGAGGAAGGGGGCATGAGCATCCCAGTTTCCAAGTTGGCACTCCCTCCTCCCAACATCTGTTCTTCTTGTAGCAGCTTTAGAGCTGCTAGAAGGTTAGCCTAGTTGTTTAACACAGAATATCTTTGATATTCTGATACGTCCCACAAATAGAACAAAAGATATCAACAAAATCCCTGCATTGGGCTTGACTCCAAAGGACATAGCCTTTGATTGTCCAATTCAGGCTCCATACCACTTGAACAAGTTATGGATCTAGCGTCCCCTCAAATCTCTCTCACATGCCAACCATAAAGTCTAGAGCTTAGCCCATTGCGAGGACTTGCTAGGATCCTCATTACCCAGAGAATCCCTTGTAAACAGATTAGTGGCTCATGTTTTGAGAGGTCTCCATCTTTAAAGACCAGACTGAGTGGGGCCATTGGTAGGAGACAAGGGTAGGCCAGAATAAGATTGTCAGGGGTTTGCATTACTGACATTTCTCTTTCTTATATCACCATAGTATCTCATGTCTCCCTCCTCCTCCCCCTCCCTAAAAGTCATCCCATATGATAAATAGTAAATTTTTTTAGAGAGGAAATAAAAGCCAGTACAACAGATGGGCACATTGGGAAAGTCTGAAAACCTGTGGAATATGTAACACGTGTGGACCTTCTGCCTACACAAAGGAGTGGATTGGGGTAAATTCTCATATCTCCATTTGAGTTCTATTTAAGCTTCATAATTTTGTTACATTTACTTTTGATTTTTTGTTGTTTTGTAGTTATTAACACTTCCATTGCTGTGGTTACTGTTCATATTGTTTTCTTGGTTCTGCTGACTTCACTCTCCATTGCTTCATATAGATCTAACCATGGTACTCTGTACTCATCACATGCAGCATTTCTTCCTGTGTAGTAACATTCCATTACATCCAACCACAATTTCTTCAGCCATTCCCCAATGAATGGGCATCTACTTGATTCCCAATTCTTAGCTATCACAGAAGTGCTACTATTAATATTTTGGAGTATGTTGGGGCTTTTTTCTTCTTATTGATGGCTTCCATGGCGTATAATACCAGCAATGGAGTCTGTTTCGAAGGGTATGGACATTTTAGTCGCTTCCTTTGCATGATTCCAAATTGCTTTCTAAAATGGTTGTACGCAGTTCCACCAAAAATGTATTACTGTATTCATCTTCCCACATCCCCTCCAACATTGACTGTTGCCATTTTTTTCATTTTTGCCAACTTATAGGGTATGAAATAAATCTTTGGGGGGTTGCTCATTATTAGTGATTTGGAACTTTTTTTATGTGGCTATGAATACTTTACAATTCTTTTTTGAGAACTGTTTATTCATATCTTTTGATCATTTGTCTATTGGGGAACAGCTATTAATAAAATCACCATCCCCACCTTGACCTCCACCTCCCCTCAGATCCTGGTGAAGGCCATTTGGGATACTGTGCTTAGGGTCCCTAGGATTAGCAGCATCTCCCAGGCTATGGGCTTTGTTATAAGCTTGACCCCTGCTGCCATGCAGGTGTTCAACTATCTGATTAGCTTGAAATCTATGATCTTGTTTTACACCAAAGGGAAGAGAGGTATCTGTTGGCATACTGGGAAAGTAGATGGTAGGAACTGGAAAGATGTAGAGCAGGAGGGTAGAGTATTAGGAAATCAGAAAATGTGAAAACAGTATCTGTCTTTAAGGATGCTTCATTCAGTGATCCATCCAGTTCTATCCATATTACATGTGTGTGTATTGGAAACTGCTCTTCCCATAATTGCTTTATCTTCCCCTAGATTCTGACTATTCTAGATGCTTCCAGTTCCAGCAGGGAGCGGCTCTCATCTCAGCTTCTGTAATGCCAAGGCAATATTCATAGCACTGGTGGTGACTATGAATATGTCAGCATAGTTCTCAGTTGCAAAGCATAACAGATTCTCCTTATCGAAGGCAGAAGAAAAACATTTATTCAGACATCAGAAAGCCAAATCCCCAAACCAGAAAGCCAAATCAGTCACAGTAGTCAAGAAGTCAATACACATTAGCACTGCAGGGGACAAAGGACATTCCAAGCCTGGTCCCTCACCCTCCCTTCCCCCCCCCATCAGGGACCTTCCCACAAACAAACACTCACAAGCCTAGCTGTCTGCTTGCCTGTGTCCTTCCCAGCTCTGACTAGCCTAGCCAACTTCCTCCCAACTCTGCTCCACTATTATGAATGGGAAAGATTTTCCCATTTAATTACCATTACAACCTCCCATCACTACTTCACTATTGCTGCAATGGCTGACTTCCTAGGGTATCTGCTCCCAGCTCTGGTCCTCTTTGTATCCGCAATCACCTCTGCTACTTCAGTGTCTCTCGCACTTCTCCAAGGACAGCAACAACAGTTCGTTACCATCCTTCCCCAAGAGAAAGTTGAGGTGGGTACCATTTTGGGTGCAATGAGATTCCTCTTTGTCACTTCTCTAGATATGCCCTGACCACAGAAGAATACGGCAGGACTGTTACACTTCCTTGTTCCTAGAAATTATGTTTTTTTGAAAGTAGCCCAAGATTATAGCAGTTCATATCCTGGAGGTGTGGATAAGAGCCTGTCTGGTATCCCAGCATTCCAGAGTTCAAGACAGCAGACAAATCAACATCCGTGCTTCTAGGAGCAGGAATGACTTTTGGCACCCCAGACCAGTGCAAATACAAAGAATGAAACAACCTGGACCCAATAAGTACATATATAAGGATCCAAAAAAGAAATATAAAGAGAAAAACTATAAGTAAATACAAGGGACTACGGGAGGGAGGGCACGAAGAATTGAAGGGATCTGGGAAGGCTTCCATCAGAAGATAGTGCCTGAGCTGTGTCTTTAATATTCATTTTTTAAAATGTTGAGTTCCAAATTTTCTTCCCCTTCCCTGAGACAGTAAGCAATTTGATAGAAGTTATACATGTGTGCAGTCATGCAGAACATATTACTGAGCTGTGTCTTAAAGAAAAAGGAGAAAAGTGGGAAGGACTCTTTATGTTGTGGTAAAGAGTTGGAAATTGAGGGGATGCTCATTTATTGGGGAATAACTGAGCAAGTTTTCATCTATGATTGTAATGAAATACTATTGTGCTCTAAGAAATGATGAGCAACATGCTTTCAGAAAATCCTGGAAAGACTCAGATGAACTAAGGGAAAGTAAAGTGAGCAGAACCAGAACACTGTACACAATAACAGCAACATTGTAACAATGATAAAAGACTTAGTAATTTTGATCAATTTAATGATCCATTCTGAAGGATTTATGATGAAAAATGCTATTCATTTTCAGAAAGAGAACTGATGAAGTAATTGTACATGTATAACCTATATCAGATTGATTACCATTGAAAGGAGGGGAGAGAAGGAGGGATAAAATTTGAAACTAAACTAAAACTAAAAAACTAAACTAAACTAAACTAAAAAAAATGAATGTAAAAATTGTTTTATATGTAATTGGGGAAAATAAACTATTATTAAAGAAAAAAGAGTGCTGAAGAAGTCTGATTGCAGATTGAAGCATAATTTTCACTTTATTTTTCATCCTTTTTTGTAAGGTGTTTGCAGGATTTCACATGTATAATTGATATCACATTATTTGCTTTCCCAATGAGTGGAGGAGGGGTGGGAGGGAGGGACAGAACACAGAACTTACAATTTTAAAAAAGAATGTTAAAAATAAATTGTGTGTGTGTGTGTGTGTGTGTGTGTGTTTAAAGAAAGAGGAGAGACCCTTTAAGGAGGAGACTGGAAGAGAACACATTCTGGGCACGTTCAAAGCCCCAGAGACACTAGGATGGTCCAATGAGCCTCCCTTTGGATGATGTCGTTTCTACTTTGCTCTCTCCTGACTTCCCTCCTCCCTCTCTGACTGCTGCTTCTCAATCTTTGCTGCTGAATCACTAGCCATTGCCTTCCCCTAACTGTTAGAAATTGAATGCGTCTGTTCTGTCTTGTTTCCCTAATGTGCTCTCCCTCTCTTGTCTATCTCCCATCTCTATACAGATGACTTCCGTACCTCCCATAGCTCCAGTCCCTCTTCACCTGTTACCTGCTGCACACAGCCACCTGTACAGCCCAGGGCACTTCATCATCACCATGTCCAAGATGAAGCTCATTTGGAGAGGAACCACTCAATCAGAAAGAATCCACAGGGTGGGATGGAGCTTCCAGCATGAGAAATCCAAGGTAAAATTCAAGAGTGGACTAAGCTTCACAGGTAAAAAGGTTTCAGGGGAATTGTAGAGAAGACTAGAGAGAGTCAAGATAAACACAATAGCGGATAGAGTGCCAGGTTTGGCGTCAGGAAGACCTAAGTTCAAATCTTGCCTCACACACTTAATAGTTATGAGACCCTGGACAAGTCATTGAACACTCAGCCTTAGTCTTCTCATCCATAAAAAGGGGAAAACAATAGAACCTACCTCCCAGGGCTGTAAGGATTAAATGAGAACATATTTGTAGTATTTAGCATAGTGAAGGAACAAATGAAGGAGGGAGGTGTCTCATGTATCCTAAAAAGAAGAAATAAAGCTGACCAGTGGCAGAGGCAAGTGCTCAGCTCCCAGTGTCAATCAAGCAGTAAAGGCAATGCCAGGGAATGAATATGGCATTAGATCACAGTCATGAATTCCTAGCTTTAGAGTTCTGAGACTATCAACTTGGAGAAAGTTAGAGCTGCGGAAGGAATCTTAGACATCCTCTAATCTAATGACCTCATTTTACAGATGAAAATGAAGCCCAACAGAGGAATTGACTGAGTCTGAATAAAAGCTTCCCCAGTGCTTGTTGGCATTAGACTTGAAATCTACTGACAGATTGAATAACGTTCTCTCTGCTGCAACAGGTGTAGCAAAAACATGATAGTGATGACTGACGATAACTTCCAGATATTATCTGAGTTTCACAACAATTCTGTAAGGTATTATTAATCCTGTTTTATAAATGAAGATACTGAGGCTCTGAGGTTCTGTGACTTGCTTGCAGTCACACAGCCACTAAGTATCAGCGGTCTCCTCTTCCCAACTGCCCCTCAGGGGAGAAGGGATGAAGTGTATCATTTCAATTGACAGAGCGTTGGTGGTGCTGAGGAAGCACCAAACCAATACGTCCCCAGTGAAATTGTTTTCTACTGGGCTAAACAACACCTATATCCTGATAAGTAAATATGAAATAATTTCAGTAGAGTTGGTGGGAGGCACCAGCATCAATACTGGGAACATCTGGGGTGCTCTGTTTGCTTTTGAGGACGTCTCAGCTGGACACCCAATCTCTCAGCATCTAGAATTCTTCAGCATCTAGATTCTTCAGAATCTCTTCTCTTTTATCTCTGCCCTCCTCCAGCCCAGTTCCTCAACCTTCCTGAATCTTTCCCTTCATCCAATATTATGTAATCTACCTCAGGGCAGGGTTTTCATTTTTGTCTTCGTGTCTCTAGCCTCTAGTGCAAAGTCGGGTGCAAGATAGGGTCCTAAACAGGACTTGTTGATTGATGACTATTAGAATCTGCCTGTTCATCCCTTTTCCAATGGGGCAAAGAAGGATGACCTTTCTTGTGAACATTGAATCAAGTGTTACCTGTTCTTCATTTGAAAGCAGGAGTAGAGTGTGGATTGTGTGTCTACCTCCAAGTGAGAGAAAGGATGAACGAATTTGTTTTTTACAAATATTTGTGCGTTCATGCTCTGTTAACATACTCTACAAGCCCTCCTTGATGACTTGGAGGTCATTCTAGTTCTCCAAGGCTATGCCATTAGGATATTCTACCAAGCTGAGAAGGATGGGCCTGACGATGGACTGTCTCACTGGCTGTCCATTTTCCAGCTCAGCGAGCCAGTGTAGAGCAGTGGATAGAGTGCTGGGCTTGGGTTAGGAAAATCTGGATTCAAATCCCAGGCTACATATTGACTATATGTGAGACTGGGCTTATCATTTAAAATTCTCTGAGTCTCTAAATTGGAGGAGGGGTGGAGCCAAACTTGGGGACCCCTACAGACCTCAATCCAGGAACTGGCCTCTCCACTCCTATGGAGGCACTTGAGATTTGAGTCTGAGCTGAGATTATAGATTTACCTGTCTCAGATGTCATCTAGATCTATCTCTTCATTTACAGCTTAGGAAACTGAGGCCCAAAGAAAGGAAGTCATACAAGGAGTAAGAGGCAGAACAAGGATCTGAACCCAGCTGCTCCAATTGCAAAGCCAATCTATTTTTCACTCTGCCAGCCAAGAGGACAGATTGTACTAAGGAAGCCTGGAAAGATGTGGCCGTGAGAATGAGAAAATGTAGGTAAAACTCTTTGGGAGCCCTTATCACTATATAAATAATAACTATGATTACTGTTATCGATAATACTAATAAAAATAAATTTGGGCAAATGGATTTATGAACCCTAAACCTCTATACAAATGCCAGCTAATAATCATTATTAATAATAATAATATACAAGACTCTAGGAAAAGCACTGAGAACCTTAAATAACGCCATAGGTATTGGCTGTTATGACTGATGTCAGCCATTCTGAACGGAGTGGGGGAGCCCCCCTTCTCGAGGGCAAGTCTGGGGTCCAGAAGTCAGGAAATAAGCATTCCTCAGAGCCCTGGTGTCTGCTAGAAGGCCAGGAGCCAATCTGCTAAAAAGCTCTGAGTGGTGACCCCCTTTTCCTGAAGCTGCAGCTGGCTCTAGGGGATGCTGGGAAGATTCCCATGTCTTTAGCAGGCTATGGAATAATTGGCTCCCTAGAGCTCCAAATGGGGACCTATTTCAAGCGCCAGGAACAGTAATTAATTAGCTAATTAGCCTTTCAAAAGGCAGGACTAACTCTGAAATTCTCAGATTCAAGCCTGGCCAGGTGTTTTAACAAAAGCTTACCCCAAGCCTGCTCTTCTCTGCCTCTACCACTTCCCTTGACTCCTGGCTCTCCCTCCCTCCTTCCACCCTCCTTTGCTCACACACCTCTCTCCTCTATCTTGCCCCTTTATTCATGAGCTTCATAAATTCTTCCTTCTCCAACAAGTCTTATCTCTCTCCCTCCCCTTCCCACCTTCCTTCCCTTCCCTCCTCTTCATTCCCCTTTCTCCATTCCCTATAATTGTCCAGACTATGAGAATGATGACTATATTTGATATGTATTAATATTTACCATATTGGAAATGAAAAGGTATTAATATTATAAAAATAGCTTTGACCCTGCAGTCCCCTTGATAAGTCTTGGGGACCCCCAGGAGTTTCCCGGCTATACTTTTGGAACTTTTGATGCAGACTATTCTTTCAAGGAGTTTGATGGTGAAGGGGAAAGTAAGGAATAAGAGATCAGCTTAAGGGAAGGATGGGGTGAAAGACCTTTTTTTTCTTTTGTAACTGTAAGGGAGACCCTAGCACTCAGAACATCAGCACGATACAGGAAAACAGCAGTGGATTTGTCCTCAGAGGAAGGGGTTCAAACCCAGGCTCTGCCACTTCCTGCCTTCGTGACTGGGAAGGACTCTCACCTTCTCTGCCATTCCATTTTCTCTCCTGTCAAATGAGGAGATTGGACTAGATGGCTTAGGATGTACTTTCTAGCTCTAGACCTATCATCTTGTGTTTGGGGAAACTGGAGAAGGAGCTGGAAGATTGGGGGGATGTCTGATGGCACAGAGGAGAAAGGGGTGGTGGAGAGGAGGTTCAAGGCACCTCTGGAGATACTAGATTTTAGAGATGAAGAAACCATCTCTTCCTTTGAGGTTGGAGGGAAGGATGGGTGGATGGGTGGGGACAACAAGAGATTCTGAGAAGCAGAGTTGGAAAGATCAGAGTTCATGTTCTATAACCTCCAGTAGTAATGTGGGTGTGGTTCAGTTCCGATTATGTAGGATCGTTGACTTGGAGGTAGAAGGTACCTCAGAGTTCAAATACAAGCCCCTCATTTTACAGATGTACAGGAAACCGAGTCAGACACGGGGTGTTAAGTGACCAAATTAAAAAAAAAACATCCGCTTGACTTTCCAATCCTTTCCCAACCTGACTCATTCCTGCCTTTCCAGTTTTTACCCTTTCCCTTTCTCTCTCCTTCTCCAGCCTTTTATACCTTACTGTGTACTCACAGGGCAGTGATATCAACCTCCTCGATCTTCCTCCTACAATATACCCCATCTCCCCATTCAGAGGTTTTCTCTTGGCTTTCCCCATGCCTGCAGTTCTATCCTTCCAGATCTCCACCCCATGGCATCCCTGGCTTCCTTAGAGTTTCAGCTAAAATCAAGCATTCTGCAAGAAGTCTGCCCTAATCCTCCTTCCATCTGGTGCCTTCCCTCCCCGCCCCCAATCTTTCTTGTCTCCATCTTGTTTGGACATGGCTGTTGCATGTTGTGTCCCCTGTCAGACAATGAGAACGTGGACTGTTTTGTTTGTCTTTTTTCGTATCCCTAAAGCTTAATGCATATTGTATTGAATACTGATAGTTGATTGACTGACTTTTCCAAGGTTACATAGGCAGTGGAATGGTGGCAGGATTCAAACCCAGGTCCTCAGATGCCGAATCCTGAGCCCTTTCTTCCTCTGTACCTCTGCCTGCCTCTCAAGGGAAGGAGATGCACTTGGGATCCTTGTAGAAACAAAACAAGATTTGGAACTGTAGGGAGTCTGCTGGAGAACCCACGAGAGCTGGGATTCTTTTTAAAGCAGGTTAGAGGCCAGACAACTATGGGGTCATAGAACAGAAACTGTGGAAGGGGCCTCTGGGACCTTCTAGTTCACTCCCCTTGTCTTACAGATGGAGAAATGGAGGGGAAATTGTGGAATTTCCTACTTCTCCCTTTAAGAAGCCCAGATCCATGACAGAACAAAGCTTGAAGAGGTGGACAACACTGAGAAAGAAAACTCTCCCAAGGAAAACTGAAGCCCAGCATTGGGGGATTTTTCCATTGAATCCACATCCACAGGGAAAGGAATTCAAGAAGATTATTTGGAGGAATTATTTGGGTATTAGAAAGTACAACGGAATTTGACACGCCTTAGCAGGTGACTGATCACTTCCTTCTATAATCTGGTTCTCGCCAGAGACACTCAAGGCTCTCTACAGTCTGGCCCCAACCTACTTTTTCTGGTTTGTGTTGAAATTTTTTTCATATTCACCCCAAATTAAATTATTAGCTGTTTGCTGACCTTATTCTATATTCTCCTGTCTCTCATCTGTATAGGACACCTCCAGATGCTAGGCACACATTACCTCTTTATTTAGATCCAGTGAAAAATCTTTGTCTTCTCTCAAGGAATTGAGCCCTTCCTTATTCCTGCAATGGGAAGCCATCTGTCCCTCCCTAAGTCTTTCCCGAGTAGTGGAATGTGGATATACATAGATGATCTGAGTTGGAATCCTACCTCCACACTATTCACTGCTCTTTGTGCCTTTGGGCAAATACTTTTATGTCTCCAGATCTCAGTTTTTCCAACTGGAAAATGAGTGGGCTTCAGTGGGCTGATCAGTAAGGCCCCTCCTACCTTTCAAGCATATGATCAATCTTCTTTGGGCCCAATTACCACTGGCATCAACCAATTTGGGACATATCACATCCCCCTCATTAGATTTGTTCTGTGGGGCTCCAAAGGACAGGACCATGTCTGATACATTGCAGGCATGGGTAGAGAGGTTTGGGCTCAGAATTAGAATGCATTTCTTAACAAAAAGAAGTTCATAAGTGGGGAAGGGAGTGTCACAAAGAAAGAAGGGGATTTTGCTACGACCTTGATAAATTAGATATGTGCTTTAAACATCACCACCTTTTTTGTCCTTTGTACTGGAAAATTCATGTCTATTGGTGGTCATAAAGCACATAAAAAATACTTCCAAAAAATGATCTTACTTATAATTTAAGCTATCCAACAGTGGGATGAGTAACTTTATAGACCATGAGTTTCCTGTACTTGGAGGGTTTTTAACGAGCTGTAGAGAATGTTGTAGGCTGGGGAGGAAGGGAGGGAGAAGGTGAGAATTCTTTTTCATGTATGGGTTGGACTAGTTGGTTTCCAAGGTCCCTCTCAGGTAATAGACTGTACCATAGCTACATTTTAACCAGATGATTCAATCTAATGGAGTGACTTCAATAGTAGGAATTCCAGACACAGCCACAAGATAATAAGGAAGACATCTGGGGTCCCTCAAACCACACCACAGATGGCTGCTCTCCAGCAGACATCTGTACACAGGCCATTCTGCTGAACGGACTGGCACCTTAAGACTGGCACCTTCACCACCTGCCTTCCTGCTTCTCCCTCTCCTAGACTCTCTGGTCCATCTGGCGACTCCAGCCTCTTGGCATCCTCTCTGGGGTTGCGCAGAATCAGGTCACCCCTCCTGGCTGTGGGTCTCCCAGACATTGCCCCATCCTTGGGTGTTCTACAGACTTAGATCCTAGGCCACCCTCTTAGGCCCCGCAGGCATCTAGCGCCCCCTGGTGAATTTGCATTGAGTTTCTTGTAGCCCTACTGATTATCAGGGAAGAATGTTTCAGTTGGGAACGAATGGAAGATATGATTATCAAAAGATCACAGATTGAGGGCTGGAAGTCCTAGAGCCTTGGAGGTCCTAGGATCATGGAGCAGGAAAGAACATCTATTCTAATCTCTTCATTTTACAGGCAGCAAGGTGGTGAATGGGTAGAATGCCTGTCCTGGAGTCAGGAAGACTCCTCTTCCCAAGTTCAAATCCGCCCTCAGACACTCGGGTTAAATGGTTTAGCAACCTAGGCCCATAGATGTAAACCTGGAAGGGACCTTAGATGCTGTCTAGGCCAACTCCATTATGTTTCAGATAAGGAAACTGAGACCCAGAGAGACTGGAGACTTGCCCACTTCTCTGTTACACACCTTGGTTGGAGGTGGGTCAGCCTCTGGGTACAATTTCAGCTACATTTTAAGAGAGAAGGATGGGAAGAGTGGTGAAAGAGAATGGGGATCCCCCCAAACTCAATTGAACAAACACTTACTAGGCACCTATTGTCTACCAGGTTCTAAGATACCACATAGAAATAGTCCCTGCTCTTCAGGAATTTACTTTCTGCTGGGGAACAGAACAGGTACACAGGTAAGTAATGCAAGGCAATTTGAGGAGGGAGAGAGAAGTCACAAATCTAGAAAGTATTTTCAAACCTTGTCCCTTTCAAACCCCTAAGTTGTTTCCAGAAAGGAAAAGCTCCTTTGCATACCTAGCCCGTTTTCATCCCTCCTATGGACATAATCATGTGGCCCTCTAGGTCCTCAGGTGTGGTCCTTTGACTGAATCCAAGCTTCATTGTGAATAAATCCCTGCCGCTACAAATTCTGCGCCCCCCATACTTCAATCTGTTTATTCATCAGAGTTGTGGCTGTTCTCTAAAGAAAGAACTTTGGCCCTCCATCAGCACACAGCCTGCATCCAATAGCCATGGAACATGCCTTAATCTAAGTCCAAGTGTGTTAAAAACTGCATACTATCTCTGTGTCACAACTTCTATCTTGAAGATCTGGGTTCAAATCTCACCTCTGATGTTCATTACCTATGTGGCCTTGGGCAAATTGCTTGCACTCCCTGGACCTTTACTGTAAAATGAGAAGAGGTAAACTAGGTGTGTTCTGAGTTTCCTACAGTTCTAGTTTATGATTATATACCTGGAATGAGGAGGAGTGTTCAAAGTTTTTTTTTAAACAAGCATAACTTTTCTATCAGAAGAATAGGGATTGTCTTCCTTTTCTCCATAATCTATTCTATTCACCAACTCTGCAGATCTTGTAAGATTCAGAGTAGGGGATGGAGGATATTTCCCTGTTTCTTGAATGTCTGTTATAATCTAAATTGATGTTTAAGGTTATTGAGAATAGAGACCCTACCATAGACCAGTGACCCCTTGAAGCCTATGAACAACTAAAATATCTTGGGGTTACCAACTGAGTGAAGAGGCTTCCTTCCAACTAGAAGTGCTTATATTAGTTAGAAGATGGTGGAGACTATGGATACTGGTCTAGAAATGAGACCTGGATGCTAGTCCCAGCTCTTAGTAGCTATAGTCATGTGTGAATTACTTGATACAAAGTCATTTTGATATGCTTTCATTTTGTGGCAGGATTCTGCATTTGAGGACCTGGATCTGAATCCTGGCTTTGCCGCTATTACCTATGTCACCTTGGAACAGTCAGTCAGTCAACTAGCATTATTAAATGCTATTTGGACCCAAGCCCAACAATTGTTCCCAGAAGAGGTAAAGAAAGAGACGAGTGGTAGAGGAAAAACTGGAAAAAAATGACAGTGATGCAAGAGAATTATGAAAAGAGATTAACAGCTTGGCAAAAGAGGCAAAAAAAGCACTACAGAAAATAATACCTTAAAAAACAAATGGAAAAAATAGGTTCAAAAGTTCACCCAAAGAAATAATTCCTTAAAAATTAGAACTGGGTAAGTGGAAGCTAATGACTCTATGAGACATCAAGAAATAACAAAACAAAGTCAAAACAATGAAAAAGTAGAAAAACATGTAAAATATCTCATCTGAGAAACAACTGACCTGGAAAGTCGATCAAGGAAAGACAATTTAAGTAAAAATAGTGCTAATTAAATAAGATAATCAGGGACCCCACTATGCTAAAAGGTACCATAGACAATGAAATAATATTAATACTAAATATACATGCACCCAATGGCAGAGCATTCAAATTCTTAAAGGCACAAATAATGCAAAGCAGCCAAAATTGAAAGAAAATCAGGAAGTTGGGAGGGGGAGAATTGCAGCAAATTTCTCTGATAAAAGTCTAATCCCTCAAATATATAGGAAATGGAGTGAAATTTATAAGAACAAGAGCCCAACTGATAAATGATCAAAGAATATGAAGAGACAGTTTTCAGAAGAATTAATCAGAACTACCTATAGTCACATGAATAAATTCTCTAAATCACTATGGATTAGAAAAACGCAAACTAAAGCAACTCTGAGGTACCACTTCACACATATCAGATTGGTTAACATAACATAAAAGAAAAATGACAAATACCGGAGGGAATGTGGGAAAACAGGGGCATTGATGCATTGTTGGTGGAGTTGTGAACTGGTCCAACCATTCTGGAGAACAATTTGGAACTATGCCCAAAGGACTATAAAACTGTTCATACCATCTGAACCAGTGATGTTACTATTAGATCTTTATCCCAAAGAGATCAAAGAAAAAGGAAAAGGATGCATATGTACAAAAATGTTTATAGCAACTCTTTTTGTGGTATCAAAGAGTTGGAAATTTAGGGGATGCCCATCAACTGGGGAATGGTTGCACAAACTGTGGTATATGATTGTGATGGGATACTACTGTGCTATAAGAAATTATAAGAGATTATAAGAGGGATAGTTTCTGAAAAACTGAGGAAGACCTATATTAGCTGATGTAAAGTGAGCACAACCAGGAAATCATTGTACATAGTAACAATAATTTTGTAATGATAATGAACTGTGAAAGACAGTTACTCTGATTACAATGATTCAAGACAACTCTTAAGAATTTATGATGAAAAATGCTGTCCACCTCTAGAGAGAGAACTGCTGAACTCTGAGTACAAATTGAAGTGTATATTTTTACGCTATTTTTCTTGTTTTTTCCCACAACCTGGTTAGTATGGAAATGTTTTGTGTGATTTCATATGTATAATTGATATCTTGCTTGCCTTCTCAATGACTAGGGGAGAGGCCAGAGGGAAAGAAAAAATTTGGAACTCAATTTTTTTTTAAAAAAGAATGTTATAAATAAACAAATGATTTTTTAAAAAGAAAAATCATACCAAGAATCAACAAACTAGTGCATAAAAAACAGCTGAATTTATTCCTCAGAAAACAAAGAGCATCAGAATAACCTGGTATCATTAGGATTTGTTAAATGATTCCTCTACGGCAGAGATGTCAGCCTCCAGCCCACTGCTAAGCATTCCTAAGCCCTGAACCAGATTAAAGTATAATTGGGAGATATTTAACAAAATGAATAAAATGAAAATACAACATAAGTAACATTACATTTTAAAACTTAGTCAAAATGTGGCAGAGGAAACCTTATGTATAGATTAGTTGCCCCCAGTTCTATTTGAATTTGTCATCACTACTCTACAGTACCAGGTAGGTTTCTTCAAGTTGGAAGAACAGTGAGAAGACTAGTGTTTTGTTTTGTTTTTTAAACCGAGGTGCTGACTATTGTTATGAAAAAAAAAAAAACAATAGTCATGGACAAGACAGCATAAAGCTCTAATGCTGATGGAGCCACCTTTTACCAGCGAAATTCACTTTGTCTTTCAACTGTATAAAAACTCCTTGTTAGTAGAAGTCCAGATGAACACATGAGCTCTGAGCATCTGTGTCACACCATAAATCATCTCACCCGTAAGTGGTTTAGGGATTGTTTGCTTCCAGCAGGGCTGAAAGTCTTGTCACCACTGAAGAACTGTGATAAACATATTGACATGCCAAGATACAGAGTTCTTCTAAAATTACAGAAATTCTCAAATGGATGTATTTTCTCCACTTGGGAATTTCTGTAATTTTAGAATACGTCTGCATCATGAAAGGTTAAGAAATTTATCCAAACTGCTGAAAGGATTATAAAATTGTGCATACCCTGTGACCCAACAATATCTCTTTTAGGTATGTATCCCAAAGAGATCATAGCAATGGGAAAAGAAACTACATGTAAAAAAACATTTATAATGTCTCTTTTTGTAGTGGCCAAGAACTGGAAATTGAGGGGATGGCTCAAGCTGAACAAGTTGTGGTATATGAATGTAAAGGAATACTATTGTTCCATAAGAAATGATGAGCAGGCAGATTTTTGAAAAACCTGAAAAGACTTACATGAACTGATGCTGAGTGAGGTGAGCAGAACCAGGAGAACACTGTACACAGTAACAGTCACATTGGATGATGACTGGTTTTTGACAGACTTAGATCTTCCCAGCAAAGCAAGGATCTAAGACAACTCCAAAAGACACAAGATGGAAAACACGATCCACATCCAGGAAAAAACCAACAACTATGGTGTCTGAATGCAGATCTAAGCAGACTATTCTGGCAGTTTCTCCCATTGTTTGTAATTCTTCTTTGCAACGTGACTAATGTGAAAAATATGTTTAACATGAATGTATATGTAGAAACTATATCAGATTGCATGCTATCTTGGGAAAGTGGGAAGGGTAGGGAGAGAAAATTTAGAACTCATAATCTTATGGAAGTGAATATTAAAAACTAAAAATAAATACTTAAAAAAATTCTTTATAAAAGAAATTTATCCAAGAGATGGAGATAAACATGCTTCAATGATCCTCAATTGCTATACAAAGTTATCTCCATGGTCACAATTTTAATGATACTTTTATGATCTTTTTAAGAAAAATAATTTCCATTATCAACTTCACTACCACTATCAAAGACAAATAATCACATATTATAATGGAAAGAGTACTGGATTTGGAGTCCCAGTACTTGGGTTCAAATCCAACCTCTACCACTTACCACCTGTGTGTCCTTGGGCATGTCACCTTACCTTCCTGGGCCTCAGTTTTCCCATCTGTAAAATGAGTGGTTTGAACTAAATGGCCTCTGAGGTCCGTTCCAACTCTTAATCTAGAATTCTCTGATTCTAATTCCATAATCATACAAAATAAGAACTATTACCTTACATAAAGCCATTAGCATTTCATGAAGTAAAAGCGAACGAATCGGCATGCTTTTGCTCAGTGTCTTACCATAGCTATCTCAAATTCTGTTACTTTTGATTTCGTTAGGTGCATTATGTACCATTATGTGTGTATACAGTTGATCTCACTTTGCATAACTTCATAAAAGTCCATCCATCAAGCAACAAGCATTTATTAAGCACCTACTATGTGCCAGGCACTGGAGACTGGGGTTACAAATACAGAAGTGAAACAGTTCCTCAAGGAGTTTATAGTCTATGGAGAGTGGGTAGAGAAGAACATGGACATAATCAAACACCAAGCATTTATTAAGTACCTGCTCTGTGGGAAATACAAAGACAAAAGGGAAGCCGTCCGTGCCCTGTAGGGGCTCACACTCTATGAAGGGAGACATCACGCACATAGCCCAGTATAGGCCTCTCTACATTTCCTTATGTTCTTCATGTCTGTCACCTTCATGGCACCATAATGTCCCCTATTATAGCATAATAGAGGCAGCATGGCAATAGTGGGCAGAACGGTAGGCTTGGGATAGAGAAGATATGAGTTCAAATCCTCCTACAGACATCTGACTGTTGGATGAATGACCCTAAGCAAGTCACTTGACTTTTTATGAACTTCAGGTAACTAACTCTCTAGGGCAGGGGTGGGGAACCTTCAGCCTTGAGGTCACATGTGGCCTTATAGGTCCTTGGGTGTGGTTTTTTGATTGAGTCCAAATTTTATAAAACAAATCCTTTTCTTAAGAGAATATATATACATACAGAGACAGAGAGAGAGGGTATACTTCCTTTGTTACTTGAGTAGATACAGGGTAGTAGCTAAGAATTGTTTCTGTAATCCTGGGGACTTTCACCTCATTCTCACTACCCCCTTGACTTTTCCCATTGACCCAAACAAATTCCAATAAGGCAGGATAGATTCTTTCTTCCAGAAAAGGACTGCCCTGGTGTCGTACTAAATCCCCCACTACAGAGAAATGATAAAAGCCAGGCTGGCTTACTGTACTTTATGATCTCACTTGGAACTTTTGGGTCAGAGTCAGGAAACCACTGGCTCAGCAGGAGATGGAAGCACTGACTGGAGGTGATTCATACTTGATGGATAAAAGATGCCAGCCATGGTCAAGATCTGAATCTTCTGAGGACCTTGAATTGATAAACATCCACAGGTCAACAAGGACTTACTAGGTGTCAGGCACTGTGCTAAGTGTCAGGGGTACAAATACAAGCAAAAAGAAAGAGCCCCCACTTTCAAGGAACCTACTTCCTAATGAGGGGAGACAATAATAAGAGGGAGCTGAAAAACAGGGGGTACAAAGCCCAGAGAGTCAGAAGCTAGAAGCAGAGCTCTTCCTCAAAATGTAAACTCAGGTAGTAACTCAATAATGGGAGAAGGGGATTGCTCAAGTGTTCGTGCATTGAGGAGCCTGTAGGGTAAGAAGGCACCTGAAACATACAGATGAAGTTCAGAGAGCCAGAAGTGGAGCCAGGAAAATGTAGAATGCCTGCACTGGTCTTACTGACTGGGCTGGGGAGCCCAAGGGGGCATCCTTTGCAATTCCTCTGTCCCTAAAGGACGGCTCTAAAACCTCCCCTTCCCCAATGCCCTTTTTCTATGACCCTAGCTCATACGTGGGTACTTACCCCTCTGCACAGAAAGGCAGGACGGAATAGAGAAAGAGGAGTGGCTGTTAGGTGGTGCGGTGAAGCACCAGCCTTGGAATCAGTAGGATCAAGTCCAGCCTCAGACACTTTCTAGCTGTGTGACCCTGTGCAAGTCACTTAACCCCAACTGCCTGGCCGAAGAAAAAAGAAAAAAAAAAGAGAGAACAAGAGTGATAAGTAGTGAAACTTGTCTTCTTGCATGTAGGCAAGCTTGTCTGTCTTATTTGTGCTTAATTCCATCTATATTTAACTGTGGTGACCCACTGTGTGCTTAAATCAATTTGTACAGAGAGAAGAGAAAGAAAGTGAGCTCTTCTAAGTGTTGGGAGCTGGTGGCCAGATCTTTGTAACAATTATTATTTTTAGATCGTTTTTATCTCCTAGATTAAAACTTGGAAAGTGCTAGCTTGTGGCAGGGCAGACACCATTTTGCTAAAAGAAGAAGCAGAGGCAGTGGCCACCATTCGGAAGCATAGAAGCTCTGGCTTTGAGTGGCCTCTAGTGACCAGTTGGGATATTGTAAGCTTACTGAAAAATTGTCAGTCCTAAGCCTATGTGGAGCTGGAGTAGAGTGCCATCTGTTGGCCAACTCAGATATTATTCCCAGTTATTCCAACCCCCTTGACTGGATTTTAGCCCATGGAATCACTTTACCAAGCATTGATTAAACATTTACTGGGTGCCAGGAAAACCACTGGGAATATGAAAAAAGTTACAAACAGTTGCTGCCCTGGAGGAAATCACATTCTAATGGAATGAGCTCAAACCCCAATGTCACATCCTGATGGGCAGTGTATGTAGTAAAGAGCAAAAATCCCTCCTTATGGGACTTCCTGTCCATGTGACCATGGGTAGGTTTGGGCCTCAGTTTTCCCATCTGTAAAATGAAAGAGCTGGACTAACTGACCTTTAAGGCCCCCTTCAGTTAAAAAAACTGCCATTCTATGTTTGATCTCTATTTCTCTGATTACTGGGAATTTGAGTATCTTTTCATGTGATTATTAAAAATTGTATTTCCTCTAACCTCCCCCGTTCCTCCTCTGGAGAAGCTGGGCTTCATCTTTCCTGATCTTCCGGCCCATGTGTAGCCTCTGGCATTTTGTTTCCTTGGAGCCCCCTCCATTCAGGATTAGGGGCTCATAGAACGTCAAGTGGGATGGGGAGGGGCTCAGAGATCGTCTAGTCCGACCCTCTCATTTTACATGTGAGGGACCAGAGGCCCAGAAAAGTTAAGTGACACTTGCCCAAGGTTACTCAGCCCCAAATTGAAAGCAGACTGCACGAGCAGGTCTGATTAAATACTTCTGCAGTCTCCTTGTGCCTGTTTCCTTTCTGAGAGACACCTCCAGCCAAATGCTCCTTTATAGAGTGGAGGTGACCATATGTGCCGAACTCAAAGGATGGATCATGTTACCAACTCTTCTGTTTCCCTGACTTCTCTTTAACAAGGTTCCCTCAGGGGAGGGGCCTCCCCCAATCCCATTCTCACAGTTTTACCATCCCTGAAGGCAGGGTAAGAGAGGATCAGGTCAGATCTGGAGGGGCAAACTTGGGAGGCCTGGGTTCTAATTTGACTTCTGACTCCCACAAGCTCTAAGACCGTGGGTAAGTCACTCAGATTCTTGGGGGCTCAGTTTCCTCTTCTGTAAAATAAGGTAATGCTTACTTCAGAGAGGAGTTTGTAAATGTCTTTGCAACCCCCTAACACTCTCTATAAAATCTGTAATAATGATACTTTCATTCATTTTTCTTTGTACACTCTCACAGTGCCTGGCACATAGTAGGCACTTAACAAGTGTTTATCTAATGAATTTATTCATCCATTCATGTTCCACAAATCTTTCACTGAATAGCTCCCACGTGCTGAGTAATTTGGCTGATAATAGTGGTTGACTTTTAAGATTTATGAAGTGCTTAAGTACCAGAAATATTGTCTCCATTTTACAGATGAGGAAATTGAGGCTGAGGGAGATGGAAGTGACTGACTGATGGTTAGAAACCCCACAAAGGTAGGAATCAAACTCATGCCCTGCTGGCTGTAAACCAGCTTGCTTACCTCGACACTAAGTAACCTCTCAAAGGTGAGCCCTGGGTTACTATTCTGGCTTGGCTAGTTAGTATCTGCATCCCTTCAGGAGATATCACCCCTCTCTGAAGCTGTTTCCTTATCCATAAAACACGAGCATTGGATTAGATAATCTCCAAGCTCTTTCCCATCTCCAAGATTTTGTGAAGACACAGGCTTGCCTTTAAGGAGATTCTACATCAAGTAAGACAGAGACAACACGTATAGGAAGAACTCTGTGAGTTCCCATGGATCTGGTGCTTTATAGCTTGGGAATCTCTTTACATGTTTTCTCATTACAGACTCATGACAACTCTGAAGGATAGGTTCTATTATCTCCACTTTACAGATGAATAAACTGAGTCTGAGAGGGGTGAGGCTGCTGGTCTAAGGTTACAAAGCCAGTGTATATAAGAGACAGGATTTAGAACAGGGTGTGTATACAAGTAACATCCGAAAAGGTAGGAGAGTCCAGAGAAGGGAGAAATTCTTTCTAGCTGAGTAGATAACAGAAGACTTCCTAGAGACTGCAGGACACAGAAATGGAAGGGAGGCAATTTCAGAAGTAAGCAGAAAAACAGAGGTTGTAATGTGTGGAATAAGTCCAGGTAACAGTGAGTCATCTCCTTTGCTTGGACCTGAAGCAGGAAGTAATGAAAACCGAGGCCAGAAAGGTAGGTTAGGGTCAGATCTTGGAGGGATACCAGCCCAAGGAGCCTGGACTTTTTTTCTCAAGACAATGGGTCTCTGACAAGGGGAGAGACTGAGTGAGAGGCCAGCATTAGGGAAGCTGGTCTGGTAGCTGGGGACAGTCCACATCAGGTTAAGGATCAGAGGGAAGTCAGTTTGGAGGCTGGGCTGAGGCTTGGGAGGCCAGGGGAGATTGAGTGACCCTCATCTTTCCATGTCTGGATAATTGCAATGGCCTGAGGTCGGATTGGTCTCCTGACCTCAAGTCTCTCTTCACCCCAATCTGTATTAACATTGAAGTGATCATGGGCAGGTCTGACCACATGAACCCCTATTCAGGAGGCTCCCTATCACCTTCAAGGTCAAATAGAATCTCCTCAATTTGGCGTTCAAAGCCCTTTCTAGCAGGTAGGTAGCACTCCTACCTTGCCAGTCGTACCCCATACTCACCCCCAGCTACTCTGTGATTCGGTAACACTGGCCCCCTCACTATTCCTCTAACAGACCCTCCCTCTCCTGACTCCAAGTGTTTTCACTGGCTGTCCCCTACACCCACTGGGGATCAAATTTGATAATATTTGTAAAGTGGTTAGCCTGATACCTGGTATATAGTAGGTACTTTATAAATGCTTCTCCCTTCTCTCCTGTGCCTGGAATTCTTTCCCTCCTGGCTTCCTTGACTTCCTTCAATTCCCAGTGAAAATCTCACTTTCCTCATTCCCCCTTAATGCTAATGTCTTCCTTTCATCTTGAATTTACCCTCTGCAATTGACCTGCATTGAGCTTATTTGTATAGAATTGGTTGCATATCGTCTCCCCATTAGACTAAGCTTCTTGAAAGCAGGCCTTTCTCTGTATCCCCACGGCTTAGCACAGTGCCTGGCACATAGTAGATAATTAATACTCACTGACTGAGTGACTAAACAAATCCCTATCTGCATTGGTAGAGATGCAAGTTCCCTCTACCAAAGAAACCCCAGGCTTTATCCCTATTCCTACTTTATGTTGAAGACACCAAGACTCAGAGAGGTCCAGTTCGTTGCCTCAGTGTTGGAGAAAGATCGGAACCCTGGTGTCTGACTTTTCCTTGCCTAGAAATGGAGGGGGTTGGGTTCCAGGAGCTTGAAAGTGTCTTCCTCCCGTAAACCTATGATCTCAAGACTACATTGCTTCCTTCATTGGGACTGAGAAGGCTGTGGGAGGGAAAGGGTTCTGGGTGGATTTTGATGTTTTCCATTTGAGGTAGTAAACATCCAGGTGTAGACAGATGATCAGCAGAAAGGTGGGAAAGCAGAACTGGAGACCTGGGGGAAAGTTGTCCCAGGAAAAAACATTTGAAATTCACCTACAAAGTAGTAAGAGTTGAAACCATTGGAAGAAGATGGAGGGAGAGGGAAGAGAAAGAGAGAGAGAGACAGAGACAGAGACAGAGAAGAAAATTGAGAGTAGAATATTGAGAGAATGTCTCGGTTTTGGAAGTAAGAGGAAGGGGAGAATGAGGCAGGGAAGAAACAGAGAGGTAGGAAAGAACCAGGCTAGTGTGGAGTTGTGGTATGAGTACTCCAATCAGCACTTGTAGGAGGAGTGTGTGTGTGTGTGTGTGTGTGTGTGTGTGTATGTGTGTGTGTGTGTGTGTCTAGGACATCAGGGTTAAGTGACTTGACCAGGGTCACTCAGGTACTACACGTCTGAGGTTAGATGAGAATTTAGTTCCTCCGGACTCCAGAGTCAGTGTTCTATCCATCTATACCTAGAAGGGGATATTTTTGCAAACAGTACTATCTGTACTATCTCTTAAGTTTCTATGCCCACCTTCTGGCTGGGGTGATTCCCCAGATTTGAAGCTCTGAATCCCACTCCTGAGGGTCCTGGATCCCATAACCAAATTCTGTCACCATGAAATAGAGACAGTTAAATGAAACAGTGGATAGAGTTTAAGCCTGGAGTCAGGAAGATCTGAGTTACTATCTGTGTGATCACAGGCAAGTCATTTAACCTCTGTCTGCCTCAGTTTCCTCATCTGTAAAATAGGGATAATGATAGCACCTGTTGTGAGGATCAAATGAGATAATATTTGTGAAGTGCTTTGTAAACCTTAAAGTGCTATGTAACTGCTAGCTATTGTTACTATATTATCAATACTTCCTGGAATCTCACTTTTCCCCCTTCTCACATCACAGCAAAGATATTTATTTGTACACAAATAATAGACAAATGGTAATATCAAAGACATAGTGCTGGAAGGGCCCTCACAGGTCATCAAATCATCTCATTTTACAGATGAGGAAAGTGATTTGACCAAGGTCACACAAGTGGTAAATAGTAGACCAGCCCCCAGGCTCCAAATCCAGTTTTGTTTTCCCATCTTTAAGGTTGACAAAGTGCTTTTATATCAATTCTCATTTTCTTCTTCTATGGTTGTGTAGGGAGACACAGCTTGGGCTTGTGGATAGATAACTGGTCTCCTAAACCGGGAAGACCGGGTTTGAATCCCCCCACTCACCCATAACTGACTAGGGGACCCTGGGCCCCCGCCCCGGCAGCTCTCTCAGGACATAAGCTGCAGAGCAGGTGGCTATCTACATTGGTGGAGGGAGTTTTTTCACAAGGAATTTCTTCTACTGATAAAATCCCAGGCCAAGTCAGAAACCCAAAGCAGTCATGTGAGGTGGGGACTCTGACTGTCACCCACCCCCATTTGACAGATGAGGAGCCTGGGGCTACCCAGGGAGCTAAGAAGCACTTTCACTTTCTCATTTACCTTATTCCAGCCAAAAGTCCAAGGCCTGGTCTCAGTCATAAGGGTTCAGAGCCACCTGTGCATTCTGGGCCTAACAAGAGGTTTCAACCTTTTATAAAACCTGCTGGGCAGGCTGACTCTCCTCAGTGGGTGAAAGGGAAGGGCCTTGCCCGTTCTAATAACCCCTGGCCTCCCAGAAGTTCAGTAAATCCCCAAGGTGCTAATTGAGCTCCTTTCTACTTCAATGGGAATTCTGTAGTTCAAAGGGCAGCCCCAGTTTGCCCCTAGGCGTAGGAGCCTCCACGTGAGAAAGAAAGGGCAGGAAGTGAAAGAAAGTGTCTTCCAGGGAATTGTGCTAGAACCACCACTACTAAAGCAAGGCAGGCCTTGCCCTCAGAAAACTTCCATTCTCTTGTTTTCAGAGAGGCCGAGTCCAGGACATTTGGAGTTTGGCGCTCAGTTGTGGGCACCATATGTTAGGAAGGATGTTGACAGCCTCAAGGATCTTCAGAGGAGGGTAACCAGTGTAATGAAGGATCTTGAGATCATGACGTCGACTTAGGGCTGAGAGGACCCTCACAGGCTCTGGTCCAACCATTTTAAAGATGAGAGTCCAGCTTGGCCTTAACGCCAGGTAAAACATCTCAGCAAGAAGAGTTGGCCCAAAGTACACTGGGCTTCCCTGGGAGGCCATGGATTCAGGAAAAGGCTGGACAGGCCATTTGTTGGGAACATTAGAGGTGATTCCTGTCCAGGTTTGGGTTGGACCAGCAGGGCCCTGACATTCTTTCCAACTCAGAGACTTTAGGATTCAGAGATTCGACCCCTCCCCCCGACGGGGACCACGTGGCAAACAATCACGTAGTGGAAAGCTCAGCAGCTCTCCACCATTTTCAAGTCCCTTCAGTCACCCGATAATAACATTATTAATGATAATATTTGACATGTAAATGACTCTTTAAGGCTTGAGATGCACTCTACAGACACTTTCACATTTGATTCTCAAAATAATCCTGGGAGGTACTGAGAAGCTCCATTTTAGAGAGGAAGAAACTCAGATAAGAGAGGCTTACTCACTCCCATACCGGGTGTCTGAGGGAGGATTCAAACCCAGGTCTTGTTCAATCCCAGTCCAGTGCTCTATCCACCAAGTCAGGCTGCCTCTCATTAGCGATCATTTGGCAGATGAGGAAACAGACTTAGGGAGCTTAGATGGTTATCACCATCAATGGGATCTGAACCCAAGAAACTGTCCCTGACGTCACTGAAATCCAGAGAGTCATGGGAGGAGCCAGTTTAAGGAGGTTGCCAACAGCAGATCTGCAGAGAGGCTTGAGAGAAAGCGGCCTGGGAAGCAGTAACAGTGGAAAAGTTATAATCCTTTTCAAAAGCCCTGAGAGGTAGTGAAAGTATTTCACGTGCCCAACAGCCCCATTTTACAGAGAGTAAAAACTGAGGTTCAACAAAGTTGACAGACTTATGGGTGGTCACACAGACCTAGTAGGAGACTGGGAAATGGGATTCCAGTGGAAGTTTCTTGACTCCAAGTCAGTCCCTTCCTTTCAGTGGAAACGCCACTAAAACATCTTGAGTAAATGATAAAAAGAAGAAACAATTCCCACCAAATGAAGAGGAGAACCATAGAGTGACAGAAGGGTCTTTAGCGCTTGTTTCATTCAATGTTATACCTATCCACAGCTTTTCTCATGACAGATGGTTATCCAGCCTGGGCTTGAATATCTCTGGTGACAGGAAGATCATTACCTCCAGAAACTACCATTGGTGTTAGGGATGCTGCCCTTCTCCTGAGCCCAGTGGGACTCCCTGGGGAACTAATTGTTCTCTGCATCTTCCAGTGCTATAGACCTGCCCAGATCAGTGTACTCTCCTGACTTCCATAGTGTTCAAAGAGAACTGTCTGTAGTCAAGTTTAGTTAGTTAGGGCAGCTTTTCTTTGTTTCTCCCTTTCAACTGGAATTCTGTGATCCCTTGGCTTTTGTTGATGGTCTAGAGTAACAACGCCAGTAACAAAAATTGCCCAGGGGTTGATAGCCTAGGCTGTCAGTTATTTCAGACTCTTTGTGACCCCATTTGGGGTTTTCTTGTCAAAGATAATGGAGTGGTTAGCCATTTCCTTCTACAGCTCATTTTTACAGATGAGGAAACTGAGGCAGACTTAGGTGACTTGCCCAGGGTTCAAGGTGGAATTTGAACCTCAATTTCCGGCCTCCACCAGCCTCTTTCAAGTTCTAAATGGGAGAAGGGCTGACGGGAAAGACAGTTTGCTGGATTTAGAGGGAGAGGGCCTGGGTTCGAATGCCCACTTTGCTACTTCGTGACCTTGGGCACATCATCTGTCCTCCCTAGGCCTCAGTTTGCCAATCTGTAAAATAAGGGAGTTAGACTAGATGATTGCTAAGGTTTCTTAAGTCCTAAATATTACGATCCCAAGTATCAGACTCCCCTCCTGCTCCAGGAACAAAGATTGAGAAAGAAGCAGTCCACACCCCTGCCAGCCCCATCCCCCAGACGGTCCTCCCCCCCCTCACCCCCCACACCCCCGCCCAGGCTTGAGGTCTTAACATTTGCAAGAACAAAAGGAACGTTGTCCTCACCCAGCCAGTTTTCACCTTTCAGTTATTAAAAAAACCAGTTTTCAGTCCCCTCACTTTGAAGTTACTGTTCCCAGGCCCTCAGTGAAAGTTGCCAGGTCTCTGGGGGTAGGAATTGCCTGGGCGACTCCCCTGCTGGCTCTCTTGGCTCGAACTTCGGGTTGTTCCCCTCCTTCACCAGCCTGGCTTCGCTTGAAGCCCCCTCTGCGGTCCCTTTGGATGCCCCACTGTGTGCCAGGGTACACTGACCTGCTTGCTTCTGCCTGCTCCCTGGGGAGCAGGCTCATCTCCCTCAGCTCGGGGTTAATCAGGGCAGTAATGAGTCTCGGGACCCAGCAGAGGGCAGCAGTGGCCCTCTGCTAGGGTTGCTATACTCGCTACCAATTCAAATTATGGGAGAACATAGTTCTGAACCTGGAAGGGACTTTGGAAACCATCTGATCCAACTCCCTCATGTTATAGATAAGGAAACTGAGTTCCAGGAAAAAGGGTTAAGTCACTTGACTGAGGTCCCTCAGGTTGTAAACATCAGAGGTAGAATTCGAATCCAGATTACAGGGTCATAGAGTCAGAGAGCTAGAAGAGACCACTTAGTCCATGTCCTTCATCTTATAAGTGAGGAAACCGAGGGTCAGAAATGTGGCATGAATTATTCATGATCTAGCAGTTAATGATCTGGAAGGAGCCTTAGAGACCATCTTCAACCCTCTCATTTTACAGATAAGGAAACTGAGACCCAGGGAAGCTAAGTGACTTGCCCAAGGTCATACATATATCAATAGAATTTGGACTCCTTTGCCCTCCCATGACTCTTTTAGAAATGCTTCCTCTTCTATTCAAGTCTCCCATCACTACGTGGAGCAGCTGTAGGTACAGGGACCTAGCAGAACCCACCAGCAGAATCCATGATTAATTGGGCATTGCCACCCCGGAAAAGTCTTTGAGCTCTGGGTCTTTCTCTCTGAGGGCAGAGAACTAATTCTTGACTGTGCTCCTTGAGGGCAAGCCCCATTTCACTTTTGTCACTGTATCTTCGGTACCTAGCACAGAGTCTGACAGTAGGTACTTAATAAAGATTTGTTGAGTGAGTTCTAGATCACCAGGTTGGCCACAGGCCAATGTTTCAGCCACATCAATTTCCAATGACTGTCTTCTGTCCTAAGACAATAGAGGGGTTGCAATCAACATTGGTGAAGGGGAAAATTGAGATCCTAGAGGTACTGAGAAAAGTGCCTTTTGTGTTCCAGTTCTGGAAGCCAAGGGGCATCTGCTGGGAGCAGAAGACTGCAGCTGCTGCCAATTGCCCTAATAAGGGCACCAGCCTCTTTCTCACTGGACTTCCCATCAGCCCCTTACAATGCTGCTGTTGAGTGAGAAGACCTAAGTTCTTAAACCCCAGTGAAATATCAATCAACCAACAAGCATTTATTAAACACCCACTCCCTATGTACTAGGTTCTGGGGATACACAAAGACTGAATCTAATTCTCTTCATTTCTTCACCTTCTGGCTTCCTCTAAGGTGGGGGAGGGGGAGGGGGACCACACCTCTAAAAGCACCTTCCGATCCAATAGTTATCATCCTATGCATCCTACCCCAAATTCTTATTAGTTTGTGACCACCGACAAGTCACTTGAGACTGAGTCTCAGTTTACTTGTCTATAAAATGGAGATCAGAATATCTATAGTGACTACCATACTTAAAGAGTTTACATTCTTTGGGGAGAGACAGAATGGCCATTTATAGGTATATTCAAAATGTATACAAGGGAATTTGGGAAGGGGCATGGGCAACTGGGGTAGGACTGGGATCAGGAAAAGGCTCACGTAGAAAGGATGTTTGAGCTGAGTAGAGTGTGTTAGGAACAATTAGGTCTGTTTAATTAAATCACAAACTGTTACACCGGTGTTGGATCCTTCTAGGCCAACCTAGATGTTCCCCTTCCCTTCCCCCTAGACACACACACACACACACACACACACACACACACACACACACACACACACACACACACACACACACACACACACCATTGACAAATGGTCATACAGCCTCTGCATATAGAATTCTACAAACAGGGAACTCTACCGGAAGAGATGGCTCAGTCAATTTGGGAAAGTACTTATTGGAGATTTATCCTAACACTGAACTAAAGCCTGTCTGCCTCCCCTATCCTTCCTCATTCTTCCCTTTGGGACAGACCTGGATTGTCCCTCCATTTTGCCAACATTGGAGGTGAAGTCATTTGAGGTCCAAAGGGAACAGAGGCTCATCGGGGTGGGGGAAATCACACTGGGGATGGGGATAGTTGGGGAAGAGGGTGATGAGGTTCCAATAGGTTAAAAGGGAGGCAACAAAGTATAATTGGGCAACTGGGTGGCACAGTGGGTAAAGCACCAGGATGTAGTCAGGATGACCTGAGTTCAAATGTGATTTCAGAAACTTACTAGCTGTGTGACCCTGGGCAAATCACTTCACCCTGTTTGCCTCAGTTTCCTTATCTGTAAAATGATCTAAAGAAGGAAAGGGCAAACCACTGCAGTATCTTCGCCAACAAAACCCCAAATGGGATCAGGAAGAGGCAGACAAGCAAAAAGGATTAAGTGACCTGTCCAGGGTAACAGAGCTAATAAGTGTCTGAGGCCAGATTTGAACACAGATCATCCTGACTCCAGCCATGGTGTTCTATGCACTGTACCACCTAGCTACTCTAGAAAGTAACTTGAGAAAGTGTTAATGCTGATTACAAACTTGATGCGGATACAAACTTACAACTGTATATACATCCTCCCTCAGTGCCCCCATCCCCCATGCTGGTTGTTAAACATTATCCAGCATGCCCTTGTTTTGCTCTATAAACATTGCTTGAGCAGTAAAAGCCTCGAGGAATGAAGTCTTTACCAGCCTGGAGGCTAACAATTATAATAATAACTGGCATTTCTCATCTAGAGCTCCAAGGTCTGCAGTGTTTTGCATCCTTTATCTTAGCTGCGCCTCCCAGCCCTCCTGGCCCCCGCACTGCCGATTACTGGCAGATGTACTTTGATCCACTGTGGTTTTCTGATCGGGGCAGGTTCACCCTTTCTTAAGCAAACTGGTGATTCCTCTGCTTCTGGGAGCTCACCATATTGGTGCCAGACAGTGTGGACATCCAGTCAGCTTAGTTTCAAACTCAGGAGCTCAAGTGGGGATTACAAGTGTTTGCCACCATGCCCAATGTTGATGAAATAACACATTCATGATGGTCCAAGATGGTGTCAGTAGGAGCAGTCCAGAGTCTCTTGAAATCTGGTTTCCTGAGTGCTGGGAGATCATTTTGAGAAGAACGTTAATGATGTCCTTATGAATCAAAGTCATCTCTCTTTCCTTTGGTGTTCTTTGTGTCTGAGACACCATGCAACTCACAGCATACTCTTGTACATCTGACTTCCTCAGGGACACACATATTCAATTCAACAAACACTTTGTTACTGAGTCATTTTTCAGTCTCATCTGACTCTTTGTGACCCCATTTTGGGTTTTTTTTTCTTGGCAGAGACACTGGAGTGGTTTGCCATTTCCTTTTTCAGTTCATTTTACAAATGAGGAAACTGAGGCAAATAGGGTGAAGTGACTTGCCCAAGGTCATACAGCGGCGGCCAGATTTGAACTCAGGTCTTTCTGACTCCAGCCCCAGTGTGTCACCACCTAGATACCCATCAACAAATACTGAGTATCACTGTAATGTAAGAAATGATGAACAGGATGCTCTCAGAAAAACCTGGAAAGACTTGCATGGGCTGATGCAAAATGAAAATGCACTCTGTACAAAGTAGCAGCAGTATTGTAAGATGATCCTCTGTGAATGACTTAGCTATTCTTAGTAATACAACAATCCCAGACAACTCTGAGGAACTTCTGATAAAAATCGCCATCCATCCCCAATGAAAGAACTCATGGGGCCTGAATACAGATCGAAGCAGACTTTCTACATTCTTTGTTTCTCTTGAGTTTTTTGGTTGGTTGTTTTCTTTTACAACATGACTAACATAGCAATGTTTTGCATGACTATGCATGTATAACCTATATCAAATTGCTTCCTTTCTCAATGAGAGGAGTGGGGAGAGAGGAAGGGAGAGAATTGGGAACTCCAAGTTTTAAAAACAAATGCTAAAAACTGTTTTTGCATGTAACTGAGTAAAATGAAATATTAGATTAAAAAAGCAAACACAAAATGTCTACTATATGCAGATCTGATGATACAAACATATACCACGGATCCTGCTCTTATAATCTGAGAGAGGAGAAAAGAATCAGGCTCTCCCTGTTCCCATCAGGTCAGCCTATATTTAGTAAAGTGCCAGGGACTGTGCTCAGTGCTGGGCACAGGAAGAAAGGTAACCATGCCCATTGCTCCTGAGCAGCTCACGTTCTAGTGGGGGGAGAGGTAAATGACAATGTGTAGGTAAGGGATATATACAGAGAGGATGGAAGGCTATCTGAGAGGGAAAGGGCCTCCTGAAGAAGGAAGGTTTTAAGCTGCCTCTGGAAGGCAGTCCGGGAAACTACAAGGTGGAAGTGAGAAGAAAGTGCTTTCCAGGCATGAACTACAGTCACCGCCAAGACGCTGAGATAGGAGATGAAGGCTCACATATGAGGGAAGCTAGCAGCCCAGTGTGGCTGGATTATAGACATCATGGAGAAAAGCAGAGGATAAGAAGACTGGAAAGGCAGGAAGGGGCCAGGTAGCGAAGAACTTTAAATGATAGAGGTCTTTATGTTTGATCTTGAAGGTAATAAGGAGACATTGCACTTGGTTGAGTAGGGAGATGACCTGCTCAGAGGGGCATTTTAGGAAAATCACTTTGGTAGTTGAGTGAAGGATAGAATGGAGCAGGGAGACCAAGGGCCAGAAGGCTGTTACAATAGTCCAGGTGAGAGGCATTGGAGGTGTGAACTAGAAGGGTTGTTTGAATGGAGAAAAATGCTGTGAAGGGATAAATGCCAAGACTTGGCAGTGGATTGGATACGTGGAGTGAAAGAGAAGAGCTGAGGAAGATGATGTAGTGGCAAACTTGGTGATTGGGGTGGGGGGGTGATGCCCTTGAAGGAACAGTGACATTGAAAGGAAGGGAGGGTCGAGAAAGATGATGGTTCTGTTTGTGACATGTTGAGTTTGAGATGCCTACAGACTGGTCTGGACAGCCTCCTCATTTCTCACCAGCCTGTGATCCTCTGAACTTCTCCATTCTGTCTCAGAAACCACTTCATTGTGGAAGGTCATTTCAGCTCAGGAACAACCAGGTCATCAGTACCCTCTGCCCTGATTGAAGGATGGAAGTCTCCTCCCAGACCCTCCATTTAAGGAGGGCCCCAAGGCCAATCATCTCTTCATTTCAGCTCCTTTTTTGAGTTGTCATCTCATTAGACTGTAAGCTCTGTTGGGGAAGGGACAATTTGGGGGGCAGGGCTTGTATCTATATTCCCAGTACTTAGGACAATGCCTGGTGTCTAGTAAGTACTTAAACAATGCTTGTTGGGTTGCACCCATATTGTCATTGTCATACTTCATCCTTGAAGATGACTTTTGAGTAAATTGGATTTAAGTGAGGCAGAGCTTTGCTAAGTCATCAACCTCACTCTTTCCTCTAGAGTCATCAGAGTTCAGTGGCAAGACAGAAGTGAAGAGACTGGCAGTGGTCCAGCTGACTGACATCCATAATGCAGTTGATGAAAGAGACCTTAAATCTGGGAATCATCTGTATAAAGATAATTAAACTCATGTGTGTTGATGAGACTATTAAGTATGAAAGTATAGAGAAAAAAAGAGAAGGGGACCAGGATAGAGCCTTGGGCAACACTAATAAAATAATCCCATAGAAGCCTGTGGGATTCCTACTTTCTGGAATTCCAAGGAGGAAGAGACATCGTTTGTTGATGATCTTACTGGTAGGGGAGTGGGTTGATGGCAAAAGTCAGGTTTCTAACTTCAGTGCCTAGGATTGTGTCGTAGTTAGTAATGACCAGGGAGTCATTCAGTAATAGCAGACCCCTAGGACAATACCGTCCCACTCTGAGCTCCCTTGCTGTCTTTCCTTCCAACCCACCATCCTTTGCAGCTGTACCATAATGGGTTAGCCAAAAGGCTCTGGGTCTCCAAGATGTGATGTTATGTACCTGCAGACTGATAGTGTGAAGGAGGCTAGTGCCCTAATTCAGGTGAGAACTGGCAGTAGCCACATCAGACAGCCACAACCCCACAACCACCTGAAAGAGAGGCTGCCAGAAGGGCAGACTGAGGGGGCTTCCCCTCTTTCTTGGATGTGTGGGGTCAGAGGTTGCTACTGTCAGGCCAGCTAGAGGCTGAATGGAGGGGGTAGGCTCAGCTGAAGTTCCAGGGAAAGATGGAGATGATTTCTAGCTTTGACTCCTCTTGAGAATTACCATAAAGCCAAAGGAGTGGGTGAGTCAAGTGTATTTGTACCACTTTCTGACTAGGAGTTTGAGGAAGATAGCAAAATGGCTCTTCTCAGTCTACAGCTTCCAAGAGTGTTAGCTGCTCTGGCTAAAACCAATAGGAGTTTGGCTTAGGCATGCAACTGAATTACTTCCATAGAGGACATTAGAATTAATGCTGGAAAGAACCTGAGAGATCATCTGGTCCAGCCCACTCATTTCTCCATTTTACAGATAAGGGAATTAAGGCACAGAAATGGGAAATAAGGAGTCCAATATCACACAGGTATCACATAGCCAAGTACACATCAGAATCTTGATAGATGCAGCAAAAGATGAACTAACTCTCCAGAGGAGATCTGGCCCTCTTCTCGGCTTTCTTGGTGATACAAAGACCCTGCACTGAGGCCTCGTTTCAGACCCACATCAATGGGTCTTAGACCAGTAACTTCATGACTTGTCTGAGATACTCTTCGACCTCTCTTCCCCAAAGTGCCCAAGCACAGAGTGCTTAGTGCAGCCTTCAGATGGAAACAGGTGGGGATGCCCTGCTCATGATCTGTGCCGTCACCAGATACACAATTTTTTTTACTGGATTCTGGATTTCATGGGCATAGGCAGGAGTATGATGGAGTCAGCTTGAAAGAGCCCCAGAACCAATGGTTACATCTTCAGGGTGAGCATTTACAGCTTGGAAATCAGCAAAGGCTACAACTCAGGGCTTGTTTTTGTTTTGTTTTGTTTTGTGATTGTCTACACCTAAGAAAGTGATGGAGAAGATGTTAATAATGCATATTGAACTTCAAGTGTATCTACATCATTTTTTTCTTTTTTTGGAAATCGTTATTTAGCATTTACCAGCACACTACTGGGCAAGCTCTCAGTAGGAAAAAAAGTCCTCTACCAATGCAGATCATCATTTTTCTGCAACTTATATTCTTAGGAGGTTACCTGGGGCACTTCCAAGTCAAGGATCTGTCCCGGGATTGAATCCAGAATGTGTCAGAAAGAAAGTTCAGAGGGAGACACAGAAAAGCAAGACAGTTTTGTAACAACTATACTGACTTTGTTACATAATTTCTAAAAAAAAAAAAAAAAAAAAAAAAAAGCTAAAAACCTACAAGACACACAAGAGAGAAATTCGTATTTTCAAATGCAATCCTATTGTCAGTTCTTTTTCATATGGAAATGATAGTTTGGAATAATAAAAAAGAAAACATGTTTATCAGAATATATCTGAGTCCAGATTTTAAGTCAGGTCTTTCTAACTGAGTCCAGCTCTCCATTTGTGATACTTTCCTGTGTCATCTATCATACAATATTTTCTAAATTTATCAAAATTGGTTTGTGCCCCCATTTCTCATTAAGATTTCCATCTCCTTTCCAACTTTACTTGACCCAGAGTAATACATTTGCGTGTCATAGATTAAAGTACATTTGCTGAACAGAATAGGAATGTGAAAATACACACTCTTCAAATCCCTAGCTGCTGCTTCACTCCAGGAAAGGTCTGAAATCCCCCACTTTCCCTGTTTCCGTCTTCAGTCTGGTATTCCCAGTATGCAGGAGTGACTTTTTAAGAAAACCTATTCCTTGTCTCCACTTTCAAAATAAAAGGAAAAAAGAGGAGGAAGGATCTGGCCAACATCCACTTGGGCTCCCGTAGAGACAGCAGCTGCTTCTTAGCCAATCATTAGATGAAGTTCCTTCTGCTCCCAGTGGTCACCAGAAGGGCTCCATGAACCCAAGCAGCAATCTCTCTGTCCCTGCTGTATCACAAGCCAGCTGGCTGTTTATCCTCATTTCAACCTGCTTTGGTGGACTTCAATTTCTAAAAAGTGATATCTTTGCTTTTTGCATCACCTACTTTTCCCTGCATCCTGCAAAGTGAATGGAGTTGTACTCTGTCCCCCTCCTAGAGAACCATCTTTTATCAAAAAGAGCAAAAAAGGAAAATGACATTTAGCGAAAATTAACCATCTCATTGAAAAAGGTTGCATGCAGTATCCCACACCCACAATCCTCCACCTCTACACAGAAGGAAAGAGAACTACATGACTTCTCATACCTCTTTTTTTTGGAGTCAAGTCAGGTTAGTAGAATTTTGAGTGTTGGTGGACTTTTATAAAAAGAAGTGTTACTAATACCTTGTACTCTAACATTGGCACATAGTAGGTGTTCAACAAATGTTGATTGATTGATGTATTGCCTAAATTTCCTCTGTATTCCTTCTTTTCCCTTTTCTCTTTCACCTCCCAGAGAACCATCCCACATAACTATATATTTATATATGTGTGTGTATATATATAGCTATATATACATATATATAATTTTAAAAAGAATAGAAAAAATGAACAAAATTACTTGAGGTCTTGAAACAATCTGAAAAGGTTTTCAACATTTCACATGCTGATCTTCTTTTACTGGAGTTCAGAAGCTGCTAACTTTAACCCAAACATGTTTAGGAGAGAGGAGGGATGAGGTGTATGGTGGGGAGAATCCTCTCATCCATCTAGTGTGCTCAGAGGGCTTGGAGGGTCCTATGTGTTGTCAAGCAATCTGATCTCTTGGTTTTAAATGCCTGCTCAGACTCTCTTTCCTGACATTGCTTTCTCCTCTTTTTCTAAATCTTCATTCATGTCCATGAGTGCGTATCCTCTGAAGGCTCAGTCCTGGACCCTCTTCTCTTCCCCCTCTATACTGGCTGACCTAGTCATCTCATCAGCTTTCATGGCTTCAATAAATATCTTTACAGAAATGATTCCTAGATCTAAATATTAAACCCCAAGGTTTCCGTTGAGCTCATCTCTCCATCATATATCTTGAACTGGATGTCCCAAAGGCAACTCAAACACATCCCATCCCAAACAGAATCCATTATTTTATCTCTTCCTTCTTCCCCTTATTCCACCCACTTTTTTATTATTGTCAAGGTCACCATCCTCTCAATCACTCAAGCTCTGAACCCTGGGCTTATCCTTGACTTATCAGTCACACTCACCTTCCAATATTTTTCAAGTTTTGTCATTTCTCCTTCCCACTCTTTGTGCATATCTCTTCTGTTCATTTATCATCTACCACCCTAATTCAGGCCCTCATCATTCATGCCTGGATTATTGTAATAGCCTCCTAGCCTCCCTGCTTCACCCCTCTCCTTACTCCAGTCCATCTTTTACTCACTCAGCTGCCAAAGTTTGGGTCTGACCATGTCACCCCTCTACTCAATAATTTCCTTCTTCATGTTTGTGTCTTGGTTTCCCTGACCTCCTTAATCCTGCAGGAGGCTTTTCCAAACTGGCCCCGTTGTTAGCCCTTCCCTCTGAGAGTATCTTCCATTTGCACTGTCTATATCTTGTATGTACAAGTTTGATATATCATCTCTCCCATTAGACCATGAGTTCCTAAAGGGTGGGGATCATATTTTCACCTTTCTGTATATTCCCCAGCATTTAGCACTGGCACTTACTAGGCACTTAATAGAAATTTGTGGACTGATTGACTTTTCACAAATTCCTTTATGTTAATAATTCAGGTGATGGATTCTTGGATTCCAGCATTTTCTGCCCTTGTATGTCACCTAATAGGTCTAGAAATGTTTAGGGTAGGGAATCTGAATATGTTACACATACAGACCAGCCTTCATTTGTGAACTCAGACTGTCTCACGGTTGATCTTTCTTTCCTGAATGATCTTGTCCCCATATACCATATACCAAGAAGCTGGAATGCAGCTGGAATGGAAGCTTCTGAGTTTTCTAATCCGAGGTGCTTAGGCAAAAGATGGCTCTCTTCATTCCTCATCTTGAAGGAGAGAATGTATGGAAATCTTGAAGGACTGAGAAGTGAACTATATAATTGGGAGAGGATGGGGTTAATGAACAGACCAATAATGGGGAGTTCCTGGAGATTAGTGTCCCTACTGCTGTGGTTATTGACACTACCATGATCAGGGACCTGAGCTATGTAGAAGCCACATGAAATAAATGCTGAAAGACTACACTTGTCTCTGTTTGTTGAAAAGGATAATGGTGATGCTTCCCTTTTTCCCCCTCCCCCACTCTCCAGAGAGAGTGAGTTTCCATTCCACAGCTTGTTTCTGTTTCTTTCAAGTTTATATTTTTCACTGTTGTTCACCTAGTCTCTACTTGTCAGCATTAAGATAACTGTGGTTAACCCGAAGCATTAGTGGTCTGTATGTATTTCATTTATTTAAGGGGTGATGAGTAGTTGGAGAGTGCAAAGGAAATCTTTCTCTGGCATTTTTGAAACTGGAGGCTTAAAATGAACCAATGAGATTTTATTGATAAGTATTCTCCCAAAGCAAGGAAAAAATTAAGCCATGTACATCCAAATTGACATGGATTTCTCCTAGGCACAATTGATCGATATTAGGGGCAAAAGAGCCTTGGAAAAGCAAATTTTTCTAAGTTCCTCTGAAACAGGAGGTGTTGACCTTAGGTCATTCCCCTCCTTTTGTTTTCCATCACAGCAGATTCAACCCCCTTTCCCTTTAGAGTAAAGGGAAAAGTCATACATACAAGGACCGACAGGAGGAGTTAGGAAAGAGTGACTCCACAAAGGAGGGGTGTGGGAGCCAAAGAGAGGGAGTAAGTAGTTTTTCTGATAAACCAAACAACTGAAATTCCAACCACTCCTAAACTTTACTGAAACAAAATTTTTTTTATAGTTAATAATAAGCACAATGAGGTACTGTATTGTCTACATTTTTAATTTAATTGTGAGGTAAAGATGTAACTACTGTAGAAGATCACTTTCAGGAACTTGGTTGCTCTATTTTAACTCTAGGTCAGAGGTAGTGCTGACCATAGCCAAAGGGCCAGATCTGGTTGACAGACTATTTTTGTACAATCCAGGAGCTCAACATGATTAAAAAATGTAAAACTTGTTCTTAGCTTCCACCTGTGGTTTGCCATAGTCCTTAAAAGCTATGCTGGTAAAGTATGAGCTTCAACAGGTTCTACTGTGTTTGAAAGGCTCATATCTTAAAGTTTTCTAGTTTTACTTCAACTTTATCGGGTATGATTCCAGCAATGTTAGCTTTTGTGGAGTTAGCAGAAGCATGGGCAATTTTAGCCCATCCTGATACTTCAATTCTATGTGCTTCTTCTGGCATCAGGGACAACCTGTGCAAAGGTATGGAGGTGGCAAATAGACTACCAATCACAGAATCACAATATTTAAGAGTTAGAAGGAAGCCCAGTGGCCATCTAATACAAAACATGGGAAAAGGAATTCCTGCTATCATATACTCAATAAGGCATCGTTCAGCCTCTGCTTGAAAATTCCCAGTGAGGGGGAAACCACTCCCTCCCAAGGTATCACATCCCACTTTTGAATAACCTTCCTTGTGAGGAAATTTTACATCAAGTTTAAATTTATCTTTCTGAAGCTTCTACCTGTTGCTCTTTATTCTTCTGACATTTGGGCCCAAGCAAGACAAATCAAGTTCTTCTCCCAAGCCCATAAACACTGGAAGAAACTCTGTCCCTCCTAAGTCTTCCCTTCATAATAAGTATTCCCATTTCCTTCCATCTGTATATGCATAAATTCAAAGCCATTCACCTGAGTAATTTTCTGAATGTATTTTTCCACTGTCATGTTACTTCTTCACTTCTCTCCTCCAGTAACATAATCCTCTTTCAAAGCCTTTGCTTTGTTAATATTCTCTGAGGATATTTCTAAACTACTGAATCTCATTATCACATCCTGAAATTCCTTAGTCACATTCGAAGCTTTCTTTATTTCAGCTCATCATCTTCTTACTCATTTAATTTCTTCCTTTGATTTCTTCAGTTTATTTGTCCATTTTCTCATGTCTCCAAGAAATTGTAGCTTTATTTACATGACTCTTCTTATTGCTTCAGCTCATTTTTGCTTAAGCATTTTGGTTTTTATGGCGTTAAATCTATTTTTTTCATTACGTCAGAGGTCTTTGGTTTCTTTGTTTCTGCGTACTTGTGAAATTTTCTTTTGAGGATGTCCAGGAATTTTTATTTTTCACTCATTTTAATTGAATTTCTTGAAGGAAGTATTGAGAATGTAGGTTTCTTCTTTTATCAACTGATGCAGAGTGAAGGAAACAGAACCAAGAGGACATTTTATACACATTCCACAACATAATCATGAAAAACAACTTGGAAAGACTTAGGAACTCTGAGCAAAGCAATGCCTGCCCATGATCCCAAGGGATCAGTGATAAAACATGGCCCTCACCACTTGATAGAGAGGTGACGGACTCAGACACAGATGGGTACTTTCGGGCATGACCGTAATGAGAATTTGTTTTATTTGATTATGCATATTTGTCACAAGGGTCTAGTTCTTCATTTTTAATTGGGAGTCAGGAAGGAGAGAAAATAAATGATTTGTTAGACAGATAGGTAGTATATAATATTGAGTGCTGGAATTTGAGCCAGAAAAGTTGAATTCAAATCCAGCCTCAGATCCTTTCTAGCTGTGTGACCTAGTTGCAAGTCACTTAACTTTGATCTGCCTTAGTTTTCTCAACTGTAAAATGGGAATAATAGCACCTACATCCCAGGACTGTAGTGAGGATCACATGAGATATTTGTAAAATCCTTAATCAGTCGATGAGTAAACATTTGTTAAATGCCTACATTATGTAGTGACTGACACATAGTAGGCACTTTCTTCTTTATGTTAATGTTACTTATGGAAAAGAGTCTGCACATCCACATATTCAGGCAAGTGATAAAAAATTTAGGGAAGAATTGGAAAGTCCCACAACTGGCCATCAAAGAGAACCATTTATAATTTTACAGCCAAGCAATGGAGACAGCAAGGGAACGTGGAAAGGGCATTCATCAGCTGTGAGCTCAGAGAATACCTGGGGCTACAAAAGGACATTTTCAAAGATTCATAAGGGATCAGTATCATGACATTTTCAGAAATTCCCATTGCACTATGGTTATGACAATACAGTAGACATGAAGGACAAGCAACCAGTCGCTCTTCAAGGAAGTGGATCTGCCAGATGTGGACCAGGGGCAGTAGCCAGTCTTAAACCAAGAAGTATAAATGCAGTTTCTTTAAAAGAAACAAAAAGATTGATTTAACAAGATGTTACACCACCTTTGCATCCCAATAAGTCCCTTCTATCCCCCAGAGACAAGAAATCAAAAGAGAAAGAAATAAAAAAACAATTTAGCAAAACTAACGAAACCTAATTATAAAAAATGTAGCTGTTACTTTGTATGTACTCAGTTATGGACCTGTTTTATCTTCTCTCCCCTCTGCCCCTCCCCCTTCTCCCTTTCTCTAAGCTCCCCCCTCCTTAGAATGTGAGCTCTTTGAGAGGGGGAGGGACTGCTTTTTCTTTTTCTTTTTACAACCAGTGCCTAGCACATCCTAGGCACTTAGTAAATGCTCACTGGTTGATTAATTGCATTTGGAAGAAAACATGGCTAAAATTCCTTTTTCTATCTTTGCCCCCAAGTTTTATCAACTACCGAATTAGCAAATGAATTAACATTAGCAAATGAATGAATCTCTTTAAAACATTACTCAGAAAAATATGCTACTCTTTCTGTCACAAGGGCTGATCACATTCACAATTAGCAGCAGGGATTGTGAATGTTGCTTAGCTCCATAGATGGGAGTAGGATGACTTGGGCACCATGGTGGATTACCATCTCTTCCCTATCTTTCCTCCTAGGATTATACTTCATGGCCATCTGTAAATCTTCCGCAGAGAATCCAGACAACGTGCTGGAGGCTTGGCTCATTTATTTCTTACCCCTCAGGGTCTGCTATGGCTCACAGAAAGTCCATTCCTTCCCTCTTCCCTCACTCCAGGACTGGCTCACCTCCTTTTCCAATAATTCATGCCCCTGGTGATAGCTTATACACCATTTTTCACGTGCAAGTCATTTGGGGTAATCTGCTACAATCCACTACACCCACCAGGCATCTTTCCATTACTCACTAGGTCACCTGCATTTGAAGTCTTCTGGGAGCCATGAATTCCATCTTTCTGACTTCCATCATTCACAACCACATGGCCACATTGCTGGGAGAATGCTGGTGTGAAAGAAAAGGGCTTTTATATCATGCCTCTGGTGATTGCAAAAAATCACACACTTGAGTGATACTTTCCCCAATAGCATGTTCTAGTGCAAAATATGCTTTATTTGGAGTCAGTGGACCTGGGTTCAAATTCTGCTACTTAATATCACTGTGGCCCAAGGCAAGCCATTTCACCTCTAAAGGGAAGGGTAGGATGGCCCCTGAGAGTCTATGATACTATATATCCTATGCCCTTCAGCAGGCTATTTGACCCTGCTCTTTCCAGGTTTCCTCATCCATAAAGGGGAGGTGAACAACATTATTCTTAAGGAGCCTTTCTGTTCAAAATCGATGGGCATATATGTGTTGGCAGACCCAGAGAGGATTCCCTTGGGAGGCAATCTTTTCCCATTTTTTGTGAATAATAGTAAGAGGAGTCAGATGCTGATAAAATGAACAAAGTGTTACAATACAAAAATGGAATGGTTTCGCTAATTTCCAAAATGTTAGTTGGATGAAATGTATGTTGAGAGATTTAAGTGAAGGTGTAGAGAGTATCTCATTTGTGTTATTTCAAGGGGAAGAGATACACATGTATGTGAGTATGACATGCAAACATGCTACATGCCCAGGCAGATTATGCTTTTTAAAAAATGAGAAAGTCCCATAAGTTGCACATCAAAGAATTCTGCAACCAAGAAATGGTGCTAGCATGGCAGTGGAGGGTTATGATTCAAAACCAGTCACCCAAGCTTGCCTAATTATATTTCCATAATGAGGCTATTGACATCTCAGAACTCTGTTCGGGAGTGGGAGCTCCCTATGACAGGTGCCAAGTTTCTGGGCTCACCTGGAATTAACAACAATTCTTTACCCTTCTCAGCTGCATCAGTCCTATTGGGGCTGCTATCAGAACAGAGAACATCCTAGTAGGCTATAAGCAACTAGAGGGCAAGGACCGGTGGTTTTTGTTTACTTGTTTGGTTTTTGCTCACCAACAGTTAATCCCGCAAGGAACAAGCACCATGTACTTTGCATTAGAGTTGCTTTATCAGTATTTCTTGAGTTGAATTTTATCTGATGCTCACAATAATACTATCTAGTGTTATTACTCCTGTTTTAGAGATGAGAAATGGAGGCCCAGAGAGGGAAGAGACTCACCCAGGGTCACGCAACTAGGAAGTATTAGAGGCAGAATTTGAATCCCGAATCTCATTTGATGTCAAGATCAGAGCTATGGTCACTATACCATACTAGGCAGGTTGTGAACCTCACCTATGGCTGTCACCTGAGCCTTGAAGAAGGCACTTCAGCAAATTTAAGATTACTTAAGTCCATCAATGACACAAGGATGACCATCACCCCTAAAGAATGGGGCATGGCTTGGGGGGATGGGCTCAAAGACATTCTGCAGAAGAGATCCTCTGAAAGCTACAATGGGGCGTTTCTAGAACGACAGATCGGGCTTGTATTCTGTCCTCCTCTAGTCAGAGGAGCATTTTTTTTCTTCCTGTGGGTAAGTTTCATAAAATACAATTGGTCAGTTGCATAAAAAATCATCCATAAATCAATTTTAAAGACAAATTTAGGTGGGGGCAGGAAGACAAAAAACATAAGGACGCTGACCCCTTGGACACAGGAAGAGTGACCCATCCAGGTCAGGGGTGTGTTGGAAAAGCTATCCTGGACTGCACTATAGAGGGAGAGACATTACATGTCCTGTAGTAGCTTTCATTTTTAGTTTATTTCAAACTAAATCTTCTCCGTAACCAGCATCTCTCTTGATAGTTGCCAAAGTGCAATGGTAGAGGGATGGTAGCACTTCATAAACTACCCCACCCCCACACCAGCCTTTTCAAGTTTTGTGTTCTCCCAACCTCCATGTATTCTTAAGTCCTCCTTGCTGGTCCTGGAATAAGACACTCCATCTTTCATCTCTGGTCATTTTCCCTGTTTCCCCATCACCAGTGGGGGATGGGGTGGTGGAGATCACCAGAGGTGGCTATAATGCCATCCATCCTCTTCTCTGCCTCCTGATTTCCTGGCTTCCTTCAAGTCCAAACTAACTCTCACCTTCTCTAGGAAGTCTTTCCTAATGTCTCTTAGAGTGCCTTCCTCTGTTAATTATTTCCTATTTTTTATATTAATATGATTAATACAATGTATGTCCACATATATGTCTTACATGTACACATTTGTTTGCATGTTGTCTCCATTATTAGACTACATGCTCCTTGAGACTAGGGATAGCTGGCATGTATTACTGTATTACATATTAAGTCTGACTTACAGGGAGTTTCCTCACTAAAGGTTTTTTACAGGCCTAGTAAAAATTAATCTAGAGAATAAACTCAGACTTTTTCCTATACTAAGGAAAAAGGATAAGGTCTGTCAATGTGCTGTAAATTTCAGAACCCTTGGACAAAACCCCATAACCCCACCCTAGTTACAACTCCTTTAAGAGGTAAAGTTGTCTTCATCCTTCCACTGGCCAGACAATTTTCAAACCTTTCCCATCAGGCACTTGTCCAACCTTTGGTTGGGGATTTCTAGGAAGAATCAAGCTGGTACTTGAGGACCAAAGGATAGAGGGAAGGGCCCTGGAAGGTGGACCCTCTAGTCTAGGTTACTGAGTGTGACAGGATCACAGACACACAAGTAGGAAATGCTACAGCTAGGGTTCAAATGCAGGTCCTCTGACTTTGAGTCCAGTGCTCAGGGTCGGTGAAGAGCAACTCACATCCCTCTACCCCCACTTCCCTTCACCGTTTCTCTGAAAACAAGAGTGTTGTGTGGTGAACTTGGCAAACCCTGAAGGTTGTAGCCAACTTGAGTTATAGTCACAAAGGGCAGTTCCCCCTCTCAAGGAAGAAGTAGCTCTAATGCTTTCTGTTCTCCCTTCTTCAACCGAAATGAGGAAATCCAATCAGGAGTAGAACTGAGAGACCCCACCCACTCACTCACACCTGCCAGCCTATCAGTCCCTCCAGAACAATGGGCCATTTGTGCAACAGACCACACTTCTGCCTCCCAGGGAGAACTCACACTTCAAAGGGTATCTAGAAGCCCCAAACCCACAAAGGAAGAACATCAAAGGCAAGAAAAGCTGTTGACTTTGCTGACGTTTGGTGGTAAGTCATAGGTGCCATTAAATTGTCTTTTCCTGAGGAAAAAATTTTACCTGAGTGTATACACTTGGATCCCCCCCTCAAAAAAACAGGTGTTTAATTATATAAGTCTATAAAAGATCTGGGGATTTCAGTGGACCACAAGTTCAATGTGTAGATGGCAGCCAAGAAGCCAGTGTGATTTCAGGCTGTGTTAAGAGAAGCAGAGGCCATGACTCAATATCATGTTTAGTTCTTGGTGCCATGTTTTAGTGAGAACCATTGGTTAGCTGGGAAGAGTCTTCACTTAGTCAAGAGAATAAAGGAAATCACCTTTAGATGCTACCACTGGAGGATCATATGAAGCATTTTAAGCTGTTAGTCCAGAGAAGAGGTGAGCAAAAGGGGACGTGAGAGCTGGCTTAGAAGGAGCATCATGTTTTGACTCTGCATATATTTATATGTCCATGTTTCCACTGATACAACATAAGCTCTTTGAAGGAAAAGATTATCCTTATATTTGTATTCTGAGGACCTAGCAGACCTGGCAACAGTTGGTGCTTAATAGATGCTCCTTGATTGATTTGTTTCATATTGTGTCTTGCTTATTTATATTCTTATATGGGCAAAAGAGAAAACTGATCCCTGAGCCCAAAGGGCTCCCCCCCCCCCCCCCCGCTCCCAGGGACCAAGAAAAGCAAAAAGCTCGAGCATGTAAGGTGGGGCACAGTGGGCAAGGTTTAGAAAGAAAAGTAAAAGCCTACATCCAAGGCAGTGTTCCTTGGATCATGTCCCAGAAGAGGGAGGCCTTGAGGAAGCAGGCATGATTAGATTAGCAAGGTCTTTGGGGTCACCCTTCACATTGCATCCCATTCATGGAAAACCACAACCTTCTCAGAGTTATTTCAAGCTCAGAGATCTTGAACTTGAAGAGATGCCAGCTAGTCTAAGGCCCTCATTTTGTAGAGGTGGAAACTGAGGCAGGAGATACAGGGAGGAGGAATGACAGGCAGCATTTGAACCCTCTGACTCCATTGGGCCACCTCATGGCTCATAGGATCTCAGAGGACAAAGGGACCTGTGGGGCCATTTGTGTTGGAGCAAGGGTTTCCTCCATAACCAAATGGTCACCTGGCCTCTGCTGGAAGACCTCTGGGGAAGGGAAGCTCACTCCCTTCTGAGGTATCCCCCTCCACTTGTGGACAACTCCAATACAACCAGCCCCAGCGTCTCTCATTTCTCTTCTAGTTCTGAGCTCTGGGAGATTGCCAAATCCCCCACAGTCTTTAAGCCTGCCCTCCAGGGTGGTCTTTTCCAGCTCATCATCACCTGCTTCTTTACCTTTTCTTCATATGGCATGAGCTCTGGTAGGAGACAAGATTTGAACTGAGGTCCTCTGACTTTAAATCTAGTAACAAAGTAAAGGAGAATTTCAGAGGACACTGTGGAAAGGGAAAGAAAAAAATACTGATTGGGAGGATTAGGAATCTATACTGTGGGAGTGGGTTAGAAGATGGCAGAGCTGCCAGTCATCAGTCTCTCCCCACCTTACCTTTGCCATAGCTGATCTGTTGATTCCCAGGCATGTGACATGGCTTGGGCCCTCAGAACAGGCAGTGCATTCTCCCCAAAAGGAGAGCCTGGTAGCTCGGGGGCAAGGCGAGGGAGTGGACCAGTGAGTGAGGTGACTGGTGCTGATGGGGAAGGAGGAGGATGGGACATGTGGCTCAGGGTGTCAGCAGCTGGTGTAAAGCCCTAACATTTATCACATGCTTTCTGCATAGCTCTGGCTAGCTCTGACTTGAGGCTGAGAGTTCCCTGATGCCTGCTGATTCCAATGGCTGGGCTTCTTAGGGGACTGGCTGTGGTTTGAGGAGCTCCTACCTATGGTCTCTTCTCTCCCCAAGGCAACTCAGGGACAAAGAGGAGTCTTCATGAATAAGGAGATTACCAATTAAATTCTGTGAGCCCCAGAGACCATTTTGGGGTTCAGATACTAGATTGAGAGGGGTAGGAACAGAAGCTCAGGACAGTTGACATGGGCTCATGGTGACAACATGGCTCCAGTGACCCCATCATTTCCCTTCTTGGGGGCCCTCCGCCTCAGGCAGAGCAGATAGAGTGCTGTGGGGACAGTCTGGACAGAAGCAGGGCTGCTTCCCAGAACTAATCCTGGATGCTTCCTCTTTCCTCTTAGCTACAAAGAATTCCCAGGCTTAAGCAGAGGATGGTGAAGGGGAGCTGAAGCAGTAGGGGCTGAGGGGTCTCAGACGTGGGCAATGGGTCACTTCACTGAGTGAAAGTTCAGAAGACCAGAGGAGCCTCAATCTGGAGCTGAGAGGGGCTGGGAAGGTCATAGTGCAACCCCTCATTTTACAGACTGGGAAACTGAGATCCAAACAGTAAATGCTGGAGGGGGCCACCTAATCTTGCTCCCTCATTTTGCAGATTAGGCCTCTCCCCAATCCCTCTAACACCTAGTGCCCCTTCCCCTGTTGATTATTTCCTTCTTGTACAGTCTGAGCTTGTTTGCATGTGGACAGTGCTTGCCTCGAGGACAGGGGCTGTCTTTTGCCTTGCTTTGTATTCCTAGCACTTAGCAAAGTGCCCATCACATAGTAGGAGCTTAATAAAAATTTCTTGATTGACCCAAAAAAGAAACGGAAGCGTTCTTCATGACCATCATAGAATTAGAGCAGGAGGAGACATCCGAGCTCATGTGATCCAGCTTCCTCATTTTTATGGATGAATAAACTGAGCCCCTAAAGGGGATATGAAGGGTTCTAAAGCACTGAACTGGTAAATGGCATAGTCGGGATCTCCGCCGACCACACCCCCCCAACCAGGCATTATTCCTCCTTGTGTTTTTAGTCTGAGAGAAGAAAGGTTTTGGAGTCAGAGGACCCAGGTTTGATCCAACCTCCAACACTTATGCTAACCTTCGGCAAGTCACATAACTTTTCTGAGCCTCAGTTTCTTCATCTGTAAAAATGGAAAGTCTTTAAAATCCCACCTTCTGCGTGAGGCCAATCCCGGTGCTCCTTAATGCTAATAACTTCCCTCGGTGATTCTTGACAGCTTATCCTGCCACCATCTTGTTTGTTCAGAGTCCTCTGCATGTTTGCAGTCTCCTGAATTGGAGTGGGGGTCCCTGGGGGCAGGCCCAACGTTCCTCTCTGCATCACTAGGAGCCAGAAGGTTTCTCCTGCAGACGGCAGCATCGGGCTGACTGATCACTCCTTTTGACTCCTTAATCCCAGTCAGGATAGGAGGTAGAGTTGCAGAAGAGAGCCTGGGGGTCAAAGCCAGGCAGCAGAGGGAGCAAAGACCAGTTAACTGGGAGTTAACTGGGACCAACTCAACCTCACTTAAGTCAATAAATTAGAGAAGCTGGCTGGTAGAGTAAAAAGAGCACTGGCTTTGGAAGTCAAATCCTGGAAATGTGTCTGACTCTCCTTGACCCTGTCTGGGGCTTTCTTGGCAAAGATACTGGAGTGGTTTGCCATTTTCTTCTCTAGCTTACTTTACAGCTGAGGAAACAGGGTGAAGTGACTTGACTGAGGTCATGCAGCTAGTAAGTATTTGAGGCCAAATTTGAATTCATGAAAATAAGCCTTACTCCAGGCCCTGTACTCTACTGTGCCACCTCGATGCCCAGCTGGTCTCATCACTTCCTGGCAAATAAAGAGAGAAGAAATGGAAAAGCTGTCAGATTTTATATTCTTGGGCTCAAAGGTCATTGCAGACTACAACTGGAATTAAAAGACTTGTTCCTTGGAAGGAAAACTCTGGTCAATCTGGGCTGCCAACACATAGAGAGACATTTCCTTGCCAACAAAGGTCTGTATTTTCAGTAGCAATGTATGGCTGAGAGTTGGACTATAGGGGAAGCTGAGTGCTGTGGGACCTACACTTTCAAATCATGGTGCTGGAGAAGACTTTTGAGAGTCCGTTGGACAGCAAAGAGATCAAATCAGTCAATACTTACAGAAATTCATTCAGACTGTTCACTGGAAGGTCAAATACTGAGGCTGAAGCTTAAATATTTTGTCCAGATAATGAAAAGATGGGACTCACTGGAAAAGATCGTGGTTTTGGGAAAGACTGAAGGCAAAAGGGGAAGGGGTCAGCAGAGGATGAGATGGATGAAACTATCACGGCAACAGACTTTGAGAGACACTGGGGGATAGAAGAGGAGAAAGAAGTATACTATGGTCCCTGGGGTCACGAAGAGTCAGACATGACAGTGACTGAACAACAACTTCTCACACCTCCAGCTCTAGATCAATGTTCCATTGTGGGAAGGATGAGGAAGGCAAGAAGGCAAGGGAGGCAGCAGGGTTGTGGAAAGAATGTTGGCTTTGAAGCCTGATGATCTGCGTTCAAATCCCATATTTGTTCCTCGCTATCCAAATGGCTTGAACAAGTTGTTGACCTCTGTTTCTTCATTGGTGAACTAAATGGCCTCTAAGGTCCCTTCCTAGGCTGTATCCATGATTCTTGAACTAACTACCTTCAAGAGACCTAGCATCTGGAGAGTCTTGGTCTTTCACGATGGAGAAGGTTTCTGCTCTTTATGCTTTCACTTTTTTGTTTCACATTCATCAGTAAACTATTTCAGATTATACTGTACATAAGTTAAGGTTACAAAAATATCTTCTTTACAAAAATTTGTAGACACATTTGAAAAATTTCACAATTGTTGTCTATGTATCACAAGTTGCTACATCAAAATATTAAAAATGGCATAAAATTATACATTTCTTGTCAATTTGTTTTTTCTCTCCTAAAAAGGGCTATTTTCAGGCTCTATTTTCCTCAAAGAGACCTATGTAGGTCCTCCCTGACTCAACCTCCCCAGCCTACCTGGAAGAGTATGTCAGCATCCTCAGGTTAGAGACCTGTTCAGACATGGCTTAGGGGAATAAACTGTACAGAATGCTGAAATATAGTAGAGGGAGAGGATGTCTTTGGTGAAAAGTTTGGCATTAAATAAAAGATACAGAAGGAATAGAAGGATGAAAATAAGCCCAGGAGAGGGCAGCTCTTCATTCCTCCTTTTCCCCTCCTCAGTGGCAGGACTTGAGCTCTGGGGCCTTAAGTTGTCCCAGAACCATTGAGGAGACTCTGTTGTCCAAGAGCAGGATTGGCTTAGACCGAGAGAGAAAAAGGAAACAATGGAAATGATGCGCCATTCCACAAAAATGGTTTCCATGGGGAAGGGAGGGGTAGAAATAGAATGGGATGGATTTGTCTTCAGGATATGTTTCTATCTATATGCTTTCACTTCTTTCAAACATCTCTGATCATCATAGCATCAGTTCCATCACCAGGAGCCCACCATGGTAAAGGAGACAGCCATTTTCAACCATTCCCAACAGCTGGTTGGCACTGCCACTTGTGGAGTGGACAAGGCACCCTAGCTGAAGCAACAGGGCACCCGGAGAGAGGAACTGGGGGAAGCATATGCCAGGGAAGTCAAACCAACACTGCCTTGACCACCATCTCTGCTCAGACCCTGATGAAGACAGTCTAGTACCCTGAACCCTAGAGCCTTGGGAATAGCCATGCTTCCAGCCCTGTGGAGGTGCGGCCTGGCAGGTGCTACACCCACAGCTATGAAGACCCAGGAAAGAAGGGTCTTGTCACCCAAGTCCCTGGCACCATCAAATGGTTCAACATCGGAAATCAATAATGATTTTATCTGCGGACACTAAGCATTAATATCTGCTTTGCCACTCTACCCTAAAGACCCTAACCCTAAATGCGTGCTCCCATCTGACTTGCAGCTGAAACCTTCCAAATTAGAATGGGAGCTCCTTTAAGGCAGGGACTGTCTGACTTCTCTTTTTGTGTCTCTAGCTCTTGGCACAGTGCCTAGTGGCATAGTAAATGCTTAATCGAGGCTTGTTGGCTATCTCTTTTTATCCTTAGTATCTATCACCCTCGTTTTCCCATCCCCTTCTCCATTCCTAACTGGATTTTCTAAAGCACTTTGGCATTTGTAAAGTGCTTTACGCCTCCTTCTACCATCTGATGCTTGTGACAGAGACCCTCTTCAGGCATTATTAGTCCCATTTCACAAATGAGGAAATGGAGGCTCCCAGGTGTGCAGGACGTGTTTGGGGGCTGAGATCTAATGGATATTAATGGAAAATTTGAAACTGGGGCTTCCTGGCTCCAGTAATCTACTGGATACACCAGGAAGCTTCCTCAAAGTGAGTACAGGACACTTGAGCCTTATACTTCTTTTTATGCCCGTGGCTCTCTCTCTGAGGACTGGACACTCCCAGAAACCCTCCAGATGTCTGAATTTCCACCTGGTGTGTTTATGCAGTGGTTCTGACAAGATGAGTAGGCCATGGACATGTCCATAGCTATGGAGAGTGACCTGTGAAACCTTCCCAAAGTGACTGTGTTATCCTGAGGAGGAGGATTCCTGAAAGCAAGGGAGCACATAATCTCCCTGTGACCAGAGGTGTCCGTCCTGGGAGCTGAGGAAAAAATTGTGAGGTGGCCCGTAGGACCCCTCAGAAGAAAAGGAGAAATAAGGCAATCAGAATGCCCGCTGCCATTTCAGACTCTTTTTCCAACTACTTCCTTTCACGTCCTTTGCTTTCCAGCCAAAATAGCCAAGAAGCTTCTCCACCACTTGGCATGGCTCCTCTCCCTCATCCCTGGGAAACTGTCTCTTCTCATCTCTGCCTCTGAGGGTCAGCTCTTTGGTCAAGCTCCAGCTAAGGTTCCACCTCCTCATCCCTTAGCACACACCCAGCTGAAAGTGCCCTCAACCTCCTCCTGTTGTGGTTTGTCCTTTGTTCTCAAAGAGGATCATGACACCAGGGAGGGGATGCCATGACATGTAATGAATTGAAGTGAGGAGGGTTGTGCAAAGTCATCAGTCTCACTGTCTCCTCCAGTGCCATGTGGGTCTAGTGGCCAGATGTTGATCAGGATGACTGGAGATACTTTTCCTGGATCTCTCTTTTGGCTCCATTCATTCCTACCCTACATCCTGTATCTGTAAACATGCCCGATGCCTCCCAGTGGCATATAAGCTTTTCTGGAGGACAGAGACAGAATTATTTTTGTCCCTGTATCCTCAACAATGAGCACACAATAGGCTCTTAAATCTTTTTTGTTGATTTTTTGGGGAGTCTGTTTAACATTTTTTAGAGATATCTTTTGTTTTTACAACATCAGATCACAATTTAGTGCTGAAAGGGTGCTAAGGAGCATCTTGGCTAAACCCTCTATTTTACAGATGAGGTAATTGAGGCCTGGGGAAGTTAAGGTACTTGTTCAAGATCATGAAGTAAGGGTCAGAGATATATTTTGAACCCATATCCTCTAACACTTAAGCCACCATCCCCCACCCCATGCCATTTCACCCAACCCTTTCCATTCCATAAGATCATAAGGTAATTTTTCCACTGAAGCCCAGAGGGGGTTAAACTCTTCACCCAATGACCAATGGAGTGAAAGACTGCCCTGGGGCCTGTGCCCTGCTTCTCTGCTTCAACTTATCACCTTCATTTCTAAGTGCATACTTCTCTCCTTTGCAGAAAGTCATCCCTTTGTTCAGTTTTTTAAAGGGGATGGAGGGAAATACAGGATGACTCACAAGGACCATTTTCATAGAGTCCAGTCAGGCAGCTGGGACTGTTCACAGCTGCTACTTGCTTTCTTTTCTGACTTCAGCTTTTTATCTGACCTCATGTTTAGTAATAAGTTTCTTTTTTACTGTAAAAATTCTCTGTGGTCCAACCAAAGGGGATTACAACAAAGAGGTTTCTCTGAGGGCCCTTCAATCACCAGGGAAAAACTGGTGGGTGTGTTGGTTTCTGGTTGCTTCCTGCACAGGGGTAAGGGAGCCTCAGATAAAGGGCTGCCTATTGGGGCAGGCTTGGGATTCTATCTAGCATCAAGTGGACTTGGGCAAAGTCTCTCTCTGCCTCTCTGTTTCTGTCTCTGTCTCTGTCTTTGTCTCTGTCTCTATCTCTGTCTCTCTCTGTCTCTCTTTCTCACACACACATGCACACAGACACTTTGCTTGATGCTGATAATCAGGGGATCACTGACAAAATTATGTGGTTATATCACACAAGGTATCTGGCATGACATCAGCACACAAACCATACACATACATTTGCCTCCCAGTCATGGAATGTAATTTTTTAAAGACCTGTAAGACTCATTCCAAAAAAGACTAGAGAATGTGGTACGGTGGATCCAGTGCTGGACTTGGAGTGAGGAAGATCTGCCTTCAGATCCCACCTCTGTCACTTACAAGCAGTATAGGCAAGTAGTTTCACCACTCTAAGCCTCAGTTTCCTCCTCTGTAGAATGGGGAGGATCACAGCACCTACCTCTTAGGGTCGTTGTGAGATAATGTCCAAAAACGACTTTGCAAACCTTCACACTTTGTGATCAGGACAATGAGGACTCTTTGATGACTCTAACAGGAAACAATTTGTCTAGAAAATCTTGGGCAATGTTCCACAATAAAGTTACAGATTTGGATGCACCGGTTTAACTTTATTGGTTCAATATCGAAGTGGGATAAACACAGCTGGAAAAGCAGGCACCTGCTAGGCCACCTGGCTGAACGTTACTCATTTCCCCCACTTCCCAAACTCCCTCTCCCTTTTTGCCCCAGGACATGGGAAGTATGGGGTTGGGATGTGGTAGGATGGAGCAGTGGAGCAGGGAGAATGTTTCTTAAAAGAAAAAGCAACCCATTTTAATCTCAAACTTAATGTGATGAAAGAGAAGAAACCATCTGAATGAACATTCAGTACAATTTCCAGTTTAACAAATACACTGAACCAACTCAAGTACCAAGGTTCTGGCTCGATGTCAGGAGATACTTCCTGACAAGGAGAGCTTTTCCAATGTGGGTTGGGTTTCCTTGACAGGAGTGGGGGTCCCCTCCCTGTAAGGCTTCAGGCAGCTCAACCTTGTTGAGGGTACTGATGAGGAGATACAATGCCAAAGGTCCTGCCCAGGTCAGACAGCCTGTGATTCCCCACTGAGGTCTTATTCTCTCTATTCTGGATGTGGAGTTGCTGCTGTAGACACAGTCTTGGATTCAAGGGAATAAACTACAGGATATTAATGCAACGAACAGAATGGAGAGCTGGCAGGATGCTCAAGAAGTATCTTCCTAGACTCCTCTTTTTACATGTAAGAAAATGAAGGCCTGAGGAAATTAACAATGACTCCCCAGGTGGGCCATTCCGCCTCTAGACAGCTCTCCTCTCTAAGAGCTATAATCTGCCTCCCTGCAACGTTCATCCTTTAGTTCTGGCTCTCCCCTCTGGGAGCAAGTCCTTTCTTGTGATAACCCTTAAAATGCTCAAGGACAGTTCTTCTGTCTTCCCAGAGTCTTCTCCAGCTAAAAGTTGTCAGCTCCTCCAACTTAGAGTATCTTTCTCAAACTCCTTATCACTGTTGCCCTAATTTAGAGACCTACATTCTCAAAGTCTTTTCTAAAATGTATCACCCAGAAATGAACACAGTCCCCTACATATGCCAAGCCCAATGGAATGATCAACTCTCTTATTTGGAACACTAGGCATCTTTTAAATTAGCTTAATATGGCATGAGCTTTTAAATTTCACATCTCACATTATCACCTTATGTTGTTTCTGTTGTCCATAGAAGTCCCTGATCATTTTCACCTTTATTAAGTCTGACAGTGCCTTACACATCTTTGATATGTGCAATTGAATTTTGAGTCCAAATGTTAGACTATAATTGTCCGCACTCAAGTTCATCTTCTGTAGCTGTTGCCCAAGATAGAAGAACTGATGAATTAATTCAATGACATGTTCATTCATTTGTATGTCATAACCTAGGTAGTAGATGCTTTTTCATCCACCTAGTTTTCCCTGTGTAAATTGTTAAGCAGATCACTTTGGAGTGGTTTTGTTGTTGATGAGCTAATTGAGGAGGATCTGTAGTAGTCTGGGTTTTGATGCCACCAGCATAATGTCATCTGCAATCAGGAGCTACTGGAAGATCTTGTCATCAATAGGTGATATATCTTGCCATCTTTCATTTAGCTACTATAGAGCACTATTTTTTTGTCAAACCTATCTCCCTATTTTATGCCCTGCTTGATCTTGACCAACAGATGATCATTGCACAAAGATATCTTTATAGTAGCATCTCTTGATGACTCTTACAGGATTTTAGCATGTATCCTGTGTACACATATGTAGATAAATGGATATCAGGAAATCGGCAATCACAAAAGGAGATAGCCTGGTTATAGAGCAAGGGTGTGGGATGAACAATGTGGAGAGCAACGTTGGATCCTGTCCTCCGTTTCTTCTGTAAGTGATGTGGACTATGTAGGTCAAGAGGAGGGTGGTTGATTCTCTAGCAACCACACACTTTTCCTTTTGAGGAGATCTCAACCACAAGGGAGCACTATAAGTCTGGAGGACTAACTCTGTGTGAAAGATTCAGATGACTAGAACTGGAAGGGAAAAAAAGGAAAGGAGAGGAGAAGAGTTTTGCCTATTTATAGATTTGGGCACGAGACCTTTGGGCTTTGTATTTTCTATATGGTGAAATAAAACCTGTCATGTATGTTTAAGTAAAAAAAAAAAAGAGTGAGGGATGACAGATGGAGAGTTGAGCACTGCCCTAGTAACCACAGATTGTCAAAAGCCTCAGAGGAAGGCCTTAGGTAAGTTGGAGAAACACCCTCCTCCACATACACCTATGGAGGCTTTACAAGAAAGAAGCTCACAGGATAAGAGAATATACATGTATTGTTCCCTGCATCCCTGGAGGGTGTCACAACAGCACTGATATCATGGATATACTAAGTGTTGAAATAGAATCATGGATAGATATGTTGTCTGTTAGTAGATTTAGCCCTTCATTCTATCTTGTCTAGATCTATTTGGGTCCTGACCCAGAAGTCCATCAAGCTAAGTCAGCTTTGTGTAATCTGCAAATTTGGTAAGCATTCTCTCATCCAAGTCATTGATAAAAATGTTGAACAGCAAGGATTTACTCACAGACCTGGGGTTTACTACAACTATGCCTCTAAGCTGACATCTACCCATCAGCCACTGCCCTTATGGTCCAGTGACTCCAGAGTACTACTGACTCTACCCAATGGTGTCATTTATCATCTAGCACCCAACTCTCATTCTCACCACTTCTATCCACAAGGACATCATTTAGTATCAAATGCTTTCCTGAAAACCAGATAGACAATGTCTATTCCTAACCTGCAGTTCATGAACTTGTGTCAAAATATTTTGATCACCGAATTTCAATATTAGTGATTTCCTTTGTGAGCCTATCTCTTATTATTTTACACATTTAAAAACATTATTCTGAGGAGGGATCCATTGGCTTTATGAAGCTGCTGCCCCAGGGAGCTATGATACAAAAAAGGTTAAGAACCCTGGCATTGCTCTGATCACCCGTCTATAAACCCATCAAGCAAGAGTAACGCAGTAAATTGGGCATGACTTCCTGGTGAAGCCATGCTGACTGGCCCTTAGGAATCACTGTTCCCTCTCCCCCATTCCTTTAATAATATGTCTTAGCACTTCCCCAGCTCCTTTGAAGAGGCAAGAGGTTCCTGGCTGTGAAACATCGCATATTATTTCAGATTTGGGGGGCATGAGTCAAATTTGCTAATTTTTTTCAGTTGCTTTTCTTTTGAAAAAATTCTTTGTTATAAGGTGCAACTCTGCGAGGATGGCAGGAATGGGATAAGGGGGAAATCTAGGTGATAAAAAAATAAACAAGTATCAACAAAATTTATTTGTCAAATAACGTCTTAGAATTTTGCCAGAAAAATTGAGGGGTGTGCTTGAACCAGCTCAAATCAGCTTAGAAGTGCTTATTGTTAAGTTGTTCTCATTAAATTGTTCATACCTCAATCACCACAAATCCTGGCTGTGTTAATAATGCAAATCAAGCTTAAAGTGTGTAGATAACCCCCGCCCTGCCACCTCCCAGATCCCATGGTTAAATTTCTCTCTCCTCTGCTTGAAGTCAAATTCACTGGTCTGTTGTTTAAATGCCCTACCCTGTCTTCTTTTCTCTTTTAAAATCGGGGCTACATCTATAATGCAAGAGGACCTCTCCTATTCACCGTGATTTTTCCAGAAATTGATGATGGCTTAGTAAGTACATCTGACAATTTTGTTAGCACCTTTGTTAGCACCTTGGGATGAAGTTTATCGGGGGTGGAGGACTTGAATCGTGGAGGACAGTCAGTTGTTCTCTTGCTATCTTTGTCCCATATCTTTGGTTTCCACTTCTATCCTTAGTCCCAAAGTCTTTATGGTGAGAAAGACTTCAATGCCAGAAGCAAGAAAAGGGACATCTTATGTCTGGGAGGTGCGATGGAGCAAGGGGAAGAAGACAGGTTTGTTTTGTTTTGTTTTGTTTTTTACAGTTTGTGGTTGTTGTCCATCTTCAAAAAGGACCAAAATGACATCACCATGATAAAGTGAAATTTCAGTGTGTTCCACTGTGGCTGATCAGACCAATACAAGCTCGGAATGCTCTACCACAGGTTGGGCACAGATAGTCTGTGTGAATATTTGGGGTGGATATCCCAAATTTGCGCATCCTGCATTTACTTTGTGCTGTCTCAATTCTGCTTTGCTCATAGAGCACAGAACCTTTTCTGATGTGGCACACCATGCTGAGCGGTCCTGTGCCAGTGTCTCCCATGTGGCACAGTCAAACCCAAAGTTCTTGAGAGAGACCTTGAGAGTGTCCTTGTATCTCTTCTTCTGACCACCATGTAATTGCCTGCCCCGTGCAAGTTCTCCATAAAATAGTCTTTTTGGCAAACGTATATTTTGCATTCAGACAACAGGGCCAGCTCATCAGAGTTGAGCTCTCTCAAGCATAGTTTGAATGCTTGGCAGTTCAGCTCGAGCAAGGACTTCAGTGTCTGGTACCTTATCCTGCCAGGTGATCCTCAGAACCTTCCTAAGACAGTTCAAATGGAAGCGATTCAGTTTCTTGTCATGGCGCTGGTAGACTGTTGATGTTTCACAGGCATATAACAATGAAGTCAGCACAATGGCTCTGTAGACTTTCAGTTCAGTAGTCCATCTAATACCCCTTCTCTCCCAAACTTTTCTTGGGAGCCTCCACACTGAACTAGCTCTGGCAATGCATGCATCAACCTCATTGTCAATGTGTACATCCCTGGAAAGTACACTACCAAGGTAAGTGAACTTATCCACAGCATTCAAAACTTCTCCATTTGTTGTAACTGATGGTTCCATGTGGTGGTGACTGATGGAGCACCTGTGTTTTCTTGGTGTTAATTATTAGACCAAATTAGCACAGGCAGCAGAGAATTGATCCATACTTTGTTGCATCTCAGCTTCAGAGGCTGCATTGAGTGCACAATCATCTGCAAACAGAAAGTCATGCACCAACACTCCCTCCACTTTGGTCTTGGCTTGTAGCCTTTTCAAATTGAAGAACTTGCCATCACTACAGTAGTCAAACTTGATGCCGTGTTCATCCTCATTGAAAGCATGTGTCAACATGGCTGAAAACATCATGCTAAAAAGCATGGGAGCAAGCACACAGCCCTGTTTCACTCCATTGGTGACTGGGAAGGCATGAGAGCATTGTCCACTATCCAGAACCCGGGCAAACATGCCATCATGAAATTGACGTACAATATTGATGAACTTCTCCAGTTTGCAAGTTTGTAAGTCGATAATAGGTCACACAAACATTTTTCATAGTGACTGCGGACTACCTCAAAGATAACTGCTAACTGGGTGAGGAAGAGTCAGCCCCCTAAGTAAGCTATTAGGAGAACTAGGAGAAATGGTTTCTGGCCTCTTTGGGTCCTACTTAGATGGAACCACAGTCTCCCTTGGATTTCTAGTCAAGGGGAGAGGGGATTTCTCTCCAGCAATGGCAATGGCACACCCATGGCAACCACAAGTGATTCCCTCATTGAGCCTGAGGCAGGACTCTAAAGTCCCATAAGGCAAAGAATGTTCCCCTCTCTCATCCTGTGCTTTCCCTCTGAAGCAACAGATGACCAAACAACCATGCCGAGAGATGGACATTTCCTGTCTTGATGGCAACTTTATGAATTTGAGAGTTCTTGAATCAGGTGTTTGTTATAGGAGGTGATTTCTGCAATAGCCTCCGATTAGAACAGAAAGCAGGGTTGTGTTGAAGTCAGCTAAAATGAGTTCAGGGGAGTTGATTGTTAAATTCCCACTGGAAATATTTACACCTTAGAAATGCAAAGATGCTACAAATTAGGGTTTGATTTGTGTTTTGTTGATTGTCTAGACTTGAGAAAGTGATGGAGGAAAAATGTTAACTTAAAAGTTAATGCTCACATTGTACATTTTCCTCCCTGGAGAGGCAATTGTTAAAACATTTAGCAGCATACCCTTGAGAAAAAGGCATCACTATTAAAAGTCTACATGGGAACAGAGAAGAAGAGAGAGCCAGATCTGGCTGGCCACAAGATCAGAACTTTGTGAGACTCTCAGAAGGTACAGATCCACGATGAATGTGAAATCTCTATTCAGCATTCCCATAGAGTTGCCTTTACCTCCCAGGAGAGTACAACAGGTGATGTGCTATTATTGTTTCAGGTTTTAGGCATTTCTTAATGCATTTATTTTGTCTTAAAGGAAATATGATTTCTTAGATTTAGACCTTGAAGGGATCTCAAGCCATACCTTTATCCCTGCTTCCTGCCCATTTTGAAAATGAGGAAAGTGAAGCACATAGAGGTTAAATGACTTGGCTAAGGTCATACACCTAGGATGTGTCTGAAGTAGGATTTGATCTTTGGTCTTCCTGCCTTCAAGTGCAGTGCTCCATCCACCAAGTCATTCTGCCTCTCAAAGTAGAGAGATACCTGCTCTGTACCTTATGCAATTTTTATACAGTTTATACAATTATCCTTTCCACGTTGAGATGGGGAGTGGGGTGAGGGTAGGGAGAGGGGTTAGGGGCATTACTTCTGAGATCTGGAAAGTTCAAGTGAAATTTTTTGGCCTTCCCTTTGTATCAGAGAAGTCTGAATGATTATGGCATTAAAAGATAAAATCTGCTGGTATTATATATTACTATATACACATATCATGAATTCTGAGTTTCTAAACTTTCCCTGTGTGATCTGTTGGCCTTCTTGTGTCATCTGTGGCTTCCACAAAACTCCCCCCAAATTCCCATTGAATTTCTTATGCAGATCCGTGATATATCAAAACTTGGGCAAAATCGTGATGTGGAAAGGTTATCTGTACAGTGCAAGTCTCTTCCAGAGGCTTTAGTGGATTTTACTCCCTTATGGGGAAGCTGTAAACATGAGGCATCTCTAAGTTCAGTGTTTGAGATTTTTTTCCAGAACTCCAGCAGAAGGGAAAAGAGACAGAATGTTCAAGAAAGAGTCAGGTCCCTTCTCTTTAGTGTTAGTTGGAATCTGGCTCTCCTTCAGCCCCAAACTGAAGCTCCCTTGTGGGGAGGATGAGTCACACTAACTCCATCTCACCCTTAGGGGTACCTGTCCCCTTTCCTCCCCTTTGCCTCTCCCCTTGACAATCCCTAAGGCTGCTCAGGCACCACCTGGGCAGTCTGGGAGCAGCAGCCTGGCTGGTCACACTATGTGGATGAGATGGGGAGTCATCCAGTAAAAACTATCCAGTGAGAAGGACAGTCAGGCCTTACTCTCTATGCTGCCGCTGCATTATCCCATCTACCCAACATTATGGCTTCCTGTCCCTGACCTACTGGTGCACGCTTTCGACTTCTGTAATCTTCCTGTCCTGTGGCCAAACTAAGTGTGCCCCCTCCCCCATTGGAATATGATCTCCTTGAGGGCAGGCTTTGTCGGTGGTTTTGTTTTTTTCTATTTGCACCACCAGCACTTAGCACAGTGTTTGACATACAGTCAGAGCATAATAAATGCTTTTGCATTCATCCATTCACTTAGCCAACACCTGGCCCCTTAAATATCAGAACTCCTTACCCTCCCCAAATCTCTCTGCCTCTCTGGTCTCAAACTGACACCGCTCTATTACAAGCTCCCTCCCTCCCCTGCTAGGGAAACTGGACAGGTGTTCAGATTCCGTCTAGACACACACACAAACACTCAGGCAACTCAGAAACTAGGGGTTCTGTTTTCTTTTTAAAATAAGAGATTCTGTGTTTGGTTAATAAGAGAAGGAGTCAGATTCCAGCTCTGTCCAGGAATGACTCCACTCACTGGCCCTTTTGAGAGATGTTGGGGGTAGGGGGCAAGGGAATGTGGACACCTGGGTGCCTGGGTACCTGGCTTGGGTATATTTCTGGAGTCTGGGAATCCCAGCCTCCAATGAACCAAAGAAGAAGGCCAAATGTAAAATGAGCTGGATTCCTAGAGCAGGCCAGCTTCCTTCCCCACCCCTGCTCCCCTAACCCAGTCCCCCCCCCCCAAACTTTAGTGGTTTAGACTGGAGGCCCAGTTCCTGTCTCAAGCCTTTCCAGAGGTGGAGAAACTGCACTCTAATAACAACTGGCTTCCATTTATAGACAACTTTGGGTTTGCACGGGGCTTGACAGACATTATCTCATTTGAGCCTTGGAACAGCCTTGGGAGGTCAGTTTCACTATGATCTCCATGTTATAGAGGAGGGAACAGGCTTAGAGACAGTTAATGACTTGCTCAGGGTCATACAGCTTGTAAGAGTGAGAGCTGGGATCTGAACCCATGACTTCACTGAGTCTTGTATTCTATCCACCCACCCAAGGAGTCTCTCTAGGGTGAGACGCAAAGAGCTTGGGATGCAGATTAGGAGACCATAAAACTATCACAGATCATAGGAAAGGACCTCAGAGGCCACCTGGCTTGACACTCTCATTTTACTGATAGGGAAACTGAGGTAAAGAGAGGTGAAGGGACTTGCCCAAGGTCACAAAGGGAGTAAATTTCAGAAGCAGCATTTGAACCCAGATCCGTGGACTCTGGAGTCGGTGGTTTGTTTTGTTTTTTCTTCTATTTTGTCTACTTCCTGGCCGCATGACCTTGGGGGAGCGCCCTAACCTTTTAGTCTCTGTTTGCTCGTAAAATCAAGATCATAATGCCGCCTGGCCTGCCTGCCACCAGTGACTTGTGAAAGCTTAATGAGAGAATCTTTATACAATGTGCCTTGGAAATAATGAAGCATATAAAAAGTTGTCTGTAATTATTTTGTGGGTTCCCAGTGGTTGGCCCGGTGTGCAACCCTGTGCACAAGAAAGGGGAGGACAGAGTGAGTGGCCTCAGGGCCTCTTGGTCTCCTAGCCTCGGGCCCTACATCGGGGACAGGCAGAGGGAAAGCAGATGCAGTGGGGAGGAGTCGGGCAGGGAAAGCTGTGGAGGGAAGCAGGGGCCAGGGGCAAGGCAAGCCTCCACCCCCAAGCGATAGCCCAGCAATAAAAAAAATAATAGCTGTCATTCATCCGGAGCTTTATGGTTTGCAAAATTCGTTATAGACATTATCTCACTGGATCCTAACAATAACCCAGTAAGGGAAGTCTTCTTCTGATTTCTATTTGGCAGATGAGAAAAAGACCTGAGTTAAAATTCTGACTGCCACTCACTACCTACCCTCAGGCCTCCTCTATATCAAGAAGAGATTGGCTTAGATCAAAGATTCCAGAGCGTTTCTGGTGTCATGGATCTCCTAGGGTAGCAGACTGAAGCTGTGGGCCCATCCTCAGCACCGTGTGTCCTAATATTTTACATTAGACCTTAATGAAAACAGAAATGTCTTTTCCCCCCATCTAAGCTCACTGACCCTTTAGTCTCATGATGGAGTTGGGGAGGAGTATCCTAGAGCCCTGAGAGGTGGGAGAAGTCTGTTAGAGTGGGAAGAATATTGAGCTTGGAGTAAAAGAGCTTGGGTTCTAATCCTCACACTGAGACTGATTCCCTGTTACCTTGGGCAATCCACAAATATTGATATTATTCATTTCATCTCTGTGGGCCTCAGTTTCCTCATCTATGAAATGAGGAGTTGGACTACAGTTACCTATGTGATCCTAAATCATTTCTTATCTTTGGGTGAGCCTCAGTTTCCTTTTCTGTAAAATAAAGGGATTGAGTTATTTGATCTCTAAGGTCCCTTTCATCTCTGCCTCTATGATCACATGGCTTCCTCAGGGTCACAAAGCTTAAAACTGTCCAAGTAGGATCAGGAGCTAGATCTACACGACCCCCAGTCTGGCGTTCTACCCTTTAGGCCATACTGACTCTGCTGACCTGGCTGTCATACTAAGGAGCCAGCCTGACCCTCAGCCCCTGAAGCCCTCCTCTCATAGCAGGTGACCCAGCTTCCTGCCAGACACCATCGTCTCTTGCCCCTCTTGCCCTTCAGTCCCTTGATTAGGCACGGTTCCCGTGGGAACATTGGCGCCAATATCCGGAGCTCCTTGGGGTCTCCCTGTTACCTGCTCACTGCTGCCGCTCCTATCGAACTCTGGAACAAAGGGCCCGGTGCCTGCCACCCGGCTGGCTCTGTTTGCCCAAGGTGGGTCCCTCCTGGCAGAGATGTTGTGTAAACAGGGGAATTGGCCCCAGAGAGCAGCCCGGGGAAAGAATGGGATGGGGGTGGCCTTTCCGGGAAGCTCCACGTGCTCAGCCCCAGTCAGCACCCCAGAACCTCTTAGGTTCACCCCAAACCAGGGCCTTACAGAGCCCAAAAAGATATGACCCAGTCTCAGAGGCTGGGGAGGGAAAAGGACAGGGAGGACTGTTCTGAGGAGGCCTTGAGGGATTGAGAACAGACCTGTGCAGGGGAAAGTTTGGGAGGAACAAAGCAGATCTGAGGCCCAGGGTGTAAATCCTAGCTTTGGTATTTTCTAGCTAGTTGTATGACCTCAGGCAAGTCACTTGCCCTCTAAGGGCTGTTTCTCCATACAGTGAGATGGTTGGTGGATCCTTCCACTTCTAGACCTATGAGCCTCTAAGTCTGGGCTCCACCAATACAGTCATTCCTTCAACCTGGGGCTTTGGGGGAAGGGGACTTCTGTGGCTTCTCCCCTTGGGGATTTCTCCCCTGGCACCCTTAGCTTGCCCTTGGTCCAGGATGGCATTGTTAGCATGGGATACCAGAAGAACTGGCAAGGACCTCACAGGTCCTCAGGTCTGCTTCTCTCATTTTTACAGTGGATATAACAAAACTCCAGGAATTGTTCGAGGTCACCCAGTCAGAGAGCAGTCACAATCTCCCATGACAAGAATTCTCCTGACTGTCCGGGAGTGTGGAGTCCACAGAGCCTGGGCCGGGGACCTTCCACCATTCTTCTCCGAGACTCCTCTCTTGAAGTCACAAGTCATTCCCAAATCTTGGCACCGATCATCTCCCCCTCTCCCCCTGTTCCCTCCCTTCCCCCAGCTCTTTATGTATCCCCTTCCAAGTTTGGAATAGAAACTCCCCAAAGGCAGGGATGGTCTAGCTTGCTTTTGCATGTATCCTCAGTGCTTAGCACCACGATAGGCACCAATGCTTTCTCATCTGTGCTTGGGGAAAGCAGCACAAACTGGACTGAGTCGAATAGTGTAAAATGTCCCCTCTGGGGGAGGGGTGGAGGGCACCTCCAACTTCCTGGGAGGAGGGCAGATGAGAGAGAGAGCCATGGCTGGAGATAGGGCTGGGTGGCATTTTAAGTAACAATTTTGGCTCCCTCCCTGCTAAACTCAGTTGTTTCTACACTGCTGAGTGGCTGCCAACATCTTAGGATTCTAGCTCTAGGAAGAGACCTCAGGGGCCATTTAAGCCCCTCATTTTACAGAGGAGGAACCTTCATCCCAGGGAGGTCACAGGGTCATATATCTAGAACAGGAAGGAACTCAGAGGTCATCTAGTCCAATGAGGGGGGGACCTGCTGCCCTGCTCCCCCTCCCCTCCTCACCGAAGCAGTAGCCCTCCTCATCACCTGGAAGGTGTGCCTGAGATGGATTCTACATTTACAAACTCCTTCCAGGTTTCATCCATTGACCCCAGTTCTTCTTTCTAGAGTCAATCTGAACAAGGCTGAACCTTGCTTCACGTGACAGCCTTCAGCGTCTCGACAACATCTCTTCCTCGCTATGCCCCTGAATCTGTAATCCAGGTAAAAGTCCAGCTTGACTGAAAGAAGCCTCTCTCGCTTCCTTCAGGATAAAACACAAACTTCTGTTAGGCAACTGCAGCTCCCCTTCATAAGTTGGCTCAAGCCTACCTTTCCGGCTGGATTCCACATTTTTAATAATAACTGTAGCTAGCATTTACATAGGATGTTGATGATTACAAAGCACTTTACATGTTATCTCATCTAATCATCAAAACAACGTTGTGAGATATATTATTAACTCCATTTTACAGATGTAGAAATTGGGGCTCGATTAGGGTCACTCAGCTAATGTCAGAGGCAGGATTCAAACTCCTCTTCCTGACTCCAGTTCCAACACAACTATGCTCTGTGTCACCCAGCCTGATTCTCCACCTCCCGACTCTGTGCCCGGTAAGCTTACCTTCCTCACCTCTATCTCTTGGATCCTGTAACTCCCCTCAAGGCTTTCCTCAAGGGCCAGATCCTTCAAGAGGTCTTTCTGGATCCCTCAGGGTGTTAAATCTTCACTACCCAAATCTAAATGTTCTTTGCATATCTTTGTCGCGATAAGGACAGGAACTGGACCTGTGATTTCATTGCTGGAAAGAGCTGTCTGATGAAACTCCCACTTATCCGAGCACGTGAGCACCTGACTTGGATTTCATCTTTGCAAGTTAGAGAGTTCTTTAGGTCTTACCCAAGATCACGCAGTCCTTTCTTATTTCACCTGCCTCTCACTGCCTGCGAGACCTTGGGTAAGTCAGTGGGCCTCAGTTTCCTCATTTGTAGTGGAAAAGGTGCTGAATTTGGAGTGATGGGACGTGAATTTCTTCCTGGCTTTTTACCTGAGTTACCTTCATTCAACGTGCCTGGACCTCAGTTTCCCCATCTGCAAAATGAGGGAGTTGGCCAGATGACCTTCTAGCTCTAGGATCTATCCCAGACGACCACAGTCTTTGGCGTATGAAACCCCGGGAACCGAAGAAAGAAGACAGCTCGACGCCGGGCGCGCGGTACGGACGCTGTGGACGCTAGGGGGCGCTCCACGTCCGCTCTAGCCCACCCGCAGGCACCTCCTCCGCCCGGTTTTGGTTCCCAAGGCCAATGGGGATTAGGGGCGTGGCTTCCTTCCTTGATGGACGGCTTCGCCCCGCCTAATCTAATTCATCTTTTCTTGAGTTCCTCCCACCGCCCGGTCACTAGGCTCTGGGGGTGGGGCTGAGGGAACCACTGCCAACTGGGGACTCAGGGGGCGTTCCGTGGAGGGGCGTGTCCCCTGAGCCTGGGCTATGTCTATTGGTTGTCGGAAGGCTCGGGGCGTGGCGAGGCGGGTGATGGGCAGGAGGCCGGCCCGGCCCCTCTTGCCCTGAGCGGCCGCGGCAGTGCAGGCTTGAGCAGAAGTGAAGGAGGGCGGGCGGGCTGACGGAAGGTACCCCAGACCTCGGAACCCGGAGCCCGGAGCCCGGAGCCCAGCGCTCAGATCTCGGATCCGCACTCCTGCTGCACCCGGGCGGGCCTGCCGGCCCGTGGATTACCGTGCGCCTAGGAGCACCGCCACCTCCTAGAAGGCCGTCCGCGAAGAGTCCCGGCCAGATCCCGCCGGGCCCGGGCCCCTGTCCCCGGAGGACCTGTGGGCCCTCCTGCCTGGCAGTCCGCCGGCGGCGTCCCGTCCGCCCGCACCACCTCCAGCCTGGGCTCAGGCCGGCCCCTGAGCCTCCCCGCGCGGCGCGCCCTGGGGGCGGCCCCGGCCCGGACCCCTGCCCGCCCGGCCATGGCCCGAGCCCTCCCGGGCTGCCGGCCGCCGGCGGCGCCGGGGCTCCCGGGGCTGCGGGGGCCGCTCCTCCGGCTCCCGCCGCCGCCGCCGCTGCTGCTGCCGCTGCTGTTACATCTGCTGCTGCTGCCCGCCGGTAGCCGGGCGCTGGAAGGTGAGAGAGCCCCCGGGGTGCCGGGCAGGAGGGAGGCAGGCGGGCATAGGGCCAGGGCGCCCCCCACGTACGGCCCGGGCTTCTCCTGAGGGGCCGCCGCGCAGGCTGCCAGGAGCCCTGGGCGATCCCGCAGCTCGGGGCCCGCGCCCCGAGAAGGGCCCTGGGCCTCCAAGAGTCTCCAACCGGGAGGATGGAGAAGTTGGGGGCGGGGGGGTGGGAATCGATCGGCTGCGTTCGAGGAACGCGGGAGGGATCTCTTGGCTGGCGCGGGGGCCCTGCCACTGTCAGCCGGGGAGGGAAGGAAGGAGGGATCCGCTACGCGGGAGGGGGGAGGGGATCCATTAGAGACAAGCTGAGGAAGGGAGGGGGGCATCCTCCTGGGCACCTCTCGGCGGGGCATGAGGTCCACTGGGACAAGGGGGACCCAGGAGTGCACGGCACCCACGCGGAGACAGGTTCCGCTGGGAGAAAACTGCGGACTGCCATCTGCTCCTAGGGATCCCCCGGGGGTAAGGGGTGGAGGGCACCCACGGAGAGCGCTGGTTCTCCCTGTGAGCAGCTGGGGAGATCGAGTTGAGGGGCGAGTGTGAGTGGGGGCGACTGTGTGTGTGCTTTGCCTGCTGAGTGCCTGGGTGCTGATGTGGGGGCGCCGGCGGGTTCCCAGAGGCTGTGCAAACTCGGCCTCAGCTAGCCCGCTTTGTCGGGTGGAGGGGATGAACCTGGCATCCGCCGTGAGGGCTGCTGCTGGCTTGCGGGGGTGGCAGAGGCTGGGGAACTGTTATTGTTTATCTATTAGCAAGTGCCAACCACGCACGGGGTGGGGGGACTGCCCCACCCAGCCTGGGGGCTCACCCCAGTGTGGATTTCACTAGGAAATCCAGGCAGGCCTGCGGGCAGGCGGGGTCTACTGGAGGCCAAAGCGCCCCTAATCGGGCCCCCGAAGTTTCTGGTTTGATCCTGGTCCTCCCCACAGTGCCAAGTGTGGAAAACCGGCCAGCAACACAATGGCTTGTGCTCACACCTCCTCCTCTTCCCTCCTCCTCCTCCTATTCCAGTTGCAGAGGATGAGGGGGAGCACTTCCAAATCCCAGGGGAGCAGGGGCACAAGTGTTCTCGTCCCCTCTGGACCGAGAGCTGCTTACACACATGCCCTGTGACACAGGCATGCCGGGAGAGACACATTGGGACCCAGACACAAACAATAGAGATTTACACAGACCCATCAGCAAATGGGAGCACACACACACACACATACACACACAACCCCTTAAAGTTTAGGAGCTTAAAATGATCCTGTTAACTTGTTAACTTGGGTTGGCCATAAAAGCATCATATTTGGATAGGAGTATATATATATAAATATAGGGGTTTGGTGAGGGAAGGGAGGGGTGTGTGTGTGTGTGTGTGTGTGTGTGTGTGTGTGTGTGTGTGCGCGTGCGTGTGTTTTAAGGGGAAAGAATTTTTCCCTGTTTCTTTCTAAATTTTTTTTGGGGGGGGGAAGTGTCTCACTCTGGGGTTATTTTTTTTCTCTTCCCTCCCCAGTTTTTCTCATCCCTCTACACAAACATCACTGCACTCTCACACAAAGACAAGGGAACCAGCAGACACCAACACAGACACACACAAAGATGTATACAGGGGCAGGGCCCACATTCACACACTCACAAAGATTTGGGTCTGTGATAGGATCACAGGCTGGAGAAACCAGTGAAGCTCTCTTTGTTGTTGAGTGCCTTCGGGGTGTGAATGTGAGTAGTTCCCAGGTCTCTCTCTCTCTCTCTCTCTCTCTCTCTCTCTCTCTCTCTCTCTCTCTCTCTCTCTCTCTCTTCTCTCTCTCTGCGGGGGGCAACATTGCTGGATGTCAAAGGGTGGGGGAATTTGTCTTGGATTAGGGGAGTATGTTCAAGGTGGGAGCGCCTTCCTAGTTTTTGAACAGTTCAGTCGAGTCTCATCAGAGTACATAGCTTTCTTAATGGGCTTTTCCACCGGTGGCCAACTTATGTCAGGGAAGCTAGTACACGAGGGGAGTTAGAGATCTCATGTCAGATAAACTTGATCAATAGAGAGGAGTCAAAGGACCTAGATTTGAATCCTATTCCTACCTGTGTGACCTTGGGCAAGTCACTTTCTATCCTCTGGGTGTCAGTTTACCTCCCTGCAAGATAAGGGCATTGGACACTGAGACTGCTAAGATCTAGAATCCAGCTCTAGAATCCCGTGAACTGAATAAGTGGGGCAGGTTCTGAACTACAGAGAACAAGTGTCTGGGTCAGAGGAGAGGGAAGGAGAGGCAGGAAGCCTGTGCCCTTCCTCCCACTGCCTTGTGCTCCCTGGCTGTAGAGTGGGAGCTGGACCTTCTGGCCTACCTGAGTTAGATCAGCCCCTCCCCTCATCCTCATTCTTGCATCTGATTTCTGGGCTCCAGAAACATGAGTGCAAACGGTAATGATGATAATAATATCTCCTGCTTATATACTCCTTATCTCATTAGCTCTCACAACTTCAGTCATGTGGTTGCTCCCATTATCCCCATTTTCCTGATGAAGAAACTAAGTCTCCAAGGAGGTGACTTGCCTGGGTCATGCAATTAGTGAGAAGCTGAAGCCAGGTTTGGATTCTACCTGTGCTGACCAGCTACTGTGTTGGTTTGCTTTGTGATGACAGAACAGACTGCTCCCAAACCTCCTCCTTGCTCTCTAGCCTGGGGGTCTTCCTGTACTCCAGACCCCAGTACCAGCAGCCTGGTCTCTCTTTATGTCTGTTTGAGGGTGTGTGTGAGTGTGTGTGTGTGTGTGTGTGTGTGTGTGTGTGTGTTAGAGGGAGGAAGGGGGTGGGGGAAGGGTTGCCTGCCCTATAAATCTGATCAACCCTAGACCAAGCTAATTTCTGTGACTTGCTGTGTCCTACTCCTTGTAGGGAAGCTTAGGTCTTTGCTCCTCCAGAGTAGACACAGGGCAGGCAGGAACCTCACCTTGTACAGATGCTCAGCCCACAGGTATATTCGAGTACGTGGTCCCTACTCTCTTGTCCGGCAGATCCAGGGAGTGAGTGAGAGATGTCTTATAAGAAGCAGAGCTAGCCCCCTTCTCACCTCCTGCCATGAGCTCTGAATGCAGATTGGCTACTTTGTGGAGAAAGAGTCTCCAGTAGAGCTGGGATACCTGGCTCCCAAGATGACATTGGAAGGACTCAGGAGGCCACCTTGGGGGATCTGTTTGAGTCATTCCAGGATGTACAGGGTGATGTTCTGTGGGGATGGTAATGAAGATCTGTCCCCCATCTGTGCCTTGCTAAGAAGGCGGGGAGATTCCTCTGGATTCTTGTCATTCTCTAGACTTCTGCTAGGGTCATACTGATACAGTGGCAGTGAGTACCTTCTCAGAACATGAGGTTAGGGAGGACTTTTATGGTTGCAGCTTGTGGGTCCTCTGGTTCCACACCTGAGTGCCCCCACCCCCTGCCCATACCTCAATGAGAGGTAGTAGGAATTCTGGTTCCAACATGAGCTGTCTAAGCTTGGGTAATTCACTCAATGCACCTTGCCTCAGTTTCCGCATCTGTTAACTAGAGATAATAACACTTGCATTGCTTACCTCTCAGGTTTGTGATGAGGCTCATGTAAGATAATGGGCCTGGTGCTTTGCAATGCTTAATGCATTATATAAATCTAGATTATTATTCAACTTCCAGCAGTTACACACTGTCTGGCCCTGAATTCCCTCTCAATTCCTGGCAGCTGAGGGATCATAGCTAGAAGGGACCTTGAAATCCAATCTCCACATTTTACAGATAAGGAAACTGAGACCCAGAGTCAGGTGACATGCCCAGGGTCACACAGGTAATGAGTGCAGAGTCAGGATTTCAACCCAAAATTTAGGACTCAACTCTTTTGGAACTGTGCCACCTTGGCATCTTTGGACCCTACCACAAAAAGACTCCTGATTAAAGAAGGAATAAATGAAAACCATTTATTGATCACTTTCTCTGTGCCAAGCACCACCCATCTACTTTGTGATGCCCCAGTGTCCCTGCTTTGAACCTCCCTGGAGCCACAGTCCTGAGCATCTCTCCCCAATGAAGGAACATTCCTTCCTAGACAGTGTCTGACACATAGTAGATGTTTAATGAATGCTTGTTTCCTGATCCCTGACTTTCAAGTGCCTTCAGATGTCTGGGGACAGAGAGACCACAGCAGCAGTGATTCAACAGATCCTGCTCATGCTCTTGCCCCATTCCTTTTGGAGCATGGGTCCTTGGGAAGGAATCTGAGTCCTGGCTGAGTAGGATAGAGCAGATTAAGGGATAAGAATCAGGAGAGCAAAGGGCCGAGGGATGGATGCTGGGCCCTATGATTGGACATATTTGAGAATTCCTCACTGTCTCACAAGAAGTGACTATGGGATCTCTTAGGGAAAGAAGGATAAAGCCCAATGTTTCTCCCCGTCTTTGTTCAGGGCCTGACAGGGGATGAGAGAGGGGCAGGAATTGGACCTTAATGTGTCACACTCTCCCTGGAACTCCAAGACTCAGTTGTCTCAGAGACTGAAACTAGAAGAAAGAGCTGGTATCAGGGAGTGTGTGTGTGTGTGTGTGTGTGTGTGTGTGTGTGTGTGTGTGTGTGTGTGTGTGTGTGCATGCACTCACCAACCCAACTGCTGCCACTGCTGCTGCTACCCAAGGGACAATGGGCCCTAGTGGTTTCTGGGACTTCCTCACCTGTCTGGGGAGCTGGTGTGCTTTCCCCCTCCCCTCTAGTTTTGTCATGAGCTGACATTTCTGTGGGGCTGATGATTGATGGCAGCAGGTATTTGGGGAACCAGTTTATTGCTGCATTTTCTTCTCATTAGCTGTTGCCGCCATTGGCTGCCACCATCATCACCGCCACCACCGCTGCAGCGGCCACTCAACTGTCCTGGGAAAGGCCTCTACCACCCTGGCGGTGTGCTAATTAAACAGCCTGAAGAGGCTGAATCACCAGCCCTGAATAGTTTGAAAATTGTACCTGGGCCTGCTGGGCTGAGTCAAACTGGTTTGTCAGGATGGAACCACTGGGGCCGGGGGAGGGGCAGCTTTGGGCACAGCTGGGCACCTGAGCTGGTGGGTGAATATGTGGTGGCACTGGGATGGGGCCCACTTGCCAGGTCTTTCCCTCTCCCTATTCCTGTCCCCCTCAGTCCCGCCTCCCAGGACCTAGTGGCAAGACCTATGGTCTAGGGCCCTTAGGAAAGGCCTGAACCAAGTCTTGGAGGCTCTGTTCCCTGGTGAGGAGAAGGCCTCTTCATCTGAGGCTCCCCACCCTCCAAGAGAGGCTGCTCTGGGGCTAGAGACCTGCTGTTTCAGACTCCTGGCCCCCTGCTTTGCTCCTTCCTTGCTTCTTTTCCCTCTCATGTTTATTTAATTATACATCCCAGAGATCTGAGGGGGAAGAATGAAAAACATAATGTGCTCTCCGATCTGGGATGCTCTGGGTCTTCTTTTCCCTGCCTTTCTGGACCTAGGGGCTAAGGGGCCACCTGAGAGGCTGGGGAGTAGGCCGGAGTGAGAATAACCACACAGCCATACCTCCAGAAAGGAAAGGGTGACAATTTTGCTGAGGTGCAAGATTCCTCCGGAAACCCAAGGCTCCATGGGGACTAAGAATCCACCAAGATTCTTAAGGGGGATCTTGCCACCCCCCTCTCAAGATGTTATAGAATAAGGGGAGAAGATAGACTGCCCTTTCCTCTCATCCTATAGGGGTGAAGAATCCTGAGGGTGGGGAGAGTGTGTGTGTGTGTGTGTGTGTGTGTGTGTGTGTGTGTGTGTGTAGGGGTGTGTTTAGACAGGGTACTATGGAAAGGGGTAAGCCAGGGTTGTCTGGAGTGAGGTCATGGGTGGGGAGGGGCTGCCGACCCAGGGTGGAATGGAATAGTCCTAGTGGTTTGCTTCCTGGCAGACCGAGGTTCTGCCACTGTAGGGGGGCACAGATCTAGGACACTCCTGCCTCCTCCTCAGAGGCCATGTTCTGCCTGCAGCTTCTTCTTTGCCTGTCCTTGGGGTGTTGTTCTCTGTTGGGCTGAGAAAGCTCATCGGGAGCTCTCCCTGGCTTTGAGTTGAGGTTCAAGGTTTAGCCTTTCGGTTTCTTTCCCTCGTTTTTCAGGCTTTGTGGATTTGGGAGCCACGCCTGTTCTCAGGGCGAGGCTCACTGGGCTGACCTGCCACTCGAGCTAGGAGTAGGGACCTGGGGCTGACATGGGGGAGGGCTGGGTTCTAGCACTCTGGGCTTGGTCAGGGCATGGTGGGTTCTGGGGACCATGGTGAGCATCTGTAGTCCCTGACCAGTGGTGGCATAGGCCAAGACCCTCCATCTGGGGCTTGGGTACAGAGATGTGGAAAAGAGGCAGGGTACGAGGACTCTTATTCCTTCCTGGGCTCCTTCCCAAGAGACAGGTGCTGGGCTGCAGCTCCTTTGTGGTGGTCAGATTGGGCTCAGTGTTAGCTAGCAGCACCCAAGTCTCCCTCAGCTGGGGAGGGTTCTGCCCCACCCCAGTCTCAGCCCTATGCTGAGCAACTCCTCCCGCACCAGCCCCATGACCAGATTCCCCAAGCCTGCCTGTACATTAGCAACAAGAGGCAAGACCGGTTGGTGTCTCTACTCCCTACCACCCCTTTCTTCCCTGGTCCTTTCTGCCCAGCCTTTCTTCCCTCCCTCCAATCCAGGGCTGCCCCAGCAGCTTTCCCACCTCGCCGGCTCCATGTTGTCTGCGCTTCTGTTTTGTCTTATCTAGAGGAGGTGCCACACCTGGGGGACCTGATAATGGCGGGCAGGCTGGCAGGCGGGCAACCTGGCAGGCAGAGTGGGGGAAGGGACACCAAAGAGCTGCAATTCCCTCCACACCAGAGCTAGCTTCTTCCTTTAAGCTCCCCCCATACCTGGGGACTTGGCTCAGAGCTGACAAGATGGGCAGTGGGATTAGGTGGAAGAAGTGATGTGTAACTAGTATGTATTATTTCTAGTAATGTGGGAGAGAAGTTGGATTGGTGGGGATGTAGGAATGGACATCTGCTTAAGACCTATGCCTGCCTCTGGGAATTTATCCATGCCGGCACCTCAAGAAGTGTGGGCACCAGCATGTGCCTGTGTAAGTTCTGAGGAGACTCTGAGCATGTGTGACTGCCTGACCATGACTATATGTGTAGTAGGGCCTGTGTGCACCATAGCCTGTGTTTGTTATGGTGTGGTGTGTGTTTATAAAAGTGTGAAGGCCTAGCCAACGGCATCTGTGGGACCTCTGTTGGGATTGTATACAACTGTGTCTTTATGCAACTTGGACCAGGTGTCTTCAACTGTGTGTGTGTGTGTGTGTAACCAGTACCTGAGAGAGACTGACTGTGAACCTTAGAACTATGTGTATGTGTCTAATGAAGAACAACTTTCTGGGAGTGTGACATAGGGTACATCCAACAAAGGCTGTGTATGTGTAATAATAAGTGGGTCTTATCAAAACTGGCATACTGTGTGCATGCATGACTTTAGAAGACAAATTCTGTGTACATGACTGCTTCTACCCAAGGCTCAGTGTGTGTGTGTGTGTGTGTGTGTGTGTGTGTGTGTGTGTGAGAGAGAGAGAGAGAGAGAGAGAGAGAGAGAGAGAGAGAGAGAGAAAGAGAGAGAGAGAGAGAGAGAGAGAAATGAGGGAGGGAGGGAGAGAGAGAGAGAGGGAAAGAAGAGTGTCCTCATGCATGGTTGTGCCTTTGTAACCAAAACTGTAACTGCATTTGTCTCAAAGACTGTAACTATTTGTCCATAATCATAGTGTATGGTTCTTAATGTAGACTCTCTTTGTGTATGTATGTGTAGCAGCGAGCATGTATCTGACCAAGGGTGTAACTATGTATCTACAGACAGAACTCAACAGAAGTGAGTTTATAATGAAATGCAGTGTAATGAATAAAAATGGTAATGGTGTGTGTGTGTGTGTGTGTGTGTGTGTGTGTGTGTGAGAGAGAGAGAGAGAGAGAGAGAGAGAGAGAGAGAGAGAGAGAGAGAGAGAAGAAAGTGAACAGGTATCAAACCAAGATTGTAACTGTATCTAAACATGAAACTGGGTGATAGTGAGCTTGTAACTAAAGAAAAACACTGTAACAAAAATGATAATGGGGTGTGTGTGTGTGTGTGTGTGTGTGTGTGTGTGTGTGTGTGTGTGTGTGTGTGTTCTGGTCTGACGAGCCCGATAACTGAGCCAGGGGGCAAGCCCTGAGTGCATCTGTATTCCTGGCTCACACCAGGGAGCACACATCTGTTGCCACGTGGCGGCTCCATGTCTCTGTGGAAACCTGAACTCGGGAGCTCCCTCTCTTCTGAGCAAGTGCTTTCTCAAGCTGAGTGTGGCCCCTAGCCCTGGCCTGGGACATATACTCTGCCTTTGGCTGCCCTAGTCCTACTGTGTGCATGGGATTGCCGCTCATCCTTGGCAACCTACTGAGCTGGGGTGGGGACTATTCTGAAAGCCTCGACTGGCATCAGATGGCATGCTGGGCTGTCAGACGCTACTGCTTCTGCATCCCCTTAGGACTTCTGTCCCATCCCCACCCCACCCCCATACATACATGTGCATAGAGCTACAAAATGGGGTTGCTAGGACCTTGGGGAGCTGGGTGCCAGTCGGGTTCTCTTTGCCCCTTTGCCCTACTGGTCCCCCAGACAGAGAGGTATATACCCTCTTTGGGCCCCAGGGAGGAGGTGGGAGGATGGGGCGGTATTGGCTCTGCTGAAGGGGCTCAGTCCCACCCAGTCATCCCTGTGGTGGGGATGAGGAGGCCCCCTTCTCCTTGCCTCCCTCCAGAAGGAAGGGGGGCTGGGGTAGAAGAACCAGGCCCGCCCCTCAGGGTGACCGGGGCCCTTCCTCCTGCACACATGACAAAAAATCCAAGTCCTCTCTATTAATGAGAAAAATATGCCGCGATTGAGCAGTGGCCAGGAGCCTTTCCCCTCCCAAGCTCTCTAGAAATGATACCGAGATGAGCAGCAACCAGGTTTCCCCCTCTGAGCCCTGGCCTCCCCTCCCCTCTCTCCTCTCCTCTCCTCTCCCTTTTTCTCCTCTGCTCTGCTCTCTTCCCCTCCTCTCCACTTCCCTCCCTCTCATTCTCCCTCCTCCCATCTCTGGGCTTGTTTGAAACTGTGGAGGAATCTGGCTGGAGGGGGGAGGGGGCCGAATATTTGGGTTTAAACAGTTCCAGATGGGTTTGGCACGGGCAGAGCAGGAGGAAGTGAGCGAGCAAGGAGCGAGCAGGGAGGGGAGGGAGAAGAGGGATGGAGCTGGGGAAGGGAGAGGGAGCCAGCAAGGGTGGGAGCCTGAGCTGCCTGCCTGCCTGGATGCTCTGGGGCTGGGAGATGGGGAAGGAGGGGAGCAGCTTGGCTCCCATCAGTCCCAGGGACAGGAATTCTTGGGGCTGCTGGCTGCAGGGGAGGGAGACCACTTGGCAGCTGTCTCTCTGTCTCTGTCTTCCTGGCTTGCGGCTCTCTCCATCTCACTCTGGTTCCTTTAGACTTTTTTGGGGTGTGTGTATCACTGTTGGCCCAGCCTGGATTGCCAGTCTCCAGGACAGACAGAGGAGGGTAGTGACTGGGGCCTTGGGCTTGGTGGCAGGAAGATTCCTCAGATAGTTTCCTGGTCTGTAAAAGGAGAGGGTTTCAGCCCAGCATCTCTGAACCTCTATCCCTGTGTCTGCATCTCTGATTAGCTACGGGGCTTTGTAACTATCTCTGCTCTTTTGTTCTGGTCAGCAATGTCCGTGGAGGTTTCTGTGGGGGATTGGAGCTCTGGCACCTACTACTTGTGTGACCTTAGGCAGTTCATTTCCCTTCCTCTGCCCTCAAACAAGGTGACTGGACCTGATTGGTCAGGAGATGGAAGGGACCTCAGAGGCCATCTATTAATGGCTAACATTTCTATAGCACATCAGAAGGGACTTGCCCACCATCCATATTTAGAGGCAGCTAGATGGAGCCACAGTGCATGAATACCAGACCTGGAGTCAGGAAGACCTGAGTTCAAATCCAGCCCTGGACACTTACTATCTGGGTGATCTTGGGCAAGTCACTCACCTCATCTGTAAAATGGGGATCATACTAGCACTTAACTTCTGGGATTGTTGTGAGGATCAAATGAGATCATATTTGTAAAGCATTCAGCATAGGATTTGGCACATAGAAAACGCTAGAAATGTTAGCTGTTAGGATCATCATCATTCTTGTTAGTGTCTCAGGTAGCACATTTGAACCCAGATCTTTGTGACTCTGAGTCTCTTTCTCAAGGCTGACTCCAGTGGGAGGCGAGTCCCACATGGTGCTAGCAGCAGACGCTTGCTTTGAGTTCAGATCTACTGGCTTCCAAGGCCAGAGTCTTTCCCCTTGGGGCCTCAATCTCTTGCCTGCCCATCTCTGTCCACCTTTGCCCTCTGCCTCTGTCTCCTGCTCAGTGCCCACCCTGTCTTGGAGGTGTCAGTCTCTCAGTGGAGCTTGCCGGCCATTTCCTGAGAAGTTATCATTTACCCTTGTCAGGAGTCAGGAGAAGGTGCTCCCTCCCTAGGAAATGGTCCCACCTGCCTCTGGGGACACTCTGCCCTAGGTTTCCCTTCCCCCTGCCCCCTGACCTATTACAGTTACACACCTGGGTTCTCATCCAGGCACCTGAAACCATCGGTGCCAGGATCCTGGAGCGAGCCTAACTCTCTTCAGAGACAAGAAGGGACAGAGCCTGGGGAAGTCTTCCTCTCCTTGGTCTGGGGAAAGTCTGACATGATTTGAACTAATAGGTAGATTGACTTCCTTGTGAGGTAGTGAGCTCCCTGCTGCTGGGGAAGATTCAAGAAAAGCCTGGATGGCTGATCATGTTCAGAGCTGCTGTACTGGGCATTCCTGGCTGGGAAGGTGAGAGGTGAGAGGTTGGCCCAAATGGCCCAAAGCCCTTTCCCCTCTTAGATTCTTGGCTACTTCACCTTTCCCAGATCACATTGTCTTTTCCTCCTTATCCTCCCCCTCTACCTGAGTCCTGTCTCTGGGCTTTGGGACCAGCCCTGGCCTCCAGGGTGTCCCAGGCTTCGGCACGGCCAGATCTACTGTTTCATCCCGTGAGTCAGGATGCAAGCTGTTGTTTGGGATCCCAAGGATTCTGCTACCGTCTCTCTGACTGGTAAAGGGAGGGCAGAGACGGACCGTCAGCACTGGCCAGTGCTGGGAGGAAGGGCCGGGGATCCCTTGGGCTCATGCCCCTCCCCCTAGCAGCCTCTTTGCTCTGCTGGGCTGTGTGTGTGGTTGGCCCTTTGTGTTGGGCTTGGAGTCAGGGGAGTAAGTGGGACAGCAGGGGTCTGGGCACACACAGCCTTTTGTTCAGGGATAAAGGACCAGGCGGGCTCTTTGTGTAAGGATTAGGAAGGCCTGTAGGTGTGTGAACTGGCCTGTAGCTCCAGCCTCATTAACCTAGGCCTTCAGGGTCAGCAACAGATACCCACCCTTCATCCCCAGGGCTCTGACCTTCAGGACCTCTGCCAGTTCATGGGGCCTCCTCGGTCCTGAGGCAGGACAGGGAGTGGGGCCTTGGGATGAGGAGAAGGGAGAGGGTTCTTGCAGCACCTTCTCCTACTGGGCCTTGCACTGAGGAGCAGAGGGAAGGCCATATGGTCTTGTGGACTGAGGGCCCAAGCTCTTGGGTTCAAAGATTGCCCCTGGCCCTTGCTCCCAGTATAACTAATTCCAATCTGATTACTCTGGTCCTCAGTTTCCTCCTCTGCAAAATAAGGGGGGTGGACTGGATAATTTGGCAAGTTCCTTTTGGCTCCAAATCTGAGTCAGGATCAGTGAAGTGCCCTTTTGAGGTGTGCTACCTGAACTTTCCCCCTCAGCCTGGAGCCCAGGCCTGGGTCTGGTGTTGCTTCCCCTTTTGTTGGCCCATTGCTTCTGGCAAATTCCTCTCCCTCATATTCTCAGCCTGCTGGGCTAGCTGAGTGCCTGACCTTTCTCTTCTTCTTGTTGTCTCCCCGCCTTTCAGAGACCCTCATGGATACAAAGTGGGTGACATCTGAGCTGGCATGGACACCCCATCCAGAAACTGGGGTAAGTCTACCCTCTCCCCACCCCAGCTCTGATGAGTGGACCCAGCTTCCTCCCTCCCTACCAACCTCTGCTACCCCAGGCGTCCAGCCTCATTTCTGCACCTGCCCCCACCCTCTGGTTGCCTATTGGTCTTTGATTCTGAGAGCAAAACCCCTGAAGGGTCATGTCACTGTCCTGTTTACCCATCAGCCCCATTCGCTGGCTACATCTGATTCTGCCCTTTCCTGGGATGTCCATTTCCCTCCCCTTGCCATCTTTATGGCCTTCACCTCTGCCAAGGGTCTCATCTACCTCACTCATCTCTACTCTGGCTCATCTCCTATCTGAAAGGCCATCCACCTGATTCTGCCCCTGCCTTTACGGCCCTCAATCAACCCAGCCCTGCCTCGAGAGGCAGCCCTGTCTATGAAATCTGATCCCAACTTGGCCCCTAGCTGGCCATATGACCAGGAGGATGAGCCTCTCTGGCCTCCATTTTCCTGATCTGTCAAATGACTGGGGTCCAAGTGGGCGATCACCACAGTTGAATCCTATTCTGGTGCTTTAGCATTCCCTCCCATTGGCCTCCCTGACCGGCTCTGAGCTCCTGTCTTTGCTCCGCAGTGGGAAGAGGTCAGTGGCTACGATGCAGCCATGAACCCCATCCGGACCTATCAGGTGTGCAACGTGAGAGAAAGCAGCCAGAACAACTGGCTACGGACGGGCTTCATCCGCAGGCGAGAGGTACAACGGGTGTATGTGGAAATCAAGTTTACCGTCCGGGACTGCAATAGCATCCCCAACATCCCTGGCTCCTGCAAGGAGACATTCAACCTCTTCTATTATGAGGCAGACAGTGACATGGCCTCTGCCTCCAGCCCCTTCTGGATGGAGAATCCCTATATCAAGGTGGATACGATCGCCCCAGATGAGAGCTTCTCACGCCTCGACGCGGGTCGAGTCAACACCAAGGTGCGCAGCTTCGGACCTCTCTCCAAGGCTGGTTTCTACCTGGCCTTCCAGGACCAGGGGGCCTGCATGTCCCTCATCTCTGTCCGGGTCTTCTATAAGAAATGCGCCCGAACAATTGCCAGCTTTGCCCTCTTTCCGGAGACTCTCACAGGGGCTGAGGCCACCTCGCTGGTCATTGCTCCTGGCACCTGTATCCCCAATGCTGTGGAGGTCTCGGTGCCACTCAAACTCTACTGCAACGGGGACGGCGAATGGATGGTGCCCGTGGGAGCCTGTACCTGTGCTGCCGGCTATGAACCCAGTGCTAAGGAGACTCAGTGTCAAGGTGAGTGAAGGTGGGCCAGCATGGGCACGCCTGGCATGACTCTGGCCTTGGCAGATAAGGAGATAGGGGAGAGAAGAGGGAAGGGCAGCTAAGCTGCCCAGATTCATGGCTACCTGCCCAGTCTCCCTAATCCTAGTTGGTACCCAGTGCCCACTTGAGGTGGATTGGGCCCTAAGGACTGGGCTAAAAGGGAGTGTTTGTTTAGGGGGAATTAGAGGGGAATTGAGAAGAGGGGAGCCCTGGCAGACAGAAACTCCCTGAGATTGCTGGATCTCTTTTGTCAGAGCATCGGCTAGGCCTATAGTTGGAAAGGCTGGGACATAAGACCACTGAGCTATTCCATCACTGACTGAACAACTTTTTAAAAACTGTTTTTTAAAAATAAGTTTTACTGACTTCTTTTCTTTTTATGTGACAACTGTCTCTGGAACTACTCAACTCTCCCCCTCTTCCCTATAACAAAGTCACCTGACACAGAGATGATGTCTAGTCTGACAACGTAGATAGCATTCTGCCCTTGTAGTCCCCCACCTTTTGCCTTGATGAGGGTGGTAGGTTTCCTTAACTTTTCGAGGACCAGGGTTGTTTTGTCAATAGCTTTTGGGGGGCCAGATCGATTGCTGGTTAGGCTAACAGGGAGGGGGATGGGGCCACTTCTGAACTCTTGGGTCATGTGACCTGTTCTTTCTAAGACTTTTATTTTCATTATTTCTTTTGATCCTGATAATAAGCCTGTAAAATCAGTGGGATGCCTATTATTACCCCCATTTTCCAGATGAGGAGCCTGAGGTCCAAAGAGGTTGAGACTTGCCTTAAGCTACATGGCAGCTAGGACTCCTTCCATTCTGCTGATTGAGTAGTCAGTGTTCTGAGTGACTGTCTGACGGAAGACATTTCTGAGGAGGAATCTCCCTACAAGCTAATTCCCTGGCCCCAGACTCTGGGGACCAGGCAGGACAGGCTGGGAGTGCTGTTAGACCTAGCTCCCTGGCTTGGGCTTAGAGTTGGGGGCTCCTGAGGGCTAGGATGCTGTATGGAGTCCGGCCGGCAGGGAAGGGCACTCTCCTGCCCAGGCAGGAAATGCTCTTGGGTTCCCTTAGCTACTGGCCATGCCACTTTTAGCAAGGAATGGAGCAATGGGGAGGGGTAGGAGAGAGGGAAAGAAGCCCAGAGAGGGGAGCAGGGGGGTGGCCCTGAGGGGTGGCTCCCACTCACCCTGGGTTTGAGCTTTGAAGAGGATACAGGAGTGTGGCTGAGCCCTGAGGGTAGGCACAATTCCTTCTTTGCATGCCTCCATACTGGCAAGCCCTATTTCAGGGGTATAAAGGTAAATACTAGAGGAGAGGAGAGGGGTGGATGATGAAGCCATTTCGTTATATCAGTGTGCTGGATAGACAGTTGGAGGTGGGGTAGATGTGGGAGACACAGATTAGCACACGAGGGCATGAGTGACCACTAGAAGATTGGAGTTGAATGGAACCCCAAGACCATCTAGTCCAACTAAATAGTCCAACCCCCTCACTTTACAGCAGGGGAAACTGAGGTCCAGTGAGAGGAAGTGTTGTCAAAGATTATAGGATTATAGGTCAAGAGCTAGAGAGGACTTCAGAGGCCATCCAATCCAGTCCTCTCCTTTTATAGAGGAGGAAACTGAGGCAGAGGTGACACAGGTAGCAAGCATCAATGGCATACTAGACTTGGATTCTGGAGGACTGGCGTTCCAATTTGCCTTTTGACACTTTCCAGCCATGTGGCTATAGGCAAATCTCTTAGTCTGGCTGCCTCAGTTGCTTAATCTGCAAAATGGGAATAATGAAAGGAAGCAGCAGTACCTCCTCCCAGTGCTGCTGAAAAGATCAAATGATGCGATATGTGCACGTGACATCCATAACTTGAGCTCCGTGGAATTCTTGTTGGAGTTGACATTTTATGGCGCTATCTGACAAGCCTCCTTGTTATGTCACCTATTGGCTGTGTGACTCTGGACAAGTCACTTAACCTCTCACTTCCCTGGACAACACCTTAAGACCAAAAGTTGCAGAACCAGGTGGAAAGTCCCTTCATAGGTGAAATCCTAGCCCCAGTGTGGGTTTTTTCAAAGGATTATTACTGCTTTTCAGCTGGGTGAAGGTAGGTGCTGCAGTGACAAAGAAGCATTCTAATAGACTATCAATGCTACTTTTGTTTGATTGGAATCCAAAATTTGAGTCAAGTCTTGGGTTCTAATTCTAGCTTACCCACACTGTGTAGCTTTGGGTAAGTCCCTTCACTTTGGGGCAATGCTCATCAGTATTCAACTCAAATTCAAACTCAACAAATAAGTGTTCCTTAAAAGACTCGGTACTGGGGATGTGCAGATGCTTGATGACTGTCCTGGACCATCTTTGGGGTCTCTGGCAGCTCTGATACCCCACGACAAGACCAGCAGCTGCTCTCTTGTCCTCCTTGTCATTCTCAGCTTATGCCGGGAGCCCCTCAGTCCTTCCATAGCTCAGGGGAGCCTTTTCTGTTCATAGTCCCCTGCTGGGTGCTGAGCACTCTGGTCCTCTCTTTGAGACTGCTCCAGAAACTTGTAGGGAGATGCCCAAGGGTCTTGGCCATAACCTGTCTCTTCCACCCACCCACAACCAGGGCTGGGCCTGGAGACCTCACTATTCCTTACCCCGCTGCCCCCAGGGGCCATCAGGAATAATGGGGCCACTGTTCTCAGCAAAAGAATTGATGGGGGAGGTTCTGAGGGGTCTGAGATCCTGGTTATTTCTGGGTGTTCCAGGGAAACACAGGGTGACCTAGGAAGGGTCTGGGGCTACCCCAAAGGGTTAGGCCTTTGTTAATCTGATTGAGTGGAAATGGGTTCTACTACCAGCCCCCCTGGTGGTCTCTTCCTCCTCCGTCTTGTTCCAAGTTCAACAAGCCCAAGCTGGCTAGGTAGCAAGGCTGACGTAGTCCCTGAGGCCCCCAGGCGGGGGGGGGGGGGGGGGGGGGGGGTGAAGATGGGAGGGGGAAATCCGCTGACATGGGTTTCCATGGGGCCAGAAGGGCCCTTTGTTACTGTGGCTGGGATTGGGCAATCTTGGCATTACCCTGGGGTCTAGGAGGGGAGGGGGAGCCAAGGCCCATAGTAGGGAGAGTCTCAAGGACCTTGCTGAATCCTGCAAAGAGTATTTTTCTTGGAGAAAGGGGTCTGTTTTCCCTTTGGGCCAAGAGAGGAATGACCAGATTTTCCCTTCCATGATCTCTGGTAGCCTGTCCCCCTGGGAGCTTCAAGGCCAAACAGGGAGAGGGACCCTGCCTCCCTTGCCCCCCCAACAGTCGCACAACATCCGCTGCTGCCACCATCTGTATTTGCCATAACAACTTTTACCGTGCTGACTCCGACCCTCCAGACAGTGCCTGCACTAGTGAGTGACCCTTGACCTCTGACCTCTGGCCCTGACTTTGACCCAGGATGGGGGGGGGGGTGTTTCCTCTTTTACCAATCCCCTTATTTTCTCAAGCTAGTTGGTCCAAAGAGCCTTAGGGAGGGCAGCCAGCTGGGGTTTTGCCACAGGGCAAATTGAGAGAGAAGGTCAAGCCTTCTTGGCCACCCTTGGCGGGGGTGGTTTGTCTCCTGTTTGCTGTCTGTCTGTCGGGGTATGTAATATCATTAGGGTAGAAGCTGGGGAGTGGATGGGGGGCAGATGGTCCTCAGGAGCAAGGGAAAGCTTCCCCTGTCTTTGCCCTCCTCTACCTTATCACCCTACCCCTGACGCCTCCTTCTCCATTCTCTACCAGCTGTGCCATCCCCACCCCACAGTGTGATTTCCAACGTGAATGAGACCTCGCTGGTGCTGGAGTGGAGTGAGCCTCGGGATCTGGGGGGCCGAGATGACCTTCTCTATAACGTCATCTGCAAGAAGTGCCAGGGCGGCCCTGGGACGTCAGGTCCCGCTACTTGCTCCCGCTGTGATGACAATGTGGAGTTTGTGCCCCGGCAGCTGGGGCTGACGGAGCGGCGGGTCCATGTGAGCCGTCTGCTGGCCCACACACGCTACAGCTTTGAGGTGCAGGCTGTTAACGGGGTCTCTGGCAAGAGTTCCCAGCCACCACGCTATGCTGCTGTGAACATCACCACCAACCAAGCTGGTGAGGAAGCTCAGGGGCCTGGGACAAAGCCCTCCCTGACCACCCGAGTTACAGCTCTTCAGACTAGCCAGGAAATCACAGGGGCTGGGGAAGAGAGGGCACTAAACAGCCTCAGGGGCAAGACTAGGTCAGAGGTCAGGGCTTGAGTTCTGGTGCTTTCTGGTGGGGTGAGTGGGCACTACAACCAGGCAGGGCTTCTAAGGGCTATATCAGGCCCATAGGGGGATGCAATGGAAGGACTCATGGCCAGTATTAGACTCTTTGCTGCCTACTTCCTAAACAGACCCTTGGGCTGTGGGTCCAACATCATAAATCTAGACCTGGGAGACACCTGAGAGGCTGTTGTGTCCAACTTCCTCATCTGCAAAGGTAGAAATTGAGGCCCACAAGGGGAAGTGAGTAGCAAATCACTCAGGCAGTGTCACTGGCAGGATTTGAAGTCAGGTCCCAAAGCCCCAGAGTCAGAGGTCTTTCTCCTGCATTGCTGTCTCTGGGTGGGCTTGGGGAATGGGCCTTATTCCTGGTGGGGAGTAGAGGACCAAGGAAGCTGGAGTTTGACTTCTCCCCTCTGCCCTCAGCTCCATCAGAGGTTCTTACCATGCGTCTCCACAGCAGCTCTGGAAGCAGCTTGACCCTGTCCTGGGCTCCTCCAGAGCAGCCCAATGGCATCATCTTAGACTATGAGATGAAGTACTTTGAGAAGGTTAGTGCAGTGTGTTTACACATGTGTGTGCAAGCAGGTGTGCTCTATGGATTTGCACTGTGTGTATGTGTCTGCATGGGTGCGTTTGTACATGTGTGTGCAAGCAGGTATATGACGTGTGTTTGTACATGAGAGTGTGTGGTTGTGTTTGCACATGTGTGCTCAGGTAGGTATGCATACGTGTACTGTGTGTATGAGGTTTTTGGCATGAGAGTACAAATATGTGTATATGTATTTGCACATGTAATGAGGGTGAAAGAAGGGGGAGCTAAGCAGGGAGGTTGGTCAAATGCTCACTCATTCATTCAGGAAATATCCAATAAGCACCTGCCACCAAGGCAAAGGTGAGAACAGGGTCTTACATTCTGCTGGGAGGGGGCCCAGAATATTATCCTATGATAAAGCAAGGGCTGGAAGGGCCTTCTTAATGACACAGGGAATCCCAAGGGGTCTCCTGTTCTTGCTTGAGGCCATTATAGGTAGGAGAGTCAACTTGAGCAAAGACCTGGTGGCTGGAAATGCATTCCTGAGGCAGCCTCAAATAGATGAGTTTGCCTGGAACAGAGATGATAGGAAGGGGAGTCTTCTACACTGAGCATGGAAACATTGATTAGAGCCAGGTTGGGGAAGAAGTTCCACGCCAGACAGAGGCAGTCATTTTGTATCCTAGAGGCAATAGGGAGCCAGCCACTAAAGGCTCTTGAACAGGGGAGTGGCCTGTCCAACTCTCACTTGAGAAAGATTATTTTGGAAGCTGTGAGGAGGCTGGATTAGAGTAGGAAGACACTTGAGGCAGGGGCACCAATTGGGAGGTTATTGCACTAGTCTAAATGAGACAGCACCGGGCCTGGAATCCGAAAGAACAGAGTTCAAATTCAACCTCAGACACTTCCTAACTGTGTGACCCTGAGCATGTCACTGTTTGCCTCAGTTTCCTCATCTGTCAAATGAGATGGAGAAGAAAATGGCAAACTGTTCTAATATCTTTGCCAAGAAAATCTCCCATGAGATCATGGAGAGACTGGAAATGACTGAATAACAAATAAGAAAGATGATGCGGGAGGGGCTTAGAGTATGGCTGTGGGAGTGGATTTGTCCGTGGGAAGGGGCAAGTAAAGGATGGACTAGGGAGGGGCTCAAGTTCCTTCCTTGAACCTACTCTGGGCAGGGCATGGGGATTTCTGGGAGAGCCGTGTCTTTACTTCCATCCCCAAAGGAGGTAAAGATCCCACTTCCATTTGTCTCCAGACCAAAAAGAATGGGACCCCCCTGGTGTGAGGGTGAGGGAGTCTCTGGCGGAGGGGTGGAAGGGTGCCTTTCAGAGACCACCATAACTCTCTCTGACCCCTGCAGAGTGAGGGCATTGCTTCCACGGTGACCAGCCAGAGGAACTCGGTGCAGCTGGATGGGCTACGACCGGATGCCTGTTACGTGGTCCAGGTCCGGGCTCGGACTGTGGCTGGCTATGGCCAGTACAGCCACCCCGCTGAGTTTGAGACCACAGGAGAGAAAGGTGAGTTGTCCCCAGGTAGCCCTTTCCTACTTCTAACTCCCTCTGCTTTATTCATTCGTAAATTGTCATACATCCAGGTCATTCCTGGAAATGCCTCTTTCCCTCCCCCACTCCCAATGGAACCCTACCTTGAAATAATAAAAATGAAGGAAGATCACCCCATACCATGATTGTGCCTGGCGTGTATTCTGCCCAGCAGTACCCCTCCCCCCACCTCTCTGCCCAGAGGAGAGGTATACACTTCATTATCTATCCCCTGGGGCCTTTACTAGAAGCATCTGGCTTCTTTTGAGTGATCTTTCCATTTAGATCTTGATCATGGCAGAAATGTGGTTCTCCCAGTGCCACTTACTTCTCTCTGCATCCGTTCATGTAGGTCTTCCTATGTTTCTCAGGATTTCTCACATTCTCCTTTCCCTGTTCCTTAGCGCTTTCCCTCCTGCCCAGGGCCCTGCTTGGTTGGCTAAGGGGACACCCCCTCCTCCTGATGCCTTACCCCTCCTGGCGCTCTCTCAAGCACCTTTCCCTTCTTTAGGTTCAGGGGCCCAACAGCTCCGAGAGCAGCTCCCCCTCATCGTGGGCTCTGCCACCGCTGGCCTGGTCTTCCTCGTGGTGGTTGTTGTGATTGCCATCGTCTGCCTCAGGTCTGCTCTCCCTCCTGGGCCCCCAGTTCAGCTCGTGCTCCCCTGGCCTAGAGGGTGCCCCCTGAGACTATCCTCCCCTTCCAAGAGCTCTCCACAGTGCCCTTGGCACCTCTGGTCTGGACACATCAGACCCTAGAGCTAGAGTCTGACTCCCTTGTTTTACAGTTGAGGAAACTGAGGCTGGGAGAGGGAAGTGACAAGGGATCTAGATTTGCAAAGTAGTCCAATCTCCTCATTTTACTGAGAAGGTGATTTGGCCAAGGTCACAAAGGAGCTCTGTATCAGAGGCAGGATTTGGACCCAGGTCCTCCAGTGTCCCACTCTTTCCACTAATGGGTGAATTCTCTCTGTTGGCTGGGGTTTGCTACATCCACCCTCTTGGAGCCAGACAAGGAGGAGTGTTATATGGGGACATTTTCATGACTGACCCCTCCACTGTCCTGTGTTTTCTCTCCTCCTCCAGGAAGCAGCGTCATGGTTCTGACTCGGATTACACGGAGAAGCTTCAGCAGTACAGTAAGTGACCAGAAGGGCCCTCCCCTAAGGGAGCCCAGGAGTTCTAGGCTCCCTGTCCTGACTTTGCTTTCCCCTGGGTTTGGGGGTCGTGAAGAGTGTGTATTTCTTTGATTCTCCTCCTGGGTGCAGAGAGGAAGTGAGGACACAGCCCAAGTGGGAGGATGGGAGAGAATGAGGAGACTGGTCCTGCTGGAGCCAATGGGGCAGGAGTGCTTGGGCATGGTGAATGGGGGGCTTTGCAAACCAGGTAGAAGGATTTAGGCTGCCCAGTGCACCTGGCTGGGTTTGCAGAGGATGCCACATCTTTGGCTGCTGCTTTTGCCAGCAGGCAGGCAGGATGGGGAGTGCCTTACCCTGCATATGGCACTCACTGGGGCTCCTCTCTAGGGGCAAAGGATAAAGAAAAGTTACATCTAGTCAGCCTCTGACCTTCAGGTTCCTCGTTTGAGCTCCTTAAAGTGGTAAAATTGTGGGTACAACCCACCAAGACAGATGGAAAAGGAGACTCCCAAAAGTCACCATAGTTTTCTGCCAAGCTCATACCCTTAAAGATGATCAACCTGAGTGGCACCTCTTTGCTCCCCCCTCCAGGAACCCTGCCCCTCCCTGATCCTTCTCTTCTGCCCCCAGTTGCCCCTGGCATGAAGGTTTACATTGATCCCTTCACTTATGAAGACCCCAATGAGGCTGTGAGGGAGTTTGCCAAAGAGATTGATGTCTCTTGTGTCAAGATTGAGGAGGTGATCGGAGCTGGTGAGTCACCAGGGATGGTGGGAGGAAGGGAGCAGATAGCTGGTTGACCATGTCATCTGTCCTTTTAGGCAGTGGCTCTTGGCCTTTGTGTATCATGGATCCCTTTGGCATGGGCTGGTGCCTTCTCCAAATGACCTTCTTAAATATAGAAAATAAAATCCATTGGATTCCAAAGGAAAACAATTTTATTGATATAGTCATCAAAATATATGGAGGAAAAAGTTCACAGTCCTCAGATTAAGATTCCTCCTCTAGGGAAGCAGAGGGTGGGCAGGATCCCTAAGACAGGTGGCCATTGGAGCCTGAAACCTGTCCTGGAAGGGGTGTACTTTCTGTTGGGAGAGGAGAGTGGATCCACAAGTGATAGCCTGTGACCATAGCCTGTAACCTGCAGGGGAGTTTGGTGAGGTGTGTAGGGGCCGACTGAAGCAACCTGGTCGTCGGGAGCTGTTCGTGGCCATAAAGACCCTGAAGGCTGGCTACACGGAAAGGCAGCGACGAGACTTCCTGAGTGAGGCCTCCATCATGGGCCAGTTTGACCATCCCAATATCATCCGCCTGGAGGGTGTGGTCACCAAGAGCCGGCCAGTCATGATCCTCACAGAGTTCATGGAGAACTGTGCCCTGGACTCCTTCCTCCGCGTGAGTCCCCCCATCCCAGAAACTGCTCCCTGGTGGCATTTGTGTTCCCCAAATCCCACCTCTCTTCTCTCGTTTGATCCTCATAGTCCTGGGAGAGCAAGCAAGGCAAATAATCTTAGCTCTATTTTACAGATGAGCAAACTGAGTCTTAGCGAAGTTAAGTGACCTATCCAAGGTCATAGAGCTGATTAGAACTCAAATCTGGGACTTCAGCTGCCTAATCCAGTGTTCTTTCATCTACCCCCATCTTCTTTCTCTTCTTGCCTAGAAGCAAAGAATCAAAGTTATTCCAGTGGCTGGCTAGTCTAACCCACACCTGAAAAGAAATTCCCTCACTAACAAGCTAAGCCTCAGTTTCTTCCTCCATAAAATGGGGATAATAATAGTGCAGCATCTCTTGGTGCCCCCAGGCATCTCTAACACTATACATTGCAGAACAGGTGCCTATCTGCATTGGCAGAGGGGACTAATTATGCCCCAAATCAGAGTGCATAGAGAGCCTACCTCTGAGTGTGGAAAATCCAGACTCTGTCCCTTCTTTGTGACTCTGGGCAGGCAACTTCACCTCTCTCTCTAAGATCCTAAGAGATGTGGCTGAGCTGCATTGGGATAGTGCCCCACCTGAGCCAATCACAGGTCTGGATCCTGACTGGCCCCAAAGGATGGCAGTGCCCCTCTCCTGAGCGGGTGGTGAGGCTCAAATGAGCTCAAGCATATAAAATATGTTGTAAACCCTAAAGACCCATGCCCTGATCCCTCCCCACGGAGTCCTGAGCACTCTTCAAGCTGTGGGTCATGGACAGACTGTCACTCTCCCTAGTCCCCAAAGGTCAAGATGCTTTCTTTCCCTCCCTCTTTGAAGAGGTGGGGAACTGTGGGCATGGAACATTGTATACAACGCTACTTTCTGCCATTATGTTGGTTAGTACTGCTGAATTGTTTGGTCACCCTCCCTCTGCCCTTTTTTTCTTCCTTATAAAGGACAGCACTCTGGGAAGGGGAAGAGGATGGAAATGTGGTTGATGTTAAAACAATGGATATCAGTTGCTTTTTAATTTTTCAAAGGGAGAAAAGGCACCTTCACACACACACACACACACACACACACACACACACCAAATAGGGGGATCTGAGTCACTCATCACTCCTAGGAGAGAGGGAAGCTTTAGTAGAACGGAGGGCACTGGCTGCAGCCTAAGTCTGTGTGCTCCTACTCTCCAGCTGAACGATGGGCAGTTCACTGTGATCCAACTGGTGGGCATGTTGCGGGGCATTGCAGCAGGCATGAAGTACCTGTCAGAGATGAACTATGTCCACCGGGATCTGGCTGCCCGGAACATCTTGGTGAACAGCAACCTGGTATGCAAAGTCTCTGACTTTGGCCTCTCCCGGTTTCTGGAGGATGACCCTGCTGACCCCACCTATACTAGCTCATTGGTAAGGCTCATGGAATGACAGGATGGGGGGGGGGAGGTGGTGCCAACTGGGTGGGGACACCTTGGGGGTAGGAGTCAGCCCTGAATCCACAGTGAAGGACCTGTGTCCCTCCTTCCCCTACCCCCAGGGTGGAAAGATCCCCATCCGCTGGACAGCTCCCGAAGCCATTGCTTACCGAAAGTTCACGTCAGCCAGCGATGTCTGGAGCTATGGAATTGTCATGTGGGAGGTGATGAGCTATGGAGAGCGGCCCTACTGGGACATGAGCAACCAAGACGTAAGTGGGGCCTGGGGGACCTAGGGGAGGTAGGAGGGCCCAGCAGAAGGAGTGGCCACTACCCTTAGACCAGCACCGATTCATTCAATTCAACAGACTCTTATTAAGTAGGGGCAGTGAAAAGTACAGTGAATTTGGAGCCTCACAGCCTAGGTTCCTGGTCCTCACTTACTGTGTGAGCTTGGACAAGTCACCTGACTTGTCTTAGTGGGCTTTCTCTAAGATCCTTTCCAGCTCTAAATTTATGACTTTGACCATGTCCCCCCCACTCTCTGGGCCTCACTTTCCTCATCTATAAAATGAGAGGATTGGAGCTCTGAGCTCCCATTCAGCTCTAAAGTCTATGATCTGAAGGCCCTACCAAGTGCCATATGTCCTGCCAGACCAAAGGGAGCTGATTCCTGCTCTCTAAAAGCTCACCTTTGATCAACCAGAAGCTGCTTATTAAGAGTTTGCCAGGAGACCTGAGCCAGTGCTCCAGGAGGAGAGGAGAGTGAGAATGCTGTCAGCTGGAGGGGACAGTTCTGAAATGTGGGGATGGAGGGGGGAAGCCAGATGGATGCCCAGTTTTAGGACTTTGGGAGCTCCCAGGGCAGATGACTCATGCCTCCTGGGTCTCTCTCTCCCTCTACCCCTGGCTCCAGGTGATCAATGCTGTGGAGCAGGATTACCGTCTGCCACCCCCCATGGACTGCCCCACTGCCTTACACCAGCTCATGCTGGACTGCTGGGTGCGGGACCGCAATTTGCGGCCCAAGTTTGCTCAGATTGTCAACACCTTGGACAAGCTCATTCGGAATGCAGCCAGCCTGAAGGTCATTGCTAGCGTTCAGTCTGGGTATGTGCCCCCCTCCCCCATCCCACCTACTGGCTCTCCTGGTCCTCTCCCCAGGGGTTCACATCCCCCTCTCTTCTCTGCCCACAGAGTGTCCCAGCCTCTGTTAGACCGAACTGTTCCCGACTACACCACCTTCACCACGGTGGGGGACTGGCTGGATGCCATCAAGATGGGACGGTACAAGGAAAGCTTCATCAGTGCTGGCTTTGCCTCCTTCGACCTCGTTGCCCAAATGACCGCAGAGTGAGTGTCCATTCAGTCAGCAGTGGGAAGGAGCCTGTGAGGCCTGGCTCTTCCCCTAATTGGAGAAGTAGCCTTGGGCAAATCATGGGGGTTATCCTCCATGACCACTAAAGCCCAGACCCCTTCACTGGGCCAGTACCCCTAAACTTCTCTGAAAATTCATTTCCTTGTTTGTAAAATGAGAGCCAGGTGACATTTCAGATTTTTCAATTCAGTCCAATGACATTATGATCCTCAGTGATACAGTGGGAAAAGCTCCATTTTTAGAAGACCTTGTCCCCATTTCTTACTACTTGTATGACTTTGGACAAATCACTTCCTTTCTCTGGGCCTCAGTTCCCCCAATTAAAGAATTAAGGGATCAGACTTCATCTCTAAGGAAATCTAGGATCCTCTAAATCTGAGGTTCAATTCAAGAAGCATCTATTAAGCTTCTGCTGTGTACAAGGTGCTGGTGATCAAAGACAAGAATGGATCAGTGCTGGCCATTAAGAAGTGTATATACAATTGAGAGAGACAGCATGTGTGTGCACGCATGTGTGTGTGCATGTGTGTACATGCATTATTAGAGTATCAGTCAATCAGTAATAATAAAAGTGCCTACTATGTGCCCGACACTGGCAGGTGGTAGGGATTAAAAGACTCTCTTGAGATGGGCCCTACTCTCAAGAAACTTACTTTCTACACAGAGAGTATATGAGTTAGGATAAGTCAATGCCAAACGTGTACAGAGTCATTTTGGACTGTAAAGGAGGTGGTGGGGTTAATAACTGGGGGAATTGGGAAAGACTTCTTGGAGGAGATGGGGTTTAGCCCAAGCCTTGAACAGTGGAGCCTGGGGATTCTGGGAGAATCCCTAGAATGCCCAGAGAAGTGAGTAGGGAGAGCATTCCAGGCCAGAAAGGCCAGGTGGGTCCTCCGCTATTCCCACGGGGAGAAGCTGGGTACAAAGGGCAGAGGTAGAAAAAAGGATGATTTGGGGAAGCTGACCACTGTCCTCTGCTCCCCCAGAGACCTGCTCCGGATTGGAGTGACTTTGGCTGGACACCAGAAGAAGATTCTAAGCAGCATCCAGGATATGAGGTTACAGATGAACCAAACGCTGCCCGTGCAGGTCTGACCCCCTAGAGCAGCCCCGGACGGGCCCGGGGTGCCACAGGGACTCTGAGTGGCCAGACATTCGGACATTTGGATGCTTGGTCAAGGGCTGAAGCCCCAAAGTTCACAATGTGTTGGGGGGCCAGCGAAAGCCCCCCCTCAGGGGTCCGTGTCCCCTCCGTGGGAGACAGCCGGGCCAGGACGCTTAGAACCGATGCTACCTCTTCATATTGAAGACGGATTAGGGGATGGGGGTCATGGCACTGCCCATCCCCCACGGGGCCCAGGCCTCCCTGCTCTCGGACAGGGGGGTGCCCCCAAAGCCTCAGACTTGGATGTTCTCCACGATGGAGTGACTGCAGTGGTGAGCCTGGGGGGTGCTCTAGCCTGCATCAGGGCCCCCTAGGCAGACAAAAAGCAGCCCCTCCCTCAGAAACTGCAGGGGGAAAGCTTCAGGGAGTGAGGGGAATGTGCGTGACACTCCACCCATGCTCCGGAGCCAGCCACCATCCCTTCAAGTTTGCACAGGGACTCTCTGGGGAGGGGTAGGACCTGACTCCTTCCTGATACCTCCCAGCCCCCTCCTTCAGCCTTCTTGGTGCTGTGGCTGGCTTCCAAAATGGGTACGGGGCCAAGGAGCAGCACCCCTGCCCCTTAGAGACTCACAGAGCCAGAGAATGGATGTCTGGATGTCTGCTGTGCGTGCTAGCCCGCCTGCCCGGTGCACGTGTGAGCATGGGAGAGCTTGGGCCCAGCTGGGGTGGCCCTTTGGGGTATCAGCACAATAAAGGCCATAACTCATTGCTGTGATGCCTCCCACTCATTCTCACCTTCAAACTCCCTCTAGCTGGTCCCTTCTCTGAGGTGAGTGGACCCCATCCTGCTCTGCACCTATGCCCCGACCTCTGTCCACCCTCCAGATTTGTGCCCCCAAGCTTTCAGAATGCCATCAAGTGACCTCTGCCACCAAGAAACAAGCTCACCTCCGCTCAAGAAATAGTTTTTTGGGTCTCCCCATATGCTTGGCATTTGGAATACAAAGGGAAAAAGAAAATGAAATCACTCAGTGCCCTCAGGGCACTTAACACCCTCCTAGAGATACAACCACTAGATCCACAAAGCTTTCTTGGGTGAGCTAGGCACTGTGCTGAATGCTGGGGTGACCCTTGGGGCTCTTACAGTCCTCTGGGGATATAGACACCCAACAATCAGCCAAGAAGCCCTGCTGTGCCAGGCACTCTGCCAGGCACCCAGGAAATGATGACCGAAAAGAAAGTGGGCCCCGTCTTCAAAGGGCTTATATTTGACTGGGGCTGGTGTGGGACTTGGCACGTAGACAGATTACATGATGGATGCAAAGTGACTTCTAGAGGGTAACAGATCCAGTAAGGGGAGGCTTTAGATAAGGCCTCTGATCTGATGGGAGCTTCAAGGATTGGGAAAGGGGCTGGGAGAGCAGCCCCAAGCCTGTGCCACAGCCAGTGCAAAGGCATAGAAAATATGCCCCTTTCCCCCATCCTGGGCATTGGAGATACATAGACAACACACAGGATGGGGGTTAGGAAGCTAAACTCTAAGTCAGGGGGTTCAGGTCCGTTCATGGTTCAATCATATCCTGCTGTCCATGACCCCATCTGGGATTTTCTTGGCAAAGATACTGGAGGAGTTTGCGATTTCCTTCTCCAACTCATTTTACAGATGGGGAAACTGAGGCAAACAGGATTCAAGTCCTGCTTCTGACCCAAAATGGTTGTGTGACCTTGGGCGAGTCCTTTAACTACTTAGTGGTTTAGGCTACCCTCTAGGACTGTTGACTTCAGATCAGGTGGTGAAGGTATTTCCCTCACTGAAATTTCCCTACACCAAATAATCCCCAGGCCTAGTCAGTAATGAGATACTTAATGCCTTCAAAGCCCTTTTGGGGGTGGTGGTGGTGGAAATAGGGACAAGTCTAGGTCTGGAGCCAGGACCAAGGTTCAAATCCAGCTTCTGCCACTTCTGTGTGTGTGGCGGGAGTGGGGAGACACTTGCCCATCCCTCAGCCCATCTCTTTGGATCACAGTTTTCCCAAATAGAAAATAAGGGACTTGAACTGGCTGACCTTCAATATCCTTTCCCACTTTAAACAGAGGAATCTGCCTGTTGCCACTTGGGTAAGGCATTCACCTTTTTAGGTCCCAGTTCCCCTGTCTATATGTGAAACAAGCTATTTAACCAAACCCAAACTGAACTCCCCTCTGTTGGGGCAGTAGCCCTCACAAATGGCAGAGGGTTATCTAGGTATGGGGTATCCTGAAGGCTGGATGCATGGGAAGGGGCACACCTATGCCTAGGCCCAGCTACCAGGCCCGCAGGGTAGGACATATTCTTGCCCTCCTCAACCCCTGCCGGGAGTGGAGCTTATGAACAGCTTCTTCCCTCCAGGTTTTCCTTGCCTCAACTAGCCTTTTGGGTCATGTGTCCTCTTCTCCCTCACCCCTGCTTATGTTTGCCACCTTGAGTGTTTCTCTACCCAACAACAGAAAGTCTTGAGTCTCCCTGACAGTGTTATCCTAGGCCTTAGAGTTGGAGAAGGAACTAATAGAATTGCAGTCTTTGTGCTGGGAAGTAGGTGATGCGGAGAGAAAGAGGAAAGGAGGGAAAGATAGAGAAAGAATCAGAGGGGAAAGGGGAGAGAAAAAGACAAGAAGAGAGGAGAAAGGAAGAGAGGGAAAAAGAAAGAAGGAGAGAGGAAGGGGGATAGAGGAAAATAGAGTGAGGAAGGAGGAGGGGGGAAGAGAAAGGCGAAGAGAGAAAGGAAGATGGAGGGGGGGAGATAGAGAAAGAGGGGGAAAGAGGGAAAGGAAGAGGGAGGGAGAAGAGAAAGAGAAAAAGAGGAAGACAGAAAGAACAAGGAGAGGAGGTAGTGAGACAGACTGAGGAGACTGAAGGGCTTCATTGATACTTCAAGTCTCAAGATCTGAATTTGAATCTGCCACCTACCACCTTGGCAAGTTGTTTTGTTCCTTTCTGGGCCTCAGTTTGCTCATCTGTAAAATAAGATGGGGGCCAGGTTCCTTCCAGCTCTAGTTCACAGATTCTCAGGGTTTGGGGAACGAGATTCCCCCCCACCAAAAGAGGGGATGAAGAGTTTGTCCCCATCCCTTGGATGTGGTATGTAGTGACAGAACATGGGGCTGAGAATTCCAGGACATTTTCATTCTACTTTCAGTTCTTCCACTGCCTGTGAGACCTTGGGAAAGTCTCTTCCTCTCTAGAACTCTGTTCTCACATCTGTAAAATGAAGGATTTGTACAACAGATGGTCTCTAAGCTCCTCTCCAGCTAGGTCATCCTTTGGTTCTATGAGTGATTCCCCTGGGGAAGTGGGGAGGGATGTACCAGGGAATTAAAGTCCCTAAAATTGTCCATGAATAATGAGAAACTCTTTTATCTGCCCACCAGTCCACCCATATCAAACCTCAAAAGATCGCTGCTGGGAGGTCTTGGGGATGGGCTCAAACTCTGGGCAGAGTTGGAAGGAGGAATTTATATCCAGAGTAAGTCCCCAAACTGTGCCCAGGGCAAACATTCCCTTCATGGAGACTATCTGGGCAAGAATCCCCCCTGCCCCAGGAAGAAACAGACTCTGGGACACTGGCATAAGGGTAGCTGCTGAGCAGGCTGCCCTTTCTGAGTGGGGTAGGCAAGGATTAGACTGCAGGTTCCTCACCCCTGGATTGGTGGTGGTAGTTCTTGTTAGAGGAAGTTTCACTGGTCATTTCTAGTATAACTAATTGTTGTTGTTAACTAGGTGCTATGCTGGTGAAGGATTTAAAGCATGCAAAAGCAATTCAGTCCCCTCAAAATTCAGTGCCCTGGGACAGAGCAGGTCCTATTGCCCTGTCTTAGTTTTGGGCTCTGGCTCTATTGTAGCCTTTGAGGGATTATGAGGATAGGAGAAAAGTCGTTTCTGTCTTCGTATCCCCATTGCTTAATAGATGCATGTATTTTGCCTGAAATAGCATGATCTTGGCAACTCCAGGGCACAGGTGTGTCTGCTACAGATTATTTATGTTCAAATTCTATCTCTTTCACATATTTCTTGTGGTCTTAGACAAATCACTTTCACCTCCCTGAGCCTCAATGTCCCCTTCTGTAAAATAAGGGGGTTAAACTAGATAGCCTCCCAGGACCCTTCCAGCAGGACATCTGATGGACTCAGATGAAGCTGTTCCTTCTCCGTCTAGAACATGAGAAGGAAGACTCAGTATGCAGCAACGGAGTTTTAGGGAGACCAGGGAACTGGGATGAAGACACACTGGGAACTGGGATGGGTTTGTTCAATCTCCTGGAGATCCCAAAATAGCTCGGGTTTAGGTCTCTCTTTTAGTAACAGCCCAGTTTCTGGAGAGTGGGAAGGAGCTGCTAGCCTTTGGCAATCCCTGAGAGTAGAGCTCTGGGAATAGTCTGGTAGGGTCGTTAAGGGCTGGGATGAATGAAGCTGGCAGGAGGGAGCCTTGAACACCTCCTTTCTTCTGAAGCTAATGTGGGAAGGTTTCGTGTGTGTATGTGAGGGGTGGGGGTGTGTGGGTTGTGTGTGGGGGGGTGCATGGGTGTAGTGGGAGCAGGTTTGGGGTGTAGCTTCTGCAGCAAAGGGAGTGGCTTGGTCAGAGAGATTATCAGAAAAGTTGAAGGTGTTGTTTACATGGAGATTCATGGGAGTGGAGCTAGGGGGGACAATTAAGGGACCTAGAGGTGACTGGAACAGAAGGGTGGGACTTAAAGTCATGGGATCATAGGTCTAGGATGGAAAGGGACCTAGTCTAATCACCTCATTTTGCAGATAAGGAAACTGAGACCTAGAAGTGACTTGTCCAAGGTCATAGTCAAACATAGGTCTTCTGCCTCCAAATCTCATGGAAGCTTTCGAGTAGAAGGCAGGTGAGGGAGCCTGAGGAATGGGGGTGGGGGATGGGGGTGGAGAAGAAAAATCAAGACCCAGTGGAAGGAATTTGAACCTGCTGGGAACTAGGAGAGGCTTTCTCAAGAGGAAATGCAGATATATGGGGTGAGGACACATTAATGGACTGTGGGTGGCCGGTTCCCACCTGCCTCAGGGCCCATGTCACCACCCAGGCCTGGCAGTTTCCTGCTGCAGCTCAGGCCTGACCCTCTCAGTCCCAAACCAGAACCCAGACACAGCCCCCTCCCCCAACCTCTCTCAGAGTCCTGCTCTCTCCCTATAGGTCCACTTCCCTTCTAGACTGTGCCCAGCAAGAGGATAGGAAGGAGTAGGTTTTCTGTAGCTTCCCAGAGACCTCAAGGGATCCCTCTCTCCACCCCAACCTTCCTGATTGTCTAGTTGGAGAGGGGCACACAAAGGCAGAGAGCCAGAGAGACTGCCCAGGTGTGAGGGTCACCTAGGGGTCATGCGGAGCCCAGCCCAGTAGGGCAGGTAGAAGCCTGAATCCCTTCCAGACAGCCAACTGAAGGGGGGGAGAGAGGGGTTAGGGAGACAGATGGGGCAGGGCTCCGGAAGGCCCTTCCTCATCTGCAGCCCATCTAAGATCGGAGACCTTTCTTATCTCCAGTCATCTCCAAGGATCCAGAGCTGATGTTCTTGGATAAGCCCTAAGATCTAATGGACCCCGGAGTGTGAGAAGTGTGTGCTGCTCCAGCCCAGCTTCACTGTGGACAGATCTGTACACGCATGCACACACGTGCAGCCACCATGGCACAAGGAATCACACACACGCTCTCCTGGCGCTGGCGAGTCAGGCTCTTTAATATTCCCCCCACGGAGTGAGGCCTCCGCAGTGCCCGCGCGGGAGCAGCGGAGGAAGAGGAGGGGGGAGGGGAGGAGGAGGGGGAACGGAGTAGGAGAGAGTGAGGAGCCCCGGCTGGTCCTGGCCCTCGGCCTCCCCACCTTCCCTCCCCCCCAACACTGTCTGGGCTGTGTGTCTAGGGAAGGTTGATAGTGGGGGGCAGATGCCTCTTCTCAGCTCTCCTTCCTGGTTCCTGCCCCGAGGCGGGTGTGTGTGTGTGTGTGTGTGTGTGTGTGTGTGTGTGTGTGTGTGTGTGTGTGTGTGTGTGTGTGTGTGTATCTGTCTCTGTGTGTGTCTGTGTGTGTGTGTCTGTGTGTGTGTCTGTGTGTGCAGATTTGTAAACCCTGGGGTCTGAAACAGCCCTGGATGGGAAGCCAGTCCCCGCGGTCCCTAGCCCGCCTCCGGCCTCCAGTCTCCAGCCTCCAGCTTTTCAGTGGGGAGATGTGGGCGTGGGGAGGAGTCCTCCTAACCCCCTCCACCAGCCCCACACTCTGCAGAGCCCCATCGGCGGGGACAGATGTCGCAGGGCACAGAGATGGGAGCGAGGGGTGTGGGTGCCCTCCCTACCCTTCCCCCGGAGTTCACTGCGTGGGGCCCCTTTCGTTGGGGTTCGGCCACTCCGCCCTCAGTCCTTGGAGCCACCAGGGAACTTTCATCCACCTCCAACAAGCAGGATGGTGGGGGAGGGCGAGGGCCCGCCCACCCCTCCCAGAGCCGAGTCTGCCCCACCCCCAACAATTTGAACAGATTGAACCTCGTTCCTTGCCCTAGGGCAGTGAAGGAAACCACTAGGTTTTCCAGCCCTAGTCTTTTCCCGGCCCCAGCCCCTTCCTCTTCCAAATTAGATACCATCCCTCCCGCCTCAAAACACAAAGGATGTGAATAAAGCCAGGCTCCCTGATGTGAGAGCTGGAGCTGTGTGGGGACAAGGGCACAACAGGGCCTGACCGGAGGAGATGTGTTGGGGAAACAGACCCCAGGACACCTTCCCCTTCCCCCAAGGACTAGCTTGAGTCAGGAGAGGGGGTGGGGCAAGATGAGGAAATGGTCTAGAGAGACCCTGACAAGGTCACTGACCAGCTTTGACCTGTATGGGAGGCTCTTGCTTCTGGTCCCCAGAGCTCCCTTCAGGAGGCTGAAGAACCCAGGGCTGCCTCTCCCTTCCTTTGATCCTCTTGGGTTCCCCATGACATGATGGACTCTATGCCGTGGAAGGTGTGCCCTCCCCCCCTCCCCTCATTCCACATCCATCTCCCCCCTCCTCCCCTTCCCCTGCAAGATAATTTGTCTATCTGGGTACTCAAAGCGGCGGGAGGGGGGACAGACAGAAAGACATGGGACCTGTCAGGGCCAAGGGGGAAGGGAAATACTGGGAGGCCTCCTGGACTGGACCTAGCCTCTGTCCCCCTGGTGAGTGGGCAGGCAGGTGGGAAGGGACAGGCCTGACCTGTACAGTCATCCCTCCTTCTCTTCCTCTTTCTTTTCCTTTTCCTCTTCCTCATCTTTCTCTCCTTCCTTCTGCTCATCTTCTCTGATCCCAAGAATCCAGTTTCCCCTTTTAGAGGTCACAGGTCAGAGGAGGTGGGCTCAGGCCAAGCTTGAGCATGACATATCACCTGGCTGCCTCCAGACCCAACTTCCTCAGCCAGAAGAGGGACATTTCCCTGTTGTCCCAGACCTGTGCCTCCCCCACCCCAAAGTGTAACTTGGCCCTGCAGGAGGTTTCAGCTACCCCACCTTGCAAACCAGAACCTGCCCCATGTTCCTTTCAAGGTTACTTTGTATCAGCTTTAGGTGTCTTTGGTATGTGCTTGGAACTTTTCCTGTCTCTTCTCTTGTTGGAATGGAATCTCCTTGAGGGCAGAGACCTATTTTTGACCTTGTATTATCAGCTCCTAGCACAATGCCTTGCCCATAGTTGACTCAATACCAGGGGACCAAACAATCAATAATCACCTCCTCTGTTCTGGACTTTGTGCTGGATGCACTGAAATTGTGGGAGGCAGGAGACCTGCCTTTGATGTGGAGATGGAAGTGACCTCAAACAAACTGAGGGTTAGGAGGGAAAGCTTGGGAGAGAGCCATGTGGTGGAAAGGACAAACCCTTCCCGTGCAGGATCTCTTGTCTTGGCTCCACAGGGATATCAGAGATTTAGATGGGAGGGGCACAGGAGGAACTCCACAGTGGTTAGAGAGGTCAAAGGAAGATTTTAAAGGCACGATAGAAGGGACCATGCTGGAGATACCATGTTGACAAAGGTAGTCCTGGATGTCTGGTCCAGTGTCCAGGAGGAGAGAGATGAGATTCCCATTGTCTTTTGCCCTGCTTGCACTACACCTGGAGTATTGTGGGCACCTCATTGAATGAAAAAATGGAAAAGCATTTATCAGGTATTTACTATGAGCTAGGAGCTGGTGCTGAAATCCATCAAGTTAGCAACACCTTCTTGGGAGTTAGTGGCCCTTGTCTCCCTCTGTCTTTCTAGAGCTTTCTGGGAAAGGCCGACTAGTCACTTATTGAAGAGGCTGTAGTGGACTATTGGTCACGTGCAGCCTAACCTTCTGAGGCCCCTTCCCCTTAGGATGCTGGGGAAGAAGCTCATGGGCCCTCTCCTCTTCCTGTAACTCTTCCCTAACAGGGCTGATGCCCAACAGAGAGAATAAGTACCCCAACTCCCAGCCCACCTGCTTCCTTAGGACCCAGAAACTTTCAGTCAATGACTCAGTCAGAGAACAAGGCTCCCTAGCTTGGAAGGGAGGGAATTCCCAAAAGAACCTGTGACTGGGACAGAAGCAGTAAGTAGTCGCTAATATCCACATCTAGGGAGACTTCCATGTTCATATCCCCAGCTACTCCAAGTCAACATATAGATAGATGTTTACCATGTTCACTGATAATATGCTTAGGCCATCTGAATCCCTATCTCCATCTCCTTTTTCTGTGGGGATCTGGGGATTGTTTATGTTGGGGAGCAGAGTCAAGAGGGAGAAAGGAGGCCTCTGGCTTACATAAAGGTGGCCTGCACCCTGAGCTGGCTGGCACCCAGGGGGCCAGAGCACAGCTATCCTAGGGACAGAGGGCGCTGTCATTTCAGCAGAGCAAGAGCTAGGGAAGGGAAACATGAACCTAGCTGGTGCCCAGTCAGGAGGTTAGCCTAGCCCCAGTGAGGGTTGTTGGGGGGGGCAGGGGCAGTAAGAGGTAAGCAGGACTCTCTCTCCTCCTGCCCCCTCTCTGTTTCTCATTAATTATTCCCTTCTCATGGAACAGGAATGAAAACAGACTCAGGAGCTGGCGAGAGGCCTGCTGCTGACATCAGCCCAGAGGTTCCTGCCCTGACCCTGACTGCTGGGGGGCTGGGGAAAAGAGTGGGTGGATGGATAGAGGGGCTCTCTGCTTGACAGTAGGCTGGGAATGAGGGAAACTGAAAGGGGAGAACCATAGGAGCCAAGGATTCTGGGGGGTAACTTTATTTCCCCCCATTTTTATAGGAAAGACGAGGGTCTTGGTTTCACAGTACTTTGAAAGCAGGTGAGAGAGGTTATAATGGGCCGAAGGGTGGGGCCTCTGGAATCTAAGGGCCCTGGAAGCTGAGTGTTTCCTCTCTAGCCAACTGTTCCCTCTCCCTGTCCCCCAATTCCCCACCCCCCACACACTCACTTTGCTGGAAGAGGAGGAGGAGGAGGGATTGGCCAATTCCCCTTTGCTGTTTTTAAACATTTGTTGGATCACCATCACTCAACAAGCCTTCTTCTCTAGAGGCCAGTCTGCTCATTCTGTCTCCTCCCCAGTCTCATCACCATCGTCTACAGACCTCCATACTCTCTCCCACCTTCCTCCATGAACTCAGCACCTGCCTTGGAGTGCTTTGCTCCACCAAATTGGAGGTGACTTTAATGGCAGCCTTGAGCTGTCCAAAAAGCCTGATTCTAGAGTTCCTCAGTTTCCCATCAGATGACTTTCATCTCTTATGAGACTGATGACAAGGCTACAGCTTGAACCTGGAGAACTCATCACCACTGGGAAATGCATCTCCTCTTCAGCTGGGAGCCCACTCTCTCTGGCCATAGCCTTGTTGGGTTAATGAGGCAGGAGGATAGGGATGTTCTTGGGGGGAGATGGGCCTCTGAGCTCACTCTGTGATCAAGGTAGGGGGAATCATAGGAGTATAGATTTGGTGCTAAAATCTATAGATTATAGGTCAGTTATAGATTGATTATAGATTATAGACTTTTGAGTCCAACCCCTTTATTTTACAGAGGAGGGAAGTGCGGGCCAAGAAGACTTGCCCAGAGTCATACCATTATCAAGTGTCTGAGGCAAGATTCAAACTCAGGTCTTCCTGGTTCCAGGTCCAGCCCTGCTCATTTCACTGCTATGAGGGACCCTGCCTACTTACAGGTGCAGGAATCTTGACCCTCCTTCATGTCACTCTGGGAGGTTAGAACCTTTGGATGTCCACAGCTGTCTCTTCCCAGGGATAGTCCTGGGGAGTAAACTAAGGCAGTGTAGTGTAGTTCTGGGCTTGGAGTTAGAGGACCTGGGTCTACCATTGCTTCTTACTCTCTCTGTGACCCTGGGCAAACCCCTCTGAGTCTCAGTTTCCCCAACTCTATCTTGTCCTGTGTCATGAGGTATATAACAGGGCCCAGACTCCCTGCCTTCTAGTAAATCATAGTTATGGACCCAACCCCCCAGGAAGACCTGGGCTCTACCTGTGCCATCTCCAGTGCAAGATAAAGGAATGGGAGCCATTGTTAAGTTGAATGACTAAGAAAAGAAGCCTTGGGAGGACCTGAATGAGTGAATAAGTGAGTGAATAATTGAATGGAAGAAAGGCGTCTCTAAGTATTTGAAGTGCTCTCCCATAAGGAGAGGTGATGCTGCTTCTTCGTGGTCTCCGAGTCTCAGAGGGCAGAGTGAAGAGCCCTCCTGATAGGGAGGCCTAATGAAGAGGCCCTATGGTACCTCAGAAAGTGCCCGCTGCCTCTGAGGCCAGAGGGCCTGGGGTTGGAACTCTCCTCTGAGCCTTGCCATCTGGGAGACCTGAGCAAGGCCCATCACTTTCCCATTTTCTCTTCTGTAAAAGAAGAGGGTTGGTCTAAAAACCTCTCAGGTCCCTTCTGGGGCTCTATATACTCTCCTCATCCCTCAGTTTCCTCATTTTACAAAGGAGGGGGTTGGACTTCACCCCAAGAGTTCTGAACCTGGGCCTCAGGATCCTTTTGGAAGCATGCATTTGATGGCTGCATTGCACTAAAATCAGTCTTTTCTGCCATCCTCTACTTCATATTTTATACCTTTACCAACGTAGTTGTAAGAAGAGGTCCATTAGCTTGATTCAGCTGGCTGCTGCTGAAGGGGGAGCGGCACAAACCAGGGGAAAGCTGTGGAACTGAGGTCTCCAGAGTCCCTTCCCCACCCTGAGATGACTCATGAGATGTCATGAGACCCTGAGGACAAACTTCCACTCAGAATTATCCACAAGGGACCAGGCTGTCTCAGAAGGTACCGGGGTCTCCCTCAAAGCAAAGTTGGGATTGTTCTGGAGAGTTTTCCTCGCCAGATTACAGGTTGGACTAGCCTGACCTTGGGATCCCTTTGGACTCTGAGATTTCATGATTCATGATTCAGGGTGATCTGAGTGAGTTGGCCAGTGGACAAGAAAAAGTTACCCTTCACTTCTGGGATGCCCTAGAATGGGAGGAGGATCTCGCATTAGCCTCCCTCCTTCAGCCCTCTGTTCAGGAGCTCCAGCCCAGGCAGACAATGGGAGCGGATGCCTAAGTCTGCAGGCAGCTCAGCTCCCTTTTGCAAAGGCTTACATGCCCCACCGTCCCATCCCAATCTGGCCCTCCCGCTTCTGCTGGCACAGATGTGTAAGGCTTCTTTGTGCTCCTCTCTCTGCTTCCCCCATCCTTCTGACCTTCTGTACATTGCCTTCTCTAAGCCATCCCTGCCCGGTTTTGCAAAAACATCCCTGTCCTGTGTCTCTCACAAGGCTCCTCATTCAGTTTGCGGGGGCTGGGTTTGTGAGGCTGGATTCCAGGTTCTGGCATTCTGTGAGTTTGGGTGAGGAAAATGTCAGTGTGGCAGATCTTTTCCCTTCTGAATTGTTAAATATGAAATTTGCAGAGCTTGAGGACATTTATTTATATCTCACAACTTGACAGTGTGAAAATAGATTTGCCTTCTTCCATTCATTCAGAAAGCCCTCATTATAAAGGACCTACTGTGTGCCAGGCACTGTGCTTCTTCTTTGCTCGTAAATGTTTCTGACTTCTCTTTATCTAGGGGGTATTCTGTGACCCCAGGATCTTCCCTCAATCCCAGCCCAACACTCATAGCTTATCTTAATGTATGCCAAGCTCTCAAGTGACAGAGTCCCAGTTTGTTTGGAAAATCTGTCCTTCACTGGGTGGCAGACAGCAGGCCCTCTTTGTTGCTTTTCTCTGTGTCCAGGGCAGCTGTTTATTCAGGGGATTATGACAGAGAAGCTGTGTTTCTATTCAAGGACCACAATTCACTGCGGAGAAGAAAGGGAAAACCCTGTGAATGTTGTCCTGCAAGATTCTTTTAAAAAATGAAAAGTCGTGATGATGCTCTTATTTGGGTTTTGTTTTATATCCCTATGATTTCTCAGCACTCCCCCCCACCCCTTCCTCCTCCCCATACCTTCAACAGAACACTCCAAAGAACAGTTAGGCAAAACAAATCAATACGTTGGCTGTGCCTGGCAATCTATGTTTCATTACGTACCTATATATAGTTCTCCATCTCTCTGCTGAGAGGAGGGCTCACCAAATTCTCTAAGCAGATTGAACTTGGATATCGATGCTGAGCATCATCTCTCTGCCCTCTAACAAATATAATAGTGAGAACAGATTCCATGGTTGTGAGAGAGTCGGAGGAGTGGAAGATTTTCCCAGTCTCCTGACTGGGCCCTAAGAGCATATGGACATAGTCCAGGAGCCAGGAATATGGGGGCAGAATTCTCTGAGAAAGAGAGAACTCCACCTAGGATTAAGTCAATGCTATGTCAGGTAACAATAAGCAGGTCTGGGTTATTCATAGATACCTGGCAGGCTGAAATCCACAAGGTTTCCCTCTTCCCTCTACAGTTGAGTTGTGGTCCTTGAATACAAACATGATTTCTCTATAATAATTCATCAAAGTCAAAGGTTTAGAATTTAGAGAGTTCTATCACTATATTTTGAGCCCATAAGAGTATATCTGTGTGCTCTGGAGTCAGGGGACCAGGGTTCAAATCCCACCATCTGTGAGGTTTTGGACAAATCACTTTATCCTTCTAGACCTCAGTCTCTCCTTTTTAAAATGAGGCTACGAGTTCGGATGACCTATCAGGGTCCAGCTCTGAGAGTCTGTGAGTCTTCTCTGGCCTAGGGTCTTCTAATGTTCATGATTCCACATGACTGCTTCTGTTCTCCTTGCTCTTCTGTATGAGTTCTCCCTATGTCTGTTTGATGAGCACGGCATGAACTTTGATGGAGCACTGAACAGAACTGGCCTAGGACAAGGTCTTGCCACACACCACGAGACCTATCTGTTTGATCTGACCCCAGAACTCACTATGGCTCACATTCTCTCAAGCTTCCCAGTTCTAGGATGGTATGATCAACATCTAGAGCTGGGAAGGACCTCAGGTGCCATTTAATCCTATACTCCCACTTTACAGATGAGGAAACTGAGGCCCAGGAAGGTTAAGCAATTTCCCCAAGGTTACTCAGCTGACAGAGGGGATCCTTTCTGTAGAGGGCAGGGACCATATCTTTTCTGTCTTTGTATCTCCCGGGCACAGAGATGTATAAGGGATAGGGACTGGGTTTATGATTTCATTAGTATAAGGACCCCTTCCCCCTCTACTAAGGCACCATCCACCCTCCCATTAATTTTCAGTTGGAGAGAATTATAATTAGAATTGCCTGGAGAAATGAAATGACTTGCCTAGGGTCATACAGCCAGTATGTGCTAGAGCCAGAGCTCAGACTGGGGTCCTCCCGGCTCAGAGCCTGGCTCTCTCTCCACTGGGATTATTATAACTATTCATAAATGCTTTTTGAATGGATATAGTTTGTTTGAATCCCCATCCATTCAGGACCAAAAGGTCAGTTGGGTCTGCTCCGGTAGCCCTGGGTCCTACTATAGAACCTCTCAGCTCCTTGACCTCTTCTGACAGCAGCCTTCTCACTTGGCAGATCCCTCTGTGCCTTTGGCCATTAACTCTGATTGGTCAGTTCCACCTCGAATTTCCATTAAGAAAGAGCCCTCCTTCACTCTCTCTTCCCTCAGCTTCCTTTCTTTCACAGTCTTCTCTCATTTGAATATAAGCTCCTGGTGGGCTGGGGCCACCTTTGTTTTTGCTTGGATTTGGATTCTCCCACTTCCAGAACAAAGAGGGTGCTTAACGACCGCTTGTTGACTTGACTAGTCTGACTTTCACTGATCTTCTTAGGCCCACCCCATGTCTGTTTTCTCTCAGTCCCACTTCGAGGATGTGGCTTATCTTGGGGAGAGTCATAGTCACCTCCGCCTTCCTGCTCCCCCATTCCTTCCTGCCCCCAGACCTTCCTTCTCTGCTAATGATCTAGACCAAGGTTGGGGAACCTGCTTGACTGAGAAGATCCAGACCCTGGGGTCCCAGGTCCCTGGATCTTCTCCCCACCCCCACACTTTCCTATTTTTTCATACGTCCTTCTTCCCTCCCCTCTTCTTTAAGGCTGGTCCCATTCACCTATATATCCTTGTTTCTATGCCTTTCTATCTCTTCAAGAAATCAACAGGAATTTACAAGACCCTCCTCTACTATGTACCAAACACAGAACTAAATGCCGAACATGAACAGGAACAAATAAGATGCCTCCTGCCCTGAAGGAGCTTACATTTTACTAGGGTAGGGAATTTTTCTAGGACTCCATGAGTCAGAGGATCTAGGTTTAAATTCTACCTCTGAAATCTATTACTACCCATGTGAAATTTATTACCTTGGGCAACTCACTTAATTTTCTTGGACCTCAACTTCCACATTGGTAAAAATGAAGGGTTGGACAACATGACCTCTGAACCTCCTTCCAGCACTAGATCAATGATTTCTTACCCCGTCAATTAAAGCTCCTTTTCTTTCTTATTCTTTGAATGTATATCCCCAACATTTAGCCTAGTGCCTGGCACATAGTAGGCTCTTAATAAATGCTTGTTGGTTGATCCTCTCTCTCTCTCTCTCTCTCTCTCTCTCTCTCTCTCTCTCTCTCTCTCTCTCTCTCTCTCTCTCTCTCTCTCTCTCTCCTCCCTTCCCCCATTGACTTCTTCTCTTTCTACCTAAGACAAGTTTTCCTCCTTCTAGAAGGAAACTGAAAACACGTTCTTTCGAGCCTGCTACCTGACCAAGCTAGCTTTCTTTTGCCTCCTCCCCAGGGGTGTGGCCTCTGGAATCCAGTGGGAGTGTTTTCTGGAATCTAAGGGCTGTGGCCTCTGGGAGCTAGGAGAGAGAGCCCTGGGGCTTCTGGCTGTCCAAGTCAATAATACCATGGGAAAGAGTGTGACTGGGAGACTGAGAGGAGGGACGTCTGGAGCAGTGCTGGGAGGGGGCTGGCTGACTGAACTGTTTGACCCAATGCCATGTTTGAGAGGTGGGCGACACCCCACTGCTCAGCTCTGGGCATTTGGGCAGATAACCATTCTCAACTGGTGTTTCCCTCTCAGCTTGTCCAGTTAACATCTACAACTGGCTGTCTTTATCAGGAGACCACCACTAACACTGGCCTGGCTTTCCACATGCCCTCCTAGCACTGGCATTAGTATGACCAATAACCCTTTGTCTGGAGGAGACTTTTAGGAAGCATTCTTAGCTTCTTTTCTGCCAAAGCCCCCAGCCCTTCTGAGTTTGGTTCCAGAGAAGAGCACTGTGCTTAGTGTCAGAGTTCTAGGGTTCAGTCTCTCCTCTTTTGCTTACCATGTGACCTTGAATGAGGCATCTCATTTCTGTGTACCTCAGTTTCCTCATCTCTGCAATGAAAGGTTGAACTAAACAGTCTCTGAGATCCCTGACAGCTCTCATGAATTTAGAATTAATCTGTTGCAAATCCTACCTGAGCTTTCAAACAAGTCATTATATAGCTTCTGCTTACATACCTACAATGATGGGGAACTCATTGCTTAGCAAAAAGCCCAGTTCACTTTTGCACAGATCTAATTATGAGGATACTTTCCTATAGTTTGAACCTAAATCTCTGCATGCAACGTTCAAGCATTACTCACTGGAGTAAAGGAAAACAAACTTAATCCTTCTATAAAGTAACAGCCCTCCAGACACTTGGAGACTTAATATCTCTGGCTAAGTGTTCTCTTCTCCAGCATAAATACCCCCAGGGCCTTTAGAAACCCTCATCTGACGTAGCTTTTAGTCCCCTCTGTGAATGCTCTCTAGCTTGTTAATCTTTCCAAATCTTGGTGTCCAGATATGGGACACAATACTCCAGAGCTGGTCTGGCCAGGCTAGGGACCAGCAGGCTGTCACCTTCCCAGGCCTGGACAGTGCTCGGATCAGGGTGACTCAAGCTCACCCCTGGATCCGCAGTGAGTGATGAGTCCTGCTCTTGACTGGCATTGTGCAAGCCCCTAAGTTGACAGTTCCCAAATTAATTAAGGCACATAAGACTTTGTCTTGGAAACATATGGACAGAATTCATAAATGTTGGTTGGGAGGTCAGGGGTTATCTTTATTAGTCTATCTCTTATGGGTTTAGAGAAATAAAGTATTTTGGGGAAAAATTATCTTTGGGGAAAGAACCCCACAGCTTAGTGTCTTAGTGGAGTGGGTGATGGAGTAGGAGTCAGGAAGGCCTGCATTCAATGCCTAGATTGGACCCATTAGCTGGGTGACCTAGGCGACATGACTTCTCCTGATGTCAGTTATTTAATCTGTAATGTGGGGTTAATAACCTTCCTAGTTTCTGCCCCCAAAGGGTTGTTATGAGTCAGTGAGATAATGTCTGTAAAGAACTCTGCAAACCTAGAGATGTGTCAAGCACTTTTATGAGAATTCCACTCTGGTGGCAGGATGGCCTGAGAGTCTGCTTTGTCTCAGGGAGAGGGGATGCACTCCAAGGTGACCTGCCCTGTGCTTGTTGCAGGGAGCCACTGCTTCCGTTGCTTCTTTCTGGAGCTAGCTTGGTTACTCTCATTGGTTGGGCCTGGCTTTGGTTGGAAGAGGAGGAAATAGGGAGATGAGAAACAGAGACAGAGAGACATAACAGCAAAACAGAGAGAGAGACAGACAGAGAGACAGAGACAGAGAGACAGAGACAGAGAGAGACAGAGAGAGGGGTAGGGCCCAGAGTAAACTAGAGAAAAGCTGATGATGAAATCCTAGAAGCCATGATTCAGAAGCCACTTTTGAGGGCATTGGGTGCACCCCTTCCCTGGCCATTTTATAGATGAGAAAACTGAGGAATAGAGAGGTTAGGTGACTTGATGAAGATCGCAAAGTTAGTATCTCAGGTGGGATTTGAACTCATGTTTTCCTACCTGAAAGTCTAACATGCTTTCTATCATACCAGGCCAGTGACCTTTTCCACTAGACTACACTTCTAGCCCCTCAAGTTGAGATGGGGGAGAAGGGAGAGTTTCAGCTCCCCTTGTGCAAAGGGTACTCCAAAAAACCCCTGAGTTCAAATCCTACTTCAAACATTTATTAGTTGTGTGACTTTGGACAAGTCACTTAACTTCTGTTTATCTCAGTTTCCTCAGCTGTAGAATGGAAATAGCACCTATCTCAAGGGTTATTGTTAGAATAAAATGAGATATTTGTAAAGCACTTAGCACTTAGTAGGTATTATATAAATGCTAGCTATTATTGTTATTAATGAGAAGGGTGCAGTTCTCCAGGAAGGAGGGAAGGGTACCTTCCCCTTCCTCCCTTCTCCCATTCTACTCCAACCTTCCCCCATCCACCTCCCGCCAACAAGAACACACCCACACGTCTGGCTGGCTTTGGCGAGCTCATCTGCTCTCTTCCAACAATCACCTTTCTTTTCCCTCAAAGTCCTGTGACTCTCTGGCGCTCGCTCCCTCAGGGACTCCTCGAATGCCTTCTTTCTCCTCTTTTTCCCTGCCAAACCAGTCCTGGCCCAGACCTACATGCATACCTCAAGGAGAGTGATCCCAAACCTCCACCTTTTCTTCTCTCGTAACAGACTTGAATTCACAGCTGTTATTTTAGAAGGGAAAATATCATGAGCCTTACATTATTGTATAGTACCATTTAATCATATTACATTGGACATCAAGTCTCAAAATGATAGAATCCTGCAAAATATGTCATTATATATTCAGTTATATAATGCAAAAATCATCTCCCACCTTCATGCTTTTGCTCAGGCTGTGCCCCATCTCTTCCTCAACTCCACCTTATAGAATTCCCTAGCATCATTCAAGGCACAGCTAAGGTGTCACCTCCAACAAGAGGTCTTCTCGATCCTTCAGTTGTGTTTCCCTTACCTCGAAATTATTTTGCATTTAATAAGTACATATATTTTCCTATTTACTCATCTGTGTACTTGTTGTTTGCTACAATAGAATGTAAAATCCTTGAGGGGAAGAGTTTAGTGTTTTTGTCTCTAGATACCTAGTGCCTTGTATAGGGTCTACTGCTTAGTAGGCATTCAACCACAATTTTGATAAATTGAATGTCAGAGCTGGAAAAAAATTTCAGAGGCTTCTAGTCCAACAAGTACCTGGATAAAGATCCCCTTAATAAGATCCCCCTAAAGTGGTTATCCCAAACAATCTCTATTTGGGAGGGGAATCTGTAGTTTTCCAAGGCAACCCATTTAACTTTTAGAGAGCAACTTTCATCCACTGATCCTAGTCCTATGCTCTAGGGTCAATCAGTCACTGACATCTGTGGCTTCTTTCAGCAGCTGGAAACTTGACATCATTTATAGCAGCTTAGGGTTCTCTTACTATCTTCTTACTTTTATTGATTATCCCTTTTCTCTTAGCTATGACCTACTCTTTCTAGTGAACTGGCAATTGAAATCGATTCTACCATGTTTTGTCCATGTCAGTTTTGTGACCTGTACTAGGGAAACATCATCCATATCCTCCATCTGACTGGGTGGCTTATACTACATTCTTAATTTCTCTTTCTTGGTCTTTTCTATTTCTAATCCAAATTCTCTCAACTGTGCTTCTGCCCTCAGGTTCATGAGTCTTTATATAGACATGCATCTTATTTCAGACATGTTTCTTTTGAAGAATGTATGCCTTTCAATTGTCCTAGTCTACCTATGAGTCCTACCCCATCAAACCTTCATAATGACTAAGAGATCATATTTGCTTCCAGATGGAATAAATCCAAGTTCATTTTGTTTACCACCTTTGCATTGTTGTTTGGTTGTCTGAGGCTTTAAGTGCTATTCCCAACCCTCTTCCTGGTCATTTCCTCCTGCAAATTACTGGGCACCACCTTTACTCTTCTCCTTTCTAGGTCATACCCTCTACCTCCATTGAATCTGGTTTTACAAGTATAACTGGGCATTTCTCCTTCCCTCTCAAATTTCAGTCTAAAGTCTTTTTGGTCAGTATTTCCTCCCAAACGTTTCCTTCCCAATCTTCATGGGCTTCATGCCATGCCTTGTTAGAAACCCATTATTCTGGTATCTTAAGTCAAGAAAACGAAATACTATTCAAAAGCATCATCTATATACCCCTATCTTTAATTTCCATATCTTCTCTTTTCTCCCAAAGTCTTGATCTTTATTCAGAAAATTAATCCGTTAACATTTATTAAGTACTTACTGTGTGCTATGCAATGAGGATATAAATACAAAAAAAAAAAATGAAATAATCCCTGCTCTCAAGGAGTCCTTTGTGGGAATGGGGGTGGGGAACTGCCATAGCAATCTTTAGAGTCACTAGAAATATTTTGCGTGTTTCTTCTGGTGATATAACTTGTTCCCATAAGTAGGAGCAGGTGGAATTCTTTGCACCTGACAACAGGGAAATATTCTGGGGCTCCAGAGGGCAGACACCCTGCAGGAAGTAAACAAGCTCACACTTTGTCAGCTAAAGCCAAGCCCTGTACAAATGGTTAATGGAGCCAGCCATCACAGCAAGAGGTCAAGAGGAAGGGAGAAAACAGGCAGCACCGTGTTCTTATGAGTTGCTTTCCTGCTGGAGGGAGTTAACCCAGGACTACATCTGTTAGCGCCCAGGACTCCTCTTATGCTGGTGATCTGATCGTCTAACATCTTTTGGAGGTCATTTATGGCTGAGAAAGAAGTCTTTGTAATTCGGAGAGGAGTTACTTTTGTATTGCCTTCAACTGTGGGGGATTCTCTTCCTACAGAGTCTGGAATCCCTTCCTCAACTGAACTTTTGTGTTTGTGGTAGTGTCTCCCTTTGGGTCAAACCCTCTGGGATGATACAAGAGAAATGAATCCTAGCCCTGTGTTCTCCCAGTCTCTCAGTAATCAGTTTCTTATCTATGGTTGGTGAGAAGGAACAAAGAACTGAGTTGAATATCTCAGGTTTTGAGAAAAGTGACAGTTCATAAGAGCTGGCCCCCAAATAAACTAGACTGTGTCTCTGAAACGTTATCATCCCTGATACCAAGGAAGACTTGATACGCAAAACAAAAGCCAAAAAACCAACCCTCCCTCTTTCCACACGAATCATCAGAAGTGGCTGGGGGTCTGGAGTGTGCTTGATAAGTCTTGGCAGGCTCTCCATCATGTTTTAGATGCTCACTTGGGGCAGAGAGCACTTAGGGTCGCCTGGGCCACCCCTCTGGCCTTTATCTCTCTCTTCAGGGGAGGCCTCCACAAAGTGTCTTTTCTTTTTGAGACTTGTCACAGGTACCTCCTATGAATCCTGTGTAATGGTGCTCAGCTGGATCTGGATGACCCTGTCCCTGGGGCAGGTTGGGGATAGGGAGCTGGAGAAGTAGGAGCACATCCACCCAGAGATGAGACAGCAAAGATAGTCTTGGGGACAAGCTAATTTCAGGGCCAATCATATGGAATGCCCCTTGAGTGCCCCTCTGTGCCCACTGACGAAGGTCTGGCTCAGATGTTTCCATCCTCCCACCCACCTAGGTCACCTTCTCCCTTAGGGCCCTGGTTTCCCTTGGGAAACAGTTTGAGATCAGATAGGGAAGGGACAACTCTCTGCTCCCCAGAGAAGATTTCCTGGGCAAATGGGCCCATAGTATGATTTCTGAGTCAATTAAGCAAGGGAAAGAGGAGCAAAGACCTGGTGCTCATGGAAACTGTTCAATGACTTTGGGGGTGGGAGTATCGGGGACAAAGCATAGAATCAGAAATCTAGAACTTTGGGGAATCTTAGAGGTTCTCTGGTCCATCCCCCCTTCCCATTTTACAGGAAACTGAGGTCCAAGGAAATGAAATAACTTAAGCTCAACCATCCAGAAAAGCTTGGGGGCACAAGTGGAGCTGAGCACCAAGGACTCTGGAGTTAGTGCTAGGACATGCCCACACGGGCAGATCCAGAGCCAGCCATTCACCAGGTCTGCACCTCCATTTCATCAGAGAGCCCAAGGCCTGGCTTTCCTGCTATCTTTACTCAGGACTCCAATTGCCTTTTTGGCCTCCCCAGCTCAGGAGGTTCCTGTCTGGATACTTCTGGGGATGTCCAAAGCCTAGTACCAGGAGCCTAGAGGCTGCCTCCCGGAGCTGGCTGGAGCTATTCCAGGTTGGGGGTGGGCTGGGGCCCCCTCCCCAGTCCAGGGCCTCCCATGCCCCAACCCATCTGGGCTTGGTGCCAATAGGGCCACCATGGTGGAACAAGAATTAGTCATTTGTTGTCAGACTCCTGGGGACCCCAGAGTGGGCGTGGGGAAGGGAGACTGAGGAAATGGAACATGCATCTTTGGATGGGAGAGGAGAAACCAAGACTAACGTCTCTTTTTCAACCCTGGGGAAAGCCTCCAAGTGACCTCCTAGAAGGGGCTATCTGGAGTAGCGATTAGAGCTCCAGACTTGGACTCACTAAGAGCTGAGTTCAAGTCCTGCCTCTGAGATTGACTAGCTGACTACAGGAGCCCAGGGAAGGTTTATCCCCTTGTATAACAGAACTGACAACAGGCAGCTGTTCTAGATCCAGAGGGGAGTGGAAGCTTAGCACCCATTTAGTTCAGTCCCCTGATGATGGAGGAAAAAGGCAGCTGTGTCTGGTTCAGAATCAGCGAACCTGTTTCTTTAGGACTGAGTGGAGTAGGGACAGAATTAGGGTCACTTGGTCTGCTTGCCCACCCCAGGGCTCAGGAAGCCATGACATCCCTGAAGGACAGCCCAGGAGCCTAGCACAGACCACACAGTCCTTTAGCAAAGGAAGCCTGGTGGAGGGGGCAGCAGGGATGGCTCCAGACTCCAGTGGTTAGAGAGGGACCAGACAAGGCTGCCCTGGGGGCTGTACCAAGCTGAGCCAGTGGGGGAGGGGGGTGATCCGGCTGGTTTCCTGGATGCCTTAGAGGGGGAGGGCAGACACCTCCTCTTCTCCCCCTGACCTCCCATCCCCCACCTCTATCCCCATCTTACTGTGGGCAGGGAGGAGCTAGAGAAGTAGAGGGTGTTGAGAGATAGATGGATTTATACAGAGAAGCCTAGGGAGGGGCCAAGTCAGGGTCAGACAATGATGGCCATTGGCTCTGCTGAGCAAGGAGAAGGTCACAGAGACCATCTAGTGTGAGGAATGCATCTTCATTTTACAGCAAAGCCAACTGAGGCCCAGAGAGGAGAGTGGCCCAGTTCCTCATGGGCAGAGTCTAGGCTTAGGCTCCAGGTCTTCTGCCCGCAGATTCTGAGCATTTTCCTCAGCAGCCCAGACGCCTCCCCGATCCCAGTTCAGAACAAAGGGCCTCTTGAGTCTCATCTCTGGGAGAGATGAGTCACCCCCAATGCTGACCCCCAGGAGGGCTTGGTGGGGAGGCACTGGGGTCACACTGGCTCTGGAGAGATTGGGGCCAATCTGGGGGAGGGGGATGGGGAAAAGGGGACCAGAGTCTTTGGGTCTGAGGCTCCTCTCTCCCCTGGGGAGAACTCAGCTGTGCCTTCCCTCTTTGGAAGGCGACCCTCCCCAAAACAGGGCTAACAGGAGCAGAGCTCAGTTCCCTCCCCTGTCTTCCCCTTCCTTCCCCAAACCCCACTCCTCTTTGCTTCTCAATGCCTGATTTCTTTTGAAACTCTAAGCTGTATCCCCCTTCAGATGTCCCATGCTCTGAGAGCTTTTCCCAGGCTCTGGAAAGAGGTTGGGCAAGGGGAGGGGAAGGTGACTGGGCACTAGGGAACGGGTTCTGAACTGGGCTGAGTAAAGGCTTAAAAAAAAAGGTGGAGTGAGTTTGTCTTTGGGAACAATCTTTTTATAGATCACCACCTCCTGTATCTGCACCTGAAAGAGACTTTAAAGACCAATGAGGCCAGTTCCCTCAATTTATAGATGGGGAAACTGAGGCCCAGAGAAGGGAAAGTGCTCAAGACTCATGAAAGAACCCTTTGAGACCTGGAAGGGACCTTAGAAGCCATATAGCCCAAACTTCTAGTTTGAAGAAAATCAATAAAAAGGTTTGTTTTGGCTTTTATAAAAAATATAGTAGTTTTATTTTTCAAGTAACAAGTGCTTTTTAAATTAATCTGTCCCTCCCACTAACCCTTCCCTTATTGATCAAACTAAAAAAAAAAAAAAAACCTTGAAGAAATGAAACCCTCAGTTCAAAACTGCACAGTCCAGCAATACAAATTCCTGAATTAGCCATATCCCCAAATCTGCATTTTAAGTTCATCACCTCTGTGTCAAAAGGTGGCTGGAGCATCTCATCTTCATTCTTTTGGATTAGTGCTTTATCCCTGCAATGAGCAGAATTCTAAAATCTTTCAGTTTTTTTTTCTCCATAATGTTGCTTTCATTGTAGAAATTCTTGTCCTTGTTTATCTCAATTCACTATGTATCAATCTAGAAAGGTCTTTTCCAGTTTCCTCTGAAATTTTACAGATAAGGAAACTAGTGTCAGAGAGATTAAGTGACTTGCCCAAAGTCACCCAGGGAGTGAGCTAGCAGAGCTGAGATTTGAACCCGGGGTCTCTAATTCCCAGACTAGCATTCTTTCCACTGCTTCCCAGTATTTGGAGGCCCCAAAGCACAGTCTGGGCAGATTTCCTGAAGGTCAGGTCACCTGCCCATTGTCCAGAGCCCCAGGCTCCAGCTGAATTCTGAGTCACCACCACTACACTCCCCTCCAGCCACCACTAGGGCCATCAGGGTCCCCTGCAGTGGGAGCTGTGCCGTCCAGGGCCAGACTAGGAGGCTGGGGGAGGGGGAGGCCCAGGCTAGGGGCTCCTTTGATAGGGAGGAGGCAGGAATTCATGTTGGAAATCATTCAAATGAGCCTGTGAAACCAGAGCCCCTTCTCTGAACAAATTGGCCAGCGTCAGCCCCCTTCTCTTAGGGAGGGGAGGGGAAGCAGGAAACTGGGTCCCATCCACTTTGATGGGGGAGGCTCTGCAGGATGCCTCAGCATGGGCTGGAGAGAGCAGGGCCTGGGGCAAAGAAAGTGGAGGGGGTTGGGGGGAGAGAGAGAGAGAGAGAGAGAGAGAGAGAGAGAGAGAGAGAGAGAGAGAGAGAGAGAGAGACAGATTGTCTTTGCCCTTGATTCCACCCTCCTTCACCCCCACCCCCACCTCTAAACAGCTGTTCCTGCCCTGGGTCCTTGGGACAGTGCCAAAATCTTGCTGGGAGGTGAGGGAGCCAGGGGGTAAAGACCCGCCAGGGAAATCCCGGTTTAACTCTCCCCATCCCCTTGGGGGAGGTGTCTGCTCTCTGACAGGTCCTTCTCAGGGTTTCCTCAACCCCAGTGGGACCCCCTAGCTTTGCTCCTGCTGGTCCCCAGTGGCAGTCTCAGGCTCCAGAGGGCTTCCTTTTCCCTGAGGTATAGGGTGCTCCAGTGTGGGAAGGGAGAAGAGGAAGAAAAAGGTTGGGATGGGGGGACTAAGGCGATGGGTGTCAGAAAGTCTGAGGAAATGCTTGGGTCACTGAGCTGGATCCATCCACTTTGATGGGGAAATGTGAGTGGTGGGAGTGAGGTGAGAGGGGTGGGGAGCCAGGGACATGAGATGGCTGAACATGAGGAAGTTGGTCGGTTAATGCTGTCTAGACAGGTAGTCAGGCAGCTCCTCTCCCTGGACATGAGGCCTTCCTGTCCCACTGGCTGGTGGGTGATTGGAACTGATGGAGAGTCCATCCTGTAAAGCCTCTCTGTAACAGTCTGTGAGTCAGGGCTAGTTTCTCTTGGAAGAGTGGGTGCTACTGCCTTCTCTCCTTGATTTGAGGGGGAGCTTGGGGTCACAGTGGACCCTCTGCAGGTATGCCATGGACGCTGTCATTTCTCAAAGGAATTTTGAGCCACTCTGGCCAAGCTATTCATTTTACAGGTGAGAAAACTGAGGCCCGGGAAAGGGAAGGCCTTAGGGAAGGCCACATAAATTATCAGTTACAGAACTAGGATTGAGGCCCCATCCTCTGCCTCCAGACCCAGGGTTCTTTCCTCTAAGCACTTCAAGATGGCACATTAGATGTCACATCTCACTGTGAACTTCATGAGATGGTGCCAGTACTAGTTTCTCTAGCACAGGGTCTGGCACACAGTAGGCACATAATAGATGCCTGTTGAAAGAAAGGGACAGAGTAAGCTAGTGGAAAAAGCCCAGGTCTGGAAGTCAAGAGAAACCTGGGTTTGAAACATTTCCTGAGGCCCTGCTCTGGGCCAGGCACTGGATTGTTGTCTCCAGCACCACCTGAAATGGTGTCACACAATGGAATCTGGGTTCCAATTCTGAATCCTATTTATTACTTGTGTGGTCTTAGACAAGTCTCTAACCTTCCAGGGCCTCAGTTTTCCCCTCTCCAGCATGGAATGATAAGAGTCTTCCCCCTCGAAGGGTTATTGGGAGGACACGTGATTGGCTCTGCCTGTTGGCCAAGGTAGTCTACCTGCCTGGGTCGCTGCAGGGGCGGCCCTAGAACTCTGCTGGCCTTCGGACTCCGGGGTTCTGGAGTTCTATACCTGGCAGTCTTTCAACCCTCTCCCTCACCTTCTCTTTCTCTCTTGGAGATCTTGAGCCCAGTTTTTGAGGGAGGGAGGGGAAGAGGGAAGCCTGATTAGAATCTCCCCTCCTCCAGTTAACCTTGAACGCCGAGTCCCCGGGCTCTCCTCTGTCCTTGGTCCTGCCCCTTCCCCTCCCCCCCCCCCCCCCCCCCACCTCCCAGGCCACCCTGGAGAAAGCCTTTCGTCCTCTGCTTTCCCAGCGTGCGTCTCCTTGGTGGGCTACCCCACCTACTCACAGCATTGCAGAGTTCAAAGGGGACCTTTAGGACAGGGGAACCCCAGGACCCTGGGTAGACGGGACCTGTCTGCCCTGAGGTTGCCCCTGTGACTCCCTACCCCTTTCCCCAAGGGGCCGAACTGAGAAGTAACGTAGCTCCCACCCCTCCCCCTCGGCATAGGGATGGGGGAGCGCAGCCAGGGCGTGTGAGCCAGGAGGAGGGGGAAGGGGCGGGAGAGGCAGAGGTGGGGGAACCAGTCCGGTGTTGTTCTTGGCCCACAGCCCCTGGCCCCAGGGAAATCCTGACTCCGTGGAAAACCCGAGCCGGCCGGCCGGCAAGAAAAAGAAGGGGAGGGAGAGGGAGGAGGGAAGGGGGAGAAGGCGGAGGAGGAGGGGAGGGGAAAGAGGGGGCCCATGCCCCGCCCATAAATCAACTCCCACCAGCAACTCAGGTGTGACAAAAGCCAGAGCCCCTGGGTCCCTGTGGGAGGGGGCGCCATCTGCTAGGTTGTGGGGGAGGGGGCCTGCCTTGCCATCCGGTTCCACCCTTGGTAGGGAAAGGGGGGGACCTGGGTAGAGGGAAGGTAGCAGGGAGTCAGGCTCTGCTCTGCTCCCTCCTGCTCCCCATTGCTCCCCTCTTCCCCCATCTACTTCAACATACCAGGTAGAGAGAGGGGATACCTTCTCTGAGGTAACTTCAGAGGTCTGTGACTAGACTTCATAGAGGACAGGGACCCAGGGACACCTCAGGGAGTGGGGGAGGGGGAAAGAGCATGGGCCTGGAGTCCCATACTGTGTGACCTTGGACAAGTCCCTTCAAAGCCCTAGTCCTGAAGTTATTAAAGCGAGGCAGGGGGACATAAGAGCCAGAGCCTGAGTCTGGGGTCCAAGGGACTAGCTTCAAGTACTGTCTTTGCTGCTGCTACTGCTGCTGCTACTACCACCACTACTACTGTTACAGTATAATATACAATAATAATTAGTAACCCCTCTAGGCCTTGCCCAGTGTGCTGGATGGATACCTGAACTCACAGTCAACAAGACCTGGCCCCTGTCCTGCTCTTGACATACCCAGTTGGCATGACCCTGGGCAGGTCACTGCCCCTCTCAGAGTCTGTGCCCACTGTCAAAGGCCAGGAGTTATTGAGTGGAGGCTGACTGATATTGGTAGAGGGAGTTTTCTCACTGAGAGTTCCCTTTCTCAATGAAATCACAGTCCTGCACTCTCTAACTCACCTTTACTCTCCTAACTATCTTTGTGGCCTTGGGTAGGTCATTTCCTTGGTCATCAGGAAGATGAGTGGGTGGGCAAGGTGACCTGTGGGATGACCAGAGAAGCATAGATCTAGGTTTCTCCAAGGCCCAGGAAGCTTGAATGTTTCTCCAAGGTCACACAGAGAGCAAATGACTGAGATGTAGCCTCTGACCCCAAGTCCTCTGCTTTTCCCACTCTATCTTGACCTCATAGGAACAGTTATACCTCACAGCACAGATAAACATTGACATGCTCTTCACTCTCTCCAGGTTTCAGGACCCCCTTTGTTTTCTTAGAGGCTAGGGGCAGGATCAGCCCTGAGACAGGTGAGAGGACTCAGGTGTTCCAGCCCCATGCCAGGGATCGGTCCATGTGTTCTCCCTTTCTTCCTGCTGAGCAGATAGGGAGGCTGGACCCAAACCTCCGTACAGGAGGCTGGTCCAAACTCCGTAGTAGCCCAGGAGTAGGGGGAAGGACAGTCCCATCTCCACAGCAGGAGCCTTGGGAGCCTTGCTCAGGTTCAAGGCTCCCCCTCACCTAGGTACTCCTGCCTTCCAGGTGGCCAGGGCTAGGTCACTAGCATTGGCTGGATAGAGCACAGACCTCTGGGAACTTCAGGAGTAGTGGTAAGTTCTGGCCCCAGTGGGATAGAACAGATGCCCTGATTTCCCGGGGGGGAAGGCAGGGAATGGAAGGGCCATCAGAAAGACTTCTGGGTCAAGGGTGGCCAGCCTCTACATCTCTCTTTCTCCTCTTCCCAGGTTTCTTCTAGACCCTCTGCTACTAGAAACAGACAAAGTCTACAATTATAGAGCTGGAAGGGACCTTCGAAGTCAGATAGTATGACTCTCATTTTACAAATGGAGAAACTGAGGACCAGGGGTGAAGTCACTTGCCCAAGGTCACTAGGCCAGTAAATGGCACAACTGGGGATTACAGCTGGGGAGGTCTTCTCCTCCCACTTGTACGTCTTCCAACTGTGCCCTGAAAACGTCTTTGCTAAGACTTTATATGTTTGTCTCTTTCCATAGGATCAAAGGGTTCAGAGATGGAAAAGATCTTGGAGGTCTTCCAGCCCAACTCCATCAGTTTATAAATGGTAAACTGAGGCCCAGAGAGATTGAACGACTTGCTGATAGTCACATGACTCCCAAGTAGCAAAGTTGTTATTTAAACCTGGGTCTTTGGGTTGAAAATTCAGGAAATACAACATGCCAAACTTCCTCCTTCTGCCCCTCTTACTGATGGGATTGTTTCAGGCAGTAGGAACATTTTGGAAAAGGGAAGGAAAGAGGGCCCCTTCTTACCAGATGCCTCCTAGAGTACAGTCAGTGACCTCCCAAAAGAAACCTCAGATCTTGCCAGGGCCCAGAAATAGAGCAGCAGGAAGACCAATTTTGGAATCACTTTGGGGTCAGATCTGAGTTCTCTGCTCATTCCTGTCTTCAGGACCTTGGACAAGTCTGGGCCTCAGTTTACTCTCCTGTAAAATGAGGGGATGGGACTATCTGGCCTCTGAGGTTGATCCTAGCTGGACATTTCTGATTCTACCATCTCATCTGGCCCTCTTGCAAGGGAGGCAGGACAGGGTTATGAATCCCATTTACAGATGAAGCAACTGAGGCCCACTTAGCAAAGGTTAAGTAATTGACTCCAGGGTCAGAGAGCTAGTTCACTGGTGAGCTGGCCTAGAATCTGGGTCTCCTGTCTTATAATCTAACCGAGGGGGCCCAGAGTAAGTGACCTGACCAATGACAAGACAGAGAGTCAGAATTTGACCTCGGATCCCCCTTCTCCAAAGCCAGCCTTCTCTTTTCATCAGCATCAGGAAAATGGAGTTTGATTCAGATACTTACAGCTGAAGGACTTGGCCATGGTGTTTAAGTTCCTTAAGACTCAGTTTTGTTGTCCATAAAATGGGGCTAATACTTGCCCTGACATCTTCCCAGGCCTGTGGGGGCAGAAAGTGCCTTGCATAAATGGGAGCTATTTGTGTCTGTAAATGATTCGTGATTTGTTCAGCTCTATAAAAATGTAAGGTGTTATTAAAATGCTTAGTCCACAGCTTTATTTCGAAGAAGTCTGCTCTGATTTCTTATTGGCTGGAGAGCCAAAGGTCTCTTCCGACACTGCTTCTTACATTTTCTCCATCACCTCTGGTTCTCCTGACTGCCCTCTGGGCACCTGAGAGAGGGACAGTGGCCCCTCACTTCCAGGCCCCCCAAACTCAGCTCTTGGACATAAGACCTGCTGCTATTGGACTGATGTGTGTGGGGGTAGGGGATGGAAGGAGGGGAGAGAGGTGTCAGGCTGCTAATGGAGGCATCCCTCTCTAATCCAGGGTGGGTCCCCACAGAGGGAAGTTGGCATTTCAAGAACTAGACCTTCTTAGCGCAACTTCTTAGCAGACATGTCTGATCTTAAGGCTGAGACTGGGAACCCTTTGGAGACTCTGCAATCTTACCTGTGGAGGACATACCAGGGATCAGTGGTGTAATTCTTGAAGGGAGAAACTAAGTCTGGGAGGGGATGAAAGCTCCAGGGTCTCAGGCTATGTTTGATCCATCAGTCAGCAAGTTTTCATTAGTCACTTATTATGTGCTAAACTAAGTGCCATGGGATTGAGAGAAAGGCCAAAAAAACAGTCCTCTACACTCCAGGAGTTCACATTGTAATGGGAGAGATAAGACATGAATAATTAGGTAGATGTAATACACACACATATATGGATTGAGTAAGAGAGAGGAAGAGAGACAGAGACTGAGAGAAAGGGGAGGAAAGACAAGAGAGAAAGAAACAGAGACAGACCTAGACTAAGTCAGAGAAAGAGGGAGACAGAGACAGAGACACAGAGAGACAAAGGCAAAGAAAGAGAGAGACAGAGAAAGGGAAGAGAGGGAGAAAGAAGAGAAACTTGATGGAGACTCTGAAAGGGGAGGCACTAATGGCCCACTGGGACCAGGAAGGGCACTTCTATGGAATTCCAAACGTATATTGAAGGGTATGTCTCTGAGAGTTGGTGTGTGAGTCTATATTTCTCTATATAGGCATAGGGAATTTTGATTGATTAGATTCTAAGAAGCTGTAATGTAACAGGAATAAATGTAAATTTCTGCTTTGGGTTCAATCAATCAATTTCCTAAGTGGAGGAGAGAGAAACAACGTTTGAATGGAAAGGCCCTGGGCTAGAGGTGCAAGGGTGGTTAGTGTCTGAGCAGTTTCAGTCATGTCTGATTCTTCGTGACTCTATTTGGCAAAGATATTAGCCATTTTCATTATTTATTTATTCACTTATTTTTATTTATTAGCCATGTTTGCCATTTCCTTCCCCACCTCATTTTACAGATGAGAGGAACTGAAGTGTACAGGGTTAAGTGACTTGCCCAGGGTCACCCAGCCAGGAAGTGTCTGAGGTCAGAGTTGAACTCGTGATTCTGAGTCTTCCTGACACCAGGCTTAGTGCTCTATCCACTGTACCAGCTAGCTGCCAGACTGCTAACTGATTCACTAGCATGATATGGCTTCTATACACCTGCCCTGAAGCAGGTTGATGGATCAAGCTCCTGTTAAGCCCCTGTGTGCCAGGCACCATGCCAGACTGAGGCCATCCTCAGCTGGGCAATAAGAGAGGCTGGATGCCCAGGATTAGAGAACTGAGAATCTTGTGCTGCATCTCTACTGGATCATCCTGTGCTCAGCCTTGGGTCTCAGCCACATTTTAGAAGGACATGGCTAAGCTGGGCAGCTTCCAGGAGAGAATAGCCATGGATTGATCCAGGGTCATACCTGTAGATCTGCATGGTACCTTTGAAGTCAACCATTCATCCCCTAGATGAGAAAACTGAGCCCTGGAGAAGGGAAAGGCCTTGCCCACAGCCTGCGCAGGAAGGAAGGAGGCAGGAGTTGAACAGAGCCTCTGAGCGAGCTGTGATGTCTCCCTGTGAAGGGCTCTGGAGATCAGGCTGTGGGAGGTTCAGCTGAAAAAACTGGGGATGCTTTTAGCCTGGAAAAGACGCTTGAGTATGAGACATTGTGGCTCCCTTGTATGGTCCAAAGTCTGACTTGTGACCACGGATTGGGCTTGCTCTGCTTGGCCCCAGAGGGTGGAACTAGTTGTAAGGGGTGGTTGTTACAGGCAGGTGGATACCTGCTTCCTCTTAGGAAAAACCTTCGAACTGTGACAGCTGTCTGAAGGTACTTTGAAAGGTACTCACCATCACTGGAGGTCTGAAGACCACTCATTTAGAGCCGGAAAGGGCATTTAAAGTCATCTAGTTGGAGCCCCTCATTTTTCTGATGAGGAAACAAAATGACTTGTTCAAAGGTTGTCAGTGATGGAGTGAGTGTCAGAGCTGGGATCTGAGTCTGATCCTCTCACTGCAAAACCAGCACTCCTTCTACTCTCCTCCCAGATGTTGAGTGGCCACTTGCTGGGGATGTTGTGGCCAGGAATTCCCCGGGTTCCCAGATGTCTGTGCAGCTCTGAGATGCTCCAGTTAAGAGTGTGTGCACGAGTGTGTGAAGATTTGAGTTTGAATCTCAGGTTTGCATCTCTTCCCCTCTGGACCTCAGTTTCCTTCTCTGTAAAATGAGAGGGCTGAACCAGATGACTGTGAGCCTGGTTTCCCTTGCTCTGCACTGCCCCCTGGGTGGTGGCCCCTTTTGACCTGCTTCTGGCTCAGTGACCCAGCTGCAGTCTGCTCAGTCTGTGGAGGCTCTGGCCCAAGGGTGGATGGAGGAAGACGCCATGCCCTCCCATCCCCACATTGGCCTGAGTTTACAGGGCTGGAGCTCAGCCCGGAGGAGGCGCCTTCCCTGTCCTTTCCAAGCCCAGGCTGGGACAGCTCCCCCCACCCTATCCAGATCTGACCTCCCCAGCTCTAGGCTCCTGCCCTTCTCTGGTACACCCGCGGCCAGCAGAGGCTCAGCGGCTGCCTGGGCCAGAACACTTACTGGGCCTCCGGAGCTCCCAATTCTCAGGGCACAAAACCTGCACAATTTTAAGTAGTCAAAACAAACCCTCAACCTCTATTTATACTCTGGCTGCCTGGAGGCAGCCAAGGGGGAGGGGGGTGCTCCTTTGCTGGGGCCTAATGCATTCCAGGTGTGCAGGCTAGCCAGGCCGGGATGGGAGGCTGAGCCAACGCAGGGCACCTCTGGGTTGGCTCCAGTTCCCAGCCCCGGCTCGGCTCTGGAGCCAGGTCCCACCCCGGCTCTGGGAGGAGATCCCCAGGGAGTCCTGGGAGGGGCTGTCAGCTGAGAACTTCCCTTTTGCAGGACTGGGCTGAATGGGGGGCTCATTGGCACCTTGCCAAGACCCTTCCCTCGTCTCCAACACAGGAAGGAGTGTGATCTTGGGCATCTCAAGGGGGTGGGGGGAGGAGAAGAGGAATGAAAACCGGGCTGGAGTCTAGGGAGACCTGGATTTGAACCTGCCTCTACTGCTTACTGACCAGATGACCCTAACCAAATCACCTAGGCACACTGTACTCATAAGTGTCTATTGATAATTGTTGGATCCCCCCTCCTGGTCGGGGAGAGGATCCAATGGGTACATCTGTAAAGTGCTTTCTCACTAGGGAGCATTCCCCCTGCCTGTGTCTCCTCCATATCCATAGGTCTCCGAGGGCAAGGATTGGTGTTTTTCCTCCCTGGGTAGCTAGCACTGGTTGAAATGTTGCCACCAGACTGACCTTGTTGGTAACTTACATAAGGCTCTGCCCCCCCCCCATCTCTTATTTTCATGGCTTTACTCTCCATGCCCCCCTCCCCAATGTCTGGAATATGGCTCTCAGACTCCCTTGCTCCTTCAAAGCCCAACTCAAAGGTTACCTTCTTCTCAAGTCCCTTCCTGATGCCTCAGATACTGAAATGGAAGTGTATACTTGTCTATAACTTCCTCTTGTCGTCTTTGTATCTGCTACTTGGAATATAGCTCCCTGTTCAGTCATTTTTTCAGTTCTCTGACTCTATGTGTGACCCTGTTGTGGGATTTCTTGGCAAAGATACTGCCGTGATTTGCTATTACCTTCTCCAGCTCATTTGACAGGTGAAGAAACTGAGGCAAACAGGGTTAGGTGACTTGCCCAGTGTCACACAGATGGTAAGTGCCAGAGGCCAGATTTGAACTCAGGAAGAGTCTTCCTGACTCCAGGCCTGTTGCTGTATCTACTACACCATCTAGCTATCCCATACCACCTAGCTGTCCCTTGGTACAGAGTAGGTGCTTGATAAATAAATAGGCCCTTAATAAATTTTGTTGAATCTTTTTGGGACCAGGTCCTTCTCAAGAAGATCTAGGCTCATAAGTGGTTTGCAGTAGGGGTTGGGGAGTGGAAGAGGGTGGAGGCAGCTGCCTTGGAGAGAGGCCAGGAGCTCAAACCTCCAGCCAGGAGGCTTCATTGCCTCTTTGTCCTCTTCCCCCACCTCCAGCTGTCCAGCCCTCCTAACCCTACCTCACCCCACCAAGTCATGTTTCTGAAGGAATAGGCTTGACCTTTGTTAGCTATCTATCAGCCTGCCAACCCTCCCATCCTCCTCCCCCACCACATCTGGCTGAGGGCCTGGATCCAGCCCTGGGCTGTGTGGGTGGAGGGGCTGGCTAGCTCATCTTCCTCTTCATCTTCATCACACAACACCTAATTAGGTCCTGTCAAAGCAGAACCCTCCTTTGAGCCTCCACTTTGGCTTGGGAGTAAGGTATGTGATTGTATGTGTGTGTGTGTGTGTATGAATACATGAACTTCAACATGTCTGTCTGTCTGTCGCTCTTAGGTTCAGTTGTTTGAGTAGATGGATTGTAGTTTGGATTGACTTGAGGCAGTGAGATCCAGTGAACCAAAATGCAGACCTGCCTGGAGTCAAGAGCCCGGGTTTAGGATCTGACTGAGACACAGACATCCTACGTAACCCTGGGCAAGGTACCCACTTTCTCTTAGCCTTGGTGTTTGTTGATGATAAACTGAAATCTGCTAAGAGCTGTGTGACTTTGGTGAAGGACCTTCATCTCTGTGGGTCTCAGTTAGTCTATCCTTAAAATGGGAGCACAGTACTGGACTGGATGACCTCTATGGTCTCTGGAGCTCTATTTATGGTCAGGAAGAAAAAGAAACAAGGAAGAGGGGAGATGGAAGACAGGATTCCCCATCAAAATGGTTTGCACTTGGGATTGGGGGGAACCAACCATACTCCACAGATATCGGTTGCTTGCAGAGGGCAAGTGAGTAAGGTCATAGATCTTAAGCTTCAAGCAAGTACCCTTCAAAAATGTGAAGTCCAACTCTGCCATTTTCTAGATGGGGATACTGAGGCATGCCTCAGAAAGGGAAAGGAAATGGTCCAAGGTAACAAGTAGAGAAGGTGGGGATCTCAAGCCAGGTCTTAGGATCAGAGATTTGGAGCCAGAAAGACTGAGAACTCTAAGGGGGTCATCCAGCCCCACCCCCTCATTTTTCCAAGGAGGAAATTGGAGGTCAGAGGAGTTAAGTGGTTTGCCCGAGGTCAGGTCGGCAGGCAGGATATGAACCGAGGTCTCCTGGAGTCAAAGGCAGAACTCTCTCTCCTTGGTACCATGAGGCTGGACTCAAGCTCACTCTAGCTGTAAGTGGACGATTTGACTCAGGCCCCTCCACATTCCAGGCCCCTGTCTCCAGCCAGGCTTCAGGGGAGACACTGGTGAGCTCGGAGACCCCATTTTCTGGTGGATCTCACTGTGCCCGCCATCAGATGCTGCCTGGGGTCTCTGGGGACAAAGGCTCCTCTGCCACTGGAGAGGTCACCGGGAGGCCAAGCCTCAGCTAGCCCTTATCTCCCAGTGTCTGACTGGGGATCAGATGTTTGCTGGAGAATCAGGGTAGGGTTACCAACATCCAAAGAAGCAGCTGAATCAGTGAGAAGCAGCAGGCTCTGTGACCAGCTAGTGTCCAGGGAGGTCAGCCGCCAGCTGGGCCAGAGCCTGGGGGGAGGGGATACCATTTCCTAAGGCTCAACCACAAGCCCCCCCCCCCATCAGCCTTTACCTTCCTTTCTTTCCCCCTCATTTATTGCCTCCCTGCACCCCCCTTCTCCACCAAGGAGCCCCCCAGGAAGCCTCGATGAGCTCTAGGAGTCAGGAGCTCTGGATTCAGTGTTTGCCATGGCTATTCACCTTCTGTGTGACTGGGATTTACTGTCTTCAGTGGACGATGAGAAGGCTATGGTCCAGGACATGTTGGATTAGGAGTCAAAGGCTCTGGGTTCAAATCCTGCCTCTGGGCCATATTACCTATGTGAACATGCACAGGTGGCATCCTCAGGTTCTGAGTAGGGAGCATGAGCGGATGGCTCAGAAGGTCTCCCCGGACTTCCCTAGCTGGCCAGCAACTGATTCAATCTTCTTGGGCCACTCCCCAGGGGGCCTCAGTTTTCCTCACCTGTGAAATGAGAGATTGACCCAGAACACCTTTGTCCTCCCAGTCCTTACATTCTTCTCCCTGAGGGTTCCAAGAATCCCTGCATTGAGAGGTTCTGGGTTTTAGTGTGACTTCTTTCTTAGGGCCAGTCCAAGGACTCAGAGTAAATCTGTTTGTGCTTTCCACCCTGTCCGCACTATGACCACTCCAGCTGGGCCTTCAGCATTGGCCTCTTCTGAACCCTTCACCTCCTCCCCCCTCCCACCCCAGACAGAGGCAGAGTCTTACAGGGCGTTTAGATTTGTCAGTCTTACTTTGGGCAAGCAGAGGAAGTTGGATGAGGAAACTGCTGTGTGAGTGGAGGGGCCATGTGAATGGAGAGGGACCATGTGAGTGGGGGGCCATTGAGTGGGGGGGCTGTTGAGTGGGGGGACTTGACTGGATAAAGAAGAGGGAGGGACTGTGTGTGCATGGGTGTATGCCATGTGGTGGGGTATGTGGGGACAGGAGCAGAATGCTCTATTGAACCAGGGTCTTAAAAGTAGCAGCTTGGAGAGAATACTGAAGTGGGACTTGAGTTCAAATCCAAGATTGGGAGAGGGAGCCCCAATCATACAAATCAGACCAGTACAGTACTTCCGAGGCCTCTCTTCCAATCTCACCATTTTTACAAAGGAGGAACCTCAGACTTTGAGAGGTGATGGATCTTCATAGAAATAGCTCTGGAAGGCCAAAGGGGCCACCTGGCCCCTCTCCCTAATTTTACAGTTGAGGAAATTGAAGTCCAAAGATTGTAAGTAGTTGCACGTTAGTAGAATGACAGAGGCTAGATTTGAACTCAGTTCCTTTGATTCCTAAGTTAGTATGTTTTTTCATGGCATGAAGCTGCCTCATCTAGGCAGAGTCCTCTCTTTTACAAACGTAGAAACTGAGACCAGGGATGTTAAGGGACTTCCCCAGGCCACCCAGGAAGTAAGTTGGCAGAGGGGATTGAAATCCACTGGATTGAAATCCAGTTTTTATGCACCTCTTGGAAGCAGGGGAAGCCTTTTTTCTTTTTTGGGGGGGAGGGGGACAATTTGGCCAGTTCCCAGCGAGTCCACATATGCCTGGACAGTTGAGGAGGCTGGAGCAAGCTGGGGGTGGAGGAGAGAAGAGGAAGGGATTGGGGGGGGGGGCAGCAAAGCTTGTAAAGACCTGCTGACCTCCTCACTGCAGCTGTGGAGGCCCCCTCCTTCTCTATGAGGGCGTCCAAGTCCCCCTGGCGCCTGGGAGCCCAGCCTGGGCTAGCCCTGCCCAGGGAGGGGAAGCTGAGGCCAGAGCCAGCCTGCGGAGCCGGCTTTGATCTGCAACCTTCAGGGGGATTAAGAAGCCTCTGAGCTCCTTCCCCTGGGGTTCCCCTTCAGAGCTGACCTCCCGGTCCCAGCCTGAGCTGGTGGCTGGGGTTGGGAGCTCGCTGCTGGTGGTCCCAGCTCTGCCCCTCCTCCCATCTTCCTGGAGCTGGCCAGGGGGGCCTGGCTGGTGCCTGCTCCTGGGGTTGGAGAGGGACCCGCCCTCCTGTCTCGGCCACGGGCTCAGGGCAGCCCCCGGACTCTGGGAGGCAGCGGCTTCCCGGTCACTCGGACCAGGGATCCGGAGAAGGAGCTGCAGAAGAAAAACTCTCCGGAGGAGTACGTAACCTTTTCTTAACATCTGGGGCTCAATTAGCTAATGACAGCCAAGCCTTCTCCAGTGTCGCTGACCCCTCGGCAGCAGCTCAGCTCCCCCACCCCGGTATTTATACAGCTGTGAGCGCCCGCTGGGCCCAGGAGCCAGAGGGCCAGGGCGGGCTTATCTCCGAAGAGATCGGGTCTCTTCCCAGGCTCCTCCTCCCATCCCCACCGGCTCCCCCAAGGAAGAAAAGAGAAAGAAAATCGGAGCCCCCACCTCATCCACTGCCCGCCCTTCTCTCCCTCCTCCACTGCCCCTCCCTCGTCTTCCCTCTGCTTCTCCATCTTCCTTTCCCCCTGTCTCTAAGCTGTTCTTGTCTCCGCCTCTGAGGGACCCCTAGGAAGCGTGAGAGCTGAGAGGGACCTTGGGGTCCAGCTAGTCCGGCCCTCTTATTTTACAGCTGGGGAAACCGAGGCTCAGAAAGAGCAAGTGACCTCCCCACAATCCCTCAGCACATTAGAGGTAGTGGGATAGGAAATGGGGTCTCCAGACTTCCAGAGCAGGGCTCCTTCAGAGACTCATGGAGGGAAAATTGGGTGGGACCTGGGAAACCATGTAGTCTAGCTCCCTCATTGTATAGATGAGGAAACTGAGATGAAATGATTTGCCCAACACCCCCAGTAGGAAGATTCAGAGGTCAGGCTCTCTCTCTGCCTCCTGTACCCTGTGGGGGGGTGGGTAAGGGGTGGGGGTTCTCTGCTGCTCACGCTGGCTTCTCATCTTCATATTGGGGCTCTCTGGGCTTGGTGTTTGAATTAGGTTCAATCTCTGTCTTCAGAAAGAGGAAGGTGGTCAGCTCCCATCAAAGGAGAAGTTGGTGCTGCTCCTCTGCTCTGCGGATCTTCTTGTTCACGTCTGAGTGGGGTTCTACCCCTTCTTATTTGATGCTGAGAGTCCTGGGGAAGACATCCAAAGTCCTCCAGGTGGTCTCCAGTTTTCTCCCAGATTTCCTGGGGATTCTGAACAAAGGCCATTAGCGGTGTTTGCCTTGAGTTGAAAGGGGAGCCCAAGTCAAGACATACCTGATCCTGAATGCCCTCTACAACCCCCAATAATTGGGTGTAGTTTCTTCTTGACCAACAGAGAGCTCACTACCTTTCCAGCCAGCCCATTACAACTTTTGACAGCTCTCCCGGTTCCTAGGATCATGGACTGAGAGTGAGAAGGAGCTTCAGTGATCGTGTAATCCAAGTGTCTCATTTTAAAGATGAGGGAAGGAAGTGAAATGACTTGCCCAAGGTCACACAGATAGTAAGAGTCTAGGTCCTTGGGCATCAGAACTAGGGTTTTTTCAATGCCTCTCATGGAACAGGGACCCTTTGGGCCCTAGGAAGAGCTGAGACCAGCTTAGCATGAGGGGAGAAGGGAGAAGGGGTAACCACTCCAACGTCCCACAGGCCCCACTGTGGATTCCAGACTGGGACAAGCCCAAGTGAGCCAGTCTGTCATAGAATCTATCTATGGGTGGGGAAAGTTAGGGAGTGGGTGGCTTAGGGGGAGTGCAAGGGGCTCCTTCTCAGAGTTTGATTTCAAGGTCTCTACCAGTCATTCCTTTGTTAGGAGCCTAGCATGGGACAGAAGCACTGGTTAGAGGGAGCATTGGTTAGAGGACCTGTGTTCAAATGCCAGCTCTGCTACCTGTAACTTAAATTACCTTGGGCAAGTCACTTGGCTTTCTTTGCTCTTTCTCAGTTTCTTCTCCTGTAAAATGAAGGGATTGGCCTCTGAGGTCCCTTTGAATTCTCAATGTCAAAGAGAGACTTAGAGGGAAAATGTGGCAAGAAGGCTTGCTGGAGGTTTTGGAGAAGGAGAGCAAAGGGGAGAACAAGTAACATGTATGTGTGTGTGTGTGTGTGTGTGTGTGTGTGTGTGTGTGTGTGTGTGTGTGTGTGTGTGTGTCCCCATGGTTTTATGTTGAGAGGCCTGGGGAGGGCACCCAAAACCCTCCTGGTAGTCTCCAGTTTGCTCCTAGACTTGGCAGTATATGTGTATATATGCATACATAGACAAACACATATGTTGTTGTTAAGTCTTTTCAGTCATGTCTGACTCTTTGTGACCTCATCTGGGGTTTTCTTGGCAAAGATACCTGAGTGCTTTGCCATTTACTTCTCCAATTCATTTTACAAATGAGGAAACCGAGGTAAACAGGGTTAAGTGAATCACATCCCGAGTAAGTGTCTGAGGCTGGATTGAAACTCACAAGCTAAGTCTCCCTAACTCCAGGCCTGGCACTTTATAATCTATGACACCACCTACTCAAAGGAGTAAGTATATGGCCCACCTTTCTTTTTTTTTTTAATTAGTAAAAACCTATTTTTTTTCTCCCTCCCATCTCCCTCTCCTTGTTGAAAAAACTTGTACCAAGTACACATACATTGATGAGCAGGACAAATTCCCTTATTGGCCATGTCCTAAAAATTCCCGCAAGTAGCTACTGTCTCTGTCTGCCCTCCACCCCCCAGCCTGTCACCTCTCTCAGTTTGATCCTGAGTCCTCCGGAATTGTGGTCTGTCACTGTGCTGCTCAGAGCTCCTCCATCTTTTAGAGTGTTCATCTTCACAATAAATGTTGTTTCTGTATCCATTGTCTCCTTGGCTCTGCTCCTTTTACCCCCTCTGCATCAGTTCCAGAGTTTTTCAGGTTCTCTAAAACCCTCCCCTTCATCTTTTCTTAGAGCAATCTATTCTTATAGAAGACAGTATTCCCTCACATGAATATGCCATAATGTTCCGCCTTTCCCCAATTGATGGACACCCTTCTAGATTCCAGCTCTTTGCCAGCACAAAAAGAGATGAAATAAAATTTATTTTTTACATATAGATCCTTTTCCCCCATTCTTTGGTCTCATTCAGGTACACTAAGTAGTTTCTCTGGGTCAAAGGATAAACACATTTTAGGAAATTTGGGGGCCATTCAAAATTCTAAAATTAAATAACCAATTATCACATGCATTTATAATCTACTATTCTCACCACCCCCCGCCACTGAACAAAAACACCCCCAAAATAAAACCCTCATCATAGACATGAATCCAGCAAAACAAGTTCTCATGTCCCACGTTGGCCACGTCCCAAAATTCATGTCTCTTTCTTCATTTTGAGTTCCGTCACCTCTCTGACAGAAGGTGAGCAGCGTGTTTCGTCGTCAGTCCTCTGGAATGATGCTTTATTGTTGCATCGATCTGTTTTCAAGTCTTTGAAACCTGTTTTTTGTCTGTAATGTTATTCTATAAATTGTTCTCTTAGGGCTGGTCACGTAGCTTTGCGTCAGTTCACAGAGGTGTTTCTAGTCTCCCCCAAAACTGTCTGTTGTATCATTTCTTGTGGCATAATAATATTCCATTATATTCACATGTCACAATTGGTTTGGCCATTGCCCAATAGGTGAGCAACCCCTTAATGTCTAGTTTTTGGCTACCATGATAAATATCATTATACATACAGGACCCTTTCCTCTCTCTTTGCTCTTCTTGGGTTGTGAGTTTTGTGGTGGTGCTGTTGAGTCAAAGGCCAAGCACAGAATTTAGTGATGTTGGGGCATGGTTAAAATTACTTTGCAGAATGGCTGTATCAGTTCACAGCTCCACCAACAGTGCATTAGTATACCTGCTTTCCCACAACTCTGCTGGCATTTGTAATTTTCTTTCTTTGTCCACATACACACACAGAGTCTGATATGTGGGAGGTTGGTTTATATTTCTAGTAGGGAAGATGAGCTCCAGGAGTTGAGTTGAGGGAAGGGTAGGTGGGCTTCTAGAATGGGGTATTAAAGAGGTTACCAGTGAGCTTCTGGCAAAGGATGTAGTGACTGCAAAAAGCCAGCATGGCTCCATCTAGAATAGCTCATTCCTTACTAATCTCATTTCCTCTTTTTTGGGTTTTTGATCCAGAAGAATGATTTCATCAGGGCAGGGATCTCACTGTGATTTGCCCAGTGCCACACAGAGGCAGGCTAGGAACACAATTACAGAGATTATAAGGGCTCAGGGCCATGAGGGCCAGGCTCTAGGTACCCTGGGCTCCTAGATGCACCCTGTGGAACCCCTTGCTGCAAGAAGGTACAAGCTTGGAAAAGCCAGTGCCTTCAAGCTGGGAACCAGGGGTTTCTAGCTAAGGAGGCAGGTGGAGTCTGGCACAAATGCAGAGGGACACTTAACCTCTGTTAATTATCTCTACTTTGCCTTCCAGATAGCTTGTGTGTGCACAATTGTTTTTTCTCCATTCCATTCCATAAGGTCCTTGAGCACTTTGTACCCTGATCACGGTGCCTGATACCCTAGTAGGTGGTGCATAAAGGCTAGTTGACTTTACTCATAAGGCCATTTGACAGTCTGGTGAAGTCTATGGACATCATCTCAGAATACTGCTTTTAAATGCACAAAATGCAATATATCAGGTTATAAGGAAAATTACATTGAAATACAGTTATCAAAATATATTTTTTAAAAAGTCCACAGACCCCAGGTTAAGAATCCTTCGTCTAGAGTATCTCGGGATTATTTATACCTTGTATTTCTGATGAAAGCACTTGGCCTCCAAGTTCATAACTTTGGAGTGTGCTTTGACTTTTCTCTGTGCTTTGATAAACTTCTATCTGCCTCAGTTTCTTTAACTGTAAAATGGAAATAATGATAGCACCTATCTCCTCTGAGGATCAAATGAGATTGTAAAGTACTTAGCACAGTGTGTGGAACATAGTAGTACCTGAATACATCCATCCTTCCTTTCTTCCTTCCTTCCTGCCTTCCTTCCTTCTCTCCTTCCTTCCTTCCTTTCTCTCTCTCTCTCTCTCACTCTCTTTCTCTCTATCTTTCTTTCTTATGAGTCATCCTAATCACATCACTCCTCCATTTGAAAACCTCCTATGGATTCTTGTTATTGAAGGAGTGAAGTAAAAATCTCTGATCCTGGCATTTAAGGCCCAGTGCAATCTGGTTCTGGCTGACCTTTCCAGGCTTACTTTAACAATTCCTCCTTCCTGATATCTGCATAATAATAGCCATAATAGCATTTCCAGAGCATTTTAAGGTTGGCCAAGCACTTTACAAATACTTTCTCATTGGCTCTTCACAATAACCCTGAAACCTTGCCTAGGGTCCCACAGTGGCTAAGTGCCTGAAGCAAGATTGGAACCCAGGTCTCCCTGACTTCAGGCCTGGCTCTCTATCCATCGCATTGCCTGGATGTCTCCTAGCCCATGTTTTAACCAAACTGCATCACTTTCCATCCCCTGTTCTCTTCCTCCCCTCCCCAGTCTCCATGGTGTTGTTCAGGCTTCCTGTCCTTGGGGAAAGTATTCCCCAACTCCCTTCCTTCCTTCAAGGCTCTGCTCAGTGGACACCTCTTCTGTGAAGCCTTCCCAGATTCCAGCTTCCTCATCCCCTGCTCCCTTCCCCCAGGTAGGATTTTTAGCGCTGAGACAGGTAGATCTGGGTTCAAATCTTGCCTCGGAATCTGAACTTATCAATTTTGTGACCCCTGGCAAATCACTCAATACCTCACTTACCTCATCTAGAAAAAAAAAGAAGATGGTCAGACTGTTAAGGGGCATTCCAGCTCCCTTAACTTACTTGGGCATCAGTCTTTAAAATGAGAGGCTCGAATTAGGGTCTCAGGACCTTCCTTTTAGGACTGTGCCGCAGACCCTTTGATGTTCCACCTTCTCTTAGCATTTCTCAAGGCATTCTCTTCTACTCCCACCACATCCTGCCACCTATCACAATTAGTTTTCCACTCCCAACACTGAGGGCCTTTAATAAGCATTAGCAGAATGGGTCAGGCAGATGAGGTGGGGCTACCAAGTCCCTCTCTCTCTCTCTCTCTCTCTCTCTCTCTCTCTCTCTCTCTCTCTCTCTCTCTCTCTCTCTCTCTCTCTCTCTCTCTTAGCTGGCTGGATCTGAAGGGCTGGGGGGTCTCCATAAGCCAGGCCTGCTCCGGGCTCACTGCCTACACCGGATGGAAAAACATGAAAATGTTTAATTTGCAGGAAGAAATTCTCATCAGGTCTCATCTGGTGCTGGCCAAACCCTGCTGCCGGGATGCTGCCCCTCCCTGGCAGGAACCTCAGTCCAGGCTAAGTTAATGACAGAGATTCAAGGAAAATCAGAGATAAAGGATATGGAGAGACAAGAGACAGAGAGAGTACAGGCCGGAATGGTAGAGCGACTCAGAAAGACGTGGAAGCAAGAGTCCTTTTTGATCCAGAGCCAAGAAAAACACCAGAGGAAGGGGTGGAGGTGGGTAGGGGTTCCAGGAGGGATCTTGGGTTGAGTTTTTGGGAAGGTGTTTAGAAGGGCTCCCTGGTGTGGCCTCATTCTGGGGAGGGGCTGTCCTGTGGGTGGGACAGTGAGTTTTCTGCCTACTCTCAGCTGGCATCTGAAAGGGGCATACATGTGTGGGAGCATCTGGTCAATCGTCCTGTCTGCCTGTTCATCTGTGATTTACTGCCTTCTCTGGTGCTGGGCAGATGCCCAGGGCATCCAAGACTGTAGGATTTGTGCCTACTCTCCTCTCTCCACCCCTACCTCTATGTGGCTGAGAGGGTAAGCCCAGCCAAAGTGGGGGGGGGGGGTGGAGCAGGAGAAGGGGAGGACAACATGAGGACAGAGGTGTGTAGACAGAAAAAGAATTTACAAAACATTGATGTATCCCTGGCAGGAGTGTTCTCTGCAACCTCTCTGAAAGTTTCCTTAACTTTGAGGGCACTTAAAGAATCCTTTGAGATCAGAAAAGAAGAGGAAAAAAAGCGAAGAAAGACGATCCAGACTGAGAACTCTTTGGTCTGGAAAGGACAAATGACTACTAGGGACAGGTACCTGAGTGGAAAGAACTCTGAATTTGGAATCAGAAGATCTGTTCAAATCTGGGCTCTGCTACTTAGTACCTGTGAAAAGGCACTTAATCTCTCGGAGACTTTTCTGTCCGCTTTTCTGAACTATAAGGACTGGTAATTGACCTTTCAGGTCCCATCTAGCTCTTCATAGATAACTCTGGTGATACTCAAGTGGGAAAATAGTAGGGAGAACTCCAAATTGGCCTTGATGAATTTTAGACACTTTATTCTCAGTTACTAAAAGATGTGATGAACGTTATTGCAGAGCCCCTATCAGTGATGTCCCAAAGAGTGTATTCTACTGTGGAGGAATGAGGCATTCTTCCAGAACAGAAAAGGGTAGTTAACCTATTTTTCACAAAAGGGAAGAGATGGGTATCTTCAAGCAAGAGACCAATGGAATTTGATTTTGCTTCCTGACAAAGTTCTACAATGCACAATTAAAGAGGCAGTCTGTGAACATCCAATGAGGAAACTGATTGATCATAAGCAGTCCACAGGGTGTGATCCAGAACAGCTCAGTCCAGGCTTATCTTGTTTCCTTATTTCGGAGTCACTACAATGTTTTTTGTTCTTGGTACAGACTTCATCAGTATAGGGAGTTTGCAGTGAAAGGTTAAGTGACTTGTTTTAGGAGGTTCCACAGCCAGAGTGTATCAGAGACGGGACTTGAACTCCACTTATTCTGCCCCCAAAGCTTTGACTCACCATACCTCTAGGTACATAGATAAGGATCATACTACATTGGTAGATATAGCATCATAGATTCAGAGATGGAAGGGTCATCATTGGATATGTAATCTAACAACCTAATTTTAGGGATGAGGAAACTGAACCGAGATTATCCCAAGGTTACCCATTTAGGTCAATGATAGAGTGAAAATGCCAACTCAGGTTCTCCGAGTCCAAATACAGTAGCACTAAAGCGTTTGTTGAAATTCCTCATTATATTCTTGTGGTAAAACATGGAGAAAATGGGCTAGAAAATATAGTACACTTTAAAGACTTTGGAATTGATTGAATAGTGGGACACAGAGTGGCCATTAACGGTTCCATGCCAACTAGGAAAAGGTCCCTGGTACTGTCGCCCCTGTACTTTTTAACATCTCTACTAAAGTCTTAGATAAAGATGTTCCACTCTTTACATTTGTAGATGACACCAAGCTAAGAGGAACAGTCAGCTTCTCAGATGAAAGAGTTAGAATCTCAAAAGCTCTTAGCAGGTTAAAAAATCAGACTGAATCTTGGAAAATAATAGGAATCAATGTAAAGTCTTCTGTTTGGGTTCACAAATTAATTTCACAAATAAAGGGCAAGGGAGACATGGTCTGAAGAACATTTGGGGGTTTTGGTGGATGATGTGTCTTTATTCTGTACATGTATGAACACATACATAATACATCTAAACACACAGGTACATGTTAGCCCAATAAGATGTAAACTCCTTGAGGTTTCCTTTGTCTTTGTATCCCCAGCAACCAGGACAGTGCTTTCTACATAGTAGGTGCTTAATAAGGATTTGTTAAGTTGAATGATTAATAGACCAAAAGCTCAATATATGCCAATCACTCAGTTGTTTTTCAGTCTTGTCTGACTCTTTGGGACCCCATTTGGGGTTTTCTTGGCAAAGATACAAGAGCATTTGTCAATTTCTTTCTCCAGCTCGTTCAGCAGATGAGGAAACGGAGGCAAACCAGATGAAGTGACTTACCAAAGGCCACATAGCTAGTAAGTGTCTGAGGCCAGATTTGAACTCAGGAAGATGAGTCTTACTGATTCCAGGCCTGGCACACCTAGTTGTCCCAATTATGCGATATCAGTCAAAAAAGCCAGTGGGATCTTTGACTGCCTTCAGAAGTATTGGGAAGGAGAGAGTCCCTGTGTCCTCCACCATGGTCATATCTCAGCTAGACGCTTGTGTTCAGGTCTGGATTCAATGTTGTTGGGAGGATGATGATGAGCTGAAGAATGTTCCTATTGAAGGGTCTCAAGATTGTGCCCTTCCTCCAAACTACTGAGGTCCCAGGCCCCCTTTAAGTCCCACCTCAAATCTCAGCTTCTACAGGTAGCCCTCCCCCAACCCTTCCCTCTGTTAACCATCTCCTATTTATTCTGCACAGAGCTTGCTTTGTCTCCCTGTGTTTGCTTTCTGTCTCCTCTCTTAGAGGACAGCTCCTAGAGGGCAGGGATTATCTTCTGCCTCTTTCTGTCTCCCCAGCACTTAGTACAGTCCCAGGCCTTCAGTAGGTGCTTCATAAATGTTTATTGATTGATTATTTAAGCCGGAGAAGAGAAAACTCTGGGGATTCCAGCTCTCTGGAAAGGATTTCTCATGGAAGAGAGAAGCTTGGTGTGCTTGGCTGGGAGGACCCTGTCACCCAGGAGCAGTGACAGCAACATGTTGGCAAATGGACTCATGCTCCCCACAAAGTTTCCTCACAGTTAGAACTGTCCAAAAGTGGGTTGGATGGCAAGATAGGTAATGAGTTCCCTGTCACCGGTGGTATTTGAGATGAGGTGGAGTGACAGCTTGTTGTTCAGGTATAGGCTAGACCAGCCAGCCTTTGAAGTCTGGTATGGTGGAAAGAGCCCTGGCTTTGAGATTACAGGCCCTGGGTTCAGTCCTATCTTGGGGCTTGTTGGCTGATATGATCTTGGCTGAGTTACTTAGCCTTTCTGGTCCTGAGCTTTCTCATCTGTAAAATGAGGGATTGGCCTCAAAGACCTCTGAAGCCCCTTTCAGTTCTAGGTGCGGGGATTCCTTCCAGCTCTGGGATTCTGGGAAGATGAGAGGAGAGGCTTCAGAGGTGGAAGTTGGTCCGTTAGAGTGAAAGTCTGTAGAGATGTCAAGAAGAGGGGGTAAAGGTCATTGATCTGGTCATTAAAGGGCTTCTTGTGGCCCTGCAGAGAGAAGCAATCTTAGATTGAGGAGGGGGGAGGGTAAGGGCAGGGGGTTAAGGAATGAGGCAATGGGGAGGCAGGGGAAACAGACCAGAGAAATAGGACTTCACCAGTGAGGACAGGTGCCCCTGAGGCCTCCTACAGGGTTCTGGGGCTAGAGGATCAAAGACAAGGCCAGAGACTGAGGGTAGGAACCTCTCCTCCCAACCGGTCTCCCCAGTCATCCCAGAGCCCTGACCCCAGAGAGGAGAGGAGATTGAGAGAGAAGAGAGAGAGAGACAGCCAGAAAAAGAAAAGGAGAGGTCAGGGAAAGCATTGTTTCTGAATCTGAGAGCAGGGCTCTGTGGCTGCAGATGGAGGGTCTAGGTCATCTCTGGGGGTGACTAATTGGGACCCTCATCTGTCAAACAGAAGGCTTGGGGTATATTTGTTGTGGGCATGGGGTGGGGTAATAACATGATAACCATCTCAGAGGAAACTGGTACCTTTCCCATCAGAGGATCTGGGTGCAGATCCGGCCTCATCCACTCTCGCCTTTCTGGGCCTTCCCTGCAAGTTAGCCCTTCTATACCTTGTTTGTGCATTGTCTCCCCCATTAGACTGTGAACCCTTTGAAGGTAGGACTTGTCTTTTGCCTTTCTTTGTACCTTCAGGGCTCAGCACAGTGCCTGCCTCCGGCCATTAATAGATGCTTGTTGCCTGACTAATGTTCCTATTTCTGTGGATGGAGCCACCGTGTTTCTAGTCAGGCAAGGAGGACTTATTAAGTGCCTACTGTGTTCCAGGCATCTTGCTTGGCTAAAATGAAACGAATCCAAAAAAAGGCAAATAATCATCTCTTAAATGCATGGTGGCTCTTGGCTGATCAATGAACTGATTGATAGTTTCCTGTTCTGTAAAGCCAGGACATTGGCCTCTATTCTGCTCTGGTCCATGGTCCTGGCACTGCTGAGAGCTGGGAGTCTCTCCTTCTGAGCCCTTCAGAGACCCAGCATGAGGCCAGAACCAGAGGCCCTGAGGAGAGGTTTTGGGGAGTGAGGCTTGAGGTCAGGCAAAGGTTCCTAATGTGGGGCCTTCCTGAAGACCAAAGGGTGGCTTGCAGAAGTGATGGGGACCCCTCACTGGTTCCTGATCTCCCCAGCTGCTGGTATGGCCACCCCCCCCTCCATTTACCGGCAGCCATACCTCTGTGGGTATGGAAGCTCCATCAAGGCAGAGACTTTCATTTTGTCTTTGTACCCCTAGCCCCTAACAGTGCCTGGTATACAGTAGGCGCTTAATCAATGCTTCTTGATTGATTTAGGCCAAAGCAGAATGACCACTTGTCAAGTATGATTAAGTCTCAATGGCCTCTGAATTCTGTGATTTGTCTGTATCTGTCAGTAAGTACAGGAAGGGGGATGAACCTGATGACCTTGGGGATCTCTGAGAGAGTAAGACAGAAAGAATAGACACCCAGAGGGAGACAGAGAGACAGTCAGAGATAGACAGAGTCCACCAGCAGGAAGGCAGGTTGAAGAAGGGAATCCATAAAGTCAGGAAATAGGGAAATGGGTAGGTCCTAGGATTCTTGCTCCAGAGCTGGAAGAGGCCCTAGAGGTCATCTAGCCCTCCCCTCACCCATTTTACAGATGAGAAAACTGAGGTACATCATGGTGATGTGAATTGTACAGGATCACATAGTTGGATAAGTGTTTGAGGTGGGATTTGAACTCATAACTTCTGGACTCAAAGTCCAGCAGCCTGAGGGAACCAGGCTCAGAAAGGTGAAGGAAGTCACCTCAGATCATAAGTGGCCGGGCTAGATTTGACTCCTGAGCTCTTTTAACTGTACCAGGTGTGTGGTGGAAGGATGGTGGAGGGAATGAAGAGAAAGGAGGAAGAGACCAGAGGAGAGGAGGAAGCTTGAAGGTGGCTCCAGGGGGACCAGCAAGTCCCCAGAGGAGAAGTAATCCCTCCTGAGGGGAGGAGGTGTGGGCAGGCCAGGCTATCTGGGGCTGCAGGGATGAGATAAACAAGGTAGAGGAGGGGGCTGAGGATCTTGGGGGCTCCTTGGGATTCTGGGCAGCTCATGGGAAGGGAAGAGGAAGCTGGGGGGGAGGCTGGTGCGGGGAATGGAGGGAGGCTGTGTGTGTGTGTGTGTGTGTGTGTGTGTGCGCGTGTGTGTATGTTTGAGCATGTCTGTGTCTGTGTGTGTTTGAGTACGTCTGTGTGTCTGTGTACATCTGTGTCTGTGTGTGTGTGTCTGTTTGTGTGTCTGTATGTCTGTGTATGCCTGTCTGTTTCTGTATGTGTCTGTCTGTCTTCCTGTGTCTGTGTCCGTGTCTCGATTTGTCTGTGTGTATGTCTGTATCTGTGTCTGTATCTGTATCTGTGTATGTGTATCTGTATCTGTATCTATGTGTATGTCTGTCAGTGTCTATGTCCATATGTCTGCCTGTCTGTGTGTGTCTGTGCCTGTGGGTGTGTCTATATCTGTGTATGTGTGTGTGATATGGGCACACAGAATGGTTCCAGGCTCTCCCACTGGGGTGAGGCCAGTGGGTGGAGGTGGGGAAGGGACATTGGGATTGGGGCTCAGGCCCAGGAGAGGCCAGAGTGGAGTGGCCCTGGGTTCGAGGGAGCCTCTGCTCTGGATTCAGAGGCTTGGGCTCCTTGTGTGACCCTGGGGAACTCTCCAGCCCTCTGGGGGCCTCAGCTTCTTTAGCCCCAGAGTGGAGGCTCCAGAACCCTTGTTTCTTTTCTGCCTTCATCAGTCTTAAATCCCATGCTTTCTTAGCTCCAGCCAATATAAACTCCTCATTCTTTGAGAGCAGCTTGGAGGTCAGCTAGTCCAACCCCCTTGTTTTACAGATGAGGAAATCATAATAATAACTGGTATTTACATAGCTTTCCAAAGCTTGCAAAGGCTTTACAGACAATCTCTCATTTGACCTACACCACCTTGGGAGGGAGGTGCTGAATGTAGTACTATTCCCATTTCACAGATGAGAAAACTGAGACTTAAGGGAACGTAAAATGCTTCACCATGGTCACACAGCTAAGGAAAGATCACAGAATAAGAGAAGCCAAGAGAAGAGGAAAGGGGGATTGCGCCATCCTGGAAGGGGTTAGAACAATATTTATCATTATAATCAGTCGGATGAGGCCTACACAGCTGGCCTTGGAGTCAGGAAGACAAGTTCAAATCCTGTTTGGGATACTTTCCAGCAAGACTCCTCACCTCTCGGTGTCCCAGGCCATGCAGAGAAAGGTGCCAATCTGTACTGGCAGATGTAGTTTCCTACATCATTGAAGTAAGAGGTTTAGTCCAAAAAATATTATAATAATAGCCTGTTAAAATTTACAAGGCACTTTACAGAATCACAGAATTTTAGAGCTGGACGAGATCTCTGCAGCAGCGTACTCTACCAAGCATGCCCTGAGACCGAATCATCTCCCCAGGTCTTAAAGGACCCCAGTGGAGGGAAGCGCACTCCCTCCTGAGTCAGCCATTCCAACCTGAGGGAAGTGCTAATGTTAGCTTCCCCCACCACCACAAAGGCTGGTAAAGAGTAGCTGCTTTCCTGCCTGCTGCCTTCTGCCCAGAGGATTGTGGGATCCTTGCAACTTGCACCTGGAATTGGGGATCTAGGGATTTGGGAAGGGTTGTAGCTCTAGAACTGGAGAAGACCTTGGAGACACTGAATTTAACCCCATGTTTTACAAAATGAGGAAACTGAGGTAGGAGGAAGTTAAGTGACTTACCTGGGGTCATTCAGTTAGTTAGTGTCTGTCTATACTGGGATTGGAACTCAAGGACTCTACCCCTTACCTGACTGGGGAAACACTTAATAGAATGGAGGCAGGGAGGGTCTGGGGGTCGGTCTATGAAAGTCAGGGCTTAAAAATATCAGGGTCTTCTAACCCTCAGGACAAAGGTAGCCCTAGTGGGGAGAAGGCAAGGGGTCCCTTACAATCTAACTGGAGGTCCTTCTGTTGGAATCTCCCTCTCAACACAGTGCCTGAAATCCCACCATTAGAGTTCTTTGGGAAATGTTGCTCTGGAAAGGAGCTGCTGTTGAAAATGTGGTTTTCCCTTGGGAGAAGTCACACCTTAGGCTGTTAACAATCATTAACGCATTCCTGTGAATTGGTTTAATTAGCTTAACAGCTTTCCCGGGGAGAGAGATGGCTGCACAGTTTGGCTGGAAGTGGGCTCTGCCCTGGATTTCAAGTAAAAAGAGGCTTTCTTTTTTGGGGGGAGGGGTGGTCCTCAGCTAAAGCTACTCCTCTGAGACTTGAAGGGGGATGGATGCCAGCAGCCAGCTCCCTCATTGTCCCAGAACCAATGGTCAGGTAAGGAGAGGCCCACACTAGTAAGGGCTTGGGTGTCTGGGGACAGGGTCCTTCCCATGGACTTCTCACTATGGGGGAAGGGATCCCTCTGAATGAATCAAGAGACCTGGGTTCTAGTCCTCTGCTCCTCATGTCCTGGGTAGCCTCATTTTACAAATGAAGGAAAATTTGGCTTAGAAAAGATAAGGGACTTTACTAAGGAGACCCAGGTGAGTCTGGGATTCGAACTCAGGATCTCAGACTCTCAGCCTATTACTTCTGTTTCCCGGGGCTGCCTGCCTTTGCAGGGTCCCTTTTACGGCTAATATTCTCCCCATTCTTAAACAGAGCAGGGAAAGACTCAGTCAATCTGGGGGATTTCCCCCAACCTCAATCAGGCTCAGGCTCAGGCTCAGGCTCAGGCCCTGCGTCTTCATCCTGACTTGCCAATCTTTGCCCCCTGTGCAGGGAGGGAGGGTGGGCCAGGAGGGTTCTGGTGTCCAGAGCAGGCTTTGCCCTCTGGGCTGGGGACACAAGCCCCGGATGCTCCAGACTCAGCGATGAGCTCAGAGGCCTCCTCCATTACCTTGGGAAAGTCACATCCTCCCCTGCCTCACTTGTCAAATGAAGGGATTCAGGCTTTACCAGCTTCTGACATCCCGACCCCTTGGATCTCAAACCGGGGGCAAATGTCTTCTTTTCTAGGGTGAATGAGGCCAGCACAGCATGGGACCTTGGGGTGGGGTGAGGTGGGGGGGTTGGTACTTAGCAAAACAGGGGAAAGGGGCTCTAACCATGACTTGGCCCAACCCAGCCCAGCCCTCTCCACTGAGCCCTGGAGGCAGGCAGGTCAAGCTGGGAGGAGGATCCAATTTCCTTAAAACACACACCTGGGTTTATACCTTGAAAGGGGCCTAGGTCTCGGAGAGGTGTGAAAAGAGGAACCAGAGGGAAGCAATCCCCTCCCCCTTCATTAGTGAAGAAGGTGGCAGGAGGCCTGCAGGTGGGGGTGGTGTGTGTGTGTGTGTGTGTGTATGTATGTGTGTAGTGTATATGTATAGTGTGAATGTGTGTATGGTATGACATGATGTATATGTGTGGGTGTCCGTCCCAGGCATGCTTCTGCACCCCCAGACAGCTATCTTAGATCTGGCTGAGGGGGTCACCCTTTTCCTGATACCCCCTTCCATTCCCTCAGGACTCAGAGAATCTTAGCAGTGCCATGCAGCTCAGCAGGGGTCTGTTTCCCACTGTATTTTCACAATTCTGTCATGAGAGCTGGGTTTGAATTGTCCTTCTGCAGCTTGTCTGTGAGACCTTGGCTAAGTGCTTTCCTCTCTCTAGACCTCAGTTTTCCATCTACAGACTGAGGGGGTTGGATGCTATGGCCTTGGATCTTCCTTCTGTATCTGATAAGGGGTCACCTCACCTTTTCTTGAATACCTTTGGTGGAGGGGAGCTCACTACCTCTCCCAGAAGCCCCTCCTGTCTTAGGCTAGCTCTAATCTTTGGGAGATTTTCCCTTGAATCAAGTCCATATCTGCCTCTCCACACCTGCCCCCCACTGCCCCTCGGTCTGCCCTCTCACGCCAAGCAGGACAGGCCTAATCAATGTTGGACTTGAATCTTTCTCCCCTTGACTGTCTTCCAGCATTTGAAAGCCTCTTTTGCTCCCCCCAAGCCAAGGTTCCTCTTCCAGGTGAATCATCCTCCATTCCTTCTGTCAATCCTTAGATGGCATGAGCTGGAGGCCCCTCCTCCTTGTGCCCACTGCCCTCCAGCTTAGCCACATTCCCTCTAATATGGGCCACCCAGGGCTGAACACAACATTCTAGATGCGATCTGACCTCTCAGCATCTCCCTATTACTGCTAGGGTCCAACACAGATTCCTCCATTTGGCATTTAAAACCCCACCTACCTTTCCAGCCTCATTACACATGACCACCTCCCATGCACTCTGTGGTCCAGCCAGAGGGGCCTCCTTGTGATTCCTCACATTCTATACTTCATCTCCCATCTCCATGCCTTTGCATTGGCTGTGCCCCATGCTCAGCATACACTCCTTCTCACCTCTATCTCTTCGAATCCATAGTTTCCTTCCAGTCTCAGCTCTAGCACCACCTTCTACATGAAGCCCTTATTGATACCCACTGGTGACAGCCCCTCGCCTCACCATCTCACATTTATTCTGTGTTCATATTTTGTCTTCCCCAAAAGAATGTAAGTGCCTCAGGAGTAGGAACAGTTTCATTTTTGTCTTGGTACCTCTAATATTAAAACACCCAATTACTGAAGTATGAAGATGCTTGAAAAGGTCTCATTGATTGGGCAGAGTCCCCCACTCCTTGTCCCCTCCCCATTCATCAGCTTCTTTCTCTAGGGAGCACTTTTTAAAAAATTTTCTTTTCTCCCCAATTACATGTAGAGATAATTTTCAACATTTATTTTTATATGATTTTGAGTTTCAAATTTTTTCTCCCTCCCTCCCATCTCCCCTCCTCAAGACAACAAGCAATCTGAAACAGGTTATGCATGCAATCATGTAAACATATTTCCACATTAGTCTTTAAGGAGAGATCAGTGTTCTCTCAGTGGCTAAACCCTTTGATCTTTTCTCCGTCCTTCTCCATTCTTGACCATTCGCCCCTCCCCTCAGATACTCCTACCTTGGTTTTCCTTCCTTGGTCCTTGCTTTCTCCTGGGTTTCACTTACATCTGTCTCCTTTACTGGATGACCTGTCCTTCCCCTAACTGTGGGCTTCCCCCCAAGTCTCAGTCCAAGACTCCCTCCCCTTTTCACTTTATGCTCTCTCTTTGACTGGTCTCACCCCCTCCCGAGGGTTTAATGACCATATCTAGCCAGCTGACTCCCAGGTCTATACATCTAGCCTTAGTCTTTCTTCTGAGCTCTCATTCCACCCTTAATAAATGCTCATTGACTGGGTGATTGATTGATGACAGTGGTGTCCAAGTATTTAAGGCGCTGTCACATAGAAGAGGCATTTAATTCAACAAATACTTATTAGGCTCATTTTGCTTGGTCCCAGAGGATAAAACAGAGGGGTAATGGGTGGAAATCAGAGAGAAGCCTGGTGTCGGGATTCTAGCTAACAAAGGGAGCTGTCCACACTCGGGCTGCCTCTGAGCGGAAGAGCGTTCCTCCTCCCTGGAGGTCTTCAGTCAAGGGCTAGTGAACCCAGCCCATGTGCACCAAACCCTCACCCTCCTGGGAGAAGGGAGGAGGATAGGTCTTGGGATCATTTGCATACTCAATCTGATTGGTTGGTGATGTCAGCAGTGTGTGGGAGCCTGTAGGGCACCCAGTCGGACTGTCCAGAGGGGCTTTGGATCCACCTCTGTCCCGGGTCCTTAATTCAGTATATTATCTCAAAGGAGCTCTGATCTCACGAATACGGGTGTTTCCTTCAGTGATAAGATCACTACCCATCCATACTTGCCAGTCCATGCCTTTCCATAGCCTGCCCAAGCCAAACAGTTTACTCTGCTCTTGGCACAGGAGGTAGGAAGAGTAAAGGAAAAGCACTTCCTGCCCGTGGGGAGCTTATTTTATCAGTGAATACAACGTGGACATGGATAAGGACATACCTGAGAATTTATTTTTAATTTTTAAATATTTTTTTAAAATCAGGAGCTTAATAAATACCAGCAAAGATGAGCATTTCAATATATAAAGAATAATGTTATGTGCAATGGTTTGTAAACATATATTTAATTTAACTTGATAGGGAAAAGAACTGCTACACCTCCCAGCATCCCCTTCTGAAATTTCCTGGATTTTCCCCATTCCTTCTCTTTTTGCTTCACTGCTGCTAAGCCCCAGCCCCAGTACTCCCTCTAGAAACTCTTATAACAAATAACTAGAGCAAAGCAAAGCAAACCCACCTGTTGGCTAGGGGTCAAAGTATCTTATTCTGTACTTTGTATACCCAATAATTTGTTGAAAAGGGAGAAGGCATCGATGCCAACCAAAGCGGGCCAGGAAAAGATTCTTGTAGAGGAAGGCACACGCATGAGACTTTGAAGGGAATTCAAGATTCCAAAAGGTAGAAGTGATGGCATTTCAGGTACAGGGGACAGTTTATGTAGACGTGTGGAGGTGGGAGATAGAATCTCATGTTCAGAAGAGGAAGTAGTAGGCCAGTTTGGCTGAAGCAAAGATTGTTGGGGAGTAATGGACAACAGCTCTGGGAGGGTAAGGCTGGGGCCACAATTGCATTAGGTTTTAAATGCCAGACAGCATTTTGTGTTTTATGCCAGAAACAACAGGGGACCGATAAAGGTTCAGAGGCAGCTACTAGCACAGTAGATAGAGCTCTGGGCCTGGAGTCTGGAAGACCTGAGTTCAAATCCAGCCTTGGACACTTATTCTGCGTGACCCTGGACAAGTTACTTAACCTCTGTTTGCTTAGGGTTTCTCAGTTGTAAAATGGATATAATAATGCCCACCTGAGGTATCAAATGAGATAATGTTTGTAAAGCGCTTAGTAGATGCTTTGGCACGCAGCAGCAGCCATAGAAATGTTTATTCCTTCCCCCTCTCCCAACAAGAAAATTTTTTTGGAAGACTGTGCAGAGGATGGTTGGGGAGCAGAGGTAGTAGGAGTGGGGAGACCAAGAAAGATGGTATGGGGAGATTCGGCTGGTGACTGACTGAAGAGAACGCAATGAATTCAGGGAATGTAGTGAGGAAGGTTTGACAAGATTTGACCTCTGATTGGATGAGGGGAGGGCTGAGGATGGGGGTCCAGCCAACGTAGGGAGCCGGGGGTTTAGTCCTTTCTTCCACTCCTGGGCATAGGGGTCGGCCCTTCGAGCGTGACGCCTCGATGAGGATGCTCTCGCCTTATAAGAGGCCACTCGGCATCCAGCCCCACTGCCCTTGTTTCCTGCCAAATATATCCTGGTAGGCAGAATTAAAAGCCTCTCGAATGGAAGTCAAGGTAGAGCAGCCATCCATAGGCTTCTGCTCATGTACCAGCCCCATCACTGTCAGGGAGGCTATTGGATGCTTCTGACAGAACCCGCTCTCTGCAGAATGGCCGCTGCCTCCTCTTCCCGTGATTGTCCACCACCTTCTGACCTGCTGGTGTTGGAGCATTGATTTTTTGATGGCTTGTCCTGGGAGCATGAGAGGTCTGGGAGCTGGGAGGGCGTGGCCGGGGTCTCCTGCCCAGTCTTTGGGCTTGAGATCCCTGAGTACAGCTGGTCTTCTCGTGTCCGGACCCTTCCCACATCCCCACATGCCCCTTTCCCATCCCCCACCCCCAGTGGTGGTTGCAGCCAATTCCTTAAGTAACCAGGGATGTAAGTCATCAGAGCTCGGGATTGGAATAAGCGAGCTCTTTCCTGAGTCCTGCTTGTATCCCCGCCCTCCCATGATCCCATGTGTTGCCTGGTTCTGGTTCCCAGATCAGGGTTGACCTTTTCGGGTAAAGAAGAGATTTTGAAAAAAGAAAACATTACAAGCTGGGGGCCTTTGGAGCGTCATCTGTTTCAGGTTCCCCTCCCCAACTAATAAAGGGCCAACCGATTTCCTTCTCCCTGCTCTTAGGACTGCTGGAATTAAGGAATGTTTTTCTCATTCTCTTTATGTCTTTTGCAAATTCCATGTCGATTCTCGCTTGGACTGTTCTGATTCCATCCCTGCATACTTGGAGATGTTTCTATGGACGGCGTTTCCTCCTCCCTCACATCCTGGCCTGATTTCCAATTCTGTGGCATTCTCATTAACATCTTCATCCTCTGCGAGGCTCTGCGCAGAGCCAACTGTAATCCCCTTCTCCCTTTTATCGTCCTCATGCACCGGGGGACTTGTGCCTTTGCTCTTGGTTTCATTTTCTTCGGGCGCTTTCAGCTCCTCTGGAGGCCCCCCACCCCCACCCCACCCCCCATTCCCCTCACGTTCCCATTCCTTTACTTGGACTATGCGCCCTGTGCCTGGAATGCTCTACCTGCAGACACCCCTGCTCCCTCCCCTCAGGGCTCCCTCCCCTCAGGGTTCCCTCCCCTGAAGGCTCCCTCCAAAGCCTTTTCTGCTTCCCCTCCCCCACCCTTCCCATTGTGAATGCCTTTCCCACCTTTTCCCCCTTTAAGTGACTTCAGTGCATTATGGTGTTGGGAAAAAAGCACAGAGTCTTGGGATCTGGATTCAAATGTGACTTTGCCATCTACTCCCTGTGTGAGTTTGGGAAAGGAGACCACTTTCCATGCCTCAGTCTTCCCATCTGTATGAGAAGTAAATTGGATCAGATGATTCTGTATGACCTCACGCAAGGGATTTCTCCTCTCATAGATTTAGAGCTGGTTCACCAAGCACTCCTCCCCTCACAACACTGTTAGGGAGGCGTACAAGGCATACATTCCTATTTTGCAGATAAGGAAATTGAGGCTCAGAGAGGGGGATATGACTGGCTTATGGCCAAAGAACTAGCATGTGTGATTCAAACCAGTCAGCCCTCTGTCCACCTAAGCTGCTTCTGGGACGCTCATCATCTGGGTAATCACAGGCCCCCATTACAGCAAAGAGAGGGAAATTGGAAAGTTGTGCAGGGTACTGCCCTTGGTCAGAGGGCCACAGTTACCTCCAGAGTATTTCTGGGAACAGACATTTGTGTGCTGGGGCAAGGCTGGGGGATGGTGCCCCTGGTGTGGGATGGTCCATTGGAGATTTTTAATCTTCAGTGTAAATCATGTGACTTGACTTAGAAAATACTTTTGGTCTATGGGGAACAGAGCTTTCTGGCAATAAAAAAAATGTGCATAAAAAAGTAATTCTAAAAATGTCTGTGTTTCTCCTGCCTTCTTCCCATCCTTTTCCTACCCTTCCTTTTTTCTTTCTTACTTCTTTCTTTACTCCCTTCCTTCTTTCCTCTCTTCCTTCTTTCTTTTCCCTCTTCCTTTATCTTTCTCTTTTTTCCTTCTTTCCTCTTTTTCTGCCTTCCTCCCTCCCTTCCTTTTTCCCCTTCCTTCTTTGCTTGCTTTCCTTGCTGCCTTCTTTTCTTCCTCCCTCCCTCCATTCCTTCCTCTTTCCTTCCTTCCTTTCCTTGCTTTCTTCTTTTCTTCCTTCCTCCCTTGACTCTTTCCTCTCTTCTTTCTTCCTTCCTTCCTCTCTCCTTTCCTCCTTTCATTCCCCCTTCTTTTCTTCCTTCCTTCCTTCTTTCCATCCTCCTTCCTCCCTTCTTTCCATCCTCCTTCCTCCCTCCTAGTGATTGATGGTATATCCAGGTGGGGATGACCTTTAGGCAGATGGATCTTTGGGTCTACAATTCTATTAAGAAGTCTGGAGTTGTGGATTTGGGAGTAATTTCTGGAGAGGTAGTAGCTGAAACTATCCAAGTGAATGAGAGAACCAAGGAAAAGCTGGGTAGAGGAAAGAAGATGACCAACAGCAGAGGCTTGTAAGACATTCCCTTTCAGTACCTGGGGAGATGAGGAGAAGCTATTGAAGAAGGTAGACAAGAAAGGTGAACAAGGATGGGGAGAGTGTCCTGGGGAGCCCAAAGCCAAAGGAGGAAGGAGGCTTTTGTGGAAGCAGGTTAATAACCACATTTCTATATATCATTTATAGAGCATCTGAAGCTCTATAGAGCCAACTGGACCGTGTCTTGATGAAAGATCGATAGGACCAGGGCTGAAGGGAGAACCCTTTGGAGACTCCATTTCTGGAAGGGGGTGGGATGCACATCATTGCCAAGGCAGAGAGAGAAGGTGAGGAGAGGAGGTAGAGGCACTGGGGGAGCGAGACTATTTTCAAAGCCTTCTGTTTATTATGAGCTTAACAACCGTCAACCAGCACAAACATTCAAATGCACAAAGAAGAGTTTAGGAAAGGATTGTGAAGCCAGGCATAGCCATACACTTTCATAATCTCTGGTCCCAGGCAGGCTGCATCGGGAGGATCTCTTGAGCTCAGGAGTTTGGTGCTTCAGTGGGATGAGTGGATAGCGCAGCCAATGTCCCCATTATGTACAGGACTGATAGAGTGAGCCCCGAGGATTGGGAGAGAAGGGCAGGGAGCCAGCAGGTTGCCTCAGAAAGGGACCCAGTGAGAAACAGCAGGTCAAAGCTCCCACGGCCAATGAGGAATGAGACAGGGTCCATGAGTCACTTCTGTGACTGGGGTGGGGGGAGAAGATGGGGAGACTTTTTTTTAAGACTATATATATGAAACAATGAACTTCTTTGAATTTTAGACAATTTTTTCAAGAAGCTGAGCTATGAAGGGGGGAAGAGAGATGGGGGTAGCAACTGGATGAGATAAGAGGGTCAAGTGAAGAATTTTTGGATTGGCGAGACCTAACATGTTTGTGGGAAGAAAAGGAAGAGCCTGTGGAAAAGGAAAGACTGAAGGTGCCTGAGAGAGGCATTGGCTGAAGGAGGTAGGCTTGGGGAAAGGACCAGGCAATGGAAGCAAGCGTACCCAAAAGGCATTGGATCCCTTTTGTTAGGTTACCTCTGGTCCCCTCTGTGGCTGGGGGCTCCCCAAGTGCCTTAGGCAGTTTAACCACCGCTAAAAAGGGCTACATCTGGGCTCCTTTGGGGTGTGGGCTAGGTTTGATGGCTATGGAGGTTTTTTCCAGCTTGAATTCTGTGACTCTATGAGCCAGAGTAACTAAGGTCAAACCTCAGTCTAGCCATTTACTGAGTGTGTGATCCTGGGTGAGTCATTTATTCCTTTGAGAGCTCAGTTTTCTCAACTGTAAAAGGGTAGGGTTGGACTAACTGGCCTCCAAGGTCCCTTCCATTATAAATCTATGATCCTATTATCTTAAAGTCCTGTTGCCTCCACTCTGATCTGACCATCCCAGCTTCCCCGAGGAGCCCAGATGGGAGCATTCTGTGCTTTGCTGTCATCTGGGTCTGGCTCCTTTGCTCAATCCAGTCCAATCCAATCCAGTCCAGTCCAACATGTATCTATCAATCAAATAGTTAACAAGCATTTGTTAAGCAACAGTTCTATGTTGGGTACTGTTCTGGGTGCTGAGGATACAGGAAGAGGGGAGACTGAGGCAGAGATAGAGACAGAGAGACAGAGATAGAAAGACAGAAGGAGGGATGGAGGGAGAAAAAATAAAGAGAGAGAGAGAGAGAGACACACAGACAGAGAGAGAGAAAGAAGAGACAGAGAGAGATGGAGAGACAAAGATAGAAATAGAGACAAAAAGAAAGAGGGAGGGGAGAAAGATAGATACAAAGACAGACAGAGACAGAAAACAGGGCCCAGATCCCAGGGTTTGGGTTCAAGGCCAGTACAAGAAGAAGAAGAGGCCATCCTTGCTGAAGAACAGGCGAGGAGGGAGAAGACAGCCCCCCTTATCTGTTGAATATTAATGGGGATTGTTCAGTCCCTGCAGTTGGGAAAAGGCAATTATAAGCAGGGTTTAAAAACAGCATTAGAGATAAAGTGGGCTGAAAAGAGGGAGGGGGAGAAGACAGAGGGGGAGCTTCAGGATTGTGGGTGGTTGGGAGCAAAGGAGACCAGTTCCTTTTGGCAGCAGCCACAGGAGTCCTTGTCTGGGTCCTAGTGGGTTGCAAATATCTGAACAAGCTGAGAGTGTGTGTGTGTGTGTGTGTGTGTGTGTGTGTGTGTGTGTGTGTGTGCGCGTGTGAGAGAGAGAGAGAGAGAGAGAGAGAGAGAGAGAGAGAGAGAGAGAGAGATGGGGGAGGAGAAGACTAAGATAGAGACAGAGGTACACTGAGAGAGGGAGGAAGGGAAGGATGAAGGGAAAGAATGGGAGAGTGAGGGAGTGCTGGAGCCAGAAGCCAAAGCTGGGGAAGCAGCTGAAGTTGTCTGGTCACCTCCCCAGGGGTCAAAGCAACCCTTTCCTCCCAAGAGTCTAGGTTGGGGAGAGGAGCCAGGCACAAAAGGGCAGTACAGCCATAGGAAGAAGACACCTTTCTGAGTAGGAGGCTTCCAAGAGAGGCTGCAGGGGGTAGCACATGGATAGAGGATGAGCAGGGTTTAAATCCTGCTTCAGTCACTTACTAGCTATATGACAAGTCACTTAATCCCTCAGGATCTCAGTCTCCTAAACTGTAAAATGGGTGCAGTGAGGCTAAAGGGCTCCTAAGGTTCCTTTCCAGCTCCAAACCTACTATCCAATGATTCCCTCCTGTCCCCATATTGGTCTCAATGCCTCACCCTAGTCCCACTTCTGGTCTCTGAAACTTCAGCAGCACCCAGATAAAAAGACAGAGGGGTGATTCCCTCTTGTAAAATGGAAGCACTTTGAGGACAGGGGCTATTTCTTTAGTCTTTGTCCATCCTGAACCAGGTATACAGAGGTTGTTATGGAAATGCTTCCTCTTTCCATGGCATTGTATGCTTTGATCTGGAAAGGGTCCCAGAGGCCATGTAAACCAATGCCCTCATTTCAGAGCTGAGGAAACATGATCAAATAGAACTTTATAGGAATGGGGGCAGAAGGGAGACTGAGGGGGGGCACGGGGTCAAGAGCTAGGCCTGCCGCCCAAGGAAGGTCTCCCCTTCCTGTCTCTTCCAGTTGACTTCCCGTGCCTGGGTCTGTATGTGTTTGGGTACCATGGTGACAGGTGACCGAGGGGAAGAAGTCAGAGTCCAGGGCAGGAGCTTCTTGGTTCCCAGCCCCTCTGCTCTGTCTGGAAACCCCCTGCAGCTGCCCCAGTAACAGCTGGCCCTCTAAAGTTTGTCAAGCTCCACTGGGTGAGGCAGTTTGCTGAGGACTATTATCCCCATTTTAGAGATGAGGACACTGAGGTTCAGAGGGGTGAAAGAAATCAGGGTCACATCTAAGAAATCCTAGAGGCGAATTCCAACTAAAGCCCAACCTTTCCCCCCTAACTTGGTAGCTCTCTCCTATTGGATCAGTCAATGAAACAATATGCATTTATTAATTGCCTACTGTGTGCTACATAAATCTTTCCCTGCCCTCAAAGGAATTCTGTCCTCCTGGAGGACATAGTACCCAAGTATAAATGTATTGATCGGGGCAGTGACATCCTCGGGAGAGTGAGCTCCATCTGACGCTGCACTCTCTGCCAAAGGCTAGTTTCAGCAAGTCACCTGGGGTGCTTGAAGGTAAAGTGACTGACCCAGGGTCTCCCAGCTAACTGGTATTAGAGGCAGAGACTTGAACCCAGGTCTTTCTCACTCAGAGGCCAGGCCTTCATTCACTGTGCGGGATGCTCCTTGGCAGACAACGTCTATCCAAAATTAATACAAGATTTGTTTTTGTCCCTGCTTGTCCCCTTCTCCCCATTACTTTTTATTCATTTTTAATGCAGACGCATTTTCTCCCCTCTCCCTCTTTCCCTGAAGAAGACCTTAAGAACAGGGCCATTCTTATTTTTGTCTCCATGCCCCCAGCTGGTAGCAGTGCCTAGCAAATAGTAGGTGCTTAATACATGCTATTGGCTCAGCTGGAATTAAACACCCTTCACCCCTAAGGTCTAGCCAAGGCCTAGCTCAGCCCCTCCCCCATAAAGATACCTCTGGCCCTCTAGCCTGAACTCGGTCCCTCCTCTGAACTGCCTGGTCATTAGTGGCTGTAGAATTCATTCAGTAATTGCCTGGGATGGCCTTGGGACACCTCTCCTGTCATTGGCCTCTTTGATTGCTTAGGTTTCACCAGGTGAAACTTCTCTGTAGGGGACTATTGGGAGACAGAAGACCAAGCACAGTGTGTCCGGGTGGCGATCCTTCCCACCTGCTTCGGGCCCTGCTCTCTCTTCTGCCCCAGGCCCTGTTGGGACCCAGGATCCTCTAGCCCGATTCTCCAAGCAGCCAAGGCTCTTCTGCACCTTGGCCCAGAATGGAAACTGCCTCCTTGAGCTGCCCCCTGGGCCAGGACTCCTGCTGAGGCCTCCTGCTTACCTCATTTCTGTGGCAAGCATCCCAGGAGATGGATCTTCCCCTGGATCCCTAGGGCTTGCTCCTCCGTGTGCTGACAGGGTCTGGTTCCTCTGGGGCTCCCCTAGGCAGGTCTGGAATTTCCCTACCAGCCAGAGCTGAGTTTCCTCCGAAGAGCTGCTTTGGGGACCTGGTTCTCCCTCACTGAGTGAGCATCCCCTTGGGATGCCAGCAGCCAGTCCTGATGGAAGGACTAGCCTTCCTGGGGCTAGTGGAGAACTAAGGGCTCACAGCACCATGGGCACCAAGCTGGAAGAAAGGGACCTTCCAGGCCCCAGGTCCCTGGATCTTGGACCTAGAGCTCATTTCCCAAGTCAGACCTTATTTTACAGAAGGGAAACTGAAGACCGATGGAGCAGAGAGAGGGGCATCAGAGCCAGATCCGGTTCAACCCTGTTCTTTTACAGATGAAGAAACTGAGGCCTCCAGAAGTAAGATCAGGCCTGCCTTCTTCAAGAGGACTTTCCCCACTTCTCTTAATGCTGGTGGCTTCCCTCTGAGATGATGAAAATGTATCCTGTCCAAACCTTGTTTGTACAAATGATCACTTGCCCATCGTGTCCTCCATAGCTTCCTTTGGGGCAAGCCATGTTTCCCTTTCTCTATGTCCTCAGGGCTTAGTACAGTGACTGGCACATAGCAGGTACTTATTAAATGCTTGCTGACTGGGTGGGGGCTGAAAGTCCTGGAATGCTCTGCCTTGTCTCCTCTGGTGTCCTTCAAGACTCAGCTCAAACCTGACTTTTCATGGGCCTCCCCCAGCCTCCAACGTGAAGCCCTTCAAGGTCAGCATTGCCCCTTCTGTCCCTCTCTAGTACGTCTCCCCCATGAGAAATCAGCCCTCAGAGGGTGGGCACTGTGTTTGCCTTTCTTTGTATCTCTAGACCCCAGCACAGTGATGCCCACCAGAGGCCTCAACAAGTCCTAGTGAGCTCTGGATTTGAGTCTTGTGGTTGGTGAATTGAAAAGAAAACCAGACGGTATTATAGGTTGCTTTCTTTTGGTGCTTTAGGCTAATTTCCAAGAGGATGATTCTTATTTCTTTTAGGTTCCCAGCAAATGGGTGTCAGTTGGGTAAAGACCTGTAGGCCCAGAGAAATGGGATCCCCCTATTCCCCAGATGGACCTCCTGGGCTCAAGATGCCTCCTGGCCAGGCCCGTGCCTCCCACAGAACGCATTTGGGTCGGCATAGAGCGTCGCATCTTCCTGTGGCTGTTTTGGCTAGACTTTGTTTTTAACTAATGTTATTAATAGCTTTCATTATTGACGATGATGATGATCATAGGCAGCCTTTCTAAAATTCCTGTTCGCTAGACACTACGCTAAGTAATTTGCAATTAGGATCTCACTTGATACTCACAACAGCCCTGGGAGCTGTTCTTATTATTCCTATTTTACAGATGGGGAAAATGAGGCAGACAGAAGTTAAATGACTTGCTCATGGTCACACAGCTAAGAAGTGTTCAAAGCTGGATTTGAACTCTGGTCTTCATGACTTTGGGAAGCTAGACAGTAGAGCTCTGGGATGGAGTCAGGAAGACCTAAGTTTAAATCTACCCTGGGCAAGTCACTTCACCCTGTTTGTCTCCGTTTCCTCATCTGTAAAACAAGATAGAGAAGGAAATGGCAAACTCCTCCAGTATCTCTGCCAAGAAACTCCCAAATGGGGTCATGGAGAGTTGAATATGACTGATCGATGACCACATCCTGCTGCCTGCAAATCCAGTGCTCTGTCCACTGAGCCACCTTGCTGCTCATCATCACCTGCATCCCCTTATAACAAAGAATATAAAGTGTGTGTGTGTGTGTGTGTGTGAGCGTGCGTGTGTGTGTAGAACAAACAGTTCATCAAAATGAACCAACACGTTCAAAGAATCTGATGTTATACGTAGTATTTCACACCCATTGTCCTCCACTTCTACATGGAGGCTGGAAGATCTGCCTTCCCATAGTTCTTCTTGTCTGGTCATTATAGCCATGTGTGGTCATAATTTTTTTTGGTTACATTTTTTCAGTCATACCTGACTCTCCATGACCCAATTTGGGTTGTTGTTGTTGTTGGTTTTTTTTTGGTAAAGATACTGGAGTGGTTTGCCATTTCCTTCTCTGGTTTATTTTACAGATGAGGAAACTGAGGCAAACCGATTGCCCAGGGTCTCAGAGCTAGGAAGTGTCTGAGACTCGCACCACAGAATGTTTAGCTCAGTGGGCACTTCCTTACTTGGTTCCTGTATATTTACTCTCACCAGTAGGGTTCCAGGAATATGCTGGCTCTTCCAGGGCCTTCCTTTATATCACTGACCTCCTCAGGGCATATACCCAGTCCTGGGATCTTGGGGTCAAAGGCACTTTGCCATCCTTTTTGTGGCCCCCAGAGTTGCCAGTCAAGGGGAAGGAGAGTGCCTTCCCTGCAGATGTCCCAGGTCACTGAGGCTGTCTGGCCCAGTGGAGACTGACAGTGTCTCTGTCCTCCTTGGAGCAGGGTCTCTACAGCTCGATGTACGGCCAGGAGTCAGGACCCAAAGGATTGGAGGGAACCTGAGACACTTGGGTAGGTGGGAGAAGAAATGCCTCCCATCCCTCCCCCGCTTTAGCCTGCTCCAAAGAAAACCCAAACTCCTGACTCATCTGTGCTCATCTAAATAACTAAATAGCAAATCCTGTGGTGGTGCATGTTTACTATTAATATGCACAGAAATTCTTCCCATTTTAGCCTTCTCCTAGGCTATTTCAGACTCCTCAGCCAGGCCTGGCCCATCCTCTTTGACTGTGGGTCTCCTGCTGGCCCAGGCTCCTTCCCACCAGAGTCCCCCCCTTCCTCCAGTTCCTGGGGAGATACCAAGTCTCTCCCAGACTCTAACTACCAGAGCCACCGCAGGTGGGGGGTTGGGGCAGGAGGTGAAAGTTCACAGGTCCAATCCAAGGCCTCCTGGTCCCCAGGACAGAAGTGTCCTGCTAACAAACCATGGAGGGAACGGTGTTGTTTGGCAGGAAGTCTGTAAGCACTTATCTGCACCATTACCATCTGGGCCTCCTGAAGGCCATTCAGGTGGATGAGCAAGGGTTGCCCCCTGCCCGTGCCAGCCCGCCTGCCGCTAATCAGAGCCACAGCCCTGCCAATCGGGGGGGCTGAAGTGGGGGGGCAGGAGTGCTCCATTCACCTGAGATGGCTTTGCTGGGTAGCCCCCTCCAGTTGAGGCACGTGCCTCTCCCTCAGGAGCTGTCAGAAGAGAGTGAGGAGAAAAAAATTGCTTAGGAAACTGACCTGCTCAAGGCCTAGGCCTGCCTCAGACCCTGCTAGCTACCCAGATACTTCAGAGGTGGGGAACCTGAGGCCTCAAGGCCACTTGTGGCCCTCTCGGTCCTCAAAGATTTCATTAAAGGGCCTCACTTGAGGACCTAAAGGTCCCCCACCCTGCTGAGCACTAGTTCTCTCTGAGGCTTGGTTTTGTACTCTGTGAAAGGGGCTGCTGCTGAGGAAACTGAGGCCCAGAGAGGGATTCATTTCAGACCCAGGTCCTTGGACTAATCCAACATTCTTTCTCAGGCATGATTATCACTATCTCTTAAGCTCTGGGGGCCTGTTGGATCTGTGTTGGAAGAGGGAGTCCTCCCTGTGGGAGCTCCAACCAAGTCACAGATGACCGATGTTTATTAGCTGGCCAAGTCCCTTCATTGCTCTGTCTTCCCATCCATAAAATGGGTATGCCAAAGACCTGTTGAGGCCAAGGCAACGTGGAAAGAACATTTGGGCTTGAGACTAACCAGCTACTTACTGCTTAGTAAATAAGTATTTATTTAAGTGTCTAATATATGCCAGGTGCTAGGCTAAGTACTATACAGATATTCCATTCACAATAGCCTTGTAAGGTACCTGCTGTTTTTATCCCCACTTTTCAGTTGTGTAAACTGAGGCAGATAGAAGTTAAGTGACGTGCCCTGGGTCACCCAGCTAGTAAGTCTGAGGCTGGATTTGAACTCAGATCTGCCTTACTCCAGGCCCAGAGTTTTATGCACTGCTCCCACCCAACTGAGGTATCCAACTGCCTAACGTCTTAAGGCTCAGATGACAGAATGAATATAAGGGAAATGTTTTGAAAACCTGAGTGTGCTACACAGGGATCAAAGTCACTCTGTAGTCAGACTGAATAGAGAGCTGAACATGCAAGTCAGGGAGACCTGAGTTCAAATCCTCCCTCAGAACTTACTAGCTGTGTGACCTTGGGTCAGTTATTCAATGTCTCAGCCTCAATCTCCTAATCTATAAAATGGGAAGATAATAGCTGGATGATGATGATGATGATGACCTCCCAGCCTCGTGGTGAGGATCTTTGTGAAGCGTTTGGCAATCTTCCAGCCCCAGATGGATGCCAGGGGTTTGGATTTCCATTGTTTGCTGACTTTGGTCAAATAACTTTAACCCACATTTCTAGAGCACAGGCGGGTTTGCAAAGAGCTTTACAGATAGCACCCTATTTGACGTTCACAACCTCACTGGGAAGTTGGCACTGTTCTTTTCTCCATTTCACAAACCAGGGAGTTCAGTGACTTGCCTTTAGTGGCACAGTAGGAAGTGTACAGTGGATTTGGGGGTGACCTTGGACAAATCACTTAAATGCCCTGGGCCTCAGTTTCCCTATATGTAAAATGGAGGAATTGAACTAGACCACCCTTAAAGGTCCCTTCTCTCTCCAAACCAAAGGTTCTAATAATTCTGGTCTCTCTCCCTCAGTTTTCTCATCTGTAAAATGAAGGGACTGGAGACCTTTTCTAGTAAAGTCTTCTGATCAGCCTCTCCACAAACCGCTGGGGGCTTCAGGACTCAATGCCTTGTTCAGTGTGCCGAGAACCGTGTTAGGTGCCAGGAATGCAAAGCCTGACTTTTATAGGCAAAGAAATCTATAAGTACAAGCATCCTGCTGACAAATTGTGGGTGGAGCATTAACCGCTGATTGGGGGAAGGAGAAAATCAGGAAAGGCTTCCTGGAGGAGGCAGTGCTGAAACTGGGCCTGTTCCTATGACCCTAGTCAGGGAGAAGCTTTAGCTTGAGAATCAGGTTTAAATTCCATTTACTTTCCAGTCTGGAAAATGGGCAGGGGTGGGGGTAGGGTCTGAGATCCCTTCTAGCTCCAAGTCTATGGTCCTGTGGACCTTTAGTCAGTTCCCAAGTTCTAGCCTCCAGCCCAGTACTCATCCATGATTAGGGCAGAGACTGCTGAGACCTGGAATGCGAGCTGGGGTGGGGGCCCCCCTGTTTCAAACCAAACCCAAACTCAGAGCTGGTTGAATGGATTTAGTCAAGTCACAAACACACACATATTCACACGTGCAAGCACACACACACTCGCACAGACTCATCTTCTCCCTCGTACACAAAGCAAGCTCAGACTAAGCCAAAAGAAGGGTGTGTCTGGCCTCAGATTTATTCTGTCGTCTCTCTGGGACTCAGTTTTCCCATTGGAGAAATTAAAAGGAGGGTTGGGCTGGATTAAATCCAAAGGTTCCCCAAGCTTCAATATTCTATTGTCTTTTTGGAGACCCTTCCAGTATTCTGAGGCCCCTCCCCCTCAATGATTTCCAAGTTCTCCACCCTCCCAGTCTGATCGAGTGAGATAATGCAGTGAAGTAACTGGTAAACCCGAAAATACCATATAAATGCGAGTTATTATAATAATGATTTTTGTGATAGTCTCCCCTTTAAGCCCCGACAGTCTTTGTGCCAAGGTTCCGCATTCACGAATCTCTTCCAGCTCCATCCAGCATTAGATGGAGGGCCCTTCTAACTCTGACATTGTGTAATGGTAGATGATTCCACTAAAAATACCTCCTTAATTGGCATATATTTGCATGCCGAGTTAATAAGCCAAGTATGCAAAAACATAGACCCCTTCAAGCAAACCCAATACCCCAATGCAGACGAATTAGAGGGAGGAAATAATTCACTGCAACAGAGGATTGTGACTCCAGAATTCTTTTGAATGGACTGAGAGTTTGGGGGTTCTGTTTATAAACTTTGGATTTAGGACTGCACAGCCTTTCAGAAAAACCTTCACCCTCAACCCTACTGTCTGTGTAACACAGAATGGGTCCCTTCTTCTCCTGTCTGGGTCTCAGTTTCCTCATCTGATAGATGGGCTCTCAGCTCATTATCTCCTTGGGCCTCAGTTTCCCCATCTGTAACATGAGATGGTCTCTGAGGCCCCTTCCAGCTCAAGTTTCAAGATATTATGATCATGGGTCTCAGTTTCCTCTTCTGTAAGATGAATGGGCTGGCCTCAATGGCCTCTGACAGGTCCTCCAGATCTAAAACTGTGATTTCCCATGGTCTCATCCCTGGCTAAGAACTTTAGGAACCCTGTGGGCAGCTGGTAGGAGGACCCTGTCTGGGTGGGCTTTGCTCATTTCTGACTGAGAGTCTGAAAGAGCTGAAAAGGCAACTTCCAGGCCCAGCTGCTTCTCAGGGTCAGCCTCAGCTAGGAACAAGCCATTGTGCCAATGGGTAGGCAAGGCAAGTCACACCTGGCCCCACTCCTTCTCTCCCATGGTGCCCCCCACTCCCAGCAATGAATACATGTAGTAACTCTTGAACAGCAGCTTACTGAACCCACCCAGGGCCCCTCTATCACTCTCTCAAATGATTTTCCTCTTTGTATAACGTTCACAGATGGGGTTTTCCTTCCCTTCCCGCCCCGCCCCCCGTTTCTTTTCTGTCTCTGTCACTGTTTCTATCTTTGTCTTTCTCTGTTTATCTTTGTTTCTCTCTCTCCCTCTCTCTCTCTTCACCTTCATCTCTTTCTCCTCTCCCTCTTTCTCTGTTTTTGTCTCTGTCTCTCACTCACAGGGTCATGCCATCTGTATGTGCGTGCCTCTCATACGCAGAAATGTACTTCCTGTCCCTCACACACAGACATGCCTTCTGTCCATATCTCTTCCACACACACAGGGGTCTGTGTGCTTTCTTGATCTCACTCACTCTTGATCTCATACACTTTTAAATACACAGAGGCATGTTAGCAACTCCCTCTTTTTCCTCTCCTTCCCTTTCTTTTCTTTTCCTTCTCCCCCTTCCACCACCGTCCTCTCTCACACACACCGAGAGGCCGTTTCTTATACACACTGAAACCATACAGAAGCAAGAACTGCATTTCTCTCCCTCCCACTCCCCTTCTCTTATCACCCCGCTCCCTCCCCTTTTCCTCCTACCCACTCCTTCCCCCTCTGACACCCACACCCACACGCTCCCATGCATCTATCTGGCCAGGGTCACCCATGGCTGTTCGGCTGTCCCCCCTCCCTCCCTGACTCCTGCAGAGCCCACTGGCTATCAGTCTGTCTGTCCATCTGTGATTTTCTGTCCATTTGTCTGGCTGTGGCACCTTGGGCTCCGCAGCCCAGCCCAGCCCCATGTCCGCTTGAGACGCTAGAGTTCAGCCTTTGTCTCCCACAGACGCCCAGAGCGAGCTTAGTGAGCGCACGCGTGCACACACACACACACACACACACACACACACGCACGCACGCACGCACACACACACACACACACACACACACACACAGAAAACCACGCACCCCCTGGCCCCCAGGCATTGGCTGGTCCGAGCCACCTTCCTCCCAGGGTGCCCCGATGGTCCCGAAGTCAGTTGATCCCCCACCTCTGCGGACTGGGCGGCTGGGCTTGTCCCGGTTGAGTGAATTAGTGAAAACTTGACTTCTTGGGGAGCAGTGGATTGAGCCTAAGTGACTCCCCTCCTCTTCATCCAGGTTGGCGGGTGGTAGGCATAGCGCCCGAAGTGGTGATAGACTTCAGAAATCCTCAGGATCAAGGGGGAAGGGAGAAGACGGGGGAGGCACTGGCAGGGGCCCAGAATGGGACACATAGCAGCCTGCTCACCCCAGGGGCCAGCAGCCAGCCAGAGGTCCTCACCCGGCTAAAGTTTCCTAGATTGGGGTGCTCCCCTGGCACTGGACTGGGGAGCCTGGTTGGCTAGATTGGCATCACCCCCCTCTCCAATCCAGTGCCATTTCCTATCCCTTCCCTGGAGCCCAGACAGTGTAGCACAGGGCAGAGCTCAGGACATGGGCACAGGAGTCTTGGCTTCAGATCCCACCCCAGCCATTTACTTCTGTGACCTTGCATGGTACCAATCACTTCACTGCTTTGGATCTCAGTTTCCTCATCTGTAAAATGGAAACAATAATGCTTGTTCCTTCCTCAGAAGGCTGAGGGTCAAAGAAGACACTGGAGGTCAGAGGGAAGGACAAAACCCCCTCCCAGAATGCCTGTTGCTTTAAACCTCAGCTCCAGTAAGTTCTACAGAAGCCCTTTCCTGCCCCACCCCCACCTCACCCTTTCCCTCTGATGACTGTAAGCATTTGCTCCGGTGTGACTACCTCGTGTTTGGTCCTTGGTGACCACCACAGAATGTAAACTGCTTGAAGCCCAGGACAGTCTTTTTCTCTCTATACCCCCCAGATTAGCACAGTGCCGGGCACACAAGAGAGGCTTCATCAATGCTTACTAAATGAATAATGTCTGTAGAATCCCGTGAAATCTTAGTCTGGATAAATGGGGTTTTTCCGAGCTGGGCTTATTGTTTTCTCCGTGTCCTGAACTTCCGGTGGAAAGATTTCAATGCAGAGTGAAGAGTAAGCATTTGACAGTTTGCTCTGATGCAGCCAGACTGTGACAAGGACACATGGTCATCACGAGTCAGACTTGGCACTTGGCAATGTCCCTGTCTCAGGCTGGTTCCCCATTCACTGAGGCACAGTTAGCCCTTCTCTCTGCTGACTTCTCCAATGGACCCTCCACTGGCCCATTGCTCCTCCCTTCCTTCTAGAGCTTTGGTCACAGTCCTGGGGTACCCACCCAGTCTGGACTCAGGAGACAGACTGGGAATTCCAGCACTTCCACTTGTCACCGAGACCTCAAGCAGATCATGTCACTTTTCTGAGCCTTAGTTTCCTCACTTTTAAAGTGACAATTCATAGGATCATAGATTTAGAGCTGATAGGGGCCTTAGACACCATGGAGTCCAGCCCCCTTGTTTAGCAGATGAGGCAACTGAGGCTGAGTGGGAAAGTCCATGGTCACAGAGTTATTAAGTTTCAGTGGGGAGATCTGAACCCAGGTCTGCCTGATTTTAGGTCGGCATGCTATTCACTAAATCAAACCTTATCCTGGTTGTCTCCCAAGGCTGTTGTGAGGAAATAGATTTGTATACTTAACAGTGCTAGAGAAACCAAGTTGTGATTAGGACCGTGACTATAAAGCTGGAAGGGACCTGGAGAGCTACTGACTCTTACTTTACAGGTGAGAAAAAGTTTTAAATAGTCAAGCATTTTATAGATAGGGGAACTGAGGCCAGAAAGGGTGTGACTTCAGATTTAGCTAACTTCCCACAGAACCATGGTGTTCTGTCCTGTTCTGGGTCTCCTCTGCAAGGCTGGGCAGGTGGTGTGTACTATCTAAATTCCCAGTGGATTAAGAGGAAGCCTTTAGCTGGGCAGGAGAAAGGGAATGGGGAGGGGTTGTCAACAGGTGTCCAGTGAGGGGAAGGCCACCTTGGAGATCTGGAGTTGCCGCCTTTCCGAGGAGGTGGTCCATCCTGCTAGGCCTTGGCTGCCCTCCGCTGGTGGCTGCTGGGTTGCCACCATCCCTGGGGGAAGCCTGAGGGAATGGGCAGGCTACTGACCCAAGTGTGGTTCCTGGGCCCTGACTTGGCTCTGCTGAGGATGACAGGAGAAGGGCCCCTGCTCCTAGAGAACTTTAAGGTTTGCAAAGAACTTAACTTGTTATTTCATTGAATCTTCACCAAATTCTGGGAGCAATCTTCATTTTACAAATGAGGAAACTGAGGCACAGACAGATGAGGTGACCTACCTAGATCAAGGGTGACTGACTCCAGGTTCAGGTCTCTACTCACTATAATATACTATAGGGGAGTCAAGGGGAGACAGAGGGAAAGGAGACAGAGACACAGGAGAGAGAGAGAGAGAGAGAGAGAGGAGACAGAGAAAAAAGGAGAGAGGGAAGGAGGAGAGAGATGGACAGACAGATAGAAATTTCTAGGATCTGAGATTTAGACCTTAGAAAAAAGACCCCAGAGGTCATCTCAGCCAGTTCAGCCATTTTCTTCTCCTTTATTTCATTTTGTTAGCACTGACATATTTCTTTCAATATCCCCCTCATTCCCCAGCCTACCTGGCCTCTCCTTTGCCAAAGGAGCCATGTCTTGTAGCGAAGAGTAAAAGGAAAGAGTAAAAAGGCAGTTCAGCAGAACTCATCTTGAACTCAGACATGGACCAGGTCTGCTAGAACATGTGAGGTTTCTCACCCATAGGCCCTCACCTCTGCGCAGATATAACCCTCTCATTTTAGAGATAAGGAAAGGGAAGCCCAGGGAGGTTTACCGAAGGGTCCCCCCAGGCAGTGGGTTGCAGAGCCAGGATCCAGGTTATTGGAAGAGCTCTGGAAGGAAATCTAGGGAATCTTTGAGGGCATTTGTCCAAATGCTTCATTTCACAGTGGAGGAAACCGAGCCTAAGGAGGGGGAGTGGGTATGAGGGCTGCTGCTGCCTGGGGTGAGAGCCTGGGGCAGTCCCTGTGAAGCTGAACAGAGAGGGAGGGGAGAACTATCCAGCACAGGCCCCAAAGGAGAGCAGGTTGGGGATGGGGGTGGAGGCAGGGAAAATCTGAGCCTCCAAGCCCTAGCACTGATATTTCTTGGGGGATGAGCTACCCAAAAAGGGTTCAAGATGCTATAAATAACTGGAGATCTCTGGCAGGTTCTGCTCCCTCTGGGGAGCATCATGGTGTTGGAAAGATAGAGGCCATTATTCTGAAGAGGCAGAGAGGCTCAGAGGAGCAGGAGGACCCAGTGATTATGATGAGGCCCCTTGGGAGCTGGGGCGGGGCACAGCCAGGAAACTCCCAGTCTGCTTTTCTGTCCTCTCTGGCCTTCAAAAAAGTGGGAGGAAGGTGGGGTGGGGGTTAGGAGATGAATGCAGGAAAGACACCTGAGCTTCCAAGCAAGGGGGAGACTTTGCACTCACTACCTGGGTGACTTCGAATGGTGCTTAACCTCTCTGCACTCAGTTTCCTCTTCCATAGAATGAAGGTTTGGAGAAGCAAGAGAAGGAGGGAGGGAAGGAAGAAGGAAGGAAGCGAAGCAGGAAGTGAGGGAGAGACCAAGGAAGGAGGAAATGTTCCTTGTAGGACCTATCCAATGGTCTGCAGCCTTGCTTGGTGTCTTTTAACCTTCTGTGGATACCATCAGAGCTCTCAGGTGGCCCATCTGTCATCCCCTACCCTCGCTTTGTGGCTGGCCCACCCGGTTTCCAGGTCTTGGATGGTGTCTTCTATAGCACGGCTTGTTCACAAGTCATCGCTCTAATAAGCTGCAGCCCTCTCCCATCCCCCCTCCACCAGTTCCTCTATCACCCTTTGGGTCACCCCCAATTTAGATCCTTTGGAGATTGTGGTTTTCTGTGATTCTCAGCCACACAGAATCAACAGGAAAATCTTGGTGTTGAAAAGACGGGAGTTTGCGTCGGGGAGCTGCAGAGAATTCCTTACTCAGCTTCTCTTTCATGCCAGATGAAGGCAAACAGGGCAGTTCTTAGCAAAGTGATCTGGGGAAGGCCTCCTTCTGCATTTCTCTTTCCCCTCTTGGTAACCCCCTCCCTCCCAATAATGAAGCATAAGTCAGCTAGCTCAGCGTAGCCCTGAGTGCAGTTGTATACTTCGGTCCATCACCAATGGAAGAGCTCATGAAGACAATATTGATCTCCTAATTTAGTCTTTTTATAGATGGATGAAGAGGTCAAGACCCAAAGAGGGAAAGAGGTTTGCTCAAGGTTGCAAAGTCAGTCAGTGGTTGGACAGAAATTAGAACCAGTTCTGTTAAAGATACCCCACTTGCAGAAATGTGGTGGGATGAAAAGAGTGCTGGGTTTGCAGCTGGGTTTGAATCCCTCACTACCTCTGTGACTTTGGGCAAGTCACTTTAACCCCTGTAGGCCTCAGTTTCCTCTTCTGTAAAATGAGAGAGTTGGACAAGATGGCATACCACTATCCCAGGATCCTATCTCTCAGTCCAACACTCTTTCCTCTGTACCACAGGATGAAATTATACATAGTATTTTGAGAGGGGGAGGGAAAAAAGGAGAATCAGAGTTGATGATCTTACAGGAGAATCAACAGAGAGGAGACTAAATGTAATAGACTTGTTCTGGACAGCAGTGGCCCCAGCCTGGGAGATAATGACTAATTACCCTGGGCGCAGTAGCTGGTGTGCACGTTATGAAGATGCCTAGAAATTTTGTTAAGTTTTCCTCAATTACAACACTCACTGGCATGCTTGGCATTTTGCTCTTTGTAGGGAACACTTTAAATTAATATTAGAAAAAAAACCCTGAAGATAAAATATGACACTCACCTGCTGCTAGAGAAGTGATGAGCTTAAAATGAGAAAAAGACAAGACTGGGGGCCGTGGGCAATGTGGCCATTTGTTTACCTGACTATGTTTATAAAGAGTTTGTTCAGTGGGGAGGACAGACTATAAATGCATGTAAAAATAAATTGATTTTCAAAAAACTTTCAAAATAAAATAAAACTGGAAGGAACCTTGATTCTGGGCACACAGACTAACAATTCATCATTGTCAGTCACTGTCTTTTCATGATGTGTCTCCAAAGACAGATTCCCTTGGATCCCTTGAGCTTGGAACTGTGTGTTACTAATAATACTGACTAATACTTAGGTAGGGAGGTTGTTCAGTGCTTTGGAAAGAGCCATGATCTAGACATGATAGCACAAGCCGATAATCTCAGCCAAAGGGAGGTTGAGGCTGCTGGATCTCTGGATCTCAGGAGTTCTGAGCTACAGTGAGCTAGAGCTAATTGGGTGTCTGTATTAAGTTCATCATTAGTATGAGGAGCCCCCAGAAATGGAGGGGAGGGCCATGAGGTTGCCTAAGGAGGTGTAAACCACTCTGGGATGGGGACTGAGTCAGCTGGAACTCCTGTGCTAATAGAGTAGTATCTGACTTGAGAGCAGCCTCTGCACTTCTAGCCTGGGTGAGATATGGAGATGCACTCTGACAAGAAGGAAGGAAAGAAAGAAGGAATGAAGGAAAAAAGGAAGGAAGGAAACAAGGAAACAAGGAAGGAAGGGAGAGAGGACACTGAATTTAGACTCATGGGACCTGTGTTCAGATTCCTGGTTCTGTCATTATCTATTTGACCTTGGGCAAATAACAACCTCTTTAGGGTTCAGTTCCCCCAGATGATGGGACTAGGGGACCTCAGAGTTCCCTTTCCCTCTGGAAGGGTCCTTAGAGGTCATCTAATTCCACTTCTCTATTCACAATAGAGGAAACTGAGGCCCAGAGATGGGAAAGCTTAGAGAGGGCAGCTGTGTCTAGGGTGGGGGCCTGGGGCTGTCCCTAGCTTTCTAGGCAGAAAGGGAAGAGGAGAGCTTTGGAATGTGAGTGAGGTTGCAGGCAGCAGGCCCTGCCAGATGTGGGCAAAGGATGGAGAGAAGACTGTCAGCATCAGAGCCTGGACTGGAACTCCGGTTGTGTTCTTGCCTCAGGTCAGGCATGCAGTAGCCAGAGGGTAGCAGAGGGAACCCCTGGGCTGGGTCTATGGAGCTTCCTGGGGGAGAGGGTCAGCACCTGTGGCTCTTGGCAGGGAAGGGGGGTGGGGTTTCTACGAGCCTGTGGCCCAGGCCTGCTCCCTCCTGCAGGTCTGGAGCCCGTCCACACTCTTCCTGTTGGTTCCCCAACAGATGGTGCAGCTGGAATGTCTCTGCCCCTGCTCCTGCTCATAAATAACCAGGCCTCGTTTCCCTTGTTGAGGTGGAAACAATTCTAATTGCAGTGGGGGTAGGGGTGGGGGCAGGTGGAGGGGAAGGGTCCAAGCAAGCCCAACCTAATGCTCCCTCGGGGGTTTTGGCTTCCTTCCTCCCTCCTCCCCACCTGGGGGGTAGGGGTTAGTGAAGGAGGCACCTGGGCTGGAACCCCACCCCAGTCCTCACCATGGGGGACCAGAGGTAGGGGTTATGTGGGGGGCTTCTTGGTCCCTGAAGAAGGGCCTCCCACATCTGCCAAGCTACCCCCCCATCTTAGGCTGTTGGTGTATATGTGTGTGAGGGCTGGTTAGACCCCAACCTGATGTCCCCACTTCCAGGTGGCTTTGTGGAAGGAATGGGGGTCCTGGGGTCCCAATGTGTGGGCCTTGCTGAGCCGGGGAAGGCTCTGCTTCTATCCCTCTAGTATCTTTCCTCCCCCCCCCCACATCCTCCTGCAAACCCTCTCCACTCAGGTTGGCTCTTGGTCCTGGGTTCTCTCCTCTTCCTGTATTGGAATGGGGGTGGGGCAGAGGAAAGTGATGATGGGACAAAAGAGAAATAGGGGAGGGGGGAGGCAGGAAACAAGGTCAGGGTAAGAGCTCTGCTCTGTGTCACTCTCAGCTCATAGAGTCATGGGCCATTAAGGCTGGTATGGATCTGAAAGGTCATCTTGTCAGAGCCTCATAGATTTAGAGAGGAAAGAGACCTCAGAGGTCGTGGAGTCCAGCCCCGTCATATTAGAGATGAGGAAACTGAGGCCCAGGAAGGGTGACTTCAGGCTCCAAGGCCTAGAGTTGGGGAGACCTCAGAGACCACCTAGCCAAGCAATCATTTTACAGATGAGGTAAACTAAGGCCCACAGAAGTTGAGATTTGCCCAAGTCACACAGATAGTGGAGGGGGGCATTTCATCTAAGTCTCATCTCCAGACTCTTTCTAGGCATTGTCATGAAATTTTCCTTCATGAGAGAGAGTATGCACACCTAGGGGGGCTGAGGAGAAGCATTCCTTAGCAGGCAATTTAAAATGTTATTTGAATGAACTCATTTAGCTCTTCAGAGTCTGCAGACTGACTCTGACCTGAGTCACCCCTTCCAGACCTAAAATACCCTTTGAAGGGAGCCCCAAAGGTTCAAGAGCCCTGAGCCTCCTTTGGTTCCAGCCATACCACAATCCCAGTGGGAAGCCCTGATCTTCCAAGGTCTATCTCCTTCCCAGGGGACTGATTGCCTCCTTGTAAGGTCTCCAGCTTCTGCCTGGCTATTGGGTAGCATGATGCCAGGGAAAGAGTGCCCAAGTCAGCGAGTCTGGGTTCTAATGTCAACTCTCTTGTGTGACCTTGGGCAAATCTCGCTGAGCCCCAGTTTCCCCTCTGCATAAAGAAGAGGGGTAGGGCCAGATAATCCCAAAGGTCTCCTCTGGCTCTAAATCCAAGAAGCCACTTCTACCTGGGGTGAACCCTAATGGAAACTCAGGTCCTCTGCCTTCTCTGTTCACTGTGTCCAGCTGCCTGGTCATTTTCTAAAAAGGGCAGAAGGGAAAAGATGTTCTTGTTAACCAGCCCTTCATAAAAGCAAATGATTTCCTGGATCCAGCTGGTGTCTAAATTTGGGCTGATCATAAAACAGAAATGCCTCTGAGGTAGAAGGCAGCTGTCTGGCCATGGACTGCAGAAGGCAATTTTATGGACTCAGCTGAGATGTGGAGATGGGAAGCCAAACTGGAAACATCCCCTCCAAGGCCAGTCTTGTTCCCCTTGGAGTTCTCAGAGCTATTTGGAGGGAGAAAGGAAGAGGGAGAAAGAGAGAGGAAAGAGGAGGGAGAAGAGAGGAAGGAGAAGAGAAAAGGGAGGAGGGAGGAGAGAGGAGGGAAGGGAGGAGGGAGGAGAGAGGAGGGAAGTGAGGAAGGAGGGAAGAGGGAGAAGGAAAGAAGGAAGAGGGGAAAGGGAGGAAGAAAGAGAGGAGAAGAAAGAGGAGGGAGGAGAGAGAAGGGGGTAGAGAGAGAGAAGAAAGAAGGGAGGAGGGAAGAAGGAGGGAAAAGGGAAAAGGGAGGGGGAAAGAGAGGAGGGAATGAATGAAAGAACGAAGCATTTATTAGCGCTGTGTGCAAAGCCCTGTGTTAAGTGCTGGGTTTCAAACAGAACAATAAACCGGCCTCTGCTTGGGGCACGGGGACTCCCATTCTAGTGGGGAAGCTACAAGTCAGATGGAAAGGCCCCTTGGTCTTTAGGGGGTGGCCGAGAAGCTGGTGCTCAGGCATCTTCTGTAAAGTGGCTTCTTTTTCCAGAATCATCGGTTTCTGCTGTTGAATCATTTGCCAGCACCAAGGCAGTAAGACCTCTCTTTCCTGGGTCTTCAGTAGCTGTGGCTGCAGCATCTCTGCAGTGGCTGCTTCCCAGGCCAAGGCAGGAGGGTGCTGCACTACGTCATTCCCAGGTCTCTTGGGTTCAGAATACTGGGCTGCCTCCATCAGGGTCTGAGAGCACACGAAGGTCAGTGGTGGGGGTTTGCCTTACCTGTCATGTGCTGCCTCCTGTCTCTTCCTCGGTGCCTTGGTGCTCCAGCTAGGCTGGTTTGCCTGCCCTGCTGAGTGAATGGCAGTTGGTTGGCAGTTGGTGGGATGGCTAGTCCGTCCGTTGTAGGTGAGCCTTCCCCAGGAGGGGGGGCGGGGGGAAAGGAAGAGGAAAAGTGAAAGAAAGAAGTAAAGGGGAGGAGAGAGAGAGGATGAATGAGAGAAAGAGAAGAGGAAGGAGAGGAGAGGGGAAGAGAGGAAAGAGACCTATAGAGGAGGAGAGGAAAGAGGGAATGGGGAAGAAGAGGTGAGTGAAGAAGAGGGGACGAAAGGAAGATGAAAAGAGGGCAAGGAGAGCGTGATAGAGAATGGGAAGAGAGGAGAGAAGAGGATGAAAGGGGAAAGAAGGAAGAGAGGCAGGGAAGGGACTAGAGGAGAGCAGGCAGAGCTGTGGAGGCGAGAAGGGCCATCAGTCAGAGGGAGGCCGAGGATTGTCCTGAGGAAAGATAGACCAAGAGGAAAGGGAAGAAAGTCTAGCAGGAGAGGGCGGGACCAGTTCGAGGTAAGAAAATGCCCTGTTGGAGTTAAGAGAACTCTGGGGGGGATTTGTGTTTAGGCATCAGTGCCATGCTCCTGTGGCAGGGGGCTCTAAGGAGTAGTTCGTCAGGGGCTGGTCTGGGAGGGCTTGGGGTGCACAGGGAATACTGCACCTGACACGTGAAGGTCACTCTGGGACCCTGAACTCTCTGTACCACATCCAAGGTTTTCTTCTAATAGAGTCTAAGCTGGAGCAAATTGGGCCCAGGAGGATGGCTGGGGTCAGGGAAGAGGATCTGAGGGGAGCAGAAGAGGAGAACGTTGTTTTCCACTTATCGATTTCCGATGCTGAGGGCATTCTCTTCACCTTCTGTGTCAGCATCTTCTCCTGAAGATCTGGGCTGGGAGGCCAGGAGTCTGGCCTCTGCCACCCAGAGTCTCTCTCTGGCTCTTATCTGGTTTCAAGGTCAGACACGAGGAGCTGGGTGGGGTCACAAATGGGGGAAGGCATTTCTCCCTTGGGTCCCAACCATGGCACAGAGGATGTTGGTTCTTTGGAGTGAGACCCTGCTGGGGGCAGAGGCTAACCTGCCATTCGGGGCGGTGGGAGGGGGGAGGATTCTTGGTCTAATATGAGGGAGACTCTATGGCTTTTGAGGGTCCCTCTATCTCCCGCTGGGAAACCTCAGCCAGGTAGGGTCAAGGGCTGGAAGAAACCTCCCCCTCATTTTACAGATAACAAAGCGGAGGGCTCAGGAGCTGTGGCCCAAGGCCGGGGAGGGTTCCCCTTTTGTCTTTAGGTCCCTAATGCCCTATCACATAGTAGGAATTTAATACATACTCAGTGACTGATTGTGGGAAGGGTTCTAATCCGTGAGTTTTTTAACCCTACCTAGAACCAGGCATACCCCCACCTCTCATCTCTACTTCCTCATCTCTCTTCCACCAGAATCTGCCCCTGAGACTCTGACTTCTGATTGGGGGGAGGGGAGGAGGACTTTTATCTCATCTTATCTTGAACCCAGGACTCTCAGAAACTTCCTGGCCATCTTTGTGTCTCATCATTTTGCTTTCCTGCTCCCCCTATAGTTGTCAGCCTCCTTCAGACTCTAAACTCCCTGAGGGCAGGGATTATTCTGTTTATATTTGGATCTCCAAGCCTTAGCACTGTACCTAGCACGTGGTAAGTACTTAATGAAAGCTCTATTCTCCTATCGGTCTCTGCCTTGATACAGACTGGGGTGGGTGGGATGGTTCTAACTTCCTCTAAAAAGGAGGTTTCCCTGACTCATGGAAGGATTTTATTGTGGATTGCCCTCCCTTCCTCTCCGCTTTCTTCCCTCCCTCCCTCTCTCTCTCCATCTTTCTTTTCCCTCCCTTTTTCTCTCCCTTCTTTCTTCCCTTCCAGTTTGACTTGACAGAAGAAAAGTCACAAAGAGAGCCAGAAGAGGGTGCCAAGAGATGACCCTAAGTGGAGCAGAGCCAGCTGCCAGGGCTGGGCTGGTTTCCTCTCTTCTTCCCCCATCAATGTGTCCCTGGGATGATCTGTGCCCAGCAGGGTCTTGTAGATGGTGCCCAGAACAAAGCACAGAAAAGGTGAGGTAAACAAACTAAGAAGTGTCCTTGGGCAGAAGCCTTGACCTTGGGCCACAAGGCCCAGGGGAGGGGAGGTTAGCAGAGCATGAGCCACAGGGGCTGCTGGGGGGTCGTTGCCTCAGTGGCCAGGCTGGGGAGGGGCTCTGATGCTGAGCTCTGCCATTTCTGCCTGCAGTGCCCAGGAGTTCAGAGCTCTCAGCCTCTTTGAATTTCTGTGCCCTCCATCCCTTCCCTCCAGTCATATAAAGGCCACCCTGAATGGGGCCTCCTAAGTGGAGTCCCCTCACCACATCTCTCCTGTCCTCAATCTATACTCTACTTTGTTGCTTAAGTGATTTTCCTAAAAAACACATCTGACTAGGTCAGTTCCTAGTTCAATGAACTCCAATGGCTCCCTATTACACCAGGATCACTATAATCTCCTTTGTTTGACATTTGGAGGCCCTTCACAATCTGGCTCCAACCCACTTTTCCAACCTTATTATTTATCATTCTTGTATTCTTCTGGATGGGCAACTAGCTGGTGCAGTGTAGAAGACCAGACCTGAAGTCAGAAGGACCTGAGTTCAAATCTGGTCTCATATACTTACTGGCTGTCAGACCCTGGGCAAACCACTTCACCCTGTTTGCCTCAGTTTCCTCATCTGTAAAATGAGCTGGAGAAGGAAATGGCCAAACCCCTCCAGTATCTCTGCCAAGAAAACCCCAAATGGGGTCATGAAGAGTCAAATACGACTGAAATAACTGCACAACCGCACCAAATTATTCTGGAGAGACAGACTGACCTTGCAGTAACACAGAACTTATGCTGCTTCTTCTCCATACTGGTGAAGATTTCCAGCCTTGTTTTATTGGAATTACTTGTCAGTGTTTCCCTCTCGCCCTTAAGCAGCTTTTTTTAAATTAACAATTATTTTATTTCTATGTATTTATTTTTATTTTTATCTCTTTTTTGAAAAGCTAGAACAATCTACTTTTCACCGTTTTCATGTATATTTCTTGAAGTTCGGTTCTGAAAAGACATGCTTTAAAAAGGCTCAAATAAACTACTTATCTATACCTTTAAATCCAAATCTCTCTGTCTGGCTCTCATTGAATGGTGGATAATAGCCCCCAACCCAAACCTTTGGACCTCATTGTTTAGACTATGATGGCTTAGAATGAGTGAATAACAATGATTTTGTTTTCTGACCAGAAACTCTAAGTGTCTTCCTCTCCCAAACTGATAATTTTGTGATAATAAATTGGGTCATTGATCTCAATTCATGCCTAGCCTTAGTCACTGAGTGGCTATTGCCTCATCAGAAATGTCAGAAGTAGAACAGAGATCTGGACACAACATTCATCCATCTGGCCAAGGTCTTTGATACTGTCAGTCATGAGGGCTTGTGAAAGATCTTGGCAAAGACTGGTTGCCTGGAGAGGTTTATCAGTGTTGCATATCAGTTTCACAATGGCATGCTTGCCTGGGTTCTGGACAGTGGACAATGCTCTCACACTTTTCCAGTCATCAGTGGAGTGAAGCAAGGCTGTGTGCTTGTTCCCATGCTTTCTAGCATGAGGTTTTCAACAGTGTTCTTGGACTTCTTCAACGAGGGTTAAAAGAGCATCAAGGTCAGCTACCACACTGATAGTAAATTATTTAACTTGAAAAGGCTACAAGCTAAGACTAAAGTGGAGGGAGAGTTGGTGCATGACTTTTTGTTTGCGTATGATTGTGCAGTCTCTGAGACTGAGATACAACAAAGTATGGATTGATTCTCTGCTACTTGTGCTCATTTTGGCCTAACAATTAACGACAATAAAATAGAAGTTTTTCACCAGCCAACACCACACCATCTATACAAGGTTATAGCAAATGGAGAAATTTTGAATGCTGGGAATAAGTTCACTTACCTTGGTAGTATACTTTCCAGGGATGTACACATTGATAATGAGGTTAACACACGCATTGCCAGAGCTAGCTCAGTGTTTGGGAGGCTCCAAAGAAAAGTTTGGGAGAAAAGAGATATTAGATTGACTACCAAACTGAAGGTCTACAGAGCCACTGTGCTGACCTCATTGTTGTGTGCCTATGAAACCTGGACAGCATATCAACACCAGGAAACTGAATCGCTTCCATTTGAAGATTCTGAAGATTCCATTAGGAAGATTCTGAAGATCACCTGGCAGGATGAGCTGACGTCCTTTCTCAAGCTGAACTGCCAAGCATTCAAACTCTGCAGAGAGTACAGCTCCGATGAGCTGAGCACGTTGTTTAAATGCCAAATGTATTTACCTAAAAAACAATTTTACAGAGAACTCACACAAAGCAAGCACTCACATGGTGATCAGAATACTGTCAAGGTCTCTCTGAAGAACTTTGGAATCAGTTGTGAGATATGGGCCAGATTGGTACAGGACCACTCAGCATGGCATGTGCTTATCAGAGAAGGTGCTATGCTCTCTGAGCAAAGCAGAAAGAAATGTGAGATCCACAAATCCAGACGTCATCCACTCCGAATGAAGCATTTTTTTTAGAACTTACTATGCGCAAAGCACTATGCTATATGCTGAAGATGCCAATAGAGAAGTCAGTGCCAGGAGCTCAGAAGTCAGTGCCAGGAGCTCACTCTCTAAATGGTGGAAGGAGATACATGGTGATGATTTCAAGTCAGATGGAAAGAAAATTTGTGAGGGCCCCCTCTGGTCAGGGATAGGGGGAAGGAGACAGAGACCATCCTTCCCCACCTTCCCCAAGGTGAGTTTGTCTCAGGGGCTCTTTCCTGAGCTGGCTGCTCTCCTCTGGCTCCTGGAATGTCTGGGTTCCAAACTGGATTACTGTTTAATCTAAGATCCCCTAGGACACAACTGAGTCTCTCCAGTCAATCTTAATACACCTCTGGGTGGTCTTCATTTTGTCCAATGGCTTTTACTTTTTCCAAACCTACTGAGGCCTTCTTATACCTAGTCTAATTCCCTTGATTGATTGAATAAATTCTCACCTGATAACCACAGCAAGATTTATCATAAGTTTTATTAATTTCCGTTGGGATGGAGTGATTGGTTGATTCAGTTGTCCTCCCTCCCCCCCATCCCTCCTCTTCCTCTCCTTCCTCCCTCCCCCCAATCACACATGGCATCCCTAATTTCCCCGCAAAGCTCAGCTTAAACATCTCCAGTATAGGGCCTTCCCTAATACCCCAGCTGCTAGCGACTCCTTCCCCAAACTGCCTCATGTGTGCAGTTAGGTGGCGAAGTCGATAAAGGGCTGGGCCCAGAGGCAGTAAGTTCAAATTCAGCTTTCTGATATTTCCTAGGTGTGTGACCCTGGATAAGTCACTTGACCTCTTTTTGCCTTAAACCCATGAAGAAGGAAATGGCAGACCATTCCAGTATCTTTGCCAGGAAAAGCTCATGGTTATCAATGGTGGGCATTGGTCCATGGGGTCACAAAGAGTCTGACATGACTGAACAACACATGTGTATTTGCTGAAGGTAGAATCAAGCTCCAGGAGACAAAAGAAAGACAACTTGGCTTGAAGTCAGAAGGTTCTGACTTTGAATCTTACCTTCAGTTCCTTGTCAGATATTGTGACCCTGGCCAAGTCACTTAACTGCTCTCAATTCCCTTTTCTGAATGAATGAAAGGGTTGGACTGGTGATCTCCAAGTTCCCTTCCCACTCTGAGTCTATGGGCCAAAGGGGCAGGGACAACCTGGTTTTTGTCTTGGTATGTTCAATGCCTAACAGTATCCAGCACACAGTTGGTGCTTAAGCAGTGTTTGCTTGGGCATCAGCCCTATCACTTCCCCTGAACTGGGTGGCTAAACAGGCCTTGTCTAGACAGCCCCACTTGGTCCTAGGGGTCCCTGGGGGAGCTGAGGTTCTGGGATCCTCTTCTCCCCAGACAACTTTAGCATCCTTGAGATTGTCTGGGAAGTATAAAAGGCATCCACCACTGGGTGAGTCAGCAGGCAGTCCCTTCCAGCTGGGTGTGAGCTGCGGCCTGGGCTGGAGCCAGCTCTCCAGGCAAGGACCTTGGGATCCTCAGGGCTGCTGGTCAGGCTGTGTGTGTGTGGGCAGAACTGATGACAGGCACTCCTTGGGGACCAGGGAAAGCTGGAAAGAGCTGAAAGATTCAGCTGTCTTGGACCAGAAGGACTCAGACATTACCATGCTCTCCTCAGAGGTCCTCACTTCCCCAAGGCCCCGGCAGAGAGGAACTCCACCCAGAGGGAGGTCAGGAGCAAACAGAGACCAGCAGGCAGATGTTTTGCTGTCTCCAGGCCTCCCTCACCCCAGCTGCTTGTCCCACTGAACAGGTTTCAGAGGCTGTGGGAAGTGGAAGGTGTGATGTAGGGCCCTGAACTTGCCACAGGGGACTGTCCTTTCTTGATGGTCTCAGGCTGAAAGGTGTGACTACTTTCCCTTCAGAAAAAACAGATCACAAAGGGCTTTGCAAACCCCAAAGCTATTATCTTTATTTTTTTTTTACCTTAAACTATTATTTCCCTCCAGGCCCTAGGGACCCAGGATGGTTTGTCAGAATGGCCATGTCACACCCTCAAAACTATTACTTCCTCCTGGCTTAATAGATCAAAGGACCATAGTTTAGAGTCGGATTGAAACTGATTGTGTGCATGGTACCTGGCACACAGTAGGTGCTTAATAAATGCTTATTGATTGATTTGCGTATCTGCAGGGATGAATGAAAGGATGGACCCTTCCCCCTCCCTGGGATCACTAGATTTATGGGAAAGTCAGTAATGCATGACAGAGAATTTTGAACTTGGAATCAGGAGGTGACCTTTGAACCCCTACCAACTGAAATTATTATTAATAATAGGATGCATGACATGAATATCAGTATCCCCAAGTGCTGGGCCAATTAGAACACACCCCATCAATTTTATGCCTCTGCCCCCCAAACTAATCAGATCATAGACAGAGCTGACCTTGGGGATCGTCTGGTCTAATCCTCTTATTTTACAGAACAGGAAATAGAGACCCAGCAAAGGGAAGGAACTGGCCCAAGGTCACACAGGCAGTCCAGATCAAAGGCAGGATTTGAACCCCTTCCTTCTGTCTTTGGAGCATTGGGTGTTTTTTTTCTTGACCCAGTTCTAATGCGCAGCCTTTGACCATATGGATGCTTCTCCAGCCCTGGCAGCCGGGTTCCCCTCCCCCATCTCAGATCCCTGGGAACGAGTCCGCTCTCCAGGCTGCTTGGGTGCCTCCCCAGCCCTTCAGCATCTCGGTTATTTCACACTTTCCCCTTCAGGATCCTTCGATGAGGAACAGCTGGGCCAGCAGATTTACTGGGGTTTGCAAGTCTTTCCATCAACTCTTCCCTCGGCTGCCCAGGCGCCCCACCCCACCTCCCATTAGCAGAGGCTCTGGGAAAGCAGACCCTCCCTGGTTTGAGATAGCAAAGCAATGCCAAAAAACCACTTAACTTTTGTAACTCTCCCCCTCCCACTCCCAGACCCAGTTCTCTCTTCTTTGCCTAGGGCTTGGGGGAGGGGGCACAGGCAGGAGTCCTTGGCTCTTTGAAGTCCTGTCACCTGTCCTCATAGCCAGGGTGCCCATCCCTTGGAGGCCTCTGGCCTCCTGGCTCTGCATGGGCTAGAATGGATTGGGATGGGACCCCTGCTCCTCAGAGGCACCTTTGCCCTTGTGACTTGGGGGAGGGCAGTACATGGAGAAGAGGAGATGCCTCTCTTAGATTCAGGGCAGCACGGGGAGATCTGTCCAGTCAGTGTTCTATATGTGGCCCCCACCAGTGTCTAGCCTTTCTCAGACTCCTCAGGCAGGGTTGGGGAAGGGGAGGCGGGGTTGGCACAGAGTCCAGGTTTGGGAAGGATTTGTGGACTGATTGTTGAATGGGGCGCAGAATGAATGAGGAAGAGGCCCCATTTCAAGGGGAAAGGAAAGTCAGTGGGTATGGTTCCTTCAACCAATACAGATTTCACTTCTCTACTATGTAAGACGTGGTCTTCAGAAACTTAAGTGGCCAAAAGCATCATCACTAACAGACCTCTGAGGTCCTGTCCAGCTCCAAATCTTATGACCTCTCTGGTCCTCAATTTCCTTATTTCTAAATAAGTGGCCTCTCAGGCCCCTGTCAGCTCTAAATCATGGCATTATTCAAATACCTTCTGCCATCTAGACCTCAGTTTACCCCTCTGTAATATAAAGAGGTAGGACTGGATGATCTCCAACGTCCCTTCTGCTTTAAAATCTGTCCCAGCAGTTATTCACTACAGCCCTATTTAGGAAGGCCACTGTCACCCACTGCATTCCTCTCTGCTCGTTGTCTTAACCTATGTCCTGCCTTTGGACTTGGATGACTCTGGAAGGGAGAATGAGGTTGACTTTTGGAAGCTCTCCCTCATTTAAATCCAATTCACTCACAAGTCAAGACATCTCCCTATGATGTCATCAGTCCTTTTCGAGAAGGAAGAATGGACAATGACCAGAATTCCATTTCTACCTCAATCCTGCCCCACCACAAATGATTTAGAGTGGCAAGTCCTCTGATATGGAAGCTCCTACCTTAAGTAATGGGGCCCAGGATTCAACAAACATCCCTGAAGTCTGCTCACCATGCCCCTGCCTCCCTCCACTCCCTCTCCTTCCCAGAATCCCTTTATGTTTTGTCTTTTCCCATTAGAAATTGAGACTCTTGAGGGCTGAGGTGTTGCTTGTCTTTGTATCTCTAGGACTGATGTTCTATCACCTATCTGTCTGTCTGTCTGTCTGTCTATCTATCTATGGCTAAGATCATAGCAACTCAGTCTCATAATACCTTATAGTAACCCCTAGTAATTGAACCTCAGTTTCCCCATCTATAAAATGAAGTGTCTGCACTAGTTGACTTCCCAGGTCCTTCTAATTCTAAATCTATGACCTTGTAACCTCCCAGGGCTTCATTGAGTTAATGGTCAAGCTGACCCAAAATGAGATCTTGAAGCTATCTACAATATGCAAGGCAGTCTGCCAGGAGTTTATGGGGCTGCAAAGCTGGATAAAAAAACCACCTTGGTCCTCCTGGAGCCCCTAATCTAGATTCAGAACCTATTAGAGGGATTTGGGCTAAAATGCCAATAACCATAGTACAAGGTAGAGTGGTTTAAAGGGCTCCCAAGAAATTCTTAGAGATACAGCCCTGCACCTAGAGCTGGGAAGGCCTGGGTTCAAGTCCTGACTGAGGACTTGTGTGAACCAGGGCAAGTCACTTGACCACTCAGAGCCTCATCTGTGAAATAAGAGAGCTGGACTAACTGGCCTCCGAGGTCCCCTCCAGTCCTAGCTCTGTGCGTTTATGATTCTTTGACAGCATGATATAGTCCATTGCCCCACTCACATTTGACTCCCTTGGCACAGAACTGGAGAATCCAGATCTATCTCCACATCATGGTGGTGGAGAACTTGGCTGAGAGGAATGAGGGAGTGAAGACAATGGCAGGAAAGAGTGACTCTGAAGTATAATCCACCTTCTGGGTCTGGATCTAGGACCAGTCCTGGATGGTTGCTTCCAGGATCAGTGTTCATTGCCTTGGAGGGAACACAACTACTGTAGAATATCATGAGGTTGGCATGGAGGCCAAAGCTGATTGGAGGGATAATTGGGGGTCCTAACTCTCTAGAAAATCTCAGCTTTGTCCAAAGAACAGGTGAAAATTCTGAGTCAGATCTAATCAAATGAAACTTCACGTCCATGGACCTACGAGCTCATCAGCGGAGGGCATCATCAGAAAGGCTACTCATTTTGGAATCAGAAGGTTGGGGCTTTAAGCCTGCACCCACCCCTTACTGCCCTGTGTGACCTTGGACAAGTCACATCCCCATCTTGGGCTTTGGTTTCCTGAATAAGGGGATGGGACTAGATGATCTAATTCTAAACTAATGATCCTATGACATCTTTGCGCCTCAGTTTCCCTCTCTGTAAAATGAAAAGGTTGAACTAATTGACTTATAAAGTCCTCCCAGCTAAAGGACTCTACCAGTACAGGCAGAAACCTTGCTATGCCTTTTTATCCCATGTAGTTCTTTCTGTAAAATTCATCTTTCTGTAAATTCGTGGCCTGAGGAACTTCTCCCCCCCCCCCCCATCAATGCAACGGAGCAAAGAAAGAACGTGTGAAGAAACTGAGTCTGAATGGAAAGATGGCTCCCAGAAAGATGTGTCCTACAAGCAAGCTCAATTCAACAAACATTTATTAGACACCTACAATGTTCCAGGAACCATACAGAGAGATAAAAAGGGAGGTAATCCCTTGTGGGGAATACTAAGGGAAGCGAAAAGAAAATCAGTTCCTGTCCTGGGAGGTTGTTAGAAAAAAAGTGGTTTCATTTTGCATCCCAAAACAAAAGAAATATCATACTTGTTCATGTCCCCTTGTGAGGTTTATTATGAATACAACCAAAAAAAAAAAAATCCTCCATGGTGATAGCGCACAGAATCCCAAGATCTGAGAATTGGAAGGGACCTCTGAAGTCGTCTAGTCCAGCCTGTGGCAAGGATCCCTGCCTCAGCATCTCTGAAGGGTTATCATTAAACTCCAAGGGAAAACCTCCAGGTGCTCACAGCTGAATGAGGCAGCTCACTCTACTTTTCAGACAGTACTAATGGAAGGAAATCTTTCCTTACTTCTAGGCAGAGGTATGCTGGGAGATATTTAACAATTGACTATCAGAAAAAAAATGTACGCACAATACACTTTTATGTTTAATCTGCCTTATGAACACTTTCTTAAGTCTAGACAATCAACAGAACCATAAACCAAGCCCTAATTATCTTGTAGTTTGTTTATTTCTGAAGTATAAACACTCACACTGAAAACTGAAGATTTAACAGTTGACTCTCCTGATCTGGCCCAAGTAAGCCCGAAGTTGAGGGGAGCTCAGTCTCCCTGCAACCGGCTGTTTCTAGTTTTGACCTTTGGGACCAAGAACAAGTGTAATTCTTCTTCTGCATGCCAGTCCTCAAATAGTTAATGACAGCACTTATCTTGTTTCTTCAGGCTTGATCCTCTAAGATTGAGATGGCCTTTTTTGGGGCTGCTTTCATGCCTTTGAGACAGATTGCACTTGAGGTCCACTAAAAGTCCCTGCTCATTTGCACATGCACAGCTGCTTAAATATGCCACTGCCTTCTTGAAGTTTGGTAATTGATTTTTTGAATCCCGTGTAGAACTTTACATTTATCTCTATTCAATTTTCTCTTGTCAGACTCTTCCTAGCATCTACCCTTTTAAGATATTTTGGGATTTAAACTCTGTCTGACCCATACCTGGTGTGTTCTTCCTCCTCATTTCTGTTTCCTGGTTTCCCTGAATTCCTTCAAGTTCAAGCTAAAATCTCACAGGAAGCCCTTCCCTATCCCTCTTAATGACTTTCCTTTGTTAATTACTTCCTCTTTTTCCCGATAGTAGCTTGTTTTTATGCAGTTATTTTCATGTGGTCTTTCCTATTAGCATGTAAGCTCCCTGAGGACACGGACTACCTTTCACCTTTTTTCGTCACAGCTTCTGACACAGAGTAGTTGCTTAATAAATGCATATTGACTGACTCTCATTCAATTTCAGAGCTATTTCTCCTAGGTTTGTGTCCAAAATATCCTTTATACCTTTATAGATCAACAATCAAAAAGCATTTAAATGTTTCCTAGATGCCAGGTTTTGTACCAAGTGGAGGGGATACAAAGAAAGGTGAAAGCAATCCTAGATGAACTGACATTCTGATGGCAGAGACAACCTGTATATAAATAAGAATGTATAAGGTTCATACAGAATAGATGGAAGGTAACCTTAGTCATTGATAAAGCCCAAATGATGCTCCAGTAGAGCCCTCCCTCCAAAGTAATATTGACCCATTAATGCTTCTTTGAGTCTGTCCATTTAGCCAGTTCCAAATCCATCTAAGGTTTGTCCTAGCTCCCATCTCTCCATCTATCCACAAGACAAGCTCAAGAGACCTTGTCCAATGCTTTGCTGAATCAGGGTAAATTCCATAGCATTCCCCTCATCTACCAGTCTAGTAACCCTGTCAGAAAAGGAAATGAGGTTAGTCTGGCATGACCTGTAAGCCTCTGCCTTTCTGGCTTGGTGGTAGCAGTCACGCTCCAGATGAACTCAAGGGGATTATGGGCAGTGGCTATTAAGACTGACACTGACAGAGTTCAGAATAAGCCTGGATGTGAGCTTGAATAAGGGATTCTGACAATCTCTTTTCCACCTGTCACTCACACAGACATCGCTTACCTGGACTGTGGAATAGTCTTCTATCTGGTGTCTTGCCTCCGGTTTCTCCCTTCTCTGATCGATTCTTCACACAGATGTTGGAATAATAATCCAGTTCAATCCAATTCAACCCAACAAACATTTATTAAGCACTTACTCTGTTCTAGGCATTATGCTGAGTATCTAAAGAGGAACATAAAATGCTTCCTCTCCTAACGGACCTTATATTCTACCGGGTAGGAAGGGAGGGGAGGGAGGGAGCTGTATGCCGAGAACAATGTGTACACTCTGGGGCGTCCTGGTGATTGTTAAATTTTCAGCGTGAGCATTTACACCTTGGAAATTGGCAAGAACTACAAATCGAAGACTGATTTGTTGTGTTGATTGTCTAGATTTAGGAAGGTTAATCAAGTAGAATAGGTTTAAAAGTCTGGCCAGCTTTTCAGAGAGACAATTGTTAAACATTTACCAGCACATTCCTACAGCCCCATGAGTAAATACAAGTTATACATACAAAGTAAATACAAAGCAATTTCAGGAGGGGGAAAGAGTTAATAGCTGGGAGGGTCAGAAAAAGCCTTAGAAGTGGCATTTAAAGTGAGCCTGGATTCTAGGCTAGGGATTCCAAGAGATGGAAAGGAAGAGGGAGACTGTTCAGGTGTAGGAGACAACCTGTGTGGAAACATGGTGATGTGCTTAGCACAGCGCTCGGCACTTCATAAATGCGCAATAAATCCTCGTTGACGTGACTTGATTTGGGAGATGGAATGTTGTGTTTGGGGAACAGCAAATAAGCCTCTGTGAAGGGGAGCAGTGGGAACTAAGCCTGGAAAAAAAGTCAGTTGATTTTGAATGGCTTAGAATACCAGAGATCACATTTTATCCTGGAGGCAAGAGAGGGTCATCGAAACTTCTTAAGTAGGGGAGAGACTTGATCAGATTTGTGCTTTAGAAGTATTATTTGGTAGCTGAGCCAAGGATGGATGGAAGAGAGGACCAATGGCATTATGGGTAATGTCTTGACACTGGATTTAAGTGAGGCAGAACCACACAAAGTCGTCAGCCTCACTCTCTCTTCCACAGTCATCGGAGTCCAGTGGCAAGACAAAGTCAAGGCGACTGGTGATGGCCCAGGATGCAGCGGATGATGTTGACATCTCTGATGTCTTACCAAGCTCTTAGTTCTCCATGGTGCCTGCTTCAGCCGCCATGATGGCCGCTGGAACAATTGCTCTCATCTTCCTATTCTGTCTTCATATGCTTGGGGTAGACAGCCCTGGCACGGCTGCAGTATTAGTCCAGGGAGGAAGAAATCAGGACTGAATGAGAGAGTGGCTTTGTAAATGAAGGATGCACAGGCCAGCCCCTGCCATTTCCTCACTCAAGATCTGTCAGTGGCCCCTATTGCCTCTAAAATAAAGCCCAACTTCTCAGGTTTGACCCAAACATCACCATCTGGCTCCAACCTTCCCAGCTTCATTTTCATACCCTCTGCATTTCAGAGAGAAAACAGACTGTTCTATTCCTTGAACTCAATATGCTGGATTCCTGAGCACAGTTCTCTTTTGTACAGACCATCCTTTCTGCCTGAAAAGCTCTGCCTCCTCATCTGTCTGTTAAAAGCCTTGTCTTCCTTTAGGATTCAATTCAGATGACACTCCTTCTCCCCCTAGAAGCCTTCCCTGATTTCCCCAAGCTGAACATATGTGTCAGAGAGGATGCATAGTGTGGTGGGAGGTGCATTGGATTTGGAGTCAGGGTCATATTCTACCTCTCTCACAACCTGAGTGACCTTGGACAAGTCTTCATCTCACTGGACCTCAGTCTCCCCATCTGAAGACTTAGACCAGATGAACTAGGATCTTCTAGCTCTAAACCTATGGATAATCACCCCCTGGACCTTCTGGTTGTCCTTCCAAAAGTCTAACCAGTGAAAGTATCTGTGTGGTCACAGCCCTCTTAGAGAACGTAAGGTGTTTTCTGTCTTTGTAACCCTAGTGCTTAGCTACACATTGGATGCTTAATAAATGCTCAGCTCCCATGCCATGTCCTACAGGAAGCTCATCCTGATTCCCCCTGGGTTGCTCTCTGGGGGAGTTTCCCTCCTTCAGAAAGAGTACATCTGGTTGGAATGGATTGTTTCTACCCAATAGAATGTAACTGTGGAGGCAGGGATTATCTCACTTTTGTCTCTGTGTCCCCAGTGCCTGGCATATAGTAGGTGCTTAATAAATGCTTGTTAATGTTTCTCTTTTGTCCAGAAGCAACCCTGAGGGTCTCCCCCACCCAGTTTGATTTTTTTTCTCTTTTGATTAAAGGGGTCATCCCTTGGATCACTTCTTGGACAGCCCTCACCACTGAATGGGTGTTGCCTCGGCAAAAGTGAAAACTTGAAAGACCTTGGCCTCAAAAGGCCAAGGGTCCCCACTTCATCGGGGCCATCTGCAGTCATCCTGATCTATACCTGGCCACTGGACCCAGATGGTCTGGAGGAGAACATGAGGCTGGTGACCTTGAGCAGTCCTGCCTCACTATAATTCACTTACAAAGTGATGACATCCCCTCCCTGGCGTCATGGTCCTCCTTGAAGTTGAAGGACAAATCATGACATAACCTGTTAATGACTTGATAGAGCTAGAAGGATAGACTTTAGAGACCATCTAACTCAATACTCTCTTTTTGCAGAGGAGGGAAAGGAGGCTCAGAGTGGTTAAATTACTTGTCCAAGGGACCCAACAGAATGATTTGAACCCAGGCCCTCTGATGCCTGACCCAAAGCTCTCTCCCTTTTTCCCAGGTGTAGAAAGTTCTCACTAAAGCAGAATCAAATAGGTTGTTGAAAGAGCCCCAAACCATGCTTTGTCCATAACCCTGGACCACTGATGGTCTGCCTGCCCTCCCCCCATCAGCTTCTGTCTCTCAGATCTGACTTCTTCAGTGTTCAGCTTGCTGCCTCCTCCAGGAAGGCTTCTGGGAAGTCCATAACTGAGCTTCTGATCCTGGCTCTGCTACCATGACTCAGTGGTTTCAGTATTGCTCCTTGAGTCCAGGGATTCCTGGACTTGCCCCCTGCTCCCTGTTACTTTCCATCCTTTCCTTTCTCTAAACCTGAATCTACTCACCTATAAAGTCAAGGGTAAAAATGACTGCCATACAGGCTCAAATGGAATCATCTGTACAGAATTTTTTGTCAACCCAAAGAGGTCAGCTATTGCCACTGTGGTTACGGGTGTGATTTGAGGTAACTCTTTCTCTCCAGGGGCCTCAGTATCCTCATCAGTACAATGAGGAGTCTGACAAAATGGCACCAAGTCTGTTGCAGCTCCAAGTCCTATGGTGCAGCAAAAGCCCCTGGCACACGATAGTCATTAAATAAATGTTTGTTGAATGAATCTAAAGATATCCCAAGCACAGCTCACAAAAACTGGCCCTCTTCCTCACTTTCCTGGTTCCATTAATGGCCTCACCACTGGCCCGCCACTGAGGCTCCATATTCCAGTCATGTTGGACACCTCCTGCTTCCTCCTTGCCTCCCCACTCCTCTTCGACCCGTCAGTCTATGCCAAGTCCTATTGCTCAGGGCCTCATCACCTCCCTCCTGGCCTCTCTGGCCTCTCTGACTCCAGACTTCCCAGTCTACTCTCCACTTGGCTGCCGATGAATGACCACACAAGGAGCCCCGCTTCCCCCATTCATCTTCCTTCTCTTACTCGCCTACGTAGACTCTACACTCCTGCCAAGCTAGAGCACTCACTGTTCCCCTAACAGGCTTCCTCATCTCTGAATGGTTGTCCACATAGCACAAGGGAGCCCCCAGAATACTTTGCCTCTAGGAGCTGTCATGGGAGGTAATGTAGTAGAGGGGATAGAGAGGCAGCCTAAGCCAGGAAGACCAGAGTACAAATTCTGTCTCCGACACTGACTGAGTGACCCTGGGCATGTCATTAACCTCTCAGGGTTCTGTGCAACTATTAAGCCATGAGAAGGTTCTGAGATTTCCTCCCCTTCCAAATCTAGTCCCTCTACCTACCTGGAGCTGTAAGAAGGAGGAGGGTAGAGAGTGACAGGGTTTTGTCTTGGGGAATCATGTGAGGGGATCACTTTGGGAGGGAGCCATCCGCAGAATTCTCTTTTTGTACCTCCCAGTCCTTGGCAGACCTGCTTGACTCGGGGCCCCTCTGTTGCCAGACCCTCTTGAGGGACCCACTTACCCTTCACATTCCCTCAGTGGGTACCAGCCTGATTCTTGCGGGCACCCAGCATGGCTCCCTCGGTGGTCAGAATGTCCCTTTGCCACAGCTGCCCCTTCCCCCAGGTGGGAGAAAGGCACAGTGCTGGAGTCCTGCTTGGGCACTTGGCAGCTGGGAGACTTTGAGTGAATCCCTTCCTCTCTCCAAGTCTCAGTTTTCCCACTCGTAAAAGACCTGAGCCCTATGGTACTGGCATCCTATGAATTCCAAGTGATGGTCTGAGTCTCCATTGAGACAGCACTTCTAACGTTTGAATAATAATATTCAAGTCTCACTTGCTCCCTACGACAATCCTGGGAGAAAGAGACTATTCTGATCCCCCTTCTACTTCTTTACAGATGAGGAAACTGAGGCTGAGAGAGGGCTGAGTGATGTGTTCAGGGTCACACAGCTAGAAGTGACTGAGATTTGAACCCAGCTCTTTGAGACTGTGAGCTCAGCACTTGATCCTCCATGTTCTAGGCTCCACTCTAGAGCTGGAAAGGAACTCAGAAGTCATGTAGTAGAGAATCTGAGTGTTGGGCCCAGGTTCAGTGTTTGAGTCAGGACTCAAATCCAGGTCTTCCTGGTGCCTGGCTATGGTCCAGGGCTCTCTCTGCCTCTCATGGCACTTATTCCACTCTGTCTTGCACTAAGGGTGTTTTGCATCCTTTCCTAACCTCATCTCCTGGTTTCTAATCCTAGATTCCAGGTCCCTTGAGGATCAGACTAGCTTCCTATCCATCTTTGTGCCTCCTCACCCCCTGGCACAGCACCTTGGCTAAAGGAGGCAGGTCAGAGATCTTGGTTGTACTTTTAGCTCTACTGTTAACTGGCTGTGTGACATTGGGCAAGTCCCTTACCTTCTAGTTGCTTTGGTTTCCTCTTCTGTAAAAATGATTGGATTGGACCAGGTGGTCTCTCTAAGGTCTCTTCCAGCTCTAAGAATCCATGAATCTTGGAGTCTATGACACTCCCAGCCCACATCCTCCCAGTTCAGAGAATTCCTTCCTCCCTGAGCTGGATGGAATGTCTGAGGTCACTGAGTCCCAAGCATCAGGGCTTCTGCTTTTCAAGGGCAGTCTGGTGCTCTGCACTGGGGACTTTCCAGGCTCCCTTCTGTCCTACCAAACTGAGTGGAGAGCAGCACCGGGAAGGCAGTGAAGCCTAGGCCTGGAGTGAGAGGGAGCCGGGCCAGCCAAATCCCAGGCTTCCAGGGTTATTAATACAGCTGCAGGAGAGAAGGCTGATAACAAATAGGGAACAGAGTGGGTGACTTTGGGAGAGTTCATTTTTTAAAGAGCAAGACAAAGAATGATTTAATCCATCTCCATGGGGGGAAGCGAATGCACTTCTTGCTTGTGTTCCAAGAGAAAATGGTTCATTTTCACTAAAAGGAAGATGGGGAGACAGATCCCTTGCTGTTATGTCTTTGGGCAAACTCCTCTGGGTCTGTGTGTGAGGCAGGCAGAGGGGTTGGGGGAGGTGCTGGGCCTTTCTTCTAATCTTAGATCCTCTCTGGAGCCAAAACAGTGCAGGCCTCATCCAGTCCAATTCAACCCAACCCAACCCAACCCAACCCAACCTAACCCAACAAGCATTTATTAAATGCCTACCATTACAATGCAAAGACTAAAGGAAAATAGTCTTTGGCCAGGGAACATCCATTTTAATGCAGAAGTGCAAACAGCCAGTCAGTGAGCATTTATATGAGCCCACTGTATGCCAGCATGGGGTCAGGCATTGGGAATGAAAATACAAAAGCAAACACGATTCCTGAGCTCAAGGAGCTTATGTTATAGACACTCAACCTATCAGTGAACACATATTGATGAAGCACCTACTATGTACCAAAAACACATGCTAAGTGCTGGGGATACATACAAAAGTGAAGAGTCTGTGGCCTCAGGAGCCTTACACTGGATCAGATCCCAGGAGTGGAATGGCCAAGTGTCAACCACATGGCTGGAATTCATTCATTCATTCAGCAAACATTTACTATTTGGGGGTTAGATTATGTTGTAAGAGTTACAGAGACATATTATCCATCTATCCATCCATCCATCCATCCATAAGCATTTTTTAAGAACCTGTTATGAGCCAGGTAAAGTACTAGGCACCAGGGATACAAAGATCTCCTTCTCCCTACCACTTCCCCCCCAAAAAAATAATAATAAAAAATAAATTCTCTCTTCCCTCAAGGAGCTTAAATTCTCTCTGAGGAGAATAATGCACAAACAGATGCTGAGCAGTTTAGAGGAGAGGCAGTAGCAGTGGTGGGTGCTGGACTTGGATTGGGAAAAGTCCCAAGTAGGAAGTGGCTCCTTAGATGAGCTCTGTGAGTACCATGGGGATGATTAAAAGCACAGTGACAGATAGCATCTTCCCCAACGGAGTAGCCTGGGAGCCTGCTTCTTGGAGGGCCATGACATGTAATGCAAGTTTCTTGGAGAGACTTGAGCATGTGTAGGCATTCTGTAGACTGGTTCTGACCTGTTAACCATGTGGCTAAGAGCTATCTTTTCAACTGATTGCATAGCTAGAACTAGGAGTACTTTCAGAGGCCAGTAGGGACCTGAAGCTTCTCTGTCCAATTCCTCTGTCTTGGTTTGACACTTCCATGGTGAGAGACAACATTATAAGGGGAGAGGCCTTAGTTAGACCCATCCTTCTGAGAACTATTCAACAGAAACAGATCTTTGTCCTTTTTCATTAATTTATTCCTTTACATTTTAGGTGAAGGAGATTGGAAACCATGACCTTGTGAGTTTCAAATGCTCAGAACAGCTGGGGTCCAGATATCTGGCACCTGGGCACCCCAGTGTCCCAGTCCTTGGCTACCCCAGTGTCCTGGCACCTGGCCACCCCAGCACTTAGGTTTGTGATCAGTCCAGCATTGATACCCCAAGGGACAGGAAGGAACCTTTGGGACCCAGTCTTTTGGGAGCTGAGAAGTGTATTTCATCCAGTAGCTCTAGCACTTTTGGACATGAATGTGGTGGGTGGGACAATGTCATGCAGAAACTGTGGGAGATGGTAAACTGCTTTTTGAAGTGAGATGGGGAGAGTATGTTCCTGAGATGGTGGATGGGAATGTTGGTCCTTTTTTCTTGCTGTATCTTCAAAGTAAATATCACCCTGTAAAGCTACTAAATGTTCACAGGTTAAACAGAGCTAGAGCACTAGTTCCTGGTGGCTAATGGTGGTGGTAGGGAACAACAGGTCGGTGCTTAGAGATGACATGACAGAAGAGATACCCTAAGCCCCCAGGGATCCCCTCAAATCATAAGGGGAAGATGCAATTGGTTCCCCTCTGAGAGAGTGAGGCCAGAGCATACCCAATACAAAGGTAATTTGAGGTTCTAAGGAGGGGAGGGAAAGGAAGAAGGAAGCAAAGTCACTTTCTAAAGGTCACACTGCTGGTAAATGTCAGAGACAAGATTGGAATCCGGGTCTTCCTTACTCAAGTCTAGAACTCTAGCCACTATATCAGGAAGGGTTCCCTGTTGGTGGTGGCACCTGAGTTGATCTTGAAGGATGTCGGGGTTCGAAGAAGTGAGGAGAAAGTGCATTACAGGTGTGAGGTTATATCCAAAGGCAAAGAAAGGATATGGAACGTTGAGTTTGGGCAACAGCAAAAAACTATTTTGGCTGAACATTAGACACGTGAAAAAGAGTAATGTGAACTCAGTCTGGAAAGAGAGATGGGAGCCAGATTGTGGAAAGCTTTAAATGCCAATTGGAGAAATTTGTCTTTTTTCCCAGAGACAATTGGGAGCCATTCCGGATTCTTGAGCTGGGGGGAGTGACTTGGTCAGATTTATGCTTTAGGAAAACTATTTTGGCAGTTGTGTGAAGCAAGGGTCAGAGGAGAGAGCCTGGAAACTGGTTGCAATGAGGAATTAGAAAAATAGTCCAGTTATGAGGTGATAAACTGAGTTGAGAACTGGGATGTGAAAACATCAGTGGACAGAGAAGAATGGATATGAGAGATGGGAGGATAAACAAGGTTGTGGATCTGAGTGATTAGAAGGAAGATGGTGCCCTTAATCTAAATAGGGGAGTTTGGAGGAGCTATGGGTTTAGGAAAGACAATGATGAGTTCTGTTTTCAACTTGTTGAGTTTGAGTTGACTACAAGGTATTGTATTTAGGGATTGGGACTGATGATTCTTCAGAACATATCTGTCAAGTAGGCATCATTAAAGTCTCAAAGGGGCACGGACCAAGCAGGTACTATTACTGGATACCTAAGCTCTAGTCCATGGGAGACTTGCTCAGTAGTCCATCCATTGGGTGAACCATCTTGAATTAGCTCCATATTCTCCATCCCTACTTCCTCAGCATATTTTGGGGTCAGCAAGAATGTTTCCTTTAGGAAACTTTAGGTATTTGGGAAGTAGGAAAATGGGTACAAGTGTTAGGCTCTAAAAGACAGCTGGCACTAGGCAAATCTGGCAGGAAGAGGCATCTGGTGGAGATCTAATAGAATGTAAACTCCTTGATGTCAGGGACTTTATAAGGCAATGTGGTGTGGTAGAAAGGAGTGTGGAGTTTGGAGTCAGGTAACTTGTGTTCAAAGTCACCTTTGTGACCTTGGACAAGTTTCTTCACCTCTCTGTGCCTCAGTTTCCTCAGGTATAAAATGAGGGGGCTATATTAAATGATCTCCAAGGTCTCTTCCAGCTTTTAACCTGTGGTTTTGTTGTAGTACTCCCTCTGATATGCATACTTACAGGTTGGGTCCCCAGAGTGTGGCCACCACCTTAGGTTCAAGAGGGTAACTGTGAGTGAGAACTCCTTTTTCTATAGCTGATGAGCCCCCACCAGTGTGCTTTTCATAAACAATCCTCTAGTAGATTGACTAGCTCCTAGCAAAGGCATTTACTCAAATGGCATAGCAACAGCAATAGTTACAGAACACTTCTTCCACCCCCCACCAAAAATAACAACAGCTACAATAATTTTGGACAGCCTCTCTCACCAACATACACAGCAATCATAGGGAGAGTGGGATAAAAAAAAAGTATAATAGTAGGAGCAAAGTACACATGTGGGGAAAGTGTGTCAAAGTAGCTGCTCACAACTCCTGGTATTTTAGGGCTGGGAAGTCTTTTCTTTCTTTACAGAGTTCTCACCCAGCTCTCCCTGTAGGCAGAGTCTTCTGGGTGGGCCTCTCAAAGTCAACTCTTTTCTTAAGTCCATATCCTGTGTATCTCTACCATAAGGAGTCACATTGACTGAAGCTGCTGCCTCCCTCAGCAGCCATCTTACCCCATCTGTCTGTCCTCAACATGTCTCTCTTTTTGTCTCCTACTGGTCCAGTCTCTTTGATGATGTAGTCAGTGGGTGGCAGGAGGAGAGCAAATATGCAAGTATATGCTCTCTCTATCCCAAGGGTGATGACTTCCCAGGGACCTGAGTTTTCTTCTATTTTGACTCCAGTGTTTCCAACCACCAACTGACCTGCTGGTTTTATACAGAGGGCCAAGAATGTGTCTCATTTTTCTCAGCCAAAAACAAGATGTTTCCTGGGGGTGGCAGCTGCCTTTCATCTGATGTCCCAAACCCTATAATCCTTGGAGCTGATTACGGACTTGTTCCTACATTGTGGGATTGCAGGAAAATTCCTGCACACTACTATTTTGTGTTCTCACCTGATAAAGGAATCAGAGGATCAAAGAGTTTTGTTTATACATTCAAACCTAATCAAGTGTGACTACCCCTATACTGAGTGCCTTAGGAATACACTTGATCAATTACATTCATTATCATTACACATTTTTTTTCCCATTTGATCTTTGTATCTGCAGCCCCCAGCATGGTGCTTGACACATCCAGATAGGACTGGGCCTGTGCTTTCCTTTCTTAAGTCTGCATCTGGACAGCCTTTATGGTTTGCAAAGTGCTTTACATATAGAAGCCTCACAGGTAAGGAAATTAAAGTTGAGAAAGGATAGTGTAGAATCACACAGCTAACAAGTGTCTGGGGCAGGATCTTCATCAAGCCAAATCTAGCATTCTATTCACTCTTCCACCTAGCTGCCATTCTTATAAAGAACTTTCAGGGGAGGAAAGTCCTTCTACAGGTGGAGGTGGGCATATTCTTTGCATTTAACAATCTTAGCGGGATGCCCAAGACAACTGAGAGGTCCAGCAATTTCCCCAGGGTCGTATAATCTGTATGGACCAGGGACAAGACTTGAACCCGGAGCTTTTTGGCCTCAAGACTCTATTGCTACTACGTCTTATGCTGCCATTCACAGAGACTGACACATAGTAGGTGTTTTATACTTGTTTATTGCACTGAATTGTATTGAATGAAGTGCCCTCCCTAATTTCTCTCTGCTAGTAAGGAACAATGGTAAATTTATTTTCAGGTTTAAAATGGGCAAGACTGTAGGTGTCATTGCAGAAGCCTAATAGTCTAAGGTTTAGGGCAATCAGCCCCAAATTGGGCAGAAACATTAGCACCTCTGCTTTTGGAGTGGCTGGGTGGTGCGGTAGATGGAGTGCCAGCTTTGGAGGCAGGAGGACTTGAATTCAAATTCACTCTCAGACTTTTTAGCTATGTGACCCTGGGCAAATCATGCAACCCTGTTTGCCTCAGTTTCCTCATCTGTAAAATGAGCTGGAGAAGGAAACAATAAATCGCTTGTCCCTACCAAGAAAACCTCAAAAGGGCTCATGAAAAATTGAATTTGACTGAACAGCAGCACCTGTAAATAGATCTGGAGGACTGAGTATCTGAGTGAAAAGAATGTTGACTTTGGAGTCAGAGGAACTGGATTGAAATGCTACCTCTCTCTTACTGTCTGTGTGACCTCAGGTGACTCACTTCTGCTCCCTGTGCCTCAGTTTCTTCATGCTAGCAATTCAGTGGCACAATGGATAGGCTTGGAGTCAGCAACACCTGAGTTCATTATGTCATTTTCCCACTGAGTGGAAAAGCCTGAGTTTCCTCACCTACAAAATGAGGGAGATAGACTCCAAGGTCCTTTCCAGATCTACAGCTCTGACCCTAAGTAGGCCTAAAGGTGGGAAACCTGGTGTCACATGTGGGGAGCTTGGACAGCTCCCCTCCCCCCAAGATGGTCAGTGAACTGATCCCAAAATTAAATAGGACAAGGGGAGAGGGATAGATTGACCTGGGGGATGGTACAGAATGCAGAAGGCAGGCTCTTCGGAAGACTGACCAAAACAAAACTGAAGAAGGCACTCTCTTGTATTCCAGAGCCAAGTAGAGCTGATCATAGAATCCCAATCTGCAATGGCCCCTTGAGATGGGCTGGTTGGCACAGCCTCATTTTGTCCACATAGGAGGTGAGCCCTGCAGAGTGAAGGGACTTGTCCAACACCATACAGCTAGTGTGGAAGTAGAAGAGCCGGTAGGATTTGAATCTGGTTGCTTGGACTCCAAAATCCAATGCCCTTTCCAGATTTGAGGGCTATCCAGAATTTTAAAAAATCATTGCCAATCTCCATCAGCACAGACAACTGTGAACCGGGATCCTATTTGATATAGTCTTAAGAATATAAGTTTTTTCTCTCTTGAAAGAATGTAAGTGTATCCCCCAGAGTACACAGTAATCACTTAATAAATACATTTTGATTGATTGGTATTTAATATTTAGTTTTCAACATCCAGGTATTTATTTATTAGCTCTCCCATTAGAAAGGAAGAACCCTGAGGGCAGGGACCTTTGGATTTTTTTGTCTTTATATTCTTGTGTCTAACACAATACGCGGCACATAGTAGGTATTTAATAAATGCTTGTTGAGTTATTGATTGCGTTAAGGTAATTGCATTAAAATCAACCCTGCAGGACATAATGTATAATTGTGGGGGAATTTCCGTTTCTCTTCCCAACTTCCTCCTCTTTTGACTCCTTCTGCTCTCCTTATTCCAAATTCAATTCCAATTATTCATCTGTTCCCTGGGGGCTGATTCCCCTGGCAGCTGTTTGTGGTAGGACTCTGGGGCCCATCCAAGAGGTTTCTAGCTTTCTTGCCTGCTGATGGGGAGGAGCTGTTGAAATGGAGGTGGATTTCTCATCTACCCAGCACTGTAGGAGTGACGGCCTAAAATGACAGCAGGGACCACATGATCTCTTCACTCAGTCTTACAAGTACATCCCCCAACTTCACTAGCCCACACAATTTTCCCCTTCCCAGGACAAATAGAACAAAGGAAATTGATCTTCTTTTTTTGGAGGAGGGTAGCAGTCTCTTAGGACAGAGCCTTTCCTCAGCCTCTCCAGTCTAGGTGTTGTAAGGCACAGGCTAGAACAATTTGAATAAGCCTATCCAGTGTATCCAGAGGTATTCTTTGAGGTTTAAGAAATATAATCAGGGAGTAAGTGGGATGCCTCTGTTCAGCTCCTTAACAAATATATCTGGACTATCTTGAGGGAAGGATACCCCTTTGGGGTGTGTGTGAGAGAAAAGATATCGAAGTTTGTAGTCAACATATCTGAATCTGGTATGGTTAACTGGGATCTGATGGATACAGAGATTTCTGTTCCCTAGTAAATGTTTAAGGGTTCTATGGAGATAAGTATTGTAGCAAAGCATGATGGCCATAGGGAGAGGTGGTCCCTAGCCTGCTACTGCATCATTAGAACTGTAATGCAGGGAGATATCTTTAACTTCTAAATGAATCATCCATTCTGAAGACATTCTCCAATGCAATGGACAGAGAGTTCATGAGCCCCCACTGGAGGTCTCCCCATCACTAGCTTCAAACAGTAGGTTTAATTAGCTCTTTGAAAAGGCATTTCCTTCTTTTTTTTTTTGTTCCTCCTTTACCTTTTTTAAAAATCAATTTATTTGTTTTCAGTTTTCAACAATTGCTTCCATATGTTTTAAATTTCTCCTCTTTCCCCCCTCCCTCCCCAAGATGGCATGCAATCTTATATGGGTTCTATGCATATATTCTTATTAAACATATTTTCACATTAGTCATGTTGTATAGAAAAATTAAAATGAATGGGAGAAACCATGAGAAAAAACAAACCAAAATAAAACATAATAAAAGAGAAAATAGTCTGCTTCATTCTGCATTCTGATTCTATAGTTTTTTCTCTGGATGTAAATGGCATTTTGCAGCAAGGATTCTTTGGAAATGTTTTAGGCCCTTGCATTGCTGTGAAGGGCTAAGTCTATCAGAAACAATCCTCGCACACTGTGGCTGTTACTGTGTATAATATTCTCCTAGTTCTGCTCGTTTCGCTCAGCATCAGTTCACATAAGTCTTTTCAGGATTTTCTGAAGTCCGCCTGTTCATCATTTCTTATAGCACAATAGTATTCCATTACATTCACATACTACAACTTGTTCAGCCATTCCCCAACTGATGGGCATCTCCTCGATTTCCAGTTCTTGGCCACCACAAAAAAGAGCTCCTATAAATATTTTTGTACATGTGGGTCCTGAAAAGGCATTTATTTCAATGGCAAAACAAGAAAAGTATTTATAAACCATACTCCCTCTCCCCTGACTCAACAACAACAGACAGACTTGAAGAGCAATGCCTGCTCAGCAAAGTGGCTTTCTGGGAACCCTTTGGCTGAGCTACTCTCAGTCTTTGCTCACTTTCACCCAGCTTGTCCTGGGTTCATTGCTCTGCGGTGGTCTTACTTCTTGAGAGGAAAATGAAGCTCCCCAATTCTCATATTCACTGATTTCTCCCCGCTCCCTACTCCTCTACTACTCTGGGCACAGTTCTACTTTTGTCTTTAGTCTAATATTTCCCTCCTGTCCAAAGAAGGAAGTAAAGAAAGTAACCATAATAGATAAAGCACCTGACCTGGAGTCTGAAGAACCTGAGTTCAAATCCAGCCTCAGACACTTACTGACTTTGTGACCATGGACAAGTAAGTCACTTCACCTCAGTATACCTCAGTTTCTTTATTTGTAAAATGTTGTGTAGATCAAATGAGATAATAATTACAAAGTACTTATCACAGTGTCTTCCTTGTAGTAAACATTAGTACAGTAAACATAGTAAACATTATATAAACATTAGCTCTTACCCAACATACACCACAAATTAGGTATGAAACAGGTTGTTTCCTCCCATAAAGCAGAAAAGGAATGCTATGTAAAAGAGGATCAGGGGATGCTAAGAATACAGTTCAATACCTCCTCATTACTTGTACAGTTGGGGAAATTTCTTTGCAAGGCAGCTAATTAGCCATCTTATATTTCCCCTCCCCTAAGAAGAGTATGATCAGGCTATTTTTGGGTTATTGTTAACAGTGGCCGCTCTTTCTCTCCAGGGGCAGCTCGTACCTGCCTTTCCAATGTTCTTCCTTTGGTGCATTATCTGAATCCCCTCTGGGGGTCTTTGGGAGATGGCTGCTGGTCTGGGCTATCTTTGTTTTCTAAGACTGCTGTTGTGAGCTTGGGTGGTTTTTTTTTGTTATCGCTTTATCATGAAAATTCCTTCCTTCATCTCATGAACTTGCTTACAGAGTGAGCTGATGTCAGCTCACTGAATGGTGTGAGGTGATTTCCCCAGATTTTCTGGGTGGGGGCTCTGAGTCAGGGAATCAGGGAATCACCTGGTGTGAATCTGGGCCTTTCCTGTTGTGAGAACCGTAAGATTGGAGAATGAGATTCTGTTGGAAGAGACCTTAGAGGCTGCCATGTTCAAGACTCTCATTTTATAGATGATGAGGCCCAACCTTGAGAAGCTGTGACTTCCCTATGTTACCCAGATAGTGACCCCCCAGGGTAGATTTCAAACCCAGGTCTCATGACTCAAGCCAGCTTTATTTCCAATGTACCACACTCTATGGTGCTCTCTGTTTTAGAAGCAGTACTTGTGAGTTCACACCCACCCCATCTTGACCCTTTCTTTGATTAAGGGTGGGAGAATGTGTTTCACTGCCCATCATTTCAGAGCTGAGCTTGGCATTCTCCAGCCAAAGGCCATCAGTAAGGATCTTAGCCAACACATGGACATGGGATGGTTGTTCCATGGAGCTAGGGAGGCTGAAGAAAAATTCCCCTGGAATGGGGGCTTTGAGCAAGGAGCCTAAGGACTTGGAGTTCTTGGGGGAGAGGGTCAGTTGACAGCCTGGCTTCCTTGAGGCTAGTGTTGTGGGCAGGGCAGTAATAAATACCTGATCCCTCTTCCTGTCCCCCATGCTTTCATGTAGTCCAGGAAGAGAGGGAGGAGGGCTGAACTTAGGACCCTAAATAGTCAAAGAAAGGGACCTTAGGGACCCTCAACAGTTGAGCAACTGACCCATTTTGTAAATGAGACAAATGAAGTCCAAGCAGCCAAAGTAACAGAGAAGAGATCTGAACCCAGGCCTTCTGATTCCAAACACAGTGTTCTGAAACACAGGATGGTTAAGATGATTCTAGCTTAGATGTCCTGGCATCACAGATGTAGGATTGGAGGAGAAGCCAGAGCAGAAGGGATCCAACCTTGTCACTTTGTGGATGGGAGACACGCAAGGGTGATGAGTCAGGGAAGAGCCTGTGGTCATACAACTATGGTCAGAGCCCCTTTCTTCAGGTGTAGTGACTTGGAGCACAGAGGAATGAAGAGAGTTTTGGGGATGTGGCCAATTCTCCCTAAGGTTCCCACGGCCTGGCCCTGGTGACCAGTACACAGCACTCATCCACCATCCACAAAGTCTGGGCCTGAGCAAGCTTTTCACCCATCTGTCCAATCAAATGCTGCATTTCTTCTCTCCATTCAAGCCAGTTTCTGCAGGGGCTAGTTGCAGTGACTGAGCAAAAGCCTGACTTTTTCTTTGAATGGTTAAAACTCTCAGCAGTCTGGGGGGGTGAACAATGAATTCTTCTCCACTTTTACTGGTTCCTTTCCCTGGGGTGAAGGTGGAAGGGAGAGGCTAAGACTTGGGCCAGAGAAGGCTCCTTCTGTTGGAAGAGGAAGGACCTGGGCCCCCTGGCTTTGAGTCCTTGGTGCCTTGGGGGCGATGGGGTGGAGGGGAGGCTGGGAGGGTCTACAGTCTTTACATCCTGTTTAAATTTGGCATTAGTCACATTTCTTAACGAGGGTTATGACCCCTCTGCACACACTCACACGTCTCCTACAATCAGTTTTTTAACTCTTGGCCACAATCTTGAGATCCTGTCTCTTCCCCTTGGAGTTTGGGCAGTGGAATTTCGGCAATGATGTCTCTGAACTGTACTGTCCACAGTGCAAGAAATGCAGCCAGGCGTGGAGGACAGCTCACACTTGAAGGCTGAGGAGATGGGAGTCTGGAGGGGGATGACGAGAGGCAGGGAAGAAAAAAAGCAGCCACGTACTCTGGGGGAGGGGGGGGCCGAGAAAGAGAGAAAGACAAAGATGGAGAAAGACAGAGGAAGACAAAGAGAGCAGAAGGAAGAGAGAGGGAGAGAGGAGGAAAGAAAGAGGGAAGGAGAGAAAGATGGAAAGAGAGAGAAAGAAAGAGGGAGAAAGAGAAAAAGAGAAAGATGGAGAGAGAGCAAGACAGAGAAAAAGAGAGGGAGAAAGAGAAATGAACAGAGGGAGGGAGAGAGAGAGAGAGAGAGAGAGAGAGAGAGAGAGAGAGAGAGAGAGAGAGAGAGAGAGAGAGAGAGAGAGAGAGAAACTGTGTATGGTGGGAGGGGGGTGGAGAGAGACAGAGAAGGTGGAAGTGTGGAGTCCCAGCTGCCCCCACCCTCATTGGGGTCTGTTTGAGGAGGCTCCTGCATCCTTCCACCAGCCTGGGCTGGGTGGTGGTCCCACCCTGCTCACATCCCAGGCCCCACTGCGGCAAACACACAGGCAGGCGGTTGGAGGAACCTCTACATTCCTGTCAGAGTAGGGCCCTTTAATCAAGGCTTGGAGATCCTTCCTGCAGCCGCCCGGGGGGCACTGTAACTCTAAACACATTAGTGTGTGAGATTGAAAGGTAACACATTCTCAGGCAAGACTCCGAACAATGGGGCCTGGATCTGGGTTTCATTTGTGGAAACTGTGCGGTGGGAATTTCTCTAATCAAATAAAAGGGAAATGAAAAACTCTATCTCTCAGAAACTTTAATGCTCTTAATTGCATTAATTTGAAAAACACACAAGGTCTTTCTGAGTGGGAAGCCAGGGGCATTTCTGAGGGAGTGGCCATGGGGGGAAGGGCCTGATGGTTGGCAGATAAGGGTGCCCAGGGAGCAGCTGGGGGGAGGGGAGCAGTGGAGGGAGCTGGAGAAGAGGGAAAGAGTGACTTGGAGAGACCAACCTGGTGATGCTCTGGCTCTCAGAGGACTGGTACAGAGGTCAGGCCACTGGATCTCAAGGCTCCAGCAAGGGAGACGAGGTTAGAAGAAGCAAGTAGCCCAGACTCAGGCCACTCTGGGCTGATGCCACCTGATCCACTCAAACACATGTCCTCTCTGCAATGCTCTAGGCATGGACCTGACCATTGGGCACTCACTTGGAGTTATGTAGCTGGAAATTTAAGCCCTATGCTAGGATGTGGTCCACAGAGGCCTGAACTAGGAGTCCAGAAGACCTGAATTTAAATCCCACCTCAGACATTTGCTAGCTCTGATTCCCCCAGCAAATCCCTTTCCATCTCCATGTTTCCTCATCCTAACCCACAGTCCAGAGGCCTGGTCTCAACGATCTCTAAGATTTCTGTTACCTCTTCCTCAACAATATTATTTATCCATGTCTCTTGTGCCAAGCCCAGAGTTCATGGCCTCATCTGGACAGGATAGTACAGAAATAGGGAGAAGATCAAGAATTTGACAAGGCAACTTGGAAACATGAGAGCAGCCTAGGCCGGATCCAGCCAGCCAGCCAGCCAGTCAGCAGGATGAACCTTCTCTAGATGTAGCATGACTCCAGTCTGGTTACAGCTTCCCCATCAGCCCTAATCCAGTAACCCATCAAGGACAAGAGAGGGGAAAGGCCAGGGGAAGGAGGGAAGCCGCAACCTGGAAAGTTCAGGAAAAAGCAGGATTCAAGCAGATTAGGAGAGTCCAAGAGTACTCAGCAGGTGGGCAGATGTTGTCAGAGGGCAGCAGATGTGACTTTTGAAGAATTCCCAGAACAGAAGGCAAGTGCTTGAAGTCTGAACAAGGCCAGGCCAGCGAGCTCTCCCTTCTGGAGAGGTGGAAATTCTAGGCAACTCCGCTTGATTACAGGACCCAAAAAAGCACGTCAACAAATCATCACATGAGAGATGGGCTAAAGCTTTGGGGGGCACAGGCATGTCCCAGCTGAAGCAACCCAATCTCAATTAGGAAATACCAATGGAGGGCCGCTTATTCTCATTAAGCAAGAATTTATTCCTCTGGGAAACCATTCACTTCAGGATTCCTTCCAAAGACCAGCTTCTCCAGAGTATTCAAAGAGACATGCAGCTCATACAAATTCATGCAGCCCACCCCACATTGTGGAAAGTGAGGGGTACTCATAGCCCAGATTTGTGGTGACCAGTGAGGTCAACAGGCCACAGACATAGAGCTGGGAGGATCTCGGAGGCTGGTGAGGCCAATGCCCTCCATTTTACAGAAGAGGAAACTGAGCCTCAGGGAGGCTCAGGAATGAGCCTACAGGATTCAGTGCTATAAACTCACCTTACTGCAGAGGTTTAAGGTTTGCCAAGGGGTCTCCATGATCCAACCCATTGAGAGGGTAATGCATAGCTTGAATCACAGAAATGCAAGGCCCTCTCCTTAAGGAAACTCCCTCTGCTTTGCCCAGGGTCTCACAACCAAAGGGTACCAGAGGCAGGACTTGAATCCGGGTCCTCCAGCCTCCAAGGATGACCCTCCAACCACTACGGCCATTGCCTGTCTCAGAGAAGTATTTTCTTTTCAACCAGGTCAATAATTCCACAGGGGCAGGGAAGTCCTTGATAAGGAAATCCCTTAAGCCAAAGTGGATCAACTCTGGAACTTACAGTCCTAGAGAGTTGCCCTGGGACATCAAGAGATGAAATAGTTTGCCCGGGGTCACTTGGCCAGGAGGGGTCAGAGCAACATAGGATCATAATGTCAGAGCTGGACATGCTCTTAGGAAGCACCAGTCCATCCCCTTCACTTCACCAATGAGGAAACTGAGGCTCAGAGAGATGAAGCCCTTTGTCTTAGGACCCACAGCAAGTTAGATAGAAGACAGATGGATAGATCAATAGATAGACAGACAGGCAGGTAGATAGATGATAGATAGATAGATAGATAGATAGATAGATAGATAGATAGATAGATAGACTGATGGATAAATGGATAGATAGTTGGATAGATACACTAATGGATAGATAGACATATGGATAGATAGACTGATGAATAGATAGACAGATGGAAAGATAGATGGATAGATAGACTGATGAATGGGTAGACAGATGGATAGATAGATGAATAAATAGACTGATGAATGGATAGATACACAAATGGACAGATGGATAGATAGGTGACAGATACACCTTACTCCCCAACAGAGAGATAGGCTGATGAATAGAGAGACAGATGATAGATCAATGGATAGACAGAGGGATAGATGATAGATAGATGGGGGAGGGATAAACACAAATACAAGAGCAAGAAAGATAGTCTCCACCCACCCTCAAAGATTTGACATTCTAATAGGAAGACAACATACTGAAGGGAGAAGGGTGGGTTGGGGTGGGAGAACAGGGGGTCTAAGGAGTCATGGGTTGGCTGGGGCTTGAACAGAGCATGGTGTGTGTGGGCGCTTCCTCAGATGGAGAGCTAGCAAGTTTTAGAATCAGGATTCAAACCTAGATGTCTCCTCACCTCAAGTCCGGACCTCTTTCCACCATGTCATGTTGTCTCCCTTGACTGTTCACTTTTGACAGGTGAAAAAACTAAGGTCTAGTGACATGAACTCTTTTACACCAGGCCATGCAGTTCATACACAGAGGAGGACTAGAATCCACAACTTTGGACTCTTTACCCAGCACTATCACATTTTGCTTTAAGATGAGGACCGAGTAAGAGATGCCCAAGGTGAAGAGCCATCTTTGTGCCTCCCAGGGATAGAATGGACAGAGAAAAGCCAGAAGATGAAGACTGAGGAAGGCCAAAATCCCTTTGATTCCATCCAACCATCCCTGATTCACAGCCTACTATGCATGAAGTGGCACTGTGGGAGGTGACAGTGTGGGGCTTTGATGGGACCCACTAATGGGAACCTGGGATGTATTTACAGGCACTTGGCATGAAAGAGGCAGGGGAGACTTGGCCACCAAGCTGAGAATTCGTGAAGCTCTCCTTCAAGTCATCCGCCTACTTTCCTTTTCCACATGTGAAGAGGGATGTGGAACCCTGGAGACAGTCCGGAGACGAGCAACTCAGATGATTAAAGGATTTGAAAATAGGACTTCTGAAGCAAGGCAGGGACCAGATCTCTATGTCTTTGCTCTGCTTCTTCCACCCCTCCCTTTCCATCCCTTAGCTCTCCAGACCCATTCTTCCATAATGAGTGCTCCCTGGAAGCTGGGAACAAGGGTAGCCACAGGTGAGAGCTGGGGTCCTGGCAGTGGGGCTGGTGCCCAGGAGTGGAGATTTCAGCTGTGGATGCAGGCCACCCAACTGCCAAAGGGTGAAGCTCCAATCATGTCACCCCCTCCTTATCAACTTCAGTGGCTCGCAATTATAGTGTTCAAAGCCCTTCATAACCTGGGCCCTTCCTATCTTTCCAGGCTTCTTCCACCTTACTCCCCAACATGAACTCTATGATCCAGTGACATTGGTTTTCTGGCTGTTCGCCATGCAAGACCCTCTGTCTGTAAGGCATTTGCACTGGCTGGCCTCCGTTTTTGGCGATTCACCCTAGATTTTAGCATAGCCAATTTCAGCCTTAGGGAGGGAGGGAGGGAGGGAGGGAGGGAGGGAGAGAGAGAGAGACAGACAGACAGAGACACAGAGAGACAGAGACAGGGAGAAAGAGACAGAGACAGAAGAGACAAAAAGACAGAGACAGAACTCATGCCCTAAGGGTCTAAACAGTAAGTGCACGCACAAGGAGTGGGAGATCTTCATTAAAGCTTGATAGTGGAGTAAGAAGTGCTTTCTTGAGGAAGAAAACAAAGCTATGTCTAAAAAGACGATGTGGTTACACAGGGAAACCATCAATGAGCTCAGATCGTCAAAGCATACGTCCAAGGGAAACAGCAAAGGCAGGGTAATGTGAAACGGGGTTGGCAAAAGGGAAGTATGGACCCCAGATTGTAACCAGGAGCCTGAATCTTCCATGGGGTTCCTGGTTTTACACACCTGCTGAGGTGATCTACCACTTGTTAAGCCCTAGAACCCAATCAAAATGGTGGTGGGAACAATTGTTGGAGAGAAGGGGAAGGGATGGGATAAAAATGATCTCGATAAAAAGTTCACATCTTCCTCAGATGATGTGCCATAAAGAACAAAGAAGAAGGAACTTGTGGCAAGTGGTCCATGTTGTACGATGGTCATTTGAGGGATCGAGGAGGGGGAAGATACTTAAGTATTTAAAGGGAAGTCCTGATGAAAAGAGAGAGTTGATCTTTTCGTTCCTGGTAGGGAAGGCCGTGGCTGAGCCAGACCAGGAGCCGTGAGACAAAGTTGCAAAAAGGCAAATTTGGGCTTGACTTCAGGAAAAACTTTGTTACAATAAAACTTTGTAACATTGTTTTGGAGGCAATGAATTACCTTTCACGCGTTGTTTTCAAGGCAAGTCTGAATGACTATTGGCTGGTTGTCATAGAAAAGATGCCTAGTCAGGTGAAGGGTGAATTTGGACACCTCAGCCTTCCAGATGAGATTCTGGGCTTGGGGAACCTTTGACCTTGAGGCCACACGTGGCTCTCTAGGTCCTCCAGTGCAGCCCTTTGACCAAATCGAAACTTCACAGAATAAATTCCCTTAACAAAAGGATGTGTTCTGTAAAACTTAGACTCAGTCAAAAAGCCACATGTGAGAACCTAGAGGACCACATGTGACCTCAAGCCTGCAGGTTCCCTACCCCAGAATCTGGGGTTTTGCAGAGTACAGGTTCAGGGGGAAATTCGAGTTTGGCTCTGTGCTTTATGGGTTAAGCTTTCTTTTCTATTTCGACTGGCAACACTTGTGGCCCTGGGATTGAAGGTCAGGCCTTTTAAGTCCTTCATTGAGCTGGGATGCCACCCCTATCTCAGATACAAAATACCCCTTCCAGACTGAAGTCCTCTGGCTCTATAGCTGTACCCCTAAGTGACTGGCCTCTAGCTCATCCCTTGTTGGCTGGACTAACCAGACAGAGCCTTCACAGGCCTCGCTGGACAACTGTCCTGTCCTGGTCCTCTAGCATCTAGCTACTTCACTATTCTCAGCAAAGTACCCCCTGATCCTGGCCCTTCCCCTCCCAGCAGAATGGTTTATTATTTATTATTATTATTTATTAATTTATAATTTAATCATTTATTATTATTAATTATTATTATTATTATTATTATTCAGTTTATGATTAGAAATGTTCTTCAGTAGCCAGTATACTTGATGAGAGTATGCTTTCCCTGCGCCCTTCCCCCATCTTTAGAGTGTTACAAAGTCAAACCCAGCATCACTGGGGGCTTTCATGGAATGTCAACGATAAACAAAGGAATGTGAAGTTATGGTTGTTGGAGGAAAAACAAGCAAGAGACAATTACACTGCCTGGGGTGGATGGGATGATGATAACGGAAGATGGAGGGAAGGCACAACTGCTCAGCTCTTGTCTTACTTCTGTTCTCTCTACCAAAGGAATTGATGTTCAGACTGGGAAAGGAAAACCTGAAATGGGGATCAAGGATCTGCCAACCAAGTGAGTCACCTCCAATGAGTTCCAGAGATCAGATTCTAATGATTAATCATGATTACAACAACTACTTTTTTATAGTTGAAGCCCATATATACTCTAGGGATCCTTATTCCACTACCTCTGAATATTCAGGTTTTGAGTTCTAAGGGTAACCCTGAGTTGGGTCATTCTAGTGCTATTGGTTCAAACCCCACAACAGATAACCCTACAGTGTCAACTAACATCTCATTAGTAACCTTAATACCATTTGCTATCCATTATCAATTAATCTGTTGCTGTTTTAATTAATGACCAATTAATATCAATTTTTTTTTTACAGAAGAATATATCTTGATATGATATAGCAAGAGCCGAATCACAAAAACATTCTAAGAACTGGGACACACTTTCTCCTCCACCATCCTGGTCCCTGGGGAGGATGGGTGGCTACAGAGCATCCACTGTCATCAAATTCATTTCTGAATGAAGCACAGCCACCGACAGAGTAGGACAAGGCCAATGAGGTGATCCACCATTGTTCTGGGTCCTGCAGGTTAGGCCTCAGGCCTGTGTTCTGTACCAGGCTCAATCCCTAGAAAGTGCTCCTCATTACTAGACTGCTGGCTCATCCAATCTTTGGAAGCTCACAAGGTATTAGCCTCATCTGTTCATCCATGCTCATTCACCTAAGAGCAAAAAACGTCACATAATTTGCTCGTGTCTTCATGTGAACTTGGGTGAGAAGAATGAGCTGTTGGTACTGCCTTTCTCTCATCTCCTCCTTTCTCCCCTTTCCTCTTCCTTCCTCACTCTCTCCTTCTCTCTCTTTCTCTCCCTACCTCCTTCTCTCTGTCTCTGTCTGTCTCTCTGTCTCTGCTTCTGTCTCTGTCTCTATCTCTCCATCTCTGTCTCTCTCTCTTTGTGTCTCTGTCTGTCTCTGTCTCTATTTCTATCTCTGTCTCTCTCTCTTTGTGTCTCTCTCTGTCTGTCTCTGTCTCTTTGTCTCTATTTCTGTCTCTGTCTCTCTGTCTGCCTCTCTCTCTCTGTTTCTCTCTCTCTCTCTCTCTCTCTGTCTCTCTCCCTTCTCTGCCACTTGTTAACCTGGGGGAAATGACTCAGCCTCCTTGGGTCTTGATTTTCTTGTCTGTACACCACAATAATAGATGCATAGATTTCAAGTGGGAGGAAATCTTGCAGGCCACCTAACACAACCCTCTGGTTTTTACAAATAATGGAATTAATGCTCCCCACTCTAGGTCTTCCTTTCCTAGTCTGAACATCAATTTCTTTGGTACAGAAACAGAAATAAGAGAAGAGCTGAGTAGTTCTGCCTTCCCTCCATCTTCTGTTATCCTCCCATCCACCTGAAGCAGTGGGCTTGTCTCTTCATCTTTCTTCCTCTAGAAACCATAACTTAGCATCCTTTGTTTGTTGTTGGCATTCTATGCAGCCCCCAGTGAAGCTGGCTTTGTGATGCTAGGTGCCCCCTATAAAGATGAGGGAGGGTCACAGGCAGAGAATACTCTCATCAAGTGTACTGGCTACTGAAGAACATTTCTAATTATAAGCTGAATCCTAATAAACCATTCAACTTGGGGGGGGGGGGGGACATCTGGGGCCTTAATTGCAAAGTCAGGATGAAAATAATAATGGTAACTAACACACATTAATGCTTTAGAATTTGCAAAGCACTTTACATGTATCATCTCATTTGAGACCCACTCCAACCCTATGAGATAGGTACTGCATATATTAATATACCCATTTTACAGATGAGGAAACCTAGAGATGAAGTCACTATGGTCACACAACTGCAAATGTCAGAGGCAGGATTTTGATCTAAGGCTGTCCTGACTCCAAGGCCCATGCCGTGACCTGCTATACTATATTGGGAAGGACCTCAGAGCTCCTCGAGCCCACCCTCCCCCCTCATTTAGGAAATTAAGTCCCAGAAAGAGGTTAAGTGACTTGTCTGAATTCACCCAGTAGATGACAGAGCTGGGATCTGAACCTGGGCCCTGTGACCCCAGATCTTGTCCTCTTGCTATTTTATCATCAAACAGTCTCGAGGAATCATCCAAACCCTGGAGATCTGCGGGAACAGGACTGAGGTTTAGGGTTCCTTTGTATAGTCACCTGCTGCTAGAGGCAGGGGTGGATAGGCCTTACTGCCTCTACACTTGGCCTGGGACATTCAGAGCTTCCTACATGGCATCCCTTGGGGTGGAGGTTGGGCTGAAGAGCCATCAGGGCTTTGCTGGCATCTCGGTACAGGGCATATGAGCTCCCTGTATGGGAACCAGAAGCTAGAGGACTGGGAACTGGTATGAGGGCAGGCAGGAAGACAGCCTGGAGGAGAGAGCATGACCACCCCCCTCTCCTTAGTGGAGAGGAATCTGTTGTGTGTTTGTTTCATTCATTATCTTTGTATTCTCAGTGCCTACTACCATGCTTTGGCATATAGTACATGCTTACTGACCACCTGATGGCTGTAGATCTGCTGTGTCTTGTGGGCATGTGGGCAAGAATGACCCATTTCCTAGACTTCAAGGCTCCTCCTTGAGAGGTTCAGATAGGGACACCAGGGAGCTGCTGCTGCAGCTCTGCCCTGCCCTGCCCCTCTTGTTATCCACGTACCTTCATGGGCATCTTCTCTGCAGCAGTGATGAGACCTGGGCCTGCCTGCCCACTATACTCAAGTTCCCTCCTCCATGCCTGCCCCCTGCAATTCCAGGAACCTTTGTCCCCTCAGTCGGCTCCCCCAAACTTCATGTCTTCCTTGGCAGGATTTAATAAAACTAAAAAGGAAAACAAACCAGGAGGCAGGAGCAACTGGAGCCTCCCAGGGGTGGTGTGTGTATGTCTGTGTGCATGAGCTGTAGGGAAAGCACCTGGAACCAGCCCTGCCTCCCTAGGGCCCTGGGGCCTGGGCAGGGAATCAATCACTCATGTCACAGGCCCGGTGGTGGGGCCAGGCCTGGGATCCCTGCTGGGAGAGATCCTGAGATGCAGAGGACCCAGTCTCTGCCCTCCAGGAAATGAGGGTCTAACCCGGGAGCACAAGATCCACTGGCCGGAAAAGCGGATGGAGGGGATGGTGGAGGGGATGGTGGAGGGGAGCTGGTCCAGATGCCAGTGCCTCAGCTCAGGGGAGAGCATCCTTCTTGCCTCTAGACAAGGTTCTAACTCCTTGTTGCGGGAAATGTTTCATATGACTGATTTCCTTCATAATCTTGTGTATTTTATTTTGTCATGTGAAAACATGATCTTGAGGAAGGGGCCCAGACACCAAGCTGCTGTCTCTCAGAGGAGGCCAGGACTCAGAAAAGGGTCGAGAATCCCAGCTCTAGACTCATGCCAGAGATGGCCTGTCTTCCCAGCTAGATGGGGAAGGTCTCCATTTGAAGTTCTAAAGACTTCTGCATCCAAGACTCTCAGAGTTGGCAGAGATATCAGAGGCCAACTAGTCCAACCCAGATCTGAATAAGAATTTTGTCTACAAGTAGTCACTTGGGCTCCACTTGAAAACCTCTGTGGCCTGATCCCCCATTGTTAGTGCCTTGTCTTCCTGACTAGCTACTTCATTTTCATTTTGTATTTGTTTCATACGTATACACACACATATATACATTTATACATATAAATATGCACACATATGTGTATGTATACTCCATCGGGGAGAGAACTTACACACACACACATACACACACACACACGCATGCACACACAAACGCGCGTGCAAGTTCTTGAGGCCAGGGATTGTTTCACTTTTGTCTTTTATCCCTTATGCTGGCCACAGTATCCAGCACATAGTAAGTACTTACTCAGTGAGTCAACATTTACTAAGGGCCTCCTCTGTGCCGGGCACTGTGCTAAGTGAGGGCTGTGTTTCGGTTGCTCGCTGTCCCAAGGTAGCCCATCAGTGAGGGCTTCTCCTCTGCAGAACCCAGATGTGCCTCTCTGTAACTCCTCTGGGTTCTGAACACTGAGGCCTTCTCACACCTAGTGGTCCTCCCCAGCTCTTCTCACCTCTGTCCTCTGGTCTTCCAAACCATCCTCATAATGAATGATCTCTCATCTCCTTTCTGTCTCCCTTGTGTCTATTAGAGAGCTGAACTAGTGGAGACATGGTACCTATGTTTTAATTCGTCTTTGGGTAAAATAGGACCAACTGCGTCTGTAAATCTCAACTCAACTGACTTGCCCACCACCACCACCACGCTCTGTTTGACATCACTGCTAGCAGCAGGCTCTCCTCCTTTCCCCTCCCATCCAACCCTCACTTTCTCTCATGGATGATTAAATTTGCACCAGGTCTTGTTACCCAGTGGAGCCATTGGTTGCTGAGGAGATCATGGATCCATTCCAAGCCTTGTTTCCATCTCTGCGCAGATCAGCTGCTGGGATCCAAGTGTAGCCATGGACCTTGATGAAACAAAGCTGAATCTCATTCTGGCCCTTTCTTGGTCTTCTTTCGTCTAGAGGGAAGTTTCTAGAAAAAAGAGAGATACAGAGAAAACACAACTGGCCATGAGGAGCCCAGCCACTGCCTGAGGTCTGCCCTACCTCCAGACATCCCTTCTCCTAGGCATTCTGCTTGAACTTGGAGAACAGAACCAGGAGCCACAGTGGGTGGATATGACAGAGAGGTCAACTGAGGCTTGGAATCAGAAAAGACTTCCTAAAAATGAGAGTTGATCAAAGCTATAATGGGTTGCCTGAAGGGATCTCCAAGCCCTAATAGGAAGATTAATTGGGGTGTGTGTGTGTGTGTGTGTGTGTGTGTATGTGTGTGTGTGTGTGTGTGTCCTTCATCCCATTGGAAAGTAAGCTCCTTAAGAATGGTGACTTTCTTACTTTTCTATATAACAATAGGGACTGCTCCTGTGATTTCTTTCATATGGGGAACTTCTGATGAGGAAATTCCCTCTATTGATGCAGACTGGTACTTCCTCTGCCCCATCTAGTCTTAGAGCTGCTGAGACCACTGAGAGGATCCCTCTGATATCATGTTAGAAGCAGGACTTGAACCCAGGTCATCCTGGCTTCAAGGTTGACTAACCACTAGGCTATGCTGCCTCTTTCTGTTCATTGCACAAAGTAAGTACCAAATAAATGAATTTCCATCCATCCATCCAACCATCCATCCATCCATCCACTTATTGACTCATATGAATAAATGAAATGGTCTGTGCCCAGTGGTCTCTGAGTTTGCTTTTAACTCTGATTCCTGAGATTCTTTGGGTACACTCACCCCATCTCTCCAAGGGACTTGGTCTCTTTTCAACTCCCTGGGAGAAATGCCAGAGGAGGGAGGGAACCCTATTCCCCACTCCCACCAGGCAGGCATCCCTAGTCCTGCCTGCAGTACTTCCCTCCCCATTACTGCTAGCGCTCCAGTGCTGGGACAGTGGGCTCTCTCACTGACCGCATCTGTTGAGTTGTGCTTCTGACTCTCTATCTGACTAGATCTGGAATTTGTACCCCTGGAAGAATCCTGGCTGTTTCCTGTTGCCCTTGGCCCTTTGGGAACCATTTGTCTGCTGCAGACACAGTGTAGTATTTGGGGAAGAGCTGTGGATTCTCTAGTTGGAGAATCAAGGCTCAGATACCAGGTCATGTCCCCTAGCCAGGCTTCAGTTTCCTTCTTTGTAAAATGAGTGATTAGAAGAATTGGGTCCAAATCCTAGCTCTGCCTCTTCCTCTCTGTATGACCTTGGATAAGTCATCTCACCCCTTGGGACTCAGTGATGGAGTCAGTCCAACAAAGGTGTTGAAGTAGGAATCAGAGACTGTGTTGGAATATTAGCCTTCCTACTCTGTGGCTTTGTGAACTTCTGAGATGACCTCAACTGGGAAAGGATGGAATTGAACTTCAGGGCTCTGCCCATGATCAGGTTCCATGGTCAAGCAGCCTCATGCTCCCTTGGGATAGGGGCAGCATGGAAGAGGCCCATCCATGTCCAGCTCCTTCTGGCCCAGACCTGGGCACGTAGACCCAGAATAAGCATCTGGTGATTGAGTGACTTACTTAATGGAACAAGGATGACCATCTTTTGGCCTTTTTTTTGTTTCTAGCTCTTGGCACAGTGCTTAACAAATCCTTATTGATTGATTGACTCATGGGAAACTGGCAGCCCTCAGTCACCCCCTTTTCCTGGACCATTGATTATTCAAGATTCGGTTCATTTAAGAGAAGATGGAAAAAGAGGCAGAGGTGGCAAAGCTCCCTTGCCCCAAAGTGTGTGTCCTTTCCCTTCCAAGGCCTGGCTGTCATTTTCTAGTTCAGTTTGTTGTGTTTCTAGGGATGGAGGGGGACCCCATGCCCAGCTCCGGACTGATAGGATCAGGGAGGCTTATGCAGCTTTTTCCACTTAGAGGGAGGTGAAGGAGGGTCACAAAGCCCCATCCGGGCTCATCTCTCAGTCACAATCAATTCCTTTCCAATTAGAGGGAGGCTGACTGGGGGAGGTTGTAGGAAGGAAGCAGGGAGAGGGGATGCCTGGATTGGGTTGGGCTAGGCCAAGAGCTGAGGACAGCTCAGTTGGTCCTTGCTTCAGGGAAGGTTCAGGCTGGGCCGGTGCTGTTTATTTGACTGGGATGGATATTTCAAGGTCTCTGTTACAAGGGGCCTCCCTCCAGCAGTCTCTAACGAGGTGCAGCTGTCGGCTGCTCATTAGCTTCAGTGACATTTTCCTCAGGCCCTTCCTGGGGGAGTCAGCCTCCAGACCCGCCCCACTGATGGGGCTCTCTGGAAGCCCTGACATCCTGGCCCAAAGGGCAAGCGGCCGGCAGCCGCCAGCTCATGATGGATGATGCTGATGCTGGGTGTGGACGAGGCCTACCTTCCAAACAAACTCTGCTTGTTCAAGGCAAAGGCAGGTCTAGTGCCTTTGGGGAAAGCCTCTAGATAGTGGGCACTGGCCATCAAATGGCTATAAGCCTACCTTCCCTGTCTCAGAGGAGCCTCTAGCACAAGGGAACCAAAGAAGCTGCAACTCACAACCACGTGGGACCCTGACCAGAGAGACCATACTGTCAGGGGAAAACAGACCAGGTTGCCCTGGGGGGCTGAGCTCCAGAAGGTCTGGATTCAAGGGGCTTGTCTCTGGGGACATCTCCATGAATGAAGGAGGGTGGGGACAGCACTGGATTTAGGCCTGCTTCTTGTCTTTGTGATGGGGCAAGTCACCTAACCCATTCTGTTACTAATGTTGGTGAAATGGATAGAATGTTGGGTCAGGAATCAGGAAGACCCGAGTTCAAATCCTGTCTCAGACATTGATTATCCATGTGACCTTGGGCAGATCACGTGCCTTGTCTGAGCCTCAGTTTTCTCATCTGTAACAATGACAGGGTTGAAGCAACGACTCTAGCCTCTGAGGCCTCTTTCAGCTCTAGGATCCAACAATACTTTGGGGTTCAAATCCCCATTCTTCTAATTACTCCTTGTGCAACTTTGGGAAAACTTTCTGGGCCTCAGTTTCTTTATCTGTAAAATGAAGGGACTTAGAAAAAGCTTCTAAACAGCCAGAGTTCTCCTAAAGAGGAATGGGTAGCTCTGGGAGGCCCCTGGTCTGCATCACCTGAGTTCTTCAAGTTGAGACTGAATGAACATTTTTCAGGAATTCTACAGTAGGTATAGGGAGCACCAGATCCCTTCCAAGGTCCCTCTAAATCTGTAGCTCTAGGACCTCCCTGGGCCTCAGTTACCTTCTCTATAAAATGAAGGAGTCAGACTGGATTGACCTCTGAACAGCCTTCCAGCTCTGGGGCCATGATTCTCTCTGGTGGAGTATTTTATCTCAAGGTGTCCTTCCCATCCAGGGAGTCCCAGCATCCAAGCTGGGCCAGCATCCTTGCTCCCTGCCTCCAAACTCTCTTATTTCTATCTTTGGCAGCTTTTCCCTGCAATAAGGTTTGTTTCTCATCCTTTCCTTTCCACATCATCAGTTACTTGTGGGAAAAAATGGTCAATGTTAGAGGGGAACTGATGGCGAGGGATCAGGGATCCCAGATCTAGAGATGGAAAGAAAGGATGTCAGCACCAAACTAATCCAATCTCCTCATTTTATAGATGGAGAGAGGATTAGTGACAGCCAAAGTCCAGTGACTGCTATGCAAATACCAACTTTCGAAACAGATGCATAGAGCTAGGCTTGAGGAAGCATGCCTATAAATGTTCTTCTTGGGCACCAAGATAATATTTCCATATGAAAGCTTAACCTGGGGCTTCCAAGATGGAAGAAAGTTCTGCCAGCCACACAAGTTTGGTTGGTCACCAAACCTAGACTCCAAGAGAAATAATAAATAGTCAGGGATTTCTAGGTATGGTACCAGTGGAAAAGAATCTTCATGAGGAGACAATTCTTTCTTCTGCCTCAGTTAGTTCCCTGTAAAGATCAAAAGTGGCTGAGGCTAGTGATGTGACGTAGACACTCATCTCTGTGTCACTGGGTAGATTGTTACTTCCAGACATGATGAGATCCTCAAGAAGTAGGTTTGTGGGACCACCTCACACACAAGGTTGTGCATCCTTCCTCTCCTGTTCACTTGTCTATAAATGAGCTATTGTTACGGCATCTACCCATTCAGTTCTGGGGGCCAGGAGAAGAATTTTGTCTCCATATCCCTTGGCAAATACAAATCTTAAGTCAAGACATTTTGTTTGGGTCCTCCTGTTTATAGTCAGAGGGGAGTGGGATGGTGGCCCAGTTTGGGTGGGTCAACAGAAATTCTTGCTGATGGAGACTGCCTTGGTTTCAGACTAGGTTAGTTTGCATTTGGAATAAAAGTGTTGCTCTGAGACCCCTCCTCTCTTTTCCTCATCACTGTAGGACCCTCCTGACCAGGGCTGGGGAACCTGTGGCTTAGAGGCCACATGCAGTACTCTAGGTCCTCAAGTGCGGCCCTGTGACTGAATCAAACTTGAACCTGGTGACATGGATTCGGTCAAAGGCTCACACCTAGAGGGCCACATGGGGCCTTGAGGCTGCAGGTTCCCAACCCCTGTTGTCTTTATTTGTGCATACAACTTACCTATCTGTGAGAGCATGTAATATTTTTTTAAAAACCTCTAGTGCCTAGAGCAGTTCCCTGAGCATAATAGATTTTCAATTGGTGTTTGCTGAATGAATAAATGAATGTATGAATATTCGTGTCAGCTAAGTGGCTCAGTGGATGAAGGGTTAGGCTTGGAATGAGGAAGACCTGAATTCAAATCTGAACTCAAACATTTACTAGCTGTGTGACCCTGGACAAGTCACTTAACCTCTGTCTGCCTTGGTTTCCTCATCTGCAAAAATGGGGATAATAATGGCACTCCCTTGCAGAGTTCTTGTATATTATTATTAGTCTGGATATTCAAGGCCCTTGGGCAAGGATGTGGCTAGTTTCAGGGTCAGGCTATAAGGCGTCTCCCTTCTCCAGAGCTTTGCAGTAGGTCTTCTAGAGACGACCCCACACCCCACCCTGGCATACTGGGCCCAGTAGCCAGCAGGGGCATCAGGAGCCTCCCTAGGATTTGCATTTGATGACCTCCATTTCTGGTCTTTCCATGACAGTGCTTGACCCCAGAAGATCAGATATCACCATCAGAAGTTGTACCTCCAAAAGGCCCTTGGGGTGCAGAGAACCTTGAGAGTAATCTATCTAGTTCAACCCTGAGGTTATATAACCAAGTCAAGGTCACAAAGCTTGCTGGTTTGTGAGAGGAGACCAGAATTCAACTCCACTCAGCAAGTATTTTGTAGGCTCCAGTAACTGCGCTTAGAGTTGGGAACATGTAGCTATTTGTTTTCCTAAGATCCTAGACTTAGAGTGGAAGGAACTGTTGATCAAGCATTTATTAAGTGCCTACTGTGTGCCAAAGATACAAGGACAACAGTGAAACTGTCCTTACCCTCAAGAAGTTTACAATTTAGTTGGGGGGGGAGGGGGGAGGACATGCACATCTATGGATATAAACAAAAACAGGTACAAGACAATTTGTGGTCAAGAAAGGATCTTTATACAGAGAAGATGGCTGGTTTGGGAGCTGAACCTTGAAGGAAATTAAGGCCAATGAGTCTATCATCCTCATTTTATAGATGAGGAAATTGAGGTCTAGGGAGGTTAATTGACTTGCCTGAAGGCACACAAGTTCATTAGAAAGGGGGAAAAGATTGGCTTGCCCAACCTGGAATCAACAATGGTGCTGCTCCTTCCAACCAGCCTTAGAATCTCAGGGGAGGGTTGGGACTCTGGTGTCCTGCCACCTTCTGTGTGGACACATCGCCATCAGGAGAGTGGTCCCTTCCCCATGGAAGCTGAGAGGAGGGAGATACCAGCATAGAAGGGCTCCAGCTCTGCTCAGTTAGGGAGGGGAATTCAGGGAGGACCCCCTCGTGAGTTAACAACATGCATGGACTGCTAAGGTCCTGTTGGTCCGTTCTAACCAGGCTCTACCTCACTTTGAGCTTTGAGGGGAAGGGGAAAGAGAGGCACAGGAAGCCTGCCCTGAAGCCTTTGGGGCCACTGAGAAGTCAGGGAACAGAGAGTTGCCAAGACAAGAAAAGGACCTTGCCTGTCTCCCCCCGGCATATCCCACCCTCTGCCTTCCAGCAGTGAGTGACTTCTCTCTCATTGAGTTCCATCAGGGATACCAAGGAGGCAAGCTTTGGCAGAGGGCATTGAAGGGAGAGGCCAGTGAGCAGGATGCCTCATAAGTCGAAGGTGGCAACTCCAGGCGGTGACAAGGAAACTGTAGATGTGACTCAATCTACCCATATGAAGTATTCATTCTGTACCTACTATGTGCTCTGAACTGTGTTTGGTACCAGGAATTAAAAAACAAATGAAAGTCCCTAACTTCAAGGACCTGACATTCTGTTTGGGGGGTGGAGAAGGTATACAAAATGTATCAATATAGAAATTACAGATATCTATGTAAGTGATGGAGAGAGGCAGCCAGGAGGAAAGGAGAAAGATTTGTGAACTAGCTGAATCTGAAAGGAAACCAGGAATTTGGAGAGGCAGAAATAAGGGGGAATGGCATCCTGGGCAGGAGACACAGTCAGGACAAAGACAGAAAGGCTGGAAGTACAATGTCTCATGTAAGAAGGGCCAGTTTGGTTGGCCCATTTAGTGGGCAAAGGGGAATCATTTAGAATAAAGCAGGAAAGGCTGATGAAAGCCAAGGGATAAGAGCCTTCAAATGCTGCCAGTGGAATTTGTATGGGGTCCTAGAAGTTATCAGCAGCTACGCAGGGGATTTTATTGACCAAGCAAGCATTCATTAAATGCCTACTATATTCCAGGCACTGGGTGAGTCATGGAGGAGACAAAGACAAAACAAGGCAGTTGGTGGCCTTCTGGGACTTCCTTCTGCTGAGGCAAAGGCCCTCTTTCGTGTGGGCCACAGGTGACCAGGCAAAGGTCTCTTGTTCAAAGATTCTTGGGTCTAGAGCCAGAAGGAACCTTTCAGGCTACCTAGTCCAACCCAGTTATTTTACAGATGAGCAACCTGGAGTTTAGAGGAAGCCACATAGTAAGAGGCAGTGAGTGGTGACTCCCAGAATCCTTTCCTTGCCACTCCTTCCCCCCACGTTCTTTGGGCATTACTCTTTGTAACCTTGGTCTCATCTTTGCCCTTCCCTTAGGGAAGGAGGATGAGGAAAGCAGACGGGACCCTAAAGAGACAGAGAATATTGGCCTCCTGGGGGTGAGGGCTGGGGAGGGAAGGGTTATTAAGGAGTAAGCTCCCTGAGCTGGTAGTGACAGGCCTGCCAGGAGTGGTGAGGATGAGATTACACGCCCATTAAATTCCAGCTGTGATTCAGCATCTCCCAAAGCCCCTGACACATGGGTAGCACAGCTAGGAATTTCATGTCAAAGGTCAAGAAGCAGACAACAGTGGTGCCAAGGAAAGAGCCTTGGCTTTGGAGTTGGGGAACCTGGGTCTGAAGAGAGCCTTTGGGCCTTTGGATACAGGTCATGGCCTTCCCCCCATCCTTTCCTGGGCTTCCATTTTTTGATCTCTAAAATGATGAGTTAAAATCTATTCCCAGATCCATCACTTAATACTTATGTCATTGCAGGCAAGTCCTTTACCCTCTATCTGCCTCAGTTTCCTTTTTTATAAAATAGTAATACTGATAGCTCACGTTAATAATGAATATTTCTATTCATTCATTCAACAAACATTAAGCACTTACTGTGCCCCAGGCATTAAGTGAGTCACTGGGGATACAAAGACAAAAAATGGCTGTGTGCTCAAGGAATTTTCATTCCATGGGGAGTTGGGAAGCTATAATGTAGACAGAGGTAAGAAAGGGCCAGATAGAGTATATGGCGATTGAGAAGGGATCCTGGCCAAGGTACCGCACAGAAGTAACATATCTTTAATTTTGCTCTACGCACAGGCAAAGAAAGTTGTTTTTTAAGGAAAGTTGTTTTATCCCCATTTTACAAATGAGAAAACTGAGACTCAGAGAGGTTATTGGTTCATAGATCCAAAATTCAAAGTGAACTCTGAGGCCAGATTGTCTCACTCCTTCATTTTACAAATGAGCAAACTGAGGCTCATGGAGGTCACAGTGGTAGGTACAGAGGTAATATGTGAACCCAAATCCTCTGCCTCCAAAATGAGTTCTCTTTTCACTGTACCAGACAGAGCTCTGACCTTCCTTATGATCCAAGGTCTGCTCTGGTATTGGAACTGAGTCACATGATAAACCGGTTCTGCAGCAGAAGTCCACCTGGCCTTGTGGTCAGGCAGTCCTAATCTGGAAGAGGTTATTCAGTCCAATATGCTTATTTTATAGATGAGTAAACTGAGACCTAGGGAGAGGAAGTGACTTGGGAGAGAGGAAGGGGACCTGGGTAGGGTCAGAGGTGAGATCTGAACTCACATCCTCTGACGCTCAAGTCAACCATTTCTCCACTCCACCAGATCTGGGTTACAGAAACACAGGGCAGCCTTTATTTGGATAAGTGTGACTTTTGCTCTGAAGTGTTTTTGTAAATAATTAAATTAAGTCAGAAGAGGACTTCCTGGAGATTCCTGTGAAGTTTCTCGGGCTCCCCATAGCAAGCAACCTTGTCCCGGCTGCCTTCTCTCAGGATGATGTGGGAATTATTTCACAGGAAGGAAGTGATTACATGTATCAAATAAGTTTGATCCCTGCTCTGAAACCATTTCTCCAACCTTTGCTGAGAAAAATGGGGAGCCCAGGAAAGAAGATGATTGCTGTAATATAGTAGATAGAGGGCCTGGGTTCTAATCCTTCCTCTAATACTTGCTAGCTGTGTGATAGTGGGCCAGTCCTTTCACTGCCTGTACCTCAGTTTCTTCTTCTGTAAAATGAGGACATTGGGCTCAGTGACCTCTTAGGTCCCTTCTAGCTTTACAGCTGTGCTCAGGGGAGGGAGAGAAGCATGAAACTAGGCAAGGCAGGGAGCCAGAGGGCAAGCCAACAAAGGCCTATGATGGTACAGGTTTGTCGAAGCACTTTTTGGTTTTCTCTCTGTCATGTGCTGCCATGCTTGGGAGTGGGAGTGGAAAAGATGGTAGCAAAGGCCACCCAGGGATGAGGATGGGCAGGTAACACCAACAGAAGGGCAGGAAGGCAAGGACACACTTGGGCAAAGGTGCAGGACCACATGGCAACAAAATGGTCAAGGGTGCAGAAGGAGGAAATGAAGTTAGAGTAGGGCAGCCTCCCTGGGGCAATGGGGGGCAAGGGAGGAGGTGATGATAGAGGAGAGGAACACAGGCAGCAGTGAAGGTCATGGGGAAGTGAAGTGTGGGAGACTCTAGGTACTCCGAGTCCTTTGTCTTACCCCATTCCTCTCACCTATTGAACATTTCATCCATCCAAAGTACTCCCCTATCTACCAATGTGGCACCTTATATCTCATCACCCTACTTCTTTTCAGCTTCCCTCACCCCAGACCATCCATGCCTATCTCATCATCCTACTGCATCCCATCCCATCCCAACCCACTCTATCTGACCCTTCTAGTTCCATCCTCCAATCCCTTCCTCCCCCCAGCCTCTGGGATGATAATGGCCCTGGGGTTCTGGAATCAAAGTACTTACTCTGTATGCTCTTAGGCAAGTAACTTCCCTTCCCTAAACCTCAGTTTTCTCATTTGTAAAAGGAAGGGGTTGGCATCTATGGCCTCTGAGCTCCCTTCTGACTGGAGATCTCTGGGCCTGTGCCCCCACAGTAAAGAATGGGGCTCATCTGCTTCTCTCCCTTCCCTTTCACTGGGGAAGACAGAAGCCTGGTGGTTGGGCAAAGAGAACAAGAAATTTAGGGGCTAGAGTCTATTGACAGACACACTGGTATGCAGATGTGGGAGGCACAGGAAGGACCTCCTTCACTAGGCAGCAGACTCTCAGTTCCTTTTCAATTAAATGGGCATTTATTGAGTCCCTACTGTTTACATACCAGACCCTGTGCTAAATGCTTAATAAAAACTAAAGTCACAATCCCTCTTCTCAAGAAGCACAGGGGAGGGATCTGTAGGCCATACAACTATAAGAGAGGTGCCCTGGGTAGCAAGTTCCAGTCCAGCCTTATGGGAAGGAAGACTTGCCTGTGACACCCTCTGACTGGACCTCATGGAGCAATGGCCTTCCTTCTCAGTGCCCAGTGACTCTCAAAGATCATGGACTACAGAGCAGATAAGGAGGAGGGAGGCGATCCCTGCTCCAGGGAAATCACAGGTCAGGACCAAAAACGTACAAAGTCACTCTGCCAATGGGAAGAAAGGAATGATTAACTCCAACTAGGGATAATCAGCAAAGGTCTTGTGTAGGAGATGACATTTTATCTGAACCCTAAAGGAAGCTAGGTACGTGACAAGGGAAAGGCAAGGAGGGAAAATATTCCAGGCATGGGAAACTTGTCTATGCAAAGGCATGGAGGTGGGAAATTATAGGGAAACCAGCAAGTAGTCCCTGTTTGAATGAATAGTCCAGATGCCATGTGTGCAGAAGGAATGTGAAATCAGCCTGGAAAGAGATTGAAAAGGGCTTCAAATACTCAATAGTAGTTTTATTTTTGAGGCACTAGGGAGAAGCTGACATTTCTTGATCATGAGGGTGGGTAGAGAAGGGGGTGGTAAAATGGTCAGTGGTTTTGGCTACTGTGTTTGTTTCTCTAGTGCTTAGCAAAGTTCTAAGCACACAGTTGGTTGGTTGTTGTCTTCGTTTTCAGAGGACCAAAATGACATCACTATGATAAAGTGAAGTTTCAGTGTGTCCAACTGTGGTTGATCAGACCAATACGAGCTTGGAATGCTCTACTACAGTTGGGCACAGATAGTCCATGTGAATATTTGGGGTGGATATCCCAAATCTGCACATCCTGCTTTTACTTTGTGCTATCTCAATTCTGCTTTGCTCATAGAGCACAGCACCCTTTCTGATGTGGGCACACCATGCTAAGCGGTCCTGTGCCAGTGTCTCCCATGTTGCACGGTCAAATCCAAAATTCTTGAGAGAGACTTTGAGAGTGTCCTTGTATCTCTTCTTCTGACCACCATGTGAGCGCCTGCCTCATGTGAGTTCTCCATAAAATAGTCTTTTTGGCAAGTATACATTTTACATTCAAACAACGTGGCCAGCCCATCAGAGCTGTGCTCTCTGAAGCATAGTTTGAATACTTGGCAGTTCAGCTCAAGCTAGGACCTCAGTGTCTGGTACCTTACCCTGCCAGGTGATCCTCAGAATCTTCCTAAGACAGTTCAAATGGAAGCAATTCAGTTTCCTGGCATGGTGCTGGTAGACTGTCCATGTTTTGCAGGCTTACAACAATGAGGTCAGCACAAAGGCTCTGCAGACCTTCAGTTTGATATTCAGTCTAATACCTCTTCTCTCCCGAACTTTTCTTTGGAACCTCCCAAACACTGAGCTAGCTCTGGCAATGCGTGCATCAACCTCACTGTCAATGTGTACATCCCTGGAAAGTACAGTACCAAGGTAAGTGAACTTATTCACAGCATTCAAAACTTCTCCATTTGTTGTAACTGATGGTTCCATGCGGTGGTGACTGATGGAGCACCTGTGTTTTCTTGGTGTTAATTATTAAGCCAAAATGAGAACAGGCAGCAGAGAATTGATCCATACTTTGTTGCATCTCAGCTTCAGAGGCTGCGCTGAGTGCACAATTGTCTGCAAACAGAAAATCATGCACCAACACTCCCTCCACTTTGGTCTTGGCTTGTAGCCTTTTCGAATTGAAGAACTTGCCATCAGTACAGTAGTTGACCTTGATTCCGTGTTCATTCTCATTGAAAGCATTTGACAACATGGCTGAAAACATCATGCTAAAAAGCGTGAGAGCAAGCACACAGTCCTGTTTCACTCCATTGGTGACTGGGAAGGCACAAGAGCTTTGTCCATTATCCAGAACCCGGGCAAACATGCCATCATGAAATTGACATACAATATTGATGAACTTCTCTGGGCAACCAAATTTTGACATAATTTTCCATAAGCCCCCATGAGTATCAGTGTTAAAGGCTTTGGTCAGATCTACAAACTTTGCATACAGACCTCTGTTCTGCTCCTGGCATTTCTCCTGGAGTTGTCGGACAGTGAACATCATGTTGACTGTTCCTTGGCCCTTTCTGAAGCCACCCTGGCTCTCAGGTATATGACCATCTTCCAGATGAAGGATCAGCCTATTAAGGAGGACTCTAGCAAGAACTTTGCCAGCAATGACTGAGAGAGATGCCCCCTGTGATTGTCGCAGGACAATCTGTTTCCATTACCTTTATAGAGATGGACAATGGAGGCATCCTTGAACTCCTGGGGGATAACCTCCTCTTGCCATATAACCTGGAAAATTTCAGTCAGCTTTTGTATGAGCAATGGACCCTCTACCTTGTAAATCTCAGCTGGAATGGACTCAGCACCAGGTGTTTTGCCACACGAAAGGAGCCTGATGGCCCTCAAAATCTCTTCTTCAGTTGGGAGTTCGGCTAAGGAGGGATTGACTTCAACCTGATAAATGCTTATTGAGTCACTGGAGAAGGGAGGCCAATTAGGAGGCTCCTCTGATGATCTGGATTAGTCTCTCTTCCCCTCTCCTGGTGGTAACACGTTTTTCTCCTTTTTCCTTTTCTCCTCTGCTTGGTCATCACAAAGGAATATGGGAACAGAGGCAGGTAGCTGCCTGAGGATAACCCTTGGAAAGTTCTTCTGTCTGAAGCCAGGCTGGTTCTGAGATACAAGTCTGCTTCCAAGACTGACCTAGCAGGTCATGCTGAAGTCATTCCAACTTGGCCTGAGTCTTTCAGGGGTGGCCTTAAATCCCACATGAATCTTGAAGACCGGATGGTGGCCTATGCTGGCAAGAGGACAACTAAGGCTAGGGGAAGTCATATCAAATCTACAGGCATTTATAAAGTGCCAACTGTATATCAACTGTCTAAACACTAGAGATACAGAGAAAGGCAAAAGTCTTGCCCACATGCAAAGAACTATGTACAAACAAGGTACTTAAAGGATACACTGGAGGTAACCTCAGAAGGAAGACACTAACATTAAGGTAAACTAGGAAAAGCCTCTTGTAGAATGTAATATTTTAGCTGAGATTTGTTTTCCCCCAATATATGTTTATTTTTTTCATTAACTATTTCTCAATTATATGTACATATTTTTATATTTTTTGAAATTTTGCATTCTAAATTCTTTCCCCTCTTGTTCTCCCTGCCCCCTCCTTGAGAAGGCAAGCAATGGGATATTGATTATACATGTGCAGTCATGCAAAACAGATTTGCATATTAACCACGTTGCAAAAGAAGACACAAACCGAAAAAGCAAAGAAGGTTTGAAAAGTGTTCTCCAATCTTCACCCAGAGGCCATCAGTTCTCTCTCTGGGGATGAATAGATAGCGTTTTTCAGCATAAGTTCTTTGGAATTGACTTGCATCATTGTATTGCTGGGAATAGCTAAGTCATTCACAGTTTATCATGATACAATGTTGCTGTTACTGTGTGCACTGTTTTGATTCTGCTTACTTCACTTTGCATCTGTTCATATAAGTCTTCCTAGGTTTTTCTGAAAGCACCTCCCTCATCATTTCTCATAGCACAATCGTATAACACAACTTGTTTAATTGATGGGAAACCCTTCAATTTCCAATTCTTTGTCACTATAAAAAAAACCCAGCTGTTTAGCTGAGATTTGAAGGGAACCAGGAAAGCTAGGACCAGGAGATGAAGAGGGAGAGCATTCCAGGAATGGGGGACAGCTAGGCTTGGAGTAGGTGAGGGAAGGCTATAGAAAGCCAGCCCTTTTGTGTCCCCTTTCTCTCAGAAGCTAACTTGAATGAAAGAACAAGTGAGTGAATGAAAAAGCATTTATTAAATGCTTCCTCTCTGCTAGGCATTGTACTAAGTGATATGGATATAAATACAAAATTGAGACAGCCTCTGACTTCAAGGAAAGACCTAACGCACTGGGAAATAATGTCTCAGGAAGGCACTTTTAGTCTGGGGAGTCCCAGGCAGGGAAAGTGAATCAATAAGGATGCTAATTGGCACACCCTCTCCAGAAGCAAGGATGGTGTGGATTTGATTTTGGTTCACAGAGCCTGAGGTAGAAAGGAGTGTTGGGGGGTGGAGATATGCCTGTAGCAGCAGCAGCACCAGGGTGAAATGATGATGGCAGACCTGCCTTAGCTCCTTGGAGCCTCACAGCAGTGATGGGAGGTGCTCTCAGTACCATCAGGCCCATTTTACAGATGCAAAAACTAAGGCTCAGAGAGATGAAGGGACTTGTTTGTGGTCACATAATTCACAAGCATCAGAGCTTCAAACCTAGGTGTCTCCTGACCCCAAGTACAGTCTTCACCATGCTGTTTTCTGCACATGGCTTTGAGCCATTTCATGGGGAGTTCTTAGAAAATCTGCTTGAAACTGAGGGCCCTCAGAAGTCTTGGACTAAATTAGACTGGAACTTAGTATGAGTCAGCCTTGGAACTGACAGCCCAGGGGATAACTGGCTATAGTGGAGAGAATTCTGGGTTTGGACTCAGGGCTTGGATTCAAATCTGACTTGTCACCTGCTGCCTGTATGACCTTGAGTAAGTCACTTCACTTTCTCTGTCAAATATTGGGGTTGAACTACCATCGTTTTTGAGATCTTTTCCAGGTCTAGCTCCATGATTTGATGACTTTTCTGAACCTGTTTCCTCATCTGTAAAATGAGGGTGTTGGACTAGATGGCTGCTGAGGTCTCATCTAGCTTTAAACTCTGATTCTATGACCTCTCCAGACCTTAGTTTCCTCAATTGTAAAAAGAAAAGACTGAACTAGGTAACCTCCAAAGTCCTTTTCTGTGACCTCCTGGTTTTGTAATTCTGCAGGGAGACCCCTAGACTCTCAATGCTTCCTCAAAGTATACCCTCAGGCCTCTCAGTAGGACTCACAGTTCCAAAATCTTGGCCGGGCCAGGCCAGAGCAGCTTCCAGAAGGTAAAGGCCTGTGTGGTAGGAGCTGTTGGCATGGCTGTGCACCCCAGCTGCTTGGAGCTGGCTCCTAGGCATGGCATGGGGGAGCCTGGGCCTGGATCTTGGACTCTCTTGATCAGGAGGGGTGAGCTGGCTGTAGTGTCTCTTAGAGCAGAATCCTGGCTCTGGCCTATTTCTTTTCCCCTTTGGAAGTGGTGCTGACATGGGATGTACAGTGGAGGGGGGGAATAGGGAAAATTCTGTAGTGCCCCCACCCCACTTCTGAAGCTGTTCTGAGTAATGGGGCAGCACTGAGTCTTAACTGGGTGGGAAGCATTTTTAAGTGAGGGTTTGATCCAGGATGCACCAGCTGCTCCAGGCTGGCTGGAGAGACCAGGGTTCCCTTCCCTCCCTCCCCCCCCCCCCCAAGGCTTTTCATCTCCTCATTTCCCAAGTGGGGAGGGTCCCACTGGCACACCCATGGAGGCTGCTCCCACCCACAGGGCTAGTTCCCAAGGCCCTGGGCTCCTTCCCCCAGCCTTGAAACTCAATCCCTGCTTCCAGCTGGATCGTGGAGCCTGCGCTGGGCCAGGCTGTCCCTTGAGACTCTGCAGAGCTATAGAGCTCACTGGTAGGGAATTTACCCTGATCTGGGTTCCAAGCAGCCAGGCTTGAGAACAAAGAGCAGGCTCAGATGTGTTCAGGCACCACGGCCCCCCTGATGCTGGCTCCCCATAGCTGAGGGTGCTGGGGAAGGGGAAGGGGGTGGGGCAGGCTTCATGGGTGGGACACATACCATTCACTAATGATGGCTTTTCAGTGGGCCAGCAGGGCCCAGGGGGCTGAGCTGAACAAAATTTCAGGGCTGGATAGGACACTGGGGACCAGTGGAGTGCTAATCAGAAGCAGGGCCAGGAATCACACTTAGGACCATTGACCTGGGGCCAGGGATGACCTCAGAGACCACTGAGTCCAACCTCACCCTCTCATAGAAAGGAAGCTGAAGCCCCAGGAAGCCATCCCTTGCCCAAGGTTACACAGGTATCAGGAGTAGGTTCCAAACTGACTCTGGAGCCAAAGCTCCTCTCTGCAATCAATCAGATCCCAAACCTCATCATTTTTACAGATGAGGAAACTGAGGTCAAGTAATTTGCCTGAGTAGTAAATAGCAGAGGCAGGATTTGAACCCAGGTCCCAGGACTCCAAATTCTCTTTCCATGACCATGTGCTGAACAGATTAGGCTAATGGTGGAGACTGAAACATGTACCCATTATAACAGGAGGGGGCTCAGTCTAACCTCCCCCCTTCCGCTTCCCTTCTCCCCCTTAATGGTCAGTGTATTCTAAAAGCAGGAATCCCTGTCTCAGGACTCCTTCAGGAAGTCTTCATGGCAAAGGACATTTGTTCCTAAGGCCTTGATCCCCTTTCTCCTTTCCATCTCCATTCCAGAACATCCCACTCTCTGAGCCTTTACGTTGAAACTCCAAGCTTGGCATGGGATAGGTTCCCCAGATGTCAGAGAATCAGAGATTTAGAGCAGGAAGTCACCTGATGGCTCATTTAGTCCAGCTCCCTCCTTGTTTTACATAGAAGGGAAACCAAGGCCCATGGGGTCGAGTATTTGTTCAAGGTCACAGAAAGTAAACCACAGAGGCTGTGTTCCAATCTGGGTCCTCTGGTTCTAAATCCAGCTTTCTTCTCCTGCCTCCCCCACCCCACCGCTTCCCACCCTCATAGCTCTCTCTAGGGTTCTCCTCCTGTCCTTGCCCCTTTCAGAGGTAGAGGGAAGGGAATCTGTAGAGACACCCAAGCCAGCTCTCTATTGCTGTAGTCAGATAGAGGCTTCAGGAGAACCCCTAACACCCGATCTCAGAAAAGCCCTGTTTGTACAGGTCATGGGCAAACATTGATTCCTGGTCTAGTTAAACCCTTCTCAGCAAGACTTAGAGGGAAAGCTAAATGATCACTTCTTTATCAAAGAAAATGCCATTTTTTTACTTCTAAATATGGATGCTGAGCACCTTCAGCTCTGCTTAGCCTTACCAAGTCCTCCAAACGGATACAGATACTGGCTTGGGGCCCAGACTGGGCTCTGTCACCAACCTGGGCAAGGCATGGCTCTCTATGAATCCATTTCCTGTTCTTAAAAAGTTAGAGATAGTTCTAACACTTGGCCCTCCTGATAGAATTACTGAGTTCAGAAGAGCTAAAATCAAAGGACTTGGATTCGTCTCCTGCCTATGATACAGAAATCATTTCACACACAATCCAGGTCTCAGTTTCCTCTTCTGTAAAATGAGGACATGGGACTGAGCTGACCTCTGAGGCCCTTACCAGCTTGAAATCTATGATCTAAGGAACTTTGAAAACTTTCAAGCTCTGTGGAGCAGCAGAAGGCAGTGTTGGACAGTTGGAAGAAAATTGGTTTTAGAGTCTGAGGACCTGGGTGTGAAACCCACCTCTGGCATCTGCCATGAGTCAGGGGAGTGAGGTAACCTCTCCTGGCCACAATTTCCTTACCAATAAAATGAGAACATTGAATGAGATGACCTTGAGGCTGCTTCTAGCTCCATAGATGGTCTTACATGTCTTCCTGGGGCACTGTCTGATTTTTTTTGGTGGTGTTCAAGGACAGATAAGAGTTGTTTGGAATAAGCATGTGACCTACAAGTAATAGAGCTGCTAGGGAAGGGGGAGGTCAACACCTACTATGTGCCAGACACTGAGAAACACTTCACAGATCATACTTCAAGCAGGTTAAACATTTTACTGTAATTGGAGTCGTTCCTTACTTGACAAACATTCATTTCAGCGTCAGTAGACTCTCAGGGACTGTTCGCACTGTGAATTTGCTGGACAAACACTTTCCTTGTAGATAATGGAATAAGCAATTTCAGGTCAGGCCAAGGCTGAATTGATCCCAAACTGGGGATCAGGGTGGTCTGAATTACTGATTTTCCCCTATAGTTTTATGTGGTTCAAATACTTTTTCCAAATCTCTGGTTTCAGCAGGGGGAGTGACAGTCTCCACTGGTATAGAGAGAGATCCTTCCACCTTTAGTCTGTGGGCTTTGCAGTCAATCAGCCAATAATGACCAAGTGTATATCATGTGTAAGGTACTGTACTGGCCCCTGGGGAGAGCATCTGCTTTCAAAGAACTCCTGTTCCCACAGAGGAGACAACCCAACATCATGAGATCTAGACCTCAAAAACCCCATGAAGATCTCTTGGCCAGTCCCTTGTTTTACAGATGAGAAGACTGAGGCCCAAAGTGGGGAAAGCATCACCAGACAAAGCTGGGTAGTAGCAAAGCTAGGCCTGGAACCCAGATGTTTTGACTCCCAGTCCATATGGGATCAGCTGTCCCGGAACCCATGGACCTCACTGTCTGCCAACTTGTCAGCAACTCCAGCTGGCGTACTGGCTTCAAACTGAAGAACATTTCTAGACTTTTCTTCTACCCCTCCCCTCTCAGCGTCTCCCAGACACTCAGAGTTGGAAGGGACATCCAAGACCAGCTACTCTAGCTAATAGCCTAACGTGAATTCTCTCAACAACATCCTCCACAAGCTGACTAGCCAGTCTCTGACTGAAGACTCCTAGGGATGGGGAACTCACTACCTCTCAAAGCAACTACTTTCTACTTTTGGACAGATCTAACAGGAATGTTTCAACCAGGCCTCCATCTCCAATTCCACCCATTGCTCTTGGTTCTATCATTAGGGACCAAACAGAACAAGTCCAACTTTCCCCTCCTTCCCCTAAGACATGACTATGATGGCCCTTCCATACTTAAAAACAGGCGTCATTTGCCTCCTAATTATTTTCCCTACCAGGTTAAACATCCCTGGTTCTTTCAAATGGTCCTTGTTGATATCGATCCTTTGCCTCAGCAGTAGACAGGGAGGTAGGGGTGGGTCTGGGGCTATGACACAGTTACTCATTCCTAGCTAGCTCCCTGACAAGGTGGACGAGTCCCCTCTCTGAGCTGGTGGAGCTGACCATCCCCTTGGGGCCGAGAGCAAAGGTGGCAAGTGCTACAGTGGTGGTGGAGGTGGGGCAGGTCTCTGGGGGAACATTCCTCTCTTGCTTGAGATCCCAGCTTGTTGACCAAAATCCTTTGTGGGGGCCCTGCACAGCTTCTCTCCTTTGGTGAGATTTTGATCTCTCTGTATTAGCTGCAGGTTTTTTCGGGTCACATCAAAGGTTAGAATGCCATGGAAAGAGTTCCTTCTCCATGAATCATATTTCCCAAAATGTGTTCATTTGCAAATAGGCTTGGGTTATTTTACAGAGCACTGAGGGGGAGGAAGGGGCCCGTGGAGACCCGTAGAGAGTACTCCTGAGGAAATCATTGAAAATTCTAGGCAATTTTAAAAAAGAAGAAAAACATAACCAACAACAACAATGTTCCTACAGAGTTCTGGGTCTTCTTAGAATTTCCTGTTTGTCTTTTGCTTGAAAATGAGGCAGGGTTGGACCAGCAGCTCATCTTGGGGGTCAAGACAGAGTCACAGAGGCAAAGGAAACTTCGGGGCCCCTGAGTCCCCCTGAGGAGACATGAAGAGCAAATCATGAGAGGGGAATTTTAAGAAAGGATGCCCAGGAAGAGATCTATGCCCCTCTGGCTGGACTGGCATTAATGAAAGTGGAACCATCTCCTTATGGGTAAGATAGAGATCGGTGAGAATCTTGCGCCAGACTGCTCTGGAGCTGACCTGTTTCTTCAATGATTTTCTGACCTTGAGGTGTCACCCAGTGGCATCTCAGGGCCTTGGATTCTACATCCGCTAGGATAGACTTCAGCTCATTTCCTTTTTGGGGTACCTCCTACCCCTTTCCTTTGTCTACTCAAGCCAGAAGCAATGTTCAGGCAATTTTGATGGAGATCCAATCCATGCTGACTCAATCCATAAGGTTATTCCTTCTCTCAGATAAAGATAACCTATCCTATCACATCTTGCATAACTTACAGCATTCATTCATTCCTTTTCTTCATTCATAGCACAAAATAGAGCAGTGAATAAAGCAGAAAAATATGCAGAACATAAACCATATGTTATTACTCATTCAACATTTATTAAGCACCTACTATTTTTGGCACTGTGCTAAATTTTTCTTGTCGTTCAGTCATGTCTGACTATGTGATCTCATTGTGATTTTCTTGACAGATACTGGAGCGGTTTACTGTTTCCTTCTCCAGTTCATTTGACAGATGAGGAAACTGAGGCAAACAGGATGAAGTGACTTGCCCAGGGTCACACAGCTAGTGTGTGTGTCTCAGGCTAAATTTGAACTCATGAAGTCAAGTCATCTTGATTCCAAGACCAATACTCTACCCACTGTTGCCCTACTCTGCTAAATACCTAGTACTGTTTTTTAGGAGGAATGCTGATATGCTAGAGAATACTTCCAGAAGAGGGTGATCATATATGCTTCCCCACTTCCAGACCTTGGATCTTGTCACCAACTGTTCCACTACAATCCATTTCTGCCTTTAGAAATCCTGTTTATTCTTCATAGCTTAGTTCAAGTGTGACTTCCTTTGTAAAGCCCAATGCCCAACTTCAGGTGATTCTTCCATCTTTAGAATTTCAAAAGCATTTTCCAGTTGTACCGGTCATTTTGTCACTTTGTAGTCAGTCACTGCCTGGTTTTGTGGTTGTTTGTGCACTATCTTAATTTCTCTATTAGACTGTAAAATCTTTGAAGCCAGATCCTGTGTCTTACTCAATTCAAGGAAGTCAACATTTATTACGCACTTTCTATATGCCAGGGCCTCTGTTGGGCTTTACTCAATTCAGTGAAGTTAACATTTATTTATCACCTTCCATATACCAGGGCCTCTGTTGGGCTTTAGGTACCAAGACCAAAATAAAGTAGTTCTTGCCCTTGGGAAGCATCCATTCTACTGTATTCAATCAATCACGTCAAGTCAAGAGGAGTTTAATATCTACTTTGCACTAGGATCTGGGAAGACAAAGGCAAAAATGAAATCATATCTTCCTGTAAGGATCTTATATTATAACAGGGAGACAGTGTATACTTATACAGATATAGATACATAATCAGATACAAAGTAACTTGGGGAAGAAGGCATGAGCAGCTGTCAGAACCAAGAAAGGCCTTATCTGAAAGCCAAAGATTCTCCACAGTAGGACATTAATCAATGTTTACAGAATGACAAAATAAATGAATGAAATACCTTAGGACTGCTGACATGTACCCACATCTGTCCCATAGTCATGCCTTCTGTCCCATGACTGGTCCTGTGGCTATACCTCTTTACCCATGCTCAGTCTGAGACAGTGGCCTTCTAAAGGAGACTCTTCATTTTGTCTAGGATTAAATGCCAAATCTCCAACCTAGTGCTAAAGGGAGACCCTTTATCAATAGTCTCTAATCCCCCTTTCTGTTCTTTTTTCTGATCCTTTCCCTTCACTCACTCTAAATTCCAGCCGAATTGGATGACTGCCTTGGTCCTCCATCCTCAAGAGTCCTGGGAATAGCGGTTCCCTCCAGATCACCAATGCTGAAACCAAACTGGTCCCTGACTCCCATTATCCAGGAAATCAGCTCTTATGGGGATGGGGACCAAGCAACCATATCTGCATCCAACGCCCCATCTGCCCCCTCGAGTCTTGCTGTGCCTGGAAGGCAATTCCTCTTCCTCTCTGCCCTGATGAAACCTTCTCTCTCTTCAAGGCTGAGCTCAGGAGTCACCTATCCCCTAACCCCTTCAAAGTGTTCCTTGTTCCTCTCTCCAGCTGAAAGCATTCTAGCCCTCTTAAAGGTTCTTAGCTCTTTTTTGTCTGGATCCTTCCCTTTCCTAAGAGTATCTGTTCCTTGAGGTCAGGGACAGATTGTTTTCCTTAGGGACATTGCTGAGGACAATGCCTTGTACTTGGTAGGCAATTAATAATTGCTTGTTGAATTGGACTGAGTCTGTGCACTTATTATATCTGCCTTCTCATCCCTCTCCACCCTGTTAGGATGTAAGTTCCTTAAGGACAGGCCCACGTCATTTTTTTTAACTCAAAGGTTTTTTTTAAAAAATTAATGTCTCTTATTTTGACTTTACTGTCAATTCTGAATATACCACCACCAACCCACTAAACAAAGAAAAAGTTAAACTAAACTGAAAATTCCAGCAGCCACAATGGGCAGTAAATGCAACACACTAGAGCAAAGGTGGTGCCACGTTGGATAGAGCTCCAGGGACTGGATTTCGGAAGTCCTGAGTTAAAATCCAGCCTCAGATACTTATGAGCTAGCAAGTCACTTAACTGTTTGCCTCAGTTTCCTCATCTGTAAAAAATGAGGAAAACATAGCACCTATGTTGCAGGGTTATTGTGAAGATTTATGAGATTGTTATCTCATAAATTGCCAAGCCCTTCGCATGGAGTCTAGGTGCTTTATAAATGCTCATTCTCTTCCTTTCCCTTCCCCTATTGCCCTCCTTCCCTCCAAAGAGGGGAGAGGGGAGTATGTTTCCTCCTTCTTCTCAGGAACCAAGCTTGATTATTACCATCACACAGCATTTGGCTTGGTTTTAATATACTTTTCGACTAAGTCATTTTTCATCTTCACATTCCCAGTGCCCTACCCAAAGCCTTGATAAATGCTTGTTGAAAAGAAATGACAAGAGGAACTGCCTATAAGGCGAAAGAGATTCTCAACAAGGCCATAAAGCAAACCCCACCTGCTTCTCCATTCCCCTAGGCCACAGAGCTGTACTTCCCTGCGGGTGGAGACTGTGTCAAACACAGGGTTGCCTAGTGATCGGTGGTTCCGGAACCCAGAGACCTGATTAGGAATCCCACCTCGGGGATGTCTTGACCAGGAGAGCCATGCTAAAGTGCAATGAGCTCCCTCAGGAAGCAGTTCAGCTACTTAAATCCTGTTACACAGGGCTTTAAGCAAACTGGCTCTGGGATGTTCTCCTGGGCTGGACAGGACAAGGAAGTCACTGATATCTTTCCTCAATGGATTGTTTCACTCCTGTCTATGTATCTCCAGGACTTAGCGCAGTGCCTGGTACCATAACACATAGTAGCTACTCAAGGAGTATTTGATTAATTAACTGGTTTCCAACTCTAAAATGCTGTGTGATTCCATGATCCTGGACAAGTCACTTAACCACTTGGACCTCAGTTTTCTTTTCCATGAAATGGGGATAATAAAACTTGTCTTTCCTCCCAATGTCCTTTATGATGCTTTGCCAGCCTTCTTGGGATAGAGAGATGGGAGTTTTCAGTCTTCCTTGCTCTGTCTCTCCTGGGGCTCTTTTCCCACCAGCAAGGCCCAGGTTGGCCACTCAGCAGCTCCAGCCTCCCATCGCTTCCTCTGGGGTTTATTCCTTCCAGACACAGAGTTGCTGCTTTTCATTTGGAGCTCTCTTGCAAGTTATGGTATTTCAGTTGTTTTTTCAAAGCCTCCCTCCCCCTTCCCTTTTCCCCTGTGGCAGGATTCCTAAGAAGAATCGTTTTTCTGGAGAGAGCAAATGAACACATATTCTCTCTGGCTGCAACATTCCAAGAGCACCATGTCAGGGGAGAGAGAGAAAAAGAGAGGGGGGAGGGAAGGAAGAGGAGAGGAGAGGGGTGGAGAAGAGAGAGGAAGGGAGGGACAAGGGGAGAAAGAGAGAGAGAGAGTGAGTGAGAGAGAGAGAGAGAAAGAGAGAGAGAGAGATTCAGGAGAGGCTGGGGACCCCAGCAATGCTAGTCAGCAACTCAGGAAGGAGCTGAGAAAGGTTGCTATGGGTACCTTTGGCAAATCAAGCTAGCAAGGCCAACATTCTCCCAGGTGGGGTACGGGGAGCTGGGTGTGCTGCTGCTGCAAGGCTCTGCCTCAGTGGGCCCCAGAATGCCCCAGGGTGACTACAGCTGGTAGGGAGAGCAGCTGCCCACCTGCTGGCTGCCATCAATGGCCTAGAACCATATGGTCTGCTTCTATCCTCACCCCTTCATTTCTGGAAGGGGTCATGTGTGTCTGATGTGTGTGTATGAATGTGTGAGTGAGATGTATGCATAAGTGTGTGCTAGCCCTAGGTTTGGATCCATGTATCCCAGACCAGGAAAGAGGGAGGAGGCAGGGGCCTTAGAAACTAGCTGGTAGCCCTCTCTCTCTCTCAATAGTTTGGCTGGAGTGATACAGTCAACTACTTCTGGTGTGTGGATGTGGTTGGGTGTCTGTGAGTATAGTGTGTGGGGCATGGACTGGGAGGGGTGAAGGGAGTGTCTGTGTGTGGGGTTGGTCTGTGGGTGGGGGGCATAACTGTGTATTGGGGTCTTTCTTTCACTCATATCCTTCCAGGCTGGGCTTTGGGAGTAGGAGAAAGAATGAGTGGAAGGTCATTTGGGGATCTAGAGCTAGAAGCTACCTTCTGTGGATCATCCAACTGTTTCATGAAACTGAGGGCCAGAGTGAGATCATTCAGGTAATATGTGCCTGAGTGGGGACAGACCCATGGTCTGAGACTCCAGATGTAATGCTCTGGCCACTCCACCATTAACTGTGTGACAGCACACTGGACTTGGAGTCAGGAAACCCTGGGTTCTAATCCCACTTTTGATACTTTCTAGCTATTCACTCAAGGGCAAATAATTTTACTGTTTTAAGCCTCAGTTTTCTCATCTGTGAAATGAGGAGGTGGATTCAGTGATCTGTAAAGTCCCTTCCAGCCCTAAGTCTATGATCCCATGATCCTCTATTCTGCCTCTCTTTGGGAGAAAATGAGGAGAAAGTGGCTGTTGAAATTCTACCAGATTCTACACATGGTAGGCACTTAATAAATGCTTACTGAATTTAATTTGTTGAATTCTCTTCTATACCTTTGCAACACTATTAGTTGAACTTCAGAACCCTCCTACTCTCTTTGTGTGTATGGGATTTAATAATCATTCATTTGTTCATTTATTCTTTCTACTAATATTTATTAGGTACCTACTCTGTGCAAAGCACAGTCCCCCAAATAAGACGTAGTCCCTGTCTTCAAGGGGTTTAGAGTATTGTAGAAAAAAACAGCTGCCAGTTGGTCTCCTTCCTGCAGGCTACCGCTCACAGTTTTTTTGTAAGCTAGTGTTTCATTTTTGGGGCTATTTCAACTCCTTTGTGAGGCAGACTTTCAGCTGTATCCAGCCAACCAAAAAAAGCTCCCTATCTAATCTGTATTTTGGATAGAATTCGCTTACCCCTCAGAAGTAACTCTGCCAGACAGGTCTTGTCTGCAGCTAGCCCTAGAGACAGGCAATTTACCCTGGTCCTTTATTGAGCAAGTCTGATATGGCAGCTGGCAGTCTTTGTCCAACATTCTTGGCATTATCATTTCTTTTCCTGTGTCTCTATGTAGGTGAGTACATATACATACATGTGTGTCCCTGAATAGGTTCCAGACTTGGATTCTGGAGATCTCAGCCCAAACTTTGGCTGTAATGCTTCCCAGGTGTGTGACTTTGCACAAATCATTTGGACTCTCCTTGCCTCAGTTTCTTCATCTGCAAATACTTTTATTCTTGTCTTTGCAGGGGTGGAACAAAGAAAGCAATTTATAATCATTAGTTTATAAACTTTAAAGATGAAAGCTGTGATGAACCACATCATCAGGGTGATTTTTAAAGTCTAAGCTATTGAGAAGGTGATTGGGCACATAATAAACTTGGCATTTCACATAACTCTCTCCCACTATGCTGAGGTGACATTAGCAGTGCTTCTTACCTTAGGACTATGAGATCTGAAAAGGCATTCCATTTAAGTTTTGCTTAACTTCTGGACTTTGGGGTCACTCATTAGTACATGCAGAGAAGCTGGTCAATACCTTCCTAAAAACCCAGGTATGACAGGTCCCCCTTTTTTATTTGGGCTCTACAGCTCCATGTCCACTCATTCCCCCAAGACTTCAGAAGGACAGAAGCCCCTCCATTTCATTTTTAACTTCTTCATTTTACAAAATGGGAAACTGAGGACCATAGAGGTTGTAGTTGAGCCAAGGTCATATAAGCGGTAAGCAGTTGAGCTAGGATTTGAACTTATAACCTCTGGTCCAGTGTTCTTCTATATCACATACTGACTTTTCTCTAGATTAGCATTTAAAAGTCCATCCCAAGTTAGACAAAGCTCCTTCAACCATGACTCTGGTGGCTTGGGAAGGAAAATCTACTATTGCTACATAGTCCATTGTTGCCAGAACCTGCAGGAGGACCCAAAATGAACTCATTATCCTTCCCCCCAACCAAACCAAACTTCTCATTTCCATATCTTCCCATTGCTATTGGGGACACCACCATCCTCCTAGTCACTCTGGCTCCTATCATCCTCAACTCCTCACTCTCTCATTCTCCTCCCTGTGGTCAAGGCCTGTCCGTTCTACTACTGGAACATCTCTCATACATGGTCTTCTCTGACACTGAGGTTTCCTTTTGGGACATCTATTTTTTTCCAGTGACCCAAAGTCCCCAAGATCCTTTCAGTCTACTTAAGAACGTGTCCCCATCTAGCTTCTTTTTGAGTGATTGATTGATTCAGTTGGACCTTAGCTTTTAAACTCTCCTGGTTCTCATATATCTCCCCACCCATGCATGGGGACCTCCTAGTCACCTTGGACTCTGCCTTTTTTCTTGCCTGCTGCCAATCCCAAAGTCCTTCTGGCTCTTCCTTCAATGACTTCCATGCTCATCTTTTCCTTTCTGTTGCTTCCCTTCACACATTTTGCCCTCTACTCGAATTGTCATCCTCACTGTTGTGCAACTGCACCAAGTGCTTTCCTATCTCCTCCCTTGTCTCTCTCACACTCTTCCTCCAGCCCCTCATGCCCGCTGTCTGCTCTCTTCTCCATTAACCCTAAGTCCAATCTAACCACCAGTGCTTCAAGGGAGAATATCCACAAAAATGTTGATGGGGCAACCGTCGACATGAGTTTCTTCCTTCTCATTAATTCAACAAGCATCCGCTATGTTCCAGGGAGTGTGCTAGGTGATGAGGGTACAGAAAAGAACCAATTAATCAACGCATGTTTATTAAGCACCTTCTGTATGCCAGCTTGTGATGGAGATCAGTCATCAACAAGAGTTTGTTAAGAACTGACTATGTGTCAGACCGTGGGCTTGGCACTGTGATAGGCAAGCAAAAAATAACCCAAATTCCTACCCTCAGAGAGTTTGTTGTTTGTTGGGGGGAACATATCCAAAAATCAACATGGTAGAGAGGAATTTAAGGGGGAAGCTGCTAACTCAGGACAAAGAGGAGGGCTGGATACTGGAAGATCTCACAGAGAAGGGCTGACCCTTGGAGGAAGAGGATTCTGATTCAGAGCTGAGACAGAAGGCCTTCTGGATGGAGCATTGTCCGGTTCTGATGGACAGCTTGGCTAACTTGGGGTGGGCTTCCAACCACTCTTCCCTGAGGGATTTGGGCTAGGAGGTGATGAAGCACCCCCTAATTGGCTATTGGACCTCCTCTCTTTATCACCATCTTCTTTCTGGCTGTGAAGTATGGGGATTGCTTCAAGCTGTGTCTCAAGGATCTGACACTCTATTTGGGGGAAAGCAGCCTGTACACAGATGAGGGAATTCATAGTGCATTAGAAATAAATATGAAATAGAGAAGTAGCATAAGGTCTTGGAGTCCAGGGACCTGGGTTCAAGTGTCTCCTCTATGTGACTTTGGGCAAGTCGCTTAACCTCTCAATGCTCTAGACACAGAGAGTGTAAGTTTCAGAGGAGATGCTAACTTGCACCAATGGAAAGGATTCCTCATCCTGGAATCCTTTTTATGAATGAAACCATGGTTCCAGTCCTTATCCCTAATAATAATAATAATAGTAGTAGTAGGTAACATTACCATAGTGCTTTAAGGTTTGTGAAGAAATTTATACATATTATCTCACTCAGTGATGAGCATTTTGATAGCTTAATACATTCTAGATTAGTAAGAACTGGTCAGTGTTATGGGAATTCACTGAAGAGGTCAATGCCTTTAGCCTGAGGGGATCAGATCAGGCTTTCTAGAGGAAGGGGCATTGGAGCTTAGTTGTTGAGGGGGTTTGGAGGATATTCCATAGAATTCCGGAATCTCCAATGTGATGGGTCCTCAAGGACCATCTAGTTGCACTTGAAACTGAGCAAACATCTTTTTCTAACAGCTCCATCAAGGGGCAGGGACAGCTAGGTGGTGCAGCGGATAGAGCACCTGTGCAGGAGTCAGGAGGACCTGAGTTCAAATCTCACCTCAGATACTTGACACTCACTAGCTGTGTGACCTTGGGCAAGTCACTTAACCCCAATTGCCTCATCCTGGGTCATTTCCAGTCATCCTGATGAATATCTAGTCGCTGAATTCAGATGGCTCTGGAGAAGTGAGGCTGGTGACCTGCACAGCCCTCCCTCACTCAAAACAAAGTCAAGTGCAAGTCATGTCATTATTCTCTGATGGCATGGTCTTCTTTGGCAATGAAGGACTAACACACACACCATCAAGGGGCTATCAGGTCTCCATTTTGATGACTGCCAGTGTGGAGGAGACCATCCCAAGGCCATCTTATGCCTCTTTGGAACAAACTCACATCTTTGGGAGTTTTTCTACCCAATCAGGTAAAGAGAATAGTGATGTTGTTCTCTTTGAGGTGTTGGTGTTAAGTCTTTGATCAGTCACATCTGCAGTCCAACTCAGATCTCCATGTTGCTTCTAGACCAATCTGTTGAATCTGACACTGTTGACTACCCCCTTCTTCTAGATCCTCAATTCTCTCTGAATGTTCATGGCATTGCTCTCTCCTGGTTCTCCTCCTATCTCTCTGACCTCTCTTTCTTGTCTCCTTGGCTTGCTCATTCTCTATATCATTCATCCTAATTGTGAGCATCTCTTATGGGTTTAACTATCATCTCTATACAGAAGACTCATATATCTATCTATCTAGCTCTGGTCTCTGCCAAGAGATTGATTCTTAACCATTAATTTCTTCTTGGTCATATTAAACTGGATAACCTAGAGACATCTAAAACTCAACATGTTGATAATAGCTCCTTTTGGCCCCCCTTGACCCATCCATGCCTTCCCTTCTTCTGGATGTCTCTAACTCAGTGTAGGGTACCACCATCTTCCCAGTCCCCCAGGCCCCAAACCTTGGTGCTAATCCTCACCTCCTCACTCTCCCCTCTCCTCCCCTCCAGATATTCAAATCAGTTGCCAATTGTTTTTGTTTTGTTTTGTTTTGTTTTTTGCCATTTCTCCCTCCATAATACTTTGTGCATTGGATTCCTTCTCCCTCCTGCCATAGTTGCCATCTTGGTTCAGGCCTCATCACCTCTCACCTACATTATTGCAACAACATCTAATTGGTCTCAGTCTTTAGTCTCTCCCCAGTGTAGTACTACCTACATGCTATTGCCTAAGGAATGTCCCTTAAGCTCCTCTATGACCATGTGACTTTCCTACACAAAGGACTCCCATGGCTTCCTATTGCCTCTAGGATCAAATTCAAAATCTTTTGTTGTGCTTTTTAAAAACCTTCACAACCTATTCCCAACCTACCTTTCTGGCCTCATTGGATGTTAATCTACCTCCCACACTCCACCAGCCAGCCAAACCAGTCTTCTTTCTGCTCCTTGCACAGGACACTTCATTTCCCATCTCCACGCCTTTGAACAAGCTGTCCTCCAAGCCTGGCATGCACTCCTTCCCCAACTCTGCCTCCCAGAGTCCCCTTCTTCCTTCAAGATGCAGGGCAGGATCCATCTTCTGTATGAAACCTTTCTTTGTCCCCCATCTGCCCCGCAATCTACTCTATATTGAACCACTTTGCATATATTTGCATTTCAATATTTATGCCTTATATATTTTGTCTATTTGCTTAATGAGAATGTCAACAAGGAGGGATGATTTCATTCTTTGTCCTTGCATCTCCAGTGTCTAATACAATGCCTGGCACATAGTAGGTGCTTAATAAATGCTCATTTGATTGATCTTCACCCTATATTCCTCAGTTCTACATTCCACCTCCCATGAAATACTTCACCTATTACCCTGAAGACTTGGGCTTCTCCTTGGCTTTCCTCTCCGACTATACCTCACCTACCTAAATGCAATATTTCTCTCCATTAAAATGTAAATTCCTTGAGGGCAAGTACTATCTTGCTTTTTAAAATTTGTATCCCTAATGCTGAACACGGTACCTAACATATAATATGTTTGTCCTTCGTTGCTGAAGAAGACCATGCCATCAGAGAAAAGATAACATGACTTGCACTTGACTTTGTTCTGAGTGAGAAAGGGCTGTGGAGGTCACCAGCCTCACTTCTCCTCCAGAGCCATCTGAATTCAGTGACTAGATATTCATCAGGATGACTGGAGATGACCCAGGATGAGGCAATTGGGGTTAAGTGACTTGCCCAAGGTCATACAGCTAGTGAGTGTCAAGTGTCCAAGGTGAGATCTCACCTAACATATAATTCATCCAGGACTCCATCCTTCCATTTGTCCATTGCTCCATCCCTCCAGCCAGCCAGTCATCCAGTCAGCCAACCAGTTATCCCTCCCTCTCTCCCTCCATCCATCCAACCAGCCTTCCAACCAGCCAGTTATCCATCCCTCCAGTCATCCAACTAGCTATCTCTCCATTCATTTCTAAATGGTAGAACCAGAGTGATCTCTTATAAGCAGCCAGGCAGACAGCCTCAGGTTCTGATCAGCTTGACCTCAGAGCAAGTTCAGAGTAGGAGATTTGTTCTAGTAATATACTTCCCCTTCCCCCTACACTGTACCTCTCATTTGCATAAGAGTTGTATGTCCTGTGACTAAGGAAGCTGACTGGTCCCTCCCTCTTACCTGCCCTCTCCCTGTCACCCCAGGTGACAGCCCTTTGGGTATTTGTCTTTTGGATAAGCATGCTAAAAACAAACCCAGGACAAACTGTACCTAGAGAGTCCTTTGTCGATGGTATGAGGTCTTAGGACATTGGCATGAGGCCATTTTAAAGGATGAGGAAGATGAGGGTATCTGTCCCTCCCCACCAGAAAACAGAGACTCCAAGGCACAGTTGCTGGGGAGTAAGAGGAACAAGGTAGGACAGCGTAGACACCCCTCCCATCCCCTACCCCTGAGCTGTTTGACACCTTCCTATTTTGACTAATTATTCTGGCTCATCAGTGCAAATGAGGCCAGAGGCTTTCAATGGGTCCGTTGAAATGGGCAGGAACTCATGTGGAGTATCTATGATGGTGGCTGGGGGAGGAAGCTCCATGTGGTTCCTTCCTGGTTTAACTGACTGTTCTTGTTAAGTAAGAGAATGATATGGTAAATATGGAACTGGCCTTGAGTCAGGAAGAGCTGAGTTCAAGTGCTGTCTTTGACACCTACTGGCTGGGTGACTCTTCTGTGCCCTGGTCAGCTCTGTAGGCTGAAAGATGCAGAGCAGATGCTGAACCACATTGATAGAATGAAATTGTAGGCCTTGTGAAAAAAAAAACACCTTGCTAATTAAGTGCTAAACACTGTTGTCTCTATGCTGCTGATAGACCTCAAAAGCTGTTAATATATTCTAACTTTAGCACCCTAGGCCATAGCTCCAGTGACCTTCTCCTAGTTAAGTCTCCAGGGGATGCAGTGAGTAGAGCACAGGGCCTGCAGTCAGGAAGACATGGGTTCAAATCCAACCTCACATACTGATTAGCTGTGTGATCCTGGGCAAGTCACGTCACCCTGTTTGCCTCAGTTTCCTAATCTGTAAAATGATTTGGAGAAGGAAACGGCAAACTGCGCCAGTATCTGTGCCAAGAAAATCCCGAATGGATCATGAAGAATGGGACATGACTAAAAAGTGACTGAAGCACAAATTCTGAATATTAAAGCTTCCCTGCTCTCCAGTCTCATTTTCCAAAGGAGGATGCCGCAGCACTTAGAGATTTCCTTGAGGTGCCTCTGAAAACTGGGGGAAGGGGGAGTCATGGCTTATGAGTTAATGAATTCAGCTTTGCCATTCAAAAGGCTTAAAAAGCACAGAGAGCAAAGATTTCAGCTGAAAGTAACCTCTGACTTTGCCAGATCTTCCCTCTGGTCCCTGGGGAAGGAGGGAGGGGGAGCTCTAAGCCACATTTCCAAGTCAGCAACATTTATCTTCAATGCTCTTCCACCTTCCTTTCCACACCTCTCTCCTATCTCCAGGAGGCCTCCAGTCCCCAGGGCTCCCCTGCTGACTAGAGACCCCCACTGCAATGCTCCACCCAGATCTTTCCCCTCCAGGTACACCCCACCCATGCTCCAAAGTCCACAGTAAAACTCCCCTTCCTTCCACGTATTTGAGCTCCTGTCAATATTAAGAGAAAAAAAAGTTGCTTTTGAACTTGGTCTAATTTGTACTAAGGTGTGGATGACTGATAGACCAGCACTCACAGATTATTTGCATTTGAATTAATTTGTATTTTTAAAAAGGAGACTCAAAAAAGGGCTCTTTGTGGTTGTGGCTGTCTGGTAATTTTTCAGACTCTTCATGGCCTCATTTGGGGCTTTCTTGGCGAAGATACTGGAGGGCTTTGTCATTTCCTTCTCCAGGTCATTTGACAGTTGAGGAAACTGAGGCAAATAGGATGAAGTGACTTGTCCAGGGTCACACAACTAGTAAGTGTCTGAGGCTGGATTTGAACTCAGGAAGATGAGCCTTCCTAATTCTAAGCCCAGTGCTCTGCCTACTGTGCCATTTCAGAGAAAAGGGCCTTCCCTGTTACCCTCTTTCCTTGCAGGGTGGAGGGAAAAAGACAGACTGGCAGGACTCCTGGAAAGGAGGAGATAGCTATTGCTTTTCTCCACTGGCTCAAGCTCTACCAGCTCCCAGTCTGGGACCTGAGGCTGGTCCAGTCCAACTCCATCACCAACAAGGGCAATACTCACCGCATGAAGGCCATGGACAAAGGTCACCCACCATGATCCAAGCACAGGCTCCCAGTCCCATCATCCACTTTATCCTGAATGGAAATAGGCATGCCAATATGGACATAGTTACTTCCCAGAACACCCAGGGGTGGGGAGCCTGTGGCCTAGAGGCCACATGTGGTCCTCAAGGTCCTCAAGTCTGACCCTTTGACTGAATCCAAACTTCACAAAACAAATCCCCTTAATGAAGGATTTGTTCTGTAAACCTTGAACTCAGTCAAAAGGCCATACCCTGTGGCCTCAAGGTCACAGGTTCCCCACCTCTGACCAAGTCTGGGGTACCTTCTGTTGGAGAGATGAAGAGGTTAACTATCCAATTATCCAGGGCTAAGCAATCTGAAACTCAGGTAGATGGCACAGTGGATCCCTGGGCCTGGAGTCAAGAACTCTTCCTAGGTTCAATCTGGCCTCAGACACTTACTAGTTGTGTGACCCTGGGCAAGTCCCTTCACCTCGATTACCTCCATTTCCTCATCTGCAAAATGAGGTGGAGAAGGGAATGGCAAACTGCTCCAAATATCTCTGACAAGAAAATCTCACATGGAGTCACAGAGAGTCAGACTTCATGTCCAGCTGAACAACAAATTGATCTGAGATTCTTCTGAGGTTCATCAAAGAATCTTGTCTTGATTTTCCTAAAGCACAAGTCTGATTGTGTCACTAACTCAGTAAAGTCCAATGACTCCCTATTGCCTCTATGATCAAAGACAACCTCCCCTGGTGGGCTCTGAAAGAATCCTCCTCCCTTTTTCTAGTTAAAACTTTTATAAAAGGGAACTTAAAAAGCGCTGTGGTACCTTTTTCATTCTAATAGCATTTTTTATTACTCATGTAATAAATTAATGGAAATTTAGCAAACTGATAGATTATGAGCAACTGGTATTTATCCATACTCTGAGTTTTGCTTTAAAATTATTTATTTATTTTTAGTTTTCAACATTCACTTCCATAAGATCTGGGATTTAAATTTTCTCAGGCGTGCAATCTGATATAGGCTCTACTTCTACATATATTAAACATATTTTCACATTAGTCATGATGTAAAGAAGAATTAGAACTAATGGGAGGAACCACAAGAAAGAAGAAATAAAACAAGCAAAAAAAGAAATGGAGAGCAAATAGTCTGCTTCCATGTGCCTCCAGACTCCACAGCTCTTTCTCTGAATGTGGATGGCATTTTACATCATGAGTCTTTTGGAGTTGTCTTAGATCCTTGCATTGCTGAGAAGACCTAACTATCAAAGTTGGTTATAGCACATGTGGCTGTTACTGTATACAGTGTTCTCCTGATTCTGTTCACTTCACTCAGCATCAGTTCATGTAAGTCTTTCCAGGTTTTTCTGAAGTCCACCTGCTCATCATTTCTTATAGTACAATAGTATTCCATTACATTCATATACCACAACTTGCGAAGAGCCCTTTACAACGGCTTTGTCTACTCTTTTCAGTCTCATCATGCACTCTCTCAGCCTTACAAATGTTCCATTTCAGCCAAGCTGGCCTTCTTGCACATCTCTCATCTCCCAGCCTTTGTACAGGCCACCCCACTGTATATACCTGTCATGCATTCTCTCCTTGTTTCTTTCACAGCTCAGTTCAGTAGCCACCTTCTATTTGACACTTTTCCTTATTCCTCCCCACTATTCACTTAATTCATTCAATAAACATTGGGTGCCTAATAAATGCCCCATACTGTGCTAAGCTCCTAGTAGCTAGTGCCTCATCCCCAAAGTCTCCTTGTATTTCTGTTTTTGTATATTCGTATAATTGAACATGCTGTTCTACCATTGACTCCTCCAGCAGCCATCACCCTCAGCACAATGATGCCCAGCTTCCCACCCTCAGCTTCAGATTCCACTGGCAGCAACTTCACTGTGGATGCCAGTGACCAGCTGTTCTCTTTTTACACCTCCCCCCCCCAACATTCCCAACTACTCCAGGCTCTTTCCCGGAAACCCTGGATGATAGGGACATGACTGGGGGAAAGTTCTGACACCAGTGGTCTGATCAGCTCCTTCCCTTTTTTCTGGAAAGTTGGAGCAGAGTAAAAACTTGTAGTGTCTCAGATGAGAGAGATTTATAGGAGACTCGGTACCCAAGGAACTCTGCTCTGAGAGTGTACAAAGTTCTGTTCACCTTGTTCTTCCAGCTGAGTCTGTGCGTTAGCACCTCAGGCTTTGGTCCAAAGGAAACAAGTCTGAACTTTTGTATTGTAGGAGAGTGATGGATTCCCCTGATTTAGGTCTGTCTGTGAATAGCAAGAAGGAGTTGGGCATACTAATTCAAATTTACACTCCATTAAGGTTTGCAAAGTGCTTTCCACAGAACTGGGTGAGGCAGGTTGTGCAATGAATGAATGAATGAAAAAACATTCATTAAATGCCATATGTCAAGCACTGGTCAGAGCACTTAGAGTAAACACACAAAATCAAGCCAGTCCCTGCCCTCAGGGAGCTTAGATTCTAAAGGAAGGGCGGGGGGGGGGGGGGGGGGGGGGGGGCAGCCCATACAGGGGCATGAGTGGTGGCCGGAGAGAGTTCTGATCTAGGAAGTCATGAAGATGAGGAGTGGGCCCATTTGGGAGGTGATTTAGCAAGACCTTTCCAGGATTGTTTTGAGTAGGGTTCCTAGAGCAAGAGGCAGAAAGTTGGGTGGGGTTGAGCAGTGGTAGGGTGGAGGGCTGGGTGAAGCATGGATGTGGCTGACCAGATACGTATATACACATATACATATATACATTCATATATATACATATACACATATACACATGCATATATATGTATATGTATATACGTATGTATATATATAGATATATATAGAGTGTATATCTAGATATAGATATATCTACACTATCCTTTTTTAAAACACTGTCTATATATATATACATATGTGTGTGTGTGTGTGTGTATATATATATATATATATATATATAGAGAGAGAGAGAGAGAGAGAGAGAGAGAGAGAGAGAGAGAAAGAGAGAGAGAGAGAGAGAGAGAGAGAGAAGAATGTGGGGTTTTTTTTAAAGGACAGTGTAGATCTCCCAAAGCTGAGTGGATAAAGTCCCATCAAGCATGATCTCTGGAAGTCCCAGTGGTCTGAGGGTGCAGGTATTATCCGTCTATTGCACAGATGAGGAAGCAGGTCCAATGTTCCATTCCCTGTGCCACTGGTTGAAGGCACTGGGTAGCCTGGAGAGGAGGATGGGACAGCTGTGTTTGGGTCTTTATAGGGCTGCCACTGAGGAGAAGGATTCATCTCAGAACCAAAGGAGATTGGGGAGTATGAGAACTCACCTAGCAATGAGAGCTTACCCCAAGTGTAGTAGACTGTCTAAAGAGGTGGAGGGTGGAAATCTATCCTTGGATGGATCTTCAAGCTAAGGCTGGACAACCATTACTGGATATGTCATAGTGAAGTTTCTGTCAGCTATGAGTTGGACCAAATGACCACTGGAGTCCCTTCTAAATCTCGAATTCTGTAACTCTGAGAAAAGAAATATATTCAAAGCTGGATTGTGAGGGATACATAGGATTTAGTTTAGCTATACCCCAGGGAAGAATGAAAGCCTGCATTCCATGCCCACAAATGGACAACACCTTGGAGTAGTGCGGCGGATGGAATGTTGGGCATTGGCTACAGAACCTAGGTTTTAATTCCAATCTTTTCTTGCTACCTTCCAAGACTTATCAAGGAGCTACTGGTGTATTTTCTGAACCAGTATGGAGTTGGTCACTTGACTTACTGACATTTTAATCATTTCAAAAATGGAATGGAAATTATCAAGAGAACCTTCTTTATCTGATGGAGCTGGGGAGGGAGGGGGTGCTGAGTGAGTGGGTTCGGGGTTAGGGATCAGCCTCTCTGATGTTGGTCCGTTGTTGCTACCTCTTTAGGATTCTTGGTGTTTTAGATTGTAGAGATAGCTGAGATTGTTTAATCTCTTGCACATAATTACTATTTTGGAGATCTTTTTTAGAGGTCACAAGTATTAACTTGTGCCATAAGTGCCAACTTGTTGGTCACATGACCCAGAAGTCATGCTCACACCTAGATGGGAATGGAACTGGACCTCAGTCCCCTGATTGCCTCTTCTGCTTTATGTGTCCTTCCCTAACCATAAGTGACTACAGAGTGATCCTGAGGTGGATATCTTTAACCTTTGTGACTACAGTGTCTGGATGGGGAGGCAAGAAGTTTTTCCAGCAATCACACCCTTCTTGGACGAGATGAACATGACCAGAAGGATGTCAGGCGCTGGCTGGCCAGAAGACCTGAAGCCTGAACTGTTGCTCAGAGAGTAAAGGCTGAGCTGAAGGGGAAATCAGTCTAGCCACCTCCAGACTCTCCTGGGAGTCTTTACCTCTGGGGATAACATTAGAGAATCTTCTATAAGTCCTTTGAGTGTTTTGTGTGTATCTGTATCTGTTTGTGGGCTCTTGGGAGCTCTTTGTGATGAGTTACTATTTCATGTTTTAAGTATTTGCCAATACCAAGCTTATGAGTCTCAGGATTTCACCATTTCATCTGTGGTGTAAGAAAAAAGTAGCTGTCCTATAGCTAATATTTACTCCTTTGTATATTTCTAAAAGAGATTCTGTAAAAACCCTTTGGGGGAATCCTAAACATGAACCAAAGCTAAATTTTGAGAGATTTTTTCCCCCTGGCATTCCCAGGATGGACACAATAAGGCAGAGAATTTGAGAAGAATGTGATCCCTCCTGTTTGAGAAGTCAGACTTTCTCAGGACTGAATCCTGCCAAGAACCATAGCCCTTGAGTAGGAAATGGACTTCCTGACTCCAGGCTGCTTGTCTTATATTAAAAAATAATGATAATTCAAAGGAATTCAACATTCATATTCAAAAATCAAAATCAAATGAGGGAAGCCCTGCAATAGTTTCTCCACTTGTGAACTGATCATCTCACAAGGCACAGTATGAGCTCCATCCACCCTATTTTGTGTTTTTGGAGTTTGTGCATAACCCACAAAGCCTTCAGATGACTTCTGTAAGAGTGGGTCCTGAATCCTGTATTCAAAACAGAAACCTCAGACTTTCCTTTGAATCAATACATGGACCAAGTGTGTAAATGGGTTATTAACAATTCCTAGACACCTCTACTGATTTAAACAGAAGGTATAAATGAGACTCAAAAAGATTGATTTGGAAAGAGATTAGTTTCAAGTAGATCCAGGAGACATGGAAGTGATTTCTTGGTACTGGGATTTGGGTAGCTACCAACTTGGTAGATGGTAGACGTGAGCTTCTTGAGAGCTGGGATTGTAAGTGAGTAAATCCATCTATCTTGCACTTTGGAAAGGAATCTTCAGTCCATCACAGGGACCTCACTAGGCATCTAGTTCAGCCGCTACCAATGAACTACTTATTCTCTGTGTGACCTAAGCAAGTCCAAGTAGCTCACTTCTCTGGTACCTGCTTTCTTTATCCGTCAAACGGCAAAGTTAGATGAGATGATGTAAAAAAAAACTTTCCAGCATGAACTCTAGGCATGACCTTAAATGAGTGTGGGCACACAGGTGATTATAAACAGTCCAGTATTCCAATTAGCAACTACTAAGCCCTCTAGAGGGTTATAGCTTCCATGCACTAGGAGTCCCAGGATACCACCCCATTGGTAGGCCAGCACTGGCCTTGCCCTCAGCATAGCTGGATCTGGCCCATTCATTAGATACTGCTTCCATTTTGAGGCCCATATCGGCCGGGGCTAGATTAGCCTCAAGAAAGGCTGCTAAGCTAATGATCTGGTCAGTCCCTTACCAACTGCTAGAGAGCTCTGACATAATGAGTCATCACATGACAAGTCAACAAGCATTTATTAAATGCGTTCTATGTATCAGGCACTGTGCTAAGAGCTAGGCTACAAAGAAAGACAAAACCTGGTTCCTGCCCTCTGGGAAGTCCCATTAAAGAAAGACTGCATTTTTCAAGCATCTCTATACCTCCACCCACGCCAAGGGGAGAAAGCTCCTCACAGCTTAACCTGTAGGAGTTTCTTCCCCTCCAGGTCAAGGCCTCAGTCACTTAGCCAAGGGATTTAGGTCCTATCTTTTGTGTTCCTGGGATAGTGACAATTCTTGGTAGTTCTTATCTTGTCTGCATCTGGCTGTGGGTAGCAGGAAGGCATTTGAGAGATTAGTCTGAGTTCATCAGGTTCCTGGGAGCAGTGGTCATTGGGGAAAGTTGACTCCATACTGATTTGATTAGAAGCATATCTAAGAGTAGGACTTGGAGGTCCTTCCTTTCCCCTGCTGTCTCTAAGATTCACAGAGAACATGGCGGGGGAAGGGGGTTCTTTAACAGCTGCCATCTCATGGAACACGTTCACCTGTACCCAACTTTCACAAATTAGCAAGAAAACTGCTCAGGACACTTGGACCAAGAAGGAAGGGCCCCTCAGTGGTTTATACTGATTTGAAGACCAATCTATAAATGTTCATCATCAAATCAACAGAGCCATTTTTATGGAAACTAACAACCAATCCTATTAGATTCAGTTTGTTTTAGTCGAGTTCAATTGGACAAAGATTTATTAAATTCCTACATGGGCAGGGCTAGTCTAGTGGGCACTGGAGATACAAAGACAAAACATAGCAGTCCTCACCTCTAGAAGCTTATGTTCTTGTTTGCACCAGCTGTCCATGACCTGTGCTTTGAATTAAATCAGTGAGTAAAGGCCAACTAAGTGCTCCCTATGTGCCAAGCACTGTGCTGAAGTCAGGGACCCAAACAAAAAGCAGGGAGCTTCCAATTTGGTAGAGACACGTAATTCACATTTGAGAGATGCATCCAAGGGAAGGAATTTGGTCCAGAGAGTCCTAGGGAGGGTGAGTGGAACAACAGGCTGTCCCTGACCTAGGGCTTTCTAGTAACAAAAGCATTATTGAATTGATTACTGAGCCCAGAGGAAGGGGTGGAAAACAGTGGAAAGCAGTTGTTCACACTCTCAGGGCAGATCCAAGGTTGTCCCAGGTGAATGATTGGCCCCTTGGATTGGAGATGGAGCATGGCCTCTGTCTGGCTAGACATAGGAGGCTAAGTGAATAGGGATCTACTCAGTTACCAATTGAAATGTATCAGATCTAGGTCAAAAAGTCTGTCCTCCTACATCTCCCCACCTGTGTTTGGAGGCCCTGATTGCCTTGATGCCTCTTGGTGCTGGTCTGTCTCCAGATTTTGAGGTGTGGAGAAGAAGAGAGGAGGATCTCTTATTTTCCAGGAGCTTGGGGGTAAGGGGCTCAGAGAGGCCAACCTCCTGTTCCTGTCCTCCTGCCTCCAATGTCTGCTCCACACATGGGCCCAGAGGCCACACTCTTGACGTTGCTGAGAAATCAATGGTGACATCTGGACATGGCGTACTCAGGAGTGGGGGCTTCCTCCTCCCTGATTTCCCATCCTGGGCTGTCCCAGGCAGGGCATGTCCTGTTTGATGTATCATCTGGATTGGAAACAACTGGGGGAGTTGTAGGTCAGGAAAGGCCCTTATTTGTATCTTCTGCATGAAAGAGGACATTGCAGGCTCCTAGGAATGACAGGGGGTGGCACATGAGGGATGCCCCAGGAAATTACTATTTCTGCTGGCATTGGACAAAAGTACATAATCTATTCTCTTCAATAATTCATCTAGTTATTCATCACTTACCTACTGCTTAACGTCTGCGTAACTCAGTGGAAATAACCCTGGATTTGGAATCAGAGGACATGGGTTCCGATACAGTCACACTACTTACTAGCCATGACACAATGGGTTGGTTAGTTCCTCAGCCTCAGAAATAAGAGGCTTCAATCCTGGAAGAGCTCACAGCAGATCTGGGGAGACCAGACAAGTCTACAGATGACCACAACTCAAAGGAAGGCCCCAAGAGAAGTACAAGTAAGAGCCTTGTTTATGCAGGTGGATAAGAATCCATCCAGCTGGAGTGAAGAGGCCCACCTGGAGGAAACTAATGTCTAGCCAACCACTCAGGGGGGACAGGAAGAATGGGAATGAACCAAATCCATAGGCCATCCTGGACTTTCATTCAACCAATGGTCTCCCCTTGTCTAAGCCTGAAGGAGCTGCAGCTGAGCTCCCTCTTGGAGGTTGGAGGACTTCTGAGCCATCATATAACCAGGTACACAATCTAGACTGAGTTCATGCCTGGGGGACCCTACTTCAAATGAAAGGGCTTAGACTCCCTTTTCTCACAACTTGTGGCTCATTAAGCCCTCTCACTCCCTCAAACAAAGGATGGTTTTTATTTATGGCTCATGTCCAAAAGAAGGAGCAAAAAAAGTAGTGTACAATATGAACCAGGTTTGATACAGACACTTCCTACACACAAAAGGGATGCTAAACTCAGAACACTCACATGCTCTCATTTGACCAAAACAAACTTAAAACAGGATTTAGTCTTTTAACATTTCAGTTTCGTGGGACACAACCTTCATGAGGAGCACAAAGCAAGCTTCAGGACTGCTAAATAGGCATTTCACATTTCACCTTGGTTTTGCACTGTACAAACAAACCCCCATACCTGCTGCCTGCAGTGACCAAGTCTGAGTAATCTTCTCAGGTCATCTCCTATCATGCAGAAGCTTTCTCAGCTAGCAGTCTGCTCTTGCACTAACTAGCCTCTTCTTACATGTTCATCTATTTTTATGATTCTATGGTCCTTTGATTCAAACAATATTAAGGAGTTGGGCTTTAGAAGGTGGCTAAAAATTCATTAGGGAAGGTGGGAGAGAGAGAGCATTTCAGTCAAAAGGGACAAACAGCCTGAGCAAAGGCATGGAGGAGGAAGATTGCAGGGGTAGAAAGAAGTCCAGTTTAGGCTGGATTCCTAAAGCAGGGCAATAGTTTTCTACTACTGCAAGCTAACAATAGTTTTTATATTTTAAAAAACAATGTAAAAAATTCTTAATTCCAAGGATGAACAAAAACAGGAGGCAGGATCTAGTTTTCTAATTGTAGCTTACATGCCCGGAAAGGATCCATTGGTTAAAAGAGAGAGCAGTACCAGAAGACCTTTGGAAAAGCTCTCCAAGTTGTCCAGGGAATGGAAATGAAACCCTAGTGAGAGTGATGAGGATAGCAGAGGTCTGAATAAAGAGGAAGGACCCTAGGATCTTGTGTCTGGAGCTGTGGCCAACTGACTTAGCCCCAATTCATCATTTTACAGATAAGGAACTGAGACACAGAGAGGACAGTGCCTTGTAAACCTAGGAAACAGCAGAACCAGGGTTGATACCCAAGGACTTTGACTTCTTTTTTCTGAGCCAGGCTGCCCCTTCAGGGAGCAAAAATTAAGGTCACAACCTCTATGGGCCCATTTTATCATCTGTAAATTAAAGGATTTGCACCAGATGGACTTAAGGATCCAGGGAGATAGCATCTGTTAGGCCATTGGAGAAGAGGATCTAGAGCTCAGAGAAAGGTCAGGGTAAGAGACAAAGAATCAAGAGCCACGTGCATGGAAGTGGTAGCTAAAACCATGGGAGTGAAGGAACATCATTGAGAGAGAGGAGAAGAAAACCAAGACAGACCATTGGGGATCATCCACTAAGGGGCAGGAAGAGGCTCAGGAGACAGCAAAAGTAGACAGAGAAGAAGCCATGAAAGAGGGAGGGCAAAACCAGAAGAAGGCAGTGACCCTGAAACTGAGAGGGAAGAGGGTCTAGGAGCAGAGAGGGTGGTCTCCAGTGTTAAGATCTACAGAGAGGTCAAGGAGCATGAGGACTGAGAAAAGGAGATTGGATTTGTTGCTTGGAGGTGACTGGTTCAGAAGGAAGGAAGGCAGGAAGGCAGGAAGGCAGGAAGGGAGGAAGGAAGGAAGGAAGGAAAGAACAGAGGAGTGTTCTGCTTTGGAAATGATTAGCAGTCATAAATATACTTCATGTATGTATAGCCTCTATACCAGATGTGTCCATTTTGAAAACTGTAGTACTGTGAAAAGAATGCTGGATTGGAAGACAAAGTCCTGGTAGTGGCGTCATGCTGTCACTACATAGCTAACTAGGAGACTTTGGGCCAGTCCCTTAACTTCACTTTTGCAGACAGGAGCAGCAGTTTAGGATCATGGAATCTCTGTCCATTATATGTCTGCTTTGTATATGTGCATGGAGTCTCTTCCATGGAATGTAAATTCCCTGAGGTCAAGGATTGTTTCATTTTTGTCTTTGTATCTGCAAAGTCTAGTGCAGCTTCTAGTACACAGTAGCTGCTTAATAAAGTCCTGTTGACTGGTTTCTTAGATAATGCACAAGATTCATTCTGCATTCACACTGAGAACAGCCAGGCTAGCTCCTTCAGAAGGGGCCAAGTAGTCCAGTGAATGACCTGCCCTGCCCCCAAAGTTCAGGAGGCCTTCACTCTTCTCAATGATCCAAGATGGTGCCCACCCAGGGGTAGCCAACTACTTGGCTGCCATTATTTGTAGGAATAGACATTTTCAGGGAGGCTTTGGGGGCAGGTCCTTCCCATACCACTACCAGAAGGGATAGACACATAGTGGTTGTGTACCCTTGTCCCTCAGCAGCTGAAGTCAGTACTTTTGAATCTTGGCCACATGGATGTTTGGCCGGGGTCCAGATGGTCCATCTAAACTTTAAGTCCCTTCCAAACTACACAAGAGTTCAGCCAATGACAAAATCATTAGTCTCTGTTTTTCTTGAGTTTTAGCTTCCTGATCTAATATATCCCAAGCACATGGCACTGGAGAGCAATCCCCCCACCTCTTCTCATCCTTGAAATTCATGGCCTCTGCAGCCAGTCTGCAATCATGATTTTGTATTTCAAGTACTTGTCCAGATCTTAGGCCACTAGGACCTGAACATTATCAGCTTATCAGTGAGAACAACAGCACGGTCCCTTCACTCAAGGACAAATGGGGCCTTGTGGGGCCATCTCACTGTGTTAGTTGAAAAATTCGTCCTTTTGAACAATTTTCTCAAAGTTGGGTCCCCGAGCTCGAGGAGCTCATTATTTATTTAGGAGATTCAACATTGCAGGGCACAACTCCAGAACTGGTGGAAGGGCCAGTGGTCCTTAGAATGCTGCAGCCCGGTGGACAGCAAGGTTCAGGAGCCTTTAGGGCAGAGAGTCAGGGAAGATGGTAAGACCCAATGGACTGGAAAGCACAGGAGATTTTTTCCTAGACTTTTTGTCATCCATAAGAGTTCCTGGTGGGCATCTTCTTGTTCTTTCACAGGACCATCTAGATCTATGTACTTTCTGATTTATGTGTTCTTTTGGACTTACTTTCTTCAAAACTTTGCCAGTGAAAATAATCACTTTTTCCTCATAACAATTGTGGGTACTGGTTCTTTCTATCTCACCCTCTCCCAGTGAGAAAGTGAGAACAAGGTGCTTACAGAGGTAAAATATGAAAGAAGGCAGAACATCTCCAGTGTTAGTTCTCCAGTGACCCCTGACCTCACAGTTGTAGGTGGTCCCTCTGTTCATTAGCTTGTTGCACTTCTCAGGTGGCTCTTGTCTGTGTGATTCCTTAAGTCCCTCCCTGTGGAGGAGCAGGGAGGGGAACTTTTTTGACATCATAAAAATTGAGTTAAGCTAGCTGTCCACCAGTTGGCCCCTGTGTTGGTTACACAACCATTCCTTCTTCCTTCTCCATTATACCACCATCTTTGGTGACTCTCTTTATGCTGTTTCTCTGGTGGAATTCCTTGTTTATAATGTTGTACCTTCCCCTGCCCAACCTACATTCCCTCCATGGCTCCTTGGGTGATTCTCAGCTTCATTCCCTTGGAAACTGTTGAGTTCTATGATATTGCTGGCAGGATTTGTTTCCCCTTTGGGTTGGGACTGGGACTTCCTAGGTGAGGTGGAAACTCCCTCTATCAATGCAGATATTCCAACTCTTTCATAGCTTACAGTCCTTGGGGAGACATCTGGGGAGCACTAACAGTATAAGTGAATGGTCCATATGACCAGCAGGTGAGCAAGGCAGGATTTGAACTTGGGTTTTCTTGGCTCCAAGGCCAGCCCACTGCCTGTCTGCTGCAAGAACAATGGTACTAAAATATGGGTCTTGGGTTCAGAGTGAAGCTTGGGATCATTAAAAGAACCCTGTAATGTCCCAAAGGACATTTGTCCTCCTCCTCCTGTCCAATTCTATACCCAATTAACCATCTCTAGGAGAACCTTAGTGTAGGATGAACTCTCTACCTTATCCATTCTATCAGATGTTGTGACCTAGACCAAAATGTTCTTCATTCATTTACTATTTGATGGAAAAGGAGAAGGGCTGAGAGTGGGAACCATGGCATCTAGAAAGAGAAAGAAAACTGGGGAGAGAAGACACCAAAGGATAGGAGAATCCTAGAAGCTTGTTCTAGCCTTGCCTATGAAACTTGTAGATCAGGGAAGCTGTGCTATGGAATGGGGAGTGCTATGAGAACAGTAGGAAGCTGAAGAGAGAGGAGAGGGAATGATGCAAACATAGAGAGGCAGGGAAGACAGGAAGGAAAAAGAGAAAGTGAGCGAGAAGACAGGAAGAGCAGAGAGAGGAGAAATGTGAAGGTGAAGAGAGAAAGAGAGTGGGGAGAAAAGGAGAGGAAGGAGAGAGAGGTGAAGAGGGAAAGAGAGGAGGAAGAGGAGGAGAGAGGGAACAGAGGATGAGGGAGAAGGAAAGGGAGAGAGAGAGAGTAGGGACATAATGAGGAGAGACAGACAGAGTAACAGGGAGAAAGAGAAGGAGAGAAGGGGAAAGAGGGAAAGAAAAGAAGAAGAAGAAGGAGAGAGAGAGAGAGAGAGAGAGAGAGAGAGAGAGAGAGAGAAGAGAGAGAGCGCACAATGGTGTGGACCCTCCTGTATGGGATTATATCAACCCTGATAATTTACAAATATCTCTGAGACTAATGGATCCTTATTCCAGGCTTTCTGTTCTTTTTTTCCTCTTTCTTTTAAGAAAATGTTCCTCTATACTATTGAGAGCTCTGTGTTTATTGTATAACGAGTGGTACCTTGCTTTTTTTTTTTTTTTTGGCATACATACATTCTCCCCCCAGCCTTCCTGAATGGGGGCTCTGAGCCAAGAAAGTGAGAATAGCTCACATTTATGCAATGGTTTTAGGGGTTAGGAGCACAGCATCCTTACTTTAGAGTTGGAAGGCACCATCTAGTCCAAATGCCCCATTTTACAGAAGAGGAAACAGGGTGGAGCAAAGTGGGAAATGACTGGTCCAGGGTCACACAGGGAGTAAAGGGAAGAAAGAAGATTCAAACCTAGTTCTTCTGCATCATTCTGCACAGTGTTTTCCAAGTATTAGGCTCTCCCCTTTTACAGCTGAGTGAACTGAGGAGAAATCACTTGCTCAGGGTCATCCAGTTCATGTTAGAATCAATAATCGAATCCCAATCTCTTCTGGTGCCAAACGGAATCCTTCGTGCTGTCTCTCTCACAACTTGAGACTGTCACATTTTTCACCTCACCCCCACTCCCAAGGAATTCCTGGATCCTTCATTCCATTCAGAATATTTCTATCAAAGATTTTGAGCTAGAAGAGATCTCAGAGGTTATCTATGCATGTGTACAAACTTCTCATTGTACAGATGAGGAAATTGAGGTGCAGAGAAATTAAATGGTTTCCCCAAGGTCACACAACTGGTAGGGGGCAGAATCAAGATTTGAACTCAGCTTTCCTGACTCCAGCCACAATGCTCTTTCCACTGTGCTAAACCTCTTTCAAACATTTATTAAAAACCTGTTGTGTACAAGGTACCATGCTAGACACTGGTGATACAAACTTTTAAAATTCCTTCAGATCTATTGTAAGAGTTCCATTTTCAAGATTGATGGGGATATTCCATGAAAGCTCAGTGGCTAAGCCTGGACCACAGCCTTTGTAAGCACTAAGTCGGGCCGTGAGCCAAGTAGGGCAGTGTGCTCTTGTGCATTGTGGTGTGAGGGGAAAAAGACAGCAACGGCTTCTCTGTCTTAGAGGATGGGGCCCCTGGAATGAATACCAACCCACACAAAGCACTGTTGATCTGGGGAATACCACGGAACTGTGATGAGGGCACCCACGGAATGCAAAAAGCCGGACAAACAGATGGAAGTGTTGTTCAACCACATGCTTGAACAACACCTCCATGGCTCCTTCACAAATCAGCATCCAATGATGCCATTCAATGCATCCACCAGGCAGTGGAGAATAGGGAGCTATTGAAGATTTCTGATGTGATCTAAGTTGTGCTTTAGGAAAATTAATTTGGCAGCACTGCATAAGATGGATACTAACCACGTACTATTCTTATAGAGTAGATCTTGTTCTTTGAGAACTAGGATATTTCCTGCACTGCACTCAGTTGACTATGGTATCAGCCGTAAACATCTACTTGGCTGAATTCCAGGTCACGTAGACCTCCAGTCTATGCACAGTTCTGCAAAGTAGACCCAAAGGGGCAGCCAGGGGAAAATGCCCACAATACCCCATCAAATAGGGCTAGCTCCCTGCTACCTCCCATTCTGTTCAAAATGCTGGCCCTTCCCAAGCAATCAAGTGATTCATCCTGCCATATTTTGTCTATCCCTGCCAGAATCTATAAGTATATGTCTCCATCACTTATCACCTCCTCTTTTAGCCCACAGAATTAGATGCTGAATTGTATTCACATTCTGAGCCAACTTCCCTTCATCCTGGCTGTGCTTTATCAAAGGCAAAGTTCAAGAAATTTGGGAGCCCAACTTCTTCCACCAATGACTCAGGTTCCTGATTGCTTGGAAGAACCATGGAAGGCTACCAACATCTCTGTACTTTCACTGGCATTTTGATATCTCTGGTTGGACAAATCAGGACTTTGTTCCAGAAAGGGAATGATTTCAGGGTCATTGTGACCAGGGTCCCTTGCCTAGGATTTGGCAGTGGACAGGGGCAACGCAGGAACTTAGAAGCTAAATTTCAAATCCCTGGAGCATGTAAATCTCCTTCCTATACTCCATCTTTTCCCAGATTAGATGTCTCCATGAATCCTCTTTGAGGATTAAGGATGGACAACAACAAAATGTTTCTACCAGAGGATATTTATAGGAAACATTCTTATAGGCCATAAGAGAAGGACAGGGCTGAACAAGGAAATCTAAGCTGCTCTAGGAAACACTACTATACCAATCTTTAAACCCTGTTCTTATGGCAGCCTTAGAGAGTTCCAGATTTGTAGATGGTCTTATCCCTCCTTGCTCTGCTCAGAAAATCATAGATTTAGAACTTAAAGAGACTTTGAGAATAATCTCCTCACTTTTCAGATGAAGGAACTGAGGCTTAGAGGGATTAAGTGACTTGTTTATAGTCACACAGTTGGTAAGTGTGGATTCAAACCCAGGTGTTCCCAATGTCACATCTAACACTGAATCTACTGCAGCACAATGATTTCCCAATAACTGACTCAGCCAGATTGAGTATGTACCCAGCTGATATAGCCCCAAAAGTCTGGGGACTTGTCCAAAAAGAAACACTGATTTATGTATAAAAATTTTGTATAAAAAACATTTTTTTGTGTTTATGCTTTTAATCTTCTAATGGGATGCAAGTGCCTTGAGGGCAGGAATAAGTTCATCTTGTCTTGTATCTGCAGTCTCCAGCATGGCTCTGGCATATAGCAGATGCTTTAAAAATGCTCAATGAGTGAACAAATGATTTTAGTGAGGAAGGAAAAGGGGAGAATTCAAAAGATACTGATGTGGCTGCATAAGGTGCTCTCTAGTTATTTCAGATTAAATATGATGTACAAAAGATGAAAGGATGGAACAATAACCCAAGATGAACATGAGTAATGGCTCAGACCTGTAAGAATAGTTAGAAAAGCCCAGATTTAGTCATGTTTTGTAAAGAATGCCAAGGATAACAAGAAGGACTTGTTTATGTTCAGGGAAAGAAGAAGAAGGAAGCAATAATTCCATTCTTTGGGACAGATGGTGGAATGTCAACAGATGAAGGAGAGAAAATAGAACTCCCTCTGTCTCCTTCAATGTCTTCTCTTCCCACCTCCTTAATGGAAATATCTCATTTTATCCATTCTTGGCTATTTTCTCTCTCCCTTTGTCATTCCTATTCTTCCACCTGTCATCTCTAAGAGAGCAATTCCCAGTTCCATCCCCCAGATTTTATTTGTCCCCACTCCCAAATTCCCATCTGACAACTGGGTATCCTGCTGGTCCCTCAGCCTCAATGTGTCCATATCATCACCTTTCCTGACACCTTTATTTTTGTTAGAGATACCATTGTTCTCTTTAATCCCAAGTCTTATGTTCTCTGAGCAATTTTAACTCTTTCCTCTCTCTGGATCCCCAAATTCTATTAGACATTAAGTCCTGTTGTGTCTCTTTCTGGAATATTTATTCCTCCATCCCCTCTTTGCCAGCCTCACTGCCAGTATCCTCATTCAGACCCTCATCACCTCTCTCTCCCATATTGGAAAAGCTAACTCACCAGCCAGTGAGTTACCAGTAACCAGTGACCAGCCTCCAGTCTCTCCCCTCTCCAACAGAGAGGCAGAAAAAGGTAGCAGAACACTGGATATAAAATCAGGAGCTGTGGATTGCTCCTAGCTCAGTCACTTCTAGCTATATGAATATGAGAAAATTTCTTAACTTCTCTGAGGTGAATCAGTTTCCCCATCTGTGAGAAAGTATTTTGGAAACCTAACAGGGTATAAAATAATAATTGCAATTACTAGCATTTATAGAACACTTTAAGGTTTGTAAAGTGCCTTACAAAGATTATATCATATGTATGCATATTTATATGTGTGTGTGCGTGTGTGTGATTAGTACCCATCCTGTGCACTGATGCCAAATTAATCTTTCATACACAGAACTTTGATAATATCAAGAAATTAACTAATAGATTCCTACTGCTGACTCAGTAGAGTACGAAATACATCAAGAAGGTATTGCCATTCAAGGCTCTTTTCAGTCTGTCTCCCACCTACCTTTGTAGCTTTCATGTTTCAGCCTGGGGCTAGTTTTACTAGCAATAGGGACTTGTCTAATACCAGTGATTTAATTAGCTTCCCCACCCCCAGCCTCCAACCTCACTCCAGTCCAGTTTGCAGGGAAAGGTTTATGAGCACTTAGGAGGGGAAGTGGTGCTCACTACCAGCCAGCATGGGTTCATTAGAAACAAGTCATGCCAAACTAACCTCATTTCCTTTTTGACAGGGTTTCTAGACAGGCAGATCAAGGGAAGGCAGTAGACATAATATTCCTGGATTTCAGCAAAGAATTGACAAAATTTCTCATGATGATGGTTTTGTGGACAAGATGGAGAGATTAAGATGCAGAAATGGTTGAATGGCTAGACCTAAAAAGTGGAAATGAATGAAATGTTGCCACCCTGAAGGACTGTTTTCCTGGAGAAGGGAAGATTTCCAGGAGGGTGGGAGAGGGTGTGTGGAACAGGGTGAGATTAATGGGAAGAGATGATAATTGCAACTGGGATTTAAAGAGCTGTCAGGTGGAAGAGGGATCAGAACCACCACCACCACCACCCCCTGCCAAATGACCCCACAGAACACAGAACTAGAAGCCACGTATAGAGAATGGAAGACTATCAGGACAAAACTTTCTAATAATTCCAGTCATCCAAAAGTGGAATGGTTTGGCTCAGGGCCATTTGACCAATAAAAAACTGACTGAGAAAGGAGAATTGATGGGGGCCTGGGGGGCAAGTAACTACTTCATTTGAGAGCTAGTGATGGAAAGTTGAGCATGATTGGATGCTTGTTTTGGGGAGAACATATTTCAAAGGACTCAGAGAAAGGAGAGGTAGGATCCTCTGGCCTGAAATGCTAGAGAAGAAGAAAACTTCACAGAATTTCAGTATTCTAGATCCAGAATGCTGGATTTGCAGTCTGAGAAACTGGGTTCAAATTCCAACGTTAATACTTATTACCTGTGTGACCCTGGACAAGGTCTCTGTGCATCAGTCTGTCCCCTGTAAGAAGATAGGGTTGGATTAGGTGGCCTCTGAGATCCCTACAGCTCTAGATGGAGTAAACTATGATCTTATGACCCAAAAAGAATGAAAACTTCCAACAAAGAGATTCTGAAAACAGGAGAAAAAAAGAAAGCTGACTAAGCAGGCCAATGTTGCACTAACTGACCAACTCAGGTCTTACCAGGACAGGGATAGAAAAGAGCAGTAAGGGCAGGCGATAAAAAATGGACACCCAAAAGTAGCCTGGCCCTGCAAAATGGTATCTACAGTCAGGAAGTACAGAATGGGCTGAGGTTGGCAATGAACACCAGCAGTAGCAAAAAAGAATTTTTTGCAAAGGTATTTTAGGGCCAGGAAGAGGCCAGAAAACATGACCAGAGGAAGACCAGAAGCACTGCTAAGGGTGGATGGGATGAGGATAATGGATATCAGTGAGAAGGCAGAACTACTCAACTTTTCTGTCTTCTCCATCTTTGGAACTAGGAAGGTTAAAGCCGAAATCATTGCCAGCAAGTGGAAACCTAACATTACTGAGGAATTCTAAGCCAGCACCAAGCTTCTCTTAATGAGTTCAAGTCACTGAAAGGTCTTGAAAGAATGGCGAGATTTGATTCCTAGATTTTGGGGTCAAGAAAGCTGGGTTTGTCTTCTATGCAACAAGACTAATATGAAAATGTGTTTGAGAAGAATGTATGTGTAGAACCCATATAAGATTGGATGCCATCATGGGAAAGAGGGGGAAAGGAGAGGGAGAAAATTGAAAACTTATGGAGGTGATTGTTTGAAAACTGAAAACAAATAAATTAACTATATATAAAAAAGAAGCCTGAGTTTAAATCCTGCCTCTGCACTTCCTTTATGACCTAATCAGATTATTTAGCTCCTCAGAGCATCAGTTTCCTTCATTTGTAAAATGGAACTAAGAATAGCATCTTCTCTCAGGTTGGTCATGAAGAGCAAATGTTATGGAAGGAAAACTTTTAGCCAACCTCAAAGTGCTATAGAAATGTGAGGTAGTATTAAAAGGAGGGCTTGTGAGCATTTGGCAAAAGAAGCAGCCATCACTAAATGATAAGAGAGATTTAGGCTCATGGGATTATAAAGTTGTAGATTTAGAACTGGAAAGAACCTTAAAGTCTGCTTAGTCCAGTAGCTCTCAATGTATGACCTGGCTTCCTTCAATTACTGTGAGACCCTGGGCAAGTCACTTACCTTCTCTCAGCCTCAGTTTCCTCATCTGTACAAAAAAAAGAATTGCCCCTACCTCCCAGGGTTGTTGTGAGGATCAAGTGAGCCAGTATATGTAAAGCGCTTTGTACACCATAGAGTGCTATGCAAATGCTAGCTATTAACTCTACGGGAACCAGTCAATCATCAAGCGTTTATTAAGTGCGTACCATGTGCCAGGCATTGTCCTGGACATTGGGCATACAAAAACAGAAGTGAAATAATCCCTGACATAGAAAAGCCTGCATTCTACTGGGGGAGATGGTGGGTGGGTGTGTATGTGTGCATGCGCACACATACATATATGAGAGAGAGAGAGAGAAAGAGAGAGAGAGAGAGAGAGAGAGAGGAAGAGAGAGAGAGAGAGAGAGAGAGAGAGAGAGAGAGAGAGAGAGAGAGAGAGAGAGAGAGAGAGAGAGAGAGAGAGATGGAGGGAATAGGGACAAGACCTGTGTTTTCATTAGTTTAAGGGACTCTCAGATGAGGAAATTCCCTTTCCCTCTTCCCTCCCTCATCTCTCTCCAACTTGGCAAATCGGAATAAATATAAAATCAATGAAAACTACTTTAGAAAGGCCCAGGGAAGGGGCACTAGCAGCTGGGATCAGAAAAGGCTTCATGGAGAAATTGGTGCTTCATCTGTGGATTAGAGGAAGTGAGAGATGGGGCCTGGGGCGGACCTAGTTCAAAGGGGCAGGGGTGAGAGATGGAATGCCACATGTGAAGGTTGGCAAGCAGGCTAGAGACCAGAGAATGCAGAGAGGGGAGCAACATAGAATGAATGTGGAATGGTAGGTTGGGAGCAGGCCATGAAGGGCTTTAAAAGCTAGCCACTGGAGCTTGTGTTTGATCCTGAAATTAATAGCAAGCCACTGGAGTTTACTGAGCAGCAGATTGACATAGTCGGGGCCAGACTTTCAGCAAAGCAGTTTGGCAGCTGAGCAGAGGGTGGATGGAGTGGGGACCAAGAGAGGCAGGGATCCCAATGAGAAGGTCAAGAAGAAATGAAGGACTGAAGGAAAAACAGCAACTGAGAAGGGGACAGATGGAGGAGGGAGACACTTAGAGTTTATTCTTTGCTTAGATCTGAGGTTTGCTTCCTGGGGTTTTGATTTAGTTTTATTTCTGGAACAGGTACTGTGGCATGTTCTGAAAATACCCTCTCCTGAAGGGATTCCCAAGAGGGGTTCTGTTATACCCCGTGGGGTGGTATAGAAAACCCTGCGGCTGAAAAGGTGCAAATGCGGCAATGATCAGAAATTACAAGGGGACAAAAGCGTGTGTGGATATGTAGGGGTGAAATGGTAGGGTTGGGGTTAGGGTGGAAGGGGTGAGAAGGTGAAGGTGGGGAGCTGAAGGGGAGAGATGAATTTACTCGAAAGACTATTCTGGCTCCCACATCCGATCAGGTTTGCTCTTGAAAAATTCAAGATTTAGAAGTGATCTCTGAAATATATTCATGTCAATTCAGCAAACCTTTATGAAGCTTACCACTATGTGCCTGGCACAGTGCTGAGTGCTAAAGAGGATATGAAAATAAAGAGAGCGTCAAGCCCTGCCCTCAAGGATCTTATATTCCAGCTAAGAAATATAACACATCCAAGGGAGAATTGGCTTGGAAAAGGACCTTGGGTCTGGGGTCACAGGAATGGTGATGACTGGAGCTACAGGGCAGTCTATTGGAATGATCCTTCCAGAAATAATTTTGATTATAATAGTAGCAACAACAAGTAGCATTTGGATAGTGTTTTAAGGTTTACAAAGAATTTTCCCAATGTTTTCTCATTGGATCCTCACAAGCATCCTGTGAGGTCGGTACTGCTATCACCTTCATTTTACAGTCGAGGAAACAGAAGCAGAGGTTAAGTGGGTTACACAACTAGTAACTGTCTGAGGTCATATGTGAACTTAGGTCTCCCTGACTCTAGAACCAGAACTCTATCCACTGGTAGTATTGATCTGATTCTTCTTCTTCTCCTTCTTCTTCTCCTCCTTCTTCTCCTCCTCCTCCTTCTTCTCCTTCTCCTCCTCCTTCTTTTTCTCCTTCTTCTTTTTCTTCTTCTCCTCCTCCTCCTCCTCCTCCTTGTTATTATATAAAGCAAGAGATGAAGGAAGGAGGTCAGAACAAGATACATGCACTAGATCAGGTGATAGTTGGCTGGGATTTGAAAGCAAAGCATAATCTAGGATAGGGGTCAGCTAGATGTGGTAGGCTAGACATTTAAGAGTTCTCTCGGCCACCAGTTCTGTCAGTTAGGAGTTCCAAAGAAGAATGGCTTAGCTTCCTGGGAAATGGGGGGCAGCACATGGACTCCCACTGTGAAAGGTAGTGGTCCAAATAGGGAGAAATAGAGAAGAGGAGGAAAAGAAACATGGTTTTGTACCAGGATGTGACATCTCAGTTTCTTCTTTGCACCAATCTCTCTCAGTGAGACTGATAAAGGAAAGTGATCAGATCACCAGCACCAGAGAAGAACGAGATGCTGGCATTTATAAGCTCTGGTCAACTATCTCCAACAGAGGTAGTAGCTACTGGGAACATTTCACACCTAGGTGTGAAATGGACCTGGGTGCTTCCCTTCCTGAAGGGCTTTTGCTCTTTTGATCTCTCTGACTGCAGCCCATGGTCCTGTGCTCGGTGTGGCCCCAGCCAAGTGGGGGGGGGGGGGGGTGTTTGTTTACTTCCTGCCAGTCACCTGCATCCTGGAAATACTTCCCTGTTGTCAGCCAGAGTTGGACTCTTGACCCATATGGACTCAGCTAGTGCTAGCCATCATGTTCTGAGTCCTTCTGTCCTCTCAGTCAGATTTGAGTTCCTGGGCCATATTTCCTACTTCACTGGTGCCCTCTCCTTCAGTGTCTGGCACACTAGCCAATGATTTGTAGTCAGCACATCTCATGGCATGGCATGGGCTCAGAAGCGTGTGCCTCACAACTTGTGAGGCTGTCTTTTCATCTTTTATTCTAAGCCCTATGTCTTCAAATCTAATGACCTTTTCCCATCCGCCATCTTTCTTGTTGCCTCTGCCTTGATGGACAGTGCTGAAGGACAGTCCCTTCTTCCTCTATCCTTTCTCCTGGTGACTTGACCCACTCTCAACTTTCCTACCTCTCTTCTGACACTGTCTTTTGTCATCTTCACTGCCTCTTCTCCCTCCTTTCACACCCTTAAGGTTGTCATCCCCCAAGTTTTTGTTATTGGTCTATTTCTCCTTTCTCTCTACCTTCTTTCATAGTCATCCATCCATCTATCTACCCATCCACCTGTCCATCCCTTCAGTAAGCATGTATTAAGTGACTAATATGTGCCAGGCACTGAGCTACGTGCTAGGAATGCAAAGACAAGAAGAATTCTTCCAGTCTTTGTCCACTGGAAGTCCACAGAGAGGGCAGAATGATACACTAGGCTCATAGATAAATACAGACTACATACAAAATCAATGCAAAATGATTGGGGGTAATAACAAATGTGGAAAGACCTCTTCCTTCCTGAGAGGCAGTAAGAAATAGTGGGAAGGACATGTGATTGAAGGTTTCTTTTCTGAAAGACCCTGGGAAAATCACATCACCTTTGTGGGTCTCTATTCCTCATCTTTACAATGGTTGGATTCTCTGACTTCTCCTGTGGAGGGAGTTAGGGACTCAAGGAGGCTGAGATGAGGGAGCAGAGGGTTCCAGGAATGGGAGAGAATTGGAAGGTCCTGCATGGGAACACAAGGATGTCAGTGGGGCTACAACCTAGACAATGTAATGGGGATTAATATGTAATCTACTCCTGTGGTTTTAAATATTTCCTCTATGAGAGTGAAATCATCAGGAGAAGGGCAGATGGCAAGCTCCAATGTTCTGGAAGGATTTCAGTTGATGACTGCCCTCTGCTCTGCTCACCCTCATCAAAGTGATATGAGATGTTATGTCTGCCCCATGCCTGGTCAGATTCATGACTGTGTAGAGGGAAGAAGGGGACCCTCTGGGTTCCTTTGCTACAGAGGGGAAATGGGAAGTCCTGGTGGGACATGGACAGGGAGTTGGCTAGTAGAGGGGAGGAAGGGCTCCTATGTTGTCCAGTCTACTTATTCCTGGTTTCTGATGGGATTTGAGGAGGAGAAATCAAATCAAAGAGGGCTCCTTCATGTTATCTGGCTTCCTGAGATAGAATATGACAAGGGTGAAGTAGAATCACAGCGTTTATTAAGAATTTTAAGGTTTAAGAAACACCTCACAAGTGTGATGTCATCTGATCCTCACAACAACCCTGGTAAGCAGGTGCTATTATTATCCCCATTTTACATATGAGCAAGACAGAGGTTAAGTGACCTGTCCAGGGTACCACAGCTAGTAAGTGTCTGATGTCAGATTTGAACTTGAATCTTCCTGACTCCAGGGTAAGCACTCTACCTTAGCTACCTAGATGTCTAGACAATGTGCTGTAAGAAATTTAAGGAGGACACATACAAAAATATTTCTAGCAGCTCTTTTTGTGATGGCTGAGAATTGGAAATTGAGGGGATGCCTATCAACTGGGGAATGGCTGAACAAGTTGTAGTATATGAATGTAATGGAATACTATTGTGCCATAAGAAATGATGAGCAAGCAGACTTCAGAAAATCCTGGAAAGACTTATGTGAACTGATGCTGAGCAAAATGAGAGAACCGGGAGAACATTATACGCAGTAACAGTCACAGTGTGGCATGACTGATTTTGATAGACTTAGCCCTTCTCAGCAATGCAAGGACCTAAAACAATACCAAAGGAATGGTCCACATCCAGAGAAAGAATTGTAGAGGCTGAATGAAGACTGAAGCAGACTTTTTGCTCTCTTTCTTGTTTTGTTTCTTTTTTCTTGTGGTTCTTTCCATTGGTTCTAATTCTTGTTTACATCATGACTAATGTGAAAATATGTTTACTATGAATGTATGTAGAGAGCCTATATCAGACTGAATGCTGTCTTAAGGAGGGAGGAGGGACACGAGGGGGAGAAAATTTAGAACTCAAAATCTTATGGAAGTGAATGGTGAAAACTAAAAGTAAATATATTTTTAAAAAAGAAAGAAAGAAAGAAATTTGAGGAGATAAGTAAATCCTTGCAGCTGTAACAATCATGGAAGTTTACGTGGAAGAGCAGGTGCCTCACTAAGACCTCAAAGGAAGTCAGATGTCAAAGGGTAGAGATAACTGAGGAAATGCCATTTGGGAATGGGAGATTGACCATGCAAAGGCATGATAAGAGTCCAGTTTGGCCAAAACCCAAAGTTAATGAAGGGGAGTTGAATGAAGTACACCTAGCAAAGGAAGCTGGGCCCAGATCATGGAGTGCCTCTGATTCTAGCATAAGGACAGTATATTTGATCTTCTAGGTAATGGGGAGCCCCTGAAGATTTTTGAGGGTAGGAGTGACATGGTTAGTCAGGGCTGTGCCTTAGGAGGATAATTTTGGCAGCTGTATAAAGGATAGGTGAGTTAGGAGATTTGGACAGTAATTCAGGTAAGAGGTTACAACAGCTTGACCTAGGGGGTGGGTCTATGTGAGTGGAGAGACAAGATGTCTCCCTGTGATCTGGTCAAGGTAGAATCCACAGGATCTGCAGCTGCTCCTGCAGGAAGGAGAGAGAAATGGCAGAGAAGACAGAAGCTCCAGCCTGGGTAGGTGGGAGAGCAGTGGCATTGCCCTCCACAGAAACAGAGACACAGGGAGGATGGGAAAGAGGTCAGGCTGTTTCTGTTTTGTCTTGGTGCCAAATAAATATTCATGTAACAGAATTGGATGGTGGGTTCTGAGCTTGGGATTAAGGTAGGCGTTCACCTGGCAGTGTTCAGCAGAGTCTGCAGTTGTGGTCATGGAGAGACTGGCATTGGAGAGAAAGCTGTGAGGGGCAGAGGGGCAGAGATGGTTATTCAACTGAGAAGTGTGAAAGAGGGTTCAAATCCTGACTCGGACGCTTACTACCAGTGTGACTTTGTGCAAGTCACTTAACTTGCACACCTTACAATGGATTCCCTCCATTGTAAAATGACTTGACAGGTCTTGCTCTAAGCCTGAGGAGAAGCCTAACAAGGGTTAACTAGCAGGAAGGGGATGGCAACTAGCGCTGGAGACAGGAGGAGGCTTGTTCCAAGGAGAACTGGGATAGGGCTGAGTCACAACAGCCAAAGGAGGTGAGAAGGGAGAGGTGGGGGAAGAGGGGGGTCAGTGACCAAAGTAAGTCCAGGAGAGTGAAGGCTAAGAAAAGGTCCTGCTGGTTACGGACTTATGAATGGCAGCCACACTTGGTGATCTCAGAGGTGAGTCAGAATGGTGGGAACAGGAACCCGGGCCAGGCTGGAGAAGCAAACGGATGGTGAGAATATGACCAGTGAGGATGGATATTTTTTCTACAAGGTTAGCAACAAAGAGGAAGAGGGATCTAGGACAATCATTTGAAGTAGAAAGGAAGGCCTTTAAAAATCCATGAGATGTGAGGTTGCTGCCCATAGGTAAGGCGGAGAGGAGGAGGGAGAGAGACAGAGAAAGACAGAGACAGAGAGACAGAGAAACAGAAACATAGAGACAGAGAGATAGACACAGAAAGGCAGAGACAGAAAGAGAGACAGAGAGATAGAAGGTGAGAAAACACCAACTTTGACTCTTGGTGGATGGGATCTAAGATTTCACTCATACAGGGAATTCCCTTGGATAAGGAATGGTGAACCATTCCAGTATCTTTGCCAGGAAAATCACAAGAGGGGGTCACAGAGAGTTGGACAGGACCAAACCAACTGAACAACAACAAAGGGAGCCCCTCAGCTAAGACATCTCTGCATCTTTGAGAGCTGCCAAAGAGGCTGAGCAGGCCAATGACCCACCATCGCCACACAGCCAGCATGTGTCAAAGACAAGACTTGAATCCAGGATTTCCTGCCTCAGAGGCTGGCTCTCCATCTAGAACACCAAAGATTCTTAACCTGGAGTCCAAGAATGTATTTTTAAAAAATATTTTGATAACTGTCTTCCAATATCATTGGTTTCTGTTGGAACTTTATGTATTTTAATTTATACATTAAAAACAGGATTCTGAAAAGGGGTCCCCTGGTTTCTTCATGTTGCTGCCAAAGGGGTCCAGGAAACTGAGAAGGTAAAGACCCCCTGCTATACGCCACGCTGCTTCAAGAATTAAATTATAACTAATGTTTCATCCTGATCTCCATGTTCAACAGAAGTCAGCTAGAAACAGTTCTGGGATAATTTGCTTTTCTTTTGCTATTTCTGTTTGCTTTGTAAACTTCCCCACGGGGAGAGAAGATGGCTGCTTTTTGTAACTGAATAAAATTTTCTTCATTTAGCGATGAGGAAACTGAGGGGAAAAAAAGGAATAAGTATTTCTATAGACCTACTGTATGCCAGATGCTGTACTAAGTGCTGTACAAATATGTCATTTGATCCTTATGACAACCCTGGGAGGTAGGTGCTATGGTTATCCTCGTTTTACAGTTGAGGAAACTCAGGCATACAGGGTTAAGTGACTTGCCCAGGGTCACACAGCTGGGAAGTGACTGAGGCCAGATTTGAACTCAGGTCTTCCTGACTCCAGGCCCAGAGCTCTATTCACTGTGCCATCTCACCCTTTGACATTAAGGTTAAGTAACTGCCTGAGATCACATAGTGTCAGAGGCAGGATCTGAACCAGATCTTCTGACTCGGTCCAATGCATCACATTGTTCGTTGTATATGAAAATGCAAGAGGAGTATCTTCAAGTCGGCCCTAAATGGGAGAAAGCAGCTGGTCAAGTGGAAGATAAGCCTCATGGGTCTTTGAGCCTTATCTGGCCAGAGAGACCAAATTTGACCCTGTGTGACTGGTGCATCTTCCACAGGCCATATCTGGCAGCATTTCAGCCTCCAGGTCTCCAAGGACGAGAGGGGAGTGAATCCAGGCTGATTTGTTGTAGGAGAGGCCACAGTGTCAAGCCTGTAATGACCATCAACACTGTTTGTGCTCTATAATAGATGAAATTTGGACAAGATCTCCAGAGAGGTCAAATTCCTTCCTAAACCTACCACAGGTGAAATCTCTTCTCTGTCTTCTTCAAGACTGTTTCCAAAAGAGATTTGTTTTTGCCTCTAAATTTCTGTTCTTCATTTCCAAAGCTCAGACCTCCTCTGGGCTGTGTGAGGCTCAGTTTTGGAGTATGTGTCTTCCCAGGCATTTTTAGCAGCAAAAACCAGTTCCAGGAAAGGACCTTTTTTATGCAACAGGCAAGGAGGCCATGAGGGAGACAAGTGATCTGTAGCTGTTGGCATACTGGAAATAGCAGCTGCTAGTGTTGGGGGAAGTGTCCCCTCTTTAGTCTTCCTCCTTCTTTCTACAGTATTTGACAGTGTTAACCGGCCCTGGCATTCAAGGACCACTTTGATAGCATCTCTTCCCTTGGCTTCCACACCTTAGTCCTCTCTCGCCCTTACTCTGCTCTCTATATGTCTCTTTTGCCAGATCCTTATCCCCAGAAATGGGCATTTCCCAAGGTTCCAATCTTGTATGTCTTTCTACATGGCCACTTCCACAGTGAGTCTTACCCACTGGCCCAACTTCAGCTCTCTCCTGTATTTCCAGCCCTGACCTCTCTAAAGCTCCAGGCTCAAATTTATAGGTGCCTTGCTGAACATTTCCTTTTAATGATAACTCAAGTTGAACATGCCCCCAATGAAGCCTGCCATCTTTCCCCTTAAAACTCATCTTTTAGAGACCTGATCTCTATCAATGACCCCACCACTGTCTCAGTCACCTAGTCTGAGTCAGCTTTGACGCTTGTCTCTCCCTCATATCAAACACTGAATCAGTCTCTACAATCTGTCAAGTCTGTGCAGTATCTTGTAGAGACACCATCTCCTTGTTGGGTTCAGAACCTCATTATCTTTCATTTGGACTCTCCTAGATTTAGAGCTGGAAGAGACCTTAGAGGTCAACTACTCCAATGCACCCATTTTACAGATGTGGAAAAGGTAAGTGGTACATTCAAGATAATTAGAGGTAGAGCTGGGAATCAAACCCAACTCGTAGGATAGTAGACTCTAGACATGGAAGGGACCTAGAAAACCATGTATTTCATCCTCTTCATTTTATAAATGAGGAAACTGAGGCCCAGAAAGATGAAATGTAAGAATGAATCATGCTTAAGGTGACAAAAGTAGGGAATGGCAGAACTAGGATTTGAATGCAGACCCTTCAACTCTGAATATAGAATTTTTTTTTGCTTATGCTGTTCATACACCATACTGCTTATGATTAGTCTCTTAAATGGTCTCCCTGCCTTCAGGCTATCCTCTCTCTAATCTGTCCTGCATGCAGCTGCCAGAATAATCTTCAGAATGCACGGATCTATTTATGCTCAATTGAAAAATCTTAAAAAGAAAAAGCAAACAACTACTTATCTTGGCATCAAGGCCCACCACATCCCAACTCCCATCTAACATTTATAACCTTATCCCACAGACTGCTTTTCATGTACTCTACCTTCTAACCAAATTGGATTATTTGTTATCCCTATGAGTATCCAAGATGATCCCCATTCAACTCTCTTCCATGTCTGCTATTTGCAAAGCACTGTGGGAAGTGCTGGGAGTGCAGGGTCAATAATAAAGCAGACCCTGCCCTCAAGGACCTTCTATGCTCCCTTCTCTGCCCACTGACCACAGAAACCTTTCCAGATTCTCCTAGCTGGAAGCAGTCCCTCCTTCATCTGATCTAACTGCACTTTCTACTGTCCTCATGAACCTACTGTACATTGATTAGTTCTCTCTTTATCTTTGTCCATACCCTAGAACTCCTACTAGATTGGGAACTCCTTGAGACAAGGTATCATGGGATCATAGACCTCAGAGACCTTCTAAGTTCACTCCCCCATCTTAAAGATGAAGTCGGAGAGGTTAAATGTCTCAGGTTAGGGATACAGAGTAAAGAACAGAGGTAGCATTTGGATCCAGGTCATTTGATTCTAGGATGTCACCAATAGGTCACTCTCCCACTGTACTTTGCTTTATTTATCTTAATAACTCCCCCAGTGTCTGGCATTGTACAGAGCAGGCATTTAACAAACATTTGTTGAGTGAATGAATGAATGAATGAATGTGTACATGAATGGGTCTGTTCTCTTTTGTTTCCAACAAAGGTGAGGGACTTGTTTATGGACAAGAGGAACAGTAAGAATGAATGAGTGTACAGGCAATAGTCAGCATCTGTCTTTCCAGCTGAGTGCAGTCATTTGGAAATCCTGCCCTCCAAACTGGACAGGCCACCCTCTGCCTTCCCCCCGCCTTTCCTCCCTCACCTCCCATGCACCTGCTATGGAGCAACCCCCACCCTGGCATTTCCTGCTGCTGAAATCATCTCTGTCCTCCCAAGCTCAGGTCCCACATCTCTGCTCCCGTGAGCCTCTTCTGCTCCCGGGCCAGCCAGGATCACCCCATTCTCACTCTCAGAATTCTCTTTCTTCTTTCCTTGGGCACTTGTAGCTGTGGGCTGGGTGTTGTCTGCTGGAAGGGGTAGCACCAGGGTCCAACTACCACCATGAATTGAATCAGGGAGGCCTAACACAAGGTGTTTGAAGTAGGGGCTTGCCCACAGACTATGGGATTCTGAGGGGACTGAATGTGCTGCACCTCCATCCCCTCTAGTAGACAGATTCTGCTGTGAATGAATCCTTCTCTTTGGGTCCTGGTCCTACTCCCAGATTCTCTCAGGGACTCCCCGAGTCAGCCCCCTATTCCCTCTCTCAATCAAAATATAGATATCTCCTTTGCAAATCAGTCCAAAGCAGGATATTATGGGATTTGTAACTGGAAGGAGTTGAAAGGATATCCCTTCATCTTAGAAATGAGAAATCTGAATCCCAGAGAAGAGAAATTATTTACCCAAGGTCAATCAGTGACAAAGCTGGGAACTGAGCCTGCCTTTTGTATGCCAGATCACTGTTCTTTCTTTTCCTTTTAAAATATCTTCTTGTAGTTCTTTTCTTTCTTTTTTTAAAACATCATTGTCATTTCCCAGTGAATTACTACCATCTCCCTGCCAAGAATCAGGAGGTATGGCATGAGTTCTCTGAAGTCCTAATCACTGCAATGATCGGTTTCATCTGCACCATGATGTTAAAGTAGATGCTCAAGAAACTTCACCATTTTTGTAGTTGAATGAAGGATTTCAAGGATTTGCTTTCTGGAGCCACTGAATGATGGACACATTTAAGCTGTGTGATGGGAGGAAATCAAATATTTGAGTGTTCTCTGGGTTGTTAATCTTCTTGAGGGAAAGGGCCATTGACCAGAATATTGACCATAGTGTTGGGTTTGGAGGAAAGGATGAGAGATGCATATGCCAGAAGAGGGGAAAGATGTTTTGGGGAATATCTGGCACCAAGTGGCTCAGTGGGCAGAGCTCTGAGCCTGAAGTCAGGAAGACCTGAGTTCAAATCTGACCTTAGAAACTTACTACCTGTGTGACCCCAAGCAAGTCACTCAACCCTATTTGCCTCAGTTTCCTCACCTGTAAAATGAGCTAGAGAAGGAAAGGGCAAACTGTTCCAGTATCTCTGCGAAGAAAACCCCAAATGGGGTCAAGGAGAGTTGGACAAGATTGAATAACAAAAGCCCTGGAGTTGTGTCCAGATCTTTGGGCAATGAGTCATGGAGAGGAGCTTCTGGGAAAGGCCACAGTCATCCCTTGGGGGAAGGGAGAGAGGAGCTGAAGAGGAAGTAGAAAGAAGAAGGAGGAAGAGTCCTGGATGGAATGTCAGAAGACCAGGGTCCTGGGACCCTGCAATCTAACTACTTTGTGACCTTGGACACACCTCTTCTCCTCTCCAGGGGGCTGGACTCAAAGACCCTGTCCAGCTGACCAAAACCCTGTGACATTTTGGAAACTTGTGGTGATCAGTGTCTGCAGTCACAGCTGAAGAATCATTTGGGCAGAAGAGAAAGAAGCCCTTGAGTCCAGATGAGAAGTATTCCTAGGGCGGGGCCATGGGGGCTTCACATCAAATCTCTGAATTCTGAAGTCACTGAAAGTTAAGTAATAAGTATTTATTAAGTGTTTATCAAGCACTTAGGCAGCTGGATGGTTCAGTCTGGAGTCAGAAAGACCTGAGTTCAAATCCTTTCTCAGACACTAGCTGTATGACCCTGGATAAGTCACTTAACCTCTGTTTGCCTTAATCCACTAGAGAAGGAAATGGCAAATCTTTGCCAAGAAAACCCCACGAACAAGCATTGGCATGCTATGGTCCATGGGGTCTGGAAGCCTGGGACGGTCTCCTACCAAAAGATCAACAATAAAACAGACAAAGCACCAGACCCTGTTCTAAGCCCGGGAAACACAAACAGAAACAATCCCCGTCTTTAGGGAGCTTCTGTTCTAAGGGTGGAAGACAGGGCATAAAAGAAAGTAAAGCATGAGAAAAGTGGGGAAACAGAAACCTTCCTTGGAGTCCTGGCCAAGAAATCCAAGAGCCTTTTTCCTTTAGTGCCTACTATATGCCAGACTCTGCAAATATCATCTTCCTTCTAAATAATAATTTTTCCAGTTACGAATATTGCATTTGATCCTCACATCAACCCTAGGAGGGAATGTAAATTTATATGTTCCTGACTCCAGGCTTAGCATTCTATCCACTGGCCCACCTGACTGCCTTTAAGGAAGGCGTGGCTGGCCTGGGCTACCGAGGCAGGGGAGGGGAGGGGCACTGGGATGATTGAACAAGTCTGACAAGTCCTTAGAATCCTTTAGCTGAAGAAGCACCAGTCAACAAGCAATTATTAAGTGCCTATTGTGTGCCAGGAACTGTGCTAAGTGCTGGGGATAAGATGATCCCTGCCCTCAGGGAGCTTACACTAATGCAGGAGACAAGGCATAAACCACCATGTACAAACAAGATATAGACAAGCTCAGTTGGAGTTTTGCTGCCATGGGTACCCAAAAACTACAAGATCTGGCTTTCCATGTAAACCAGGGTCATCTGGTAGAAGACAGTGTGGTACAGTGGGAACAGAAGAAGGCCTGAGCTGTAGTTCTAGCTTGGCCAATTGCTGAGCAACCTTGGGCAAACAGCCTCCCTGGACCTCAGTGTCTTCCTCTAGAAAACATGAGGGTTGGGTTAGATGAACTCTGAGGGCCCTTTCATCTCTGAATCTATAATGCTATGATTCTGTGACTGAGTCTAAGGGAAGAGCATCTGGGATTGAATTCCATCTTTGCCACTTAGGAATGAATGAATGAATGAACGAATGAAAAACATTTATTACATAGTTATTTTGCTCCAAACACTGTGCTAAGTACTAGGATACAAATACAGAAATGAAGATAGATTTTTGCATTCATAGGAACTTTGGGGTCAGTAAAGGAACTCTGCAATTTCTAGAAAGAAACCTCACCCATTCCCCTACTTTCTTACTTCTTCTTATTCTCCATTTGTATTGTCTGTCATATATATGTGTGTGTGTGAATATACACATACATATATACACACATATATGTATATATACATATACACATATACATACATACATACAACACACACACATACATACACACTATCAGATAAAGTCTATAAGGTGTTCAGTCAAATGTATGTGGAAATTTGGATCGCAGCCATTCTTTATCCACTTGGTCTTTCCTGTGTGGATAGTCAGACTAAACTCTTTTGAGTGATTACAGATATATTCCAGGAGATTATGCAGCATTCTGGAGCTTAGTGTAATCAGCACAATGTCATGCATAAACAGGAACATGTAGAGGACCTCAGTATCTGCAGGGAATTCCTCTTTGACCTAGAATCTAAGGTGGATCTTCTCTATCACAATACTCAATACCTTTGGTGAGTCTACATATACCTATTTTATGTGCAGTTCCCCTTCTGGGGCAACTCCCTAACTCATAAGTTTGCAGGTTGAGTCCCCAGGAGAGTGAATACACTCACTTATTCCAAGGGTGCCCTGTAAGTTGACGTTCCTAAAACCATGTCTGATGAACCCCCACTGGTGAGCTTACCTTTAATAGTCAGCCAGTAGCAACAGTAAACTGAAAGCAAAAGCATTTATTAAGATGATATAGGAAACAAACAAAACAAAACAAAAAACAGTAACTATAAAATATTTCCCCTATAAACCTGGAGCACACTTGCATACAAATACAGACATCATTTATGGGAAGATTAGATGAAACTTATATACATACATGTGGCCAAGGCAACTCACACCCCTGGAACAGTATGATCCCAATATCCTTCTCATGGTATCCTCATGCTGCTCCCCAACCTAAGAAAATTCTGTCTTCTGGGTGGGTTGCTCAGTTGGCCTCCATCCATCTGCTCCTCTCCTCAGAGGCTAGTTGTCTCCTGGCAACAGGGCTAGTTGTCTCTTGAATCTACATCCTGCTCTCTTCTTTGCTGCCAGAGGTCATGTTCCTTGAAGCTGCTTTATTGCTCCTGATTCTCTTTGATCCAATCTAGAGAGTGTGTTCTGGTTTTTTAAAAAGCTGTGAAGGATGAGGCATGTGCTTGGACCATTCTATAGCTAGCTGTTCTCTGATTATCATTCTATTTAAAGGGATAGCAGTAGACACATTTTTGCATTTAGGACTTTTGCCTTGGTTGCTTGTTGAGCTGATTGGACCCCACCGAGAGCTGAGCTGGACCAAGAATGTAGAAGAGAAGGGACTTACCCAGGGTCACGCCACTCTGTTTAGTAGAGCTAACATTTGGCTCCAAATCCTGAATTTGTTTTCTTCCTAGTGCCTGGATAAGTGCTTAAATTTTAGCCAGGGTAATGAAGTGTCTGGGGTGTGTGAATTGTATGGTACACTCCTCTGTTTCTCTAATTGTGACTCACTGTGCCTGTAACTCAGTCCAAGACCTTGTGTGGGACTATGGGAGAAGTTCTTACCAAGGTCAAAACTCTGAGAGAGAGTCTGGGGAGCCCTCCCCACTCCCAGCCTTCTGGATTCTTCTTTTCTCCTCTTCTCATCTCTTCTTCTCACCCCAGGGTTGTCAATCAGGCGCTGACTACCTGGGTACAAAGGGACCCAGGCCATAGAGGGAGGCCAGCATCTGGAGGGATGCCAGGGGAGATGGCCTGACCCATTCAGGGAGCCAGTGATCTCCAGGAGCAGGTCCACCATCCTCCCTCTCCCAGGGGCCTCCGGCCCCATCCCTACTGGGCTCCCCACCCCACAGGGGCCTGAGCCCGGGTCATTCCCTATCTACAGGGGGGAGGCGGGTACAGACAGACACTGGGGCCTTTGAGGAGCAGCCCAGAGCTCTTCCCCTCCCCCACCCCCCCTTTCAGGGCTGCCAGCTTTGTGGATTAGAGGGGTCCCGAGCAGTCGGGGGCTGGGCTATTTGTTATTCCATACTACTCCCACCCAGCCATTCATCTTTATTAGCTCTAATTGCTTCCCCATTCTAATGGGATCTCAATATTCCCAGACAATTGAAAGGAAATGTATTCATTAAGATCATTCCCTTCTCAGGGCTGCTTAAGGCTGTCTGCCTCCCTCCCCACCAGCTCTCTCCCTTCCCCCAGGCCTCAGTGACATTGTCTCTGCCTTCAGAGCCTGCTGGGGCCTCTCTTTTGGGGCCGAGTCAAAAGCCATCTTCAGGCAGCAAACTTTGCTCACTGGTTCTTCCAGACTATGCCTAGAAGATTCTTTTTTCTTTTTCTTTTTTCTCTTTTTCCAGATTCACCGACTTGGGGGGGGGGGGAGGGAGGGAGTAGGGCCTGGGAGAATTCCAAGAGCCTTAGGCTGGGGGACCCAGGGATGGGAGTAAGTGGGGAGGAGGATCAGGAAGGATGAGGGACAGGGACCCTAAAGCAAGGTTCATGCCACCTTGGTGTCTGCTCTGGCTTTGCTCCACCCGAGCTCAGCCTTCTTCCCTTGGTCTATTCTAAAGAGAAGCATTCGATCCAGAGCTGGCAGGGACCTCAGAGGTCCTCTGGTGCAAATACTTCATTTGATAGTGCCCAGAGGGGGCCTCAGAAGTCACACTGCCCAACCTTTTCATTTGACAAGTGAGGAAAATGAGTCCCAGAGAGATTGAGGGATTTGGGTAATATGACCTAAATAGCAAGGAAGAGTCAGAACTTGAATTCAGGTCCCAACTCCAAAGCCTGTGCTGACTTCCTGGTTCTTTTTTTATGTTTATTTATTTATTTTTAGTTTTCAACATTCATTTCCATAAAATTTTGAGTTCTAAATTTTCTCTCCAACTCTCCCCTCCCCCCACCCTAAAATGCCATGCATTCTGATTACACCTTCCCCCAATCTGCCCTCTCTCCTATCACACCCCTCCCTTCCCTTATCCCCATCTTCTCTCTTGTCTTGTAAGGCAAGATAAATTTCTATACCCCATTACCTGTATTTCTTATTTCCCAGTTGTATGCAAAAACAATTCTCAACATTCATTCCTAAAACATTAAATCCCAACTTCTCTACCTTCTTTCCTCCCCACCCATCCCCACTGAGAAGGTAAGCAATTCAACATAGGCTATATATGTGTAGCTTTGCAAATGACTTCCATAATAGTCATGTTGTGTAAGACTAACTATATTTCCCGTCATCCTATCCTGCCCCCCATTTATTCTATTCTCTCTTTTGACCTTGTCCCTCCCCAAAAGTGTTTACTTCTAATTTCTCCCTCCTCTCATTTGCCCTCCCTTCTATCACCCCCCCCACACTCCTCTTATCCCCTTCTCCCCTACTTTTCTGTAGTGTAAGATAGATTTTCATACCAAATTCAGTGTGCATGTTATTCCCTCCTTAAGCCAAATGTGATGAAAGTAAGCTTCACTTTTTCCCTCTCACCTCCCCCCTTTTCCCCTCCATTGAAAAAGCTTTTTCTTGCCTCTTTTATGGGAGATAATTTGCCCCATTCCATTTCTCCCTTTCTCCTCCCAATATATTCCTCTCTCACCCCTTAATTTTATTTTTTTAGATATCATCCCTTGCTGTTCAACTCACGCTGTGCTTTCTGTATCTCTCTCTGTCTCTCTCTACATATATATAACTACCCAAATACTGAGAAAAGTTTCAAGAGTTACAAATATTATCTTTCTATGTAGGAATGTAAACAGTTCAACTTTAGTAAGTCCCTTGTGATTTCTCTTTGCTGTTTACCTTTTCATGCTTCTCTTGATTCTTGTGTTTGAAAGTCAAATTTTCTTTTCAGCTCTGGTCTTTTCATCAAGAATGCTTGAAAGTCCTCTATTTCATTGAATGATCATTTTTTTCCCCTGAAGTATTACACTCAATTTTGCTGAGTAGGTGATTCTTGGTTTTAATCCTAGTTCTTTTGACTTTTGGAGTATCATATTCCAAGTCCTTTGATCCCTTAATGTAGAAGCTGCTAGATCTTGTGTTATCCTCATTGTATTTCCACAATACTTGAATTGTTTCCTTCTAGCTGCTTGCAATATTTTCTCCTTGACCTGGGAACTCTGGAATTTGGCCACAATGTTCCTAGGAGTTTCTCTTTTGGGATCTCTTTCAGGAAGTGATCAGTAGATTCTTTCAATATTTATTTTGCCCCCTGGTTCTAGAATATCAGGGAAGTTTTCCTTGATAATTCCATGAAAGATGATGTCTAGGCTCTTTTTTTGATCATGACTTTCAGGTAGTTCCATAATTTTTAAATTGTCTCTCCTGGATCTATTTTCCAGGTCAGTTGTTTTTCCAGTGAGATATTTCACATTGTCTTCCATTTTTTCATTCTTTTGGTTTTGTTTTGTGATTTCTTGGTTTCTCATAAAGTCATTAGCTTCCATCTGCTTCATTCTAATTTTTAAAGAACTATTTTCTTTAGTGAGCTTTTGAACCTCCTTTTCCATTTGGCTAATTCTGCTTTTTAAAGTATTCTTCTCGTCATTGGCTTCTTGGACCTCTTTTGCCAATTGAGTTAGCCTATTTTTAGAGGTGGTATTTTCTTCAGCATTTTTTTGGTTCTACTTTAGCAAACTGTTGACTTGCTTTTCATGATTTTCTGGTATCACTCTCATTTCTCTTCCCAGTTTTTCCTCCATCTTTCTTACCTGATTTTCAAAATCCTTTTTGAGTTCTTCCATAGCCTGAGTTCATTGCATATTTGTTTTGGAGATTTGGATGCAGAAGCCTTGACTTTTATGTCTTCCTCTGATGGTAAGCATTGTTCTTCCTCATCTGAAAGGATGGAAGAAAATACTTGTTCACCAAGAAAGTAACCTTCTGTAGTCTTATTTTTTTCCCTTTTTGGGGCATTTTCCCAGACAGTTACTTGACTTTTGAGTCCTTTGTCAAGAGGGGGGTATACTCTGGGGACCTGTAAGTTCTTAGTTCCTCCAAAGTGGCACAATCAAGGGAGAGAAATTTACTCCTCTCCTGGCCTATGCTCTAGTCTGGCAGCTACCAAAGCTTTTCTGCCCAGGACCTGTAAGTAGAATTCCCTTTCCAGAGCCTCCACTTGCTCCACCACACCAGTCAGCACTCTTCCTCACCTCAGGGCCACTACTCAGGGCTAAGACCCTGATCAATGGCTCGATTCCCCCAGGGGCTTTAGGCCAAGGGCTCCAAAAATCAGGCTGTTGCTGCTGCTGCTGCCACCTGGGGCCAGGGCTGGGGGGACCCTGCTCCCTTCTCCCCCAGATGAAAAAGTTTTCTCATTACTTTGAAGCTGTCTTTGGAGTTTGTGGGTTTGGGGATCCAAGAACCATAGCTGTTGCCGAGGATTCTGCCCCTGAGGCCTATTCCAGTCCTGTTCCTGCCTGTGCCACATGGCCAAGGATGGGTTGGGCTCCATGGGCTGTGCTCCATTCCTCACCCTGTGTGATAGACCTTTCTTGTCAGCCTTCCAGGCTACCTTGGGCTGGAAATCTCTTTTACTCTGTTGTTTTGTGACTTCTGCTGCTCTCGAATGTGTTCAGAGTCACTTTTTACAGGTATTTCATGAGTTGTGGGGGAATACCTACAGTTGGTGCATGTTTTTACTCCGCCATCTTGACTCTGTCCCCCCTGACCTCCTGGTTCATAATCCTCCCTCCCTCCCCCTGAAGTGGTCCCTTCCTTTTCTCACACTGTCCATTCCTCCTGGAAGTCTCTTCTCCTTCCCATCATGAGTCCAGTGCCAGTCTCCCACCTGAACTCCAGGCTGACATCACCAGCTCCTTGGGCATTTTGAGCTGGGCATCCCACAGGCATCTCTGACCCCTTGTGTCAAGAACCCATTCTCTTTCTCAAACAAAGCCTGCCCTTTTTGCATGCCCCTCTTCCTGCTGAGGACTCCTCTGTCCTTCCAGTTGCAGAATGACCTTGGGGTCCCTCAGAGCTCCTCACTCCCCCTTCCTCTCCTCCAGTGTCTGATTGGTTGCCAACTCTTGTTGATTCTGTCTCCACATTTCTGGCATCCAAGTCCTTCACTGCACTCCCATAGCCACTCCCCTAGTTCAGGCCCTCAGTATCCCTCCTCTGGACTGGTGCAGAGGCAGTCTCCCCATTTGATCTCCCTGCCTCCACTTTCTCTCATCTCCTACCTATTTGACACAGTCTCCAAACTGGTCCTTATCAGATACAGGTCTGACCACATCACTCCTCTTCTCAAAAATGTTCAGTGGCCAAACTCCCAAGCCTAGCACTAAAGCCTTTCATAGTCTGGTTTTATTTTATTCACATTATCCTCATTTTACTGGTGAGGAAATTGAAGAACAGGGAAAGGGAAGGGAAAACACATTTATCCAGCACCCATGTGCCAGGCACTGGGTTAAGCACTTTTTACATCTATGATCTCATTTGATCCTCACAATAGTCCTAGGAGGTGGGTATTATCATTATCCCCCTTTCATAGTTGAGGAAACTGGGTTTAAGTGACTTGCTCAGGGTCACACAACTGATAAGTATCATTCAAACCCAGATATCCCCTAGCCCAGGGGTGAGGAACCTGCAGCCTCGAGGCTACGTATGGCCTTCTAGGTCCTTGAGTACGGCCTTTTGACTGAGTCCAAGTTTGACAGAACAAATCCTTTTATTAAAGTTTGTGAAGTTTGGCTTCAGTCAAAGGGCCAAACTTGAGGACCTAGAAGACTCCATGTGGCCTCAAGGCTGCAGGTTCCCCACCCCTGCCCTGACTCTTGGGCAACACTGCCTTTAGGTTAGTGCTTTCTTTGCTAGGATACATGGCATGCCAATATCAGAGTTAGATTCTGTCTGGGGTGGGTAGGGGAGAGATCGCTAAGAACAGAAGAACAGGGAAAACTTGCTCTAGAAAGTGGTCCCTGAAACTGAGCTTGGAAGGAAGCAGGAGATTCTATTAGTCTGAGGTCAGAAGGGAGAATGTTCCAGACAACCCAGCAAAGGTAGAGGGGGGTGGGGGATGAAATGATGTATACAGAGATCAGCAGCTCAGCCTGTCGACCCCTGACAGGTCCCGCTCCTCGTACTTCTTTGGCCAGAAACCTGGAATCACTTTCTTTTTTGTGTTCTCAGGGAAATTTGGAGTTCTTTCTTTCATGTTAGAGGAATATAGGTTGTCTTGGCAACGCCTGGGGGTTTAGGGGGCTGGGAAAAGGCTCTCGTTAGCAGCATTTGGTCTCAATGTCAGATTAAAGGAAAAGTCCCTTTTGACAGTTGCCTCATTAGGAAAAGACTGGTACCACGAAGGTTGCATGTTTCCTGGTTCATCATTGCAAGATGTTGCATCCTGTTCCTACTTACTGAGGTACTGAACAATCCCAGGGAATGCTCTTGGAACAGTTGGCTGTGGCCTTGAGGGAGACTCCTTGTTAACACTTTCCTCTGTACCTCGACCCATTCAAGCTGTCCTAACCTGACCATAATCAGTGACCACTGCTGGACCTGAGAGGCCAGGTCACCGTACTCATTCCTCTCTCGCCAAAGGATTCTTCTGCTCTGGACCCATGCTTGGTTCAGTTTTTAGAGATACTGGCTTCTAATAAGAGGCAGGGAAGGCTTTCTTTTCTTACACTCTGGTGTATCATGGACAAATTATTTAAAGCTTTGGGCTAATGTCTAGGGCCTCCACAAAAGGAGAGATTAGAAAGATACTCATGGTCTTATATGAATCAGGGATAAGACAGGTATTTATTTCCTATGTACATAAGAAATGCTAAATATAAAGACTCATGGTTGTTTGTCCTTTCTTCTCAAACCGGACAATGACATCAGGAAGGAGATATGAGGACTTGCAAGTGAATTGGATTTAAGTGAGGCAGGGCTGTGCAAAGACACCTCACTGTCTCTTCTGGAGACATCTGTGTCCAATGGCCAGATATAGATCAGAATGACTGGAGATGACCAGTGGGGGACCTTGGCACAGAACAGCTTAAAATGGGATTTGGTAGCTTTATAACTACTATTATGCTATTATAACTACTATTTCATTTTCTTCCTTGAGGCTGATAATTAGGCCTTATCCAAAGATAATTTGTGGGCTACCCAGAATAGGCATGGCCACATTTCACCTAGTCTCTGCACTGTCCAAACAAATTTTGGTTGTCCTTCTGCCAAAGGCCATCTTCTCTGATGAAGAAACTCCTCTTACTACCAACCATTTGGACTTGATGGACCATGAGACCTCTTAAGTTTACCACCAACCCTAGACAAGTCCATCTCAAGACTGATGCTTGGTCACCTACTCAGGTAAGGAAACATGAAACAGAAAAAAGTACCAGGGGCTCAGGAGCAAGTTCACCTAACATACTCCCCCTTCACTAAATAATGCATGAGGGTGGTCACTATGATGCTGGGAAGGGGAAGAGTCAGCTTCTACCCTCACCCCTCACTAGAAGTCTCAGAAATACACCATTCCTCTGGAGGATCCAAAGCAGATAGAGGAACCTGGAAGCTGTCTCCCCTTTAAACACCCCTGCCACCAGCACTGGGCAAGAGAGAACCAAGAGGCCACTCAGGGTTTTTTTATATCATCCACTGCAAGGGCAAGAGTGCCCAAGAATTCTATTCACCACCTTCAAAGGGCCTAAGAGCTGAGTCACTGTCTACCCAGAATCCCCCAAAGTTTCCACAAGAGCCCTGGGTTCCTGATCCTTGGGAAGTCCTCAAAGTCAGTTCAAGCTGTAGTACATGAGGATCATAGTGTTAGAGCTGGAAAGGACCTTGCAGGTCATTTTGTCCAAACTCCTTGATTTTACAAAGGAAAAGACTAAAACTCATAGAGCAGAAGTGATCCAACCAAGATCACCCAGGGAGAAAGTGAGTGGCAGGATATAAGATTCCAGGACCCCAGATATGGGATCTAGCTGGGAGGGAACTCAGGGGTCACCTTGTCCAACGCCCTCATTTTTTATAGAAAAGTAAACTGAGTCCCAGAGCTGAGAAAAGGCTTTACTCAAACACACACAATAGTAAGTGGCAACATTCAGTGGTTAAGTACGAACTTTGAGGATGTGGTTCCCATTCATCTGGTCCAGAGAAGAAGGCGAGTAGAGTTCAGAGAATACATTATTTTGATAGCAATAATGTGTATGTGTGTGTGGGGGGGGGCAGTCATGGGAAATAAGCCCCCAAAGGTAGGATGCTCAGGCTCATGGAATCAGGATGGGTCAGAGCTGAGGTCAAGCTATTGGCCTTTCCTATGGTGGCCTTCCTCCTTGGGAGGGAGGGCCCAGGAGAGCCGGGTAATGGACAGAGGAAGGAATAGCTGGGAGTCAGGACACTTTAGGTTTAAAGCCTAACTGATAACTGCTCTAGCTGTGTAACCCTAAGCCAGCACTATCCCTCTCTGAGACTCAGTTTCCCTGTCAGTAAGATGGTGAAAATAGCTCAGTGGAAAAGAGCACTGGACTTAGAGGGTATGATTCAAATCCCACTTCTGTCATTTTTGACCTGTGTGACTTCCCGGGGCCTCAGTTTCTTCCTCTGCAAAATGAGGGAGTCAGAGTAAAGAATTGCTTTAAATCTGTTACATGACAAGGGCCCCTACAAGGATCTATGCGATCACAGGATCTGCAGGTAAAAGGGACTCATCCACTGCACCGACAAGTTGCTCTGCTTAAGACCACCATATTAGTAAGTTGAATGGGGAGTGTTTGGCCTATTGCCAGCATCTACTAGTTCAAGTTCAAAGCTGGGATGAAATGTGGCATTATAAATAATTGAACAATTAACAAAGGGAGGTTTACTTAGCTCTAACACAGTAAGGATGCCCCACAAGGATCCAGGGGCCTTGGGCTTCTATGGATGCCCCCCATTTCCAGATGGAAATGCATCTAGTCAGCAGAGATGGGGATGGCGACTGCCCTGTTCTTCAGACATCTGCCAAGTCTGGAGGGGCCTTATCTCCAACTACAGGGGGCTCATTATGCCCTTGGCTGTCCAGGGAAGCAGAGAACAGTCAAGTCCTGGGTACAGCTTGGGGGCTATTTAGGAAAATCTGATCTTTCTTCAGGGGAAATGGGGGAACCTCGGCCCTATCACATTTATAAACATTGTAGTCTTAGGAGTTATCGTTGCTTTTTATGACCCATTTCCTGATGTTCCCCTTCATGCCTCTTCATTTCTGGACTTGACTGGCATCTCCCACCTATGTTCAGTCACCTAGCCATGCCCCGCACCCCCAGTCTGGGATGTCTCTTCACTTGCATCCTTTCAGAATGTTTTGCTCCATTCTACTCCCAGATCAAGCAGTTAGTTAGAGGATAGAGTACTGGCCCTGGAATCAGGAGGACCTTGAGTTCAAATCCCACCTCAGACACTCACTAGTTGTATGACCCTGCTTGTCTCAGTTTCCTCATCTGTAAAATGAGTTGGAGAAGGAAATGGCAAACCACTCCAGTATCTTTGCCAAGAAAACCCCAAATGAGGTCACAAAGAATCAGACACAACTGAACAACTCTCAGATCAGATAGCCCTCCCTCATACTCAGATGAAAATCAGGATCATAGATTTAGAATTAGAAGAGATTTCAGAGATCCCCTAGTTTAACCCTCTCATTTTACAAATGGGGAAACTGAGACTGAGACAGGAGACTTAGAACAGAAAGACCTCCAGGAGGTCCTCTAACCCCTTTGTTTCACAGAGGAGGAAGCTGAGGTCTAGAAAAGGTAAGTCCAAAGTAACACAGGTGGCAAAGTGAAGCTCATTGGATTGTTGTCAATGGGGCAAGTGGTAAGTTTGATACTTCTGTCTTACTCACAGTGGATTTTATTTATTAAAAACGTTTGTTGAATTGGATTCAGTGCTGTTACTCTTCTACTCAATAATCCATATTGGCTCCCCATTGCCAGGTTTTCGAAGGCTTCTATAAGCTGACCCAAACCTACCTTTCAAGATCAGCATGGAGTTACACCCTCTCTTTCCTGGTCAGTTGCTACCAATTCCCTGTTCACATCTGTGGGCTCAGTCCTCTTCACATCCAGAAATGAGTCCCTGCTCTTGCTGGGAAGTATTTCAGAAGTCCTTGACTCAGACAGCCTTCAGTTCAGTAACAAGACAATTCTTATTCCCAGGCTCCTTGTTAGTCTGTTGCCCAATCTCCAGGCTTGGATAGAATGACTGAAGCAGCTCCAGGCTCACCAAACCTTCTAGTCTTCACAGCTAGGGTCTCTTAATACTTACCTGGAGGTTCCTACTCAACCTAATCCCTCAGCAACAAATGTACAAGATCCTATTAATGGTTAGAGTACAATATGGCAGCTAAGAGCTGATGTCCTTTTGGACTGCTTTGAGGTGAATCTCACCTAGGATTGGAGAGGTGCTAATACTACTGTTCTCTGTCCTCATTGGGTCACACTTGGAGTACTATGCTCAATTCTGGCTACCACTTTTTAGATGGAGGGCATCCAGAGAAGACAATGGGGAAGGGTGGTCAAAGGCCATGTGGGAATTAGTTGGAGGAACTGGGAGGTATTTACTTTGGAGAAGAGAAGAGTCTGGAGTGAGAGGTGACTTCAAGTACTTGAAGGGTCATCCTGAGAAAAAAGGGGCTAAACTTGCTCTACTTGGCCCTGAATGGCAGAACCAAGAAGAAACCAATAAATGAGGGGAATCTTGACCTCAAGATTTCACCTTGAGGTCAGTTACTTCCTAAGTGTTAGGCCTATGGAGAAATGGAGTAGACTCCTTCCAGGGATACTGACCTCCCCTTCCCTTTAGGCAAATGCTGGATGATGAGTGATCCAGTTATAGTTCTGGTATGGGATAGCCTAGATCAGGGTTGGAGACCAGTTGGACAAGATGGCTTTCTTAAAGTGTGTGAAAGGATTGTCACATGGAGGGGGTGAATTCAGACTTTCTCTGCTAGGCCCCAGAGAGTAGAACCAGGCACAACGGGGTTGCGGAGGTGGGGGGTGGTTGAAATGTGGCTTGATGTCAGAACTTGATAACATTTTTGAACCATTCTCAAAGTGGAATGTGCTCTCTCAGGAGGTAGTGAGTTTCTCTTCGTTGTAGATCTTGAAACAAAGGCTGATTGGCCATTTGTCTGCCATGTTATAGAGGGGTACTTGTTAAAGTTCAGGCTGGACTTGAGGGTCCGTCTGGTCCCTCCCAAGTCTGCGTCTGGGAATGGGACATTAATACTGAGATTCTCTGATTTTCTCCTCTCTGCTCTTGAATTCAGGCTGTTTGACTAAGTGTTGGGTATTCCTGAAGGCAGAAGCGTGCCAGGGGTTTCCATCACCTCCAGGCCTAAGATTGTCTCTTAGCCTGGAGCCACCCTAGGCAGGGAGTTTCAGACCCCAAGGATCACCCAGATTTGGCCTTAGGGGTGGCCAAATTGTAGGCCATTGTAGGCTGACGGAGAACTCTCCCCCTGTGGCAAGGACCCTCTGATAGCTCAGATCACAGATGATCCCAAGGGACCTCAGGCTTTCACTTTACAGAGGAGGAAACTGAGGCCCAGGCAGTTTGAATGACTTTCCAAAGTCCATGCACATAGTAAGCTTAAGAGTCACTATTTGAACCCAGGACCTCTGACTTTGGGGCCAGGGTTCATTCCTATGTAACCTGTCACTACATGACTTGAAGGTATAACATGATCAAGAAACAAGAAAGTTGGTTTCATGATTTTCCCTCACCACGCTCATGTTCTCTAACCTTCATTCAGTCATGCTTCAGAACAGTAGAATTTAGTAGTTGGGCTGGACTTTGGAGATTGTTTATGGATGAGGAAACTGAGGCCCAGCCAGGGCCCTCAAGTCACAGAGAGTTTGTAGCAGGTCTGGAGCCCAGGTTTCCTGCCTTTACCATCTATGTCTCTTTTCATTCCTCTTCTCCCTGCCCCACCCCCACCCCCCTCTGCCTTTCTTAATATTAACTCTGTACTTCCATTGGGAACACATCAACACACAGTCTCTGATTCCCACATGGTCCTTTGGGCTGGGTTGCTGCAGCCCACACCATCTCTGTCTTGGTTTCTATTTGTGCTGACTTGGCCTGTCTCCCTCCCAGCTCTGTGGTCTAGGCACATGGGAATGTAGTGTGCTCCTCAGGACCACTAGCTAAGCCTGCTCATGAGACCGGACCCCTGCTTGGGGGTCACATAGCTCTCCGACCTCTGGGTCTTTGCCTCTGCATGGGAACTTTCAAATGGGTGCTGGGGTTCTCTTCATACTGGCTGGGGATTAGGGAAGCTTTTGTGCTGGGTATTTGCGGAGTTCTGCTTGGCCAGTCTGTCTTACATTCCATTCAAGTGAGCGTGGATGGAATCCTCGGCTCAGGCAGAAAATAGCAGAAGGGAAGCAGAACGAAACCCCAAACCTCAGCAGCCTGGACACAGTGGTCTCTCCCAGAGCCCAGATCTGGGCACTGCTCAACGGCCATTCCAGTACTGCCGCTGCTCCTGGTCCTAGCCCAAATCCACTTCTGACTCATCCTCCATCCATCTGCCCGGCCCAGCTGCCTTCGTAGAAAGAAACAATACAAGTCAGAGGCTGATTCCTCCCCCACTCCTTTCGCCATTCCTGACCCCAGCCATCTCCTTCTGGGAAGCCTTTTCCAGGCCTTGTAGGGTCCCTGTACTGAGAGATTTAAAAATTAATCTATAGTATCATATGTCCAGAGCTGAGAAACTGAGGCCACAGAAATGCATTGACTTGTCCACAGTCACGCATAGGATGACTGACTTGTTGGCTGATAGTGGTAAGGGGGATCCCACTACCTCTCACAGCATCTCATTCTTCTTTTGGACAACTCTACCTGCTGAGGGGTTTTCCCTCACATCAACCCTACATTTATCTCCCTGCAGCTCAGAAACCCAAGCTCTATGATTATATGAACCAGATTTAATCTTGGGGCCTTCAAAAAGTTTGGTTTCTTTGAACCATGTTGGTCCCAACTGAAGTTTCCCTGGGAATATCAGAATGAAATTCTTATCTAGGTCACAACAGATGTGAGAAAATTAGCCCTCAGCTCCCATGCAAGCACTTAAGCTAACCAATATATATTGAGTACAGGTAAGCCTCTATTTTGTCACCCAGGTGATACAAAGCACAAAGGCTACACAATAGTGAAGACAAACTCTCCCTTCCTTTGGCAGGATCCACCTTCTCCTCCAAGCTTAACACTAGAATTCCTGTACCCCCAGAGGGAAATGGTGCACTTAAGATTTCCACTTGTTGTGGTTTCATCGTTTCAGTCATGTCTGACTCTGTGTCCCTGTTTGGGATTTTCTTGGCAAAGATACCAGACCAGTTTGCCATTTCCTTCTCCAGCTCATTTTACAGATGAGAAAACTAAGACAAACAGGTTTAAGTGACTTGCCCAGATTCACACATCTAGTAATTATCTGAGGCCGGATTTGAACTCAAGCCCTCCTGACTCCAGATACTGTGCTCTCCACCATGCCACCTTACTGCCCAAGGTTTCTAGAGAGCTGTCTTCCTCTACATTGGGCTCCCACTACCCCCCGAACAGACTATAGTATCTCCCTGCTGTGATTGTTAGGAAGGTTTTTCTTCTATCAGGTCTAAATTCAAAGTGACCTCTTGGCAGCTTCTGTCTCTGAAGGGCCTACAAAGTCCCTGAATCTACACTTCAAACCACAAGAATGCTATGTTTGCAGTCAGAGGACCTGGGTTCAACTCCTGCCTGTGATACCACCTATGTGATCTCAGTTTTCTTCTCTGTAAATGAGGAGGTTGATTTAGAAGGTACTTCAGCTGCCTTTGAGAGCTAGAACCCTCCACTGAAATCTAGGATTATGTCAAGTAGGAAGAGAAGCTTTGGTTCCTGGTAAAGCTTCTAATTCCTCCTCACAGCTCCTGCCTCAGTCCAAACAATGGAGCTGGTCCAATCCACCCTCACATTCCTGTGGGTCTTGCTCAGGGGTGAAGTGCCCTGGAGGGGATGCGCTGATTGGCTCCTGCCTCCTTCTGCACATGGCAGGGAGAGGTTTGCTTCCTAATCCAAAGGGGATCTGGGGTTCTGTCCTCTGTAAAGGCCCACAGATACACAGGTGGTATCAGGCCTGGCCAGCCAGGGTCTCCTTAGCCCCAGACCCGTTGCCATTATCCCTGGCCTAGTTTGGGAGCTGGTCTGTGGGGTTGGCTTAGCAGGCCTCCTCTAGCTTTGACTTTGGGAATAGCTAATGAATGAGCTGTCTCTGCTGCAGGGGAATTATGCCTCTTAAGCAAAACCCAGCCGTGCTGGTCGGCTGGCTCTCAGAGAGCTAATAGGAAATGCCTGTCAGTGCCCTGACGTTTCAAAGCCAAATATATTCCCGCTCTGTGTTCTCTGCTAGCTAAGTTTACTTTATGCAAAATAAATTGCAAGTTGGAAATCTCTGGATGCCAACCCGACCGCCCAAGGAATCGGGTCTTCTCAGGAAAAAGCTGGGAGGTGGGGGCTGAGAGGCAGGCAGCTCCTGGCCCTTAGCAGTGACAGGCTCCAAGCACAAGTTGGCAGCCCCAGGAATGGCTGCCCCAGGATCTTGGCCCACCCTCTGTCTTGGCCTAAAACAGAGCTCTCCTCGACTCAGCTGAAAGATCTGCTGGATGAGAAAAGCTGCATAGGGCGCACAGCCCAGAGCCCAGGAAACATGGTCTAGGCCAGGACAAGGAGCAATGGTCCAAGAGACCCCCAGGTTAGAGCCCAGACACCATGGACAAGTTGACTAAAAATAACCGAGACTTTTCTATTCCTTTCAGATCTGCAAAGCATTTGATATACATTACATTCCTTAGTCCTCACCATAGTGAAAAGGGAGACATCACCCCCATTTTACAGATGAGGAAACTGAGACCCAGACACCTTACCCATGTTCTCACAGTTAGAAGCAAAATTGGAACCCAGTTCTCAGCAAGTGCCAAGATCAACATTCTTTGTGCCACAGCCCATTTGCTTTTGGCCTCCCTTTCTGTAAAATGGAGATAATGATCCCTGTTATACCTATGTCCCAGGTGTGTTGTGAGGGTAACGTGTGTGTACAGTCCTTTGGAGTGCTTGAAGCCCCATGTAAACCCCATTCACAGTAGAGAGTTAGAGGAAGAGTGAAGACAATGAGGAGAGCACAGACAAATGAAATATGCCTTGGATTATCTCGGGCTTCCTCTGAGACTCAGCTCAAGGGCTCCCCTCCCCAATGAGTCCTTTCTTGATGTCCCCCCTCCCCCCAGTTACTAGGTGTTTCTTCCTGTTACAAATTCTCTTTTTGGCCTCTGTGGTTTTTTGGGTATATATTGTGTCCTCCAGCAGAATGTAAGCCCTTTGAAGGAAGAGACATTTTAATCTCTGGTACCTAACACAATGCCTGGTGCATAGTAAGTGTTTAACCCATGTGCATGGACTTGAATGTCCTCAGGAATTTGGGATGCCTAGGAAAGGGTCGATGAAGAAGTCAAACTTCAGTTCCCTTTGTTGTCCTGGGACTCTTCTCTTCTGTGAGACATGGACTCCGATGAAAAATGTGGAAATCACGGTCCTTGGATAATTCCCTCACTGGCTAGAAAGCCCTGAAGAGGAGAAATCAGGTTCTGGTCTCTTTCCAGTCATTCCTCCTAACCAGAAACCAGGAAAGTCAAGCCTGGTGCCCGCTTGACTGACTGGGGGTGTGTCTTCCTAGTGGGAGGCACCAAAAACTCCCTGACAAAGTAAGAGCCAATTAGCTGTACCCACTTTGTTGTCCTGAAGACTGAGATACACAGAGTATCACAGGGCTGGTGGCAAAATCCATATCCTTCTCTACCTTACTACCTAAATAAATATCAGGCATGGTTAGCTATGTACTGGCAGGGAAACCACAGGGGAGGCATGTGTTTGTGTGAGTGTGTGTGTGTGTGTGTGTGTGTGTGTGTATGAGTCATCCTTGTTTGGTTCATATTTATAGAAGGGTACCCGCAGGGGCTCTGGGTATGGGACGTAGGACAGCTGTGCACATAGAATTCCTGGCTGTGTATGTACGAGGTCTGGCAGAAGGACCCCATGGCAAGAACCAGCCTTTCTCAGGCAAGCATTTGGACCTGGCCTGAAGACCCTTCCCTCTCCATCCTGTTCCCACCCAATTGTCCAGTTCCTCCAGAGGCAGTAAGGTCCCTTCCTCTGGTCTGGTTGCTGTCACTCCTCCAGACTCTCCTGGATATGGGCATGGCTACAGGGTTCTCCTGGAGTGAGGGAGCACCCTCACCAGAGAATGTTAGCCCTGGCCCACCCTCCCCCCCTTTCAGGGGCTGCTCCCTCCAGGATGCTCCAGATTCACAGGCTGGAAGGGTCCTCAGCATCATGAGAGTGTGCAGGAAGATTTCCAGGAGGTCAGGGACTGTGGTAGACAGAACCCTGCACTGCTCACATTTTCTTACCCTGTGACCCCGAGGACATTACTTTGCCTCAGTTTCCTCATGTGTAAAATGGGGACAATGAAAACACATTCATAGGGTCATCACAGATCAAGTGAGATGATACATAGAAAACATTCTACAAATATAGCTACTATTTATAACACAAGTTTTATTGTGATTTTTTGTTTTCATGAGGCTTAAATTTCTCCCTGCATCACTCCCTTCCCACCTCCCAGAGAGCCATCCCTATAGCAAAGAATTGAAATGTGAGCTCTGATTATTAGCAAAGTACCTTCCTTCACAATTAAGAAACTGAGGCCCAGAGAGATTTCGTGATCCCTCAGAGTCACCCAGGCTGGAAATTCTAAGGTAGGATTTGAACCCATATTTCTTCCTCATGTAGCCTCTGGCCCCCACCTGACCACAGATGTGTTGGGCAGTGTGACTCACAAGTGGCTATGCGCCACTGGCTGAAGACGTGGTGTAGGAGGGAGCCCACTGGTCTTTGGGGCGGCCTCATTGCTAGGAAGGCTTTCTGTTTCCTCCTCTGTCAAAAATGAGGGGGTGGACCTGTGTGACCTATGTGGCCCCTCCCAGCTCTGGATCTAGGCTCCCATGACCTAACTGTCACCTTTCAATACTCTGCTATTTTCTACCTGGTGACCTTGGGCAAATCCTTTAGCCCATCCCAGGACCCAGTTTCTTTATCTGTAAACTGAGAAGGTTGGCTATAGGGGCCGTTGATGTCCCTTCCAGCACAATCTTAAATCCCTTGTACTCTCTGGGCCTCAGTTTCCTCCTTTGTAAAATGAGTGGGTTAGCTGAGATAGCCCTGAAACCCCTTCCAGCTGAGATGGCCCTGGGGTCCCTTCTAGCTGAGATAGCCTTGGAGTCCCTTCCAGCTCCGGAACTGGCAACCTGCTCAGCCCCTCCTTCAGCAGTCTTCCTCTGGTTCAGGGCGGACTTGTACCACTAGGGTCAGGTCAGACCAATGAGCAGCAAGTCTGGGCCCCCACTGAGCAGAAACCATCAGTCGGGCCCCTGGACTGCCCATGGATGCTGGGGAGGGGGGTGTTGGCCTCCTCTTGCAGAGGAATCTCCCAGCAGGCAGGCAGGCAGGGACAAGCCAAGAGGCACAAAGCAAGGGCTGAGGGGTGCAGACAATGAGTCACCCAGGCCCGTTGCTTACAGGACAAAATGATACTGACGACAATAATAACAAACCATCCTGCTGTTATTATCTCTCCTCATCCTCTGAAGATGCCCCATCCCAGCTATCTTCGGCTGCCCCTGAAGGCAGGGAGTGGTGCAGAGATCAGGCTTCACCTTCTTTGGAGAAGGAGGAGAGGAACTGAGGCACCGTTGAGAGAGCCATTTGTTCCTGGTCCCCAGGAACAGCCAGTGGGCCAGGTCTTTCCCATGCTGCTTGTCTTGGGAAAACTGAGACCATCTGTTCACAGAACTAGGGATGGGAAAGGCTGTCTGGTTCAACTTCTTCATTTTATAGATGAGAAAATGGAGGCCCAGAGAGGGAAAGTCACTCTCCCAGGATCCTAGAGGCAGTAAGTGTTAGAAGCAGGATTTGAACCCATAACCTATGATCCTAGAGCTGGGGCTAACCCCTAGACCACAGATTGACCCACCGAGGGCAGATCAGGCTCAGAGTGGTAGCTCTGAGATGTTGCAGACCCAGCCCCGATTTCACGTTCTTCCCAGGCCCCATCCCAGAATTTCCCAGGTCCAGCTCCTTTGGCCCCTGGTAGAACCGGTTTGGCTCCCTCCTCCGCCTGCCTTGGCCACCCTCTCTCTCCTCCCTTGTCTCCTCTAACTGGGTTCTTCTTGTCTCCTGAGGCCCTCGAGGCAACCTTTTACTCCTTAGCTCCTGAGTGGGAGGGGTGGGGTCCCCAAAGAGCTTAATTTGGGGGTCTTGGTAATTATCTGATCTCCAACACCCGCAAGGCTTTGCCCACTAGTGATTATAATAAGCACAATAATAATTTAGAGAAATAACAACAGTGATGAGAAGGCTCCCTGAGCCCCCACAGTGGGCCTGGACACAGATAGGCCCAAGCCCCGCCCTTTGAAGAAACAGAGACACCTGCACCAGGGGAAGCTCCTAGGGACCAGCTGTGCAACCCTGAGAATCATTCTGAGGGTTGGCTTTAATGACTCCATCTGGAAAATGGGCATTCTCCTGGTCCTCAGAGATTCTGCAAAGCAGAAGAAAGATAGGGAAGGAGAAAGGTATTATTATTTTATTTTAGATAGAGATCTCATACTTAAAATCACACTTTAAAATGGAACAACTGGGAACTTACTGGCAGATTTATAGGATGGCTCTACCCTCTAGCTACTCCGGGGCCTTGGGCTCATCCTTCCTATGCGTTTGCCCCAGCAGGCAGACCAAATGAAGTATGGAGGCCTGCGCTCTAGTACTGGGCTGGAGCCGGGGGAAGTCAGGAGGTAGAGAGATGAGGTTGGAAGGAGGTGGGGGCCAGAGGCTCCAATGCATGGGGCTCTCACCCCCTCACCATCAGCCTCTCCCATTGCTCCTGGGGCTAACCCAAACCCAGCTCATCTTCTGAGCTGCTTCTGACTTCATAAATGGGTTTACTTTTATTATCTATATGTATTATTTATATATTTTTTCCTTTTATTAGCCTGATTGTAATAGACAGACAGCATTGGCTGAAAAGCTGATATGGAGGTCATTTTAGGAAGAGGATCATCGATGTGAGTGGCTGAGCAGAAAGCTCCCTGGGGCCATGGATTGTATCTTTTACCCAGTATGGTGACCCTGGGACAAGTCAGTTTCCCCATCTGTAAAATGAGCTGGAGAAGGCAATGGTAAACCACTCCAGTATCTTTGCCAAGAAAACTCCAACGGAGGTCACAAAGAGTCAGCCATGACTGAAAAACAATAAGAGATACATGGATTTTATTGCTTATTATATGTACATACTATATTATATGCTATAGTGTATAGAGTGAGGGTCCTGGAGTCAGGAAGACTCATCTTCTTGAGTTCAAATCCACCCTTAGATACTTACTAGCTGTGTGACTTTAGGCAAGTCACTTCACCCTTTTGCCTCAGTTTCTTCATTTGTCAAATGAATTGGAGAAGGAAATGCCAAACACTCCAGGATCTTTGTCGAGAAAACCCAAGATGGGATCTTGGAGAATCAGACACAACTGAAAACAACTGAACAGCAACTTGACACCATAGAAAGGATACTGTATGAGTTGGGGACCCAGGTTCTAATATGGCTCTGCCACTTACAAACTGAGTTGTCTAGAGCAAGTCATTGACCCTCTCTCATTGGACCTCTGTTTACTCCTCCATAAAATGAGGGGGCAGGACTAGATGACCCATGGGGAGTGCCTTTGCAGCATTAAGCCTATGATTTTAAACATTGCCTCCATAGATAACTCTCTCAGTGACCTGGGACACATCAATTCATTTTCATGTGCTTCAGTTTCTCTGTCTACAGGATGAGGGGATTGAACTCAGTGCCCTCTGAGGTCCCTTCCTTCTTTAAGTCACAAGCCTTTGACCTCTCCACCTATGAAAAAAGTATCAATTTATCAATCGATCTATCTATTGACAAGCGCCAACTCAACAGCAGACTCCACGCTAAATTCATCTCCTGAGTTGGGAATACAAGTCGCTGACTTTGAGGATCTCACTCACTATCTAAGGATGGGATAGGATGGCAGAGATGGTGAAGAGCTGACTAGCTGGGCAGACCTGTCCAGGTACAGCCAAGGGAAGCATTCTTCTTCTGCAACTCTGAAGACTGTGATTGTTCATTCATTCTACTTCCCTTCTGGAGCTCTGTGTGGAAGCCTTTCACAGCTGGGGCTGCCCTTGATGAGCTCAGTAGGAAGGAAGGCATCCTATTAAGTCTGAGGACAGGTCAGTCCATTGCCTTTAGCCAGTCAAGTACAAAGGAAATGAGAAATCTTACATTTTCAACAAGTGTTGACCTTAAAAAAAGGAGCTGGGACTCAGTTCCAAGGAAAGAAACAGGATTGCTTCCCAGAGAAAGACCCAAATGTGATCATGTAGGTTGTATTATCATAAATAATAACAATAATATTTTCTCTGGGACCAGCCAAGAGCCTCTCTGGTCAAAGGGATGTTGGTTTTGATGAAGGAGGCTACAAAGGTTAGGGGTTCCTTCCAGGATGAATTTTCCCACTTAATTCTTCAGTGTGACAAGCCCCATCCTCTCCTTCCGGGAGTGGAGAGTAACTGGATAGCAGGGTGAAAGCTTTTGTGCAGCGTTCCTGCCAAAACCAGGGGTCAGAAGAGATGGCCTGTGACCACTCAGGAAGGCCAATCTCGATAGCACTTAATTTAGTAACCTGTTCCTTTCCAATGTGCCCTGGGCACCGGCAGTAAGAAGCACAGAAAAATGGAAGCAAGGCTCGTGGGATGGGAAGGAACATGGTGCCAAACTCTAAGCAGCATTTTATCATCCTGGGATCATGGGATTCGAGAATTGGCGCTGGAAGGACCTCAGAGGTCATTCAGCCCAAACTTCTCTTTGGGCAGATGAGGAAAATGAGGCCCACAGAGGGATGGTTGATTTTGACCTGGATGTCAGCCATGAGGCCATTCAATCCAATCCCCTCATTCTGGAGATGAAACTCATAGTGGACTATAGCTGTTCTATGGTTTGCTCAAGGTCATGCAGGGAGCAAATGTTAGCAGCAGGATTTGAACTCAAGTTATTGGACCCTAACACTGGTGAGCCTACCAGTGCACCATGCTGGTCTTTTCCCAACCCTAGTGCTCTTCCTTGGATACTACCTTTGATCTAAACTCTATAGATCTTGGATGAAGATAGTGCTTTGCGTGTTGTCTCCACAATTAGAATATAAGCTCCCTGAGGACAGGTACAATGCTTTTGACTTTCTTTGTATCCCCCCTACTCATCAGAGTACCTGGCACATAATAAGCACTCAATAAATGTTTGTGGGTTGACTGGCTGTTTGCCAAGTATCATTAAGCACCTACTGTGTGCCACTAATGATACAAACACAAAAGAGAAACAGTCCCTACCCTCAAGGAGCTAACTAATGTTCTACTGCGGATACAAATCAGGTGCACAAATAAGATGTGGCTCAGAAATGGTGGATTAAAAAAGTCAAACAGAGAGGGAAAGGAAAAGCAAAGCCGTAGTAGTCACAATAATTAACAATGATAATAATAGCAATAATTAACATTTCTATAGTGCTCACTATGTGTCAGGCCCTGTGCTAAGCACTTTACAGTTATTATCTCATTTGATCCTCACAACAACCCTGGGATATAGGGGCTATCACTTTACAGATGAGGTTAAGTGACCTGCCCAGGGTCACATAGATGGTCAGTGGCTGAGGTCAGACTTGAACCAAGTCTTCCTGATGCCTGGGCTTTATTCACTGTACACTTTGGCTTCACTGCTATAAGGACTTGTGGGTTTGTTGTTTGGAGATACTCCATCTATTGAGGTGCACAGACGGCCATGACAAAATCACAAAAAGTCCAAGTTGGGAAAGACCTGAGGTCTTCTAGTCCACTTCAGTTCAATGCATTCAGTGTGGCAGCCTTTCTAGACTATTTCCCTAACTCTTGCAGGTCCCCAGAAGGTAGCTAACATCTATTCCCTCAAGGTTATAAAGATAACCCTGAGAGTCTCTGGAGTTTCTAGTATTATCACTTATGAGCCCCCACCAGTGTGTTCCTCAAAGATTATCATCCAGATCTTGGTTGGTTGGTTGGTTGTTGTCCTTCATTCTCAAAGAGGACCAAAATGACATCACCATGATAAAGTCAAGTTTCAATGTGTCCTACTGTGACTGATTAGACCCATAAGAGTTCAGAATGCTCTACTACAGATTAGGCATAGATAGTCCATGTGAGTATTTGGGGTGGATACTCCAAATTTGCGCATCCTACATTTACTTTGTGCTATCTCAATTCTGCTTTGCTCATAGAGCATAGGACACTTTCTGATATGGGCATGCCATGCTGAGCAGTCCAGTGTCTCCCAGGTCACACAATCAAATCCAAAGTTCTGCCAGATCTAATTAGTTCTTTAAAAGAGTATTTACTAAGCAGGTACAGTAAGAACAGTTATTAAAGAAACATCTCCTAACCTAAGGATGCACTCTCCCCTCGTACACACAAGTTCAAGGAGGAAAGTAGACTCACACTTAGAGGCTGCTTACAGATCCTGCTTAGTGGAATCCTCCCTTTGTGGAATTCTCATGAAATACAGTTTCCTATGTATTCTGAGTGCAGATCATTGCCCTTATAGAGTTCTGAAGCTACTTTTCCTCCACTATTTTTTCTTCAGTGTGTCTCTCAGTTCCTGATGAAGATGATGATGCAAGTCATTGATGCCCTCAGGTCACTTGTACTACCTCTATGGATGCTGCTAATGGTGACACTGATAGGAATTTCCTTCCTTTGTCACCTGGTCACTTAGGAGATGGAGGAGAAAGACTGAGATAGACAGAGAAAGAGAGAGAGGAGGTAGGGGGAGAGGAGAGAAAGAGAAAATACTCTCCTCTTTCTCTTCCTCTCCTCCAAGGGCAATTCCTTCTCAGAAGTCTTTCACCATTAGATTCAACTGATGGGGTTCAGACTCTGGGAACCTCCTTGAAACTCCCCTTGAATCTTCTCACTTGGTCTGGCCTTTCATACTCAAATCTGTGTCCCTTAACCTAACCTGGTCTTCCATTGTCTGTTATCTCTGGATTGCTCTGGATTCCATTGTCTGTTATATCATGAAGGTGCTCAGATTCAATCCAGTTTAGACACTGTCTAGCTGAGATTCTATCTGGCCCACTTGTGAATACAAGCGTTACAAATGCTTCGGTTCCTTAAGAGTCAACCCATTAAGGTGAGTCTTTAATAAACTTTGTTGTTCTTTGGCTTTAAGAAGGCTTGTGCCGAATTCATTCGAGCAGGACCGACATGTCGATAATTCAGGGTCCCTAGCACCCCAAACCTTAACACAACCACCACTAGCCTGGCTTATCTTTGGAATGGACAGATTCCAACTACTTTGTTCTTTTACATCTAGGCCTAGAGGTCTATCTGATTTTTTGGGCCAATCATAAGCTGTTTTCTATTTTTCATCTGTTTTCATCAAATAACCCAGTGCCTCCAGGACTCTTTCAAATCGATTAAGGACTTGTTCATACCTAGTTCACTTTGATTGATTGATTAAACTTGGCACGGGAACTTTGAGGACTGAACTGCTTCTGTGTTTCCTCCAGGTGCCCAAGAAGACCTTCAGGGAGTGGCTCTTACCTGTGTGTGATGAGCATTCTCATGCAAACCCAGCACAAACTCAGGTGGTTCATCCCCCTCTTCCCACAAAGATCTGGGTCATCTGGAGGCCATTGTTGATGGCCATGAGAATGAGGTTGCAGCTATGCCTGGGGCTCATGCCTACTTTTGCAATATCCTAGGTCTTCTCCAAGTAGCTCGAGAGCTGCTGTGAAGTGATTGAAATCAAAATAAATTGAAATTCACTTTGACTTTTAAAATTCTGATAGGCAGGACTTTCAATGGATGGGGACAGGGAGGGGGTGGATTATATCATATCATAGATGAGCCATCTAGTTCCACCCTCTCATTTTACAGACAAGGGTGCAGGTCCAGAGAACTTCAATCACTTGTTCATAGTCTCAGTTCATGAACTTACAAAATAGAATTCAAATCCTTCCTATCTCCAAATCCAGCACTGTAGCCAATGTGTCACACTCCCTCTCACGGAATAAAATCATCCAATTGACAACGCCCAAAAGGTTGGTTCGAAATCACTTGTCTCCACAAAGGTAAAGCAGACATTTCATTTGGTCTTGTCAATCAAACAACCAGTTAAATCAGTCAGGTTTGTTTGTTGTTGTTGTTTTTTTAAGGTCACACATGGTATTTTATATCACATAATAAACTAAGGAGACGGGTGAAGGGATCCTAACAGTTGTCTGGTTATATTTTCAATGTTTATTATTCTATCTTAGCTTCATGAAAAGCTAGTCTCAATTGAGAAGCATTTAAGTGCCTAGAGATTGTGCTAAGCACCAAGACAGAAAAAAAGACAAAACAGCCTATCTCTTCAAGAGGCTTCCAATCTACTGGGAGGAGAAAACAAGAGGGAATGGCAAATCAGTACAAAGCACACAAACATATAGTACCACCTAGACATTTTGAGGATTAGGGAGTACACAGAAGGGGAAAAGGAGAAGTTTCAGGAAAACCCTAGTGTCGATGGTAGAATAAAGGACTTGTTTTTAACTCTTGATCAATTTCTTATTTGCCCAGTCTGTCAGGACAGAGCCTGTGGGCCTGTGCTAATTTGCAGGACTGGTTTACTGTTGTTGGATTACCTTCTAGGGGTTCCTGTGGTTGCTACCCTTTCCCTGGCAGTCTTAGTGATCAGCTGACAACGAATTAAAAGCCCCAAAGCCAAGTGGAGGGGGAGGAAGGGAGAGGCGGAGATTCAGGAAGCCTTGTAAGTTGATGACCGCTTTACTTCTTGTCCACCGGTGACTGAAGGTGCTGTCACTCCTGTCCTCTGCCTTGTTTTCTCTGCTCATTGATTATCCACTTGGGCTGAGAAGAGGGAAATGAGCCGAAAACTCTAAGAGAGAGAGAGAAAACAACAACCCCACCCAAATGACTCAAATTAAGGTAGTGTCTCTGAGACTCTATGTTTCTCTGAAACTCCAGGCCTAAACCTTTGGTAGAAAAGAGCAGTCCAACTTGCCAGACTCAGATGGGAGTGAGCGCCATAAATCTTCATGAAGCATATGACCACTAGCCTTTCCCTCTGGCTCCACTTCCCCTCGCTTCCCTGAGGGTCCCCGTTTGCTAGATTCAAAGGGAAAAGTATCAGTCCTTACTACATCGGAAAAATAAAAATAAGCAGACAGTCTTCTCAAGAAGAGACAAGATGTGTGTGTGTGTGTGTGTGTGTGTGTATGTGTGTGTGTGTGTGTGTGTGTGTGTGTGTGTGTGTGTGTGTGTTTAACCACTCTTGAATTACTAGGCAGCACAAAGAGGCTGAGAGGAAAGTGGCCAGGGTTTGAAAATGGAAAAAAAAAGGGGGGGGGGAACACCATTTGGAAATGGTGCTTTTTTTTTTTTAATATGTTAGTTGTTGAGATTGCAGCCAGCTGGTCTTACCTCTCCCCCTACAGGTGAATGAAGAAGTACACAGGGAGTGTCTGAAACAGACATACACCCAGAACTATGGATGTACATCCAAGGCTTAGCCTCACACTCAGCAGGCACTTAATAAAAGTTTATTGAATTAAATTGAACTGAAAATGTAAATGAGGGGAACTTCTAGGACCATTATTCTAGGCTTGGAGGGGGCCTCAGAGGACTTCTAACTCAGGTCTGATGGGAGGCAGGGAGGCTGATTTGCCCAAGGTCACCTGGATCTGTCTCCAGAGCCAGCCCACTTCCCACTGGAAGAGTCTGGTTCTTTTCTAGGACACTTTGAGGGTAAGTGACTTGCCCAAAGTCACATGGCTGGAGGGTTAGGACTCCCCCTATACACACACACACACACACACACACACACACACACACACACACACACACACACACACCAATACAGCAGGACCCAGAAAAGGGGAGGGAGCAGAAGCTAGGGAAGAGAGGCCCCAGGAGGATAGACTGAGGAGTGGGCATTTGGAGTGCATTGAGTGATAGGCACCTTTACCCCATGATCAATGAGAATCCTAGTGCCAAGTGGGTGATGCAGTCTGCATCTCTCTCAAAGAAAGGGCTTGGACTGAATAGTCTCTAAATCCTTCCCAAGCAGAGGACTGTGATCTTGCACATGTTGGTCTGAATAAGTAATTCCATTGGTTCAATGGACTCCCAGTGTGAAAACTCTCCCTGCTGATAGAGATTGGTGCCTCTTCTGTATCATCTTAGGAGGTTGTTTGGGGCATTGAGGGGTTAAGGGACTTGCCTGTGATCACAGTCAGAGGGAAGACTAGAAGCCATGTCTTCCTGATTTCATAGCTAGCCCTCAATCAATCAGTTAACAATCCACATGCATTTATTAAGCACCTACTGTGTGCCAGGCACTCTGGATGTAGATAGTCAATGAAATAGCTCTTACTTAATTTACATTCTAATGGAGAAAAAGCCCTAGATTCTCTATGCAATGTCTTAATGCTGTGAAATTGAGTTCTCCATGACTTGTATTCTCCGAGCCTCAGTTTCCCCATCCGTAAAATGAGGGGATTAGACTGGATGAGCCCTGAGGTCCCTTCCAGGCTTAGCTGCAATGTTACCTCCTACAGGAACCCTCTCCTAATACCTCTAGTTGGCAGTGCCCTCCTCCCCCCCCAAAAAATCTTTTTTTACTTATTTTGCATATATTTTATAACTATCTACTTGTGTACTAGTTCTCTACCTTGATCTCCAAACAAATATAAGTTCCCTGAGTGTAGGTATTGTCTCATTCTTGTTTTCGAGGCATCTGGTGGCACAACATATCAGAGCACTGGGTATGGAGAGAGATAGACCTGGGATCAAATTCAGCCTCAGACACTTACTAGCTGTGTAGCCCTGGGCAAGTCATTTTCACTTATACCTGCCTCAGTTTCCTCATCTGTAAAATATGGATAATAATAGCACCTACCTCCTAGGGTTGTTGTAAAGACCAAATGAGATAAAATTTGTAAAGTAGGGGTTTGATAAATGCTTATTTCCCTCTTTGTATCCCCAATACTTAGGACAGTTCCTAGTACAAAATAGTTTTAATAAATGTTTGGTGAATGAATGAATGGCTCTTGTGCCCAGGAGAGAGACACTGGCTCAGCTGTGGGGCAGCACCCAGGAACAGCTCCTCAGATAGGCAGTTTTCAGACAATCAGTCACAACACGAACTCATCATGAACCTACTATTTGCCTGATCATCCTTCCTAAGCACTTTGTGAACTTCTGGTGCCTTGCAAAATATCGGTGATGATAACGGCTGCTCCTGGTCCAGACACCCTGAGGGCCACAGGACGCAAAAGTCATTCTGCATTCCCTGCCACCCCAACCTATGCCCTTCCAGAGATGTTTTAAGGCTGACTCAATCAGATGCCCAGGGATCTAGAGGGAAAAGAGTCCAGTCCCTCATTTTAAAGCTGGGGAAACTGAGGCTTAAGAAAGTGAACATGGCACCATAGATGTCATCCAGTCCAATTGTCCCATTTTACAGATGAAGAAACTGAGGCCCAGAAAAGGGATCTTAGAACGATCAGAAGCCTCAGAAGTCTCCTAATTCAACCTCTTCATTCAAAAGACGATGACATTGAGGTCTAGGAACATGATATGACTTGTCCAAGATCACCTCAGCGAGTACATGGCTGAGACAGAATTTAAACGCTGATCCTCCAACTCCAAATGCATCCTTGGGGTCAATTGCGAAGCCAGAGGCAGCCAGGCAGGCACTCTAGGGGAGACCTTTGGACTTGGTGGGGCAAGGGGGCAGTAAGAGCTCCAGGAGCCCTAAGCCTTGTGCATCTGGCTGTCCATTGGGGAGGCACTCAGCCCACCCTTCCCAGAATTCCTATATCCAGAGCCAGACTTGGACTCAGGGGTCAGTGACTAACATCCAGAGCCAGAGTGTAGGGGGAGAGCCAGAGGTCAGATAGGCAGATTTATGCAGCTCAGACTTGCTGGAGGACATCTGCGTGGGGACTTTGATCAAATATGGGTATTTTCCTTCTTAATAAAATGGAAAAAGGACAAGACTGAAAAAGCTCCATCCTGCTCAGCCCCTGTGTGACTTTAGGCAAGTGATATAACTCCCCTGGACCTCAGTATCCTCATCAATCAGATCAAGAGCTTCTAGAATTTGGAGTCAGAGGACCCAAGTGCACTGATACTGACTTCCTGGGAACCTGGGCAAGTCTCCCTGGGCCTCAGTTTCCTCATTCAGGCAGCTGGGTGGCAGAGGGTTTAAGTGCTGAGTTCAAATCCTACCACAGATGCTTAGTAAGTGTGGACTAGATGGGCTTTGAAGGCCCCCCCCTTCACCCCTAGATCTAAGATACTCTGCCCTCATCTCCTAACCCTGGCAGCCAGGGTTCCCAGGCAGAGGCTGCCCAGAGCATCCATGCAGCTCATTCCTCTCCAATCAGCTTTAGTCACCTTATTAAATTACAGGGGGAAAAAAACCAAGCTGAAATATGAATTCTGCTCACCTCTCCTATCTGCCTGAGGAACGGGGCCTTCCCTGGATATCATTTTTCAAAGACTGAAACAGATATCTCAGACTCTCATTTAATTAAAGGAGCAGGGAGTTTTCTCCCAACCTTTTCAGACCCGTTTAGGATCTGGACGGAGACAGAATCAGCAGAGGCTCAGCTGCCATCTGGTAGGAAAGGTGTTAATTCGAGATTCTAAGTCAGCCCAGGATGCTGGGATTCAGCAACAGAGAGAATTCATTTCGCCAGGCCCCTCAGATGCGCTCTCCCCTCCCTGGTTGGTAAATTGAGAGTATCTGTACGGACTTGTGAGTTATTCAAAATATTCTGAGGCTGAATTGAGAGGTCACCTGCCAGACAGTCAAGCAGGGGCCAGAATTCGCCTACTCAGGGTCAGGATGCTTATCGGCTCTGCCGGAGAAGGCTCCCGGAACTCAGGACAGTCAGTGAATACTGACAAAACCAGCATCTTTCAGATTGAATCTCACAAAATGGCAAGATGGGAAGAGAGCCAGTGGAGGACTGAACCACAGCTCCTGGGGCTCATGGAGGTGTAGGGGCGGGGAATGGTAGATAGAGCCCTGTACTCAGAGTCAAGAAGCCCTGGGTTCAAGTCTTGCCCTCAGGATTGATCAGCTTGTGACCACTCAACCTCAGTGTCTCCATCTCTAAAATGGACTCTAAAGTCTATTTGGACTGTAAGTCTGGGATCCCATGAGTGGCCTCTCCAGGCCCATGCCTAACAGTTGCTTCCATTATTCTGGGACCTTCCTTTAAACGACCTTTGTGTCCCGCCTTTTCTTATCTTCCCACTAGTCCCTCTCCACCCACTAATTCAGCCCATCCCCAGCTGGCCCTGCTCACCTGAAAGACAAAGCCAGGGGGTATCAGAAGAGAAGCCACTGCTCGCGTGGGCTGGGGTTTGAGGGGTACTGGCAAGAACCAGAGAGTTTACTCTGTGCTGTCCTCCCAGTGCTCTCCCTTGCCCAGTGGCAGAAAACTTTCTTATGTTAAGCACACGGGATGATTGCTCCAGAGCTGGAGGGCATTTCAGAGGACAGCTAGTCACACTCATTATTTTACAAATAAGGAAACTGAGGCCCAGAGAATGGATTGGCTTGGCCATCAGTCACATAGGCAATAATCATTGAAGATGACATTTGAACCCAGGGCCTGCGGCTCTTTTCACTTCACCATGATCCCACCTTAATCTAACTGCTGTATATGTATCCCAAATGACTAGCACAGTGCCTGGCACATAGTAGCTGCTTAATAAATGCATGCCTGATTGATTGTCTGTGCTCTCTTCCATTAGCAATTTATTCTTTCCAAGGAAGAAGAGGATTTAATCCTTGGATTAAATTGTCCCTGGGGAGGAATAATGAGGATGCAGTTAAAGATAAAAGGTCTGATGTAGGAGAGAGAGGGAGAGAGACAGACAGAGAGAGAGAGAAAGAGAGACAGGGAGAGACAGAGAGACAGAGAAAGAGAGACACAGAGAGACACAGACAGATACAGAGAGACAGGGAGAGTCCTAGCCTGGGAGGCAGAGCTCCTGATCACTAGCCCTAACTCTCCTCTAACTGTGAATCCTCTGCTCAAATCCTGCCCCATGTATTTGGTAGCTGTGTGACCTTGGACAAATTAGGGGGGCTACCATGATTGACATTTTTATAACATTTCAAGGTTCATAAAGCATTTTACAGGCATCTTTTCATCCTTGTGACCAACCTGTGAGGGAGGTGCAATAATTGTTCCCATTTTATAGGAGAGAAGTCTGAGGCTCAAGAAAGTGAAGAGATCTACTCAGGGTCCCACAGCTACCAAATACCTGAGGCAGGATTTGAACAGAGGACACAGAGTCAGCCATGCTGTTGTCCTTTATGGCATCTTGCTGCCCTGGGGTTCTAACATTCTGTTCTAAATACTCCTGGAGAGGGTACCGCCTTCTGGGTTGAACCAGCCCTTATCAGCTAGTAATCCAGAGAGCTTAGTTACATAATCAGAGACTGTTACCCATTGCCAGCCCTGGGCTCTCACTAGCCAATCTCCTTCTCCCTCCCAAGTTTATATTTGCATATATATCATAAGGCCCTGCAGACTTGGGACATAAGATGACCCACAAGAGGGACGAGGCAGTATGGTTCTTTGGGGTCTCATCTTTCCCTCTGTAATATAAAGGAAGTCCAAGTTCCCTTCAGCTCCTGACTTGTGACCCCATGAAAAAATATTGAATTTGGAGTCTGGTGAACCCTGATCTCTGACACTTAGAGTGGTGAGACCGGTATAAATTATTTAAACTCAGGAGCCTTCAGTTACCTATCAGCAAAATGGAAATAATAAGAATAATGCTAGCCTATAATGTTTCTCATTGGACTGTCCATAGCGATGCCAGCTGTCATTAGGGGAGAGACAACAGAGAGGTGAGCTGGGGAGGAAGAGGAAGGGCTACCACAGGGGAGAGGGGCTCCAGAGGCCAACCTGGCCTTGTTCGCAAATTGGCCAAGGACCTGGCCCTTTTTGGCCACTGCGTGCTTAGAGGCCAGGCTCCTGGTCTCCAATCTGACTCGGACTTGAATCCTGGCTCTGTTGATCCGACCAACTCCTCTGACCCTCACTTTCCTCTTCTGTAAAATGAAGAGGCAGAACTCCAAAGTCTCTTCTGTTCCCTCTAACCCTCCTCTCTTGGGGGACTTTCCTTAGCTCCTGCCAGCCCAGCTGCTCTGGTGGCACCAATCAGAACTGCCTTTCTCTGGCTTTTTACCTGAATGGCTACCTTTCCTCCTCTGCTTGTTTCCACCTGGAGGCCTCATACATCTCAGACTTCCGTTCAGACTGACAGTGAAACAGGTCTCTAGGCTCTTGCAGGAGAAGTGGTGGACCACAGATACAGAATGGGCCATACCTTTCTAAACACAGCCACTGTACTGATCCATTTTCGTTGACTATAAATCTGTTAAAATGGAGGATTCTGCTAGGGCCCAGAGTGCTGGCAAAAGTCAGGGCAAATAGAAAGTAACATAAAAGACGAAATAACATCAGCAAAGTGTTTGAAATTATAATCTTGATGCCTTTTCAATGGGTGGGGGAGAGGCAAGAGGGAGGGAGAAAATTTGAAACTCAAAATTTTTAAAAATAAATGTTTAAAAAATTGACATGTAGTTGGGAAATATTTAACAAGATAATAAAAGTGTATTTTATTAAAATATGGCCTTGAAGGCCCCTAATTTTCCCGTCTGGCTCCCATTTCCAGGTCAGTTTGGAGCCAACTCCCCACCCCAGTCAATTCCAGCCCCCCATGGGTGCAGAGGCTGCAGTGGGAATAGCCTTAGAAGCCTCATGACCTGGGTTGAAACACTTCTTTTGATGCTTCTAACCTATGTGACTTTAGTCAAATTACTTCACCTCCTTCTGCCTCAGTTTCCCCACCTATAAAATGAGGCTTCCAGGTCCTCTCCCCCACCTAGGTCTCGGATCCTTCTTTTTTCCCCCAAGTACCAAACCTCAGGCACCGTTGTCTCCTGACTACTTCTCTGGCCCTCTCATCCCATCTTCCAAAACCACTTTGCTCTCCCTCCACCAGATATCTGCTCCAGCCTTTATTCATCAACCTGGCGGTCTTTCTTCTCCCTGATTTTCCCACCTCCACACTTTCTCTGTAAGACTGGGCTTCTGGTGAGTGTCTCTAACAGTCACTGTGGGAGCCCCTAAATCCTTTTGTTTAGAGACGTTGGGGGTGAAGGTGTTAAAAATTAGATCCACTTTAATTTGCCTGTTCTAATCCCGGTTTAATTCTGCCTGGGGGCCGGGGAATGGCTCAGATGACCCCTCAATAAGCAATTCACGATAATGAGGAAAAGGACCCGCGAGTTTGCTTCAGGCTTTTCGTCTCATCCAGAAACTTCAAAGTGAGAGAAAGGGACGAGAGACAGACAGCCTGCCTTCTCATTCCTTGGGCCGGTCCTTGGTTTGGAGCTTGTTAGACTATGAAGATCTCTGCTCGTCACAGCTGGCTCCCACTCCCCGGTGACGTAGTCAGCGGGAAAGGCCTTCGAGAGGAGCGCAACCCGACTGATTTCTCTGAACAAGGGAGAATTCAGACAATCGTGTTTGCCAGGAAAGCGATTTGCCATGGGTCCCCTTTTCAAAATAAAATCCCGTGTTGTGTCTGAATGTTTTGGCGAAGGGGATTGAGAACAAACAAAAGTCAGATGGCGCTTGTCTGCTGTGGCAGATTCAGCTAGCTCCAGGTAACATGGAGATGACACCAGGCTGAACTTGAAGGGGAAGATTTAAAAGCAAAGCAAAACCAGTCCGGGAGTTTCCAGCTGGGGCTCGTTCTCTCCTTTGTGTTGGGATGGGCTGGTCAGTCTTTAACAGTGTTCCCTAAGCGCCCAAAGAACTTACTACCTGGTGGAAACAATAGTATCAAAAAGTCAAGCAACAAACATTTATTAAGAGGCTACTATGTTGCAGACCCCCTACTGGGATTCAGGATTGAAACAACAGGAGCCTCCCCTTCAGGACCTTACATTCTAACGTGTAGAGAAATACAAACAGATACAATGTAACAACATTGGGGTAGGCGGGTGGAGGGGAGGTTCTAGCTAGCTGGACCAGGAACTGCCCTACCCTCTCCGGAAGGCATCTTTGGATAATATAGAATTTTTTAAAGTTTGAAAAGCTTTTCCAGTCTATTTTCTCACGGGAGACTCAGGGCAACCCTAAGGAATATGGACTTCAGGTCATAGGCTTATTGTTCGAGGTCTGGAAAAGACCTCGGAGTTCAAAATGAGGCCGAGAGCAGTTGGTCTGATTAACAGAGCCGGGATTCAAGTTCGAGTTTTTTGGCTCCAAACTGTACTCCTATTGTCAATATCCCCATTTTACAGATGAGTAATCTGTCTTAGATTGAGTGACTTGTCCAAGGTCACACAACAAGTGTCAGAGAGGGGATTTGAACCCAAGATCGAAGGATCAAAAACCTAGGGTTGGAAGGGACAACAGAGGTCATCTGGTCCAACTCTCATTTTACAGATGAAGAAACTGAGGCCCAGAGAGCCTAAATGCCCAAAGTCACAAAGATTAGAAAATGATAGGGTAAGGATTTGAACCCAGATCCATAGTCTAGGTCTGGAATTTTATCTACCGAATCACTCTATGCTCAAGATGTTTGGGCATTCACTCATTCATTAATCTACAAACTTGACAACACAGCTGAAAAACATCATGCTAAAAAGCAATGGGAGCAAGCACACAGCCCTGTTTCACTCCATTGGTAACTGGGAAGGCACAAGAGCATTGTCCACTATCCATAACCTGGGCAAACATGCCATCATAAAATTGATGTACAGTATTGATGAACTTCTCCAGGCAACCAAATTTTGACATAATTTTCCATAAGTCCCCATGAGTAACAGTGTCAAAGGCCTTGGTCAGGTCTACAAATGTGTACAGACCTCTGTTCTGCTCCTGGCATTTCTCCTGGAGTTGTCGGGCAGCAAACACCATATTGACTGTTCCTTGGCCCTTTCTGAAGCCACCCTGGCTCTCATGTGTATGACCATCTTTCAGGTCCGATCAGCCTGTTAAGAAAGACTCTAGCAAGAACCTAGACAGCAATGACTAAGAGAGAGACCTCCCCCCACCCCGACACCCCTCCCTAGCCCCCACGATTGTCGCAGGACAATCTATTCCCTTTACCTTTATAGAGATGGGCAATGGAAGCATCCTTGAACTCCTGGAGGATAACTTTCTCTTGCCGTATAACCTGGAATATTTCAGTCAGTTTTTGTATGAGCAATGATCTCCCTACCTTGTAAATCTCAGCTGGAATAGAATCAGCACCAGGTGCTTTGCCACATGAAAGGAGCCTAATGGTCCTCAAAACCTCTTCTTCAGCTGGAAGTTCAGCTAAGGAGGGAATGACTTCAACCTGAGGTAAACAGTCAGTGGCCTCAGCATTGATTGATGATGGTGTGTTGAGAACACTATGGAAGTGTTCAGCCCATCTCTCTAGGATCATGTCCTTATCACTAATCAATGTGGCTCCATCAGCACTGAGTAGTTGTGATGTACTGTAGGTTTTTGGTCCATAAATAGCTTTCAGAGAATCATAAAAGCACTTTGGATTGTTACTATCAAACATAAAACTGAATTTCATCTGCCTTCTTACTGAGCCAGGAATCCTGCATCTCTCTAAGCTTTGCTTTTTTGTACTTTGTTTTTGATGGAATTAAATGCTGCCTTCTTAAAGGTGGATGAACTATCCTGTTGGTAAATCCTGTGAAGTTCTCGTTTTTCATTTAGCAACTTCTGGATTTCCCCATCATTTTCATCAAATCAGTCTTGATGTTTGCGAGTGTTCTGACCCATATGAGCAAATGCTGTGCTGTACACCAAATCTTCAATGAGGATGAATACGGCATCAAGATCGACTACCATACTGATGGCAAGTTCTTCAATTTGAATTTCAATTGGCTACAAGCCAAGACCAAAGTGGAGGGAGTGTTGGTGCATGATTTTCTATCTGCAGATGATTGTGCACTCAATGCAGCCTCTGAAGCTGAGATGCAACAAAGTATGGATCAATTCTCTGCTGCCTGTGCTCATTTTGGCCTAATAATGAACACCAAGAAAACACAGGTGCTCCATCAGCCACCACCACACCACTCACATGTGGAACCATCAGTTATAGCAAATGGAGAAGTTTTGAATGCTGTGGATAAGTTCACTTACCTTGATAGTGTACTTTCCAGGGATGTACACATTGACAATGAGGTTGATGAATGCATTGCCAGAGCTAGCTCAGTGTTTGGGAGACTCCAAAGAAAAGTTTGGGAGAAAAAAGGTATTAGACTGACTACCAAACTGAAGGTCTACAGAGCTGTTGTGCTGACCTCATTGTTGTAAGCCTGCAAAACATGGACAGTCTACCAGCACCATGCCAGGAAACTGAATTGCTTCCATTTGAACTGTCTTAGGAAGATTCTGAGGATCATCTGTCAGGATAAGGTACCAGACGCTGAAGTCCTAGCTTGAGCTGAACTGACAAGCATTCAAACTATGCTTCAGAGAGAGCAACTCTGATGAGTTGACCACATAGTTCAAATGCAAAATGTACACTTGCCAAAAACACTATTTTATGGAGAACTCGCATGGGGCAGGTGATCACATGGTGGTCAGAAGAAGTGATATAAGGACACTCTAAGGTCTCTCTCAAGAACTTTGGATTTGACTGGGCAACACGGGAAACACTGGCATGGTGTGCTCACATCAGAAAAGGTGCTGTGCTCTATGAGCAAAGTAGAATTGAGACAGCACAAAGTAAACATAGGATACACAAATTTGGAGTACCCAGCCCCAAAATTTATAGACCATCTGTACCCGACTTGTGGTAGAGCATTCCAAGCTCATATTGATCTGATCAGCCACAGTTGGACACAATGAAACTTGACTTTATTTATCACGGTGATGTCATTTTGGTCCTCTTCCAGAACGAAGGACGATAACCAATCTACAAGCATGGGGTATGCATCTACCTCGTGCTGAACACTGGGGATACAGGGACAAATAATGAAACAACCCCTCTTACAAAGAAAATGTATTTGATTGAGGGAGGCCACGTGGACAGATTATAAGCATGGGCAGAATAAAGATGGGGGTGCTAGGGAGGGAAAGCACCAACAGGAGTCTAGGGCATCAGGAAAGGCATCCTGGAGAAGGGGGTTCTTAAGCTGATTTTTGAATGAACCTAAGGGCTTTAAGAGGTGAAGGTGAGGAGTGAGTGCATTTCAGGCAGAGGGCACTGTCAATTCAAAAGTTTGGAGAAGGGCAACGGCATTTTGTGAAGGAAGAGCAGAAAAGAGTCCAGGATGCATGGATCTCATTTCCATTGTAACATCGAACTTGCCTCTCACCTGCCTCTCACCCTCACACTGTTCTTCGGAGGGGTTTCCCTGCCTGGGGTTTCTCTCCTTTCTGATCTATCCTTTTCACAGCTGCCAAAATAATCTTCCTAAAGCCCTGGTCTGACCATGTCACTCCTGGGCTGGAGGAACTTCAAAGACGTCTTATGGCCTGGAGGACTAGACACAAATTCACCTGTTTGACATTTAAAGTCCTGTCATGTCACCCTCTGGCTCCCATCTGTCTTTCCGAACTGACTTCCCATAATTCCTGCTGATGGACACGGCCTTCTACCCATCAGCCTCCCCTGTCCCTGGGGGCCTTTACACTGGCTGTTTCCTTTAGAAGCCTGGGGTCTCTGCCTTCTTCTCTGCTGTCATCTAGAATCATCAGCAGCCTTGAAGGCTCAGTCCAAGCCTCACCTGTCACAGGCAGACATGATATATCAAGTGTTAGTTCATCCCCTTGTATGGACTTTGTACAGCACAGTGGAAATTGGAGGAGCACTCATAGGTCCTTGGTTCAAGTCTCTATCACTTGGAACCTGTGTGAACTTGGGTATAATCATCCAAATCTCTGAGACTCAGTTTTTTTATTTGTAAAATGGATCCGATGGCTTCCAAGGTCCCTTTCAGGCCTAAATCTGTGATCCTTCCAACTTTAAGGTCCACGCCAGCTCTAAATCTATGAAGCTGTGTGTCTTTGTCCAAGTCTTTTCTTCCTGGTAGAAACGTAATCTCCTGGAGCTCAAGGGCTGCTTCATTTCTGTCTCTGTAACCCTGTGCTGAGTACAGGTGCCCAGCACACAGCCTGGGTTTAATAAAACCTTATTGAATAAATGGATGAGCCCCACTAGACCAGATTGAATAGTTTTGTTTGGTTTGGGGTTTTTGTGGGGAAGGAGGGTAAAGCTCAAGAGTCAGAAGGAGATCAGCTTCCAGGAGGCTTGGTCCTCCGTCTCCCATAACCTTCCTGCTCATTGCAATTTGCCACATAGTGAGTGGGAAGCTGTCCTTGGGCAACCACCCATGATTCTCTAGAGCTCTGGACTTGAGTCAAAGGCCTGAGTTTGAATGGTGCCACAGATATTCACTACTTTGTAACTTTGGGCAAGTCATTTAACTGCTCAGCCATAGTTTCCTCATTTATCACTTGGGGATCACGGCACTTTACAAACCTTAAGATGTTAGAGAAATGCTTTGTTGTACAGCCTTCTCTGACTCTCTGTGACCTCCATTTGGGATTTTCTTGGCAAAGATCCTGGAGTGGCTTGCCATTTCCTTCTCCGGATTATTTTACAGATGAGGAAACTGAGACAAATAGGGTGAAGTGACTTGCTCAGAGTCACCCTCTAATAAGTGTCTAAGGTTGGATTTGAACTCAGGAATATGAGTCTTCCTGACTCCCGGCCCGGCACTCTGTGCACTGTAGTGCCCCCTGGCTGCCCCATATAAATGCTAGCTATATTATTATTTGTCATGTTCATTGTGTCCATAGAGCTGAGGGTCCTCATAGACCCACCAGATTTGGGTCCAAATTCAATGAGTGACTGCTGCTCTGATGGAAATTGCAGTATGGCACCTCCTGCCATAGGGAGCGAATTTATTTCATTTACTTCTAGGTTACATAAACGTGAAACCTGGCACCAAGCCTCTGGCTTGACATGCAGATTTATGTATAAAACCAGCCACATGTAAATCAACCGAGGACAGACCTTTTTAAAGGAACAGGGCCCCACCTCAGCTCTCTCTGGTTTCCAACCCTGCCGGTGCCTGAGGAGTTGAGAAAGCCCAGAGCCGGCAGTATCTATGCCCAAGTGGAATTTGGGGTGGGGTGGGAGTAGGGGGCCGGGGGGCTCTGGGTCTTCCCACCACTGTTGTCTGCAGGGTTGAGGATTTGGGCCAGATGTGAAGCAGGGAGGTTAGTCCCAGGGGCCTCCAGCACATGAGATGAATCCCTTCTGGAGGATTTATAGGAAGGAGCATCTCACAGGATGAGGAGGTGTCAAGGGGTCGTGATTTGCACTGGGGGAGTCAGGACTCCTGCTGATAAGTCCTGGCTCCACCATAGGGGCCAAGGGAAAGAAGTGGTAAGATGGAGCAGGAAGTTCTCCCAGGGCCTCCCCCGGGAGAGTCTCTGTGGGTGTCCCCCATCCAGTGAGGACAGAACCAGGGAGAGGGCCTGGAGGCTCTGATGGTGGGGGCGGAGGCCCAGAAAAGGGCAGATCTCCAAGTGACTATGGGGAAATAAGTGAGAAGATTTAACGACAGCCCGCCTGGGGGGGGGGGGGGGAGGCAGGGTGGGAAGGGTATCAGGCGGGAAAATGGACGAGGAGCTGGAGATGATGATAGTTTGGATGTTGAGAGGGGGAAGGGAAGAATCACCAGCCGGTAGAGGACAGAGGAAAGAGCTTTGAGGGGGATGATGAGCCGTCCTCCCTTTCTGCATCAGCATGAGCAGCTTGGTGCCCTTCCCTTCTCCCTCCTTCTTCCCTCTCCCCAAGTCAAGCACTCCTCCCACTTCTGAAATCTACAATCTATTTTTTCTCTTTAAAAATTGGCTTAGGGGGAGAATCTGGTTCCAAAGGACCTTGAGTGTATATATAGTAGGTGGTTAATAAATGCTTGTGAATGAATGGATAGATGAATGAACCAAGTGAATCTGTACCTCTACCTCTTGTGGGCTGGGACTGTCCTAGAGCCACCCCGATTTCTGAAGATCCCACCCCACCCCCACCTCCACAGTCAATTTTACAGCTTCCTCTGTGATCTCATGCAAAAACTAAGGACCCGGCAGCACCAGGCAACTCGTCCTTGAACCCAGCCCAACTGACTCTCCTATAGTCTGGTGCTCACTGGAAACAGGATGGGCTGGTCTCCAGCCTCTGCGTGATGTATTCAAGTCAAGCATGACGGCAGAGAGGCAAAAACTCCAGCTCCCTGGCTGTCAGGCGGGGAACTGAGGCAGCTTCTTCAAGGAGAAACTGGGATGAAGCTGATCCTGGGGACCCGGGGAACCCTTTGAACATCAAAGAATGTCAGAACTGGAAGGAACCTGGAGGCTCCTCCAAGAGTCCGAACCTCACATTTAAGCAAAGGAGGAAACTGAGGTCCGGAGGGGGAAGGAGTTCGTCAAAAAGTCACAGAGAGAGTGAGTGTCAGCAGAGGCTTGAATCCAGGTCAAAAGTGGGGCTCTGACCACTGAACCACAAGACCTCCCATTTTTCCAGAGGCTTCTCAGGAAGGACCTAGGAGGCAGCCCAGTTTAGGGCAGATCAAGAAGCCTCTGAATCAGGCAGACCTGGATCTAAGTCTCATCTCTGATCTGGACTCTGAGTCACTGAATCTCCGTGCTCTGGACAATTCTCTAAAAGGAAAAGCAAGAGCTTGGGTTCAGATCCCACACCTGACATTTAGTACTTGTGTGTGACCCTGGGCCTCAGTTTATTCATATGTAAAAAGAAGAGCTTGGATTGGATGACCCCTGAGGTCTCTCCCAACTCTAGGTCTATGATCCTAAGCTTCAGAGAGGCTGCTGACCTACAGCAAGAGAGGGCATTTCCTCCTCTGGAGTTCCTTATACCGCTGAAATCACAGTTTTGCGCTCACCTGACTTCCTGCTCCAGTTTGTTATTCATTCTATAATTCCTCCTCACATCTATCTGGCTAAATAGGGTGTGTGTGTGTGTGTGTGTGTGTGTGTGTGTGTGTGTGTGTGTGTTGTTGTTGGGATTTCTCATTGTGGTAAGCCCTGGCTTGAACTGTGCCTCCTGCCCTGGAGGGGCTTACATTCTCTCAGGAGAAGTATGCAGGAAAGTATATGATAAGCATATATTTAATAAATCCAGAGCCTTTTAGGGGAAGGGCGGAGGGGGAAGCTGGCCAATAGAGCATCACAACACATCTCATGTAGGAACTGAGTTTGGAAGAGCACTAGGGAATCTAGCAGCAGAGGTGAGGAGGAGAGCATTCCAGGCTCAAAGAACAGGCATGCCTGTTCAAAGGCATAGTGATTGGAGACAAATGCTCTATACAGGGAACAGTAAGTTTAACTGGATTCAAAAGGTGAGTGTAATAATCCTGGAAAGCAGCTGTGGCCAGGTGGCCATGGTCTTTAAACACTAACCAAAGTCGTTTGCATTTGATCCTGGGGGCAAGGGGGAACCTCTGGAGTTTTTTGAGCCAGGAGGGGACTTGGTCAGATCTGTGCTGTAGGAAGATCGATTTGGAGGATGGACTGGAAAGGGAGAGAATGGAGGAAGGGAGACCGATTTGGAGGCCATTGCCATAGTCCTGGTCATTCGGGTGGTATGAGCCAGCTGGAAAAATGACTGATTGGGTAGAAAAGGATGGATTTGGGAGATGCTAAGAAGGTAGAATTGGCATGGCCTGGAGGAGAACAGAAGATATCTAACAAATAACTGGTGATCATGGGGAACCCCTGCTTCCAAAGCAGAAGACAGACACACTGGAGTGGTCACTGGGAGAGATATAAGTGGGAGCCTGTGGGACAAAAGATAGGGCAGGGCCAGGGGAAGCATTGAAGGTGGGCCCACAGTGAGGCAGGGCCTCTCCTCTGCCTCTGTCTCTGGCTGCTAAGAAATCTAGGGCGGAGGAAGGCACCCGGTATATAAGGAGTTCTGCTTAATCTTCCTAGGGACATCAGGAAGCTGGGTACGCCATCCCCTTCTCAATGGACAAAATCCTGAGGCTGATGTAAAGCATCAGAGTTGGCTCAGGAGGGAGAGTCAAGGGAGGAGCCAGGAGCCAGAGGAGCTGAGGGGACGTGTCTGCAAGTCTTCCAAGCTGTGAATTCCTGGCTGGAGATGCAGACCGAGGGAGCCGCTACTAATAATAATCAGCCCAGCCACTTTGAGCACTGCTGACTCCCCAAGTGCCTCAGAGACATGATCTCATTGGAGCCTCTGAGGCTATCCCCATCAGACAGACAAGGAACCTGAGAGTCAGGGAAATGACTTACCCAGGGCCATACAGCTGGGAAGTGACCAAGGCTAAACTATATGACTCCAGAGGAGACGAACAATGAAGCGTTTAGGATCAGAGAACCCCAGCCCTAAACCTCCTGTTTCTCTTTGCAGAGGTGCTTAGCCGTGGGTGCTGAGTGAGGCCTACATAGGCAGACTCATCACCAATGATAGATATCATGCCTCCATATACAATTGCGACACCAGCTTTCCTCTACTGTTCTTCCCCAGATTCTACACACTGTCACAGAAATGTAGGTGCTAGAGGCCACAGACAAAGGCAAAGCATATCTACACACATATGTATACATACATGTACACACAAGCATACACACGTGCACACATATTTGTATTGCACCCACAGGTACCATATATAAACACAGACACATACTCATGTATACCTATGTGCATGTGTACATATCATACATGTGCATCTGTGTATAGTGCACATGGATGTCAGCACATATGTGCACACATATAATGTGTGTATACCAACTTCTCAAAGCTCTATGATTTTACAGATGTATAAGAATTCCCCTCATCTGTGAAGCTTGTAGTTCATTCATAAGGTCAGATACACTTCAGAAAGTGATCTGAGGCTGAGACAAGCGAAGCAATTTCCTCAGGCGTCAGAAGCAGGATCTGAACCCCAGGTTTTCCTGCTGATCCTTCCAAGATCCCCCCAAGTCCAGTCACTTTGTATTTACTTTGTGTTTTTTAAAATATTTCTTTATATCAATAAACGAATCCATCTGCTTTTACGAGATACGTGCTTTGTGCCAGAACCTTTCTATGCATGTATATGTTGCTTTCCTGGATAGAGTTTTTATTTTTATCATCCTGTCCCCAACTCCTCCTGGCACACGGTACGCCCTTAGTAGGTGATTGTGATTAATTGATTGGTTGGCTCCTGACTCCCAAGTCCACTGTTCTGTCCACTAACCGATTTTGATTCAATCATTTTTTCAGTCGTGTCCAACTCTTTGTGACCCTATTTGAGGTTTTCTTGGTAAAGATACTGGAGGCATCTGCCATTTTCTTCTCTAGCACCTTTTACAGATGAGGGAACTGAGGCAAACAGGGTGAAGGGACTTGCCTAGGGTCACACAGCTAGTAAGTATCTGAAGCCAGATTTAAACTCAGGTCTTTCTGACTCCAGGTCTCTGTCTCTGGTGCCATCTCATCATCAGAAAAGCCAGAGACAGTTTTAGAATTTGACCCCTTGGGATCCCTGGCTTGAGCTCTCTGTTCCGTTTTATAATGATAAAGTTAAGCACGTATAAAGCCAGAGCTGGAAGGGACCTAAGAAACCCCGTTTAACAGACAGAGATTGAGGCCCAGGGATAATCCCTTGTGTACCCTCAGTTAATCAGGAAACTCCCCCAGTTCATTTCGTCCTCTCCCTGTGATAGGAGGTAATAATGTTAAATGTCCCTTCTTTCCCAGTAAGGGAATCAAAGGCCAGAATCAAGCAGGAGGAATCAGTTTTCCCTCTGCCTCAAACAAAGTGGGAGGGATCAAACATGGAGTCTAAAGGGGAATGGTAGGGAGAGTTATAGGTGATGGGGAAAAGGAAAAAAGTATAGGGGAGAGAATGTGCATCTGGAGATCTTTGGAAAGAAAACCTGTGGGCAGCTAGGTGATGCTGCATTGGAGAGAGGACCTGAGTTCAAATCCAACCTCAGATCAAGTCACTTAACCTCGATAGCTCAGAGAGAGAGAGAGAGAGAGAGAGAGAGAGAGAGAGAGAGAGAGAGAGAAAGAGAGAGAGAGAGAGAGAGAGAGAGAGGATATCATCACCAACATTTAGAAGTGTCAGTGATGTAGAAACAAAAGGTCATCAATGAAAACAATTTTATTTTAAAAAATTTAAGTTTCAAGGTTTAACTTGAAACCTGACCCCAGAGGATTCTGAGGAAGGAAAATATGGGGAGCCTTGGGTATCCCTCTCCCAAGGGTCTGTGACAGTAAGCCGTCCTCCCTGAGTTGCTCTCTCTCCCCCCCACCCATCCCCAGGCTTGAGCAGCCCCCAACCCTTAACAGGTGAAGACAAGACTGGTCAGTCAAGGGGACTGGGTGTAGAGAGATGGCTGGATCAGCAACCCTACCACCAACAAACGATTCAAGTGGACAGTTCACTCTGTCACATGACTAGGAAGTCATGTTGACCAGATTGCTTTTTCTGACTGGCAGAGATGGACAGCAGACCCTTCGAATCCACTTTGTTGTGGGGAAGTAACGCCCCATTGGCCCCAGGCAGTCTGAGCCCCCCCCCCCCCTCCAAGGAGTACAGCAGGGAGGATGGAGAGGCTCTGATTCCTGTTCATTCCCCACAGTTTTACTGAAGGACATGTTATCTTGGACCACTCACTCACATGAACACATCCACATATTTAAACATACATTTTAAATAACTTGCAGGCTTCTATTAACACAAACATTCCATCTAAGATGGGGTTTCTCTCATCGCACTGAATTCTCATGAGCCCTGGCTTTGAAAAAAAATAGGCAGAAGCAAAGATCTGAGTAATGTTGAGTTAAGGTTTTTTCCCCTTTCTCCTTTTTCTTTCTTCCTTTTCTTCTTCTCCCCCCTCCCCTTTTTTTTGTTTCTGACTGCCAAAAAATTATGTTTGTAAAAGGGAAAAGAATTAACTTTGGTAATTAAGAAGCAAACTCAGTGGAAATGTTCTGACTTAACCCTTTGGTTCTTTCTCAGGGAGAGTGTGGGGCCATGGCAGATGACAGAACCCAGCTCGAAGCAGATTGGACTGAGTGAAGCTGGCTGCACCAACATCTCATTTCCAACCCACTCTTGGTGCTGGCTAAGAAGACACCCTGCCTGTCCTCATGAAGTTCTCCATCTAGAATAGAGGACACAGCACATACACAAATAACCACAGGACCAAATGGACCATGATAAGGGCCCTCGAGAAATCCAAAGGGATCCTAAATGAGGGACAGTCATCTCCCTGGCTGAAATCCTGGAAGGCATCATGAACAAGGTGCCATCTGAAGTCCAGCCAAATGTTGATTGGAAAGGATTTAATTAGGCAGAGAGAGGATGGGAGGTGGATAAAAATGGAAGAGATTCGCCCAGGGGACAGTACAAAGAATGTCCCTATCACCTGCTCTAGGTGTGACCTTGGGGTAAGTCTTTCTGTGCCTCAGTTTCCTCATCTGTAAAATGAGGGGGTTGGCTTCAGTGGCCTCTGAAGTCCCTCCCGGCTCTAGAGCTAATGGCTCTTAAGAAGATTACAATCTAACAAGAAAGACAAAACATACAGATGAAGAAGACACAAGAGAAACATAATTCAAGCATGACCTAATTACAGACATATAGAATTCTGTCTGTTAAATGGGAGGAAGGGGGGATCACTGGAATGTGGCTTTCTCAGTGTAGTGTGTTAGGAAAGGCTTCCAGGAGGAAGTAAGACTTACTTAAGCAAGAGGTAAGGGGCATGGCTAAGCAAAAAGAAGGATCTGGGGTATGGGGGGTGGGGTACAGATAGTGCTTCAGGAAATGAATTTTTTCATTCACTAAGCCTGTGCATCCTGTCTTGAGCTAGACTTTTAGAGAATCATCACTTCATAGAATCACAGAGTCAGGAGAGAGCCCAGAAGCCACTGAGTCCAATGAGCACCTGAACAAGAGACCCTTTTAGTTGGGGTTATAACTAGGGTAGGCCAATCTGGACTTTGTCCTGGGGTACCAAAGTTTAGAGTGTGCTAACAGTTCTTGAAGCCTTTTTGCTGTATAAAAGCAGTTGGGATGAGCACACATTTCAGAAGAGTAATTAGGTAAAATTAGAACCATGGGATCAGAAGTATAGAGCTGAAAGATCTCTGAGGTCATCATGTCTCTTTTACAGATGAATAAGTTAGGAAGTTCAGTGATCTGCCCAAAGCCACACAAGAAGCATATGAGATAAAATTTGAGCCCTGGTGCTCTGACTCTTAAACCTTTCCTGTTCTCTCTACTCCTCTGTGGTCTTAGGGTATCCCAGGGCACTTACTACCCCTCTTCTAACTGAAAAGAGGGCTCATTTCAAGTCCTGGAAACAAAAATGACAAGAGGATGCCTCTGAGGAAATCTAGCCTTTACTTGAAAATTGCTAGGTGATGGGAGACTCACTACTTACTGAGGCACCCAGTTCCACTTTGTGATAGTTCTCATTGTTTGGAAGGTTTTTTCTGACATCCGACCGATATTGCAGCTTCCACAAACTGTCCCTGTTTTTGCCCTCTGGGGCCAAGCAAAAAAAGCATTGCCTTTGAGGTCAGAGGGTTTGGATTCAAATCCTACTCTCTATGTGGCTTGGACCTCAGTTTCCTTTTCTGTAAAAGAAGTAGATCAGAAGAGATGGGCTCTGAAGGCCTTTTCAGTTCTCCATCTTTGTGACTGGGTTGGTCTAGAGAAGCTTCCTGAAGGGGCTCCATCTTTAACCAGATACTGGAGGGAGGCCAGCTTGGCCAACAGGAGGGAGCAGACTGAGGCCGGCAGACTAGCATGTACAAAGGGAGGAGGAGAGGACCAGTTCAGATGGCTAGAGTGCTGAGTGAGAGGCTCTGGAAGACCAAACAAGAGTTTAGATTGGAACAGAGACCGCTGAGAAGGGTCAGATGGATGAGGAAGAGGAGGTGGGAGGAACACTTGGAGCTGGAGTCAGGTGACTGGGGTCAGAGCCTTTCACTGGCACTTTCTAGGCCTGGGGCAGAAGAAACTGAACCCTGGGATATGGTGAGGTTTGTCTGCTACCAAAGGATGAGCGGAAGGTGGGGTTGAGTGGACCAGGACACCAAAGGTTAAGGGAGCAGCAGGTAGAGGGAGGGGAAAGGAAGAGTCCCCCATCACCTAAGCATGGCCTGGATGGAAGGAATTCACCTGAGGTACAGCCTCTAGGGAAGGGAAGAAGCAAGTCAGAGGATGAGGCTGTTGGCCCCCTTTACACATCAGCATCCTGAGACAGAGCCCCAGCCGCCTAGCCCTGACTGCAGCTCTACCTCTGATTGTAAGTAAGTTGAAGGCATTGGGATAGTGCGTCTTCTTCAGTCCCTCCCGCTTTTGTCTCATTTGAAGGAAAGAGGTAACGGAGCAGTTAGATTCCCTTTGAACCATGGTGACCTGCTCCCAGCCTGGGAGCCTCCTTCGAGGCATCTCTCAGACAGTGATGGATGTGAGGGTTACTGCTGTGTCTTAACTGAATAACCCTCCCTCAAACTCGGGCCCCCAGCCAGTTCAGTTTGGGAAAGTGAAAGACACAAAGTAAGGTCATCTCACCTCTGGTCACTTTCTGTAACAGCTGGAGGTTAAACCCTCTGGGTAAGCCTCAACCAATCAGATACTTGTTAAGCTTATGCTAAGCACTAGGGCTTCAAAGGCAAGAATGTAACAGTTCCTGCCTTTCCTTACATTCTACCAGGCAGAGATGTATTGGGGATAGATTGGTACTGAAATGAATAGAGAGCTCCAGTGTGGAGAGAGGAAGCACCTGGGCTCCCATCTGACCTCAGACACTCAGCTGGCTGTGTGACCCTGGGCAAGTCACTTAACCTCTCTCTGGCTCAGTTTCCTCATCTGTAAAATGGGGATAATAATAGCACCTACCTCCCAGGGCTGTTTTGAAGATTAAATGATGTACCATTTGTAAAGTACTTAATACAGTACATGCTGACTCTTCCATTAGACTTCAAGTTCGGTGAGGGCAGGGCCTGTGTTTTTGTCTTTCTTTGTATCCTAGCACCCAGCGTAGCGCTGGCTCATAGTAAAAGCTTAATAAATGCTTGTAGATGGACTAGTTGACTTGGAGCCAAGGGGGGTGGGGGGCATTCCAAAAGTTCTCTGAAGCCACACCCATTGTGATCCACCCCTTGGCAGGCAGCCCAGGACCCAGGACCCACCCATTCCTCAGGAGGGAAGAGGGAGGAGAAGGAAGAAGGAAAGGAGGAAAGAAAACAGAGCAAGACAGAAGGTAACATTTGCTGGCAGTAACCCCTGAAGGGTTGTGCTGGTGCTAGATTTCTTCCAAGAACCCAGGGGGGAAACTGAGTTAATTGCATGGTCTCTCCTGGAGGTTCAAGTTACTGTTTGGTGAGTTCAGCTGGATACCTTAGCTGAGCCTGGCTGAGCCTGCTGCCTATCTGAGCCCCCGGTGACCAGATTTCCCAGGTTACTGAGCATCCTTCCAGCCCCAAGTGCCTCTCCTCACTAAATGACCCCGGGTTTATTTTGCATTTACTCTGCCAAAGTTATTCTCCCAAAGTGCAGGTCTGACCATATCACCCCCTTAACTCAATAAATTCAGTGGTTCCCTCAGATCAAATAGAAATTCCTGTTTTCCCACCTGCCTCCCTTTCCTACCTCCCCAGACTCCTTCCTTCTTCCTCCTCTCCAAACACTGGGTGGAGTCACATACAGCACAGACCTGCTCACACACATGACTCCATCTCTTACCTCTGTGCCTTTGTACAGGCTGCCCCCCCTACCTGGAACTCTTTGTCTCCTCACCTTCACCTCTTGGACATCCTGGGTTCTTTGAAGTCTCAGCTCTAAGTTCTCCCTTCTTTCTATGGGAGGATTTTCCAGCTCCCCTCAGTTGCCAATGACTTCCTATCCAAGGTAACCTTGTGTCTGTTTTCTCTCTGTCTGCCTCATACTTAGATCTGTATGTTGTCTCCTCTAGGTGAATGAATGCCAACTCTTGTTCCACTGCTGTCTTCTATGCCTAGCTTCTAGCACAGTGCTCTTTGGTCAATTGACTCTGGGCTATCATGCCGCCCCCCCCCCATCCCCTTACATTAACTTATCTAGATATGAATTGTATATCCACACACACCTCACCACCCCCCAGTAAAACATTATCATTATTATCCTTGTATTCCTAGTGCCTAGCATGCAATAGGAATCTAATAAATGTTTCTCAGATTGAATTAGATTTTGGTGTGAGTCCCCAGTCCAACTCTTGGACTGTTTTAGCTTGGCCCCTATAGACTTTGAGGGTAATGCCCATGTGTAAAACCCAGGGGTACTTGCAAGAATGAGTCACAACAGGCAAGCTTTGAGCCTTCACAAGAAAAGATTTAAGAGTAGTTAGAGACAGACAGGCCAGTGCTGGACTTGGAATAATGAAGATCAGAATTTGAATGCCGCCTCAGGCATATACTAGCTGTGTGTCCCAGGGCAAGCCACTAACTCTCTCTGAGCCTCAGTTTCCTTGTCTGTAAAATGAGAGGGCTGGATTCCATGGTCTCTTGCTGGCTTATTTATCAGTGAGGATACAAGAAGGAGGCATGACATTTTTCACCATGGGGAAATCTTCGACTGCAGGATGGTAACCCTGGGCCATTTAGACCAGTCACTTGATGTTACAGATGAGGAAACTGAGGTCGGTGGCTGAAGTAACTTCCAATCATAGGGTCATAGATCAGAGCTGAAAGGAACCTCAAAGGCATATTCCCAGGAGAATGTAGGTTCATTGGGGGATAGATGATTTTGGGTTTTTTTGGTATCCCTACCACTCAGCCCAGAGCATGGCACATAGTGACAGTGCTTGTTGACTGATTGATAATAATAGCTAAGATTTATATTGCTCCTACTTGGTGCCAGGCACTGTGCTTAGCTCTTTACAATTAGTATCTCATTTGATCCTTACAACAACCCTGGGAAACTATTATTATCCTCATTTTTACAGAGGAGAAAACTGAGGTAAGCAAGGTTAAGTGACTTGCCCAGGGTCACACAGCTGTCTGAGCCCAAATTTGAACTCAGATCTTCCTGACTCCAGGCTTGGCATTCCAGCCACCAAGCCATAGATAGATAGATTAGCAGGTGCCAGCCAGGTAAAGAAACTTTAAAGCTAGAGAGCCAAGGGGTCCCTCTCCATTGACCTTGTTCTAATTTGGGGACCTTGCCGCTAATCTACTTGAATGCTACAGGGTATGTAGGTAACCTGGAACTACTTGATCCTCAGAGAAGTTAAGCAACTTTCCCAGAGACCCACCACTAACAAGTGTAAGAGGCAGGATCTGAATTCAGGTCTTCTGGACTCCTAGCCCAGCACTGTGTCCATTAGAGTCCTTACTGCTTCTCATAGTAATGATGAAATTACGATTCCTCACTCTGACAAGGCAACCCTCTCCCAAAGGGCTCTGAGCTCCTTCTGAATAAAAGGGTTTCTTCTGTCCATCAGACAGCCTCCCTGGGGGAGGTGCGAGAGCTTTCTCTCCTAGCAAGGTCAATGACTTAGCCAAGATCACACAGCCAGTCACCAGTTGAGCCCAGACTCTCGGATCCACCTTCCTTGGGTTGCTGTCCCAGTTTGCTTACAGTGCCTTATTCACGGTGACCAGAGGCCTTGAAGGGAAGGTGGAGATCTGATTGTTTCTCCCAGTTTGCTGACAGAGAAACAGAGACTTGGAGAGTTTCCCTACAAAAGCTCCCAGGCAATGAGTCAGGCATATTTTCGTGAAATAGTTTCCTCTTCCGCTCCCCAGCACCCCTCAAAGTTGTGAAGGGGTGGATGGGACCCCAGATTGGGAGTCAGGAAAAGGAAATCTAGCCAGTTCTTGAGGTCCCAGCTCGGCTGCTCCCTGTTGCAGGAAGAAGCCTTCCTCCCCCTCCCCCATGATGCCTTCCTCTCCACACATGGTCATTTCCCTTCTTTTGGGTGTGATACATGAGACAGTCATTAATAGACCTTCTCACTGACATTCCGAGATTCTGTGATTCTGGAATTTTCACCTCTGCCCGAACAATTTCCATAGCCCCCTAATCCATCACCTAAGCCAATCTCCACCCTTTCCCTTCCATCCTCCATATGGTTGCCAAAAATAATTTTAAGACAGTCACTCTTCTGGTCAAAAGTCTTCTATAGATCCCCATTGTGTATGGACTAAAAAGTACCTTCTTCATCCTTCCTCAGTCTGTTTCCAATCTACCTTTTTCACCTGATTTCATTTTACTCTCCTTCACATTGTGTTCCTGCCAAACTGGGGAACTATTTGTTCCTCATTTATGATACTCCGTTTCCTGCCTATGTGCATTTGACCAGACTGTGCCCCATGCCTGAAGCACACTCCCTCTTCACCTCCAACTCTCAGAGGTCCTTCACAACTGAGCTCAGATATCACCTCCTATGGGAAGTCTTTCTTGATCCTTTCAGCTGTTGGTGGTCCCTCCCTCTTCAAATTCCTGCTATTAACTTCAGCTCATAGAGCTGGACTATCTACCTCACTCCCTCTTTTTATAAATGGGGAAATTGAAGCCTGTGGAATTTAAGTGACTTGTCCAAGGTCACATAGGTAACAAATACCAGAGATGGGATTTAAACTCAGGTCTTACAGATAAGGAAACTGAGGCCCAGGTAGATTAGGTGACTTAGCCGTAAGGACACAGGTAGTGGCAGGATTTGAACCACTTCCTCTGATTTCAAAGTCTACATTCTTTCTGCGGTATAATCCTTCCTCCCTTATCTATGTACATTTTGCATCCCTTCCAAATCAGTTCCGCCTTTATCTACTTCCAGGCTATATCACACAGCAGAAATGTAATTCCTTAAAGGCATGGATTAGTTCCTTTTGGCTTTTGCATCCCCAGCTCATTTCATTCAGTAAAGGCTTACTAAATGTTTGTCCAATGAATGAACGCTGGTTACATGTGCTCGTTGTCCTCTATGTACCTAGAGGACCAACTGGTGCCTGTGTTACTTCTCCTGGTAGACTGTGAGCTCCAGGGCCAGAATCTGATTTATCTTTATTATACCTATAGTACATGTAACTCACTGCATACATTTGGTGCCCAATAAAACGATGACTGGAGGAATGCATTTCTTTCTATTCCACTGTGATTAAATCAAGATCATGGAAGCATAGAGGGGGATGGAATGTCTGAGGCCATAAACTCCAATCTACTCCTTTTAAGAATAAGGAAACTGAGGCCCATTTACCCAAGGCAATTTTGTATTTATTTTGTACAAATCTTGACCCCAAATGCAGTCATGAAGAGTCAGACATGATTGAAAAATGACTCAACAGTAAAACGTTAAAAAAAAAAAGTTTTTGTTTTTGTGTAATTGAGAAAAAAATAAAAAGAAGTATTGAAAAAAAATCGAACCCATATTATATATTCCCAGTATACTGGAAGATGCTTTGGAGCAGGGATTGTTTTGCTTTTGTATGTTTATTACCTCTGCTAATACAGTGCCTAACACATAGTAGGCACTTTACAAATGTGTTGTGATAGATGGATGGAAGATGTAGTTTTGTAGTTTTCACAAAATCTGTTCTGTCCTCTTCAGGAAAGGACAGATCATCAATTGTTTATTGAATGAATAAATGAATTCCATTTATGTGGCTGATTCATGGCAGTCCTTGGACATTCAACACTCCAGTGGCTCTGTACCACCTCCAGGAACAAATATAAAATCCTATTTGGCATTCAAAGCCCTTCACAACCTTCCCAACACACCCCCCCGCCCCAGCCCCAGCCCCCCCCCCCCCCACTCTTTCCAGTCTTCTTTCCCCTTACTCTCCTCCACATCACTCTTCAATGCAATGACAATGGCCCCCTTGCCCTTGCCCAAACAAGACCCTCTACCTCTTGGCTCTATGTATTTTCACTGGCTGCCCCCCATGCCTGGAGTGATTTCCCTCCTCATTTATACCTTCAGGTGCTCCTGGCTTCCTCCAAGTCCCAGATAAAACCCTACCTTCTCTGGGAAGACTCCGGATTCTCAAGATTATCTTGGGAATCCAGTAAAATGAAAGTTGTTTGAGGACCAGGATGATTTTTCATTTTATCTGTTTTCCTAACACCTAGGTCAGTGCTTGACATAGAGTAGGCGCTGAATAAATACTTGTTGAATTGGGTTGCATTGCTCTTGCGTTGAGATGAGTCAGTTGTATTAGAAGTGATTTCAGATGGATGATTGCAGACTCACAGTAGTGTGACCTTGGCTCGGTTCTTAAGTACCTTATGTTTACCTATCCCCCAACCACATTAGAGCCAATATTATTAGCAGGGAGCCTTCGTGAGCTCACTCCTTCTGGCTTTCCCTTTCAGACCTCTCAGACATACAAGCCCACTGACTCACTTACAAGAGATACTGACAACACCAGCCCAAGTCACCTCCGAGTCATTTGACTGACTTGCTTCTTAGTTTCCCCCAGGGTGGCCGCTCCTCTCTTGCCTCACTCTCTGCTCTGGAAGAGGTATCGGATCCCAATTCCCCCTCCATCCTTCCTCCCAAGAAGATGAGAAGCAGCCAGGTGATAATGTATGGGAAAAGCTTTGTGGGGTTTTTCTCTGAATTCTTCATAAATTTTGAGACTATTTGGCAATGGTTTGCAGCAATAAATAATTTTCAGACCCAAACTTGGCTGAAACATATGGTATATATAGTTTGTTTATAGTCTCATAGATTGTAGGAGCTGAAAGAGATTTTGGAAATCATCTACTCCAACCTCCTCTTTTTACAGAGGAGGAAACTGAGATTTAGGATTGCCAAGTGTTGATAAGTTTTCGAGAGAGAAAATGGTAGTCATTTTGGCTCAGTTAGCGTAGGATCATTGACTTAGACCTGAAACAGTACCCGGACCTGAGCTGGAAGCATTTCTTCACCATCGTTTGTGTAAGACCTCCTTGTTCACAGTCATTTTAGATGTCCTTCTGACCTAGAGGACTTTTGTTATAGATAAAAATACCAGATAAAGATAAAGCCCCTCATTTTATATTTGAGGAGTCGGAAGCCCAAAGAGTAGATGTGACTTGCCCAAGGTCATTCAGGTAACAAGCAATAGAATCGCAATTCAAATGCAGTTCTTTGGAATTTGGTAATCTTTTCCTAAAGCCACACTCCCATACAACCAACACGTTTCTTTCTAAAACCAGAAATAGAGACTCATCTCAGGGATTATTTCCTTGACGGAGATTAGCATTTTCTGTTTGTTTTTTAATTCACTCCTATCCTGTATTTGTAAAAATTTGCTTTCTTTGTCTGTACATAATGCCCACTGAGCCATTTAGTTAAAAATTCCATAAAAATGAACCAGATGAATAAAGTACGATGAAGGACAGATGGGCCAAGATTGATGGAGGTCTAAACGGAAACAATATTATCAGCAGAGTAGACTATAAGATATCCCTGGACAAATGAGGAAATAGAAGAGGAGTTTGGGGAACAGATAACAAGTCTGGCGCAGAGGAGTGATGGGGGCCTCTCATTATGGCATAACTATACAAACATTTCTTGGCACTCTCTCTTAATCCAAAGTGGAGCCGCTAATAATGCCTTTCCTACTTTAACATCAATTTTCCCCTTCAAAAGGTGGAAGAACCAATGAAGGGGAGGTTCCATTTTTTTATCTAATTCATGCCAATAAGGAAAAATTGGGTTGTTGGATGAGAATGATGGGAACTTTAGTGGGCAGTAGCTATTCCAGTTTAGCTTTTGTAAAACTCAGTGATTCCATAGAGAAAAGAGTGAGAGGGAAGCAGTCCCTAGGATCCTAGAAGTCTAGGATTCCTCCTTTGACAGGAGAGGAAACTGAGATCCAGACAAGTGAGTTCGATTTGGAATTTTTTTTAGGGGGTGAGGCAGTCCCGGGTTGCTAATCCCCGGCGTTAAGTGACTTGCCCAGGGTCACACAGCTAGTCATTGTCAAGTGTCTGAGGTCAAATTTGAACTCAGATCCTGTGGACTCCAAGGCCAGTGCTCTATCCATTGCACCACCTTGCTGCTCTAAGACTTAGGATTCTTGATAGAGGAGAAGAAAGCTGGAGCTAGTATGCTAGGTACCAGATGGTCCAGAAACCAAACCAAAACAAAACAAAAACACAAAACACAAAACACAAAACACAAAACAAACCAACCTAATGGGAACTTGGACAGAGTAGAGTGTTCAGAAACAACAGTAAGAGGTTATGAGGAGAACAATTCAGATTTGGTGTCAGAAAAAACTTCGTAAGCTTTAGAGCTGTCCACTAGCGACTAGATTGTCTTGGGAGATCACAGGATCTCCCTTACTGAAGGTGTTCAAAGAAGAGGATGGATGACTCCTGCTTGAGTATGAGGAGACTGGTTCAGGGAGGGGTTTGACTAGGTTATCCTGAAGGATAATCCTTCCTTTTCTAGAATTCTGGGAGCCTGTGACTCCTTGGAGTTTTCATAGATTAAGAAAAAGTCAATTGCCCGATAGATCTTTCACTTCCTTGTTTTGGTGTTGAGTGGCCCTAAACACAGAAAATTAGTCATCAGTCTCTCAATCTATTGTGTCAAATTTTCATTGTGATTTAGACTCCACACCCTTGCCAGAGTCATCTTCCGAAAGTGTTTCTCTGGTCACGCCAGCGGTCCTCCAGCGGAGAGATCTGCTTCCTCAGCTACCTCATGATTCTTTAAGGCAGGAGCTCCTAAGCTGGGGTTCAGGAATTTGCTTCTTTTTAAATATATTTCGATAGCTGTATCCAACATCACCGGTTTCTTTTGTAACCCTGGGCATCGTACTTTATTCATTTACAAACCTTCCTCTGAGAAGGGGCTCATAGACTTCCCCAGACTGCCCAGGGGGTGCCTGACACAAAACGTTTAAGAACTACTGCTTTCAAGCATATTTAAAGCGGAGGGAGAGGATTATTATAAATCCAAGAAGTTAGGAGGGACCCCAGGGCTTTATTCTATGATCTGTGGAGTTAGCCTCAGTGGAACTCAGCCCCTTTTTGAATTTTTTTTTGCATGTCTCAAATGTGACTTTCTGATCAATTGGGAAGCATTATTAAGCACCTACTATTTGTGCAGGGCATTGTACTAAGCGCTTAGTCTACCCCAATGGCTAGTACCCCCCCTAACGTTACTTTGTATATATATTGTATATGGACACATTGTTTCCAGTGAGTTTCAGGAATATCTTTTTTTTTGCCTTTGTGTTTGTGGCGCGGAATAAAAGCACCGAAGAAATGCTTGATTTCATATCTAAATAATAATAGCTAACATTTATACAGTACTTTCTCGGTGCCAGGCATTGCAAATACCCCATTTCATTCCTTCTCTGTCTTCCCTGACTAATCTGTAAAATCCGAGAGGACAGGAACAGTTTTTACTCTTTTCTTTTTGTTCCTAGAACCCAGCACCAAGCCTGGCATGCAGAAGGTGTTTAATAAATGTTTGTTGATTGATCGTATATCTAATACCTAATCTAGTTCCTGCTCCAGCCATTAGATTCATAAACCCTTGAGGACAGGGACTGAGTTTGCCTTCGTACCTCGTGTCCTTAACACAGGCCATGTGGCCAGGGACATAGTGGGTGATTTAAAATGCTTTCTTGATTGATCCTCAACTCAGGGACCCATCAGCCTGGGTTCTCTGAACACATTTTCCCCCTTGTTTTTCCCATTCTATTTCTATTTCTAGTTTTTTTTTTTTTATCACATTCTCTCCTAAATTAGAAAACCTCTTTAATTGTTAGCAGGAGCAAGGATTCTGCTGTCTGCATGGACAATATCACGAAACCTCAAAAAATAAACAACTGGAAAATCTTAAGACACTTCCAGAGCCCTCCCCTCCCCCAAAGGGTATCTGGGCCCTGGGCAGGACAAGGTCTGTTTACTTTGCTTGATGCTGGGCTGATGATCTGACCCTTCCAGCTGTGAGAAGGCAAGCTGACAGCAGGCTTGTTTGTCCTGGAAGCCTGGGGCTTGAAGAGGGAAGGGGGGTTATGGGGGGTGGGGGGGAGGCTGAGGTTCTCCAGCAGCTGGCCAGCACTTCCTCCTCCAGAATGGTCCAGGAGGAGAGCTGGCCCAGAGATCCAGGTGGTGCAGACAGCTGCCATAAACCTCTGATTTTCTCCAGTGGGATTCTGAAAGGATGGGGATGTAGGAAGGTTCTTACTCATAGAATCAGAGCTGGAGGGATCCTTAGAAGTCATCTGCTTTCACCTCCCTTATTTTATAACAGGAGAAACTGAGGTTCAGAACAGAAAAGTGACTTAAATAACTCTAGGGATGAAAGTCTTTTCAGAGGCTACACATGGTCCAACCTCTTCATTTTACAAATGAAGAAACAGAGGCTCATGCAGCATCAGAATTCAAACCCAGAGCCTCCAGAGGTTTCTATTGAACCATGCAGTCTCTCACTTGCTTTCCTTTCTGCTGTAAAGTGAACCTAAGGCTAAGAGAAGGGGGACCATGCCGCTTGAGCCCCAACTCATAGTTATTTGAGCCAAAGCCGGGCTGGTTTGGGAAATGTTTAAAACTATTGATTCACTGGGCCAGTGCTCCTTGAATTGGAATGTGGGGGAGGGGATGGAGGTTAGGGAAGGGTTCTCCTGAGTCTGGTGGAAAGCCAGATGGTTGGTTTCTTTTGAGTTCCCCTGAAAGTTTAACTTATCCAGTCAGGGGTCCAGAGGGCAGCATCCTAGATTTTTAGACTTGGGAGGGACCTTTGGAATAACTAAATCCCAGAATCATACTTGGTGTGGACAATGAAAGGATTCAGATCCTGCCTGTGATGTTTACTCACTGCATGTGTGACCCTGGATAAGTGCATTAACTTCCTCTGGGCCTCAGTTTGCTAATCTGTAAAGTGAGGGTGTTGGACTCGATGACCTCTGAGGAAAGTTCTGGTCCTGGTTCAAGTCCTGCCTTGGTCACCTACTACCTGTATAAACTTCTTGAGTGACTTTATTTATAACCTTAGCTTTCTTCTCTATAAAATAAAGTGGGTGGATTAGGAGGCTTCTAAGGTCCCTTCCAGGGCTGTATCTAGGATCCTCTGAAATACTGTCAACAATATTTGATCAAGGAACCCCTCCACAGTGTCCCCGACAAGAGATCATCCAGTCCTTGATCGATAATGGGGAGCTCACCACCTCCCAAGGTAGCCTGCTGGCCTAGTTCTTTTGTTGTTTGGTCATTTCAGTCGTGTCTGACCCTCTATGACCCCATTTGGGTTTTCTTGGCAGAGATATTGGAGTGGTTTGCCATTTCCTTCTCCAGCTCATTTGACAGGTGAGGAAACTAAGGCAAACAGGGTAAAGTGACTTGCCCAGGGTCACACATCTAGGAAGTGTCTGAGGTCCGATTTGAACTCTAGTCCTCCTGTTCTATCCACCATGCCCCTTAGCTGCACCCCCATGCCTTGTTTGGTCCAGGCTAAACATCCCCAGTTCTTCCAGAAACTTGTCATGGTCCTCTGGACACTTACCTGCCTATCAATGTCCTTCTAAAATTGGTTGCTCACAACTGAACACAGAACTTCAGATGCTGCCTGGCTAGAGCAGAGAATGGTGGGCCACATTATGCTACATGTCTTCTGATGCAGCCTGAAGTAGACGAGATCTCCTTAGCTTTGAGGACTGCCATGTTGCCCTACTGACTCCTCTTGAGCTTGTAGTCCACTAAAACCCCCAGCTCTTTTTCATCCAAACCTATCTCATAGAGTTCCTGTGAAGAAAGTACCTGATGTGTTATAGAAATGAGAATTATTATTGAGGTCATGGGCCTTGAGACTATGACCTCTGAGCATAAGTCAAAGGAAGTGAGGATACTTGGCTTTGAGGGGAGAAGATTTGGGGCAGATATGAAAACTGTCTTCAAATATCTGAAGAGGTGTCCTGTGGAGCCTGGAATAAAGTTAGGAGTAATGAACAGGAAGAAGTCACAAAAAGTCTTTTTCAGCTTGATATCTGTAAGAATTTCTCAACACAAGAGGAGTGGGCCACCTCAGAAGGTGAGGAGCCCCCTCTCACTGAAGGTCTTCAAGGAGGACTTCAAGGACACTCACCTGTCAGGTTGGTGGCAAATGGCATTCTTGTTCAGTTGAGCATTGGAGAAGACCTTACAGAACACAGATGTAGAGCTGGAAGCTGAGGCCTATCCCCTCTACCCCCATTATACAGATGGGAAAACTGAGGATTATCCAGTTAGAGTTGAAATGGATCTTTGAGACCACCTAATCCCAACTCCTTCATTTTATAAATGAGGAAAATGATTTCAAGGGGATTCCAGCTCTGGGCTGGGCAGGGAGGCCTCTGAGGTTCCTTCCAGATAGCAGATTCTAGAATCCTGGGATTCTCCCAGTGTCGCACTTATCTGCCCCTTCTGGTGTGGCCTCCATGTCGTCCCCCCTCCAGGCTTCCAGAGGCTCCCTAATGTCCTTGGCTACACCCAATTGTGTGCCTTCCCCCATCCCACTCCCACTTGATGCAGATTACGGATGGGATTTCTATTCAAAGTCAACATCACCTTCTGATATCACTTCCTGTCTAAGAGGAAACTGCCTGCCAATGTGCAGCCGATATCGCAGGATTGAAAAGGGAAAATACACAGCAGGGGCCTGCGGTCACCCCGGTAATGGAGCTGCAATTAAAGAATGGAGCCGTTTCTCCCTGCCACTGTTTGCACTGAGTGACGTGTGGTTTCACAAAGGTTCTTGACCCTCCGTGAGGTGGCTCCTGTACCCGTTTGTGGGTGCACATTCGCCATAGCCCTGGTGCAAAGAGGTGACGCTTCTCTTTGTTTAATCACGTTCACCTCTGCCCATTTCCATTTGATATTCAGCACACAGGCACTCATCCCACTTATTTCCCTCTTTTTACAAATGGGGAAACTGAGGCCTGTAGCATGATCTAAAGAAAGAGCACAACATTTAGGGACAGAGGGTCTCCATTTAAATCTTGTTTCTATCTTTTACCACCTATGTGACCTTGGGCATGTTACTCGGGCTTTCTGGGCCTCTGTTTCCCCATCTGTAAAATAAGGGGTTGGACTAATTCTAGATCTGTGATCCTGTGATAAGAGTGACCAAAGCTGGTAAGTGCCTGGGCTGAGATTCAAACCTAGCTTATCAGACTCTAGGTTTGGTGTGCTTTTCATTGGGCCACCTGGCCTATCCCAGGTGGCAGCAGGTTTCCCAACAAGTCACATGACCGGTGGTGTGCTGCCCCCTCTCCCCCTCGTTCCCCCAGCCCCACCTGCCATGGACAAAGCTTCTGAGTGCTGGAAGACTGCCCAACAGTGTGTGGCAGCCACAAGTAACCACAAGGGAAGATCATGCTGAGGTCTTCCTGACTCCCAGGGGGACTCCTTCTCTCCTGTGCTACACAGCTTCCCAATTTATACTGAGAGGTAGGCCTTACTGGCCTATAGGTAAATTTTCAGTGTGAGCATTACCCTTTGGAAATCATCAAAGGCTAAAAAATTAGGACATAATTTAGTATTTTGTTGATTGTCTGAACTTAAGAAAATGTTGGAATGTTAACAGTGCAGATTAAATTTAAAATTTGTTGGGTCTACCTTTCTTCTCTCCAGAGAGCTGGTTGTTAAATATTTGCCAGCATACTCCTGCTTATGCTTCTAATGCAGCTACTGGCCTGGATACATAGGAGGCATTCAGGAATTATCTAACTAGCAGTGAGAGGAAGGAATCTAGTTTGTCCTTTCATCCAAAAGAGGGACATGTCAAGTCTGATCACCTCCTGTGGCAAGACCCTGGATTTACATCTCCATGAACCAAATGGGAGGACAGAGCTGGGCTAATATGGGCTCTCTCTAAGGTCCATTCCCATCTCACCTGGAGTCATGAATAGCCATTGGGCAACCCCGTGCAGCCCTGTTGGTCATGGTGGAAATGCCCTAAAGGGACAGGCACAGACACATGAAAGGATGGAAGGAAGCTTGCATGTGGCACACCTGAACCCTCACTTCCAGTTCAACATGGCCCATTTTGGGAAATAGCTAAGCTGACACCCAGCAATCTCAGATAAGGTCCTGATGCTGGTGACCTCACTGCTGCCACTATCCACACCCCCTGATGCCCACCGCCATACTGCTTTGCTTCTGGGAACTGAAGTCCCAACGACTCTTCTCTCCATGCCTCCTCCCACCCTGAACAACTCTATTTCTCCAATTTCAATGGCTTTAGCTCTTCTTTCAGTTCCAGCCTGTTTCTCTCTCTTGGTCAGCACCTCAGGCTACTGGCCCATGAGAGATGGGTTTGTATGCCCTGAAGAACAATGAGAGTAGTGAGGGAATCAAACAACTCCAAGTGTGTACCAGAAGGGAGATAGAGACTTGTCTGAACCATGCAGGCAGCTCAGGAGAGAGCTGGCCCCAGACCAATCTGATTAAGTCACAGCCTCTCCTGGTCTCAGTTTCCTTCTCTGTAAAAAGAGAGGGTTGGACTCAATGACATTCCAAGTACCTCCCAGCTCTAAATCTATGATTTTCTGACTCAGTCATGGGAGTGGGGCTCTGCAGCCCTTGAGTCCAAGATCAAAGAGGCACCTGGGAAAGAGACAGGGCCCTTAGGGTTTATGAAAAATGCTAAGAGGTCATTTGATCCAGAGGTCCAAGGTTACTGACAAAATTAAAGACTTTCCCTCCTTTCAAGTGACTTTCTTGGGGCCTTGGGGCGGGGGAAGGGATTCCCAATGTCTTTGCTTCCTGGCCTGGTCTCCCTTGTCCCTTGGTAGTGGGAAGCCACTTTGCCCCCTCCCTCTTCTCACTGTCAAGCAGGGGCCTGTGTGTTCTACCTTGTGGAATTGTTAGAAGAACTGGTGAGATTCTTTCCAGTGCTTTGTAGATTTATGAGCAGAACCTGGGTGCTATGAACTTGGTGACTTTTTAAAGAAATAAAATCTGATGGCTATTTCAATAGAATTGGTTTCCTTTGTAATGATACACTTTTATTTGTGCATTTATAACCAAAGCTCAGAGAAAGACTCCTCAGGCTTCATCAGAGGATGCCAAAGTGCTCCAGGTCACACCCTATACAAAACTAAGATCTTCTGCTTTCTCAGGCTGTTTCAATGCCAGCCACTACTATGAAAGGAGATAGGCCATCGGAGTGATGTGGATGGAGGGCCAAGCTCAGAGTCAATTACAATAGGGCTCAAGTCTTGCCTCTGAAACCATCAGACTATGACTGTGGGCCCTCAGTTTCCTCATCTACAAAATAAGGGAGTGAGAGAGGTGGCCTTGGAGTCCCTCCCAGGTCTCTAGATTGCTAAGGCTCAGAGAAGGCTGGCCAAGAAGTCAGGGTGCCAGGACCCAACTCTTCAGCTAAGGGTTTGGAGTTTTTTTCATCCATTCCTGGGGATTCCTTTCATGCCTTGGTTGGACTCAGTGGCTACTGCAGTCCCTTTCAACTCTGAAATTCAGGGATCTAGAGAATCTCTGATCCCCTGAGGAAACAAGCCCCCACAAATGGGAAAGGAGAATCCCTCCTCCCCCTCCCCAGTATCCTAAAACAAGACAGCTCTCCAGACAGGCCCCCTTTGTGTCAGCCAGAGGAGAGCTTACAAAGGCTGGTTTTCCTCTTGTAGAGTGGGCGGGATGAGAGCTCCTACAGCTGGCCCTCTCCTGGGGAACCAGCCCACCAGCTCCCTTCCCCTGTCCTGCCTGTCACACGGTGCTAACTGCTGGACCCTGACGGCTAGGGAACTGGGATGTGGCAGCTGCTCAGGGACTTCCAGACCTGACGGATTCTGAGACCTGTCAGAAGGAAAGGTTTAATCACAGTCAACTGTAAATATCAATGGGGGTGAAGGCCTTTTCATCCTCCCAAGAGCCTCCCTCCACCTTCCTCCTGCTGGGTGATTCCTGGAGGCTTCTGCTCTGCTTGGCAATATAGGTGAAGTGAGTCTTGTGTTCCAGGGTCCCTGGGGAGACCACACTACCCCTTCTGCTGCTCATGGCCAAAGCCTGAAGAGAATGCTCTCTTGTCTTTCCTGGCTTGCAGCCAAGTGGTCTACTGGACTCAAGAAAGGAGCCCTCAGTTTAGCTCCTGGGTCTCTGTCTTGCATCTCTCCTGTGGAGTGAGCAGAGCTTGAGGTGGAAAGAAAAAGTGATTTCTCTCCCTCCTCCTCCTCCTCCTCCTCTCCCTCCTCCTTCTCCTCTCCCTCCTTCTTGTCCTCCTCTTCCTCACTTCCTTATTGCTATTATGCTTACACCCAATACTCCCTTTCCCTTTGCACAGACTGTCCATGGCCCATGCCTGGAATGCTCTCACTCCTCACTTGTCTGTCCTCCTTCAAGAAGGAGATTGAAGGCAAGAGGCCTTTCCTAGCCTCCCCCACTGCTGATGTCTACCCTCTGAAATCACCTACAATTTACCCATTAATGTCTTATATGAACAAAAACGTTTGTGCACCATCTCCCCCAATTAGACTGGAAGCACATTGAGGGCAGAGACTATTTTTGCTCGGCACATAGTAGGTGCTTGATAAACACTTCTTCACTGTTGACACAAAAGAACATAAAACAGGATTTTATATTAAGCTGTGAGTCTACATTTCATATCACTTACTTTAAAAAAAAAAAGACCTATGCACAAAATACCTTCTACATAATACTTTCAAAACAGTCTTATGATCTCTGCTTCCTCTGAACATCTTTCTCCTCTCTTCTGTGTCCTTTAGAAATGTTTCAATTTCCCTCTTTTTTATTTTGCAGCACTGTTACTAATCCCCATTTCTTGTGTCAAGCCACCAAACTAAAAATCAAAAGATGAGGAAAAAGTCCTTGTAACAAATAAGCATTAGTCCAGCAAAAAGAATCCCCTCAGTGGCCAGGCCCCAAAATGCATCTCTGCACCTTGTGTCCTTCTGCTCTTTGTTAAGAGGTGGGTAGCATGCTTCAGCATACATCCTCTACAGACATGACCAATCATTGCATCCATCAGAGTTCTTGGGTCTATCAGAGTGGTTTGTCTTGACAATGACATTGGCCTTCTTTGAACTGTTGACTTTGTTCATATTACCAAACTTTCTCTGAAATCGCCTCTTTCATCATCATTTCTTACAGAATAATAATAGACCACAATTTGAGAAATTATGAGAATTATGAGAAAAAACAAGGTCTATCCCCTTCTTCTTCCTTGCTATGCTAGTGTATTCTTTTTACTCTGTCTTTTCTTCCCCTTCTTAAAACCCTCTGAACCCTGCCCCCAGGTTCTATTTCTCTTTTTTAACTCCCTCAATACCATTTGAAGACATTAATAAGGTTCTAAAAGGAGATCTGTCTCTTCTCTCTCATTAGAAGATTAATATTATATTATCATAAACCTCTTTACAATTGCTCAAATAAATTTACCTTTGTAGGTTGGTCTTGACACATGTTTGTATTTCACAGTTCCTAATCAGCTTTGATCTTTTTGGCTTGAAAGTTCTTTATTCCATTAAAGATACTTTTTTTTCCTCTGTAGGACTGTAATTAACTTTCCAGGGTAAGTTATTTTTGCTTATAAACTTGTCTCTTTGGTCTTTTGGAATACTGTATTTCAAGATCTCCTGTCATTTATATTCAAAGTTGTCAGATCTTGTGTGATATTGACTATACTTAGTACTGGTATCTGGACTGCTTCTTTCTGGATTCTTGTGATATTTTTTCCTTCCACATGGAAGATCTGAATTTTTGCCATCACTTTTCTGAGACTGTCTTTGGGGATTTCTTACATTCATTTATATGCACATTCTAGTCTATCCATAGCAGATTGAGACCTCAAGAACTGTGTCTTTTTCATCTTCTCATTACTTCTCATAGTGGTTCACATATGGTATGCACTTAAATGTTTGTTGAATTGAGTACTGACCAGAGAAGGGAATAAGCATTATAAAACCCTTACCATGTGCTGGCCTCTGTGCTAAGCAGTTGTTTTGCCCATTTTACAGTTGACAAAACAGAGGTTAAGTGACTTGCCCAAGGTCTTGTTACTGTTCAGTTCAATCTATGATCCCACTTGGGTTTTTTTTTTTTTTTTGTCAAAGATACTGGAGTAGTTTGCTATTTCCTTCTCCAGTTCATTTTACAGATGAGGAAACTGAGTTAAATGACTTGCCCAGGGTCATAAGGCTAATTAGTGTCTGAGGCCAGATTTGAACTCCAGAAAAACTGGAGTTTTTCTGACTCCAGGCCAGGTAACTAGATCTCTGGGAGAGATCTAGTTGCCCAACATCACATAGGTCATAGTGTCTGGTACAGGATTTGAACTCAGATCTTTGTGACTCTAGGCCCAGCACTCTATCCCTGTGCCATCTAGCTGCTTCTAAGATCTTAGACCAGTTCCCAAGAACCACAATATTCATCGACCTTTATTATCTTGAGCTCATCATGGAAATGTTGGGTTTTCTCCATTCCACTGAAAAGACAGTTTGTTTTTGTTGAGTTATTTAGCCATGTCCAACTCTTCATGATGCCTTATGGAGTTTTCTTGGCAAAGACGCTGGAGCAGTTCACCGTTTACATTTTAGCCACATATTGAGGATATGAAGAAGTCACAGAATCCCCAAGAATCTCAGAATCAAAGGGCTCTTAGGGGGGCCATCTAGTCTAGTGCTTACCCTAAGGGAATCCCCTCCACTACAAATGAGTCCTGGAAGGTCTTTTGTGCAGGCAGCTCACTCCCTCCCTCCCAAGGCAGCTCACACTGCTTTGCTCCTGATGGACAGAGCGGGAAGAATGCTAGATTTTAGTCAAAGGCTGTGAGTTCAAAATCTACCTCTGTCACTGCCCATGGGAGCCAGTTCTTCTGGGCCTCAGTTTCTTCATCTGTAAAATGAAAGAGGACCAGATGGCCTCCAAGGACCCCATCATCCAAACCTAAACTGGCCTCTTTGTACCTTCCCATTATCGAGCCTGGTCCTGCCTTCCCAAACCATGAAAAATCAGTTGAATCCCTCTTTTCTGTGACGGCCCTTCAGATACTGGCAGACAGCTATTGCACCCCTCCCCAACCCATACCCATCTTCTTTGGCCAGGCTAAACATCCCCAGGTTGCTGGATGATTCCTGTAAGTCTCTGGCCCCTCTCCAGGTCATCCATGCTCTGGCCAGACCGTGGCGCCCAGAGCCACACACAAGGCTCCAGATGTGGTCTGACCAGGGCAGCCTTCAGAAGCACCCTCTATCGCCTCACAAGAATGAGCATTTGTCCCTGTGCTCCACGTATGAGCTGGATTTGCATATGTTAATGGAGAACGATGTAAGTCTTTAATGAGAAGCAGTAGGCGCCAGGAATTCCTTGGAGTATTTTGTTCAGATGTCTTCATTTACCGCTTACACTTAGTTGTTTTGGGAGTGGGGGGCGGCACAGATCCAGGTGCTCAGCTCTAAAGCTTTTTCTTCCTTTTTCTCTCTCTTTGAAATACCCTGAACCACAGAGCCGGTGCGGGGGGAGGGGGGGGCGGTGCGAGGCCAGGGCGTCTGTCTACCTGGGGAAGCCATCCTGAGAAGGTGACCAGCCAGGGTGCAGAGGGGTCCCTCTGGGCAGGGATTGGGGAGGATTGAGCTGGAAAATGGAATTCCCCAGATAAGGGCCTTCTATGGGGACCACCTGCTGGGCCTCCCGCTCTCCATCTGGGTTCTACTAACAACACAGTTTGTGTGTTTCTGTTGTGTTTTAGTCTGGGTTTATTTCAAGGGGGTGAATTATAAAGAAACATCTCTTGCTGCCATTTCAGAGACAGCTTGGCCTGGGAGAGAGAGGAATTCTCCCTTTGCTTGCTGTCTGCCTGAAGGGAGAAGGGGAATAAGAAAAAGGCCTCTAGACACCCAGGGCTTTTAAAATATGAGTCAGAGGATTATGGCTGGAGCCGGAAGGAGCCACAGAGATCAAGTCTGGCACCCTCATTTCACAGAGGAGGAAATGGCTCAGAGAGGCCAAGGGTTTAGTCTGACCCCCACATTTTACTGTTAGGTCATTTCAATCATGTCTGACTCTTCCTGACCCCAGTGAGGTTTTCTTGGCGGAGATACTAGAGTGGTTTGCCATTTCCTTCTGTAGCTCATTTTACTGATGAGGAAACTGAGGCAGAGTTAAATGACCTACTTATGTGTCTGAGGCTGAATTTGAACTCAGATCTTCCTGACTCTAGACCTGGCCCTCTATCCCTTGTGCTACCTAGCTGCCCTATGACCTTTTTACAGACGAGGAAACAGAGGCCCAAAAAGATGATGTGGTGATGTATCTTGTCCATACTCAAACAGAAAGAACATATCTAAGGCAGAATTAGAACTCAGGTCTTTCTGACTCCAAATCCAGTGTTCTATCCCCTACTGTATTCAGCCTCTGCATTCTACTCAAGAGATACTGATTAAGAGCCTTTTATTGAATGTGCAAGGTACTGGAAGAGCAAAACTGAAAGAAACTAAAAAAAGTAACCCCTGCCCTCAAGGACTTTACAAGTCAGGATGCTGCAGCATAGAAGATAGCCTGGCAAAGTAGACAGAGCAAGATCTGGCATACAGTAGGTACTTAATAAATGTTTATTGGTGGATTGATTTAAGAGTCGTGAAGACAAATTCAAATCCTACCAGGGATACTTATTAGAGATGTGATCTTGGGCAAGTCATTTAACCCTCTGAGCCTCATTTTCCTTATTTGTAAAAGAGGGATAAAAGAGGCCACCTTGCCTGTTGCCATCTTTCCACATCTGGAATCACAATTAAATCAAACCCGCCAGGGTTCCTGGAAAGGGGGCTTCAATCTATTCCTCCCCCCAGTAACTTTCCTACCTAAGTCCTCAGGCCATCTTTCCTCACTACATGGTCTCTTCCAAAGAAAGTCAAGAATTTCCTAACCCTAAAGCATGGTGGAAATGTGATCTATTGTCATTATACAGATCATCAAAGGAATAACTTCCCATTTCCATTATCCTTTAAGATCTGCAAAGTACTTTACTCACCAAGCTCCAGTGAAAGTGAGAGCACTCTTGATTTTACACAGAGCAGCAAAGCATCCCACGGACATGGATGAGGGAAGAGAGGAGAGGAATCTGGGAAGGCTTCCCGCAGGAAGTGGCAAGATACGTTGCACCTGAAAGAACACTGGATTTACTAAATTCCCAGCTTGGTCCCATGCTGCTGGTGTGACCTTGGCCAAATCATCTCCCTTCCTCTGATCTCCCTTAAAGCAAAGGAGTTGAATTCAAATTCCAAATTTGGATCTTTACAAGATCAAGAGCTTTACAAATATGGTTTCATTTGATCCTCACAGCAACTTGAGGGGTAGAAGCTGTCGTTATCTTTACTTTACAGTTGAGGAAACCAAGGCAAATAAGGACTGAGGGATATGCTTGGGGTCACATAGCTAAACTGCCTGAGGTCACATTTGAACTCAGATCTTCTTAGAGCCAGTTGAAATAAGGTAGCAAAAGTTCAATTTGATTGGAACATAAAGTTCGTGAAGGGATGTGATACAAGGCTGGAGAGGTGGGTAAGACCCAGTTTTTGAAGGTTCTGGAATTGCCAGGTTTGGGACTTTTTATTTGGTGGCAATAAGAACCCAGTGAATAGCCTTGAATAGCAGGGGGAAAAATAGGAAGGTTCCTTCAGCAGCTGCACAGTAGATCTAAAAGGAAGAAAAAATGGAGGCAGAAAGACCATCCAAGAGGCTTTTGAAAAGTGATGTGTGTTTGGGCAAAGAGAGAGGGGTGAAGGCTCTCTCCAGCTCTGGTGTTTGCTCTGTGAGTCTGCATTTAAGCCTCCAAGCCAGGTTCTTTCCCTGCCTTGGTTCCCCAATCACATTCGCTCAGCCAGGTGTGCTGAAAAGAACCCTTAGCCTGAGACCCAAAAGAACAGCTCTTGGTCCTGGATCTGGCGTTCAAGAGCTCGGGGTCTTAGGCAAATCACTTCCTCTCTCTGGGCATCCACTTTCCCAGCAGCAAAATGGGCAGTATGATGGATGAGATGACTTCCCAAGCCCCTTCCAGCTCCAACAAACAAGAGTGCTGAGAGGGAAGACAGGCAGGGAGCAGATGCCGAGGTTTGGTCACACGGGGGATGGGAGAGACTGGGAGGAAACCAAAGGAACCTTCACTCTGAATCCATTCAGAGAACGTTAGAACTGAAAGGGGCCAACTCATTATAATCAGATTTGAGTTACAAGGGTCCTTGAAAGGAATTTATTTCAATTCATTTCACAGTTGAGAAGACTGAGATATTGTAAGGCTAAACTGGTCCAAGGTTCCATAGCTCATCCATTCTGACTTTCACTTCACAAATGGGGAAACTGAGGCTCCTCTTTCTACTCTCCCCCAGGCCATCTAGGATGTCAAGAGGAGGTTGACAGCCTCATGGAGCTTTACTTTGGGGCATGCTAACCCCCAACCCTGACGCTCTGCTGGAGTTATTCCACTGCTCCAGCATCCATCCAGGCAGACAGATCCCAGTGCTCTGGTTGGGAAGCAGAGGGAGGGGTGGAAAGGGAGAGGAGGGGTCTGGTCTTTGTGCAGAGCCTGGGCCGGAAGCAGAGAGAAGATCCATCCAAAGCTGGGCCTCATCCCAAAGGGGCTGTCAGTCTCCCAGGCCCCCTCTCCCACCCCCAGCCTACCCAGGGATCTATCTTTGGCAATGACTCTGGCAAAGAGCCCTACCAGGAAAGGCCGCTAGTGCCCCCTGGTGGCCACGCCATGAACCTTTCACTGCAGCCCAGGATGAATTGAGAAGCCCTGCCAGGCAGTGGATCATAATGGATTGGGATCAAATCTTGCCTCAGACACTTACTAGCCATATGACCTTGGACAAGTCACTTAACCCTTATGCCTCAGTTTAATAAAGCATTTGGACCAAGACATAGTCCTGCAATCTTATGAAGCCCAGCTCTATCATGTTACACGGATAGGTCACTTACATTTTTCTGGGCCTCAGTTTCCACATCTATAAAATGATACAATTGGACTAGAAAATCTGTATATTCTTTTCACTGTGTCTGATCCTATGTCCCAAGGCCCCTGGGCTTCAGTTTCCTCATGTTTATAAAGGTTCCTGTTCTTTTGTTCTCTGCTCTATGGTCAGGCTAGAGTCAGGAGGCAGAGCTGTAACCAGGGAGGGGTGATCAGGGCTTTGTCCCTGGGTGCTAGCATTTAGTCCTTCATCGGCCTAGAAACCACAGCACCTAGTTAGCAAAAATGCTGTTAAAATAGGAAGTCATTAGCTATCCATTCCCTGAGGTCCCATTCCCTGAGGGTCCTTTAGGGGCTGTACTTTCTCCAGGTGCAGATTTCCTAGTTGTGGGTGTAGTCAGGGGATAGGCTTAGAGTGCCCTTTTCCATGGGGGAGTGGAGAGACTAAAGACTGGACCAGGTAGGGGCCCCTCCTCACAGGGCTATCCTAAAGACTCCTTCTGGGCCTGGGGGCAGGATCCACCTTCAACACAGCTCCACCGGAAAAGGGTTCTGCTTAGCATTTTCATTAAACACATGAATGATGGAAGAGAGAGAGACGGGATGGATAGAAGAGGATGCTCATTAAACTTGCTGTCAATCTCCAGGTCAGACAGGAGGCTGGGCTAGTGCCTGAGAGAACAAGGGAGGAATTTCAAAGAACCTTGAGAACTTGGAATAAGAAGCTACAATTCAGCTGGAACTATTCCGAGAATGCACGTTGTCCCGGGGACACGTTGTCAGCTCTCCAGAGAGGGGAGGGACTTTGTTCTCGAAGTGGTACCTGGCCCTGCAAAGTCCAGGGGGTCTCATGAAGCACAAGAAAAAGACTTCATACAATAGTATCAGAGGGGTTCGGGCTGGCATTGGGCTGGTTAACTCACATATAGAAAGTGTCTATCTGCCTTCCATTCATTTGAAGCATCAGTGAGAGCTCTGCTCTGATGCCTTATTGTGTGATGAGTATATCCCCAAGTTCTCGAGGGTTATATTAGCTCAATGCAACCTTTGGCTAGGGCAGGACAATAGTGTACTGCTTTCCAGTCCAAGAAAGCTTAGAGAAATTCCCCACTTGGTGAGGAATCTCTGGTCATGGTGATCCTTCAGACCAAGAGAATAAAGAGCAGTAGCAGAAAGAGCCCTGCTTTGGGGGCAAGGGGACCACCATGTTCTCAACCCATTTCCTCCTGTTTCTCCCTGTTCCCACCTCTGAGTCTGGTCAATCCCTCAGTCCTGGGGGTCCTTATAATAATGGGACTTGGGAGTAAGCAGAACCCGAGTTTGAATCCTAACTCTTTGCCAATGACTGTGTGACCTTTTAATCTTTGCTTCCTCATCTGTGAAATAGGAATAATAACATACTAATAGTAATATCTGCCCTTTGAGGACTGAATGGGGTTGTGTGTGTAAAGCAGCTTGCCAATTCAGTTGAACTCAACTCAACAACCATTAACCGAGCATCTACTATACTTGAGACGCTGAGGATACAAACATGACATCGTTCTGCTCCTCAAAAAACTTGTATTCTATTTGAGATTAGAAAGCCTTATCTAAATATTAGTTATTATTACCTAATATAATGGAAAAGGCAGTGAGTTGACCTAGAATGAGACAAGACCCAGGACCAGATCTTTTCCTTCCAGGACAGGAACTATTCATTCCCTTTGTGTTTTTGTGTCTCCAGCAAACATTTATTAAATGTCTTGTGTGTGCCAGGCACCGTACTGAGGGCTGGGGATACAAAAAGAGACAAAAGACAGTCCCTGCCTTCAAGGGCTTACATGTAATGAGGGAGATCACATGTAAACAAATTTAGACAAAGCAAGCTAACCTTGGCACAACATGATACCTACAGAAACCACCCAAGGGAGTTTCTGTCACCTCCTCTCCGACCGGTGGGTCTGCCTGGCTGGTCTCCCTGCTCACATCTCTCTGCCCCCCTAACTCATCTTTTCTCCCCTCCCTCCTGCCCCATCCTCTCTCCATTTTAGTTCCTCCTGCATCAGCTGGTGGAATAATTTCAGTCTCTTCACCCTTTACAACCAAGGTTGTCATCTCTGGGAGGCCAGCTTTCTCCCCAGCTGTTTAGGTCCTCAAATATGCCCAGTTTCACCAGAAGGGCTAGTGAGGAGTGGTTATCTCTGGGGAGAGGCAGGTTTACATCCTAATCCAGGAGTCAGTGAATGCCCAGCTGTTGGGCTGCTCCCAGATCTGGTGATCCAGGGGGCCAATGCCTGAGCAACCCAGGTCCTCTACAAGCAACTGAACCCCAGACTTGGAATGAGGAGTTCTGGGCCTGTATCTTGGCAGTGTGATGTTGGTCAGGCTGCTTTGCCTCTCTGAGCCCCAGGGTCCTATAAAGTGAGAGGAGTGGGACTGATGTTTTCAAAGGTGCCCCATTCTCTGACCTTGTTTAGGCCTCAGTAAATGCCCTAAACCAGGCCCAGGAGGATGTCACTCAAAGGTCTGTCATCTCCCTGGGCTGTACCACTTTCTGGTGGAGCAGGAGTCTCAGATTGCCGAAGGGAACTGAGGGACCCCAGGTAGGGGAATGGGGTGGGGTACAGAGGAGAAGGAAGAAGAGGCCCGTGCCTCAGCTCAGCCGACTGATGGGGCCCCTCCGACAAGGGGGTCTGCAATTCCCAGTCCAGCTGCGCCCTGGTGCTAGTACTAGGCAGGTGTTCACCAGGCTCTAGTGAGGCTCCCCCCCTCCCACAGAGGCTGCCCCCACCCTTTCCCAGCCCCTCCTTGCTTTTGGTGCATGTCAGGCTTGGGTGGAAGCCTGGTTTCAAGGACTCCAGACACCCGGAGCATACCAATTCCCAGCCCTCACTCTCCCACCGCTCCCCAGCCCCCCTTTCCCCCCTGCATTTTTCTCGTTAAGCAGATTTAAGGAATGAGTTCAGGAACCTGGTGGCCGCTCACTTCACAGCCGGCAGTTTCCTTTGCTAAGGCCAGGCTGAGAAAACCCTTCTGAGTGTTTTAATCCTGCCTTGGAAGACTGAGTCTGTTCTCTGCCCTCCCTGCCCGGGTCCTTTCCCTGGAAAGCTTAGAGAGGAGGCAAATTCTGGTCTCACTTCCTTGTCTGTGTTTCCAGATGAGTCCATCTCCCCCCAGAACATCCTCGGGATTTAATTCTGTCTACTGTCTCATGAGAGATTTCTTTCTCTTTCTCTTTCCACTCTTGTGGATTCATTCTCATCCCTTCCTCCTCTCCCTCTTACTCTCCTCTCTATCTCTTTCTCTCTTCCCTCTCTTTCTCTCTCCTTCCCCCTCCCCCCTCCCTCCCTCTTTCCCCCTTCCTTCCTCTCTTCCCCTCTCTCCTTTTCTCTCTCTCTGTCTCTCTCTCTGTTTCTCTCTGTTTCTCTCTGTCTTTCTCTCTGTCTCTCTCTGTCTCTGTCTCTCCCTCTCTGTCTCTGTCTGTCTGTCTGTCTGTCTCTCTCCCCTCCCCCAATTAATCTGGAATTCTACTTTGCTACCTTAATTTCCCTCTCTCTGCCACTTTCTTCTTCCCTCCTTTCCCTGCCCTCCACCTTTTGCCTCTTCGATTTTAATCCTTTCCGTCAGAGCAGAAGATTCATTAAGATTTCGAGCTGCCTTCACATTTGCTTCCTTGAAGTATAATAATCCTGGGGAGCTGCTGACGTAGGTGCTGCCTGGGCTGAATCCAAGCAGCTGAGGAGGCTGCCAGGGCCCTGAAGACTGACCCTCATGTCCTTTGCAAAGACAGAGAAGGCCCTGTCAGGCCCCAAGGAGATGGGTGTGACTGCACCCTGCTGTGGACCTGGCCCCATGGCCTGCAGCCTCTGGGGCACTACTTTGGGTGGGTGGACCCTCTGAAGGCCTCAGCTAGAGGGGCCCTGACTTCACAGCTTCCTGGGCACCTATAGGTGCTTTATGCCACCTGCTGCCAGAGGCCATGGGCAGCTGGAGCTCAGTCTGGGAGAGGAAGTTAAGAGGGCAGGAAGCTGGACCACCAACAAGTCAAGGCCCTTTGAAGCCTAGTGAAGACCTGGGAGAAGGCCACAGACACATTCCAGGCACACAGGTTCAGCTACTCACCTCAGAAAGGAAAGATTGGAGCCAGATCCAAGCTGCCACCCATTCTGTTTAGCACCTGAGTCTCTCTAGCACAGTGAACAGGCTGGTCTGCTTGGAGAAAGGTCATTCATTGGCACACATGGTGCAGATCTGACTTTGAGAGTCTCAGTTCCTAGAGAGTGAGGGCCAGATGAGATCTCCCTAAATGACTTGAAGTGCAGTCATGGGAATCAGAGGACCTGCGTTCAGATCTCGATTCTGCTACTAACTACATGTTTGACCTGAGAGCATCATGGCATAGTAGATAGAAGCCTTGGGGTTGGGGAGACCTAGGTTCCAATCCTGCTGCTGACCCTTACTAGTTATATGACCCTGGAAGATGAGGGGGGCCACACTAGAAGGTCTCCAATGTCCCTTCTAGCTTTAATTCTACAATCCTGTGATTTGGCAAGAATCAATAATAAAATACAGAGTATTCATATCATGCCCAGAAGAGGTGAGGCCAGAAGCTTCCCCTGCTTCTTCACAGCCTCACTGGTCCTCTGCATCTACTCCATGAGACCTGCTCCTAGTCCAATGGCTGGTTTTGCTAATGAGGAAGATGGAAGGTCTGAGATGGGCAGTGACTTGACCAAGATGAAGCTAATAGTCAGTAGAAGGTCTGGGACCAGAACGAGGGAAACCAGACCCTGCAGGGAAGAGAACACCTCCTCCCCATGATGAAGCCCCAATTCTGGCTCTGCCAGTCACAACGTGTGACATTGGGAAAGCCTCTACCGCTCTGGACCTTCGCTTCCTCTTCTGGCAGGGAGGGGGGTGAACAGAAGGACCTTGAAGGCCCCTGCTAGCCTGAGATGAGTGACCCCAACTTTCTTTCCCTTGGTTAGATTGTAAATTTGAGTGCAGGGGCACTCTGGTGTTTGTCTTTGTAAGCCCCTGCTTGGCCCCCAGTCGTCTCGTTGTAAAGACTGATGCTGGGAATGGAGCGACTGAGTGAGTGAGGTCACCTGATTTCCTGCCTGGAATTCTGCCCACTGAACCCACTGTGTAAGCAGGGGCCAATAATCGGTCACCAAGGTGCTAAGGCTCCATGGGAGTTTCCTTGTTTTGGGGCATTTGCTTTGAAAAAATGAATGAGGTTTCTTCAAGAGAGAGGGAAGATGGAGAAGAACAAAGCTGAAGATGAAGCCATGCAGAAGAGCGATTTGGGAGGAGAAAGTGAAAGAAGGAAGGAGGGATGGAGGATAAGGAGGAGGGTTGGATGGATGGTGGGATTAAGGAGGAAAAGGGATGGATGGATGGATGAAGGAATGGAAGGATGAAGGAAGAAGAGGGATGAAGGAAGAAGAAGGATGGATGGATGAAGGGATGGAGGGATGAAGGAGGAAAGCTAGAGGGATGGAAGAGGAGGGATGGAAGGATGGAGGAAAAGGAGGTGGCTTTGAAAGAGGTGCTGAAGGATGACTCACAGAGACAGGAGAAGCAAGAGAGGGAAGAGGGTGTCAGGGGGAGCTCAGAGCTCTTCCTGCCAAATATGGAGGGCAGACAGCTCAGACATGACAGCTCCCTGGTGTGACTGAAGACCATGGAATGCCAGTGGGCAGTGTAAAGTGAAGATTAAGAGGAGATGAAAGGGGTCAGGGCCTTGGAAAGAGATGCAGGCGTCAGCAGCCACCAGTCCCAGCCGCTCTGATTGGGGGGGGTGTTGTTTTTACCAGACCTCCAAATAGGAGCTTTCTGGTGTGGAAACTCCCTCTAACAATACAGATCCGTACCTGCTTGGCAACTTGGAGTCTTTGAGATTGGCCCAGGGTCGGCGTCTGTGGGTGTGGGGACTTGGCCCCAAGTGTTCTGTCCCTGAAGGCAACTCTTAATGCACTCTGCCCTGGCTGCTTCTCATGAGTTTATGTATAGATGTATGTGTATGTGTATATGACATGTTATGTGCATGTATGTACAGAAACAGATCATATATAGTGTAGTGTGTTGTTTTGTGCATACGATGTACATGTGTGCATGTTCTGTATGTGTATATGAAATGTGTACTTGTAAATTTACATGTAAAGAAGCCAGGGACCCTTGCTGTGGTAAACATCCTTCCTCAACACAGATTATGACCCAAGAAAATACTACCAGAGTGAGGCAGAAAGAGGCTGAGGACCCCAAGGGACCTCAGGGGACAAGTGTGATCACTGAATTTAGCCCTTCCTCAGCTTGGGTATGTGACCTGAGGATATCACTCCTCTTATGGGCCTCAGTTTCCCCATCTGGAAAATGAAGGAGTGGAAACCAAGTCTTCCTGACTCCAGCCCCTTCCTTCTCTCTCTTTTCTCCTCCCCTCCTCTCCTCTCTCTCCTCTCCTCTCCTACCCTCTCCTATCCCCTCTCCCTTCTCCCCTCCACCCTTTCTCCCTTCTCTCTCTCCCTCCCCCTTTCTACCCCTCCCCCTCAGTTCCCCTCTCTCTTTCCCCTTCTTCCTCCACCTCCCCCCACCCTTGATGGAGCAGAGGGAGAGGGTACAAAGGGATGCTGCTGCTATGCCTTCAGAAGACTAATCAGGCAGGATTAATTAGATGGGGGAGATGCTGGAAGGGATTGCAATAAGCCAGGCGTGAAGTGTTGAGGGCCTTGTGAGGAGGGGGGAGATAGAAGGGGAAGTCGAAATTTGAGGATGTCTAAAAGAATTGGCAGGACTTGGTGACTGATGAGATAGAATTGGATGTGTGGGGTAGCGAAGAGGGAGGAGTCTGAGATGATTCTGATATTCTGAGCTTGTGCGGCTGGGAGAAGGGGGGTGGGGTGTCATTGACAGAAATTAGGAAGTCAGGAAGGGGGAGCAGACTGGGGGTGGAACAGTGTCTGCTGCCCTGGAAATTCCATGGAGGTTAATAACAGTGGGGCCAGCAGGGACTGAGTTCCAGCTGACCAGAGCCATAACTAGGAAATCCAGCCCTTGGGGCAAATTTAGGTGAGGGTGGGAGGGAGGAGGGAGGGGGGAAAGGGTCTAAGGTATGACAAACTTACACATAGGGGATCTTTCTTGGAACTACAAGAAGAAATATAAAATAGATACGAGGTCATTTAATATATATGTGTGTTATACACACACACTCGCACATATACACATACACACACACATCTTCCTATATAGTTGGTCCATTCTTTCAGATCAGTTAATTTACCTCTTAAGCAATCAACAAGCGATTATTGAACATCTCTGTGACCAGCATCTGTTTACTAGTTAACAACTGAGTCTGAGCTTGACTATTTAATGATACATCAACCCTAGAGCACTGAGGATGAGGATTTGGGGGGAGGGGTATTTTTTTGTATGGAAATACATATTTAAATAGTATACAAGTCTAACTGTCTTATTAAGCTCTAGATGTCTGAAAGTTCTCTTTTACTCTGATGTGTGATTGAGATCGGACTGCAAAGGAGATCATGGTAATTGAGGAGAATATGGAAGTGGGAAGCCAGATTGTTCAAAGGGAATCCTAAATTCATCAGTTTAGAGTTGGAAGGGACCTCCAAGACCACATAGTCCCATCACTTCCTTTTACAGATGAAGAAACTGAGACCCAGAGAGGTTGAGTGAATTTGGGATGGAGTAGAAAACAGTGAGCCAGGTTCTGAACATCTGGTTCTACTCTCTCACTTTCTAGATGGGGAAACTGAGTCCCAGAGAGGATTTCCCCCTTCCAGATGTTGATGCCTGGTGCAAAGCTCTGACTATTCCATGCTAGTTATTGCCTGGCAGCCGAAAGGGATAAGCCAGCCCATCCAAAAAGTCCGTGGAAGCTAATGAGATGCAGAGATTTGGGAAAGCAGGGCTGGACAGCGAAGTGGAAAAACCACATGCTCCCATGTCACCCTGGATGACAATCAGTGTGATCTCCCGTCTTTGACTAGTCTCACACTTTGTCCAATCCAACAAGCTTTTATTAAACCCCTCTTTTGTTCGGGGCTCAGTTAAGTGCTAGGGATACAAACACAGGTAAAAATGGTCCCTGCTCTTATGAATGTACATTCTAAAGAGGGAGACAGTGTGTAGATGAAACCAGGCACATCTAAGATAAAGGCAAGTAGGTGGCACAGTGGATAAAATGCCAGGCCCAGAGTTAGGAAGACTCATCTTCCTGAGTTCAAATCTGGCCTCAGACACTCACTAGGTGTGCGACCCTGGGCAAGTCACTGAACCCTGCTTGTCTCAGTTTGCTCATGAACTGGAGAAGGAAATGACAAACCACTGCAATACCTTTGCCAAGAAAACCCCAAATGAAATCATGAGGAGTGGGATATGACTCCAAAAATGACATCCAAAATATACAAGGAGTAGATGGAAGGTTGTCTGTGAGGGGAAGGTACTAACAACCCCTACTATGAGCCCACTCAACCATGGTCCTCTCTGGCTGCCAACCTGGGTCCCACCCTATAGCCAGGTCACATGGACCGATGATGACTACACGTTGAAATGATGTCAGGACATTTAAGCTGAAATGCTCAGGAAACATTTGAAGACACAGGACTATTGCTTGTGTGGGAGGGTGGGACTGGAGATGTGGATCTGGGAGTCATCTGCATGGGGGTGATAGTTAAAACTGCAAGAGTAAATCAGTTCTATATGGGCAATAGGTCAGAATTCTGCAAGGAGGGAGAAACACCTAGAAATACTGACTGATTCAGGGTTTATTAGCTTTGCAGGGGAAGTTACAGGGTACAAAGATGAGGAAAAAGGGCATCCCCACCAAACTGCAAGGGGCTTTCTTCCAAATCACTGTTTTTAGCATTGGACCATCTCCAGGTGGAGAATGACCCTTTGCTTTTGGAATCTAAGAGTTGTATTCCCTCTCAGGATGGTATCAGCAGAGGCACAGCCCTTTATCACTGAGGGTGAAGGCTCAGACGAAGGGTTAGTCTAAGGCTTACTCCCTGCACAGCCACCCCTAGCCCTAGCTGACCACCCTGGAGTTTGAGGCTGTGGTTTGTGGGAAAGCATTGGTGGAAAGTTGCTTTCCATTGCAGGGTGTCTCCTTACAGCCTGTCTCCCATGGCCTCTCCTTGGGTCTAAGTTACTGGAAGCAGTCCATCACCTCGGGGGCAGATTGGACTAAAAATTCTTTTTATCTATTTACAGTTTGTGGTAGAGGGTCATAAAGGATCATAAACCTAAAACCAGAAGGGCCTGAAGAGGCTATCTGATTCAAAAGCTTCATTTAACAGATGGAGAAATTGAGCCCTGAGAGCTAAAGAGGTTGTCTTTTGTTCTCAGAGGACCAAAATGACATCACTATCTAGAGTCAAGTTACAGTGGGTCCAACTGAGGCTGATCAGACCAATATGAGCTCGGAATGCTCTACCACAGGTTGGGTACAAATAGTCCATGTGAACATTTGGGGTGGATTCTCTAAATCTGTGCAACCTGTGTTTCCTTTGAGCTGTTTCAATTCTGCTTTGTTCATAGAGCACAGAACCTTTTATGATGTGGGTACACCATGCGGAATGGTGCTGTGCCAGTGTCTTCCATGTCATGCAATCAATTCCAAAGTTCTTGAGAGAGCTCGGGAGTGTCCTTGTATCATTTCTTCTGACCACCATGTAATCAGCTGCCCCATGCGAGTTCTCCATAAAACAGTCTTTTTGGCAAACGTATTGTTTCACATTCGAACAACATGACCAGCCCATCGGAATTGCACTCTCTGATGCAGAGTTTGAATGTTTGACAGTTTAGTTTGAGTGAGGACCTCAGTGTCTGTTACCTTATCCTGCCAGGTGATCCTTAGAATCTTCCTAAGACAGTTCAAATGAAAGTGATTCAGTTTCCTGGCATGGCACTGGTAGACTGTCTAGGTTTCACAGACATACAACAATGAGGTCAGCTCAATGGCTCTGTAGACCTTCAGATTGGTAGTCAGTCTAATACCTCTTCTCTCCCATACTTTCCTTCAGAGCCCCCCAAATACTGAGCTAGCTCTGGCAATTGCCAGAGAACCAAAGGGAGCATTTATCAAGAGTAAGTGATAGTTCAAAAGTCAGCCCCAGGTCCTCTGATTCTGAGTCTAGAGTTTTTCCCACTGTGCTCCTCTGTACTTAGAGTCAATGTTGTGGAGGAGAGTTAGACCAGGAGGCTCACTGCATCAGCCATAAGGAGGGGGCCCGCCATCCTATCTGCCAGTTTCCTAGAGGGTCTGTCCATACATCTCCATAACCACCAGATCTGTTCCACTGGGCCTGAGGGCTTCTCATGGGACCAATAGTGATGGATCCTTACAGGCAGCTTTGGAGGACAGGGTCTATCTTTCTTTTGCCTTGTCTTTGCATCCCAGCACTTGGCATAGGGCTCAGTACATAATAGGTACTTAATTAATGCTTGTTGCCTGCTGCCCAGAGGGAGAATCGTGAGTTGGCCTGGGCTGCATCAAATCAACTCAGGCCATCAGAGTGTTGCCCATGGTGAGATCAGAAAACTGGAATGGAAACCAGGGAAGGGATGTGGGGGCAGGGATCCTGTACCACCTTCTGCCTGAAGCCTCCTCTGAGTTGTTCACTCATTTCAGTCCTGTCTTACTCTCCATGACCCCATTTGGGGTTTTCTTGGCAGAGATACCAGAGTGGTTGGCCATTTCCTTCTTCAGCTCATTTTACAGATGAGAAAACTGAGGCAAACAGAATTAAGTGACTTGCCCAGGGTCACACAGCTAATAAGTGTCTGAGGCGGGATTTGAACTCAGAGAGAGTCTTCCTGATTCCAGGGCCAGCACTATCCACTGTGCTACCTAGCTGCCCATGTTAATATTTATCTAGGTTACATTGTGTTTTTATTCATTTTGTTCAACATTTCCCAATTGTATCTTAATCTTGTTCTGGAGCACTCTGGAGATTTGTGGTGTTTGGCCACAGGCAGCAAGTTGGACACCTCTGATATTCCTGATGTGCCTCCAGATAGAATGTAAGCAACCTCAGGGCAGGGCCTGTTCTTCAGTTTGTCCCTTCTTCCCAGTGCCTAGAGCAGATCTTAAGATAAATGCTTGTTTATTGGTTATTGGGTTTTTTTTTTATTAACAGTTACTGATCTATGTATCTCCACTGCCTAGACAGTGTCTGGCACCTAGTAGATAATTAATCAAAGTTTGTTGCTTGGTTGATTGATTAGCAGTGACTTTTTTGGACTATGTATCTTCACTGGCTAGATAGTGTCTGGCATATGCTCGTCAATTATTACAGCAGAATTATACAGTAACAGTAGGAAAATTGGCGCACTTGAGATATTGTTCAAGGGGCTGGTTCTCTACTCTGTCCATTGGATGATCACTGGAAAACAATGGAAAGTCAAGTCTTGACCCAGAATGAAATAAACTGAAGTTGCTGTTCAGAGGTGAAACCATGGGGTCAGACGTTTACTTGAAGGCCGTGTGATGAGTAACTGTTGGGGCCTGGGTGTTGACCCATACTGGTTATTAAGACAATTCGCAGAGGGAAAGAGGGGGAAGAGGGGAATGGTCTGAGTCACAAGCTAAGAGAAGGAAAGTAGGCTAGGTCAGAGGCAAGAGTTTCTCAGGGATGTCCAGATCTCAAGGATGAAATGAGTGTGGGAAGTGGGGGAAAAGTTGAGGTTCCAAAGTAGGGTGCCACCCACTGCCAGGGTGCCTACAGGAACAGCTAGTCTGATTCGATCTTCCTACCCAAGACATCACCCCCCTCCCTTCTTGCTCTGAAGTGTCTAGGAGTCTACTTCTACTTCTACGATCCCAAGGGATTAGAACTCCCCTCTGCACCTGGAGCCCATGTCCTGGTGGGATCAATCAGTTGATATCTTGCCTTTTGCAAGAGCCTTCCCCAGGGCCCCCTCATTGCTAGCACCTTTCATTCACCCTGTATGTGTAGAGCTTGTACACATAGGGTCATTTGCATCTTCCCCCATTAGACTGTGAGTTCCTTGAGAACAGGGACTAGTTTTGCCTTTCTTTGTACTGCCATAGACTGGCACATAGTAGGTGCTTAATAAATGCTTATTGGTGATGACAATGATACTGATCAAAAAGCCTCTGTCAGTTCCAGAGAATGTGTATCCCACTGGTTCTCACGTCCTCTCCTGGGAGCCAAACCCTTGCCAGTCTACCAGGGGCTGGAGGGGGCCTCATGATCTCTCATAATATCTATTTTCTTTGGGACGGGAAACATGGCAGAGTGGAAACTTGGAGGTGGGAAGACATTGGTTAAGCGTTGCATCTGACACTAGCTGTGTAGAAATGGATATCTTACTCAACTTCTTCTGGCTTCCCCATTAACATCTGTAAAATGGGGCTAATAATGCTCAAAGTACCTGCCTCACCGGGTTACGAGGCTCTAATGAGATAATGTATGTGTAATGGGGACAAGCGGATGAGCCACACCCCATCTGATCTGTGGGACCTGGACCACCCTCTAGGTGAGAGGGGTGGAATTGCAATGTCAACCACTCAGGTTTGGCTGAGTCATCCCAAGCTTTTCAGTGCTTAGCCAGAAGAAGGGCCCTTGGGAAGTAACCCAGGGTTTCACAGATGGGGGTGGGGTGGGGCTTACCTTCATGCCCCTATTACATATATGTCATTTTATGAACTTTGAAATATCACATAAAATTTCAAGTGTATTTCTCTTCTTTCTCATATATAATTAGTGGGGGTGTGGTCATTTAAATAAGACCTGAAGACACACCCCCTCCTCCAGTCTGGTACTTTCCCTACACATACTTACTCTGGAATCCTCTAGATATGGAATATTCCATGCTGGAAACTTCCGTGCTCCATGACTGGCAGGCAGTAGGAGTAATGCTCCTCAGCATCTCCCTTCCTGCAAAACCCAACGTCAGATAGAGTCCTCATCTCCCTATAGAAGCCATAGTGTACCCTCCCTAGCATCCCTAAACAGTCCTGGTGTGTGTGTGACTTGGGATGGGGAGAGGTATGTGGTATGTGTGTGGGCGGGGGGAGGTGGAAGGGATGATACCGAGGATTTTGGAATTTGACTTAGGGTGGTGGATATGAGTCTATCACAACAAAGACCACTGGGATTTCATTTCATTCAATTCCACAAGCATGGATTGAGTGCCTACTACATGCTTATACTAGGTGTACCCACTACATGCCTCCTATGAGTGGCAGTGTGGAACAGGGGATAGAGAAAACTTGGGTGGGAATGCTGCCTCAAATACCCACCAGCTGTGTGGCCTTGAGACAGTGTTCCTCATCTATAGAATGGGGGGAGGGGAACAGTGCAGGTGTCTTCCACCTCCAGATCTCTGACCCCATGTGCCAGGCACTGTGTGAGGGGATACAAAGAAGAAAGACACGGTCAGGAGGTTAGGTCTAACTGGTAACACAAGACTTGCCCTCTGAGTGTTAGGAAAGGCGGATATTGACCGGTCTGCAGGAAGCCAAGCCTGGTGCCCTAAGTCCAGACTCTCCAGGGTTACAGTAGCCATTGGTTCTGGTTTGCACATGGTTTCGGCTACTGGGAGAACCCCAGAGTTATTACACATGACTTCCCTAAACCCATTCTATATTCGTGTAAACTGACTGATTTCCTGTTCACCCTACAGGACTTTCTGTGCCTTGGTTTTCCCTGTAATGTGGTCTCTCCTCACCTCCACTTTTGGAAGACTCCACTTCTATGCAGACCTCAGCTCAAGTGTGACCTCCTAGGTGGGACCTTTCTACCCCTCCCCTCCCACAAATAACCCCTCTGTGATGTCTTTTGATTTGCTCTCTATGCATTTTGTATTTATTTATTTGTATGCATGTTTTCTCCCCCAACAGAATATGTTTCTCAAGGGCCGGATCTGTTACATTTTTGTCTTTCTATATCCAATGCAAATGCTTGTTGACTGGTTGATGGCAAGTCAAATATGAACAACCTTTATTTCTTCCATGTAGAAACAGGCTTAAGAAGGGGACAACCTCCTTACCTAGGAGTCTGTGAACTGGGTTTTGAAGTATTTTGATCACTGTGTATGTAATATAACGGCAACTAGATGGCACAGCAGACAGAGTGCCAGGCCTGGAGTCAGGAAGACCTGAGTTCAAATCTGACTTCAGCTACTTCATAGGCGTGTGACCCTGGGCAAGTCACTTAACCCTGTTTGTCTCAGTTTCCTCATCTGTAAAGGGAGCTGGAGAAGACAATGGCAAACATCTCTAGTATCTTTGCCAGGAAAACCCCAAATGAGGTCATGAATGAAACGACTGAACAACATCAAACATATGTAATACATGGGTCCCCTTTGTAATCCCTTCTATTTTACTTTGTGCATCTAAAGATGGCCTTCAGAGAAAGCATCCACAGGCTCTGGATCTGCACAAATGCTAAGAACCAGAACCAGAGAGATCGCTATGCAGAGGACCCCTCCCCTGAAAGGAAAGGGCAAGGGCAGAAGCCACAGTTTACATCAAAGCGTCCACTCTGGAATGGCTGTAATTGATGGAATCAGGGATGATTGTGGCAGAATTCTCCAACGGGCACCAACGGTCCCCTTGAGAGCAGGATGGGAAGTACCCAGTGACATTGTTCCAGGGCTCAGTTCTGCCCCGCATCCTCGGAGTGACCCATCTGCCTGAAGGGCAGGAAATGAGGCTCTCCAGTGAAAAGACCTGGGATCAGGGAGAGGATGGAAATGGAAAATCCCTCTCTACAGCCTCAGCAACACGGAGGGGTGGAGCGCAGGAGAGGATGCCAGCCAACTTGATCGGGCACTTACCACCACCCCAAGGAAATGGGTTCATAACTGGCGTCACCTCCAGCCAGGGATAAAGTCACTGAGCCAGCCCATAAACGTTTATTAAGTACCTGCTACATTAAGCATTGAAAATACAAAGGCAAAACAAACAAAAAAAGCCAAACCCCAGTCTCTGCTCTCAAGGAATCACAATCTAATGGGAAAGACATGTCAGAATTCTGTATATATAAGCGATGTACAAGATAAACAGAGAGAATCAACAGAGGAAATGCCCTAGTATTAAGAAGATCAGAAAAAGTTTCCTCCAGAAGGTGGGTTTTAACCAGGACTTGAAGGATCATATGCATGGCCTGCTGCCAGGCCACAGGGGCAGAAGTGCAGGTGCTGTGCATGTGGGATGCCCAGGGGTGAGCAGTGGCACAGGATCACATGTGAGACAGACCTTCCCTCCCTGCCTCCCTCCCTCCCTCAGGGGCTGACACCGTATTCGCTTGAAGAGCCAGCAAGTGGTTGGACCCATTGACCAGATTTTCCTAGTAGAGCCTCTGACCAAGCCCCTGGGAGAGCTACTTTGGCTGTCTTTGGATTTACTTTCCTGTGCATTTGTTGTTTCCTCCTGATACTTTGTAAATTCCCTGCGAGCAGGAATTATTTCTTTTTCTTTTTCTTTTTTTAATCTCTAGTATCTAAAAGGTACCTGGCACACTGTAAAACCATGTCCCACATGCTCAGCCTTGATTGAACCTTTGGAAGGTCTTGGGTTCAAAACACCCAACATGCTCCCTTGGGATGGTTGCCTTCACACTTGAAATGCAACTTTATTTCCAAGCAAGTCTTTCTCTCATATCACGTATTTCTTTATGGCATTCAGTCAAGGGGAGAGCAGTGTCAGGAGGGGCATGATACCCCCTGTGAGAGGACAGGCCCCATGGCAACACTTGCTGCATCAGTGTCCATCAATCAATTAACAAGCATTTAATAGGCACCTACGGGATGTCAGGCTCTGGGTTAGTTGCTGGGGACGTAGAAATAAGGAGCTGACCCTCTCTCAGGGGAAACCACATGAGGCCCCTTAGGCCACACAAAGACACTAACATGAGTGCCCATGATACATCAGGCCCCAAGACATGGGTACATCAAGATAGGGGTCAAGAATATTAATCCATTTTTCAGGTTATTAAATGAACCGTCTACCTCTGGTGCTCACTGGAAAGCCTCAGAACTTCAGGCTGATGAGACGTTCCATTGGGCTGAGGAAGCAGGATCTCCTCTTGAGGCCCCTCGGAGGCCAAAGGCTGCCTCTGTCATTACAAGCCCTTGGACCCCTGCACACTTGTTAGTCTAATAGGCTGCTCAGACATACTCTCAGAGGACTAGAGATTTGGAGCTAGAAGGGTCCTCCAACTCCCTCATTGTAAAATCTGTAAAGATGAGGGAACTGAGGCCCATAGAGATGAAGGGATTTGTCTGCCTTATATAATAAGTAACAAAGTGAAGATTTAAACACAGAACCCCTGGCTACAAATCCAAATCTCTTTCCCCTGTTGACATCACCTCACCCCCACTGCCCTTAACCTGGGACCTCTGAACTTTTATTTATTTATTTACATTTTGATCTCTATATTTCAATATAATCAGTTTCCATTGTAATTCTATGCATTTTATTTTTTGAATTTAAAAACGTGTCTGAGATGGGTCCATGGGCTTTATCAACTGGAGCCAAAGAATATAAAGCCCCCTTGAGCTTGAGGGTGACCCAGACTGATTTGATACTCCAGAAAGGGTCCCCAGGAGAGATGCTGCCATCATCATGACCAGTCACCAGCATCGATCAGGTCTGGAAATGCAGAGTCCATGAGCCTCTCACATGCACATAGTCTAGGGTACAGATAAGTGCCTTCATGTTAGGTGTGGGAGGTCTCTCATTTCTCACTTTCCCAGACCTCCTTCATTGTCTGCTCTTTGGTGTCCAGGACCGTGCATGGCACCATTCCTGCTGGCTGCTTCAGCCTCCTGTGCATCAGTGGGGAGAGATCCTGGTTGGTGATGGCATTCAGAGCTCTCTAGTCAAGGCCAAATTAACCCCACTTCACATCCCTCTATGTGACCATGAGTCCTGGACCTCTGACTGGGGACTGTGTGTGTGTGTGTGTGTGTGTGTGTGTGTGTGTGTAATACAGGGAGAGGATGGGGGTGGGGATAGGCATAGAAACCTGTCCGGGTTATGTAAAAACAAAAGGACCAGTCAAAAAACTCAAGGCATCAATAAAACTTTCCCAGTAAAATAAAATGTGGTTAAAAACAACACAAAAAGCTGCAGAATCACGGCCTCTGGCCTGATCACAGCAACACCAATAATAGTAATTAACCTTTACATTGGACCCTTTCTGGGGCATCGGATCTGTCTGGGCCACTCTCAAGCCCAAGGGGGCATTCCATTGAGATCATCAAAGCCCTTACTTGCATGACCTCATTTCAGCCTCTCGACAGCCCTATGAAGTAAGTATTTCAGGCAGGGAGTAGATTTCAAAGGGTATGTATGTTCTAAAAAATTGATGATAATATTTCAATATAACTCACTTTCTTTGCAATCTTTCATTTTGTGAATTTAAAAGCATCATTTTGAGAAGGAATCTTAGCCTTCATCAGACCAGCGGAGAGTGCCGTGACACAAAAACAAAGAAATCCCCCTGATCTGGATAGAGATAGAGAAGTCTGGAACCTGAGCTCAAATCCTGACTCCACTACTTAGAAGCCTGTGTGACCTTAGGGCAGTCACTTCACTTCTGGGTCCTCAGTTTTCTTGTCTGTATAATGAGGGAGTTGGACATGCTGTCCATAAAGGTCTCTTCCATCTCTGAATCTTGTGAGCTTCTGCTCCCAAGATCCCCTGGCTCTTGGCACTGGACTGGGCACTTTGGCTCTGGGCCTGGCAGGGAAGCCTGGGGAGGGGGAGAGGAAGGACGTCTATGTGAGTTAGAGGCATTGATTCCCACAGAGCTTGCGAGGACGTGAGGACTTTTCCCAAATCCAGCACAATAGGTGGGATTATGCAATCTCAGCCAATGAGGGTTTACCAAAGCAGGGAGGTGGTTGTATTCAGGCTGCATATGTCCCAAGTCTTCCCACTCAGGCCTGCCGGGGGTTGGCCTCCCCAGTCACAGGGCCCCACCAAGTGGGTGCCCATTGATTGTTCCCAAAACCACGGGGAAATCATGGGATTTGCCAGGGGGTGTCGACTTTCACTAGGGACTGAGCTCATTGAGTACGTAGAAGCCTCTGGGTCAGTCAAAGCACAGTTCCCAGTGGCTAGTGGGCTCAGGGGAACTCCCAGCTGGAGGGACCTGGGGCTATCTCATCAAAGCTTAAAAACAAAACAAGAATCTCCCCCCCAGCCCCCCCCCCAAAAAAAACCCCCAACATGCTCAACCAGCTAGTGCTCAAAGAGAGAGGCAGTGTGGCCTCCAGTGGGAGACGTGAATGCAAATCTTGCCTCTAACACTTATGACCTGAGGCTCAGTTTCCTCCTATATAAGGCGAGGTTAGGTTAGACTCTCTCAGGTGTTCTTAGCCTTGGCTGCAAGAACATGTCTTCAAAAAAGATTTTGATAAAACTATATCTCAGTATAATCAGTTTCCTTTGTCATCCTGTTGTTTGACTTTACGTTTTTAAAAATATGGTTCTGAGAAAGGGTCCATGGGCTTTCCCAGAGATCTCCAGGGTCCACAAAATAGGAGCAGAATTCCTCGACTAGATGAGCTCTAAGGGGCCTTTAGCTCCAAATCTATAATCTAGGAAGACAATAAATCTATGAAGAGTCACCCCTGCATCATCAGAGGCTGACCATTCCATTGAGGAAGATGTTCCTGATACTAACTCTAAAGTGGACCCCTGATTCTTCCCCCCTGGCTTCTTACATCTCTCCTGTGTCCACACAGTCCAAGGCAAATCCCACGTGTCCCTGAGTCTCCCCTTCTCCTTCAATCAGGTCTCTGCTGGTATGAACTGAGCCCTTCCTGAGATTCAGGATCAGACAGGTGGGTTGTGGGATTGGAGAGAAAGAGAGCCACCATAAGGCACTGCTCATAGTACACGTAGGTTGGGCCTTGGGCAGCCCTGTATTGGGTTGTGTTCAAGATCTCAGAGACAGTGTTGGATTTGGCATGAAAGGACCTGGGTCCTTTTCCCTTTTGCCACTGACTACCAGGGTAACCTTGATCAAGTCAATTGACCTTCTTGAATCTTGGTTTCCTAATCTGTAAAATCAAGCATTTGGGCTGGATAGACTTCTTCACTTTCTCCTTGGGCATAACCAATTGGCTAGACTAGAGTGATATAGTCAGTGGTGCAGCCGGGTCATCTGACCCCCTGTCCAGCTCTGCATCTCAGTTTAACCAGCTCCTAGGTCAGCAGGTAGCTTAGCCATTTTCTGAGCCACAAGTTGGAGAGGAAGTGCACAGTCGGTTGTTTCTTGTTATAGGACATTATGGGGAGACAGGGCTAACCAGGGCCAGGGACCAAAGGCAATTTACTGAGCCCAAGGGCTAGAACCCTAAGATTCTAGGAAGACAGGGTGTGGTCCAGGTAAGATTCTGGTGGGTAAATAGAACAGGAAAAGTGAAGTTCATAAGCAGCCAAAGCCAGAAGCCAAGGGGAAGTCATTTACTACAATTCTCCTAAGCCAACACAAAAAATTGATTGGGGAAGGATGCCGCAAAAGAAGCAACAGAGATTAGCTAAATGATGACTTGTATCTTGGAATTTCCCTTTTAGAGGCAAGATTCTTCTATGGCAGTGACATGCCAGCCATACCTTCTCTCTTCAGCTTTGTCTGTGGCTGCACAAGAGCTATACTGGGCTCTAGGGGTTGTGTGGGTCTGAATTCTCTCCAAACTATAGCTTGTAAGCCCCCACTCATGTGTTTATTTTTTACTAGTCATACAGTGTAGACACTTATTTCAAAGCAAAGGCATTTAATGAAAAAACGTAGCAATAAAAATAACCATAGAACATTTCCCCTCATACACCTTAAGCTCACTCCCACAAATATACACATTCTTAATGGGAACTACATAGGTAAAAAATAATAGGACATATACACTTCAGTACTTCAGGGGATTCATGTTTGTTTGTTTGTTTTGGGTATAGGTAAACCCTCCACCACCCCAGATGACAGCCCCTATACAATGTTGTAGTTAATCTTCAAGAGCTGTTGTGATTAAAAAATTCATCAGCCTGCTCCCAATCTGGCGATGGGCCTCTTGGAATTTAACAAAGCTGGTCCTCAAATGATGGATAGACAGAAACATGGTGCTTGGCCCATATTCAAAACCTTTCCAACTTAGTAAGAGCTGACAGATCTTGTATTCCACTGACAGCCTGTGAGATCCCAGGGCAAAGAGGCCCTAAAGAGGTCAGAGGCAGAAAGGAAGGTCCCATTTATAGCTAGATATTCATAACAATATTCCTTGTGGCTGCAAAAAAAAGGGAAGAAACAAACAAAACAAAGAAACAAAAAGAGGAAAAGGAAGGGAAGGGAAGGAAAAAGGAAAGGAGAAAGAAACAAAGTAGGTGCCCATTGATTAAGAAGTGGCTGAAAAGAGCATAAATGAAAGTCATGGCATATTATTGTGCCATGAAAGTGAACAATTCAGAAAAAACATGGGAAAACTTATATGAAATAAAACAGAAGGAAACGGGAAGCACCAAAACAGATACACGTGAATGTTAAATTCTGAAAATATCACGATGAAGTCAAACATAATAATTACGCTTCTCGATATACCTTGTTCATGGGGCACAATCACCCTGACCAGAGTTGAGGAGATGTGCCATGCTACTTCTGGTGGAGAGGTGGGAGATGATGGAGATGACGTGTCATGGACAAGCCAACCTGGACAAGGTAGCTTGAGCCGCTTCCATATTGTTTTCCTTTGTTACTAAGTAGGGGGTGGGGGGGGTGGAAGGAAGTGCAGGGAGGGGAATGGTGTGAACACTAATGATCATAGGTAGCATTTACTCAGTGCTTTAAGATTTGCTAAGCATTTTTTGATTATTTTCTCCTTTGATGTATGGAAATAACTGTGATGTAAAAGACCAAAGGTTTCTGTAAAGGTTGAGTTAGTTGGTTCGAAATCCCAGGGTCACCTTCATGCCTGAGGAAGCTTCTAAACTCGGCTACTGGCGGCTGCTGGAAACTGCCACAAACACAGGTCAGTCACTGGCTCCATTAGCAATTCATTTTCTCTACCCTCAGCTGAACGCTACTTTGGGGGGAGGTGGGAGAGGATGGGCCTGAACCTGGGGTTTCATTGGTGGAGGGGAGCTCCCTTGGTCAGAACTCCCCTCTACAGGTGCCTTTGGTGCCCTTCGTTGCAGTTTAGAATCTTTCTAGTTGTCTTAAGGACTAGGGAAGTTAAGAGATTGCTTGGGGGCTCGGAGTGGGTGTCAGAAGTGGGCTGGGACCCTAGGTCTTCTTGACTCGGAAATGGGCTCTTTCCCCTGGACCACATGGCTTCCCCTCAAACTTTTGCTCAGCTGGTTTTATTCTTAAAAATAACAATAGTTGATATGTGCAGGGAATTCAGGTTTACAGACTCTCTATTTCAGTTCAGACTTTTGAAATAGGCAATGCTGTATTGGTATCCTCATTTTACAGATGGGGAAACTGAGGGTGAGTGACTTGCTAGGGGGCATACTCCTAGTAGGATCAGAGTTGAGTCTCTTGTTTCCTTGTCTATATAATGAAGTGTTTGGACTAAGCATCCTCTGAGGTCCCCTCCCACCCTAAATCCAAGATCCCATGAAGTCCTTTTACTCAACCTGGGCCTCAGTTTCCTCATCTGTTAAATGAAAAATTGATGACTCTTTGATGACTTCTGAGGTCCCATCCAACTTGGAATCAATTTTCTTATTATCTCATGAAAAGGAAAAATCAGGAGCCAGAAATAGGGTCAGAATGTCAGGAAAGCTGGTCAGGGAAGGGTCACTGATGGAACCAGCCTCACCCAGAGTGTCTTAAATGACACCTAGCTATATGAGCCTGAGCCCTGATGTGATTCTAGGAAAACAAGCAAGAGATGAGTAAAGATTGCCAAGAAGCGAGACAGAGCATAATTCTGCAGTGGTCCTGGGTCGGGGGTTTCTGTACTTTCTTTCAATCCAGGGGCAGGAGATCAGAGATTTAGAGCCATCTGTGGCCTTAGAGGTTGCTAAGTCCAACTCTCTCATTTTACAGATAAGGAAACTGAGGCTGAGAGGTAGGTGACTTGCTCAAAGTCACACAGTTAGTAAGGGTCTTGGGGTAAGATTTGAATCCTTCCTAACTCCAAGTCCAGGCCTTAGCCACTACAAAATTCAGTTAACTTGTTAAAGTCTTCTGAGGAATGACTAGCCTCTTGGCTCGGCCAATGAAGTCACTCCTTCTTGACTCAGAGATAACAGGATAACAGCCTTTCTTGTCTACATATTCTTCATGCTTAACTCCATTCTGTCATGAAGTCAACTGAGCTGGAGGCATGGGGAGAGGGATCATATCTCACCTCTCCCCTTTACAGGCAGTGATGAAGAGGAAGCCCACTGAAGGATGTCAACAGAGTCTAGCATCAGGATCAAGGGGAGCTGTGAAGTAAAGTGTCCCATGAGTCACCAGTCTTTCTGGCTGTTGCAATCCTGGAGAATGTTAGCAGGGGACCAGATGGGAAGGAGGAGGGTAAGCTGGGTGCCGACATCATCCTGGAAGCCTGAAGCAAGTCCCAGGGGCTAGATGAAAATGGCAGAGACATAGAAAGGTTGGTCGTGTAGACAGGCTTTGCACGAAGAAAATGGACAGATGGAGGCCAAGAAGCAATAAGGGAAAGAAGAAAGGAAGTCAAGCCTCCCTCTTCTTCCTTCATTGATTTGGGGTTTGGGGCCACTATGGGAGAAGGCAATGGGGGAAGACTCAAGGTCAACTGAAGAAGAGAGATGAGAAAAAAGTAAAGAGAAGATGGAGAAAAGCCTATCCACAACGGATGCAGGATCCCACAGCATACAATAGATATTCCCAAGAGGTCGGGGTTGGGACCTATGTGTGAGGGATGATCCCAGATCTGGAACCTGAAGAGACCCTAGAGAGTATCCACTCCAACATCCTTCACTTACAAATGAGGAAATTAATGCCCAGCGAATTCATAGAATCATAGAGCTAGAGCTAGAGGGGACCTCCATGATCATCTAATTCAATCCCTTCATGATATAGATGGGGAAAGTGAGGCTCACAGAGATTGACTTGCCCAAGATCAGGCAGGAAATAATAGAGGCAGGCCTCTGACCTCCTATGCAGCACACTTGCCCAATAATACGATGCCAATGAGTTGTGTACTTTCAGTTAAGCCTGATTGATCTTTCTCATGGGGGTCCTCATCTGAGCAGCATGAACGCTGTCACACAAGAGTTAAATCCGGAAGGCTAGCTTGCTTAGTATAGCAAGGCTGGGCTTCCTTCTGAAGGCAGAAGGAGCAACCAGCAACCTCATGGTGAACCCCACAGGTTGGACAATCCATACCTTCCAGGGGAGTTTTCCTTCCCCACTGGACAGGTTTGGACAGAGATGAGGCTGGCTGAGTCAAGGATTTCTTTACTGGCTGACTTTAGGATTTGAATTGAGGAGCTAACCCTAGCATGGATGACCTCTTCTGTGAGATGGGTCCTGTCTTTGAGTCCCCAAGAGCAGGGGAAGGGGGCCTAGTGGTAATGGAAGCATTGAAATGCTTTCATCATGTCCATAGGTGTTCCTGGAACTGTTTGGTGTAGGAAGGAGGCCTCACTAAGTTTTCTATCAACCTCTTCCCTGAACAAATGGAGGCTTCTAGACAGGTAAGAGTTAATGTGGTCTGCAAATAAACCAAGATTAATCCTCAACAGCACTTAATGCAGCTTAAAATGTGATAAATTATTCACATCTTCCAGCCTAATAAGCAAGCAATAGACCTCTTGAGCTAGAGTTTACACCTAGGCCCCTCCTCTTAGTTAATCATCTTGAGAACACCTGACTTCAATAAGTGCCTCCTTCTCCGCCCTCCTCCCCCAGACCCTACTCTAAATTAGATCATGCATTCATTTCATGGGATCCTGACATTTATGGGAGTCTCACATTGAGATAAACATGTTATGAAATGTAAATGAATAGATCCCTAACAGTGAGCTCAACTCTAAGTCTTTAAAAAGCTAAGAATGGTACAAGAGAAGGAAACATACCTCCCTCCTCAGGGCAGAGAGGTGGGGGGCTTACCAGGGCAGAGCACCGTACATGTTGTCAGACCTTGGACACTATATTGGGGCTTATTGTTTTCCTTTGTTACAAGGGAGGGCTCAATTAGGAGGAGGAGGAGGAAGGGGGCCACATATGCAGATATGATTGTGATATAAGACTTGTTTAACAAATAAAAATAGATAATCAAGCAGATGGAGAGATTGATAGGCAAGTAGTTGGACAGATAGAAAGAAAGACATGGCTAGACAGATAAGTAAATAAGTAAATGGATAGATAGAGAAATGGGTAGATAGATAAGTAGATGGCCAGATAGATAGATGGATAGGTAAGTAAATAGATAAGTAGATGGGTAGAGAGGGAGGTAGATAAGGAAGTAGATGGATGGATAGATAGACAGATACATAGATAGAGAGATAGAGATAGAGAGATAGATGGATGGATAGATAGGTAGATAAATGATAGATAGATAGATAGATAGATAGACAGATAGATAGATAGATAGATAGATAGATAAGCAGCATAATATGGTGGCAAAAGGACTGGCTTGGAGTCGAGGACTTGGATTCAAAACTTCGCCTCTGTCATTGCTTCATTTCTGCCTCCTGGCTTTCTTCTTGTTCCTACTAAAAACCCTCCTTTGACAAGAAGCTTTTCTCAGTCCTCCTTAACCTGAGTTCCTTCTCTCTGAGATCATCCCCAGTTTACTGTCTCTTATAGCTTATTGGTACCGTCGTTTGCATGTTGTCTCCCATATCAGACTGTGGGCTCCTTGAGGGCAGGGACTGTCTTTTGCCTTTTTTTGTATCCCCAGTGCTTAGCACAGGGCATGGGCACATAGTAGGCGCTTGTTGAGAACGTGGCCTTAAGCAAATTGTTTAATTTTTTCTAACCTGTTTCCTCTTTCATAAAAAGGGGGAATTGGACAAGATGGTTCCTTCCTTCCAACTCTAGATATAGAATCCTATGACCCCTTAACATGTTACAAAGGAGCCCCATGGTTAGGCAGAGGTTGTTGGAATCCCAAACTCTGTTTCCTAAGTTTGCCCCTTCTAGGCTTTAAGGGAAGAAACAGTTCATCTTCCAGGCAAAGTCCCAGGAGGCTCCTTTGCACTTGGGATACCCCTACCTATATTTACTTTGAGGTAATTCAATCTTCCTTTGAAGATTGACCCCAGTGGCACCCTTCCCTCCAGAGACTGGCTTCTGTTTGTAAAGGGGATTGGGTTCGGAGCTTCTGTAGGCTCTGCATCAGTGAACTGCCATGAATAGAGCTGTTTGTTTGTGTTTAAAGGCTGACTAGTCATAAGAAATGTGTCCATTGACCCTGAGCAGGTCACTTTCCTGCTAAGAGCCTCAGTTTCCTCATTTGTATAACAAAGATGATAATAAGTATTTACCTCAGCGCTGTTGTAAGGATCAAATGACACAAATGTATGTTAAGCCCTTTGCAAATGAATTAGTCAATCAACAAACATTTATTCAATACCTACTGTGTGCTCAGCACTGTTCACAAGTATTAGGGATGCAAAGACAAAAGGAAAATAAATTACAAGAATTAACATACTATGGAAATGTCACTTATTAATATTATTATCTTATTCTCAACATCTTATTTCAATAGGATCCAGATCTTCTTCTTCTTCTTGCTCTTCCTCCTCTTCTCTTTCTCCTTTTTCTACTTCTTTTTTTCCTTTTCCTCTTTTTCATATTCTTCTCCTTCTCCTCCTCCTCCTTCTTCTTCCTCTTTTTCTCCTCCTTCTCCTTCTCCTTCTCCTCCTCTTCCTTCATTATTATTTTTATTGCTACTTAAATCCAACCTACAGTCATGTCATGGCATCCATCACCTTCCTGATGTCATGATCCTCTTCAAGATTGGAGGACAAACAACAGTAATTACTGCTACTACCCCAGCAGGCCATAGGATATAAAGCGAGAAGGGTCCTTCAAGGTCACATGACCCTTGTAGCCTTGGGCAACACCCTGAATCTTCTCTGGAATTCAAAATCGTTGTCTGTAAAATAAGGAAAATCTACATCTATGATGTTGTCCAAGTACCTGATTTCATAAATGAAGAAGCTGAAGTCCAGGAAGTGACTTGTCTAGGGTCACACAGGTGGTAAATGGTTCTGTGTCACCCTCTAGGAGCAGAGGAAGTTGGTATAGAGCTAGAAGTCACCTTAGGGGTGATCTAATACAAATCCCTTACTTTACAGATGAGTAAACTGAGACCCAGGCAGCTCAGTGGTGAAGAGGATGGAACAGCTGACCTGGGGCCAGGAAGACCTGAGTTCAAATCTAGCCTCAAACACTTATTAGCTGTGTGACCCTGGGCAAGTCACTTAATGATATTTGCCTCAGTTTCCTCATTTGTAAAATGAACTGGAGAAAAAAATGGCAAATCACTGCAGTAATTTTGCCAAGAAAATCCCAAATGGGGTCACAAAGAGGGGGACATGTCTGAAAAATGACTGAACAACCACAAAATTGGGGACAAAGAAGGGAAAAGAGAGCTATAAAATAAAGCAGATGAACATTCAAGACAGGGACAATGGGCACATACAGAAGCAGCAGAGGATAATGCTGGGACCCCTGCCACACTTAGGAATAAGGGTTTGAGGGAAGTAGATAATCTCAGAGCTGGAAGGGACCTCAGAGGATGCAAAGTCTAACCCAAACCTGATCAAGAAGCCCCTTTAGCATCCCAGACAAGGGGACATCCAGCCCTGCTTGAAGACCTCCAGTAATAAGGAGCTCACTATTTCCTGAGGGAGCCCACCCATCCTTGGGCACCCCTAATCATTAGGAAGTTCTCCCAGACATCCAGTTGCAACTGACTTTTGTCATTTACAACTTTTGTGACAAGCAAATCACCCTCTCTAGGCCTTATTTTCCTCATTTATTAAGGTTAAAGGTTTGACTAAATGGCCTCTGAAGAGGTCCCTCCCAAATTTAATCAATCCATAAGCATTTACTAAGTACCTACTGTATATAGACACTGTGCTAGGTGCTAGTGGTGTATTCAATGGAATATAAGCTCCTTAGAGCTTAGAGACAGTTTCATTGTTGTCCCTGTACCCTCAGCATTTAGCCCAGAGTTTGGTACACAGTAGGTGCTTAATAAATACTTGTTGGTTTATTGAGTTGTATGTAGACAAAAATAAAAAATAGAAAAGTTTTGAGTAGAACAGTGGTACAACATTGAGTCCCCCAAACTGTATTTGGAGGTCTCTTGACCTTTCCATCTTTCCTATATGAATAATTCTCCCTTCCTTCTTTCCTCCCTCCATCCTTTCCTTCTTTCATCTTTCTTTTCTCTCTCTCTCTTCCTTCCTTCCAGACTGATTCTCCTTACCTTTGCTATCAGATTATGTATTATAGCATATGAAACCTTTTCTTGAGATAGAGCTTCCCCCATTCACCTAGTCTGGAAGTGCAGTGTCTACTCACAAGCCCAATCCCACTATTGATTAGCATTGGAATTTTTACCCATTCCATTTCAGATCTGGGTCAGTACGCCCTTCCTTTGGCAGTCTACTAACCACCCCTTTCTGATGGCTCTCCATATTGGGGCCAGTCTTGGTGCACAGACTCTTGTTTGGCTCAACCCACTGAAGCTCAGAACTCCTGAGTTCAAAAGATCCACCAACCTCAGCCTCTTCTGCAGAAGAGACTATAGACATAGGTTACCATACTTAGCTATGAACAACTACTTAGCAACTCCTTTCTTCCCCATTCTTCTCTTGATAGTCCTGGGCCCAGGGAAATTTAAAAAAGACAAAATTTCCTGGGGCTACATCTGTACTTTTATTATTGTTTAGGGGAGCCCAAGTGTAGAATCTCACATTTGTCCCTATTGAGAATCAACTTATTTGATTAAAGTCAGGCCCATGATTCTGGCCTGTTGAGATAGCTTGGAATTCCAATTTGGCCTTCCAATACATTAGCCACTCCTTCCAGTTCTGTGTCCTCTTCAGCTTTGACACACACAGCATTGATGTCTTCCTCCAAGTCATTGATGAAAGCATTGAACAGAATAGGCTCAATACAGAAGCCCAGAACACCCCACTAAAGAAAGCTATCCATGAGATGACTCATCCTTGGGTCTAACCACTCGAGCAATTCCAAATACACCCAACTCCTCTGTTACTAGCTCATTGTTCTCCAATTTGTCCACAAAGACATCATGAGAGACTCCACTCACACGTCCCAGGAAATTCTAGAGCCTATGTTCTGACCTGGTCTAGTAACCGTCAAAGAAATGAATGAGATTAGCCTGGAGCAAACTATTCTTGATGAAGCCACACAGGCTTTTAGTCACCATTGATAGAGGCAGTTAGCAAAGAACCCTGGACTTAAGAGTCAGGAAATCCAGAGTTCAAATCCTGAATTTAGATACTTAATAGCTGTGTGGTTCTGGTCAAGTCACTTCAAGAAATCGAGGATTTGATGGTTGTTTCCCTTTCTAAGGCTTCATGAACCAGCCTTTTAATAATGTATCACAACAAGAGGACCTATTTTCATATCCCAGTTCTGTAACTGAATAGTTCTGGGGCTCTTTTCTGTGCCTCAGTTCCTTTGCCTATGAAAAAAGAGTATTAAAAGAAATCATCTCTGAATCCCCTCTCCTCACCTACTTTCAATTTTATGAATGTTCTAGAGATCAGGCAGAAATCTAAGTCAAGCTCCCTAGGTTAGAATGTATAGATTCACCCTCTTCTACTTTTTGCACACTGGGACCACATCTCTAGTCCAGAAAAACTTCTCCCATTTTCTATGACTTTTCATATATCCTGAATGGTGGTTTAGCAATCATATCTGCAAGAATGAGAGGTTTTTGACTGCCAGGTCTTCCCTTATTTAGAGTCTACACTCCTGACACCCATCAGCCTGAGGATCTTGGACTTGGGAGAGAAAGCAGAAACAAAGTGAGAGTTGAATAGTACTACTTCTATTCCTTGTCTGTTAACATCAGTCCATCAACTCCAAGGATACCTTCTTTGATCTTCCCTGAAGAAAAAAGACTTTTTGTTGGGAAGAGGAAAACTAGAGGGAGACCTTCAGACAGGAGGGATGGGTTGCCCCTGAAGAAAAAAGACTTTTTGTTAGGAAGAGAAAAACTAGAGGGAGACCTTCAGACAGGAGGGATGGGTTCCCAGTAAACAGAGATGGAATGTTCTCCAAACTCTTTCAAAATCATGTCTGTCCTTCAAGGTTGAGATCAAATTCACTTCCCTTCTCTGAATTCTCATTTCCTCACTTAGAAGATGACAAGACTCAACTGTTTTACGTATGGGGTAGCCTACTGGCTTCTGTGCCCAGTTCTAATCCCAACTTGGCCATTAACTGACTGTACAGTTCACTTTAACTCTCTGGACTTAATTTCCTTATCCACAAAATGAGCTAGTTGGACTAAATTCTCTCCAAGAATAATTTTTGCTCTTAAAAGTTATGTGATACAACGATAGGTCTACATAGGGTCATCACTTTAGAGCTGGAAGGGAAACTAAAGATCATCAAGGCCGACCCCCTCAGTTTACAGATGAGGAAACTGAGGTCCAGAGAAAGTAAGTGACTTGACCAGGATCATTCTAGTAAGTGTCTGAGGCAGCATTTGAACCTAGGTCTTCTTGATTCCGTGGCCAGCACTCTGTCCACCAGACCCTTCTCAGTCAGAAGTGATTGTTTACTCCCTTAAACTGATTTGGAACTTTATTCCTTTCTTACAGCCCTTTTCAGTACTACCTTGTTTCACTGTGTACAAAGAACTGTAAATCCTATAGCTCCAGTGTCGTCTCTCCCCTCTTAGACTGTGCTCCTTTTAAGGGACTGAGCCTTATTGTCTTGGTTTCCTCCCTCCCACCTTCCCCAGAGTGCTTACTGAGCACAATGCCTTCTTCTGTAAATGTTTTTTGAATGAATGAATGAATGCCAATATGCTTTAGTAACTTTCCATTCAACAGATTGGGTGCTTCAACTGTTCTGTTGGCCATGGGGGTGGAGGGATTGACTTATTCTATTGTATTTTTGCCAACTCTCAGCCTGCCCACGAGCTTTCTACCTTGGCCACAGGGCAAGATGGTCCATTTGAAAGGGGTAGGAAAGACAACAAAGTCTGGGCCTGACCTGGGAGATAGGGAACTCCTGAAGGAGGAAACCCCATCCACTAATACAGGTTGTCACCTTCTCTACTAACATATAGCATCACAGAGGTGGCTGGAGCATTTCAAGTCCTGTGGCTGGGATACGTTGGAGGCAGGACTGACTGCAAGTGGACCAGTGGAGCAGTGGACAGTTCTCTGTTCATCGTACCTTGCTTCCTCAGTAAAAGGATAAAAATCTCTGAGCTTGCAGATGAATCAGAAATAGTGGGGAAAGTATTGATCTGACTAACTAAAGATCCAGTCCTGACACTTCTCTGCAATCCAATTTCCTTTTTTCTCATTTGGATTGGTTGGAGCCCTTATCAGTTCTAAAAATATGTAGGGTTTTTTGTTTTTTGTTTTTTTAGTAAATAACTAGAAACAACATCAATACAGCCTTCTTAAGGTGTACAAATGCTTTACAGACATAATCTCAGTTGAGCATCACTTGTTAGTCAGATGCTACAGATATCATTGTGTCTATTTTACAAAGAAGAAAACTGAGATCCAAAGAAATGAAATGACTTGCCCAGGACCACACAGCTAATATTTATCAGAGGCAGAATTTGAATATAGGTCCGATATAACGAGCTGGTTTACCTTAGTATCTCTAAGGACGAGAGTGGAGACACCTCTGCCTATCGAAATCCCACTCATCCTTCATGGCTTAGACTGGGCGTCCGTTGAGTTCATGTTTATAAAATCATCCAGTTTTAAGATGCCAGCTATTCATCGACCAAGTCAAGAGGTGGCTGGTTTATCCGCTGGGTTTCGGCACCATCTGGTGGCTTTAGGCTGTAATTCCCAGTCTCTCTGTTGCCACCCAGTGGCCACTTATAAAAATTTACATTTGTTACAAATTTTACAAATGTTAGCAGGAGTTAACATTTCAAACATTAAAAGCAAATCAACAATCCCTCATTAAGCATCTAAAATGTTCCAGGAACTGCACAAACTTCTAGGAGTATGAAAAGAGGCAAAACACAGTCCTTGCCCTCATGGATCTCACAGTCTAATGGGGAAGGCAATCTGCAAACGATTCTGTGAAAAGGAAAATGACCAATGCTGGCTGGAATGTGGAAAAATTGAGCCGCTAATGAGCTGTTGAGCAGCAAGTAAGTGACACCATGGATAGAGTGCCAGGCCTGGAGTTGGGAAGACCTGAGTTCAAATCCAGTCTCAGACACTTCCTAGCTGTGTGACCCTGGGCAAGTCACTTCCCCCTATTTGCTTCCATTTCCTCATCAGTAGAATGAGCTGGAGAAGGAAATGGCAAACCATTCCAGTATCTCTGCCAAAAAGACCCCAAATGGGGTCACAAAGAGTCAGACACAACTGTACAACGTCAGCAACATCCTAAAGAGATCAAAGAAAAGGAAAAAGGACCTCTATGCAAAAATGTTTGGAGCAACTCTTTTTGTGATGGTGAAGAATTGGAAACTGAGGGGATGCCCATTCATTGGGAGATGGCTGAACAAGCTGTGGTTGATGACTGTGGTATATGACTAGGCTGTAAGAAATGATAAGCACTCTGAGTTTTAGAAAAACTTGGGAAGACTTACACGAACTGATGCCAAGTGAAGTGAACAGAACCAGGAGAACATTGTGCCTGCACAGTAACAGCAATATTGCATGATATTCAAATGTGAAAGGCTTGACTACTCTGATCAAAACAATGATCCAAGACAATTGCAAAGAATTCATGATGAAAAATGCTATCCTCTTCCAGAGAGAGCAGATCAACTCTGAGTGCAGATTGATGCAAACTTTTGAAAATCTTTATTTTTTGTTTGTGCTTTCTTTGGCAACATAACTAATATGGAAATATGTTTGGCATGACCTCACATGTGTTTACTCCACAAGAAGCGGGGAGGGGTCAGAGACAGGAAGAGAATTGGAAACTCAAAATTTTTAAAAATGAATATTAGAACTTTTATATATAATTGGGAAATATTTATCGAAATAAATAAAAACAAAAACCACTTCGTACAAACAAACTATGGACAGGATAAATTGGACATGATCAATGGAGGGAAGGCACTGGCAATGAGGTTTCAGGAAAAGACTTCTTCTAGAAGGTGGCATTTTATCTGGTACTAGAAGGAAACCAGGAGGCATAGAAAAGGAAAGAGGGAACGTTCCATTCCTGGCATAAAGGAGAGCCAGTGAGAATGTTGGGAAATAGTTCTTTGTTTGGGGAAGGGACTAAGCACTTAGGAAGTACCTACCATTTTCCGGGCACTTTATAATTATTATGACATTTGACTTCACAATAATCCTGAGAAGTAAGTGCTATTATTATCCCTCAGGAAACTGAGGCAAACAGAGATTAAGTGACTTGCCCAGGGTCACAAAGCTACTAAGTGTCTGAGGTTGAATTTGAATTCAGGTTTTCCTGACTCTAAGCTCAGCACTCTGTCTATGGTGCCACTCAGCTGCCTCAGATGTGGTGGGAGTTAGACTCTACAAGACTCAGCTTAACTAATTGGATTTGAAGAATTAAGGATGATAACTCGAAGGCTGCATGCCTGAATGATGGGAAGGATGGTCCCATCCTCAACAGAAATAAAGAAGCTTATTAGAGGGAATGGTTTTTTGGGGAAACATACTGAGATCTATTTGGGGGCATGATGGGTTTGAGATACCAATGGGACATTGAGTTAAAACTACATAATAAGCATTTGGTGATGAGCAACCAGAGCTCTGGATAGAGCTTAGAGCTAGATATAGACATCTGGGATTCATCTGTGTAGGGATCTTTGAAGCCATGAAGCTGATGAGATCACAAAGAGAGAAGAGAAGACGGCTCATTCAGCAGAGCCCTGGAATAACCTCATATGCAGAGGCAGGAAAGTGATGAGGATTTTGAAAAAGAGACTGAGACGCATCTGTCAGACAGGTAGATGGAGGAAAACCTTTCCCCCACAGAACTGCGTTGTGAAGTTGCAGAGGTCAGGATGTAGAAGGAGAGGGTGGTAGGTCTGTGTTAAATGCTACAGAGAAGCCAGGATGGATGAGGACTGAGAAAAAGTCAGTTAGTATAAAGAGATTGCTGGTGACCTTGGAAAGAGCAGTGTCAGTGGCTGGGACAGAACCTCCAGAAATGGTTGAGATGGAAGCTAGGTTTCAAGTGAGCAGGACATCCGAAAGTAGAGGCAAGGGTGAGATTGCTTTTTCTAGGATTTTGACTGGGAAAGAGAGGAGTTATAGAACAATTGATAGATGGAGGAGATGAAAAGCAGAGAAGCCCAGGAATATGGAGGAGACAGTTCCATAAGAGTAGCCTGCAACAAAACCTAACTCCATAATATCACCCAGATTTGAGATGGGCTGCTGCATGATTGGCTCTGGAAGGTCTGCCATATGCAAAATAATAATAATGGCTAGTATTTATATAGCACTTCAGGATTACAAAGTGCTTTATAAATGTTATCTCATTTTATTCTCCCAACAGCCCTGGGAGTCAGGATTTACAGATGAGGAAACTGAGGCAAATAGAGGTGAAATGATTTGCCCAAGATCACAGGGCTAGTGAGTGTCCGAGTCTGGATTTGAACTTAGGAGAGCTCTATCTACTCCGCTATCTAGTTCCTACTATGAGTAGAATAGATTAAAAGGGAAAGGAGTAGAGTAGCATTGTATATTGAGGAGACATGGAGCCTTCTCTTCCTTCTTTGCAGAGGTGAGGGACTTAGATGACATGTTGGCTAGTTTTGCTAAACTATTTTTTCTGTCTTTTTTTGTGGTAAGGGAGAGCTCTGTGGGAAGAGAAGGAGGAAGGAATATAATGATACAAGCATGCTTTCTTCCTGTTTCAGAATCTTAACTAGTGCTTATATGGAAATACCCCTTTTTTACCTATTCTCCAACCTACATCTAGGTAAAGATTGGCATAAGGGGCACCACACTTCTATACTCACTAAACTGATACATAAAAGTGACATAAAAATAAAAGAAAGTCTGGAAAGGAAAACACAGTATAGTGGAAAGAATGTCAGCTTTGAAGTCACAGGACCTGGATTCAGATCATGACCCTGCTACGTATTATGTACATTACCTTCAGCCAAGTCACTCCGCTTCTCTGGATCCCAGTTTCTTCATTTATAGGATGAGTGGTTTGGGTTAGATAATCTCTAAGGTCTCTCCCAGCTCTCAGTCTATATAATTTTATCCAACTTTTCATCCTCATGTGAAGAAATCCAGGGACCAGCATGATGAAGAGTATTTGGATGAAAATGGAGAGAAACAGAAGCAAGATGGCTCTTAGAGTACACTACAGACCAGTGGTTCTCAAAGTGTGGTCCAGGGACACCTGGGGGTCTCTGAGACCTTTTCAAGTGGTCTACAAGGTCAAAACTATTTTCATTCTCATACCAAGAAGTTTTAATTTCTAATACAGTAAATATCAGTAGATATAACACACATAAACCAAAGCTCTTTGAGGGATTCTTTTTAGGTTCTGAAACCAAAAAAAATCTAAGAACTGTTGTCATAGAACAAATGAACAGAAGGAAGAAATAGATGATAACTTCAGGAAATAGAAACCTGTCACAGAGGTATGATATGATAGTAATAGGGGCATTTCAATTATCCAGACACTGAAAGGAACTCTCTTTTTGTCTGTAGCTGAACAGCAAATTACTCCTACCTTACCTTAATAATGATTTCATTCTTCTGAAAGTTTAGCAACAACTTTATCTGCCCAGCAGAGAAGCAGGGATCTACTAGAGCAGAATGCTGTATACACTGTCAGACTCAGTCACTGAATCTGGTGTTTTGGCTAAACTATTTTTTTTATCCCAATATTGAGTTCTGTTTTCGAAATGATTAGTTTGAGAAAGGTTCAATGGTGGGAGGAGGGATTTCCGGGAATGAGGATGATATAAAAAAAAGACATTTTAAACTGATTTTTAAAATCTATCCAATGCAATTAATACAACAAAAATAAAAATTAAATGCCTGCTGTATGCACATCACTTTTTCACAGAAGTAGAAAAAATGAGCCCCTTGAGAGAAAAGGACCACCCCTGCCTTAGTATTCATGGTAGTAAAGGAGAGAACAGCCGGGCACAGGCTGACCTAGACTCAAGATCTAGGGAAAGCTGATTTCAAAAGCTTCTTAGGAAGAACAAGAAGATCCCATGGCCTAATATTCTGAAAGAGAAGTCAGCCTCAAAGAAAGGAAGTTCTTAGGAATTTAATTTTGAAGCCACAGAGGGAATCAATTTCTTTTTTAAAAAGTTTAATTGATGCCTTTGACCTTTGCCACTGTTTTGTTGTTCAGCTGTTTCAACTTGTCATGACCCCATTTGGGGTTTTCTTGGCAAAGACATCAGAGTGTCTCCTCCAGCTCATCTGACAGATGAAGAAACTGAGGCAAACAGAGTGAAGTGACTTGCCCAGAATCACACAGGTAGTAAGTCACACAGCTGAGACTGGAGATGAGTCTTCCTGACCCCAGGTCCAGCACTCTATTCAGTGAGCCACCCAGCTGCCCTTGGCCTTTACATCACAGTCATTTCTGGGGCAGCTGAGAGAAGGAAAATGACACAACTCTCCTCCCTTCCCCTAATAAACTCTAGCTATAACTAGTAAATGAAAATATTCAATACGGTGACCATATCTGAAAATGCACACAACATTCTGTCCCAGTAGTCCCCCACTTTTCTGTTGAGAGGAAAGAACTAAGTCTGTCTTATTATCTCTTCTCCAGGACCTTCATTAATTTTTTTCACTTACTCATAGAAATCATAGTAGGTGCTCCATAAATGCTTAAGGATGATGATAAATTAGGAAGAATTCTACCTTGGAAATGACTTTCCCCCCTACCTTAACTCTGGTCCTTTCAGTCTAGGGTTTAAAGAGAAACAAAAATGATGTACCCCTTATACTTCATAAAGTCAGCACCAACTTGCTCCTCCTTTTTGCCCCCACCTGGAATTTCCCTCAGGAAAATCTCCAAACAGATAGCTTAGAATTTTGTCCTCCTCCCTCTCATTCATTCCTCATTAACATTCTTATCTCCTTCCTCATTCTGTGAGACCGGAAAGGAAACACACTCACTTTATAACTGAGTATTTCTTTACTGCATGAAACAGGCAGATCATAAAACACAGTGGTGAGACTCCCCCGGCAGCTGCGCAGCAGTCAGTGAGAAGGGCAGGCGTCCCCTGACCCCTTTATCTGAGGGGCACACAAGGCCCTTGGGGAGTCTCACTGCTCTGTTTAATGACCTGCCTGTTTCACGCAGTAAAGACATTCTAAACTCGAATGTGAGCATGTTTTCTTTTGTCAGCCCTGCTGCGGATGGCATTTAGTTTTCCCAAAGGAACATTCCCTGAGTGTTAGCCAAAGAGATGGCGGCAGGTAGAGGAGAGCTGTTATTTGCCAGCACATCTACCCCCCTCCTCCCCACCCCAATCCCCCCTCCAAACTCATAGTCATCAAGAGGTGGAAATATACTGTTCCACTGCAGCCCTGGCTAGGAAGCCATTGGGGTCAGGGTCAGGAACCCTCTCATACTTTTCCCAGGGATCCCTGCTCAGGAAGGAGCATCTATATCAGCTCCTTCTCCTATGGGATTCTCTCAGGTCTTCCTGTAGTATCCTATCCAGAACCAGCAGACAACTAAGAGGGATAGGGAGTCCTCCACCATGAAAGACAAAGCCTATGCTGTGTTGTTTCCCTCTGCGTTGTCTGGTCTCCTCAAGTTATTGTCCTATACCTCTCCTTCCATTCTATCTATCAACTCCCTACAGAAAGCTGTCGGTACCCTTGCCTCAAAGCCTCACTCACTTCTCAAGCCCTTGCAATATGGCTTTGACCCACCTCAACTGGGGCTGAGCTCTCAAAGTCCTAAATGAGTTCTCAGTTGTCCTATCTAAGGATCTGGAATTGGCCCTCATGCAGCCTTTGCTGCCCATCCTCCTCCAGATGCTCTCTTCCCGGAGTTTCTGTGATATCACTCCCTTTCTAGTTGTTTTCATATTGCCTCACCCCCTTCAAATATGAGTACATTAAAGACAGAGACCGTGTTCTGGCTTCCTTTCTGTCTCCACAATTTTGTAAACATAGCACACATGTGATAAACGTCTGTTGACTGACTTCTCAATCCCATGCCCTAACTGAGGATATACAACAATGCTCTCCTCTGGCTTTTCTATTCTCTCTCTCTGTGTGACCTCCTCGGCTCCCAGGAATTTGTTTAGCATCCCAGATGTATAGACAGTCTAGTCTCTCCCCAGAGCTCTAGAACTGCATCACGAACTGCCTCTTGAACAGAGCCAATTAGATGTTGCATAGGCATCTCAGACTCAACATGTACATTATCTTTCTTTTCCCCCCACATCAAATCTTAGTCTTTCTATGTTTATTTCTTCTTTCGTTAAATATAGGTCATTCCTCTGTTCAATAAACTCCAATAATTCTCGATTGTCCTTGGGACCAAAAACAAGCAGCTCTCACTTTACAACCATGTTTTGACCTACTTAAAAATATAGATTTAAAAATTTTTTATTTTATTAAATATATCCCAGTTATAAGTAATTTTTTAAACATTCATTTTTAAAAATTTTGGGCTTTAAATTATCTCCCTCCTTCCTGTCCCTCCTCCACCCCTTGAGAAGGCAAGCCATGTGATATTGATTATCCACGCAAAGTCATGCAAAACGTTTCCATATTAGCCACGTTGCAAAAGAAAACACATTCAAGAAACACCAAGGAAAATAAAGTTAAAAAAAAAAAAGAATGCTTCAATCTATATTCAAGAGTTCATCCATTCTTTCTCTGGAAGCCAATAGCATTTTTCATCATGAATCCTTTCAAATTGTTTTGGACCATTGTCTTGATCAGAGTAGCTAAGTCTTTCACAGTTGATCACTGTTACGAAGCTGTTGCTAAGATGTTGTGTACAACGTTGTCCTAGTTCTGCTTGCTTCGCTTTGCATGAGTTCATATAAGTCTTGCCATCAACCTTGCCTTTGTAGCCTTATGGTCCATTATTCCTTTACCGGTTCATGTAAGTCTTGTCATGTTTTTTTCTGAAACATCTTGCTTCATCATTTTTTGTACAACAATAAGATTCTGCCACCTGGTACCTCAGAGTTGTTTTATTTTGCCTTTCTCTAATCAATAGTCATTTAGAGCATTTTTTTCACTTGACTATAGATAGCTTTGATTTCTTCTTCTGAAACTACCTGTTTCTATCCTCTTACTATCTATCAATTGGAGAATAACTTTAATTTTTTATAAATTTGACTCCATTACCTAAATATTTGAGAAATGAGGCCTTTATCAGAGAAACTTGCCATAATTTTTTTTAATATTGCTTTATTGTCTATGGTACCTTTTTAGTAAAATGTAGTTTCCCTGATTATCTCTTTCAATTTGGTCTATTTTTAGATTTCTGTTCCTCACTGAGTGTGTGTGTGTGTGTGTGTGTGTGTGTGTGTGTGTACACACACCCACAAATATATACATACATATACATATATACACATACATATACATATATATGCACTTTTCCTCTTTGAACTAATTCCATTAAGAGTGAGATTCAAATATTGCCTGCTGCCCTCCCCCTCATTTTCCCCTCCACTATAAAAGATGTTCCTTGTGCACCTCTGTTGTGTGAGAAAATTTGCCCCATTCTACCTCTCCCTTTCCCATTCTCTTGGTGCATCCCTCTTTCTCACCCCTTAGAGATCATCCCAACATGGTTGACTCACACCCATGCGCTCTATCTATGCAGACTTCTTCTAACTGCCTTAATAATGATAAAGTTCTTAGGAGTTACATGTATCATCTTCCCATATAGGAATGTAAGCAGTTTAACCTTATTGAATCCTTATGATTCTTCTGTCATGTTTACTTTTTTTATGCTTTTCTTGAGTCTTGTTTGAATATCAGATTTTCTATTCAGCTCTGGTCTTTTTGTCAGGAATGCTTGGAAGTCTTCTATTTCATTAAATATCCATTTCTTTCCCCCTGAAGAATTATACTCAGTCTTGCTGGGTAGATCATTCTTGGTTGTAATCCTAGATCTTATGCCCTCTGGAATATCATATTTCAAGTCCACTGATCCTTTAATGTGGAAGCTGTTAAATTTTGTGTGATCTTGACTGTGGCCCCATGATATTTGAATGATTTATTACTGACTGCTTGCAATATTTTCTCCTTGATGTGGGAGCTTTGGAATTTGGCTATTATATTTCTGGGAGTTTTCCTTTTGGGATCTCTTTTAGGAGGTGATTAGTAGATTCTTTCAATTTCTATTTTACCCTCTGGATCTAAGATATCAGGGAAGATTTCCTTGATAATTTCTTGAAATATGATGTCTAAACTTTTTTTTTTTTGATAATGGCTTCCAAGTGATCCAGTATTTCTTGATTTATCTCTCTTTCATCTGTTTCTCAGGTCAGTTGCTTTTCAAATGACATAGCTCATATTTTCTTCTTTTTTTTTTTCTTTGACTATATTTTATTGTTTCTTGAAGTCTCATGGAATCGTTAGCTTTCACTTGCCCAATTCTAATTTTTAAGCAATTATTTTCCTCAGTGAGTTTTTGTACCTTTTTCCACTTGGCCAATTCTACCATTTTAAGGAGTTCTTTTTTTTCAGTGAATTTTTGGGCCTTTTTAAAAAATCATTAGAATAATTCTGTTTTTTAAGGTTTTATTTTGTTCAGTACTTTTTGTGCTTCTTTTACTAAGTTGTTAAATCTCTTTTCATAATTTTCTTGCATCACTCTCATTTCTTTTTCCTTTACCATTCTTATCTTTTTCTTTAACTCTTCCAAGAATTCTTGTTGGGTTTGAGTACAACTAGCATTTTTCTTTGAGGTTTTGGTTGTAACCATTTTCTCATTATTGTCTTCTTTTGAGTTTATGTCTTGGTCTTCCCTGCCTACCTTTCCATGGTCAAGTTCTGTTTTTGTCGTTTGCTCATTTTTCCAGTCTGTGTTTTTTTTAACTTTCTGTTAAAGTTGGCCTCTGTTCAGCTGGGGGAATTAAAGGACGCTGTCCCAAGCTTTAGGCTTTATCGTGCTGCTGTTTTCAGAGCTACTTCTGGGGGTGTGCAAGTTTTTAGTGCTTCTAAGGTGATATGATTCAGAGAGAGGTTCTGTCACTGCTCCTGTGCTCTACTATTTAAGTAGGAAGAACCCGGATCTTCTGTAGCCACAAATTCTAGTGCTCCTCTTGGTACTGGAAGCATGACCAAGGCCCTTGCTCCCTTGTGATCAATCACAAGTGCTCCTTCCTTCTCTGGAACTGTGACTCAGAACTGCTCATAGGTAATAGAGTCACCAATCAGTGCCACCTGCACCTAGTGCCAGCAAAGGGCCCCTTGTAATCTCTTTTTGACCAGTTGTCCAACCCCCTTTCCATCTCTGGGCTCAGAGTTTTCAAACTGTTTCAAACACTGTTGTGGTCACCTCTACAACCCAGCCCTGGTGCTGCTACCTTGCCCTGATCCCTGGAGGCACAGAACTCTCCTCCGAGAAATCCTAAGTTGTATTGGGCTGGAAAAATGTCTCCCTGTGGTCTTTCATTGGCTCTGCTGTTCTAAAATTTGATTTGAGGAATTATTTTAAAGTTGTTTGGAGGGGAATGTTGGGACAGGTCAGCTGCCTCTACCTGTCATCTTGGCTCCACCCCTCCTTATACTGACTTTGTGGTTATTTTTATATCTACTCATATGTTTCCTCTATTGGAATATAAGGATGGCTTCATTGTTGTCTTTCTAGCCCCTGTGCCCAGTCCAGTGCCTGGCATACAGAGGCACATAATGCTTGCTTCTGAGTGATTAACTGGTCCTCCTGTCAAGTTGACCAGCCTGTCTTTTTCAAGAGCCCCATTCAACAAGACAATGACATTCCCCATTACTTTAAGTTCTAGGCACTATCCTCCCACCCTAGATAGGCACAGTGGTAAATTAGAGAGTGCTGATCACCTGATGGATGTAAGTTTCAGTCCCAGCTCAGCCACTTACAACTTGTGTGACCTTGCTCCCACTTTCCTGGCCTTGGTATTCTCCTCTGTAAAATGGGGGTGGGTGGGGTGCACTGGCTGACTTTCAAGGTCCCTTCTGGCTCTAGATCTAGGCTCCTACAATTCTACTCCCTATAGGACCCATCCCAGGTGGAAACTGGACAAACAGGAAGGAAAGCTTTGCTTTTCTATCCAGGGTTCCATTTTTATGGAAACTGAGGCTCTGAGTGACTGGCCTGCCAAGTCATACAGCTGGTGAATATCAGAACTCAAATCCACCTTCAAATCTGATACTCTTTTCTCTCTTCCATATGTGGATGGAGGTGATGGCTTTCTATATGTGATGATTTGAAAAGCACCCTAAGCCCAGCTGCTGACGAGTGCTTATAAATCCACCATTAGAGAGTCATTCCTTTGGCTTCAAAGTTATTTCTCTTTAAAACTACAACTACCCTTGCACCATTATCATCAACATTACAGTGAGGCAATAGCTGCAACCTGGAAGGTGACCGAAGAGGATGATGCCCAGAATTGTTGGAGAGGCAGGAGGAGTGGGAGAAAGGGGGCCCAATGGGGTAACTCAAACAGCCAGATGCCAAGATGAGGGCATGAGGCATCTCCCCTTCTATTTGGGAGTTGCCTTTTCAACCTTTCTGATGAAGGTCTGGGGACCCTGTCCAGAACCTCCCCGGGTCAGGAAAGTTTATGTGACTGATTAATCAATCAATGAATCAGTATGAAATAAGTGCTGATGCTATGTTAGATACCAGCAATACAAAGAGTGAACTGGACGAATTCTGAATTCTGGAGCCCAAACACCTGGGTTCCTGCCACCCCTGGGGATCCCTGGACTCATCATCTCCAGCAGCTGCTACTGCCTCTCCCTCCCCTCCCCTTTGTTGTCAATGAGATCATGTGTAAATCAAGTGAGATCCCATGCAAAGTCCTTGACAAGAGGGTCATGGATTTAGAACTGGAAGGGACCTAGGAGACCATCCCATCCAATCCCTTCATTTTACAGATCAAGAAACTGAGGCACAGATCAAGAATCGGAGCACCTTCTCCGCAACTTTTACCTCAGGAGAGGGACCCACCTGAGTCTCTTGAGAGGTCAGGAGACCTCCCCGGGTACCTCATGAGTCTGGTGCCGGACTCACCCCCAGCCACTGCCGGAAGGCTGTTTAGAAGACTTTTCTTTGGGTGAAAGCTTCCGTGGCGCAGGGAGTGGGGGGGTGTGGATAGGGTGGTGGGGTGGGGTGGGGTGGAAGTGACTTGCCCTGGGTGTCTTGGGTGGGAGTTGAACCCAGCTCTTCCTGACTCCAAGAGCACATTCACATGATGCCTCTCACGATACAGATGATGCCTGTCCATACACTGACAGATAAGCACATACATGTACAAAATGCACACGCGTCTATCTTCCCAGATGCCCTTCGATGTACACGATTGCACACGTGAACACAGAGGCACGCAAACACCACATGTGTATATGTGTGTGCAGACAAGCACATGCATGTGCAAGTATGTATGCGTGTGATTTGTGTATGTGTATCGATATTTTATCATATAGGCACATACACATATCAAAACGCACACACAAGCTATCATTATTTTCCAGACTGCGTTTACAGTCACTTCACCTTCCTGAACCTCAGTTTTACCCTTTGGAAGGTGAGGGTATTGTCTCAGAGGACCTCTGCGTTCCTGGTCCAGGATCTTAAGAAAGCCTAATGAGAATAAGGCGCCTGGCCCTTTAAATAGGGGCGTGGTTGGAGCCTCTGGTGGGGGGGAAGAAAAGCGGAGGAAGAGAAAACGGAAGTCTTCAGGAGGGCTCTGCGCATGCGTGCTACGGAGGGGGCGGGGCTCTTGGCCTGTGACCGGAGAGGGTGCAGGTAATACGTCCAGAGGGAGACCAGAAGGGGGGGGAGGCGTGCGTGGAGGGGCGGGGTGGGGGTGGGGAGCTTCCCGGCTTCCGTACCCGGTCCCGAGGGCGGGAGGAGCGAGTGGAGGCTGCGGGTCTGTCCGGGCCGGCGGCGCCCTGCCCTAGGGGCTTGGGGGGCCGCGGGGGCGGAGAGAGGGGCGCAGGGCCCCTCCCCAGGTTAGTGGGGCCCGGGGGCGGGGCTGGGGAGCATCCTGACCGGTCCTAGGTAGTGAGCCTCTCGGTGAGAGTAAGGACAGGTAGCGAGCCTCCCGTGCGGGTGAGGAGGACAGGTAGTGAGCCTCCCGTGCGGGTGAGGAGGACAGGTAGCGAGCCTCCCTGTGTGGGTGAGGAGGACAGGTAGCGAGCCTCCTGTGCGGGTAAGAATGACAGATAGCGAGCCTCCCGTGCGGGTGAGGAGGACAGGTAGCGAGCCTCCCGTGCGGGTGAGGAGGACAGGTAGCGAGCCTCCCGTGCGGGTGAGGAGGACAGGTAGCGAGCCTCCCGTGCGGGTGAGGAGGACAGGTAGCGAGCCTCCCGTGCGGGTGAGGAGGACAGGTAGCGAGCCTCCCGTGCGGGTGAGGAGGACAGGTAGCGAGCCTCCCTGTGTGGGTGAGGAGGACAGGTAGCGAGCCTCCCTGTGTGGGTGAGGAGGACAGGTAGCGAGCCTCCCGTGCGGGTGAGGAGGACAGGTAGCGAGCCTCCCGTGCGGGTGAGGAGGACAGGTAGCGAGCCTCCCGTGCGGGTGAGGAGGACAGGTAGCGAGCCTCCCGTGCGGGTGAGGAGGACAGGTAGTGAGCCTCCCGTGCGGGTGAGGAGGACAGGTAGCGAGCCTCCCTGTGTGGGTGAGGAGGACAGGTAGCGAGCCTCCCGTGCGGGTGAGGAGGACAGGTAGCGAGCCTCCCTGTGTGGGTGAGGAGGACAGGTAGCGAGCCTCCCGTGCGGGTGAGGAGGACAGGTAGCGAGCCTCCCTGTGTGGGTGAGGAGGACAGGTAGTGAGCCTCCCGTGCGGGTGAGGAGGACAGGTAGTGAGCCTCCCGTGCGGGTGAGGAGGACAGGTAGTGAGCCTCCCGTGCGGGTGAGGAGGACAGGTAGCGAGCCTCCCTGTGTGGGTAAGGAGGACAGGTAGTGAGCCTCCCTGTGTGGGTGAGGAGGACAGGTAGCGAGCCTCCCGTGCGGGTGAGGAGGACAGGTAGCGAGCCTCCCTGTGTGGGTGAGGAGGACAGGTAGTGAGCCTCCCGTGCGGGTGAGGAGGACAGGTAGTGAGCCTCCCGTGCGGGTGAGGAGGACAGGTAGTGAGCCTCCCGTGCGGGTGAGGAGGACAGGTAGCGAGCCTCCCTGTGTGGGTAAGGAGGACAGGTAGTGAGCCTCCTGTGCAGGTAAGAATGACAGATAGTGAGCCTCCCTGTGTGGGTGAGGAAGACAGGTAGCGAGCCTCCCTGTGCGGGTGAGGACAGGTAGCGAGCCTCCCTGTGTGGGTGAGGAGGACAGGTAGCGAGCCTCCCTGTGCGGGTAAGAATGACAGATAGTGAGCCTCCCGTGCGGGTGAGGAGGACAGGTAGTGAGCCTCCTGTGCAGGTAAGAATGACAGATAGTGAGCCTCCCTGTGTGGGTGAGGAGGACAGGTAGCGAGCCCCCCTGTGCGGGTAAGGAGGACAGGTAGTGAGCCTCCTGTGCAGGTAAGAATGACAGATAGTGAGCCTCCCGTGCGGGTGAGGAGGACAGGTAGCGAGCCTCCTGTGCTGGTGAGGAGGACACGTAGTGAGCCTCTCTGTGTGGGTAAGGATGACAGCAGGTATTGAGCCTCCTGGTGCTCAGGTGCTCTTCCCTCGGAGCCGATGGAGTGTCCATCCAGCCAAAGAATTCAGGCCTCGCCCCTATGGCTGTTAATCCCTGCCTCCATGGTCTAAGAGAAAATCCTAGGGATGGAGGAGCAGCTCAGAAGAAGGAAAAGCTTCCTGGGGGTGGGAGGGGGGGGTGTTTGTTTTTCACCCCTGCCCCCCCCATAACTTTGGTGCAGGGATCTTCCATTGTGGAAACTCCTTCCACCTGGGGGGGGGGCACTTTCTCCATAACTTTTACTTCAGGAGAGGGCCCCCTCATTCCTCCCCCTACGTCCCTGGAGAGGTCAGGCGACCTCCTTGGGGGCCTTATGAGTCTGGACCTGGACTCTGGCCACTGCCCCACAGGCTTTTCTTTGGCTGAAAGTGCCCGTGGATCCTCTTGCATCTGCCCCCATCCAGGCTCAAAGGCCCTGTTTGTCCCAGGCTGATTGATCCAGGTGGATCCAAGGATATGCTTGGCCTTTCCAGGACCCTGGTGTAAAACGTAGAAGGTGTATGAGAATGAATGAACAAGGAAACCTTTGGGACTGGGTCTAGGCCAGAGGGAGGCCCTGGCATCAGGTGGAGGCTGGGCCATCCATCTCTCATTGGGTCCACTTCCAAGCACTACACTCTGGGGAAGGACGTGGGCAAGCTGCAGAGTTGCTATATTTTGTCCTTCGATTCACGGAAAAGAGAAGAGATCTGAAGCCTCCTGTGTATGTGAGGCCTGACTCTTCTCATTGGAAACCCCAGTTCAGATTGGGCCTCTTAAAGGAAGCCTTCCTGGAGAGCTGCTAGTCACCCTTACCTTCCGGAATGGATTTTTGTACATCCTTGGGTCTTAGACTGTTTCTTGCACCGGGAGACCGCAGTCTCCTCAAGGGCAGGAAGCGTTTCCTTTTTTTTCTAGCCCTCTGATGAATGCTCACTTGCCCCCCCCTCCATGCCACAGGCCAATAGGATTCCAACTTAGGTCTCTGATCCTGACTGTCTTTTCTCCTGTTAAATGGCACCAGTCATACCTGCTTCTCCTCATCAGGACCACGGAAGTATCAGTCCAACTCTAGGTGAGGAAGTTAAGGCCCCTGAAAAGAGGGGAGTGGCACCTCTGGAGTCAGAGGGTGCTGGGCGAGGTGTCAGGTGCACAAAGATGGAGTAAATCAGTGCTAATGAGCTCCCACACACCAGGAACCACTATACAGCAGTCAGAGGACCCAGGAGGGCCTTCCTCATGGAGGAGGAAGTAATGGGGCACCTCCCATTCTTTACAGTTTACAAACTGCTTTTACGCTACTCTCTTTGTCCTGGAATATCTGGCAAGCAGTGCCACTGAGACATGGGCCAATTTTAGAGTTGAGGAAACAGATTCAATGAGGATAATGTTCACCCTATTCTGGGCCCCTGAGTAGGGTCATCAAGAGAGAGCTCTCAGGGGCCAAAAGCAGGGCTAGTGTGGGCAAAGGCAAGAGATGGTATTGATGGCAGGAAGAGGCCTAGGTAAGCCAGCTGAGCTTTGGCAGACATGCTTGTGAGTCCGCAGTGTGATTATCACACATGTGCATGTCCTTGTGTGTATTGTGTGTGGGTGCCTGTCTTTGGCATGACCTGTGATTAGAGGTGTTGGGCCAGTGTGTGCCCTGAGATACGTTCAGAGGGTATGTTTGTATGAGTATGGCCAGGGCTGGCCATGGGGGCCTGTCATCAGGGAGGTCAAGGCTGCTCTATCTCTTGAGCTCCTCTGGTGTCTGCGCTAAATCTGGCACCAAGATGGTGGAACCAAGGACTACCCAACAAGGCTGCCTACAGAGGGGTGCACAAATAGTGCAGGCTACTGCTTCCATGCCTGCTGATCCGTAGTGGGATCAAGCCCTTTCTAGCCTGGGTGAGGTCGGGAAACCCAGCGTTAGAACAAGAACATGGTGAGGGATGGAGACCTGGGGAAGTCTGGGGGGCATCTAATCACTTAGTATCCTGGATGGTTGGTGAAAACAGTGAGTGTGAATGGAATCAGGTAGAGAGCCCAAGCCAAGTACTGGTGTAGCAGAGACAGTGGAACTAGTGATGATGTTCAAATTCTGACTGTCCCTTGCTTGTACCAGGCCCCGAATGCCAGCATAAGGAGCTAATGCTTCATGTAGTTGGCAGCAGAGAGCTCCTGAAGGCTTTTAAGAAGAGGAAGGACATGGTTTTTCATTCCCTTCATTCTTCCCCATTCTCTGGGTCTACCTAGGACTCTGTCTCAACCCCACAGCCCTTCCTTCCTTGGCTCGGCCATCTGGACCCACTTGCTGCCCCTCAATCATTTCCCATTTTTGACCTGCTTTTCTGCTTCCCTCTGGGCCAAACTGCAGCCCCCACCAGCTCCATTCTTAGCAGGGAGATGAACGGATGCCCCTGGAAGAGGTGATGAAATGTTAGTGGCTGCCTGTGCTTGGCGGAAATCACTGATGCTCAATTGTCCCATTTGTCTCCTCCTGACTCTCTGTTACTTTCCCCAGCAGCTGCTCCAGGCCAGGCCTTTACTCCTGAAGTCTTTGCCTTGACCCCTTCCCTGTACATGACCTCTCCTGCTGCCTAGGAAGCCTAAGGTGAGTGTGGAGGAGTTATGTGAGGGCTGAAGGCTGTGGGCAGAGAAGAAGGGGCTTCCCAAGCTTAGGCCTCTAGTCACTTTCCTTTATAATTCACTTTTTCACATCTCTGCCAGAGTGTTCTATCCCATCCCCATGTCTGATCATTTCATCCCCCACAGCTTACTGAATATAGAAATGCCTAGCTAGCCTGGCATTCAAGGCCCTGTACAATCCATGTAGAGCCTACCTTCTTGACTTTATCACGTTCCCCTCCCCACGTTCCCCCCCACACCCACACCACCACCACCCCCCCACCCGCCATCCAATTGGACTCCTCATTAGTGCCTCATCTCACCTCCTGTTCCCTACCTCCAGGCCTTTGCTCATTGTTCCACATGGGTTTCCCTGTTCCCCTAGTTGTGCCTACTGCCTTCTTAAGGACCTCCTCCTCCGTCCTCGGACCTCCTAGCCTTCTTTGTTTGACTTTTCCTGTAGGCTGCCTAACTTTCTGATTTCTCTAATTCCCCTTCTGTGTTCTGTAGGCTTGTCTCATCCCTACTCAGCACCCAATACAGTGATTTGCTCATATTAAGAACATAAGTGTTTATTTCTATTCCACTGAGAGCTGCTTTCTGGGAGTTTCCAGTCCTAAGTGGACCTTCTGGTGCGGGAGCTTTGTGTGAGCAGAGACATGGCAGAGGCTGTGTGCAGGAGCTAGGGAGAAGGCCGTTTGGGGAGCAGATGTGTTTGTGGGATAGGATGTGTGGAAGGCCAAGGCTGGACTTGGTCCCGTATTTAACAGAGCATCTCTGGGGAAAAAATTCTCCTTGGTCATAGGCCTAGAGCGGGGTGAGATCCCAAAGGGCAACTAGGCCAACCCCTTCTTTTTACAGAGTCCGAGGCTGTGAAGTGACTTAAGCCACAGACCTGAGAAATCATCACATCTAAATCCCTCAGTTTCTAGTTGGGAAAACTGAGGCCTGGAAAAATGGTGACTTAGAATCATAAGATCAGATCTCTGCAGCTGGGGGTGACTTCATGGGCCATCAGTAACACCCTCAATTTACAGAGGAGGTTGGTTGGCCAAAGTCACATGTCAGCAGGGTCAGGCGAAACACAAAGGACAACATTCGTTTTCTTGGGGAAGGAAAGTTAATGGGAGTTGACACCACAGGTACAAAAAGAATCCCTGCCCTCAGGGAGTCCACTATCTTATACACAAGCTATACACTGGGCAAAGAAGAAATAACCAAACTAAGGGAAGGCACTGAAATTAGAAGGGGCTGGGGAAGGCTTGCTGTAGGAGGTGGGGTTTGAGTTGAACTTAAAAGAAGCCAGGAAGTAGAGGGAGGATGTTCCAGGCATCGAGTAGCCAGGACGCCTGTGTCAAAGGATCTAAGACTTTGTTTCAGGGTGTGAGAAGCCTGGAAAAGTAGGAGGGGGCCAGCTGTGAAGGACGTTGAATGCCAAACAGAACATTTTGTATTTGTTACTGGAGGCAATAAGGAGCCACTGAGGTTTATTGAGTAGGGGGTGATGTAATTTAGGAAAATTACTTTGGTGACTGAATAGAAGTGGAGAGAGACTTGAGGCCAGTAGTCAGACCCCCCCCCCCCCCGCCTCCCCCCCAGCAGTAACTTTGCAACGACCAGTTCCTACCTCATAGATCAATCTCATTTCCTTTTCATTGGAGAGATCAGGGGAAGGCAGTATGGTCTCTCAGCCCGTCTTTAGCGTGTTCTTAGTTCTCTCCTGCATGACGTGTTTTTCAGTAGGCTAGGGGTATAACTAATTACAGGGTCACATTTAAAAATGAAATTATATGTGGTTTGTAAGCCTGAGCAAGAGTAGGGAGGAGGCTGGTGTAGTGAAGGTGTTATCAGCCCCATCAAGTAGACAGTGTTTCTTAAGCTTTCACATGGGGATATTTCATCATCTGTAGGCTGGGATGCAGAGCTTAGTCAAAGATTCTGAAGGGAGGGGTCCCAGCTTCTTGGTGGAAAGGATTGGGCTCTTCAAAGGCTGCTGTTTAAAAAAAAAAGTGTCACAAAAACTACATTGCAGAAATGACTTCTCCTTTATTTATTTTTTGAAAAGAGAAATCAGTTTGGGAGTTAGGAAAGCAAGCTGCCCAGGTGGTCAAAGGCCCAGCGTGAGGGCCAAGAGGACTCAGGTGACCACCCTGGACCAGAGACAGGAGCAGTGGGCCAGGAAGGAGGAAACCGGGCTGTTTGTGTCAGTGTAGCTTGTAACTCAACCAGGGACCTCACCTCAGTGAAATCATGGAACGTAGAGCGGACCAGGTCGAACCCCTCCCTGGCCCGCTCCTTAGGCTTCCTGGTGGATTGGAGTACACACAGTAAACCATTTATCATCATCAGCATAAAGAAACCATTTCTTAAGTCCTTAATTGGGTGGGATAGATGTTGTATAACCTGTACTCCTTGGGCCTGCCCCGCCCCCCCCACCTTCCCCCACACACACACTGGGAGTCTTTGAGGGCTCCCAAGGAGGTCCAGCTCTCAGAGGTCAGTGCTGCTTCATCTCTAGGGAATCTCAGAGACACCTCAAGTTGGGGAATTTAGACCAGGAGGGACACTGACCCTGAGTGCCATGGCTGGTTGGATGGTTGGCATGCAGCCCTCTGCCCTCGATGATGGGTGTTTAGCTAAATGTCATAGTGGTGGGGAGCAGAGAGGCCAGCTCATTTAACTCAGATGCATACAGCTGTGCAATCAGGTGGCACAGCTGTAGGCCCCCACTCCAGGATGGAACGATTGGGGTCCCAGGATCTCAGGTTTAGAAGTGGAATGGACCTGGCACTGTCAGAGCAGACAGAGCCTCATCTTTCATCTGTTTTTGAGAACATCGAGACCAGCAAATAGGCTGCTGGAGGAAAGATTCTAAGTGACTCCCTAAGGGACCTTGGGGGGGCCCTTTTGGGCCTCTTTGTAAAAGAAAGGGGTTGGGCTAAATGGTCTCAAAAGTCCCTTCCACCTGTACATCTGTGATCTTTTGACCCTCTTTAAATAGTAGGACAAGTTCTGAAGGTTCAGCCTTCTCTGGAAGCTTTTGTATGCGGGATATACTGAGGTCTGAGAGCTTAAAGCTGCACCAAGACTTTTGGGACAGTTTGAATGCAGTATTGACAGCCAAGTTTACAGACTGTCTAGAAACTATATGGATTCTTAGCATCCCTTTGTCCACTGTGCTACCCCCAACAGTGCCAGAGTGGAAGGGGGCATGAAGGATTGAGGGCCCCCATTTGTGGTTTTGTGTTTCACAGACTGTGGTGGCCATAGAATTCATGCCCAATTGGCCATCCTGCTAGAGATGACCCTCTTAGTGTGCTTAGCCTGGCTGGTCCTAGGAAAGCAAACTTGGACTGTTGTTGGGGACGTCCTTGAGCTCTGCCCAGTATGGTAGAACTTATCTGAACCTATGGACCTCCAAATGTAAGAACACAGAACTTTACCCCAAACCTTCTTAGACTGGGAGGGATGTACAGCTATGTGTGGATGTAAATATATGCATTCTGTCTGTGTGTGCAATAGAGAGTATTGCTACCTATAAATAATTTGCAATTTACTTTTTTAATGCAACCCTATAATTAGTTGTGCCCTTAGCCCAGTGAAGGATAGTCTCGATAAATGTGAGTCAGGAGATAGTGATTGCCTTTTCCAACCTCTCCAAGCCTAGTTCTGTCTGTCTCTTTCTGTCTGTCTCTCTCTCATCCTTTGTATGTTTGGGGTTTTTTTTTTCCATATATACAGATAGGTAAGGTACAGCAGGTTTCTCCATGCTGGAAAGACTGAGGATGGTTGTAGCAGCTGTCCAAGACTCTTTCTGGGGATCAGCTGAGCTAAGTGCACCCACAGGCTCATGGCCAGCAGGCTGGCCCCTTGGGGATGAATTCTGTGGCCATGACAGCCCCTGAAACCAACAAAGCTATGAAAGGGACCCTCAGTCCTGTAGGGGCCTGCCACCTCTATGTTGTGGGGGACAGAATGCTTGGAAAGGGGCTGAGGGCTTCAAGATCTAGACCATCTCTACATCTCACTGAGGCGATATATGTGCACACGTGTGCACATGCATGTGTGTCTATACACATGTATATGTGTGTCTCAGAATGTTTCCTCTGAACCAGCTTCCTCCTCTAGCAAAGGCTGAGAGAGAGGATGGGGTGAGGCCTGCCCACAGTCACCCAGAAGGCACTAGAGGGCTCTTCCTCATAGCCACAGCATGCCTCTCTCTTCGGCCTGTTTCCTCCTCATGTCCTCAGTAGAGGTGGAAAGCCTGGGTCCCAGCATCCTAATGACTCTCACTTCATTTGTAAAAGGACTTGTCTTCCCCCTCCCCCAAGGTCCTCCTCCTCTCCAAAGCTATGATCCTGTGACCTCAGTCACCACCATCTTAGGACCAGGGCATAAATCTTTTTATTCTGGAAACTCACCTGTCCACCCCATACATGTCCACACCCACACATAGTCTTGATCAGTCTAGGTTAATTAGGTAAATGTCTGTCTGGAAGTAAAACATTAGAGGTGAGAGAGGGGAAGATGACAGCTTCCATATGGCCTCTGGTACACTGCTGGTGACTTCTCCTGGCCTGACCCCTCCTCCCTTCCCCTCTGTGATCTCATTCACCAGTTCACACATACTGACCATTTCCTGCTTGGGTAGGACTTAAACCATGTATGGCATTCTGAGGCCGGAGGTTGGGAAGTGCTGAATTTGTTCTGGGTGTGGGATTTGTGAGGCCGTACCAACTTAAAACTTTCAGTGACCCCCATGGCACCAGGGGAGGGTGGGGCTGAGGGAGCAGTGGTAGAAGGAACAAAGGTAGTAAGGTGCCCGGGATCACTCAGAGATGTCTTACTTATGACTAGGGAAGGTATTGATAACAGTGTGACCAACTTCAAAGAATTGAAATTTGGTAGGATCCCAGGATCACAGTTTTAGATCTCAAAGAGATCTTTGAAGCTGCCTAATCTGAACCTCTCCTGTGAAGGATGAGGAAACCAAGGCATCTCTTGCAGATGAAGTCACAAGCCTGTAGTCCAGGCCTTCATTTTCCAGATGCAGAAGCTATTCAGCTCTGGTTTTACCAGACGTGTGAGCTCAGAGATGTAAAATGATTTGTCTAGGGTTTCCCAGTAAATAAGAGACTGAGATGAGATTTGGACCCAAGTCTTCCTGACTCCACACTGTTCTAAGAGAAGCTTTACTTAGCCAACTTGTTTGGAACCTAAAAACTGCAGTGAATTTAATTTGAGCGGTTTCTTTCCTTTCTTTGAAAAAGATCCAAAGAGAGAAAACAGACTCCCTGTCTGGCCCTGTCTGAATGTGGTGATCAGAAGCTAAGATGGCAAGTGAAGTTGATCCTGAGAGTGAAGAGGCAGCCCCCTCACCTCTCCTCGTAGGGGAAGGCCTGGCCCAAGCACTGGAGGCTTCACTCCCCAGACTCTCCTGCATAGACCTGGACAAGGACCTAGAGTTCAGAAATGAGCTGGTAAGAGCTCAGGCTGTTGTCGAGAAATGATCATTGATGTAGCAGAGTCTCTGTGTGGAGTGCCTTGCTTTTGGAGCTCTGCTGATGATAGATGGTTACGTTTTTGTGACCAGAGGATACATTCTGGCAAAACGTCTGATCTTGGCACTCTGGCGGCCAAGGAACCATGAAAGGTGGCACAGGGCACTTTCCCGCTGCTTCCACTGTAGTGCAGTGATTGGGACCTCTCCTCAGTGTCAGGAGGACCTGGGTTTGAGTTCTGCCTCTGACCCATCCTGGCTGTGGGTCACTGCACAAAGCCTCTCACCCCTCTATGACCCCAGAAACTCTCTAAGACTGAGTCACAGGCCAGTTGTCAGTCTGCATCTGGGGAAGGTTCGGTTCTGGGCCTTCTCTCTATTGATGACATCACTGAACCATCCCAGGACTCACATTGACTCTTCTGGGATTGTGATAATGACCATGAGCAGAGATTTCCTGCTGTGGGATGTTGGGAGGTGGGGAGGAAGGTGGAGAGCCTGAGCACTGCTCATCTACCAGTGTATTATCAGTTGAGTATCAGAATGGCAGAGGAGGCTGGCTGTCTTGCTATTGACCCAGTTCCCAGAGGTTACTAACATTGGTTTAGCCTGGAGAAAGGAGATGAGGCAGCTCAGTCTCCATATGGGATTAATCAGGTTAGATCCCTTGGCCTGCCACCAGCCCTAGCCTAAATTATAGAAAAACCATGTTGTGACTTGACCATTCATTTGTTTTTATTTTTTAGATTGATGACAAGGAGTTTGATATTCCTCAGGTGGACACCCCTCCCACCCTAGAAAGCATACTCAATGAGGTGGGTGATGAAGGTTTTTTATTTCTGTCATGTGACTTAGATTTCACCTTTGAGCCTGTGGTATGTGCAGATCACTTTGATTAGGGCTTTACTGTGATTTCGCTTGAATGTTTCATGCTTTGATCTTCCGAATGCTTCCACAACCTCCCAAGGAAAAATATCCAAGACTCCCATGATTTATCTTAGTTACAACCACCACAGAAAAGCTGCAGAGAACGTCATCCATCTCTCCCTGCCTAGATCAGAAAGTGTGTAGGCAAAGGCTCAGGTGGTGGGAGAGGCCAGTTTGTTCCATTGCTATAGGTACACCCTAAAAGTTTAGACCAGGGACTCTAGAAACTTGTGGTCCATGAACTCACTTTTAAAAAATATTTTAATAATTGTACTTCTGAGTAATTGACTTCCTTTGTGTGTAATTTGCTTTATGTATTTAAAACATGATTCTGAGGAGTCCATTGGTGTGTCTGTGAGACTGCCAAGGGGCCCAGGACATACACAGTGCTAAGAGCTCCTGTACTGGAGGGAGGTCTCTGTGCCCCTTGGAGGAGGGGGATTCTCTAATCAAGTGCTGTAGGCTGGGGGCATTGACCCTGTCTTTTCAGAGTTTCTGATGAATGATTCTGATGAAGTCTGAGTTGTCCTGCTTTTGGATTTGCAAATCTGAAATCGTAGAGCTGCCAGGAGGCATGACAGGATTCAGAAAAGGTCACCCAGGCTGAAAGGTTAAATGGACCAAAATGAAGTTGTTAGTGTGGGTCAATGTAAAGGCCTCTATTTCCAGTCTAAACATTTACCCTAGTACAAGGTAGGGGAGATATGGCTGCCCGGCAGCATCTGTGAGAAGGATGAGGAGATCCCAGGTGACTGCTTGGCATGATGAGCAGGAATACCTTCAGCTTCTGCGTAGAGGCAGCAAAGGGTCCACTACAAAGAAGGTGAAGACCTTTTGGTGCTCTCCTCCCGCCAGTGTCATGTTAGTGCTAGCTTTGGGCCCTACATTCTGAGAGGGATATTTGCCAGCTAAAGGGTGTCCAGAGGAGAGCCACCAGCATGGAGAGGCACCAGAATCTGTGCCATAAGAGGAGAGGGTAAAGGAACTGAGGACACTGAGCCTGGAGAAGAGGAGCCTTCAGGGGGGAGGGAGCTAGCAAGGGCATGAAAGCTGCAGCCCAGCCAGGAAGTGGCTAATGCTGGATTTAAACCCAGGTCCTCTCGATTCTGAAGCCAAGGTTCTTTCTACTGCTTTGATTTACATCACATTAATAGAACCAAATAGAGCTGTCTTAAGAGCTCAACAAGGTGTCTGCCCATCTGTCAAGATCATTAAGTATCCCTTGGAAGACAGAACAACAGAAGTGGTCCTCTTCACTGACCCTCCAACAAGGCATAAAACAGGCTGATGTATGCTTGCCAAAAGTATTAGCCACTGTGATGGAGGAGACCTAGTGTAGGGACCTGCTGTGATGCCTCAGATTCTCTGCGCTTGGTGAGTCCACTTCTCCAATTTGTGAGTGACATCAAGCCCCAAGACACTGCAGAGCCTTCTGCAAGAGATCTGTAATCCCTCCACGAAGAAGCTTAGATCATTCACACAGGAAAGGTTAGATGAATGAAGGATGTCTATTGACTGGATTTCAACATGCAGCTAAATGGACACCCTGTGGACCTTGGCCAAATGTGCATACGTTTGGGGCAGATGGACAGTGAAGTTGGCCTGGAGAAGAAGATGAGGACTGTGGCCCGGATCACCTCTGGGAAACTGCTTGGCTCTTGGACTGACCCCATCCCCACAAAGGCCCACATTCCCACTACAGGCATTTTACTGGTTTTGAGGTGTGGTGGGATGTGTGTCCCATCTTTTGGGACAGATGTGTCATGGCCTCTGACGAAATAAAGATGAGAATCATATAGAGAGTGATGGAAAGGCATGTGGTGGGTGTGAACCAATGGCCAATGAAGAACACTAAAGAGGAGCGGGAAAGAAGGATGCCATAGGAGGGCTGTAGGGCAAAGAGAAGATGGAATGGCCATGTGGCAAATCCAAGGAGGACCACTAGAGTCTGTCTTCATGGGAAAGCGGGAAGGGGTAAGAGGAGCAGGTAGCCATAGAGACAGAGATACAAAAAAGAGGAGTAAGTAGAAAGAAAGGTGTCAATGAAATATTTTTTGAAATATCAAGAAAAGGAGGGATGAGAGGGGACACAGACAAGGAGGGTAGTGTGGGTGCTACCAAATTAAATTTAATGTGTATTAAAAGGAACAAGCTGTATGTAGTATTTTCTGGTATTTGTATATCAAAATGTTTGTATTTGTTAATCATTTTCTAGTTTGTAATAAACAGTTTTTTCCCACTTAATAGTATTTTATTTTTTCCAATTACATGTAAAGATAGTTTTCAATATTTTTATAAGATTTTGAGTTCCAAATTTTCCTCTCTCCCTGCTTCCCCTTCCTCTTCCCCAAGACAGCAAACCTGAGATAGTTTGTACATGTACAATTATGTTAAACTTATTTCCACACATAATAAACAATTTTTAAAAAATCACAGTGATTTGTAGACGTCTGGTTGAATAGTAGGGATAGTCAAGTCAACAAGTATTTTTTTTATCTTCATTTTGAGTTTCAAATTCTCTCCCTTCCTGATCCCTCCCTCACCCATTGAGAAGGCAAGAAATATGATGCCCATTGTACCTATGAAGTCAGGCAAATTATATTTCCCCATTGCCCATGCTGTGGAAAAAAAAAAAGAAAATGAAAAAAATATTCTTTTATCTTCACTCACAGTCCATCAGTTCTTTCCGGAGATGGATAGCATTTCTCGTCATAAATTGTCAAGGATCATTGTGTTGCTGAGAATAGTTAAGTCATGCACAGTTGATCATTGTACAATATTACTGTTATTGTGTGTGATGTTCTCCTGGTTCTGCTTTCTTCACTTTGCATCAGTCCATGTAAGTCTTGCCAGGTTTTTCTGAAACCACGTCCCTTGTCATTTGTTGTAGCACAGTAGTATTCTATCTTAATCACATACCACAACTTGTTCAGCCATTCCCCAATGTGTGGACATCCCTTTAGTTTCCAATTCTTTATCACCACAAAAAGAGCTACTATGAATATTTTTGTACCTATGGGTCCTTTTCTCACTTCTTTAGTTTCCTTGGGATATAGACCTACTAGTGGTACTGCTGGATCAAAGGGTATACACAGTTATATAGCCTTTTGGTCATAGTTCCAAATTGCTCTCCAGAATGGTTAGACCAGTTCACAAGTCCACCAGCAGTGCATCAATGTCCCAATTTTCCTGCATCCCCTCCCACAGTTGTCATTTTTCTTTTCTGTCACAGAAGACAGTCTGATAGATGTGAAGTGGAACCTCACAGCTGTTTTAATTTGCATTTTTCTGATCAATAATGACTTGGAACATTTTTTCATATGACTGTAGACAGCTTTGATTTCTTCTTCTGCAAACTTGCCTCTTCATATCCTTTCAGCATTTACCTATTGGGAAATGGCTCTTAGTATTGTAAATTTGGTTCAGTTCCCTAAATACTTTAGAAATGAGACCTTTAACAGAGAAACTTGGAGTAAAAAAAAATTTCCCCAGCTTCCTACTTTTCCTTCTAATTTTAGCTGCTTCAGTTTTGTTTGTGCAAAACCTTTTTTAATTTAACGTAATCAGAATTATCCATTGTACTTCCTGTGATCCTCTCTACCTCATTTGGTCATAAATTCTTCCCTTATCCCTTAATCTAACAGGTAATTCCTCACATGCTCCTCTAATTTGCTTATGGTATCACCTTTTCGGTTTATTTCATGCACCCATTTTGACCATATCTTGATATAAAATGTGAGGTCAACAAGCATTTTTAAAGCACTCACTATGTGCCACTCACTCTGATTAGCAGCAGTTGTTGTACTTGCCTTCTTCTCCTGATAGACGGCACAAATGAAGGATGCATTGATACGGCTCCTTAAGGTATTAAAACTGTGAGGAACTAATGGAAAATCTTTGTTTTGAATTTAAAACTAATCATAAAGTAACATAGCTCTGCTTGCTGGATGGTTCATGTTTCCACCCTAATATAGAGGAAAGCAGTCAGTTAGCCAGGCAGCATTTACGAAGCTTCTACTCTGTGCTAGCCCTGTGCCAAGTACCTGGGATACAAAGAAAGACAGTGGTCAGCCCTGCCTACAAGCAGCTCAGTCTGAAGGGGAGACATGTGCAAACGACTCCGTGCAAACTACAGCCTTCGTCAGAGCTTCTGGCCGAGGAAGATGCTTTGTGGGCCAGATGTGGGCTTTTCACTGGTCTAGTGTCGAGCCTCCCCACCCAATGTAGATTATCAGCTTCTCTGTAAGAGCCTCCAAGAGCTGTCTGGCACGCTGAAACTTAAGGCGATTGTCCAAGATTGCTGAGTTGGTGCATGTGTCAGAGGTAGGCCTTACATGGGTCTTCCGGAGTCCAAGGCCAGTATTCACATCCTTTATTCGCCATCCCTTACGGCCTCTTGACTTTTCACTCTGGTAATCCTGTACCTCCTTCGTAATGGCAAAAGAATGAATGTGATAGAGACGAGAAAGCACAGATTGGACTGTATTTGGGCTGTTCACGTGGGTGGGTTTCTGCCCTTTGATCTGAACTCGCCTTTCTCATAGTTGGCTCAAGTACTGAATGCATGGGACTGTCTTCTTTCCCATCTTTCAGACTGATGATGAGGATGAGTCCTTTGTTCTTGAGGATCCCACTCTGTTCAACATTGACACTTTTGACACCCACTCTTACGACACATCATCAGTGGCGAGCTCAGACAGCGGTGATCGAACCAATCTGAAAAGGTAAGTAGGCATGTGGGCCAGTCCAGCAGATGCTGGGAATGTTCACTTATTTTAAAGTTATGTATAGTGTCATTGACAAGTTGCATGCTTGTATTTTCACATAGGAAGCAGAAGGCAGACTTGAGGGGAAGTAATAGGCCAGTTGGGCTTTGAGGGTCTTGGAGATGGTTGAGGATTGGGGGCACACACCAAGGAGCCCCCTTCATCCCCCAGTAGAAGCCATTCAGGCAGCTGGGGAAAGCAAGGGCAGCCCAGCACCCTGTTATGGGGAGAAGAAGTTGGACCTTGTTTGCCCCTACTCTTTCCTTCCTGCTTTAAAGCCAGCCCCAGCACCGGCATTCCTGTATTCCCTCGGAGAGGGTTCAGAGGAGAAGCCCGAAGATGATTAAAGGGATGGAAAGGGGACCTTTGACCCTAAATAACTTCATTTTGACTGTTTTTTTTCTTCCAAAATTCCTGGGAAGAACATGAAAAGAATAGGGAAGTGGAGAAAGCCTGATGCACATAATTTATTGAATTCATGTGCATTCTCCAGGTTGGTGCAGATGTCTGTTCGTCTGTAACTTTTTAAATGTCTTGGCCGTGACAGTTCTGTAGCTCTTAGGTACTGTTCCTGTAGGACAGGGACCAGATCTAACTGTCTTGGGCCTCTCTGCCCCATGGTGCCCCTCAATGCTTAATAAACCCTTTTTTATAGCACCAATGAGAGAGGGAGGGAGGGGGCAGCTGAGCAAAGCAGAAGAGGAAATGAGAATGTCTGGGAAGGTGATTCTCTGATACTTAAATGGAGGGGCAACTTCCTAGACTTGGTTAAAGCTGGCCCACCCATCCTTCCAGAAACTAACCACAGGGGCTGCACCGCAGCTAGGCACCTTCTCTAAAGTGACCTGAGGAGTGAGGAGGGCCAGAAGTTGTGGTGGGAGGTGGGGCAGCAGAAGGCAAGGAGGAAGGGGGACGTTTCACAGCATTCCAGCAGGCCACTGTGTCGAAGGAGGAGGGTGGGTCTCCATCTTTGTCAGGCACCATCAAAGAAGGCAGACCTCTTATTTTGTTGTTTGGTCTCCCCTCAGGATAAGGTGGGCTGCCGAGGTGGGCTGGGAAGCATCCTGATGGGCTGAGGAATTCTGGGATTGAACTAGTAAATGACATACCACAGTCAGTCAAAATTTCTACTTTATTTTGGTCTTAAATGTCTTCATTTACTCCTTTCAAAGCTGCCAGGCTTGGCCTTTCAGGTTTTAGTCTCCTAATTTTTTGTTCTTTTTAGGAAGAAGAAACTTCTTGACTCTGTTTCACTCCATGGCTCAGTGATGCGGCATTCGCTTCTGAAGGGGATCTCAGCCCAGATTGTCTCAGCAGCTGTAAGTGCGGGGTCTGGTTCCCTGGGCTCTGGGGCCAAAGCCACTGAGGCAAATGAGAAGGAACAGAACCCAAGGCCCAATGTCATCTTTGGCTGCAGGCTTATGGGAAAGGGGTAGTTTGAGTGATTTTGTGTACCTGGATTTGAAGTGCACAGGGTGTTAGTGTGGTCATGAGGGGCAGTGTGTCTACTCAGTGCCCAGTGAAAGGAGGATGGGCTGACGGAGGCGAGCTGAAACAGGAAAGGCAGGTGGGCAGGAAGCCAGTCTCTGAGCTAGAAAGTTCTCAATTCAAATCTTGCTTTTGCCACATCCTGGCTGTTTGACTATTCACTTCCAAGGTTCTCAACTTGCCTTGGTAGAGGGAGTCCCCCACACTTAGGAGACTGCAGCTCAACACTGGCTCTTTTCCTCATTTTCCCAAGTGAATAAGGCCACTTCCTACCGAGAGACACGCATTTGCTTGGTCTGTTCATGTAGGCAAGTGAAAGCTAGTTCAGTTTTATGGAGTGTTTAAATATAGGATGTGAAGACTGAGGTCAAATAGAAATCATTTCTTGCAAAAGAAAACAGAGATTCAATATATTTTACCCAAGGGCAGCTAGGTGGAGCAGTGAATTGAGTGCTAGGCCCAGAGTCAGGAAGACTCATCTTCCTGAGTTGAAATCTGGCTTCAAACACTTACCAGCCATGTGACCCTGAGGAAGTCACTTAACCCTGTTTGCCTCAGTTTCCCCATCTGTAAAATGAGCTTAAGAAGGAAATGGCAAACTACCCCAGTATCTCTGCCAAGAAAACCCCAAATGGGGTCACAGAGAATCAGACACGACTGAAACAGCTGAAATCAATACTTTATCTAAACCGTTTTTTGTCTGTTTCACAAGAACACATCTGACTTCAGAGCCCTAAGCTGCCACACCTAGGACCTGGCATCATGGTGCAGTAGAGACAGTGTTGAATTCAGAGCCACAGGATCAACATTCGCATCCCAGCTCTGCCACTTGTCTTTCTGACCCCAGGCAAGGCACTTCTTTTAGACTCAGTTTACTTATCTGGAGAAGTGAGGAGGTTGGAGTGTCTTCCTCCAGGGTGCTTTGGGGGTCTGTGACCCACGTAACTTGATTTCCCTGTTATCTTTTTAATCATGGCAGACTTTTGAGATGCTAACCCAGCTTTGGGAGCCCTTTTTTCAGAGTACAGTGGATGTTTGGCACTTTCTGTTTGGGCTAGAAGGAAATGCTCTGCTTTTTCAAGATAGGGCAAGGTTGATAGGGCATTGGAATGATCTCAGGAGACCTTAAAAGCATTCCATGTCTGATTTTTCCCAAAGAAGTATCTTGTGCCAGATGGCCAACGTCTGGAGCCTCCCTCCAGCCTGGGCACAGATTGCAGTCAAGGCATGCACTGTGCTGCTGCTGAGCCATTTTGTGGACAAATGGAGCCAGTTTAGACAGAGATGGACCGATGATGGAGGGAACTTGGGCAGTTGCCACTCTCTGCCTCTAGATTGGACTTAGTCCTATTTGCTTGAATGGGAACCACCTGTTGGGGGATCACATTTCCATGACGCTTTCTGAATCTAATCCGCATGTAGGTGATGAAACCCATTCTCCCCTAAATTAAGACAAACCAGAGCAATCATTTGACCCACCTGTTCAGTTTAAAAATATTTTGAATAATTGAGATGGGCTGAAAATCCAGGCCTTGAATAATGATGAGATAAATCTGTTGCTTTAATGAAGCTTCTTTTTTCTCCAGAAGAAGGGCTGGAATCCTAATAAGTCCCATCAGGTTTGTTTCCCCTTGTTCTTCCAGAACAATGGCAGGGTTCCTGTGGTCCACTCACATGAATGCTGCTTCCAGTGGGCCATTCTGTTTCCTCCTAATCTCTACTTACCAGCTGAGCCTCTGGTCTCTTGGCCTCTGTAATGATTGACTTACTGGCATCATCCCACAGCTGCTGAGTTTCACAGGTGTGCTGGGCATCTAGATGTACGTAGGTGAAGGCATCCCTGGGACAGCATACCTTGTCAGTGGCCAGCCATTCTTTGACGGAAGAAAGACCCCAGTGAGGGCAACCTCTCTCCCTGCTTCCCCAGACGGCCCATTTCCCTTTGGACTAGATTTCATTGTTGCTCATTTTTCCTCAGTTCTTGAACCTTCCACCCGTTGCTCCTACATCTGAATTTTGGGGCTGAACAAAAAAGACTCAAATGTTCTTCCAAATGACAACTGTTTAGCTATTTAGAGGGAGTTGCCATCTTCCCCTGAGCTTTTTCATCTGTGCATCCCCGTATGTCATGACCTGGTTCACCTCCCTGGTTGTCCTCCTCTGGACTCACTCTGGTTTCTTGATAAGTTTTCTAAACCAGCACTTCTTAAACTTTTTCCACTCATAACCCCTTCAGTGCTTCTTAAACTGTGGGTTGCAACCCCGTAGTTTAAGAAGCTCTATTCTAAACTCTGGTTCCCCAAACTGAACCCAGAACTTCAGGTGTGATATGACTAGGACTTAGTACAGAGAGACTGTCACCTCCTTATTTAAGGAAACGATACCTTTCTTCATGCAACCCAAGGTTACTCTAGCTTTCTAGGCTGCAATTGTATTCAGCTTGGAATCTATTAAAACCCTCAGATTGTTTTCAGGAGAGCAGTTGTTTAACTATGACTCTCCTATATAGTATTTCTGAAATTGATTTTTTGAACCCAAGTGTATGACTTACATTGGTCTCTATTCAGTTTTATTTTTTTTGTCCCAGAGTCCAAGCTTGTCAGAATCTTTCTTGAATTCTGACTCTCTTATCCAGTGCATTAATTATTCCTCCCAGTTTTGTCTTCTGTGTTTGATAAAGATACTATCGATGCATTTGTCCAAGTCATTGATAAAATAGCGTTTGGCTAAACACAGAACCCTGGGGCCCTTCACCAGAGACCTTTGCCCAACGTACCATTAAGCAATTAATAATAGTAACTCTTTAGGTCCAGCCATTCAACTAAGTCTGCATCCCTCAAATTGTGCCTTTGTTCTCCCACATTTCTCCGTCTTTTCCATGAGAACAGCATGAAGGGGTCTGCCTAGGACATTGCTAAAATCTAGACAAACTCTATCTAGCTCATTGTCGTGACCTGACAGGTCAGTCACCTTGTCACAGAAGTTCATGAGGTTGGTCTGAGATGACCTGACCATTAAGCCTGTTCTGTCTCTGGGATCACAGCCTCCTTTCTCCTTCTCCTCAATAAGACATCCTAAAAATACATTCTAGAATTTTCCCAGGAATTATCAGACTCAAGCTCATTAGCCTATTGTTTGTGGACTGTTTTCTTTCTGTTTTTGAAAATTAGAGCTACAGGAACAGGAGGACTTCAGCTCGCTGAGGGTCTCCACGTGCCGGCTAACTCTTCTCATACTGGTCTTGGCCATGAGTTCTCTGGCATTTTTATTCCTTCTATTCTGGCCCAGTGTTGAACAGCTGTTTTCTCCCTGACATTCATTGTCTTATTTCATTGCTGTGCCTTAGGTCCTTTCCCTGTGATGGACCATGGTATGGGGTAGTGGTTTCAGTCATGCTTACAGTCAGGAAATTACCCATCAGGGCTTCATGAGACCTCTAGCCTGGGAGACAACAACGGAAGACATGTGGGTGTGGTAGCATTCTTGTCTTGTTCTAGTGAGCCTCACTGTTTGGGGTTTTGTGAATGCTACTTTTGTTTAATCTGTGGAGTGTGTGGATATATTTAAGTGAATTTATATTATATTTGCTGAAGGGGTCATGAGTGTAAAAAGTTTAAGAAGCCCTGGTTTAGAGAACCCTTTCATTTTGCAATGTCTTTGGAGATCCTAAAAGACCTAGTATGGTATCCACAAGTGAGGATGGAGAACCTGGATCATCTCCCTCTTGGCTCCCATAACTCCTGAGCTAAGCTGCCTTCTGATTTCACAGTTGGGGCCTCCTGAAATTCTGGCCCCTCTCCTTCATTCTGTGCCTTATTCTTCCAGTGCCAGCCAAAGAGGTTTATTGACCTGTCACTAGTCTTAGCCTAGTGGACTGGTGACCCTGCACCTAGCCTCTTGCCAGAGGGAGGCCTCAGCATCTATTGAAGAGAGTGCAGGGCTGACTGGGAGTTGAAGGCTCAAGTTCAGAACCTGCCTGGTAAACAGCAACCTTGTGACCAGGTTACTGAGCAAATCAATTCTTTATTCCCTCCCAGCCTGAGTTTCCTCCTCTGAAAGATGGCGATGATAGCATCCACAGTGCTCCCCTCCCCCAGGGGTTTTGAAGCTCAAATGAGGTAGTGGATGCAAGGTGTTGTGCAGACCATTGAGCACCAATGGAAATGCCAGCTGTCCTTATTGCCCACAGTGGTCCTTTAATACATCTTGTTCCACTTGGCCTTGGAGAGCAGAACCTGGGCACTGGTGTGCAGAGGACACTTTAGGCTTAATGCAGAGGAGATCTTGCTGAGCATTCAGCATGTTCAGTACAATGGGCCACTTCAAAAGGAGGTCGATTTCAGCTTTGAAGATTTTCAAGCCAGAGCTGGATAATGACTTGTTGAGTAGGTTTTAGGGAGAATCCTTTTTGAGGTGTGAGTAGGACTAGGTGGCCCCTGAACTTTCCTCCAAAGGTGAAGTCCTGTGACTTCTTTCCATGTGCAAATTGCCACCCATCTCTTCCTTCTCATCCTCTGTGACTCTTGTCCATGTCCTTTGATAATAAATAAATAAATGTCCTCAGGAAGATTTTGCTTCTTGAGATCTATTTTAAACCTCTTCATCTGACTTTTAAAATTATTTACTTATTTTTAGCTTTCATTTTAGAAAAATTTTGAATTCTGAACTCTCTCCCTCCCATTCCGCTCCCTGCCCCCCTCATTGAGTAGGCAAGAAAGAAAAGAAATATATCATTTATCCAAGCAAAACATATTTCCATATTAGCCATGTTGGCAAAAAAAGCTGGAAAAATAAAGAGAGTGGAAAATTATTCTTTAATCTGTACTCAGACTCCGTTAATTCTTTCTTTGGAAGTGGACAACACTTTTACCATAAGTCATTGGCCATTATCTTGAATCACTGAATTGATCCAAATAGCTAAGTCAGTCACAGTTGATCATCATACAGTATGGCTGTTACAATGTTCTCCTGGTTCTGCTCACTTTACTTTGCATCAGTTCATATGAGTCTTCCCAGGTTTTTCTGAAAACATCACCCTCATCATATGATATTCTATCATAATCATATGCCACAACTTGTTCAGTTATTCACCAATTGATAGGCGTGCTCTCAGTTTCCAATTTCTTTGCCACTGCAGAAAGAGCTGCTATAAATATTTTTGTACAAATAGCTCATTTTCCTTTTTCTTTCACCTCTTTGGGATACAGACCTCGTAGAGGTATTGCTGCACCAAAGGGTCTGCAGTTTTATATCCCTTTAGGCATAGTTTCACATTGCTCTGTAGAATGATTAGATCAGTTTACAACTTCTCCAACAATGCATTAGTGTCTTATTTTTTCCACCTCCCCTCCCACAGTTATAGTTTTCCTTTTCTGCCATATTAGCCAATCTGAGAGGTCTGTAGCAGTACCTTTGGATTATTTTAATTTGTATTTCTCTAATCAATAGAATATTTTTGTTCTAATGATAATATGATAATAGCTTTGATTTCTTCTTCTGAAAACTGTTCATAGCCTTTCACCATTTATTGGGGAATGACTCATATTTATAAATTTGAGTCAGTTCTCTATATCTTCGAGAAATAAGGCCTTTATCAGAGAAACTTGCTATAAAATGTTTCCCCTGGGTTTCTGGGTTTTTCTAATTATGGCTACATTGATTTTGTTTGTGCAAAATCTTTTAATGTAATTAAATTTACCCATTTTTAATGTCCTATAATTATCTTTTGTTTGGTCATAAATCTGACAGGTAAAACATTCCATGGTCCCCTAATTTGCTTATAGTAGCACCCTTTATGTTTAAATTATTTACCCATTTTGGCCTTATCTTAGTATATATACATATATATATATAGTGTTAGTTTTATATCCTCGCTGCATATTCTAATATATATATATGTATATAGTATGAGATATTGCTCTATACCTATACATGGTTTCTAGTTTCTGCCAAACTGCTTTCCAGTTGTCCCAGCAATTTTTTTATAATATTATTTTATATTTATTTTATTTGTTCTCAGTGTTCTATAATTACTTACATATATCTGAGATTTTTTTCCCTTCCCTCCCCCTCCTTCCCCCCTTCCTCCCTGAAATGGTGTACAGTCTTATATAGGTTCTGCACATATATTCCTATTAAATACATTTTCACCTTAGTCATGTTGCATAGAAGAATTAAAATGAATAGGAGAAACCGTAAAACAAAACATAATACAAAAGAAAATGGTCTGCTTCATTCTGAGATCCAGTTCTTATACTTCTTTCTCTGGATGTGGAAGGCATTTTGCCTCAAAAGTCCATGGGGAATTTTTTAGGTCCTTGCATTGCTATGAAGGACTAAGTCCACCAGAAAAATTCCTCACACACTGTGGTTGTTGCTGTGCACAAATTTCTCCTGGTTCTGCTCCTTTCACTCAGCACCAGTTCATGTAAGTCTTTCCAGGCCTCTCTGAAGTCTTCCTGTTCATCATTTCTTATAACAATAGTATTCCATTACATTCATATACCACAATTTGCTCAACCATTCCCCAGTTGATGAGTATCCCCTTGATTTCCAGTTTTTGGCCACCACAAAGAGAGCTGCTATAAATATTTTTGTACATGTGGGACCCTTTCACATTTCTCTGACCTCTTTGGGATACAGTCCCAGAAGCGATATAGTTTCCCAGCAATTTTTGTTACATAGTAATTTCTTGTCCCAAATTCTTGGATCATTGGGTTTGTCAAACACTAGATTACAGTGGTCCCTTACACTGTGTATTGTGTGGCTAATCTATTCCACTGATCCACCACTCTGTTTCTCAGCTGTTACCAGCTTGTCTTGATTATTGCTTTGTAATACAGTTTGAGATCTGGTACTGTTAAGCCACCTTCCATCACATTTATTTTTTCATTACTTCCCTTGATATTCTTGACCTTTTGTTCTTCCAAATGAATTTTATTGTTTTATCTACCTCTATAAAGGTATAAAATTTTTTTTGGTAATTTAGTATGGCACAGAATAAGTAGATTAATTTAGATATAATTGTCATTTCCATTATATTGGCTTGGCCTGACAATAAGCAGTGAATATTTATCCAGTTGTTTAGATCTGACTTTATTTGTATGAAAAATGTCTTGTGATTGTATTCATATGGTCCCTGGGTTTGTCTTGGCGACTCCTGAGTATTTTATATTGTCTGCAGTTATTTTAAATGGGATCTCTCTTTCTATCTCTTCCTGGGTTTTGTTTGTAAAATATAGAAATGCTGATGACTTATATGGGATTATTTTATATTCTTCAGCTTTGCTGCAGCTAGTAATCATTTCAATGAGATTTTTAGTTGATCATCTGGGATCCTCTAAGTATACCATCACATCATCTGCAGAGTGTTAGTTTTATATCCTCGCTGCATATTCTAATTCCTCTGATTTCTTTTTCTTGTATAGCAATAGCTAGCATTTCTAGTGCAGTATTGAATAATAGTGGTCATAATGGGCATCCTTGTTTCAGATATTAGTGGGAAGACTTTTAGCTTAGCTTATCCTCATTACAAATAATGCTTGCTGATAGTTTTAGAAAAATACTGCTTATTTGAAGGAAAGCTCCATTTATTCCTATGCTTTCTAGTGTCTCTAATAGGGAATGAGTGTTTTATTTTGTCAAAAGTTTTTTCTGCATCTGTTGATATAATCATATGATTTTTGTTGTTTTTGTTACTGATCTGGTCAGTTATGCTTATAGTTTTCTTAATATTGGACCTGTTCTGCATTCCTGGTATAAATCCCACCTGGTCATAGTGTTTGATCTTTGTAATATAGTGCTATAATCTCCTTGCTAGTATTTTATTTAAAATTTTTTCTTCAGTATTCATTAGGGAAATTGATCTATAATTTTATTTCTCTGCTTTTGCTCTTCCTGGCATGGGTATTGGTACCATATCTGTGTTGTAAGAGGAATTTGGTACAATTCCTTCTTTGCCTATTTTTCCAAATAGTTTAGTGTTGGGATTCATGATTCTTTAAATTTTAAGTAGAATTCACTTGTTATTCATCTGGTCCTAGTGATTTTTTTCAGGGGTGGGGGGAGCTTATTGATGCCTTATTCAATTTCTTTGTCTAAGATAGAGGGTTATTTAGGTATTCTATTCCTTTTCTGTTAATCCTGCAATTTATATTTTTGTAAGTATTCATCTGTTTTTCTTACAGTCTTTTTTTGTCATTCAAGAATTGTCATTCTTATTTTTGTCAAATTGTCATTTGCTGGCATATAATTGGGCAAAATAGCTCCTAATAATTGCTTTAATTTCATCTTCATTGGTGCTAAATTCAATCTTTTCATTTTTGATACTGGTGATTTGGTTTTTTTCTTTTTTTATATTAAATTAACCAATAGTTTATCTATTTTGTTGTTTTTTTTTTTTCATAAAACCAGCTCCTAGATTTATTTTTTGTTCAATGATTTTCTTACTTTGAATTTTGTTAATCTCTCCTTTGATTTTTCAGGATTTCCAATTTGGTGTTTAATTGTAAATTTTTAATTTGTTCTTCTAGTTTTTTTTTCACTGATCTGTTTTTTCTCTTTTATTGATATAAGCATTTAGAGATATAAATTTTCCACTAAGCACTGCTTGGGTTGCATCCCATAAATTTTGTTTGTTGCTTCATTGTCATCATTCTCTTTAATGGAATTATTTTTTATTTCTATGATTTGTTCTTTGGTCTACTCAATCTGTATTTCCACAGCCTTTTATTGAGTATGATTTTTATTGCATAGTGGTCTAAAAAGCATGCATTTAATATTTCTGCTTTTCTGCATTTGATTGTGAGGTTTTTATGCCTTAATACATGTTCAGTTTTTGTGAAGGTGCCATGTGCAATTGAAAAAAAGGTATACTCCTTTCTATTCCTATTTGGTTTTCTCTAAACATCTTTCATATTTAACTTTTCTAAAAGTCTGTTCGTCTCCATAACTTGTTTCTTGTTTATTTTATATTTAGATTTGTCTAGTTCTTAGAGGGGAAAGTTGAGATCTCCCACTAGTATAGTTTTACTGTCTATTTCATTCTGTAATTCATATAACTTTTCTTTAAGAATTTGGATGCTATACCATTTAATATTGATATTACGTCATTGTCTATGGTGCCTTTTAGTAGAATGTAGTTTCCTTGCTTATCTTTTTTAATTAGATCTGTTTTTGCTTTTACTTTGTCTGGGATCATGATTGCTACTGCTGCTCTTTTTTTAACCTCATCTGAAAGATAATAGATGCTGCTCCAGCCCTTTATTTTTACTCTGTGTGTCTCTCTGCTTCAAGTGTGTTTCTTGTGAATAATACATTGTTGGATTTTGATTTTTAATCCATTCTGCTATCTGCTTTCATTTTATGGGTGGGTTCATCCCATTCACATTCACAGTTATCATTATTGACTGTGTATTTCCCTCCTTCCTATTTCCCCCCTGTTTGTCTTCCTCCTCCTCCTTCTCTCCTCTCTCTCTCTCCCCCCCTCCCTTCTCAGAAGTCTGTTTTGCTTCTGACTACTGCCTCCCTTAATCTGCCCGCCCTATCGACCCAGCATCCCCTCCCCTCTCACTTTCCTGTTGGATAAGATAGCTTTCCATACCCAACTGAGCATATGTTATTCACTCTTTGAACCATTTCCAATGAGAGTGAGGTTCATGCATTTCCCGCCCCACCATTTTTCCTGCCACTGTAAAAGCTCTTCCTTGTGTGCCTGTTTTATGTAAGATCATTTTGGATATTCTTCCTGTCCCTTCTCCCAGCGCATCCCTCTTTTTCACCCCGTAATTTTTTCTTTGAGATCATCCTATCATAGTCATCTTACACCTGTGCCCTCTGCCTATGTATTCTCCTTCTGACTTCCCTAATAACGATAGCATTCGTGGGAGTTACAATCATCTTCTTCCCATATAAGAATGGAAACAGTTTAACCATATTAAATCCCTTAAGATTTCTCTTTTATGTTTACTCTTTTATGCTTCTCTTCGTTTTTGTGTTTGAATGTCAGATTTTCTATTCAGCTCTGATCTTTTCATCTTTCCCTCAGAAAGATTATACTCAGTTTTGCTGGGTAGGTTATTTTTGATTATAATTCTAGTTCCTTTGCCTTTTGCAATATCATATTTTCTTCTCATTTAATGTGGAAACTGTTAAATCTTACGTATTCCTGACTGTGGCACCATGATATTTGAATTATTTCTTTTTTGACTGCTTGCAATATTTTCTTTTTGACTGGGGTTTTTTGAAACTTGACTATAATGTTCCTGGGAGTTTTTATTTTGGAATCTCTTTCAGGAATTAATCAGTGGATTCTTTCAATTCTATTTTACCCTATTATTCTAGGATATCAGGGAAATTTTTCCTTCATAATTTCTTGAAACATGTCTAGATCCTTTTTTTGATCATGGTAGTCCAGTAGTTTTTAAATTATCTCTCCTTAATCTGTTTTCCAGATCACTTATCTTTCCGATAAGATACTTCACATTTTCTTTTATTTTTTAATTCTTTTGTCTTTGTTTTGTTGTTTGTTGATGTCTCATGGTGTCATTAGCTTCCACTTGCCCAATTCTTATTTTTAAGAAATGATTTTCTTTGGTGATCTTTTGTACCTCCTTTTCCATTTCACTAGTGCTGGTTGTTTTTAAGCAGTTCTTTTCTTCAGTGAATCTTTGTGCCTCTTTTACCATTTGGCCAATTCTGTTTTATAAAATATTATTTTCTTCAGTATTTTTTGTGCCTTTTTTTTTACCGAGCTGTTGACTTTTCATAATTTTCTTGCATCGCTCTCATTTCTTTCCCAATTTTTCCTCTATTTCTTTTATTTGATTTTTTAAGCCCCTTTTTGAGCTCTTCTAGAAATTTTTGTTGGGCTTGTGTCCAATTCACAGTTCTCTTTGAGGCTTTGCTTATGGAGATTTTGACACTGATGTTTTCTTCTGAGTTTGTCTGGATCTTCCTTGTCACCATAGTTGCTTTTTATGATCAGGTTCTTTTTTCCTAGTTGTTTGCGCATTTTTTCTGATTATTTCTTATTTTTAACTTTATGGTAAAGTTGGGCTCTGTTCACCTGGGTTTGAGACAAGTCTTAGGGTGTGAGAGCACTATCCTAAGCTTCAGGCTTTTTCATGCTGCTGTTTTGAGAGCTAGGTCTGGAGACTGTAAGTTTTCAGTGTTTTCAAAGTGGTGTGAATCAGGGAAAGGTGTGATCACTGCTTTGCTGGTCTGGACTCTCGTCTTTATCCACATAAGACTCCTGTTCCTTTGCAACTTCAAATACTAGTTCTCTTCTTGGCCCCGGAACTGTGACCTGCAACTGTGTATGGGCATTGCAGCAGGGTCTTGAACCCTGTGCCAACAAAGGGTCCCCTGTGATCTCTTTCTGATCAGGAGATCTGACCACCTCACTATCTCTGGGTTGAGAGCTCCTGGAGCTGGCAGTGCCATCACAGCCTCCTCCATAACCTGCTGCTGGTGCTGTCAGTGTGTGTGTGCATTGTGCTCTGGGCCAGCCCTGAGTCCTAGATCTTTTTTGCTGACTTCCTAAATCGTCTAGGGCTGGAAAACTTACATCCCAACCTTTTGTTGGCTCTTCCATTCTAGGATTTGTTCTGAAATGTTATTTTAAAGTTGTTTGGAGAGGAATGTTAGCAGAGTTTGACTGAGTCTCTGCCTATGCTCTCCCATCTTGGGGCTGTCCTACATTTTTATTAAATAAATATCTGGATAACTGCATTTCGGTGAGATTGGTTTCCTTTGCAATCCTGTGTACTAGAGAACATGGTTCTAGGTGGGTGTGGCAGCACACACCTCTAATGTTTGTCTGTCTTTCTCATCCCCATTCAGGACAAAGTCGATGCTGGCTTGCCCACTGCAATAGTAAGTGTGTACTTCCTTCTGTCTTAATAAGAGCAAAGTAATTGTTGTTATTTGTTTTTCTAATTGTTAATGTTTGTGATGTGTGCATTTCTGAGACAGATTTGATTGACTGGTTTCCATAATCAATAGGTTTATTACTTGTCACGGTTCATTGTATTATGGTGGTTCTTGTAGCTGTTTAGAAGGAACATGGCTGAAAAGCTGCCTGTTCCCTAAACCTTGTGTTACCTCCCATCGAGAAGGGGCAGAGAGTGGAAGCCAGGCCAGCTATTAGTCCCTCACTGGGCTGGGTGGGTGGTCAAGAGTTGGAGTTGGAGGTGGGGGACGATGGGCAAGTGGGCAGGAGAAGGAGGTGGACACTCTGAATATTGTCCCCTTTTCCTTTTGTTTCCAGGCCGTGTCCAGTCTGATTGCCGTGGGAACTTCTCATGGATTGGCCTTAATCTTCGGTAAGCTCATTAACCCTTGGGCTTCCTTGAAATGAGGAGGGAGCATCTACATGTGAGATGGGATGTCCTGCAACACAGTTTGGAAAACTGGCCAAGAAACCCTCATGTCCCTCATTTAAGCTGACCCAACCTCATTTTCCCTCCACGCCATCTCTTGGGTGATAGCCTGTTGTGTCTCTTCAGTTTGGGCCAATGGTTTGGGAGTCTGAGGATTTGAGTGCAGATTCTGGCTCTGCTTCTTAGGCCTCTGTGACCTAGGAAGGTAGTTTAATCTTTTTGGGCCTCAGTTTCCACAGCTGTAAAATAAGGGAACTGGTCTGAAGGACCTCTAAGGTCTCTTCTGGATCCAGCCCCATGATCTTCTTATCTGGAGTCTAGTAAGACTGAAAGGAAGCTTCAAAGGTTAGAAGCAGGGTGACCTAGTGGACAGAGCACCAGACTAGGAGTTGGGTAGATTTTATTTTAAATCCTGCCTCTAACATCAAAGTAGCTTTGTGACCCTGGACAAATCCTGTGCTTCTCTGAGCCTCATTTTCCTCTTCTGTAAAATGGGGATAACTGAAGTAATGACTGTAAAGCCTTCCTCAGACTTTCCCCTCTCTAACATGAGCTGCTGTGAATAATGACACCAGAGACTGGGGATCATTTTCACCCAGTCAGTCCCCCTACATCTAGGAAGACTTCCCACCTGGTCTTGAGTCATGAGTAGCCTAGTACCTAAAGATTTCTGGGAAAGAAGGTTGCTGAACTTCCCTCCCTCCTGGACTTCACTGCCTTTAATGCTGTGAAGTTTCCTTTGTGTCTGTTGTGATGGCCCCTCCCTGGAGAATGTCGTGTTCTTCCTCCTCGATGCCTGAGGAGAACCTTCAGTCCTGTCTCATGCGCTTGTGCTTTGAACGCTCAGCATTGGCCAACTACTCTGGCCATATTTCCTGATTGTCCTTGTTAGTGTTTCCTCAGGGACTCTAATCCTCACACAGTCCCTCTTCAATGGACCATCACACTGGACACAGTGTGGGTTTGAATGGGTATTATGGAACTGTTACAGAGCTCCTCTCTGCTGACCTTGTATACTCTTGAATCTTGGCCAATGGCCACCAGGGCTGCTCTTTCACCCTTTTTGTCCTAGGAATGCTGGGCCATGTGTTTCCCATTGTCCACATCAATAGTTGACCTTCCCTTCCTTAACACTGCTTTTATAAGAAATGCTCCTGTGAAGGTGACTTTAAGTATTCTCTCAGACAGTTTGTTGTGAGAGCCCACATTCAGAAAATGGAATATTGGCCTTTGCAGAAAGGCTTTGGAAGGAATTCTGAGAGGCAGAGATCATAAACCCCCAAAATGAGGAACAGGAGAAAGGGATGGAGGGAAATGGAAAAATGGGACCAACCCTGATAATAGTAGTTAAGCTTTATCTCTATCATCCCTTTTCCTGATGTCACTAATTAGTTCTAAGACCTGAGGTTAGAGGCAGTGACATCAAGGGCTCTGTAGGTAACACAGGAACTCTGTCAATCAATAACTCATCAGCCAGTCATTACTTTGGGATGCCATGACTTCCCAGGGGGGTTTAGCAAGAGTCTATCAAAGATGTGTCACAAAGCACCATTTATTGAGGCATCTTTCTGCATGAAGTGCCTGCCTCCAGAAGGTTTTTATCCAAGCCACCACTGGGCCATCTTCACCCCTATTTTACAGATGAGGAAACTGAGGCTCCAAGGCAAGAGGCCCCCCTACCTACAGCCTCACAAGGAAGCCATGTGTCCAGCCCAGTGCCTCCCTCCTTCCACGGTGCCACACAGTCTCATCTTGCTACATTTTCATCTGCTAGAAAATCTCACTTTAAATGCAGTTTATCTTCATTCATCTTGGCTGTTCTCAGTTTCTCATAGCCCCATTTACTCTCTGCTTTCTTTGGTCACTTGACCATGGACCATAGGCTTATCATACCCACACCTTATTCTCATGAAATCTCTTCCTTGAGGGCAGCTAAGTAGAACCCACTACATGTATCTCTTAGTCCTCAGATTCTTGTTGCCCAGTGCTTGATTTCTTTTGGGGCCAGGAAGGTTTCCCATAGCATGCACTGGTCCAAAAGGTGATGACATTAATAATGTTCACCTTCCATTCTATGCCCTCAAGAAAAACAAATTTTGCCAAATGGAATGTTTTAGGAGAGTATGTTAATATATTCTGACTGTAATTTATAATAGTGAAATTTAATAAATCCAACTCATCAATTACTGTAAAATTTTAATGTTTGGATAATGAGGTCTTGTCAGATGAATTAAAAATCCAGTTGAAGGCCCTTGAAGAAATTCTAGTCTGTTGATTTGCTAGTAAGTGCTAGAGGTTCTTGAGGTCTACGTGAGATTACATTTAACCTTTTCATTGATCATCATGGGAGAGAGCATCAGATGTTGAATTCTAATTATATGTAAGCATCATTTAGCTTCTCTTCGAAATACAGATGACTTCATTAACAGTAATCATTTTAAAGAGAAAAAACTCACTGTCTGTAGATAAGAACACAACAGATGAGTAACAGTTTCTGAAATGTGCAGATAGGCTTCCTTTTCTGGAATGGGTTTACTCTGGACAGTGTGGGGGTCGACTCCCTTAGCACGCGAGCTTTCTTCTCTTGTAATCAATTTCTGTGCTTCTCATTTGAACGTGCTGCTCCTTCCCGTGTCAAACCAAGTGCCCCAGAATCTGCACGAGGGCTAGAAACACCAGTGACCAGCAGAGTCTGTCATGTTGTCCCCACCGCTGAGGCTTCTCACTCGCTGGCCTCTCATTAACCAGACAGGCCGTCACGATGGGCTTTGAAATTGACTTCTTGCTTTTCTTTCTTTCTCCATCTTTTCCCCATGGACCAAAAAAGGAAAAGGTACAGTGAATGTGCGTTGTGCATGTGGCCTGCATGGCTTCTTCTCTTTCTTTTGGCCTGGTAGAGTGCTCTGAGGGAGCACTGACTGGCAGCAGAGCTGGTGCTGGTGGGCTGGGCTCGGGGAGCGTAGACTGCACATGACGAGGTTCCAGGGAAGGCTGCCTTTGGTAAATGCGCCAACCTGTGTAGGTAGCAGGCCATTCTCAGCTGATTGGCATGAGCTTGCCTGGACTGCTTGGAGTGTCCATAGCCAGAGAAGTGGGGCACAAGCACTTCCCGAGAACCATCCTGCTCTCCCTTTCTCTTCCCTCCATGCTCAAGGAAGGAGGCTTTCAGTGCTTACACACACTCAGGCAAGAATGCAGGTGCTTGTTTTCTTCCTCTCTTTACCCAGGGAGCTAAAGAGAGATGAACGTCAGCAGCCTAAGAAATTGAAAGATTGAACAGTATTCTTTCAGGGACATGTTCTCATGTTCAAGAGATGTTTTTACCTTTGAAAGGGTTTTGAAACTTGTATCTATGGGGTAAGGATGAAAAATGATTGAATTTGGAGTTGTGGAAAGAAGAGTCACCCAGGCAAATAGAGAATTCATCTATTCAGCTGTAGGTTGGGCAACTGCATTATCCACATTGGCCTTTACCTGTGGACAGCTCCATTTGCTTCCCAATTGGGCATACTCATGGATTGTACAAGAATATTAGCCCGAGGAAAATGTCATTAGAAATCTGTGTTGTAAAATGTGTGTATGTATGTATATTACATATATGTATATGTCTGTGTGTCTATATACCTACACCTATAGTTCTCTCTCTAGAGAGGGATAGACATCTGTCTGTATAGAGTGAGATATCATAGAATTTAGTTGAGATGCATTTTGAATTGCTAGTGTTACATAACCTCTCATTGATTATTGTGGGTATTTCATTCATAGGGACTGGCCCTGTGATTTCATTGGTATAGGGTGAGGAGGTCCCTGGTCAGCCTACCCCTTTCTCATTGATGTGTCGATTTAGAGTTACCAAGAACAAAGGTGTCACTCCAGAGGCCCACGAGTGAATTCCCAGCCGGATAAAAACGTAATCAGGAAATCTTTAACAGATTAAAAATACAGTACAGCATATGACATAGATGATGTTCACATGTGGTTTTCTAAGTCAGGAGACTCATAGAGATCTGTTTTTCTGTGACTTTGATACCACTGACCTAGAATCCTCAGAGACTTGAAATCTTCCCAGCTCTGAGGCCACATCTCTCCACTGTTTCCTCCTGCCTTTCATTGACATTATGATGAATAAAACCAGTAACATCATGCTAATAACACACCTCACGTTACATTCAGAAGTCCTATGCTTTACTTTTCTGCAGTGCTTTGTACTTTTCAAAGTGTTTTCACATATTTAATACTTACAACTGCTCTGGGAAGATGGTACAAGTATTATCCCCAGAGATGAATTCACTTGCCTAAGACCCCACAGCTAGTTGGTGGCAGCGCCTATGGTTTGGATCCTCAGACACCTAATCAGATGGTCTTACTGCTGAATTGTCTCTGCCGGACAGAATGTGCCATTTGGGGTGGCTCCTAACACGATGGTGCTTTTCTATCAGAGGAGGGGAGAAAGGCTCCCTCTTGTGGCGTGGAGGTGAAAAGGAAGATGCCTCAAAAGTCTGGAGGGTTAGAATGTGGAGAGGTGGCCTGCATTATGTCCACCAAAAGCCCTGGTGGTACCTCTCCTGATTGACACTGGTGTCAATCAGCAGGGATAGTGTTTGGATTTTACCTCCACTTCAATGACTGATCGATGCCTGGTGCTCCCTCTGTCTTGATTAACTAGGAAGGCTTAGAGAGCCCTTTCCACTTAGAGGTTCCGAATGACACATCCCAGTCAGGAATGAGGGTCACAGAGAGTTGAGGTTGACTGAAAAAGCTCAGCAACAAAGAGGGAGGGCTTTTATAATGTTGCCTTTGTAGCTTCAGTAAATCTCAGAATTGTTCTCAGCCCAATTTATTTCAGAAAGCCCCAGTTGTGATCAGTGAAAGTTTGTGCTGACTGTCCTTACTCGGCATTTGAAGTCTGCCATATTGTGAAAACACAGTGGAGGAACTGTTGAGTGTTGGATGGGTCTGCGCCATCGCTGAGTGAGAGCTTTGAGCAGAGGACGGCAGGCCTTCTGACACTGCTTGGTGACACCCTGTTCATTCTGCCCCCGGTTGGGAGAGCAGCAACCATGGTGGGGGCGAGGGGGGGGGAAGAGGAAGGGAAGGAGCCTTATCAAAGGATGACAGCACGCTCATCCATGAATCTGAACTAAAAAGCATCTATGAAATCCTTACTATGTGCCAAACACTGGGGTACCTCTATAGAAATAGAAAAGACTGGATAATCATTGCTCTTTTGTGGAGGGTGATGATGGCCTGTCAAAGGACGTTGAACTACAGGACCGGGCAAAGGCCGGAGGCTCCAAGGGCACTGCAGCAGTGTGAACAGCAAGCCCCAGGGGAGATCTGGGGGAGGTGGGGCATGAAGATTGACTTCAAGTAGGCAAAGGGCTATGAGTGGAGAGGGTTCTGGTTTGTCTTGCTTGGCCCCAGAAGGGGACCAGGAGAAATGGGGGGAAGGTGTGGAGAGGTGGGCTGAACAGCAGCCCAATGTGGGGGAGAACTTCTGTCATACTGTAGCCAAGGGGCATGGACCTTGGGAAATGTGGGGAGCCTCAAATGGGGCTTTGTTACTATATGGGTGCCTTTCCTCATTGACCAGCAATGTTTGTGCTCAACTTGTGCCCAAACTCATTCGTGGGTTTGGTTCTTGGGCATTTGTTAAAAGATGAGTCATATTCTTTTGGAGTAGAAAGTTATGAGAGGAGTTGAATAGGAATAGTGAGATACCAAAAAGAGGTGAAAAAAGAAAGAGAAGAACATCAGAGAATCCTTAGAAACCACAAGAGGGAGCTGAAGGAGGCAGCTCTGAAGCCGGGCCGGAGCCGACCGACCGACCGACCCACCAGACCCAGCCATGTGGCAGCTTCATCTTCTGTTCTGTGGATGGGCAACCAGGCGTTCGCTTACCTTTGTTAAGTTCCTGATGATCAGAAATTTTTTTAAATGTTGTGCTACTTTGGGATTGTCCTTTCCTGTTGGCAAAGAAAAGGTGTGATCTTCCAGAAGGCCCAGTAGTCTTTGCTTTAATGAACAAATTAGAATAATTTACCGTGAAGGCATCAAGTTTGGGAGGGAGCAAAGGGGATGATTCCCCACACTGATGAAAGGGTATTCTCTTTAAAGATCAGGTCAGTAATTTAAACAAGCAACTTGCCTCTCATTTACAACATTCCTAGGGCACTGAGAATGTAAGTGACTTAGCCAGGATCACACAGCCAGTGTGTGCCAAAGGCAGCTCTCTCCAGCTCCAGTGAGAGCTCTCGTTCTGTCCCACTCCCTTGGAATAGGAGGAAAGCAGGCCTGTTCTCAGTGATGCGTAGCTAGAGTCCAGGGCCTGGAGTTAAGAAATCCTAAGTTCAAATCCAGCCTCAGACACTTAGTAGCTGTTTGACCCAGAGCAAGTCACTTAACCTGTGTCTGCTTCAGTTTCTTTCTCACCTGTAAAATGGATATAATGATACCTGTTTCCCTGGGTTGTTGTGAGGTTAAAAATCAGGGAACATTTGTAAAGCACTTTGCAAACCTTAAAGTGCCATATAAATGGTAGTTATTAGTATGGGTAACAATAATGGATAGGGTGCTAAAATCAGAAGACCTGAGTTCGAGTCTTGCTTTGATGTTTTTGGGTTTCCATGGGCAAATTGTTATACCTCTCTAGGCCTGTTTTTCCTTCTATAAAATGGGATTGTAGTATCTTCTGCCCAGAGTGGTTGTGAGTCCCAAATGAGGAAACACATCCATAATTGGCACATAAACCAGTGTTTCTAAAGTGCTAGAAAGTATTCCTCACTTCCCTTGTCCCTGTCTAGCTTCCCTAGGGCTGCTCTGGGGATGGGCAGCTGCCAGTCTTAAACACTTCATTTGGCTCACAAGCTTGATTGATGCCAGTAGGGAGGTAAACTTCAGTTTCACCTTTGACCGAAGTAACAAATTCTGGTTTAGTGAAGTCCAGATTACTGAGGCTTTTAAAGTGCCCAGGAGGAGATTGTGTTCTGGGGTAAGCTGGAAACAATGAGTAACAAAGGAAATAAGGAGAGAAAAGACAAAAGGTAGATTGTTTACCCACGGAGCCCCGGGGCGCTGGCATTGACCTGGGCTTCCCTAAGGAGGCCTTTGCCAGACTGAAATGGCTGTTCCTCAGTGTGGTCAGTGATGGCCTCGATGGAGGAGTGTGCCTGGCTTGGGGTTTGAGGGAAGTTCACCATGTTCAGAAGCAAGGCTGAGGCCTGCTCCGGCCCCATCTCTGGCCCAGGTCTCATCCCCTTGTCCTCTTTGCCTGGTCTTGCTCTGTCCCCATTCTGGCCCGAGTGGCAGATGCAGCTGGGGAGGTGGAAGGGGACAGGATGCACAGGGGTGCTATTAGTGCCCCCCAAAAGGCTCCTGACCAACAGAGAAAGGTGATTCCCCCCCACCCCACCCCCCCCACACCATGCTCTCCCTCCCTGCTCCCAGCCAGCGCCTATGTCTCCATGACCAAGGATGTCTTCTCCTTTGTGGTCCCCAGATCAGAATCAAGCCTTGCGCCTCTGCCTGGGCAGCACCAGCGTCGGGGCACAGTATGGGGCCATTTCTGCTCTCAGCATCAACCATGACTGCTCAAGACTTCTCTGCGGCTTTGCCAAGGGCCAGGTAAGACTGGGCGAGCATGGTGGGCAAAGGTGAAGTGGGCAGCTGATCTATGCAGTTCAGTGACTGCCCCTGGGTGGGCCTGTGCGAGCGTCCCACAGCGGCCACATCCTCAAGCCAGCCAGAGGGGCTGGAGTGCAGGAAGACCTGAGGTCAAATACAGCCCACAAGACAGCCCCACAGTTCACATCTTTGTGCCTCAGTTTCCCCATCTGTAGAACAAAGGGGTGGGACTTGAGGCAGACCTTGGATGCCCCTCATAGTTCTAATTCTGATCTTATGAGTTTGTTTTCCTCGTATTTGCTGAAATTCTGCCCAGATGTGGCCTCTGGGTCCTCCCCTCAGGCTGCATCAGGGCCACAGTCATGCTGTGTCTGCTCCCAGGAGCATGTTGCAGAGCCTTCACCCCTGGGATAAAGTGGGACTCTTGTGCTAGGCACTACCCGGCCCCCTCACGTGGTCTCAGCCCCTTTTACCTAGGCCTTCCTTGCCTGGCCATCCTTCCCCTCTTGGAACCTCTCGCCACCATCAGGCCTCTCCGTCCCTGGAGGCAACTTCCTGTCTTCCCTGATTCCACCACCAAGGTCTCCTGCCTGTCTCCCATTTTCTGTTTATTTCATGTTTATTTTTCTGGGTCCAACTAGAATGGAGGCTCTTGGGGGCAGGGGCTGTTTCATTTTTGTTGTGTGTCTGCAGTATCTCAAGCACAGAGCCCAGCCCAGGAACTGAGTTGTAGCCAGTCACACACAGCATATATGGGGGAAGCTAGACTAGGTCTTTGTGCTGGGTGTTGGAGGGATTGTGCTAGAGGATGCCAGCGATTACCTGATGGAAACCTAAACCCTCAGTGCCCTGGTCAGCATGGACCCCTTCCTAGCCTTGATGCCTCAGCCAGGCCATTTCCTCTGAAGGTCTTTTCTCCATCCACGTCACTGAGCTGCTATGTTCTGCATACATCTGTCTGTCTGTCTGCCTGCCTGCTTGCCTTTCTGTCTTTGTGTCTGCCTGTCCATCTGCCCATCTGCCTGTCTATCTGTCTGCCTGTCTCTGTCTTTCTGTCTTTCCATCTGCTTCCCTGCCTGTCTTTGTGTCTGCTCACCCACCTCACCTGCTTCTAGAATTGCTGCCTGGTGCCTAAGCACTAACGTGCTTGAGATTGTCTCCTGACTTCTGGTCTGTAGAGAGCCTGCTATGGGAACACAGACGTTCTACAATTGATGCTGGTCCTAGGGGGGCTCTTTCCATAAGATAAATACACCCCACAGGGATTTCGGGGCACACTTGGCACCAGGCTCAAGAGCATCTAGAAGCCCCGTGATTGGGCATCCTCTGCCTGTGCTGGGAGTCCAGCAGCCTGCCTGAGTGGGCCTTCACTCTCAGCAGTTCTTAGTCATGTTTTCCACTGAATTCTTTTGTTAGTAGATCTGGAAACCAAAGAGAGAACATTTCCTCCAGAAGGTGGATACTGCTGCCACCACCCCACCCCCACCTCCACTCCATATAGAGCCCTTTAAGGCTTACAAAGCTTTACTTTACAAATATTATCTCATTTGATTCTTACCACAATCCTGGCAGGCAGGGTGCTATTATTTCCATTTGATAGATGGGGAAACTTAGGCAGACAGAGGCTAGGCGATTTTCCCAGGGTCATCAGCTAATGAGTGTCGGAGGCTAGGTTTGAACTTGAGTCTTCCTGACTCCTGGGCCAGCATGCCCTGCACTGTGCCACCAGGTGTTTCTCCAAAGGATTTACATTTTGAAAAATATTGATTAGCTAATATTGCATTTCATATTCCTCTGAGAGTCCAGGGGTTCTTAACATGGGGCCCCTGAACTTGTTTCCTTTTTTGAACATTTTAATCACTATTTCAGATCTGCATTTAAAAACACAATTTCTGAGAAGAGGTGGGGATTGGGGGTGGTCCACAAGCTTCAGTGGTCTGCTGCCAAAGAGCTCTGTGACCCACACCCCCAAAGGTGAAAACCTTGTCTTTGTACTTCTTTATCATGACTCTGTGACGTTGGGAGCTCAGTCATTACCGGCCTCATTTTTCCAGTTGAATAAACTGAGGCTCCAAGAGGCAGGGACTGCTGGCCCACCTGTGGTCACAGCTGGTATCTGAGCCAGAATTTGGACCCAGAACTTCCTTGCCTCGAATTGCAGTATTTATTTCCATGATAATACACTAAGCGTCGTGTCCTGTATTGTGAAGCCATATGGAATACATCATAATTTGTTTTCTTATTCTAAGATTTATTGAAAAAATAGAAATATGCAAGAATAAAAATGGTTTCGTTTATATAGAACACTCTGTAATTCAAGAGCCAAATGAAAAGCAGCTTTGTTTTTGAAAGCAGTTAATTGCCTTACAGATGACCATGTGGGACTTGGCCGGCGGGAAGCTCTTGAGATCAATAACAGATGCTCACCCCCCAGGAACAGCAATTCTGCACATTAAGGTAACGGCTCTGCTCATCTTTTCACATCAGCCCCCGTGTCTTGCCTTGGCCTCTTAGGAGTAGAGGCCTGCCCTTGATCTGGCTGACCAGGAGTCCCAAGCACAGAGGGCAGCTCTCTGTTCCTGTTTCTCCTGTTGACTACTGAACTTCATGGGGCAGCATGGCCAGGCAAACCCCAAATAGGCCTTGGAAACTAACAGAAACTAGAGGGCTTTGTTCAGGGGGCAAGAGTTTGAAGTGAGCCAACAAGCAGCCATATGGCCCCTTCTCCAAAGGTCCCAGTGGTCCCTGATGTCTGCTGTGCTGTGATTGGTCAGCACACCCATGCTGTTGACCCTGCACCACAAAGTAGCTCCCCGATAAATTGACTGGCCTAGCTATCCAAAGTCAGTCTTAACACCTGAATGCCAGAGAGCATGGGGGAAATGAGAGGGAACTGGATAGACAGAGAAGAGCCCAGAGAAGGGAGGAGACTTGAAGTGGTTTCTGGGCCAGTGTGCCCCAGCCGCTGATGGGGCATGAAGAAAAAGAACCCAGCAAGGATGGAAAGGCTCTCAGCAGGAGTCTTTGGAGGTGCAGCCAGGGCCTTGCTCTGTGTGCATGTGAAATAGTCTCCTGCCTCTCAGAAGCCTTGAAAGGGAGGGGCCATGCTTCTTGGGGGGTGATTTTTACGTAGGGTAATGGTTGGATTAGATGACCTCAAAGGTCCCTTCCAACTCTGGGGCTCTAGCATTCTCTTGGACCCTCTCTGGGTATAAAGGCTGAATGGGGCAACATAAGGACCTGAACTTTGGTGACCCCATTGTGCTACACGGAAGACCCCATGACCAGTTGTGCAGCAGTCTGGGAAAATGGAGAGGCCCCCACTGGCCGTGTCTTTACCAGCAGCAGGGGAATTACCATAATGCGTTAGAAAGCTGAGAAGTAAAGCGTGTGTTTTAGAAAGAATCCCATAAAATACTCCAAAGCATTTATAAAAAAAGTCCAGGTTAGTCGAGGGTCTCCCCAACTCTGTTATTCTGGGAATTCTTTATTCAGATGGCTTGATTCTGGATAAAAGGGTTTGCTATAACTGTGGATATCCCCACATGCTTAACATCATGATATTTTGAGAATAATTTTTAGAAAAAAGAAACTGGATACTTTTCAAAATAAAATGAAGCAGGGTTTGTACTTTGCTCCCAGCTCCAGCTGGCCATGCCAAACACTTTTTGGAGGTTTCAGGGCTTATGGTTTTCCCCAGAATGACATTCTCCAGAGGACTTAGGCCTTCCTCCAACACGTGGTGGAGCTTTCTGAGTTAGAATGTTGGGCTGAGAGCCATGGGGAAGTCACAGACTGATAACGGGTTTTAACAAGAGGTTTCTGGGCTTGTTATCACCATCGTAATACATGAATGATTCTATTGAGAAGCTGACAGAAAAATAATGTTCCCTCCTCTGTTCAGTTTACAGATGACCCGACTCTCGCCATTTGCAATGACAGCGGTGGTTCTGTGTTTGAGCTGACATTTAAGTAAGAGAGCGAGGCTGCATGACGAGATGAAATGAGAAGATTAACCGTGGCTTAACATTGTAGAAAACCGAGATAAGGCTCAGGCAGACCTGGAAAGCTCCCAGGATGGAAACAGGCCAGGGAACCTCAGTGGATACGATGCCTTCACCAGCCCCAGATGATTACAGCCTTCATGACCAGTGTAGACATGCTTTCAATGTCTTGGGAACATCCTGGCCCCTTGCAGCTCCTGTGAAATGGGCAGAATGAAACCCAGACACAAGAAAGCCATGGGGGTGTGATTCCTAGCCTGTCCTTTCCCCCGGCTTGGGAAAGGGAAGGAAATGTTGGGTCCCATCCCTCCCCAGCTGTGTGCTGGAGGCACGCACAGCACAGCTTCCCACAACTTTGCCAGAGTTCTTGTGTCAGCTATTAAGGTCATCCATATAGAGCTGGTGGAGCCTCAGGGTCACCTGGTTCAGTCCCTCATTCCACAGGGCAGGGAGCAAGGCCCCTAAGCACAGGGTGACCCTGCAGAGGTACTCTGTGCCCAAGGTGGGATTTGAACCCAAATTTAGCATCCTCACTCCATCCTTTTGCACAGTAGAGGCAGAGGAACTTTTAGTGATAGGAGCTAAGACAGAAGCACCAGCGTTTTTACGCTTACTATAATCATTTTCTCACTTTTACTGTCAATCAAAGATTAACTTTTACCGGAGAAGATATTTTCTCCTATTTTCAAGTCTCCTTCTAATGCCAAGGGCTGTTAAGAGGATCCTGGCATGCCCCTGCAGAGTAGGATATGAGGCACATTAAAAACAGGGAAAGATAGGACTCCTGATGCCTCAGAGGAGTCGCGCTTGTTACCTGCTTTGACTTGGAAGAGCTTGCATTTAGATGATGTTTCTTAAGACTTTCAGAGCTTTTTCAGAGCCTCAAGACTTTCAGAGCCTCAAGTACTCATGTTGCTATGTTGCAGATAAGGAAACAGTCTCCGAGAGGTCAGGTGGCTATTGATGATCAGGCAGCTCGTGAGCAGAGGAGGCAGGATCCAGACCCATGTGTCCATTTTTGCTGCCATCATTCTGGGGTCAAAGTGTACACACATGACCAGGCTCTCATCCAAGGTTTTCTCTTTATTGGGAAGGTGACTGTGGTCAGCGTTAGCATGGGAGCTCAGCCTGAAGGAGGTGCAGGCCCCAGTTGTTCTGTGACAAGGTGTAAGAAGATCTCTTTTCCCCTTGGCTTTCCTCCTTGTTCTTGCCCCTTGACTACCTTGGTGATGGGGTTAAGGGTCATCCAAGAGGAGACAGTAGGGGCTAGGCAGAGGTGTCTACTTCTGGCTTTCTGAGCATTTCAAAGAGCACAAATTCCAGATGCTTTGGTCTGCTTGTGGAAACAGCTGTGAATTTGGAGAGATAGCCCTGCAGTGAGGCGGGAACCTGATGAGGTGTCCCTCAGGCAAGAGCCGGTGTTCAGGCTGACTCTCAAGCTGGCTCGGTACCTCCGTGGGCCTACTGAGCCCCCCGCTGCTGGGGCTGCATCCTCCCTCCAAATTGGGTTGGGGACAATTCCTTTTTGTCTTTACTTGGAACACAGTAGGCACTTAATAAAGGCTTCTCAGTTGATTGGTCAAGATTAGTGCCTTTGACTCGATGGCCTTTGGTGTGTTTGTTTGTGCCTGGCCTAAGCTCTGTTTCTCCAATCTGACTCTAAGCTTCTTGAGGCCAAGAACTGCCTGTCTGTTTCCTGTATCATTTATAAAAACTGGCACAGTGTTAGGCATGGGATAGTTGATTTTTAAAGAGAGATAAGAGGAGCCTAGACCACCTTTCAATGTCTTCTTCCTTCTTGCTTTTTAGGCGAGTGATGGGAGTGAGAACCTGCGAATCGCGGTGTCTGTTCAGTGGGTCCAAGGGAGAAGTTTGCTGTATCGAACCTCTTCATTCCAAAGCTGAGCTGAAGGATCACCCCATCACCCAGTTTTCCTTACTGGCCATGGCATCCTTAACTAAAGTAGGTCTTGGGGACAAAAGGGTATGTATCATCTGTGGAGAATTACTGAGTTTATCTTGAGAAAAAATATGTGTTTATTTCATTTCTTTTCTGTCAAAGATATTGGTCATTGGACTGAAGCCGTCTTTGAAAGTGTGGATGACTTTTCCTTATGGACGGGTGAGTAAGGGAGTCATTTTCTTTTTGGCAAGAGGGGAAGGGCATGTGGAGGACATTAGGGTGCTTTGCCCTGTGAATGTTCCTAAAAGCTCCAGAGCATGACAGAGCCCTGGTTTCCAAGCCCCAGCTCTCCCCAGTGGGGTGCTCTGGGACACATCAGAGGTGAGCCTTCCCTCCCCTGCTTCTTGAGTTCAGATATAGGGGGAGGTGCTCACTTCTCCTGAGCTGATGGCAAAGCACTTCTCTGTTCATACATAATTGTTATATTCATTAGTATGGATGCTCTCTGATTTCTTTTCACCTAAACTTCTGAATGTGTGTGACTGTCTTTGTTTTGGCATTTGTACCCCTAGAGCTTTGTGCTGCACTCGGCCCAGCCTAAAAAGTTTATTAGGGCCTTTTTATTCTCAGTCCTTTACGTACACATCATTCAGAGAACAGTGAAGGAAGGCTCTTCCAGCCCTCGGTAGAGGGGGACAAGGAGGTACGTGTATCCTAAACTAATCTTTGAACATTGGCATCTCTGCTAAGATGTCAGCTCTATCTGAGTATCATCTCAGAGAAACTGAAAACAGCTCATATAAGAGGTGACCTTGGGGTGCCTTGGCATCAGAAACCTCCTCTCTGGGAGACTGAAGCCATTTCTGTGGCCTCAGAACATGCTGTCTAAAGTATGGAGAGGTGAAAGGTCAAGTGAGAGGGAAAAAAAGGAGGTGTTTCCTTCCCTTCTTACAAGGAAGCTTTGGCTTAGTAAAAAGAGCATTGGATTTCCAGGCAGAAGACTTGAGTTCAAGGCCCAGCCCAACCACTCCCTGGTTGGGTCACACTGGCCAAGTCAGTTAATGCTGGATGAGCTTCACACACTGTGTAAAATAAGGATCACGTCAGCAGCTGTCCCACCTTCCTCCCAGGGTTGTGTTCAGATAAAATGAGATTATCCACATGTACATCTACATGTATATTCATGTATGCGTTTAGGTATGTATTTATATCTGTGTGCACATATGTATGCTTTATGTGTGTCTGTGCATATGTATGTGTGCAGACATACTATGTCCATCCACCCATCTCTTGGAAATGCCAGAGTGTTTCCTAGATAGGATGGCAGCACATTGCCATGGAGTCTGATGCGGTCCTCGAGGGGCGCCCCCCAGTCTGTCATGTGAGGGGCTCTTCAGTGGCTGTCCTCTCAATCTGTGCTCCAAGATTCACATTTCTTGATCATGTCCGTCCTTCTAGGTTGATGCCTCCTGGCTGGTGCTATCTTGTGCTCTCTCCCTTCATAGGATTGATTTTTTGTTTCCTTTTGGCTTAGATGGATCCCTCCAGTGTCCCCCTGCTGGCCTGGCATTTTGTGGCAGCCAATAATTATGTGAACCCCACACTGGCCTTTTGCAGAGGAGATGTCGTTCACTTTCTGTTGGTAAGCTCTTATTGCGGAGCAGAGATGCCCTCATCCTAACCTCTGCTTCCTAACTCGCCTATTTCTTAGTAATGTATCTACCAAACAAGCTGTGTTGTGAGGGCATCTGATTTCAGTTGTCATGTTTAATGGGGCAGCTCCATTGTCCACAAACAGTGTAGCAGCCCTGGCATTCGGGATGAGAGCTCGGAGTCTGGGTTTTACCACTTCCTGCCAGAGGTCCCTGGCATATTACTCCCCACTTTGGGCCTTTGTTTTTATAAAATGAGGGGATTGGTCCAGATGGTTTCCAAGATGATTTTCAGTTCTCGTTCTGTGAACCTGTGTTCCTTGATGGTGAAAAGTTGGTGTAAAAGTCTTTTGAAACCTCCCACACCTTTCATTTTTCTGTGTCCTCACCTTCATCTCTGCGTGGTTTGTCTCAGTTGGGTGTCTCTCCAGACTTTCTTTCAATTTGTTCTTCTTTCTTGTGCCTCCTGTTGCTTGATGGGGCAGAGCTACTTGCAGCCCCTCCATCCTTCTCTGAAAGATTTGACTAATGAACTGGTGTTTGAAACCAGAAGTGGTGCTGACTGCCTGGAGTAATCTGTTTGGGAAGGCCGTCAAGTGTTGGCCAACTAGGGTGACTCTGGGCTCTTCTTCATTCTGGCAATTTGTTACTGCCATTAAACTCTGTGTGAAGTTATTAGAACTAATGTCCTTCCCTCCAACCATCTCCCATTATGCTACATCAGTCACTTGTTTTAATGATCCATGTTGGAATTGTTTCCATTGCCTGCCATATCATCTTCTCCCTCTTGTTCTCCTAGCTCTGTATGAATTTGTTCTAATAAATGACAGTGAGACAGTGTGGTTTAGTGAGTAGGGAGCCAGCCTTGAAGCCCACATAAGCTGGGTTCAGTCCTGCCCCAGACTCTTATGGGCTGGGTGAGCTTAGCCCCACAGGGCCCCCGACGGAGCACCTGCTTCTCTTCATGGGCAAAGGGAACTTCCTCACCTCAGCTTCCCATAAAGGCCCAGGGCCTGGTCTTACCCTTTCCTCCCTTCAGTCAGTCAATGATCTTAGTGTGCCCAGATACATCCAAAGTAATTGCCACATCACCAGAGAGTCGTTTTCTGCCCATTTCTTCAACATCAGATCTGTCCTGTGGTGGGTGTTGGTCCATGTCTACCACGTCCAGCATGGTGGGACTATTTTTTGTTTTTTACTTGTGTCACCGGTGCTTAGCACAGGGCCTGGAACCTGCATGTGCTTGATGAATGTCTCTTGGCCATCTTCTCCAAGGAAGCCTTTCTGTTGTTCAGGCCCAAGGCTCCTGGGAGGCCTGAGCCCATCACTCCCATCTTTGCCTTTGCATTAAAGTCACCAGATGCACAGGATACTTTGATTTCAGTAGGAAGATCTCACTTTGTTCTTCATAGAACAAGCATTTGTCATCCTTTGCAGCTGATGTTGGCACATAAATTATGTGGTAATCCTTTGGAACATTCTCACTGTGGGCACCAAGAGACAAGATGACCAGATGGCTCACAATGTGATGTTTCTTGTTGCCCCAACAAAAGCCATTCTGCCCTCCCTCTCTAGAAAGGAATCATCCTTCCACTTAGGGACAGCTTCCTTCTCTTGCCTCATTTGGTTTATGGCCTTAATGTTCCTCCATAGGTCATAAGGCAAGGATCCCACTTGTAGAGCACCAATAGCTAAGTTCAGATTTATGGAGGGTCTGAAAACTGATTCTTGGCATGCTTTGCTCTCTTCCCCAGTGCTCTGATACCATTTCTGCATAAGACTGAAGGCTGTTTTGTAGATTGCTTTGGGTCATGGATGGCACAGACCAAAGAACTTGTTGCCAAGGGGTGTGCCTACTGATGGTAAGCCTCTCGGTACTTAGAGGCTGATCTTTGGAAAGTAAGCCCTCTGTTGGGACCATTCTGGGCACATGGTAGTCTCTGTAAAGCTTGTGCATCCCTGGCTGATCCTCCAGGAACCTAGGTGCTGCCTGCATCGTGAGGAAGCATCAGGCTGGACTCTGTGGACTCTGACATTTGAACTGTAACATTCCAGACCCACATATGGTGCTGAGAAAGCCAAAGGTGGAAAAAAGCAGCCAGGATTGCATTAAATATCTGGAGGAGAAAGCTGTGCTGGAGGGGGCACCGTTTTAAGGGCATTGAAGGATAAATCCTCACAGTATCTAAAGATGGGGACAATATCAAAGCCCTGGTGTCATTACCAGAGAAAGGTGACCCCTCCATATCTACGACCTATGAGCCAACTTTTTTGTCTCTTTCAAATTTTAATAAAAATGATCTTCACACTGATCTGGGGCTTCTTTGATGGGCTCTTAGAAAGGAATGGAAAGGCCTTCGATTTCTTAGGAGGCCACATCTATACTATCACACAGTTGATGGAAGGATGTCCAGAAAGGAAGACCCCCACCCTTGACTGCAGGAAAGTGTTTGATTCAGTAGAACAAAACACTGTCTAAAAGCTATCCCTGACATGGGGACCCCCAAACGTGTCAGAATCATCTGGATTCCTCGACAATGTAACAGAGAAATCTTTTTAACTCTGGTCATTAATGTCACAAGAGGCATAAAACAGGGACATATATGCTTGGCCCTAGGTGAGCCAGAGGTTCTCCTTCACCAGCCATGGAGAGAATCCTGCTCAGAGTTTGGGTCACAGAGGGATTCCTCCACAAACTTCCATTTGTGGGTGACACTGGATTGGTTGCATCAAATCCTGTAATGTTGCCAAAACTCCCGGGTGAGATTCACCATCACTCTAGAGAGGATGACTAGATTGGCCACACTGGAAGGACCAAATGGATGAAGGATGCCTGTTGTCTAGACTAAGTTGTACAAGCCACCAATGGAGGCCGTCCCTCCATAGCTGTTTCTTGGACAAGCACTAACAATGAACAATGAATTTGAACACAGCAGGGATTCTGCTGGACTGCCTTTGAGAAATACAGAGTTCTTTTGGTGGCCTCCAGCTCCTCCTGGAACTAAAGGCTCATCTCATTTCTACTTAGACCCCTGAAACTCCCCCAGAGAGCAGTGGTGAGGTGCATGGTGGGCATTAGCAGGCTGCCACATATCAAGGAGAGGAATTTCATAAAAGCAGCCTGAAGCAGGGCAGAGATGTATGAGTGAAGAAGAAGGAAGATGGGCCAGCCACATTCTAGAACGAAGGACAACTGAGGCCCAGCTGCCATGCACAGTGCTGAATGTGGAGGAGGGCAAGGATGAGAGCCCCCAGGATGGGTAGGTGCGGAGGGGACGTGGCTGTGGTGCTGGAGAGAGCACACAGCCATCGGAGCAGCTCAGTGATGGCATCTGTCTCCTCTTTCATCTCCATACCAATGAGTGAGATGATGTTTTTTCAGCCTTCTGTCCCTTTGTCTACTGAGGAACAGATGTTGTTGTATACATATGCATGTATAGGTGTTTATATAAGCACAGTTATGTTTTGTGCATGTGTGTGCACATGTGGCACACACATGTTCTTCCAGACAGATGAGTGAGCCTGAGCAGCCAGCCCAGAGGGGAGACTGTTCTGCCTTCTGTGCCCCCTCTCCCAAGGCTCACATAGTGAGAAAGGTTCCCTTTTTGGCACAAGTACAGTGACCTGTACTTTACCTGCCTGTTCTGGTGTGGGATCTGATGGAGATGTGAGGCCTCAGGGGCTGTGGCCCAGGGGGATGAGGGAGCCTTGGCTGCTTGTGATGTGGAACACTGAGCAAAGCACCAGGAGAAATCCTGAGACTTATCTCAGGATGATGGGGCTTACTTTAAAAACACATCAGTTTGTGACTATCAATCCAGTGTTTGTTAATTACGTAGGATGTGACCAGCAGGATGAGGAAGAGAGGGCATAGAATGCTAGAGGGTGGCAGGGGACCAGAAGGGCAGGACAAGAGGAGGTCACTGGGATGAGGAGAAGTAAGAGATAGATGGGAGGGAGAAGTGAGGCAAGATGTAGAGGGCAAGAAAGCCATGAGCCACCCATGAAATATGCTGGCAAAGAAGAGGCATCCCGAGGCCCAGGCGTATTACGCATCAGAAAACTGTGATGTGAAACTGAGTTCATCTGGATTGTGTGCGAGTGAAAATGGATGTAGCTGCGGCACAGATCAGCCCTGACATCTGCTCGGCTGACCCATGTGCTGAGAATTCCGGTGAAAACTCTCATCCATTTCATAAGTTAAGTCAGAGTCGTGTTCCTGTTTGGCCATGGAAAGGCCAATTTTGGCAGGCTTTCTAAGATACTTTCGATAACAAAAAACGTATTGTAGGGGTTTCTTAGTTTTAAGTTAAATATTAATATATTTTGTTTCAGTGTGGCAGAACTCCCTGATACCTCTCTCCCCTGTGAAGTATGTATCCTCTGAAAATAAGGAGTTTATCGTTTGCCAATAGGAGGGAGGAATATTCTCTTTGATACCTTGGATAGCTCAGTGAAAATGCGGCTCTTGTATTTGACCAGAGTTTTATGTCTCTCAGCTTCATTTATTTACAGCATTGTGTTTGTGGTATATTTTGTTCTTTTGGCATTTTTTCTTCACTCTGTGTCACTCCATGTTTCTTTTAATTCTTCATGTTTATTTTTTCTTATGGCGCAATGATATTCCCTCCTATTTGTACATTATAATTTATTCAGCCCTTTTCCAGTCATGAGGCACATTCTTTTCTTTACCCCAGTGCACTGATAGAGACAGTGCTGCTTGGAGCCTTTTTGTACACATGAGTTTTTGTTTTTGTTTTTTCTGTCAATCCCTTGGGGAGTTGCCTCAGTATGGGGGAAGATTTAGGTCAAAGAGCATAAACAGCTCTTGTCTGTCTTTGCCCGTACTGTCCTCTAGGCCTGGAATTTTCTCACTCTTCATCTCCATCTTATGAAATCCTTGGTTTCCTTTAAGACTGTTCCAGCAAAACCTTCTGCCTGATGCCTTTCCTGATCCTCCTCCTCCCTCCCACCCCAAACTGTTAGTGTACCCCCCTCAAAAAACCACCTGGCATTCTTTTTGTGTATAGAATGTAAAGCTTATATACACACACGTGCACATATATTCACATTGTCTCCCATTAGAATGGAAGCTCCTTGAGGACAGGGACTATCTTAATTTTGTCTTTGTATCTGCAGCACTTACATCCCTGTCGCATAATAAATGCTATTAAAAATTGCTTGTTAATGGATGAATACAAACAGCTTAATAACTTTTCTTGCACGATTCCATATTGTTTCCCAGAACGATTAGACTAACTCTACCAGCAGTGAACATCATCTCTCTCTGGAACTTTTCAAGCTCAGTGGGAATAGTGGGCATCCTTGCTTTCCCCTGATGTTACCGGGGAAGCTTCCAGTGTTCTTCTGTTATTAATACCACTGACTTTTGGGTTTAGGTCAGTACTCTAACCACACTAAGGAAAGGTCCTTTTATTTCTGTGCTTCATGAGGCATCTTTTAAGAAGTGCTATAGTTTGTTTTAAAGGATTTTTCTGAACCCTCCATATAAAGTATTTTATTATTTTGTTTTTAATATGATTAATCAGATTTAAAGTTTTTCTAATGTCCAACCAACCTTGCATTCCCAGTATAAATCTAGCCTGCTGGTGCTGAAAAGTTCTTTTGGTTATTAAGAGTCTGATAATATTTTGAAGAAGGCTGTCTGGTAGCCACCTCTGGTGGGAAGAGCCCCAGCCTCCGGAGGAAATGACCTGGGTTCAGATGCTTTCTCTGATGCTAATTTCCTGAATAAGCTTAGAAAAGAGGAGGCATGACCCCTCTGGGCCTTCCTGGCCTCAGCTCTAAATTAGACAATCTCGAAGGACCTTTCCAGCTTGAAATCTGTGATCTTATTTTTTATCCAACTGGCCTCCTTTTCTGTTCCTCCCATGGTCAATAAGCCGTCTCTGTTCCCAGGGCCTTTGCAAACAGGGAGTGTTTTCTTCTTTGTACCTCTGTCCCCAGCACCCATTACAGTGCTTGACACACAGTAGGTGCTTAATAAATACTTGTTAAATGACCAAGATGACAAGAGCCTGGGCTCAGGGATACTCAGAAGAGGCCTGGAGAAAGCACACAAGCCCCCCTGTTCTTGGACATGGTTCAGGGGCCCCACGTTGAGCTTGTTCTGTCTTTCCCTGTTATAAATCATGTTCATTTTGAACCACTTGTATACTCAGATGTAATTAAGGCTGTTAATGTGCTTAGTCTGAGCCTGTGGTTTGGTTTGTCTTCAGGTTAAAAGAGATGAATCCGGCGCCATACACGTCACTAAACAAAAGCATCTGCACCTGTACTATGACCTCATCAACTTCACTGTAAGTGCTCACGTCGGGGTGGGGGAGGGAGGGAGGGTCATCAGGGCTTCCAGTGGCTGCCAGTGACCCCAATGGGAGGGAGGGTCATCAGGGCTTCCAGTGGCTGCCAGTGACCCCAATGGGAGGGAGGGTCATCAGGGCTTCCAGTGGCTGCCAGTGACCCCAGTGGGAGGGAGGGTCATCAGGGCTTTCAGTGGCTTCCAGTGACCCCAATGGGAGGGAGGGTCATCAGGGCTTTCAGTGGCTGCCAGTGACCCCAATGGGAGGGAGGGTCATCAGGGCTTCCAGTAGCTGCCAGTGACCCCAGGGGGAGGGAGGGTCATCAGGGCTTCCAGTGGCTGCCAGTGACCCCAATGGGAGGGAGGGTCATCAGGGCTTTCAGTGGCTTCCAGTGACCCCAATGGGAGGGAGGGTCATCAGGGCTTTCAATGGCTGCCAGTGACCCCAATGAGAGGGAGGGACCCTCTTTATTTTTTTTTCCAAGTTGGCAAATGCATGTTTATTTCCATTATCTACTTCTGCAGGAATTCTTAGGACCTTCTTTATGGACACTCAGGAAAGGAGCGGGGAGCTGGGTAGATTTAGAACCTTACCGTTGGCTCTCCTAGGAAAAGTGGGTTGGCGTTCAGGTGACAGTCAATCAAGGAATGCTCATTGTTTTGGGGCTCATTCATCTGCCTCTCCTAATCATGTTGGGAGATCAGAACCCCCAGGTTTGCTGTCTGTCCCCTTGGGGGACATCAGGCCTCCCTAACTGTGCAAGGACAGGCAGGGACAGATGACATGTCTTGGGAGGGGTGGCACCACGTTAAGCTGGTTGGGCTTACAGATAATAAACTTATGGGCCCAGGGCTCATGTAAACCACATTCCCTTCCAACCACACCTTTAAGCTAACCCAGAAGGAACACTGCCTTCCTGAGCAGGGTGAGTTCAGGCAGATACTAACTCACAGCAGAAATCAGACTTTCTACAATCCTCCAGTTTGAGGGATACAGAGGGTGAGGAGATAGAATACCAAGGCTGGTGGCATCTTGCAGTATGATGAGCTTCCTCAGGCATGGTGAGAAGTCAGGGGAGTCCCAGAGTAGTGCAGCCAGTGGAGAATTGAGGAGTCATTTAACCTCCATTTCTTCATCTATAAAATGGGGACCTTAATAGCACTCACCTCACCAGGGTTACCATGAGGAACAAGTGAGATCTCCTGTGTAAAGTGCAGTGTCCACCTAGCACTGGTGCATAGTAGGCACTATATAAATGTTAGCTATTATTGTTATCAGGGCAGCTGAATGGTGTGGGGTGAGGGAGGGGAGTAGGACCTGGAGTCTGAAAGATCTGGGTTCGAGTGAGATCTCCAGCACTTCCTAGCTGCGTGACCCTGGGCAACTCATTTAATTTTGCCTCAGTTTCTTCATCTGTAAAGTGAGCTAGAGAAGGAAATGGCAAACCACTCCACTATCTTTGCCAAGAAAATCCCAAATGGAGTCATGGGGAATTGGACATAACTGAAATGACTGAACAAAACATAGTCACCACCATCATTACCATCGTCGTCGTTATCGTTATTCTCATACCTGCCTGATAATATTTTCTTAACATAGTGTCTCAGACTTGAGCCCTCTCCTTGCCCCCACTACTTGCCCATTTCCTGCACACTCAAAAAGGAGAATTTTAGATTGTGTTCCTTTTCCTTTTCTCCCAATGTGACCATTGCTCCGCTAAGCTTCAGCCTGGGGGCAGTCGTCATGACCCTGGTCTCCTCCCCTCAGTAGCGAGCCTGTTCCCTTATTGATGCTCTTATTGACAATGTTGGGTTGCAGTGGATCAATTCCCGGACGATCGTGCTCCTGGACAGTGTGGAGAAGCTGCATGTGATTGATCGGCTGACGCAGGAGGAACTTGAGACGGTGGAGATTTCCGAGGTGCAGCTGGTCTACAACAGCAGCCACTTCAAGTCTCTGGCCACAGGAGGAAATGTCAGCCAGGCCCTGGTACGGTGGAGGGCAGAGAGCAGGCGAGGCCACTGGCCCTGTTCCCTCAGCCTCATCATGGCTGCGCTCCAGCCTGCCTGGATGAAAACTTGATGTGGCCCCTCTGCCTCATTGAATCCTGGCTCCCTTTTGTGTCTTGCAAACCAGCATTTTTCAGACTGGGACCCTAGGATTTCATGAACTTCCTCTAGGTCCTGGGGATAGTGGTGGTAGTTTTTCATAATAAATATTTGTTGAATTAATTTGGTAAGTTAATAATGACAGGCATATTTAATTGGTATATGCCCCATGACCTTTAGGCCCTGCTCCAATGTGTTCTAGCACATTAAAAAAAAATGTGGCCATGTCCCATAGCCTCCAAAAAGAGCATGTGAAGGGTGCTGGGCCTTTGGAGAGAATCCAGCTCAAACCTTAATCTGGTCTTCCCATGCTTGGGTAGTCCCATAATATGGCAGGTGGTTATTGGAAGCCAGTCGGGTCATTGTCTGCTCTGTTTTGTCCTCCTTTATATCTTTCTTTGTGGTGGTCTAAGGGCATTAGGAGTTCATACATGGTTTTTGTAAGCAACAGGTTGTTTTGGGTTTTTTTTTTTTAATTTTTAATTGGTTGAAGGTAAAAGTTCCCAGTTCAATGACAGAATTTCCCCTTGAGTTGTGATTCAAGGATATTCTCTGAAGGAGATTAACCAGCCCCCCTGTACCACAGAAAAGATATACATGCATGGATCTGTGGGGATACACAAAGGATCACTTGTGACAAGCTGGTTTTCTAGCAGATTTATTTAATGTGGTATTTGTATACCTAACATTCCTGTGTCTTTCCTAACACATGTGGTTGTTATTTTCCTAGGCTCTGGTTGGAGAGAAAGCCTGTTATCAGTCCATCAGTAGTTATGGCGGTCAAATATTTTATTTAGGGACAAAGGTGAGTCCTGTCATTGTATGTGTGTGTGTGTGTGTGTGTGTGTGTGTGTGTGTGTGTCTGTCTGTCTGTCTGTCTGTCTGTGTGTGTCTGTGTTTGTGTCTGTGAAGGGAGTGGAGGGTAGGGTTGGTGATGGCTGGGAGGTTGCAAAAAGGATTGTGGAATATGGATGGTGGGGGAGTCTTTTGGTTGTGGGGCCATGTCCCATTTTCATCATCTGTAAGATGGCCTAAATGCCCTCTCAGGCCCCTTCCAACCTGGCAAAGTGTTCTCTTCACAACTGGGGTCCATCCATTTCCATGGAATTCTCCCGCAGTCATTGCAGAGCTCTCTTGACCCACTTGTCCAGAGAGACATCATCCCTCTGTCCCTGCTTGGACCCTTCAACCATCAGCCTGTGTTGTGTATTTAATCTGGTATCAGCTCTGCTGGGAAGGGGGTGGAGTGTTCCCAAGAAGCCTCCCTGAGCACACAAGGCTATGGAACTTGTGGCTATGTGTGTCCCTTGAGGAGTTTACTTCTGGAGCCTGACATGTGGTCTTTGTTTTCTCTTGTTTTCAGTCTGTTTATGTGATGACATTGAGGAGCTGGAGAGAGGTGAGTTTAAGTTATGCTGGTTGAAGATGCAGAGTGAGAGTTACTTCACTCTCTGGCTTTTAGGAATCTTCAGGTCAGGCAATCCAGCAAAAACTTAGTTTGCCAATACCTAGAATCCCCATTTTCATGTCTTTTTGTGTCCAGGCCAAGTTTATGTGGCCATTGTGCTAGTGAGCTCTTTGAAAAATATTTACTTATGAATAGAAAATACCCATGATCGAAGTCGCCTGTGGTAATAGTAAACTGCAGTTTCTAAAAGACACCAGGCCAAGATAATACAGAAATGTGAGTCATGGATGGAGAGGAGCCAGCTTGGGGCAGGGAGTGGCGGGGGATGTGACTGGGGCGAGGGTCACATAAGACTGGGAGTTGCAGGCTCTGCCTACCTTGCTACCAGCCCAGACCTGGCATCACCTGGAGTGGTACAGCTTTTCCTCTTCTCTTTCAGAGAGTAGATCATCTCCTGAAACAAGAGTGTCTGACAGAGGCCCTAGCTCTCGCATGGTCTTTTCATGAAGGGAAGGCCAAAGCTGTGGTTGGTGAGTCCTCTCTGCCTGGCTGCTTTTGGGGAGTTCCTCAGATGTCTCATGAATCAGAGGGTAGGAGGACCCTTCCTGGTCATTCACTCAGAGGAGTTGGGGTCAGGTACAGCTCAGGAAAACATCCCTTTTCCAATCATTTATTTAATGAGCAAAAGGCTACTGAAACAAGAAAGCAAAGGGCTTCTCTCCTGGGGCTGGTCTTGCTTTTCCAAGACATGTCCCTGTTGGAATGTCCTGCTGAGCTCTGGCCCTCCTGACACCCACTCAGGATGGTTGGATCAACTTCTTCATCACACTGGGTTTTGTTTCTCCACAGGCTTATCAGGGGATGCAAGTAAACGGAAGGCCATTGTTGCCGATCGGGTGAGTTCTCTACGGATGGTCTCTGCAGACCCAGATTGGAGAGGCTGCATTAGCCTGGCTTCACTGTGGTGCCCTAAGGTTACTGTAGACAGGAAGAATGTGCGTCATCTAAATCTGTTAGTAATCCCCAGGGTTCACTTTTAAATGCTCTCCTAGCTTTTGCCCTCCAGTAGCCACCTTTGACAGGTGCAAGTTACCCCACTTCACAGGAAATCAGAATTTTTGTGGAGCTGATAGAGGGGAGCACTGCCCCTTGGACCCCTAGCCTTCTGGGAGCCCTCACCTCATCCTCTCTGCTCGCTAACCCTTGGCTTGTGGAAGGGACCCCCGACCTTGAAGGAGAACTAGGAGATCTCCAAAGGAATGCTGCTGTCACTTAGGAAAAAATGAATCCAGTCCAACACCTAGCTCAGTGCCAAAGGTTACAAAAGACATCTTTCCCCCTTCTCCATCCTGTCTCTGGTGAAGGCTCAAACATACAATGAAATGACCCAAAGGCCTGTAACAGGAAGGACAAAGGAGCAGATGTTATCCAGAATCACAGATGACATTAAAACAGAATTGTCCATTGGTCTGGAGTGAATTCTATGAGTGCATAGTTTTAAGATGATTATAGGCTGCTAGATTTAGAGCTGGAAAGGACCTTAGATTTCATGGGGCTTCACCCCCTCCTTTGACAGCTGGGCTGGGGACAGCAGACATCCAGCATCCACCACAGGATTTGAACCAAGCTCTTTCTGCCTCCAGGTCTGGTGCTCTGTCCACTCTATCAAACGGCCTGGGGTGGTAGCAAGATTAAGAGTCAGGACCCGGGTTTAGATTTGAGCCCTGCTGCTCAAGGGCTCCTGTTCCTTCTGTGCCAGACACTACACTAAGTGTGGGGGCTACAGAGAAAAAATGAATCCATCCCCTGTGCTGATGGAGTTTACATTCTGCTTAGAGGAGGGCTGTGTGTCCTTCCTTGGGCAAGTCACAGCATCTCCAAACCTCAGTTTGCTCATTTGCGAATGATGCAGGTTAGATGAGATGACTCCCTAAACCCTGTGGTCTAGTCTAGCTAGCCATCCCTTGCAGAGATTGCCTCACAGAGGGATCATCCCACCAGGGGCTCGCATGCTTCCAGTGACCAGACTCTCAAGTTGAGGGGGTGATGATGGGGATGTGGCCTTTTAAAAAAATGTAATTTCTGAGCAATTTAATCATGTTGTTAATAGTGCCAACATTTTAATAAAAGGATGGTCACTTGGCCATCTCTCTCTTAAAACAAAGACAACTATGGTGGCTGCTCACAGCTTATATGCTCTTTTGGAAGAGGAGTGTTTCAGAGGGTCAGTTCTGATTGGTTAACAACGAGAGGTGGGCTTTACAAGAAGTGAGCTCACTCCACTGAGAGGCTGAGAGTGACATCATAGCACTCTTGAACAGAGACTGTCCCTGTGTCCAGACCACCCCCAGCTTTGGGCCATATAGACAAAAGGATCTGCCTCTGCCCAAGCTGGTTAAATGGAATTCACCTTTGATTAGAGAGTCCTTGTAATGTCGGGTAGGGTTGGATAGGGGAGAAGGTTAGCTTAGCTTCAGGGACTGAGGTCTTGAAATGAGGCTAACAGGAAAAGGGGGAATGTGAATCTCCCCATATCATTGGTTATTAATAATCATTTCTCTTAATGATTGAAGTGATCATGGGCACGATGAGGAGGAGGAGGTTGGAGATGATAGAGTGACAGTGACGATGGAGACGTTGCAGTTTCTCTGCAAGTTGTTCAGATGGCATTACGATGTTTCTTTCCAGATGGTTGAAATCCTCTTCCACTGTGCAGATCGTGCTCTGAAAAAATGCCCAGACCAGGGTAAAATCCAGGTGATGGAGCAGCATTTCCAGGTATATTTGAATGGCTTCTGCCTGGCGTTGTCTGTCTTCCCATCGACAGAAGGAACGGTTTTTTCAGTGTAAATTATTTTGGTGGCAACTTTTTCACATTCTAGTTTTTAAAACTATTTTTAAGGTATTATGTTTTCACTTGAGGACATTTTTAGGCCTTTTTTTACATAAATTTTTAGGTTTTCCCGTGGAAACAAAGGAGCAGAATGTCATGGGATATTGATTACTTTTTCCTGGGTTGGGAGAGGGGCAGGAACTCAGGTCACTGATCAGCTTGAGAGCTTGCTGATTGGAAAGCTCTGTATGTCACAGATGAGCAGCTAAGAGTGGGCAGGGGAGGGGAAGAGGTTTGAAGACCAATGTCCTAGGATCCCCTTTTGTTCAAGAGCAGAGAACAGGTGGCTTCCAGGAGCAGCTGTCCTGGAGCCTGAGCACTGTGGGCCCTGACAGTGGAGCTGTGTTGGGAATTGTACTTGATATTCCATAGAGCTCTTTTACTTGTTTGCTGGGGGGAGATGCATAAAGAATTTGTGTGAGGAGAATTTAGTGGAGGAGCAGGGAGGATCCTACCTAACACCCCCTGAAGTTGGCATGTGCTGACCCTGGGCACCTGACATGGCATGGGTCCTCGCCAGCTGGGTCATGGACAGTTTGCCCAGGGAGAAGGGTGCGATATCCTTGGAGTCCCAGGCTGCCAGGGAATGACAGAGGTGGACTTTGCTTTTTTCCTGAAGAAGTGTGAGCCCTCCTTGAAGTCAGATCCTGGGGGAAGTAAGGCCTTGTGGCCCCTTGCTGGTCACAGCTTGGACGTGGAAGGAGCCAAGGCAAGGCCTGAAGGGACCGTGATACTGCTGATTTCCCTAGTTGAGGTCATGGTTATTTCTAGCTGCCACATAACTGTAGGTTATGTCCTGCCAGAGGAAGAGGGAGGAGGACTTGAGGGCCTCACTCCTAGGACCAGCTCACTCAGCCTCAGGACAAGACTAAAAACCCAAGAGAGAAGGCAGGCTTTGGAGGAGGCGAAAGGGCAGGGTCCAGAGGAATTAGGCAGATGGCAGCCATGGCAGAGGGCCAGGGTCTTCAGACCCCTTGCAGGACGGGCAGTGCCAGCAAGAAACAACCAAGCCAAAGGGGGCCACTGGAGATTTGTCATCTGATGTTAACTGGGCCCTCCCATGAAGCCTTTTCCTCTTCCCTCTGTTTCTTTATCCCCTTTCTCACAGAGCCTTCTCTTCTCTCCTCCACTTCCCAAGTTCAAATCCTGCCTCAGACATTCCCTAGCTGGGCGACCCTGGGCAAGTCATTCCTCCTCTGTTTGCCTGTTTCCTCATCTGTAAAGTGGAGATAATAACGGCACCCACCTCCCAGAGTTATAAAAAACCAAATGAGACAATAATTGTAAAGCTCTCAGTGCACATGGTAGGTGCTTCATGAACGCTTGTTTCCTTCCTTTTATGGGAGATCTGCAGTCTGACCATTTGTCAGGGACACTGTTGAGGGCGTTTCTGGGCAGGAAGCAGTAAGACCTGCGAGGCCTCCCAGAGGCTGTCGGGCCCAGGAGAGTTAATTCGAGAGCAGCGAGGCCCTGCTTTCCTCTCGCTTGCGTTAAGTGCTTGGGATAGGACATCGCCAGGGTGGTTGGCTGGGAGTGTGAGCATAGCTCTTGCACAAGTGCCCTGCAGGTGGCACTCCTCGCCTTGAGCTGGCCCAGCTCTTTGTCTTGTCATGGAGCTTTGGGGGCAGGAAAAGAGTTTCTCCAAAGTTTGCTTCGGATTCTTGAGTAAATGTTGTTGCCCCTGGGTGTTGATCAATAATTAATTTCCTTTGGCTTTGGGGGTACTTCCGTTTTTGTCCATCTGTGGCCTTTGCTTTTCTAAAGCAAGATAGTTGAATAATCCTCAAAGAATGTGGTCACTGGGGTGGGGGGTGGGGGAAACCCCTTCATCTTATAAATGAAGAGATTGAGGCCTAGAGAGTAGGTGGGATCAGGCTGCCATGAGCTTACTCCTTCACTGGGGTGGGGTGGAAGGAGCCTGGTTACAGATCCCCTGCCCTAGCTATCCTCCAGCCTCAGTTTGTCCCCTCTAGGGAATGAGAGATATGTGGTGAAATCCAGCTGTTCTGCTTATGTCATGGCCTTGCTACACCACTCCAGGCACCCTGTGAGGAGAGAGGGATGAGGGAGGCATCTCCCTCATGTTCTTGGGAACAAAGTGAGAAGCCAGAAGATGTCGTGGAAAGAAGCTGGCTCAGAGTCTGCCAAGACCTGACACGACCCAGAGCATCTGGGCACAAGGGCTGAGCATCTTTCCTAATTTTAGAGCCCTTCTCCTTGAGAGGGAAGACAGGCCAGACCACAGTCAGTAGTTCTGGAGTCTGATTTTTGTAGCCTTTAGAAGGAAGGTGCTTGGTACAAATGAGATGCCACAAAGGAAGGTGGACTCTGGCGGCTAAATGTTGCATTAACCATGTGTTAGTAATGCTAGCAAGGGAAGGCAGCGCCAGCTGCTGGAGGGTCTTATATCCTAGGCTCAGCAGTTGTCCTTTGATCCCAGAGATGGGAGGGAGGCAGTGGGGATCCCTGAACAAGAGAGTGTGCTATGGTGCGGTTAGCCTCAGGCCTGAGACAGATCCACAAAAAGGAGGTGGAGAGAGAAGAGACCAGAAACAGATTTCATCTGAAGCCTTTACCATCATCCTGACAAGAGGACAAGTCTTGCGTGGAGGCAAGAACTCTGGGAGCAGTGAGAAGGGGATGGATGCCCAAGATCATGTGCTCATATGCTTAGACCTGGGAGTGACATCTAGTCCCTCCCTCGTGTTACAGATGAGGAAGCAGGCCTAAGATCTTCGAATGTGGCAGAGGTGGGTGTCGAAAAAGGGCCTCTTTAAATCGAGTGCTCTTTGCCCCATCCTACGGTGAATGTCACATGAATCAAAACAGCATTTTTAAGGTTTGTAAGATGCTTTTGGCCAAGCACCCCTGTGTGGCAGGCAGCATAAGCCTTATTCTCCTAATTTACACATGAAGAAAGAGGCTCCAAGCAAAGTGAAGTGACTTGCCCAAGGTCTCATTACTAGTAAATCAAAGAATTGTGATTTGAAACCAGGGCCCCTGCTGTTGAGGCCAGGACTCTGGCCACTCCCTAGAGAGAATGTTGTGGAGGAGAGCCAGGGGCTGGGTATGAGGGACAGAACCTGGGTGACCAGGTAGATGGCACTGCCCTTGACAGAAGCCCAGGGCCAAAGGATGGATCCAAGAGGCCCAGGAGACATTCGGAGACCCAGGACTGGAATCCAGGAGAGAAGCCAAAGCAGCTCTTTGCACGAGTGTGTTCTTAAATGCATAATATAAAATAAACTGGAAGACAATCCAATTATATTGGAATAGATACATAGTTTTTTCCCCTCCAATTTCATAAACTCCCTTGGGGATCAAATATCAGGATTAAGCCTTTGATTTATGAAGAGACAACTGGATTTGGAAGTCATCTGAATAGAGATGGTACCAGAACTCATGGGAGCAAATTAAATCACCAAGGAAGAAAACAGAGAGAGAAAAGAGAAGAGAGCTCAGGCCAGAGTTTGGGGCCTCATGGTTAGGGACTGCACAGAGGAGGAAGAAATGGAAAAGATTAGAATAGGTGCTCAGAAAGGTCTCAAGGCTTGGGGGCTCCGCAGTTAACCAGCTGGGTTACCTAGCGGCCTGCTCAGTCTACTCACAGTTTGTGTTCCTCTTTTGTTTTTGAAGAAGACCGTGACATCAGAGAAATGCTGACATGACTTGCACTTGACTGGTTTTGAGTGAGGCAGGGTTGTGCAAGGTCACCAGCCTTACTTTCTCCTCCTCTGCACAAGAAGTAAGCAATAAAGAAAACCAGGAGTCAAGTCTTCTAACTCTAAATCCAGTGATTTTTTTCCATGATTTTTTCTATTGCATTGTTGATTCATGAGTCGGAGATCTGGACATCCCTTGGAGTGGCAGAGTGGAAAAACAGACTATGTTTGTGCCAGTATTTGATGGTGGAGAGGAGAAAGAGCAGTGGAATGTGTTGACCCTGCAAGTGGAGCATAAAGCAATGAAACACTGGGGGCGGAGGCTTCATTGCAGGAGCTTGGTAATGGAATAAAAGGGAGAAAAGAAATCAGTCGTTCTCTGGAGGAGCTGACAGTGTAAAGTGAAGGAGGCCCGGTCATGTGTTTAGGGAGCAGGGAGAGAAACAACAAAGGGAGCAACACAAGAAGGTAGAAGGAGAGAATATACATGGGGGGGAGCAGAAAAACCTGATTAATATTCCTGAGTGACAGAGAACTCTGCTGAAATCTAAACCTGGCTTTGAGTTGGTCAGTCAAACTGTTGCCTTTTAAGGACATGAAGTACATGAAGGTCTTTTGGGACCATTTAAAAACTGCTTCCTGTTTTGGTTAATACCTTCCTGGGAGAAATGGTTTCCAAGAGGCCCTGGGCCTGCCCCTGGGATGGGTGTGCTAGGTGGGCAAGCGCCAGAAGGTAGGGAGGAGGAACTGGAGCACTATCCAAGGCCCTAGCCACAGAGGGCAAGCAGGTGTGGAAGGAGGGAAGGGCCTGGCTTTCCATCCCACCCTCCTGGGTTCTCCCTGAGAACTTGGTAAAGGTGGTTTCCGGAGCCCTGAGGCTTTCCAGGACGAGACAGGGCACTTCTGAAGCAAGCTAGTAAGAATGTGTAAGGCCATAGTTTTCACTCCCTTTGTCCACTCTTTGGATTAATATAAAAGGAACATTGATCACTTTCCTCCAGAAAGCTCAAATGTCTGTGCATCTCTGCTCCCGTACTTCTCACCCTGGTCTGCTGAGGAGGCCGAAGGCAGAGGTATTTATACCTCCCTTCAGATGTGCCAGACTGGCTTCTCCTTTCATCCACGAGGGTCCCTGGCAGGCTCAGCCCGAGGACTCTGGACTCTGAACCTCATGTCCTCTTTACATGGCTTTTCTGCTTCCTTCATTTCTCTTTTTCCATTTAAACCTCAGGAAACCAAAAAGTCTGTTTGAGCTACTTCTCACCATCTAAATTCTAAGTAACTAAGAAAAGTATCCATAGTTACATCAAGTGTTGCTTAGCATGTTTCTAATTATGTGAAGTAATTACTTTTGAAGCATGTGAAGAAATTCACCTCAGTTCACCAAGCATTTATTAATCCCCTATCCTGTTCCAGACACTTTTAGGTGCTGAGTGTCAAAGACAGAAAGGAAACAGCCCCCAACCTCAAGGAACTTACTTTGGCTTCACTTTGTTTAACCATGATTTCTGATTTTGTTGGATGGAGCCTAAGAGTTCAGGAAGGATGAGGATCCGGGCAGTGGGGGCAGGGGTACACTCCCAGAGTGACTTAGGAATGCTTCTGGACAGCTGGTGCATTTCCAGGTCTCTGGGTCAAAGGGCAGCTCAGATCCCAGAGGACAGAGGTGGGGTGGGAAACTTGGCAAACTCAAGCCTTTGCAATTAATTGAGCACTCGGACCTTGGAGAAAGTCAGAGCTATTTAGGAATGTTGGAACATGTCAATCCTTCTTTTCAAATAGTGGTTTTTGTGTGTGTGTGTGTAGCTGGTAGTCAGTTTTTCAAAAATAAGTTTTTATTGCTATCTTCTGTTTCTTAGCATCATCAGTGAATCTCCTCCCTCCCAGAGACCCATTTCCATTTAACAAATGGCATTTTTTTAAAGAGAAAAAAAATCTGCACAAGTGATTGACAGATTGAAAAAGTCTTCAAAGCCAAGGCGCTTGTCATAGCTGTGGGCCCTCCCCGCTCCGCTCATGAACTATTCACTTTTAACTTCTGGTGTGTGGTGGTTTTCATTTGCAGTGTTGTGGACTCTGTATGTGTTGTTTCCATGGCTTTGCTGACTTCCCTCTGGATCACTTTATGTAGATCTTTCCACACTTCTCTGTATCTATCACACACAGCCTGGAAATGTTTCACTGTAGTCCTATACCCCAATTTGTAGCCATCCCCCAATTGGTGGGCATCTGATTTGTTTCCAACTCTGCTATCCCAAAGAGTGCTGCTATAAATATCTTAGCGTGTCTGTATTGTTGGAAGAGAGCTGGGTTCCAGTCTGCCCCTAGCACCTATTGGCTGTGTAACCAGGGGCAAAGCTACAAAGTTTTCTGGGCCCAAGCAGTTCTCTGAGACTGTGCATTTTAGAGGTGTTCCCACACTGGGAGTTCCCTATGCTGAAGCAGTTACAAGTCTAGACCTCCACGGTTGTGGAGAGGGTGCTGGACTCAGCTGGCCCATCATCCCTACACTCCTTCCTAACTGTGTGTGGACAGTGCTAGTGGCCCCTGGCTTTTCTTTCTGTCCTCTCCCCAGGGGATCCCCTCACATCTCTAGGAGGGAAATCTCTTTCCCAAGTGCCAACCCTGAACAAACTCGGCCTGTCCAAAATGGAATTGGTATCTCTTATTCACTCCACAGTCCAAGTTTCTCATCTTCTGGCAATGGTGCTTCCATGGGTCCAGTCTGCCAGGTGCATAGCCTTAGCCATCGTTGACACTTTGGGCTCCCTCATGCCCCCCCTGCCCCAGTTAGTTGCCAGATGTAGTTGATGGGACCTCCAGGGTATCTCCTGCATCCTTCCCCTTCTTTCCACCAAGAAGAACTGGCTCCCAAAAATGGACTGACCCCAAACATCCCCTGGCTAAGGAGAGGTGACTAAAGTCATCCCTGTGACCCAGCAGTGTTTCTGTGTGCACATGCGCATGTACACACACACACATGCATATAACACACATACATGCACACCCCCTCTTTCTGGCATTAATTGTACTTGGCACAGTTAGAGCCCCTTGTAGCCTATAATGCCCATGAATGCCTCAGTTCTAACCTCCTGGTGAAAGGACACTCCCAGGTTCTGCAGACTCTGGGGACTCTCCTTCCCTCTCTGTGGCCATCAGAGTTGGTCAGCCATCAGAGTGGTGTCCTAGATGGGGCACTGGAAAAGACCTTGGGGCCATGGAGTCAAGCTGCCTCATTTTATAGTTGGGGAAACTGAGGCCTAGAGAATGGACCCAGCTCACCTATCCTCCTGAAGCTAGTAAGGTTCTGAAGCAGAGTTTGGACTCAGGTCTCCCTGACTCCCTCGGTCCAGGGCCCTGCCCGTTGCTGCCTTCTAGTGGCTTCACCCAGGCTGGAGGATCAGGTAGCATGCCCAGAAGTGGCTGGCTACCCCTGCTGCTCCTCTCCTTCTGGGTGCACCTCCCCACCTTCAGTAGTTATGCTGGGCCATGGAGTCAACTCACGGAGCACTGGCCCAGGAGGTCCCGGCCAGTTGTGGGCCCATGGTGGCTTCCTCAGATGCCCTGGGCTGGGGTATGTCTGTCTCCTAGCAGAGGCAGCCATCTAATGTGTCCTTTCTCGTCCCTCCACAGGACACGGTACCCGTCGTTGTGGATTACTGTCTTCGGCTGCAGCGCAGGTGAGTGAGAGCCCTGTTCCCTGCATACCCTTCGAGAGCCCCTGCCCTGCTTCCATGCTTCCATTCTGGTGAAGTCACCCGACTTCTGGTTTAAGTAAATTCCTGCCCATTCAGCTAATGCAGATTAACACTCCCCCCAGTAGTCATTCCTCTGGGGCAGCCAGAGCACCCCCAACCCCCAGCAGATGGTTCTGGTCCTCCCACAAGCACAAGACTTGATGCTTAACATCTATTCACAAATAGAACATGAACAGCCAGTTTTTGACAGCTCACTCTAGGAGAAAACCTGTCATTTTGTCATAGAATCTAATTTGAATGAATCCTGTTGGGTACTGCTTGGGTGCGCAGTCATGCAAGGCTTCCACCTTCTTCCACCTCAGTTCCTGGTCCTTCCCCACCTGTCCTGCAGCACCTTCCACACACGTCACAGGCTCAGTGTTTGAGACTGGAGCTTCAGTCATCAACAGAAGCACTCCCTGCCCCTAGGAGCTTAGTCTCCTCTGAGCAACAGCTCCCCTCTGTCTTAAATGCACACAGAGAAGTGGAGGTGATTTAAGGGCATTGGGGAGAGCTTTCTAGGATGAAGTCATGTGTGAATCCCAGGACAAAAGGCTTGAGTTTGAATATTGGCTGTAGATGGTATGACATCCCCTACCCTGTGTCTCCAAGTCCCCTCTATAAATGACCCGAAATGACCTCCCCTGCACCATGTCCAGGATTCCATGGAGTCACAGACTGAGCCCAAGTCTAGCATTAGAAGCAGGCTTGAGGCAAGGCAGGGACTGGGGCAGCTCCCTTTCAAGAGAGAGCAGTTTCCCCTTTTGTCCTTTATTTGATAACACTTTCTGTGAGCATTTATTAAGTGCCAGAGAAAGGCAAAGAATGGCCCTTGTGGCAAGGAGCTTTTAACAGTAGAGGGCCCATGCATACAGGTAGAAAGAGCCTGAGAAAAGGCCCAGTGGCAGCCCCACATAGTCTCCTGGGAATCTTCTAGTTTAGGTGAGCCACAGAATGATGTTCTGAGCCCCCGCCCCATCTCAGCCTCCCGTCATCAGTTTTGGCCCATTGGCCGGGAAGGATGCAGGGTTCTGTGGGGGATGATGTCCAGGTGGCACAAGGACAAAGCTGCCATGTCCTTCCCACAGCTGTACCTCTGCTCTCCCCTTGGTTCATTCAGGATGTGAAGGGGAAGACTGGTCGGGTTTAACCAACCTCTTTTTCCTTCTCCCTTCTCTTTCTTACACATTTCCTTTTAGCTACAGAGCCAAGATATGAAAATTGTGTGTGTGTGCGCGCGCACGTGTGTATGTGCATGTGCGTGCATGTGTGTGCGTGCATGCGCACATGTCTGTACTTCTTTCCATTGTGAGCCCCCTTAGGGGAAGGAAAACATTTGTTTTCATGTGGACGTGGAAAGCAGTTCCTTGCAGATATCCATCTATTGAAACTTTTGAATTAAATTCTGTACATGAACCAGCTCTGGGACAAGGTAATGAGACATTTTGTTTTAAAGACATGTTCTTCATTTTCATAATTTGGCCTACTTCCAAAAATTCCATTCTATCTGATTCTTCCACCTCTTTCTTTTTTCTCTTTCCTTCCTTCCTCTTCCTTCCTCATCCTTTTTTAAAAAACAGTACAGAGACATATTTCTATTAAGAGTTCTAGTGGCTGGGGGTTGTTCGCTCAGAAGAGAAAATGCCTCCAGGCTTTCTTCAGAGAATTTCATGATTTACCATTTTAAATATAGAACCATGGGCACAGAGCCACGGACAAGTTTGCCTAACCCATAATCAATATGAGTAAACACAATTCTGCCTACTTTTTCAAAACTAGATACTATATAGATGTAGCCCCTGCTCCAGATTAGCCAGACAGAGGGAGTTCTAGACTGCTCACTGCTATATGAGGGGGTCTTCATTCCAGAGCCTTCTCTCCACTGTGAGTCTGCACCAAAGGCATCCAGACCCCCCTGCCGACCCAGCAGGCACCAACTACCCCGGTAGCCAGGGCTACTGCTGATTCTGGCTGGCTGCCAGCTCTCCCCTGCTTCCTTCCTGACATGGGGGGGGGGAGCGGGGTGTGGGGGCCTGGGGGCATTTTAATGAAGGGGAGACATCATAACTTGAGTTCCCCTTATTGTCTACCTGGTGATCAGTTTCTTTTCTCTCTTATTTCCCTTTCCATCCTTGTATTGATCATCATCCTCACCTGAACTTTTCTGTTGCAAGTGCATAGGAAACATTTGTAGAACCTCTTTGACTTAGGTGAAATCAACTTTGATTTAGAGGTTGGTATGAAGAATGGGAGGGGAAATGAGTTCTTGCTTCTCAGGCAGCTGGGGGCACCATAGAGCATAGAACTCCAGACCTGGAGTCAGGAAGACTCATCTTCATGGGTTCAAATCTGGCCTCAGACACTTCCTGTGTGACCCTGAGCAAGTCACTTAACCCTATCTGCTTCAGTTTCCTCATCTGTCAAATGAGCTGGAGAAGGAGATGGTGAATCCTTCCAGTATCTTTGCCAAGAAAGCCCCAAATGGGGTTCCAGAGAGTCAGACCTGACTCAAAAAACTGAAAAACAAATGTGCTTCTCAGTATTAAGAGGGAAGCCCCTGTCTGGCCCCTGAATATATTTGCTTCCTTGGCAAATGTAAGCAATAGAGCCAGAGATCTAGTTGGTCACATTCCTGTGCTAAAAATGCATCCTTAGTTCACTAATGTAAAGGTAAAACTCCTTTGATGGATGTTCAGGATCCCTCCTAGTGCCCCTCCTTCCAGCCTTATCTCATTTGACTCCACTCCAATCTTGTGCTCTGTGCTATAGCCTGGTCTTATGAACACACATTCCCACCTCCACACCTTTGTTCACATTGCTCCCTGTGCCTGGAACGCCCTCCCTCCCCTTCCTGGCCTATTGAATTCCCCCTCATCGTTTAAAAATAAATTTTATTGGTATATTTTGTTTAAAATCCCCTATATCTCTCATGTGTCCCTCTATCCCACCCCATTCCCATAGAGCCATCCTACAGAACAAAGAATATCTTTTAAAAAGAAAAGTAGGAAGAGAAAAACCAATCAATATATTGAAAAAATAAGAAAATGTGTATAATGCTCTTCTGCCAAAGCAGGGGCGGGGCCGGGGGAGGGGCAGGCTGACTTTCCCTTTCACTTGTCCACTCACGTTGTTGGAGTCGTTGGGCATGTTTCCTTTGCTCCATTCTGCGTCAGATCACGTAAATCTTTCTGAGCTTCTCTGTGTTCCTCATGGTCACACACAGTAATACTCAATCACAGTCACGACCACAGTTTATTTCAGCATTCTTCAGTCAGCCTGTGTCCGTTTTGTTTCTGGGACTTCCCTCCTTGGGCTTTAAGCCCTGTTAGACGCATCTCTGGGCCCAAAGGCATAGACATTTTACTAAGTTTATTTGCATGGTTCTAGATATTTTCTCCTGATTCACAGCTCCACCAACAAAGCACCAGTGATCTTCCCACATCTCTCCAACAATGACCGTTCTTGTCTTCTGTTATCTTTGCTGATTTGTTGAGTGTGAGGTGAAACCTCCAGAGGTTTTGATTCTTCCTCTTCGCTCTTTGAAGTTAGCTTAAAACCCCCATGTCTTCCACTGGACTTCACACAGCCAGTTGATTCCTCTCCGTTGTGCTTATCCTGTGTTCTTTTGTGTTGTGGTTTTCTTCCTTTGTGTCTTAACCCTTTCTAGGTTTTCTAGCAGGGGCTGTATCTTCTCTGAACTTTGTATCTTCCCCAGGATGTCTCAGACTCGATCTATGGCAGGGACTAAGTAACTTCTAGCCTAATTAATGAACGATACCCAAATGCCTTCTTTCCAGGGCGTTCCTAATTTGTGTAGAAGTAACATACACTTGGCTTGAATTTGGCCATTTTGACCATTAGGTAGACAAAGGCTTAGCAAAGAGGGTGGGGGTCCTCAGGAAGACAGTTTCTGCCAGGCCATGTAGGTTTCTAATCTGATTGCCTGGTGCGTCCATCTGAGGGCAGATGTGCATGCTTTGGTCCACTCTGCCTGATACAGAGGCCCAAACTTGGACAGTAGGATCTGTAGGGGGGGAACAGAAGGGGGCAGTGGGTGGTAGTGGTTGTTGCTTTTTTAACTGGCGAGCATTAAACCAATCTGTGTTTTCCATCACACTCGGAATGAGGGAAGAAGATGCCTTGGAATGACTTGGACTCTCTCCTCCCTTTCTCCTTTATCATGGCATTTGGCTGCCCAAGCCCAGGCCTCCTATTTGTCTTTGCCACCACTGTGGGCTTTTGTTTCTCACAAAGGTGCTTTCTTGTTTCCTGTTTTCTGAATCTCTCGCCTCCCGTTTTGGTCCCCTCCCCCAGGCTTTGTGCTCATTGCTAAAAGATGTCATTAGCTTCCCCAGCTCATTTTTTTCCCCACATGCTCTCCAGTCTCAGAGCAAACCAGTCGAGCATTGCCTTTCATTCCTGGCTGTTCGTTCCTCTTCAGGTTCTTTTCTGCGCCCTCAGGCCCCTCAGGCCCCTCACCTTGCTGGTGTAGGTCCACTGCCAATAGGCCAAGAAGGTTTTGATTAAAAAATAAACTAGCAGAGAAAGTTCCCCTTTAAGTAGGAAGCAGAAGAAAAGTGAATTCCAAAGTTTTATCAGTGTATCTTAGGAAAAATCAATGGATTTTTTCCCCAAAGACATCCTTTCATTTATTCAGTGTATATATTCAGAGAAACAACACAGGATAGCGGAGAGGATATCAGCCTTGGAGTCAGGAAAGCCTGGGTTCAAGGCCTGCCTTAGACCTGTACTGACTGGGGTACCCCTGCAGCTCCCCAAGGTTTTCAACTGACAAGCAGATCCCCACCTGCATTAGTAGAGGGAGGGTCCATGATCAGCTGTAGAGCCCTCACCGGTGAGACCACAGGCTCAGGCCAAAACAGTTGAACTGTTATGCTTACAGATAGACATGTTCAAAAAACAATTATGAAGCACCTACTACATACCCTGTGTACTACTGTGTAAACGTAGGATGCGCAGATTCGGAGTATCCGCCCCAAATATTCACACGGACTCTCTGTGCCCAACCTGTGGTAGAGCGTTCCAAGCTCGTATTGGTCTGGTCAGCCACAGTCATACACACTGAAACCTCACTTTATCATGGTGATGTCATCTTGGTCCTCTGAGAATGAAGGACAACAGCCAGCCAACCAACTATATACCCAGCACCTGCTGGGCTCTGGGAAAACAAAGAAAGGGAACCAATCTCAGGGCTCACAGAGAAACAAGTGTACGGACATATAAAGGCAAAGTGGGTCATCTGGGGGAGGAAACGCCAACAGGTCAGGGAGTCAGGAGGGCTTCCTGAAGGAAGCTGACTGTGCATACGTTGCATGGCAGAGGAGAAGAGTCTCTGTGAGACACTCACCAGGGAGAGTCAGATTCTTACTAAAGAGAGAAGTAGATCAAATGCCTACTATGTGTCAAGTCCTCCAGGAGTTTCCATTCTGCTTGGGGGTATAACGCACAGATCAGCAAACATGAGATGGATACAAGATGAATGCAAAGTAATTTGGGGGATCTGGAGAAGGCCTTGTCTTGTAGCAGGCTGGGGTTCCCCAAGGCCAAGGTGGGAGGGGTTTATCACAGACTCCAAGCCGCCGTCCTTGCTGCTAAGAACCATTGTTTCTCCCCTTTTGTTACAGGGATCTTTTATTTAGCCAGATGTATGATAAGTTCAGTGAGAATTCGGTGGCCAAGGGGGTCTTCTTGGAGTGCCTGGAGCCTTACATTTTAAGTGACCAGTTGGTGGGAATCACAGCCCAGGTGATGAAGGATTTGCTCATTCACTTCCAAGATAAGAAGTTGATGGAAAATGTGGAGGCCCTGATTGTACATATGGATATCACCAGCCTGGACATACAGCAGGTGAGTTAGAATTCAACGTGGTTCCACCATCTTGAATGCCTGATATTATATGACAGACCCAAAGCAAACATGGCATTCTGCACCCTCAAGGGCTAATGCCACTGGGGGTATAGTATGGACACATCTGTATCTGTTAAGTGCCTACTGTTTGCCAAGCCAGTGGTAGGCCTTGGGGATACAGAGACAAAAAGAAACAATCTCTACCTTCCAGGAGAGCTCACATTCTACCAAGGGAGGTGATATTTACACATCAAGTGTGTATAAGATTCTACTAAATAACTAGGAGGTCAGTGTGTGTTTGTTGGGGAGGGGAGAATGGGTCTGGGGCAGACCCTGCAGGGGTCCGAAAAGGCTTCCTATAGAGCAAGGATCTTACTTATTAACCTGGGCTCCAAGAGCTGTTTGTTTTGTTTTAAAAAATATTTTAATAACTTTATTTTGATATGGTTGGCTTCCTCTGTATCTTATTTTATGCATTTAAAAACATAATTCTGAGGAGGGCTCCCTGGGCCTCACCAGCCTGCCAGAAGGTCCAAGTTGAAGTGGACAATTCTTGGGATAGAAGGTTTTTTAGAATTGGTGAGGCCTGGGCTTCTATGTTGGCAACAGGGAGGAAACCACTTGACAGTGAGTGTTGAAGCTGAGGGAGACGGATTGATCAAAGAGGGATGCTCCCAGAGAAAGGGGGGAGGGGATCAGGACCCAAGGCTGTCGTCTGAGCAGACCTTGGCATCCCAGAGGCTCTCTCTTTGTTAGAGCCTGGAGTGAAGGAGAAGATGTTGGGGTGAAGGATAGTACCACCGAAGTGTTTAGAGCTGTTGACAAGGGGAGGTGAGGGAGCTTCTCCCAGTAAGAGAATGGAGGAAAGAGAGGGTGGTGGAGGAGGCCCATGGAAGAGGCGCTGCCATGGACTGAGTTGGTACGATTGTGGCTTCCTCCAGCAGCATTTGTCAGGCCAAGGATGGTTATAGAGAAGGCATATGGTGGTAACCCCTGCTTGGCAGATGGCAAAGAGGGAGCACCCACTGGACAAGGTGCTGAAGGAATCAAGAGTATTGTTGACCTGGCCAGCAGTAGATTCAAATTGTGATGATTGGAAAGTGAGGCCTGAGCAGGGGGAGGCCAGAGGTCTGGAGAGCCTGGTGATCAGGAGGAGTCCTAGGTTTCAGAGGTACAAAGTGGAGGACCAGGCAGATGTTGTTCAAGAGGGGAGTTGCATGGCTCTGGAGAGCGTGGTGCTAAAGCATTTTACAAATACTAGATCACTGGATCCTCACAACACCCAGGGAGGAAGGTGCTGTTATGACCCCCATTTTATAGAAAAGGAAACTGAGGCAAGCAGAGATGAAGTAACTTAGCTAGTGTCTGAACCAGATTTGAACTCGGATCTCCCTGACTCAAGGCCCAATAGTTTGTGCACTATCCTGCCTCCCAGTTACCTCTAGTGACCTTAAACCTTTGCGGTTAGACCAGACCTCAAAGCCCTTTCCAGCTCAGAATGTTTGATCATGGTTGGGATGTGAAGGAGGGCAGCTGAGGCCTCGGGACCTCGAATGGAATCAGCATCTCCTACCTGTGGCCAAGTCTTGTCGTTTCTTTCTCTGTAGCCCCTCCTGCATGTACCCCTTGCTCTCCTCTAACCACTCCCCAGGCTGGTGCAGATTCCCCTCTCTAGAGCCATCTCTCCTACTCCCATTCTGCTTCAGTGACCTTTCCAAAGCACATGTCACCCCCACCCAGCCGGCTCGATTGCTGCCCCTTAGCTGTGTGGCCAAGCATCAGCCGCTCTGTCATTGAAGACCCCCCAGTCTGGCCCCTTCTAGCCATGCTTTCATCCCCCTCCTCCTCTCACGCCTCCATCTTATAGCTGTCTGCTTTTATCTGTCTCCTGCTTCTCTGTCCTCTGCTGCCATGGAGAGCATGTATGCTACACGATCGATCACTACGTGGCCTATATTGGCTTCTTGGGTTGGGGGCCATCTTTGCTTGTTTCTTTGTCTCGCCAGCACTTGGCACACAGTAAGCACTTAATAAATGCTTGCTGCTTGGTTTTCCTTCTCTTTGGAGCAGCTGTCCCCCTTGCAGGACACCTCTGGCTCAGCTGCCACGTTCAGTTCTTCACAGACTTAAGGTCATCTGTTCCTCTGGCAGGTCGTCCTCATGTGTTGGGAGAATCGGCTCTATGATGCCATGATCTATGTCTACAACAGGGGCATGAATGAGTTCATTAGCCCAATGGAGGTGAGCTTGCTGGGCGGCCCTCCCAGGGGCTGCTCGGCCATTTCTCAGTGGGTTTTAAAGACTGTCAGTTACTTTCTCTCAGTTACTTCTGGATTGCTTCAGGAGACTTCTAGGACCTGGAGCCAGTTATGTGGATTGAGCTTGGGATTGGAAATCTTCCTTTTGTCCCATGTCAGTTACCCTTCCTTTTCCATTGGATAAACAGCTAAAAACATCCAAGGTCCTATTTCAAAACTAGGAGCAGCCCTTGTCTGGGTGACTCTTACGAGTAGCTTGTGACAGCTGCCTTTCCAAAAACTTTGTCAGAGAAGGTGATAACCTATGGGGAAGGGAGCCAGGGAATAGGCAGAAAAGCCTGGGAGAGGCTTGCCTGCCCGGGGCCAGCAACAATTCTGCCTTAAACAGTCTGCCCACATCCAAAAGTCAGCAATTGAGAACCTGTTGCTAGTTTTACCAGGGACATAGGGAGGAGAAAGGGGAGAGGGAGTCATGGAACCTGGGGTGGGGCTGCCCAGGGGGGCACTCTAGCCTTCCTCACTACATGCCCTGACTAATGGAGTAAGTGGTGGTGCATCAGTGTGAAAGGTGCCCCCAGGTAGCCTCTCCCAGAAGAATGAGACTGACTTGAGCCCTGGAATGGAAGAGGGGAGAGGCCTAAGAATCTCACTGGCCCTTTTTAGTGGTATTGAGGCAAGCAGCCTCCTCCACACTTTGTACACACCTGCCCTCTGCCCCAGCCCCCACTCATACCTAGGGAAAGCTTTCCTCCAAACAGTCCCTCACTTTGCTTGCACTGTGTCCTGAAAGGAATCTGGCATGACTTTTACCTGGCACCTCGGGCCTTCTTCCTGGCTTTACTGGAGGGGTTAGGGCCAGGCTGAGATGGCCTCATGGTTCAGTAAATGTCCCACAGGCCTCTGCCCAGGCAGCTCTCTCTTTCCTGAGCACCCTCAATCTCAGCCCACAATGCTTATTGTTGGGAACAGAACTTCTAGTTACCATCAGATTGGATTCTGAAAATAGACATTGATTCAACACCATCTCCTTGGAGAAAGATGCCTCCTGGGGATTTCCACATAACGTCCTTTGGTTTCTCCTTCCATATGAAACTAACTCTTCCACCCTCTGTGGACATGTAGAGTTAGTCCATGTCGGGGCAGCTTTCCTGCCTTTCACAGCTGTTCCGACAGGGAGATGGCTGATGGTCCTGAGTGTCCCTCTGGAGCTCTATGGGCCAGTCCCTTCCCCTGGCCACAGTCTCACTGCTGGCAACTCAGAACGTGTCACCTCCTTCCTCTGTAACCTCCAGCAGCTCCCTATTGCCTCAAGATCAGATATTGAGTCTCAAGTCCCTCCCTGCCTCCACACCACCACCCCCCCCCAGACCCTCCTTTGAAAGGAACCTCCCTGGTCATCATCTCCTGTTCCTTCTTTGCTCTTCCAACCACACCAATCAGTGAGCAGTAATTAAGCACCTATTATGTGCTAAGCACTCAGGATACAAATCAGAACACCACCAGATAGGCCCTGCCCTCATGGACCTTCTGTCCCAGTAAGGAAGCCAGCACACACAAAGGAAGGTGAGAAGTAGGGCGGTGTGCGAGATGGTTCCCTGGCAGAGAAGACCTGAAAGAGCAGCCTGCTGGGGCAGGAGCCCTGACTTTCAGGAGAGCACATTCCTTCTTTCCTCTCATGCCTGCTCACCACACACGTATTCTTGGCTAACTGCTGGACAGCTCCCAGGACTCAGGAAGGTGCTGCAGCATGTCCTTGAGCCTAATGCCCCCAGCACTGGGCCTGTATCTTAGTGAAGTGATATTCACACCCCTAAAGAGGAACACGTTTTACTTGAGGAAGGTGAAGTCCCCCAGCTAAGCATTCCTTGTCAGTGACCCCGAAAGGATGAGCATCTTTGGAGTCAGGCCTGGGACATGTGCCAGCCCCAATTGTGTCACCTCAGACATGGGGGCTGGAGGCAGGGGCATGGTTCACCTCTTGCCTTCTGAAATCATTCTTCTGTTCATTTTAAATGCAGAAACTTTTCAAGGTCATTGCTCCTCCTCTGAGTGCAGGGAAGTCTCTGACAGGTAAGCAGCCTCCAATGTGAGCTTGGTACAGCGGTGCAAACAAGCTTTCTTGTCTATAGCTGGAGGGAAATGGCAAACAGCAGAGGAGGCTGAGGGGCCACAGAATTTAGCTCCCACCCCCAGATCCCAAGGGCCCCCAAAGAGGGGGGACAGAAGGGAACTGAAGAGCAGGATGGTGGGAGGCAGGGTGGGTGCCCTATATATGGGGGAGGACCTAAGGCTTCTGGGATCCCTGCCTTTGCCCCACAGTCAACACCCATAGGAATGGAAGGGCTCGAGGCAGGCTGCCAGGGGTCAGGAGGCCCTGTGATACAGAGGGGCCATTGTGGTGACTACCTCATTTTACATAGAGGAAAGCTGAGGCAGTTGCTCCCCTCTACCTAAGGGGAGAGACAGAGATCCTTAGCAGTGAAATCAGGAGTGGAAGCCACCTGTCCTCTGTCCAAGGCTTGGTTCCTTTCCCCAAGTCCTCGCTTTCCCCAATTTATCCTCAGATTCTCCTGGAGTCCACAGAGTAGACTTGGGGAAAGGCCTTAGTGGGCATCCATTTGTCCCCTGCCTCCAGCATGATTCCTCACTCCAGTGTCCCTTGGGCTCAGTCAGTCCTAGGCAAGATGAGGAACATGGTGCTTTATGAAAGTGCTCCACCTTTCTGCGTATTTCTCAGTGCTAACCTCTGCACCCCAAGATCAGCCAGAGCCAGTTAGCAGTCTTCCTGAGGCCAGGATTCCCTCAGCTACAGCCTACTCATCCTCCAGTCAATTACTGCTTAACCTAAGAGCCCCGGGGGAGGCTTCCTTCACTCCACTGCTTATCTCTGGAAGATCTTTCTAAGGCTGTGTCTTCCACTGACCCACCCTTTCTGCATAAGCCTGGAGGCCTTCTCCATTGATTAGGTCCTTTTCACAGAAACTATCCCTTGCCAAGCTGTCTGTGCCCCAGTTAGGGCTGTAAGCCAGGCAGTGATATCCAGGCCCCGATTCCCTCCCCTTGGGGGCCCTGACATGTTCCTCTGGCTCCCCCTTCCCCAACAGCTTAACTGCCCACAGGAACAGGGGGAGAATCACTAGAAATGTTTTCTTTCTGTTGCAGATGAACAGGTTATTATGGGTAACAAGCTTCTTGTCTACATAAGGTAAATGCCAGAATGGTGCTGCCCATCGTCTCAGCCCCCTCTGAACCCCCCAGATGGAGACACTGGTGTTAAGCTGTGTGCTAGCTTGCTTTTTGTGTAGATCACTAATTGGGACCCAGAAGTCACCTCAGAGGCCCCCTAAGCCCACCCCTCTCCTTTTACAGATGACAAACCTGAGGCCCATGTATCCAGGTGACCTATCCAAGGCAACAGTGACTTCACTGCCCCCCTCCCCCATGCCACCCCCAGCTACCATCTAGCACTAACACACCTACATGTACTGGGTGGGGCTGGCTTTTGTCCTAAATAAAAGATTGACTGCCATTGATTCTGATGGCTTTCTCCCCAGCTAGGGCCACCCAGAGAGGCCTTCACTGCTCATCTCACAGCACCCCTGTGAGACAGATGTCATTGCCCTGTTTTTCAAGGCAAGGCTAAGGGACTTGCCTAGACCACCTCGGTTGGTGACCAAGCCAGAACCAGCCCAGCCCATATGAGCTCAGAACCAGGCCCTGTTTGTATCCAGGACCCACCTAGATGTTCTGAAGATTTCAGAGTGATCCCCCTTCCCTTCACCATCCCAAACTTTGGGCTCACTCTAAGAACTGAAGCCAGATAAGTCCCTAAGAACGGGTCTTCAGATGGTCCTGATATGGTCTGGGCCAGAGCCGGAGCAGCTTCCGAACTGGGCCTAGGGCAGGAACTTAGCATCTTCTCACCTGGACATTGTTCTTCCTCTGCAGCTGCTGCTTGGCAGGCCGTGCTTATCCCCTGGGTGACATCCCTGAAGACCTGGTGCCCTTGGTTAAAAACCAGGTAGGTGCTGCTCCATCTTCGATGGCCAGAGATGCCTGGGAAGCCCCCTCAGGCCCATTGCCAACATCTGTCACAGTGTCCCCCAGAGGGCTGGAAGGACCACAGTGGCCCCTCAGCCTTTATGGATTCTTACAGGAATCACTGCTGCTGTCCTGACTTCACGGCCACTCCCTCTCTTTACTTGCAGGTCTTTGAGTTTCTGATCCGCCTGCATTCCACAGAGGCCTCCTCTGAGGAAGAGATCTACCCCTATATCTGCACCTTGCTTCACTTCGATACCAGGGAATTCCTGAACGTCCTTGCCCTGGTAAGTGTCACCTTCCTAGGCTCCTAGGTCCCGATATCCACCTTAGAGATCCCTGGAGGAGGAAACTGAGGCTCTGAGTGAGTGACTTATCCAAGGTCACACAAATAGTCAAAGCCAGGATTTGAACAAGGCTTCTGTGACTCAGAACACTTTCCACTATGCCACCATGCCTGCCTTGGAACTTGAGCTCATGCCCAGAGCTCAGCTGTAACACCAGCAGGGGAAGGGCCTCTCTGTGGCTGAGTGTCAGGGGGACTTGGAGCTGGGTTGGGGAGAAGTTACATTTAAATTTTCATTAACTTCTAAAAATTTTCATTTCCTTCAGTTATCAGTTTTTAAAAAACAAAAACACCATTCTGCTAAGGGAGACATGGGCATCACCAGACTGACTGTCCAAGGGGGGGTCCAGGACTGAAGAGGAGGGGATCGAGGACCTGTGGGTCAGTGCTGGGGAGAAGGTGGTCAGAAAGGAGAGTGGAACCATCCAAGGGGAGGACCTCACAACCCAGAATAGCAGAGCAGAATGGAGGGCTGCCTGCCCCAGAATCTGGGGCTCAGGAAGCTGACGCATGAGGAAGCACTTTGGATTGGTACCTGACAGCTGATTTGTCAGGGATTAGAGGCAGCTAAGTGGACAGAGGTCTAGACCTGGAGTCAGGAAGACTCAAGTTCCAATCTGACCTCCCTTGTCTGCCTCTCCTGTCCTAGGAGATCAGATGAGCAAAGGCTTGGCCAGTCTTAAAGCTCGATGTAAATGTTTGCTGTTCTTATAAAGGCAGGAGCTGCCTCACCTGAATCAACCTCTGCAGCCACCAGCCAGGGACTCTGCACAGGCCACATCCTCTCACTGGGCCTCAGTTTCCTCTTCAGTAAACTAGGGATAATGGTGACCCAGAGAGGCCACTGCCCAATTTTGCAAGGATGGTGTTTGTAAAATGCCCAGAAAGCTCTAAAGTGCAATATAGAAGTTGTTGTTAATAAGAGTAAGAATAGTAAGTAAACAGTATCTCCTCTAGTGTCTAGGATAGCTCCACACATGGCAGGTACTTAATGAATAGTGAACTAGAGTTTGAACACACTCAGTATATTCTGTTCCTGGTGCTTTGCAAAGAGTTTTGACTCTGTAACCAAGTAAGTCTACCTTGATGTATAATGAGGGTGGTGTAGATGGTGTAGGTGATGAGGGAGGTGTGGATGGTGAGTATGTTATGGATAGTGAAGGTGGTGTGGATGGTGAAGGTAGTGTGGGGAATGAGGGAGGTGTGGATGGTGTTGATGGTGAGGATGGTGTAGGTAGTGAGGTTGGTGTAGATGATGAGGGCAATTTGGATGAGGAGGATGGCATGGATCATAAGTATGATAAGGAGAGTAATCGGTGGCAAAGATGATGATGGTGAGGATGGTGTGTGGAGGGAGGTTGGTATGGATGGTGTGGGTGGCGAGGGTAATGTGAGTGTTTTGGATGATGAAAGTTGGTTGAGTGGGAATCATGGGGTGCCACAACCCAGCAATTATCAGCCTTCCATTCAGTGAATATACACACAAAAACGTGACATGGGCTGAAGAAGCAGCATAATCAGCGTCAACACCTCTCATAAGGGCAGTCAGTTAGAACTGACCAAAAAGGAAAGGGATCAAAACCAACTGAACCAACACCAGTGAAGACATAAAAGTAAGGATTGGTTGTGAACCAAGGCCAACGCACGCCCAGCCAATAAAGGATAGATGTTAAATCTTTGCATGGTCGAATAGCTAGAAGGAGATTTCAGACCAATAGATGATGATGGTTCAGATACTTGGTTGGTAAAGGCTTGAGACCAACAGTGAAAAGCTGTGGCATGTGGTGAAAGGTGGTGCCAGAATGGGAGGAGAATTGGAAAGGAGGTGGAGACACTCGCCTTCACAGAAAGCACAGAGACGGCATTCACTGCCATTAAAACAGTGCAGGAAGAGAACACACGTGCACGAATAGTGTTAGCACTGTGGTCGCTGATTAATACAAATGCCTGGGGTGTTTGGTTAAGTCCGGTGGATTTACAGCCCCTAATGACCATCTGTTCAAACTTAAACCTAGAGAGGCTAAAGCAAGAGATTTTCAACCTAGCAATAAAAAGAGTAACAGATTGGTCCAGAAGAACAGAAAATCAGCAGCCTGCCAGCTACGTTACAAGTAGCAGAAGACACCAGCGTCGTGCCATGGGGCTCAGACAGCCCTGTCCCAGACATGCTAGAATGCATCCATGGGAATCTAACCAGCTGAAACCATGGGCTTACCCTCTGAGCTTTACCAATACATTCAACCAAAGAAATGGTCAAAGAAAACCAACCTCCAGACTAGGAATGGACTCACCGTGTCTAACCATAGAAAACACAGTGCCAAAAGAAATGATGAGAACCAGAGACTGCTTCCCAACAGGAAAATACCACTTTAAAACTAAACCAACCAGACTAACAAAAACATGGCAGGACATCAGACAGGAAAAGCAGCAGAGATGAAAGCAGACTGCTGTGAAGGACATGGAGCAGAAATCACCCAAAACGAGGCTGGAAAGTAGGAGGAATAACTGAAAACTTCACCCATCGTGAAGCACACAGACAGAGAATGTACCTCAGGATTCCCATATCCAGAATAGTCATTGGTGACAGGGAGAAGGGGGCCAGCTGTGCACTCAGGACCAGCAGGGACAGAAAAGGGGAATGTAGATGTAGATTCCAACAATCCACTAAGAATAATCTATGATTACAACCACAGAAGCAAGGTAGTTATATGGAGAACAGGACATGACTGGATGAAAAGCCAGCCGGCAGAGGCTCTGGAGAGTCCTGGGCACAGTCAGAGGAGAGGACAAACTCAAAAGAAATATCTTGGTCAACACAATACACTCCATGGACTGGAGGAGATGACCCAGGACTAATATACCCATGGGGAAGAACATGGGCCAGACAACCAGACATCACACACAGGCCAGCGCTTGGAACAGTGGTGCCATTTATTTGTGAAAATAATGTACCAGGCCAAATATTTTTAAAACTCACCAGGCCAAATTGGATGGATGAGTCTTCAGATTCAGGAGTAGTGTGAAGTAGAATAATAACATATGCTACATTTTTCTGGAAAGGAAAGCTTGTAATGAAAGGTAGATTATGAACACCACAGCAGTGGAATGTGCATTCATTCCACCAGCCTGGTGCTGATGGTGCCACTTTCCAGAAATACTTCCCTAGCGAAACTGGAAAATTCAACTTAGCTGTCATGGAAGGAAGAAAAAAGAACCACATATCATGTACTAAAAGTTGTGTACCAATAAACAAAATAAGCTTACTCATTAGTTACTTTTTAAAAATCTAAATAAAAATAAATTTAAGCAAAACAAACTTTCTGTGTCTTGTTAGAAACTGACTAACTTTGCATATCCTTTAATTGGGGGTGGGGGAATGTGCCTATTTAAGATGATTGGGGAATTTTTTAAATGACCGTTTTCATTACCCACTGACCAATTAATTGCCTCCTCTTTCCTTTCCATCTTTCCCTCCTTTTTCTTCATTTTCTGCATCATGTAGAATTGTCTTTTTTCACTTTTTCCTGGAACTTTTTTAGGCAAGCCAATTTTCTTGGAGAATTAGCAAGCATTGTATACAACAGGTGCTTCATAAACGGATGCTCCTGTAGTCAGAGGGTGAATGCTGATGGCCCTTGTAGCACCGGCTTCAGCTGGACATGTGAGCAGGAGGAGGATGCTGGAAGTCAGGTCCTGGGCTCCAATTGAGAGAAGCTGATACAGCCATGCCAGGAGAGGGCAGAAGACACATGCCACCTACCCATCCACACCTGCCCATCCACACCACTCTCACCAGAGAAGGGAGACAGAGAGAGTGGCTGAAGGCCAGAAGATAGGGGCCACTCGCCAAAAGGCTTGCCCTTGGCCACTGAGTGCAGGGGAGCAGCCAAGTTGCCAGAAGGACCCTTGCCTGGCTTCAGAGCTGCTTGTCCTCCCCTGTTTTCTCATATTCTTCCTCTGGGGTCCCAGAAGGAGGGTGAAGAAGGTGAAGAAGGGAATAAATCCTGGATGAGGGAGTCCCCTTCCTGTCCTGGTTACCTAGTGGCCTGAAAAGGGGCCTCTCCAAAGGGAGCTGAGCTTGTTCTCAAGGCTGCCATTGGGCCCAGAGTCAAGAAGACCCCAATTCAAATTCAGCCTTCAACACTTCTAGCTATATGACCCTGAGCAAGTCTCTTCAACTCTGTCTCAGTTTTATCAGCTGTAAAATAAGATAACAGCACCTACTTCCCAGCATGGTTGCAAACCTTAAAGTTCTGTAGAAATGCCAATTATTTTTGTCATCATCATCATCATTAATGAGAACAGTAGTGCTAGGCTCAAGCGCATTACTAGGGTCGGACTCTGAGGAGGGCTGAGTGTCCAGCCTCACCACTGCACCCCTAAGCAGGCAGGCGCCTTGCCCCCAGACCAGTCCCTTTGCCTCCTCCCAGATGCTTTGATCTGTGGATCCTCCCTCCGGCAGGAAGGATTTTATAATTAGAGGAAACATTGCAAGCAGATTATGTTCTCATGATGCTCAGTCATTTCAGTGACAGTTGTTCACCGCCACCAAAATATGCCATTATTTGCACCACAATATTCACACTGTGAGGCATTACCACTTAATGATGTTTACAGAAATAAGCTTTCAGGATCTGTTTCAAAGCCATGAATTGCACGTTGCCAAAGGGAAGAATGGGTAAAGAAAGCCCCTGTTGCCCACTGTGGCAGCCCCTTCTGTGTGTCACGGTAATGCTTCGTGTTTTCGGGCTTGGGAGATGCCTGTGTGGATCCAGGAGTTCTCTGCTTCTGTCTGTCTTTGTGGACTTGCCCCCTCCAACCCCTGGAAAGGATAAAATGCTGACACCATCTAGGCCAACCCCTGCTTCCAAGAAGGAGGCCTTTAGAGCTGAGTAGAATCTCTCCTCCTGGGAATACCCTCCAGTCTCCCTGGGTAACACTTCTTCTCCAGCCACAAGCCCTTCCAAGCAAAGATCCCTGGGTTTCCTCCATTGATCTGTCTCTGCAATGCCTTTTGGAGTTATCCCATTTCTTACCAAGAGCGAGGTCTTCATCCACCTTTTCATCTGCCAGGAATAATCTCCTTCCACGTTTCTGTGTGTGAATGACCTTTCTCTCAGAGCTAAGTTTTAGCTATCTTCAGGGGCGATGTTGGTCTTCCTTCATAGAAGAGTGTGTTCACTACCACCTGGGAGGCAGCTTATGCAGTGGACACAGCACCTCCCCTGCTTGGAGTTAGAAGACCCCCGTTCAAAGCCGGTCAGGACCATGGCCTGATCATTATTAGACCATCCTTTGAATGACCCTGCCTCCTCACCCCACCCCATCACCTGAAGACCCTCCTTTTCCTAACTCCGTCATACTTTGGGTCCTGAGCAGTTGATGTCCGTAATGTAGGTGTGATCTACTTGAGATGCACATTCAAGGATAAAGTCCTGGGCAGGGGTTGAGAAGAAGAGCTGTCATCTAGATGGACAATTTTTAGAACTTGGACATTTCACCATGGCAACTTTGGGGAATGGTTCCAATGTTACCTTTTCTTGGTTGTCATGGAAATCACAGAAGTCATTCTCCCTGACAATTAATGTGCTATATTTAATGGCCATAATCACCCTTGGCTTGTGAAACCTGGATGTTGGGCATGTACCTCTTCTTTCTCTCCCCAAATCCTTCCTTCCAAATTGTGCTCCATCGAATTTAGGTCATTTTAACAAATGTTTATTAATCCCTTACCATGTGAAAAGCACTCTGAAGACACAGAGACCAAATGAAAAACAATCCTCCACCTCAAGGAGCTGACATTCTGAGGTGGGTCAAGGAGTGCAGGAGAGGAAGGTTGGCCATATAACATTTTTTTTCCATTTACTTTTTATTTTGAGTTCCAAATTGTCTTCCTCCCTCTACTCCATCCCCTACCCATTGAGACATCAAGAATTATGATACCCATTATATATATGAAGTCATGCAAAACATATTTCTGCATTAGCTATGTTCTGAAAAAAAGCAAGAAAAATGAAAAAATTGCATGCATTTATTGTTTGCTATGTATCAGGCAGTGAGCGAAGTTCCAGGAATCCAGATAAAAACAAAAACAAAGCCTTGCCCTCAAAGAGATCCCATTCTGATGGAGGAGACAATATACCAAGAACTAGATGTGGAGAATTTTGTTGTTCCCTCGTGTCTTACTCTCTTTGAACCCATTTGGGTTTTTCTTGGAAGAGATACTGAAGTGGTTTGCCATTTCCTCCTCCAACTCATTTTACAAATGAGGAAACTGAGGCAAACAGGGTGAAATGATTTGCCCAGGGTCACACAGCCAAGTGTCTGAGTTCAGATTTGAACTCTGGTCCTCCTGACTCCAGATCTGGTACTCTGTGCACATGGAGCCCCCTAGCGGCCCCCTAGAGACCAGGTGGAAGCCTCTGGAAAGGGCCTGTGTACACATTGGTTCTACAAAGGCAGCTCAAGAGGGAGAGGATGATAATGCCACTGTCAGCCCAGCTTCCCCCTCCTGGGGATGGTTTTCTTACTTTTGCTTCCTTCTGCCTAATGCTTTTCTCTACCCTCTTTTTATAGCTTTATTTACTAGGAAAAGTCCCAGAATTTCATGCAGAATCGCATGCTCCAGACTTCCCCGCGCCATATCAGTGGATACTCATTAAGCCTGTTTACAAAGAGAAGTCGCATAGAGCGATAATTATCTTGTCTGTGAACTTATTTGCCGTTTATTTATAGTTATTCCGGGGAATGATGTGGGGCTGCCTATGAAATGTGTAATTAGCGATTTGTAATGGAGAGCACTCTTTCTCCTTTGTAGACTTTTGAAGATTTTAAAAATGACAAGCAAGCTCTGGAATACCAGCAGCGGATTGTGGACATCTTGCTGAAGGCAAGTAGGGTTGGGATATTTCTGACGATGCTGCAGGTGAGCGTCTGCCTTGCCAGGTCTGAAGCCGGCCCTGGCCACAACCCGCAGCCAGACCTGGCGAGCCCATCTGCTCACTCAGGTTTACTTTGGGGGAACCCAGTTAGGGGCTGATAATATCCCTGATGAGCCAGTCTCTCTGCGGTTGTCAAGGGTGACACCATCCTCCCGTTAACCAAGGCTCCCAGATGACGTGTGACAGTTGACTAGACAGGAAAGGAGATGATCATCCCCATCCAAATCTGACTGGCTTTGGGTGAAAAGCTATTTTGAGACTCAAATTGCTGTTCTACTCCCAGCATAGATAATTTCCTTTCCTTCCCACCTGTGTCTGCTCGGTCCCCACCAGACCATTGGCCAATAGTCCCATGGGAGCCAGGACCTCTTTGATTCTCATCCCTTTGCTATAGAATGAACTTTCCCCCATGTTCAGAAGGACTAGAAATGATTTTGAACAAAGGGAATGAGTCATCTCTGCGCTTGACCCTACCATGTGAAGAGACCAGACCTGCTTCCCATTAACCTCATAATGCCTTAGTTTGGCCACAGAGATTTTCCATTTTCAAAGAGCTCCCCATGAGCATTTTCTTGTTTGAGCCTCATAAGAACAGAGAGAACTGGGTGGTGCAGTGAATGGAATGCCAGGATTGGTGTCAGAAAGATGGAATTCAGATCTCGCCTCACACACTAGCTGGCTGACCCTGGACAAGTTACTTAACCTTTGTCTGCCTCAGTTTTCTCATCTATAAAAGGGGGCCCATAATAGCACCCACCTCCCACAGTTGCTCTGAGGATCAAATAATATAATATTTGTACAGCATTTTGCAAACCTTCAAATGCTCTATAAATGCTAGCTATTGGTAAGTAAATGAGTCAGGAATCATTCTCCCCCTGGTTCAGATAAGAAAACAGTCTTGAATTAAATGGTTTGCCTACATTCACATGCCAGAAGATGGCAGAGCCAGATTAGAATCCAGGCCCTATGACTCTTAGGCTGGTGCTCTTTCCACAAAACCACATCGTCAATACACGTGCTAGAACCTGCCATGCAAAAAAAGGAGCTTACCTTTTCTCCTGTTCATTTATAAATCTATCCAGAATGGATGCAGAAATAAATACAAGGTCATTGGAAAGGAGAAGGGCCTTAGTGACTGGGGAGAACAGGAAGAAGCTTATGTGAAAGATGGGCCTTGAGCTGGCTTTTAAAGGAAAGCCCAGATTTGAGGATGCCTGGAAAGGGGTATGGAGATAGGAAAGGCGAGAGACATGGTTTGTGGCTTTGCAGAGGAGGCCGAGCCTCTGCCCCTTTTTGGCAGGAATTTCTTCTGTGGAATGGGAGTGTGGCGGGTCTCGTGGTGGACCTGTGATCTGGCAGTTTTAAATGCTTATTTTCAAGATTTGTCCTGACCGCTCTGCATTAGACATTCTGTTGTTCTGGAAGAGGATGAAGTTGCCTCCTCTGGAGTCGGAGCCAGTGCTGGGCTCTCATTGATTGTAGGCCAGACTGGGTGATATTTGTGACTTGGGGTTCTGGATGCATTATTGTCATCAGTGAGCCGAAGATTGAAATGGAAAATGGAGGTAATTTCATAACTAACCCCAAATCAGAGATAGTTGACTCACAAATTTGAGACAGCTGGAGTTTAAAATGGCCGTGATTGACTGGAAAAAATGGTCAGCGAATATGAGTCAATCAGTGCAGATTCCTTACCATGCTAGGGAAACCAAAGAAGCCAAATTCAGCAGCACATGGTAACACATACCAGTGAGTGCCGCCACGAGCACACCATCCTGAGTGGTGCTGCTGTGGCTGTTTTCTTTGGTGGCTCCAGCGTGGACCCTGGGAGTGTCTTCCCCAGACTGGCACCGATTGAGTGTCATCCTTTGGTGAGAAACTCAGACACCAGTCAGCTCAGTGCAGGGGAGGTCACAGGCCACAGACAGAAGAATCAACAGAGCACCATGTGGTGACTTTACAAAGCTCTGGAGATGTTGTTGTCAGGGGTTCTGTGCCCTATGCTCGCTTCGAGTCAGCCTTGAAGGTAAAAAGTAGTCAGTCACCTGGAAAGGTCTTTTGAGGTCATCTGGGCCAATCTGCTCATTTCTAGATGACAAAGCTGAGGACAGGGGCAGGGAAGTTGTCACTCAACTGATGAGTAGCCACACTGGGGACATTATGTCATGTCTCCCTGGAAATCCTAGAAGGAAGAAGGGCCTTCTCATCTTGGAAAGGTGAATCAGCTGGAAGAAAGCCATAGGAGATGATGAGATTTAGAAAATCAGACCTGCTATGGAAGGGAGAAGACTCAGGCTTAGCTACCTCAGAGAGGGAAGACTGCATCACCATAGGGCTAGCAGGTAGGTTTTTGTCTCTAGTAAGGATATTTTAGGAGAAAATGAGTTAGCAGAGCAGGAATGCAAATTAGATGTGAGGAAAAACCTAAAAATGTAGTCGTGTTAGGCAGGATTTCTTGAGAAATAATCCTTTACCCTGAAGTTGTTTTACAGGGACTCCAGCAACTGTGGCCAGCTACTGTGGACAGGGCAAGGATTCTGGGTCAGGGGCAGGTCAGCAGTGGTGGCTTCCGAGGCTTGCTTCTGACTCAAAGGATCTCTGACTAGAGGGGCCTCTGTGGAGACAGTGGATTTCTGAGTTAAAACTGAATTTAACAAGTATTTATTAAATACCTGCTTTGTGTGAAGGAGAAAGGGCTTTGGCTGAGGTTGGTTTGGTTTTTTCGGTTCTTGCCCTTAAGGAGCTTATATGCCAGCGAGGAAGCATAGGTCTTTAGTACTTTGCAACGTTTATTGAAAGCCGGTGGGTAATTGCCGTGGAAATGCCCGTGTTTATTAGGAATTCCTGAAAGGGAAGAATGGTTCAGAGTAGGAGGAAGGAAGCCTCAGGCAGGTGGAGGTTACCTGCTTTTTTGCTTACTTTTTTTAAAGGAAAGAGAATCATCTTGAAGGACCCATATGTGACATTAAGAAAGGTTTGAGAAGCATAGTTTCTGAGTAGTTTAATCATATTAATAAGACTAGCGGTTATTAATAAAAGAATGGTCATTTGGCCAGCTCTCTTAGTCCAAAGATCATGGTGATGAAACAGTGTGATCAGTGGGGCTGACAGTGACCCTTACGCAAATGATTTCTATTCCGAATGGCCCCAGCTATGCCAGACTTCTCCCAAGCTATCTAGACAAATAAGCTTGAGTAGAACCCAATGGTCTTCCCCACCCTAGATTAAATTCTTTGCAAGGTTGGGTTATTCATCATCATTTCTCACACATATGTATTATAAGTGGAGATAGGACTGGGCCTGGGAGATCCTTAAGGACAGATGGAAAAACCAGGAACACTTTGGAACCAGGTCAGTGATAGGCAGGCCTAAAACTGAACCTAGATCATAGGGTCACTGATATAGAGCTGGGAAGGAGCTCAGAGATCATCAAATACAATCTTCTTATTTTACAGACGAAAAACCTGAGGCCCACAGAGGTCTGGTGACTGGCCCAGAGTCACTCAGGGAGAAAATGGCAGAACCAGGATTTAAACCTAGACCCTGTGACTCCTAAATCCAGCCCTCATTCTGTTGCTCCCCACCATTCAGATACCAGGAGGAGAGGGGAGAAAGTCAGCCAAAGCATTAACCTTCACAGCAATCACAAGCCTTCTGGCTGGCAGGGTCCATGAGGCTCATCAAATCTAACCATTCTTTTTACAGATGAGAAAACCCAAGGTTCAGATGTTAAGATGATTGCCAAAAGTGACTCAGCTAGTTAGTGACCAGGCCCAGGACCAGAACATCTTGGGTTCTTTCTGTTAAATTGCCTCAATGGGTTAGAAAGACAAGTGAGAGACTTGGGGGCCTCTCCACCTACCATCTCCACCAAGCTTAGCAATGTCAGACATCCATTGGGAGTAATTAGCCAATCCTGTTTAATAAAGGAAGAAAGGCAGTCAGATCACCCAACCAGAAGTGCAGTTGGGTATATCCCACTGATGCTCCTTCCTGAGAAAAGAGGTAGAGAAGGGAGAAAGTGGGGGAGGCCAGGGCCCACACATGTATGGTCCTTGATGGAAGAACGTTTCCTTTGTTTTACCTTTGGGTTGTGACTACAGAGAGGGAATTTAAGACTATTTGGTGAATGGGACATGGCAGCCCACCCAGACTGATGACTGTAGTACTAAAGCTGCTCCCAGTGGCAAGCCAATGGTGAGGTGGCTGGAGAAGTCAAAGTATGGTCTGAGCCTTTGGCCAGCTGATGGACAGAACAAATGACTAGGGGGCTGGTTTATGCCCACTCACTTTAAGGTCCCTTCCCCATTGCTTGCTTAAGGTGGGCTGCCTTCTTTTCTAGGCTCATAGGATCTTCAATTTAAGCCTAAAAACATCTGTAGCACTTAGCAGACGCAGCCTTCCTCTACTTGGGCCTCTTTCCATACTGGTGGTCAGCTCAAGCTTTGCATAATTAATTTAAAAATGTCATCATGGACATGCAGCAATGAGGCAGTCTTCCCTTTCTCATATAAGTTATTTGGGTCAAACCAGGTATTGAACATGTATGGCCCTTTTACTCATCAGGTCATGGTGGAAAATTCAGATTTTACTCCTTCCCAAGTTGGGTGTCTCTTCACCTTCCTCGCCCGACAGCTTGCCAAGCCTGACAATACACTCTTTGTGAACAGGACGCTTTTTGACCAGGTATGTGAGTCTGACTGTGAGAGCCAGCTGGGCACTGGCAGGTTTTCTGTTCTTGGCTTTCAGAATTGCTCAGTGGGCCATGTTCTTTGACCTAATGTGAGACTGGACAGACAAACTTTAGTGAGATGATTCTCCCAGCATAGATGAGTCCCAGAGTTGGAAATGGTGCTTTTGGGAACAGGAGCTTTTCTTCCTGGTAGCCTATCCTGGTGGGACTAGGTCCTGGTCAGTGTAGTTCTCCTGCCCTGAGCTTTTCAGAGACATACAAAAGCATTATCTTACTTGGGGGAGAAATGGGAAAAGAGAAGAGATGTCAGAGACAGGCTCCCAGGCAGCCCTTCATTTCCCTGAGAAGTCACAGAGCCTGCTAGTTAGATTCGAGAAACCTTTGCTCTTCTTATCACTACCTCTGCATGTCTCCAAACTGCAAGGAAAATACGACTCAAGCGCAAATTAAATTGTCAGCATGAATTGGGCCTGCTTGGTCCGACAGCTCCTCTCGGGGTTTATGTAGAGAGTCTGCCCTTCCAGCCTGGTACAGGTGTACCTGGGAGTGGAGGCCGGTGGGAGGTGGGGGGAGCTGGAGGCCAATTATCAACTCCTCCTGTCACTGCAGCATTGTGTGCTTTGGGCTGGCCTCCAGTGAAGTGTCTTCTTTTGTGCCAGGTCCTCGAGTTCCTCTGCAGCCCCGATGATGACTCCCGGCATTCGGAGAGGCAGCAGGTAAGACTCTAGAATATTCTCTGACTGAATTTCAGAAAGGAAGATGATGTAACCAGAGGCAGTTGTGGCTTTAGCTGAGGACACTGAGAGGGAGGGAGGTGCCTAGGGTCCCATGTCATTGGTATCCTAAGGTCAACCTTGGAATTTAAGAGACTTGGCCCATTCAGCGGCCTCACAGAAATGGGGAAAAGGGTGGCAGCAGCATTTGTCCAGCAAGCTGAAGTCCAGTGGTTTAGAGGTAAAAGCCCGCCTCCATTTCTGCATCCACCCCGCGAGGCTGTTGCCTGATGCCCCCTGGCCCCTAAGTCTCTGGAAGGGCAGAGCTCAGCAGGCCTCTCATAGTCAGCTCTACGGGGCTCAGGCTCTAATTTTTGGTCCAGATTTGTGATTTTTTCATTGTAGGGAGCTCCTAGTATGGAGACTCCCCTCACCAATGCAGAACAGCTTGTCTCACTCAAAAGAAGTGAACAGAGAACTTTTTGCGTTAAACGGAGATCTTCTGTCAGGGCCCACGAAGCCAGCAGTGGGCTGGGGGATAGGAAGACCCCCAAGGCCTAGAGCTGCCTGCCTCTCTTCACACGCCAGCCTAAGGCTCCCTTGTATCCTCCTCTGGGAGATGTAGGGCTGGAGGGGTGGGGAGCTCAGGCATTTTGGAGAAAGCAGCCTAGGAAGAAATGATAAACAGGAAACATGAAGCTAGCCTGGAGAAGAGCCACAGACTCAACAAACATGAGGATACAAGGGGCATCTTCCCTGACCCAAGGACATAAAACTAGTAAGTGGGGTCAGAACCAGCCCTCAGAGGATGCTTCCCACACGGTCTCTTGAGGCATCAGTTGTTATGGGTGTCGGAGCCTCCCAGTGTTGGGCTGTGTGGCTCATCCAAGAGCAAAGGGGCCTCAGAGAATTGTTTGGAGCGTGCTTTGTGTCTGCCATGGATAATGGTGCCATGTCCCCACAGATGATAGCTCCATACCCCCATGGCTACAGTGTCCTAGACCCAAGGAGTGATGTCCTCACCAGCAGGATCCTGACCTGATCCTTGTTAATTGTAGTTTATGAGGCCTGTTTAAAGACAGCTCTTCATTAGGCAATGGGTCAGCACTCACTCTCAGTCCCTTCTTAATTCTCCTACTGAGGACTGCGGTGGAGTCTCTGTGTCCCATCTCTCTAGAAAGCAGAGTCCACACTCAACAAGGGCTAGCTGGGTCACAAGAAGGCAGAAGGGCACTTGGAATAAATCTGCCTTTTGGAAGAATATGGTGTCCAGTGGCATTTTTAGTTCCCTGGAGAGCCAATCTGGTGGAGTGTTGGCCTCATGAGCTGGGTGGGACAGGGAGATTTGTAGCCAGGGTCATGTCCCAAGTGTGAAGATCTATCCATCTAGGCCTTCTCCACAAGTTAGCTACCAAGCCAGAGAAGGTGCTCATTTCAGTTTCATAATTTTTAACTGAAATATTATAGTGTCAGCATTATGGCCTTAGGCCGGAGCTCTTTTTCCCTCGAGTCTGTAAAAGCAAGACAGAAGCTGAATGAGTCCTGTCCTTCTGTGGCCCTCCCTGGATTGGGTCTTCTCCATGGGCTTTCAAAGGGAGGGAGGAGTGAAAATCGAAGTGAAAGTGTTGATTGTTCTTTGCAATGATTCCAGGTCCTCCTGGAATTGCTCCAGGCTGGCGGGATCGTGCAGTTTGAGGAGAGCCGGCTCATCCGGATGGCTGAGAGAGCTGAGTTGTGAGTCATGTCAAGGCAGCATCAGCGCCTGTTCCCTGGCTTGAAGCACATCCTATTGATGGCAGTCAGACCGTCTTGATCTTGGAGGAGATGATTATTTAAACAATGGGACGAGCAGAATGGTCACAGTTATTCTGAAGCAGCAGGCCCTTTGTTCAGAAATGTCCAAGCAGCTTGAAGGTTCTGGCCTCAAATATAGCCATAGAGCCAAGGGTCGTGGGCACATCTGCATGGGCCTAGAGGTCACATAGCCTCCTGGTGGTATGAATTCTGTGCCCGTATTAAAAAAAATTTCTGCCCGATGTGTCCTTGGCATTTACCATAAATTCCAGCATCACTCTCAGGAGTGACTCCAACTTAATTTCGGCAAGGAGGGGTCCAGGCCTGTGATTTCCTCAGAACCTCCTTTCCCTGATATAGCTGAGCCATCCTCCATAAGTTAAAATTTATCATCTTGGAGACATACTTAGGGCACTGAGAGACCTGCTTCGGGCCACAAATCTTTTTTTCCTTCAACACACTATTTTTGTCAAAAACAGGACTTGATCCCAGGTCTTCTCGAACACTCCAAGGTTGGCCCTCTGTCCCAGGACCATGCTGCTAAGGAAGCAGACCGTACTATCATTTATATCTGCCTGGGTTGTAAAATGGTGCCCAACCCTACTTTTAATCCTTTGAGAAGAGCAGGATTCTTAGAAGGCTCTGGGTGCCCTTAGCGGAGGTCCCGTCTGTACTTTTCATGAGACCTGCCCAGCTGCTTTTGCCCAACATTTCAACAATCCCCAAAGGTCCCTGTTCTGAGGCCACATGTTGCTCTTTTGGTAGAAATGAACAGGGCTCTCTGGTAATAGCCATCCCTGCTTTTAACCAAATAAGTCCCCCCCTGCCCACCCCATCCCCTATCATTTGCCTCACCCCAGGTTGCAAGTGTCCATTGCCTGCCGGACCCACTTAGCTCTTTTCTTGTCTTCAGCTACCAAATTTGTGAATTTATGTATGAACGAGGACACCAGTATGACAAGATTATTGACTGCTACCTCCGGGATCCACTGAGAGAGGTGAGCAGGGAGAAGGCTGGCTCCCTTCTCCTCACAGGCTTTATTTTCTTAGGTAGAGTCGTTCAGGGACTTTCTTGGGGCCTCGGGTTGTTCATCAAATGTGGAACAAAATTTCCCATGTCACACCCTCTCCTGCCATTCTGCAGGCTACAACAGTTTCTTAACGAGGGTGCTCCCTTCACCGAGGCTGCTCCCTCATCGAGGCTGATTGCAGCCCCTCACAAACACTCTCAGAGTATTTTGTGGCCCAAGCAGTTCCTCATTGTTTGCAGTCCTGCTGATCATCAGCTCTCCAGCTGAGGCTGGTCCTTGGCTGTCAGACACATAAGTTTTCTGTGCCCAGGCTGGAGCTGAAAGGCTCTCTCAGTGGTCCCCAGATATCTGACTGCTCTGGCCAGAGGTGTGCCATTCAAGGCTCCATTCCTAGGATTGAGAGCAGACAGGGGAAAGGCCTGGAGGCAGGAATTGGAGCCTTGTGGATGAAGAAGAGGTAGAAAGCCTGTGCTGGATCATAGCATGGAGGGAGCGGGGCCAGGGGGTGAAGGACAGTGTGTGGGGGCATCACAGTCAGATCTGCCTTCACAGAAATCTTTCGGCAGGGGCAGAGGAGGTGGAGAGGGAGAGACTAGTCACCAAAGGGGACACCATAAGCTAAACTTTGGCAGGTATTTAATAGGAACTGAGCCAAGTTCTTTGTGCCCCTTTCAGGAAGAGGTCTTTAACTACATTCATAACATCTTGTCCATTCCTGGACACAGCCCGGAGGAGAAGCAGTCCGTGTGGCAGAAGGCCATGCTACACATCGAGGTAAGGCAGGACATGATCTGGGTCAGCGACAGCCCACTCCCCTGGGGCTCTTTGGAGCTTGTTTGTCCTAACTCATTCCACTTCATCTGTCATGTCTTCTCCTTTTGCTGTCATGCTTTCAAGGTCACTGTATGTCTTTTACAAAGCCAGAATTATTTTTCCCCATGGGCTACCCTGGATGCCTGCACACTTCTTTCCCAGGTCCCTGTTGGCCTTCAGATCATCTTTATGAATAAACGTGAAAGTCGTCCCCACTTCTCCCTGGGCAGCCCAAGAAGCCTTGACCCAAAGGGCAGGATTACTCTCTCCTCATGGCAAATTTCTTTTCTGTGGGGCCATTTCTCTGACCTTGCTGAGAAGAAGAGTCACAAATTTGGGTGTTCTCTAGTGTCTCCTTCCCTGGCCCAGGAACCTGGCCATCAAGTGTTTTTTGAGTTGGGAGAGCTTGGCCCAGTGAACTCCCTTTTTGGAAGATGGAGGAGGGTGTGAGAAGCTGCCTGACCCTCTCTGGGGCTCAGACTTCTGTGGCAGTAGAAACAAGAAAGCTGATTGCCTCTGACAGTTTGTGAGATGTCCTGGGGTCAGTTGTTGAGGGCTCAGAACCTGACATGCCTCAGGAACCAGCAGCTCCAGAGCCTTGTGAGAGCCTGCCCTGTGACATGTGGAAGCCCCCACCCCAGCTTCACCTTCCTCAGCAAAGATGTCAGGTGAGGCCTGTTTTCAGGAATGAGACTCTCCTTGGAGCTTCTCATGCTCCTGGGGCTGTCAGGGTTCAGGCATGGGGATGTCCTCTGGTGACATTTGAAGAAGACTGTGCAATCTTCCTTCAGAGTAGCAGGGCTCTCCCTGGGGATGAGTCAGCTCTGAAGCTTCAGAAAATGCGACCTCTAAGTAGGGGCCTGGAGACTGTCTGAGACCAAAACTCAGCAGCCTTTTAGGGGACATGTCAGTGCAGGGAGGCTAAGCAACTGCCGCCTTTCCTGTGTCCAGTCTGAGCAACGGGCCTGTGTGGAGAGAAAAGAAGGTGTCCTTCCTTAGGACAGAAGAACCACAGCATCTCTGGACACAAAGACCCAAGAAGACCCTCATTCCTCTGGATTTTGGGAAAGTGGCCCATAGGAAGAGCCGGGCCTCTGCCTCTTACTGTGTCTGTAAAATGGGCACAAGAATTCTTTGACTGCTCTCCTGAAGGGTTTCTGTAAATATTGGTGATGATGATGATGATACTCAGGTGGGGCTTCAAGGTTTACAGAGAACTCTACATGCTGTGGGATGTGAGTGCTATTACCTCCACTGTGCAGGTCAACAGAGTCCCAGACAGCTTAAGGGAGATCACCCCCTCATGGGGCAGAATCTGAATTCTAGTGTTAACACTCAGCTCAAGGTGTCAGCCACCGGCCTGCACTGCTTTCCCAAGAAATCAGCTGTAAAGCTGTCTCATCATTTTTATCATTTAAGTGAGTGCACATTCCAACAGCTGTCTTTGCATGGGGCGGCCTTTTTGCTGCTTGGCATCCTCGCCTCCAATGACTCACTCTGTGAGCCACAGGCCCCACTCTCTGCACTACAGAACTTGGTGGGGGCTGGCAGGGCCTGGAATGAAGGAGAAGCCTCTGTTTTCTGCCCAGTGTGACTTGAGATGAATTAATCACCAAGAAAACTAATTCCTCAGCAAAAAGCCCATGCTGGAGAAGCAGGAATTGTTTCTTCTGCACCACAGTTATTTCTGCTAACTGGCTATTTTGTTTTCTCCTCAATCTGCACTTTTTTTCACCTTCCAGCTTCTTAATGTCATTCAATGCTGCTCAAACTTGTTTAACCAAGGCCTTATTAATTACCAAGGCCTTAACAATAGCACATGGCTGTAAGATCTCCGGAGGCAGAAACCACGAGGAGGGCACGCTAACACCAGGGCTCTGTAGGGTCTTGCTGCCATAGAGGCAGAGAAGAAGCAGACTTAATACCACTTTCATTCAGCTTGGGCTCTGTGCCCATGAGGGCAGTTTTGAACATTAGGTTTCCATTTCCCAAAGTTGGGGTTAGATCTGGAGATGTGCACGTCCTAAAAGCGAGGTGGCTGCACAGAGGAAATGCTTGTAAGTCATCATCAGGGCAGAGGAAGGGGGAGGGCAGCCGCCTTCCTGGCTTGGCTAAGAAATGTTGGGGCCCCTGGCCCAGAATTAGGCAAGAGAGGGCATTCTGGGCTCCCCATGGTGGACTCTAGAAACAGTCTTCAGCCCCAGCCAGCATGGTCAGCTCGGTCCTGCTTACATCCTCATTATTAAGGCCATTTCAGATACAGCTGAGCCTCCCAGACACCCTGGCTGCTTCCACTGGTTTTTATTTTTACTTTGGCCTGCATTTGCAAACTTTGGGGGTCAGAAAAACCCGAAGCCTCTGGTTCTGGGCAGCGTCCAGTTCAGTGAAGCCATTCTGCCTGTGTGGAGGCCTTGCTGCTAAGTTGGGAAAAGCTGAAGGGGCTGGTCAGCTCCCCAAGTGCCTTTGGTTTAGTTAGTCATTGAATTTGACTAATTAGCAGCTTTTGTTTTCTCTCCCTCCCACTAACCTCGCTGAAAAGAAAAAGGGGACAACAAAGTCATTCTGACCAGAGACCTGGTCCTCCCAGATATATCCAGCACTCCCTACTGTGTGCTGTGCATGGGTGAAAGAAATGGGACTGAACCTGGGTTGTCACAGGAGCAGGATTCGCGCAAGGTTTCAGATGTCTGGAACAGCATGAGCAAAAGTTGGAAGAGGAGGAGTGACCTGGCTGAGGAAAAGAGAGGCCAGCTCCTGGGAGGGTAGCTGGACATGAAGTTGAAAAGGTGGGGCAGAGCCAGATTGGGAAGGGTCTGCCCAAAGCCAACCATAGCTTCCTGAGTAGTCTCTTTTATTCAAGCCCAACTGGAGAGACTCAGAGCCAGGCCTAGGCAGAAGATCATGGAGCGGATTAGAGCTGGAAAAGATGCCTGAGGAGGAGAGTGATGAAGTAAAGCCAGAGCTTGTGGGTTTGTGTTAGTAAGAAAGCTAAGTGGTAATGTCCAGCAGTCAGCTGGAGAGGAGATAGAGATGGGACATGGGAGCCATGCTCATCCAGGTGGGAGATGAGGATACTGAGGAGGGTTCATGCTGGGGAGGGGGGTGCTGGAGAGGAGAGCTGAGACCCCGATTGCATGGAGGGGCCAGAGGAGGCTCTCCTGGAGCCTTCTGCAGGGGTCGAGGTGGGGTTAGGAGCATCACGGGAATGGGGAGATCGAGCAGGGTCTGCACAAAAGCTGCAGGACTCAGCCCCGAGGAGGGGGACAGGGCCTGCCAGGCTAGCGTCCCCATAATGACAGCCCCACTCGGCTCACATTTCCAGAGGCTCCTGCACCCCTCAAAGGCTAGGCTCCCCAACCACCAAACATACCCCACCTCTGGATGAGGGGTCACTATTAAGACTCCCCGGGGACAGTGCCAGAAGCCCAGAGCATTCTCCACGTCCTGGAACAGCAGAGTTCAGGTTGCATACCTTCTCCCTCCTGCTTCCCTCTCACTCACATCCAGGCTCTTCTTTGCTGACCCCCAGTAGCCAGTTTCCACCCCAGGCCTCATCCTCCCACACCCACTGCCCCACCTTCCATTGTGGCTTCTGGAGCATTGCCCAGGTCCCACCCATTTCCATGGATGCCAGTCACAGTATGTAAAGCCCCGTGGTCCCTGGGTGTCAGAGACTGCTTCTCCTACTGCTGCCTCCAGCCGAAGGGCTCTGGATGACAATCCTCCCGGCTCACAGGTTGGGCCCACGGAACATCCTATTGTCCAGGCCTCGTCTCCTCTCTGTCCTGGTTCTATCTGTGCCTGGTTTAGTCAGCCTTTTCTCGTTCCAGTGCTGCCTCCTCCAAGGCCTCCTACAGTCATCTGCTTTACAGCAGGAACCTTGGAGTAGTCACCTCTTGTGCTCAGGAAGGTTCTGTTGAATGAATTAACTGAGCCTCCTTTCCTTTCATCTTGTTTCTGTTTCCTTTATTCTTTGTCTGCTCCCAGCTCTGCCACTTGCCTTAGTGACTTACCTTAGCTAAGTCACTCACCTTGCTGTGTCTTAGTTTCTGCTTCTGTAAGTTGAGGAGGCTGTGCCCAGTGACCTCGAAGGTCCCTTCTGGCTCTACATCTTTAAAAAAAATGTTATTGAAGTCACGGGTTTTGACATGAGTTACCTTTCCCAGTCTCTCCCCGGCCCCCTGGAGAGCCCTCTGCAGGAGAGGAGGGAGGGGTCGTGCCTCATCTTTCTCTTTGGTCATCCTCCTGTTCATGGCTTGGCATTTCAGTTATCTTGTTGGTGCAGGCAAAGGGTTCTTTGCTTTCCTTCCTCTGCATCCCTTCATTTCCCGTGTGTCTTTATAGTCATCATTAATCCTTTCTCATACAGTAGAGTAACAGTCCATTGTTGTATACCTTGTTTTCTGTGACTATTGGATGTGACCTCCTTGGCCAGCCCTAATCCTGAGGTTCACTTGATAGACTTTGTAGATGCTTTATTAGCATAAATCCAAATGATTTTCCAAAATGGTTGACCCAGATTGCAGGTCCACTAACAATGCACTAACAGGCCCATTTTCAGCCCTTCCAGTGTTAACTACTCCATCCTTCTTCATCTTTGCCACCTGGTTGGGTATGAGGCAGACCCTCAGGGTTGTTTTGCTTCTGGTCTGTGACCCTGGGATCCTACGAACCACACTGAGGGAGGACAGCTTCCGCTCAGGTATTGGCTATTCTTGGACAAATCCAAGCTTGTGCTCCTCCCCAGCTTCCTCTGCTGTCTCCTGGGTCTCCAGCTGAGCCCGTTCCTGACCTTCTCCTTGCCTGGGGTTGCACTCTTGAGGTTCTCTGGCCATCCCCTGAGCGGCTCATGAAGGGATTTTTCAGCTGTAAAACTCCAAATAACACTGAGCATCTTCTCTCTTTATCCAGGAGCTCGTGTCTCTGAACCCCTGCAAGGCAGCAGAGTTGGTAGCCACCCACTTCTCTGAGCAAGTGGAGGCTGTCATTCACAAGCTCCAGGTAAGTACAGTGCCTTCCTCAGAAGGAGCAGGAGGGGGCACTGGGCAGGCTAAAGCCTCCTTGGATAACTGCCCAAGGAAGGCGTGCCTTGTGTCGAGCTCATAGTTGCTAGCTCGTCCTTTCTCACAGGGTGGACAACTGGGGCAGGTTCTGGGCAAGTTTAGGGGCCTTATCTCACAATCATTTTGTAACTATTAGAAGGAAATGCTCAATTTCAATTCAAAACTAGTAAAAATCAAGGTGTGAATTTTTCCCCATCCAGGTTTCTAGACCCCCTGATATTTATCTACAAATCTCTTGGGGGGTCTCTGGCCTAGGGTTAAAAGCCTCTGATCTAGTCGTCATGTCCCTTCATTTTTAGGGATTTACTTTTGTTCAGTTACTGGGCTCCCACAGCCCCAGGTCCTGCTGGGGCCCAGGGGCTTTGTGGTCCCCAAGGGGAAGCCATTAACCAATGGAGAAGGCCTGCAGACTCTCTCACCATGTCCCATGTGCTTCTCCTAATGGCACATCCAGTTTCCATTTCATCACAGGGCTAGACATGGCTGTGGAATGCTTCTCTTGGACTAGTTTCTCCTGATGGGCTGTGATCTCAGCAGAGCAGGCATGCCCTCTGTCAGCCCAGAAGTTTCATCCTCCTACAGCCACCTTGGGGGGGCCTTTCCTGGCCTGTCCCCACACACCACTTCATGCCCCTTGTGGCCAACAGTATTCCCAGAACCCTCCAAGCTGTCTCCCACCAGGGCAGCAGCTGGCAGCAGGCAGCAGCTGGACACCCAGTTCTGTCCAATAGAACAGCTCAACACCCCCTCACTAGGGACAGAATCACACAGGGGCAATGCCGGGAACCCTCTCCCAGAGACCTTTTAGGAGGCCTTTGCTTGTGTCCAAGAGACAAGCAAACCAGGCAAAAGGTTTTCTGCTGGGCCTTCCTAGGACCCTGGAGGTCAAATGCTGATTCTTCAGTTTGTGAGCTGCCATCTTGTCTGTGGTAACCTAGGACCAGTCACCAGCCACGGAAGAGGAGTCTGCCGTTGGTCACTGTGGGCCGGGCCATTGGCTTAGCTTTATTCTTTTCAGGGGCACTGACTGCACTTCTCCTTCAGTCCCATGATAACAGTCATGCACCGCTTGGCCCAATAAGATGGGGTGATGCTGTTGGTGCTGGAGTGGAGCCATCTTCGCTGGGGCCCTCCTGGGCACTGGTCACCAGCCTCCTCTGGCAGGATTCATTGTGGCAGGAAGGGAGGATGAGAGAAAGTGATTTTTTTGATACTTTCTAAGCTGCCTGGAAGCCCTCAGGACATGGGGCTATATCCCCAAGAACTCCCAGAGCTCTATCTCTGCAAGCAGTGGGGGTGTCCTCACCAGGCTTGCCTCCTAGTGCCAGCCTCAAGGCAGAACCCTCCATGAGCTTTTTGCTGATCATGTGCTTGGTTTTAATTCTCTTTTGTGTTTTTTTGTTTCCCTCTCAGAATCCATTTTTGCTTTTCCAGTTTCTGAGGAGCCTTCTTGACCCAAGGTAGGTGTATCGTTTCCCTCAGACTGCACTGATGGGGCTGGCTCAGGCTGGGCAAGATCAGCCAAAGAGGGTTTTATCTTTGCCTTTGGATGCATTTTTGTCCTCGGGGAACATGGCTACTCTGGTAATTCCCAACATATTGTGCAAACAAGCTGGAGATGTCCTGCTGCAAATGCCTCAGCAGGGTGGCCACCCTGCCACTGGCTATGTTTTAGGTAGGGCCATAGTTACCTGTTTTAGAAAGTGCTTCTGTGCAAGCTCTCCTTTGGTCCTCCCCACCCCCTTGTTATTATGCCCCAGTCTCAGAGGGATGAGCTCTGTCCATGGAACAGGGTGTCAGTCACCCAGGTGGGGGTGATAAGAGGCTGGATTCAAACCCAGGACCCTCCTTGACCTCCAGGCCAGCACTGTCTGAAGCACCCTGCTTCAGAATGAGCACGGTGTCTCCCTTGCTCTCACAGGCCCTCCGAGTTCACTCGTTTGGACCTTCATAAATGGCTGTTTCAGAGACATGGTTCAGACTACCTTCTCTCACCCCTTCTGCTAAGGCTGATTTTTGAATAGTTTAGATAGAGGAACAGGGATGGAATTGGATCCCAGGCAATACTCACTTGTTTCCTCTGTTCAATCTGAGAGTTTGCCTGAATTGGAAAGTGACCTTAAACATCAGAATGTCGCCTGGGACGTTATGGTCTGAGGTGGGATGGCATGGGCTTCTCCCGTCCAGCCCACTGGCCAGAACTCATTAGTGTCCTATAGAGAGAGTCCGGCACAACTTGTGACTCAAGGCAGGAAAGGATCATAGTCCCAGGGGCTTCCAAAAGGTGACCTTGCTTCACTATTATTTCCATTCTAAACATGTGACTTAGACAAGACCTTACCTTATTCTCCACCATGCGTGGCTGGGTCCCTGCTCCCCTGAAGTTGCCTTCCTGAGGTCCCCAGCACCTCCGCTGGGGGGCATCAGCCAGTTCTGTGCCTTGGCTTGTGCTCATGGGAGCCAGACCTCACAGGCAGTCTTCACTAGCCTGCTTCTTTCCCCCCTCATCAGGTCCCTTCCCTTTCCTTCACCCTGGTCACTTCCCTCCCCAGCTTGCTCCTCTCAGAGAGCGTCCTCACCCCCTCCCTCCCCACAGCCTGTCAGTCACTCACCTTGTCCCTCCTTCATCCCCCTCAGGCTCCGCATCTCTGATAGGCCTCCCTTTAGCCTTGATCCACCTTATACAGAAAACCAGCAGAGAGTCAGACAATGGGTCTCCTGAGCTTCCTCTGGTGTTACAGAATCTTTTCTTGGTCCCTTCCCCTTCCCCCCCTCAATTCTCTCAGAACTCCATTGGCTTTTCCTAGCTGTGGGGCTTGGGGATGGCCTTGAGGACCAGGGTGCCAGGATCCCTAGGGTTGCATCTGGATCTTCTGCTTCTGGGGTTTGACTCAATGGTCACCAGCCACTATTTTGTGGATTTGTTTTCTTAATGTTTCTTTAAGTGGCATCAGTAAGGAAATCTAAGCCTCAGATTGAATTCTCCTGCTGGTCTCTCTGGGGCCACATCTAAGTTACCAAAATTATCCTGCTTAATGCAAATAATTGAGCCAGCGAATTAATTGACCTACAAAGACTAGGGAAACATCTGCACACAAAAGGATTGGGTGTTTGCAAGTAACTAAGCCTCCAGAAGCAAATTTCTTGCCTGATTTGAGACTCTAAAGGATTCACATCCTCTGCCAGTTCTGTGGCTTGGGACGTCTTCTCCCCCTAGCCCAGCCTGCTCTCTCCTCACGGGAGCCCCTGGAGTCCTGCTCAGGTCCTCCTGGATTTGCCTCCAGATGCCCGAGTCCTTTGTGTTGCTCTGGGATACAAAGGGATGGAGAGAAGCTAAGGGGGAGAGGGCTATGCCAAGGAAGGGAGAGCCACCACATACCCCCACCCCCTCTGCCTAGGGGGCTTTCTTGGGTACTAGAACTGCAGCCTTTGTGAGCCATTCCTGGGGGGTCCTTTAGATGGGAGGGCTTATTTCTTTTGAAGAAAAGGATCAGGGGGTGGAGGGAGCTGTGTTTTGAGGCCCTTTATCAAAATCAAGGTCAGTTGAACAATGCAGGAAAAATGAGGGATCTGAGCAAGAGGCAAATAGAGCTTCTGGAGGGTGATTCTACATGGGTCTCCCACTGAGTCTTTGCATCTGGGCTTCCCAGGGTTGTTGGGAAGGTGCACTAGAAGACAGGTCATCTGGGTTTAGAAAACAAAGCCATGGTTTCCATCCAAGGGAAAGCTGTCTTCTCTCCTAGCTGGGAAGCCCATTACATTCACCCCCCTTCGAGCATTCATGCATTGCCCATACAGCTTGCTAATTCAAGAACTCTGGGAAGGGGGAGCGAAGGGGAGGGGGGAGGTAAAGCTCCATTCCTTCGGTCTTGCAGTCTGATTCTGGTGCCATAGACTGTGGCCATGTATAGGAATCAAAGCAACCTCAGCCCTTTGATGGCCTGTCTAGTCTCCCGCTTGGAGAGGTAGCAAGGACAATGCAAGATAGACTCCCCAGACCTTTTTCTTTGAGGGGGGGAGCATCTGCATTTCTGAATGTGCACCCCCTAACATTTGAATGTTCCTTTTGTTATAAATGTTATGCATATGGTACTGTACTCTTAGTCATGTATATTATAAATGTTATGCAAAGACTAGTAATGAGAAGAGGATGAAATGAAGTATTTGATGTGAGAATCAATAGTGACCCCCTGGATTAGGAAGATGGGGAGGGGAAGGCAAGCTGTAGGTGCCACAATCAACCTACTCCAAGAAAATCACCAGCAGCTGAGGCTGATAGTGACCCAAAAGCAGCTGTGGTATGAGGGTCTGGGTCAGACATGGAGACTTCTCAGTGCCCAGGAGCAAGAGTGCTGAATGTGAACGGCTGGGACCCAGTGATTTCCATGGTTCCTTCCAACATGGCCTCTGTGACGGTGGCTTCCAGGCTGGTTGTGAGGGGTTGGCTTGGTGAGCCTTGTCTTGTCTAAGGTTCTGCCCTGCATTCATTGTCAGACTCGTCAAAGCCTGTTTTGGGGAACTGCTCCCTGCCTGAAATGGTAGCTGACCTTCAGCTACTCTGCCTGACATAGTTTTTCAGTCTTTGAGTCAGTGGCCTCTCAAAAACATCTGTGCTCTCTGCTCCAAAGAAAGCCAGCTTCAGTCGTGCTGTGAATGTGCCAGATTCATTTCTACTTCTGTCCCCCATTGCAGGTCTCGGCCCCTCTGGGCCTTCTCCTGGGGGTTATTTTCTGCCTGTTCCTCCATAGGGTGTCTCCCTTTGGGCCGCAGGGCTTCCTCCAGGCCTCTGGGTTCTTGGTGGACAGCAGAACATCATCTGGGTTCTGCCACCCATTGGCCCCTTATCTTGCTCCATGACCAACACCAGCAGTGTGGCCAGCACTTCTATAGCACCTGAGGTTTGCGAAATGCTGTACGTGTCACCTCATTTGAGCCTCATAGCAACTGTGATAGGGAGTTACTATCAGTGTAGGTATGTATATCATATATATGGGAAGTGCTCTGCATTAAATCTCACATAAGCATGAACTGTCATCATCACTATTAACAGTGTTCTGATCTTCTCCATCCTTTTGACATCTTCCCTCCTTGGAGAAGCCTTGAAAATCATTCCACTGTCTCTCACCACCTGTTGCATGCCATATCCAGTACCTTCCTCCTCTCTTCATCATCCCATGTGGCTGCTTTTTCGTTGAGTTCATTAAATGTGAAGGTCTATGTTGCTTTGCTCCGTAGCATCTTGTCAAGTTCTTTACAAAATTTCTGTGCTCGGTCCTCTCCAAGAGGGACTTAAGTCACAACTGCCTCCATTGTGGTATCACTGCCTGTCCCTACCACAAGCACTGAAAGACCACCAAGAATCCCATGAAATACTGTTTTTGGTTGGCCATTGGGGGGTGGTGATACCAGCTCCTCCGTCTTCCTGATCTGCTTCTCCAAGGACAACCTTCCTTCTGCTAGTTAGGCCTCTTTGGTCTCATTTCCTATGAATGTGTCGGGATGGCGTGTTTCATCTCCTCCAGTCTTGTTCCAGCATCTTGGACAAGGATCTCATGGTTAGAAAATCAATTCAATTTACATGTGTACAGTCTCACAAGGTGTATGTCGTGGCCCCAGAGGGAGACGCGATGACTTCTTTATAGGAAAATCATTTTTTTCTTGTTAGGGTTTACCCTTTAGTTTATGGATACTCATTATTGCTCCCCATCATGGAGATGCTGATAAACTTTATTTCAATCTTGTATTGTCTTGCATGGCACTGGATTTAAATCTGCCCAGTGATAGTGATCTAAATAATATTTGGGCCCCACATCATTTTTGATAAATAGTTCTCTAATGTTCCTTTATATTACTTTAGGTCTACTGAGAAAAAAAAAAACAAAAGAAGACAAATCATTGGTAGTTTAGTGAGTTTCAGTGTTCTTTTTTTTTTCTTCAGTATCCTGAAAGCCATGAAGACAGTCCATTAAATAAGCACCTTCTGGGGTTACTTTTTAAATGTAATCTTTTCAGTTCATGAGTCCATATTTCCCTTCCCCTCACTATCTTCTTCCCCCAGCTAAATAATAATAAAAAAGAAAACACTTTTAACAAATTCAGCATCAGATAAAGCAGATCCCTACATTGTCCAAACACACGCCTCACTCTGCACACTTGCCACACGGACTCCCCATCCCAGCCAGGTCTGGACCCCGGCCTGTTCCATCTCCCACCCTCGTACTATTGCATGGGCCTCCCTTCAGGCCTTCCTCAGCTCTGCCTCAGACTTTCTTCCAGGCTGGGCCACCTGGAGGCAAGGTCTTTCTTGCTGTATCCCTCCCACCCACCCCACCCCCAATACACATACAGTTAGTTGTCCATCCCCCAGACTAGCTTGTGTTTACATTGTAAATACTTTGCACTGCCTTACAGTAAAAAGTATTGAATGAATGAAGCCATGTCTCCTTTGTGCGCAGAGATCCCAGCCACTTTTTCTGCCTGTTCAGACCATATGAATCTTGGCCATGATTTTCTGTAAATTCATCACAGAAAGTCTACCCAAAGAGCTGGGGACTTTCTTCTCATTCTTGGACTCATTTTTGAATACCGACCCAACCCTCCAGCTGTCCATCATTATCTTATTCTTGACACATGGCTGGTTTGCCTCCTCCAGCCACATGAGACCTTTCACAGTATAGGTGAAAGTGTGCTAGTTCCAAAGCCTGAGACCTTGATCCCAAATCCTGGTTTTGCTGCTTAAGACCTGGGCAATTTCCTGCTTTAGACCTCAGTTTCCTCATCTGTAAAATGGAGGAAGGGTGGAGAATTATGTGGACTCTGCCACACCATCAACGGTTGGTTATAAATGTGCCTCATGTGCCCCGTAACTGTGACTCTTCAGAGGTCCCACTTTCTGTCATCTGTGGCCATAGCATATCCCTGGGGAAATACTGATGTTTCAAGGATAAGCATAGCTTGGCATGGCTCAGGGATCTCAGCAAGATGGCTGATCCTTCCATTCAGTTCTGGGCCCAGCTCATTGTCCAGTGATGATAGCTCTTGAACTAAGTAGACAGGTGGGACTGACAGAGAAGGTCTCTTGTCTGATGGTGTGATCTCTCCATTCCCACAGGATGGCTGGTCTGTCCTTACAGAAGGACTCTGGCCTCCTTGCTTCAGTTACAGGGTCTATGAGGCCTTCTCCACCCATGAGGACAAGATAAGAATGTGTACCCCACCCCTCCTGCGCCTGCTCTGCTGGGCATCCAATGGCAGCAGCTCATTTGAGGGAGCCCCGAGATCTGCCAGCATTTTCCTTATTCTGTGGTTTGAGGCCAGCACAGGAACCATGCACTTATTGAGTTCAGCTATAAAGACAAATGGTTCTTTCCATTCTTAATATCATTAGCTCCTGTTGCTCTTTGCTTATGAAATCCATTCTGCCCGCCTCTGCTGAGGGAGTCTTTGAAGCCATAGAATTTACTTTTCATGAGCATCAGGGGATCCATCACTTTGCTGAGGTGGTCAGTTACACCGAGACAAGAGAAGCAAAGACTCCCCACATCTCCTGGAGCTGGGGAGCCCAGGCGTCCTGTTACCTCCAGGTTCCCTGGTGGGAGCCTCACTGTCACATGAAGGTTACAAGCATGGCTAGGCTCCTGGGGCTATGGACAGTTTGAAAGGACAGTTGTGGCCATGTGAGGAAATACTGGCAGCTGTCCACACTGCCAGAAGGTGGTAAAGCAAGGATGGACCCCCAGAAGCCATCTGGTCTGGTTTCTTGCCTCAACACAAGCCTACGTCCAAAAGCAGTACAATTCCATGAGCATTCATTAAGCACCTACTTGTGCCAGGCCCTCAAAACAAACAAAACAGTCCCTGTACTTGAGGACAAGGGTTGTTCTGCTTGAAAAATAGAACATGTAAAGAGATAAATAGAACATACATACGCTGGCAATTTGGGGAACAAGAACGCAAACAGCTGCGGGGCCTCAGGAAAGTTCTCACGGAAGCTGCAGCCTGAGCTGGGCCTTGGAATGAGACCGGCGGCCCCTCTCCACCATTCCAGTCAACACTTCACACATGTCCCAGGCACTGGGCTAGACACAGGAGACACGGGCCAAAATGAAAGAGCCCAGCCTGTGGGAGCTTACACACCACTGGGGAAGGCAAAAATGGTAATCATCCAGCACTGATTATGCAGCACCCTGGGCCTGACCCTGGCAGGGCATGAGCCCCTTGGTACAAGGGACTGACATTCAATGTGGGGAGACACCAAGAACATATGGAAATGAAGTTAGCCTGAGTGTGAAGTTAATCAGTGTGAATAAATGTGGAGCAGCTAAATCCAAGGGGGTCTAGGCAGAGAGATGCCACTTATCAAGGGATATGATATGTGCAGCAGGGGAGGTCTGAGCTCATCTTGAAGAAAGAAAGGCCAAGGAAGTAGATGGAGCCTGGCTCAGACATCTGGTACAGCTAGGACAAAGGCCTAGAGACTAGAGATCATGTATGGGAAGAACTAAAGACCAGCCTGGCTGGACCACAGAGAGAGGTCTGTTGTCTGAAAAGACAGATTGGAGCAAACTTATGATGGACTCAACAGAAGAGTTTGTGTTTTATCCTTGGGGCAAGAAGGAAGTACTAGAGCTGGTAGGCAGCTAGGTGGCGCAGAGGACAGAGCGCCAGGCCTGGAGTCAGGAAGGCTTGAGTTCTAATCTGCCCTCAGACACTTAGTAGCTGTGCGACCCTGGGCAAGTCACCTCACCCTGTTTGCCTCAGGTAAAATGAGCTTGAGAAGGAAATGGCAAACCACTCCAGTATCTTTGCCGAGAAAACCCTAAAAGAGGTCATGAGAAGACAGACATGACTGAAACAACTGAACAAGAGTTGGTGTGGGAAATGTGGGAGCGATGGAGGAGAGGCACATGGTCGCATCTGGGTTATAGGAAAGTTGCTTTGACAGCAGCATGTAGGAGACACTGGAGTGGGCAGAGAGGCCATGTGGGAGGCTGTGTGATCACCTGGCTGAGAAGTGAGGAGGGGAGGCAGAAATAGCTGAGTCTGGCACCTGCTTAGCTCTGTAAATGGAAGAGTGAGCCCTCATGATAGTGCCAAACATATGAGTCTGAGGATCAGAGAATGAGAGCGCCTTCAGCAGACAGGGAAGTTGGGAAGAGGGGCAACTGAATTGGGGAGGCCAAGGGAGGGATTCTTTTGGGAACAAGGTGAATTTGGGATGTCTCCATGATATCCAGCTCGGTCCAACAGAGACTTGGTGATGTCAGGATGAAGCTCAGGAGAAATGGAGTGAAATCTGCTGATAGGGGAGTCATCTGTGGGAGATGATGAAATTACTGAGAGAGGGAGAAGAGAGGAGGGCCTGGGACAGAATCTCAGGGGCTATCCTCATTTACAGGCATGATGCAGGCGATGAGCAGCCAATAAGACTGAGAAGGAGTGAGTAAATGGGCAGGAGAACCAGGAGGAACGTGTCCTGAAAGCCCAGCGAGGAGAGGATCCCAAAGGAGAGCAAAAGGTCCCCAGTGTCAAGTGCTGGAGCCAGATCAAGATCATGAGGTCTGAGAAAAGATCATCCAATTGGGGATCACAAGGGATCCTGGGTGGCCATGGAGAGAGCGTTGGTGAAGTGATGAGGCCAAAACCAGTTTGCAGAGAGTAGAGGAGTGAGAGAAGAGGCAGAGCTAGCCAGTGTAGACTTTTCAAGAAGTTTGGCTGGTCACACATTATATACTCTAGTACAGATTTGGTAGGCCCCTGTCTTTATACAAACAAGAGTAATGTGTTTTTAAGCTATTTTTGAGAGATTTAACCCACTATTACTTTGCTTTTTTTAAAAAATTAGCACAAAATTATAAGCCTTGTGATGATGTTAACATGATTTTAAGTAAAAAGCTAGAAAATCAGGTTATGATATTCATGAAGTGCCGAATTGCTAGCGCCTGTAGCAATTTGGTTTCTTAAGTTAAAGTATTTATGTAAGTTTTTCTTTTCTAAGCATTAATAATACTGTACCTTTCTATTTGTACCGTGAATAATGTATTGGCGATCTCAGTCTGAATGGCAAATATAAAGAAGGGTCAGTCGCTGTCCCTGCTGGCTCCAAGAGTAGTGGAACTTATTGGCCTGAGCTGAGATTAGCCGCCACAGGGAAGGAAACCAGCCAAGAAGGGCTTGGAGTCACTGAAACCAAGTCACACAGGGAGGTGTAGACCTTTTTCCTCAGACGCCTTGACTGATGATCTAGGAGCAGCAAGACGCTCTGGGAAAAGTGATAGATTTGGATGTGGCTCCCATGCCCAGTGCCGCCCATTACTGTGCCTAGCATGGTCACAGGAGTCCTTAGGTGCTTGTTGATTGACAAACATTGGTTCTGCTGGTTAATGCTTGTTTACCTCTAGTCAGGTCACTCAATCTTTATGGGCCTCAGTTTCCTTATAACTCTCCTCCCTGTAAGGGGATTGGATTAGGCAGCTTCTAACGTCCTGATGTAGATGTGGCTGTTGAGAATCAGGAGGGAGGACCAGATGATTTGTGCAGCTTTGTTTTAGTCCTTTCATCCAACATCAAATATTTTTCCTATAAATTATTCCCAAATCAAGATGTCAATTTTGAGATCTTTTGCTTCCTTGCTTTAAGACTGGTCTGGAGGTGCCTCCTTTTCCAGAAAAACCACACGCAGAGGGCTTTGTCCTGGAGTAGTTCCTGCCATCAGGAACAAAGATGTTCGACCTGGGCTCTGGTCCGTGATCATGCTTCTTGTTAGGGTGGTCATGTGTGGGGGAGCACTTAACAAAGCCCCTCTCCTGTACAAGTGTTGCTTTGCTCACATTCAGGGCTGTTATTCACATGGAGATTCCCAGAGGAATGGATGAGACAGGGGTGAGATGCAGAATGAGGTTGGCTACTATGTATATGGCAAAGGCACCATGGCGGAGTAGATAGAGAGCTGCCCTGGGAGGGAGAGAGACCTAGGCCCAAGGCTTTCCTCTTTGGCCTGTGGTTTGGCTGGTCACACATTATATACTCTAGTACAGATCTGGTAGGCCCCTGTCTTTATACAAACAAGAGTAATGTGTTTTTAAGCTATTTTTGAGAGATTTAACCCACTATTACTTTGCTTTTTTGTTGTGTGATCTTCAGCGAGTCCTCTCCCCTCCCAGAACCCTGTAATTGGCCGAGACTGTCATAGATGAGTCGTTGGTCTGCAGAGCAGATGGGGCACAGGGCAGTTTCTCCACTCCAGCATAACTACACTCCAAAAAAAGGATGGATAAGCGTCCCCACAAGTGGGTGGTGGGAGGCTCATAGGGACAGCTTTGGGAAGCAGACGTGGCCAAGTGACCCCGTGTCCAAGCGGGGGAGAGCAGCCAGGATGGGAATCTAGCTAGTTTGTGGTTCGTTTGCCGAAATACTTGAGATGAGTTTGTCGCCTATCTCTGGCACAGCCTCAGCATTTCCCCCCAAGTGAAGGCACAAGCCTAGAGGGATATGTGTTCACATCCTGTGTTCTCATAAATGGTTTGTCAATAATATTTGGAAAGGAATTAAAGCCTTGATTCATCAGCAGGTGTTTGCACCTCATTTTCACACACACACACGCACGCACACGCACACCTTGTGCCCATCACCAGCCTCCTGCGGTGATATCCTGACCTGGTTAACCAAAAGCCATAGAGATGTCTCTCACTTAGCAGAACATAGACTCTTCTCATCAAAAGAAACTTTAGGCATTTATTCCCCACCTCCTCCCCCCAAAAAAACATTAATCAGTCAGTCATCAAACATTTATTATTCACTTCCTATGTGTGAGTCACTGTGCTAAGTTCTGATGGTCTTAGCGTCAGAAAGTTCTTCCTGGTATCTGGCTAAGACCTTTGTGATTAGGGCTTTTTACAAAGCAGACAGAGCCCCAGAATGGGTCAAGCGAAATCTCTCTTAGCTTTCCAGTCTTCTACATTTATTCCCCTCCATGGACTCCACACCTAGTGACACTGGTCTCCTCATACAGGACATGCCATCTCCTGACTCCTTGCCTTTGCACTGGTGGTCCCCAATGCCTGGAATCCCCTCCTTCCTCACCTAAACGTCCTGGTTTCCTTCTAGACTCAGGTCACAATCCATCAGCTGCCTGTATGAGGCAGCCAGAAAATCCTCCCATTTTCAGGAATTAGAGAAGGACTGTTGTCCAGTCCCACATTGCTTAGTCAGGGATGCTCTGCTGCGGCTTCCAGCTCCTGGGTTACATTGGGCTTCCTACCCAGGTACTGACTCTCGGCCTTGGGTTGTTTCCTTTGATCACCCCCTCAGGCTGTAGTCAATGCTGCCCCAATGCAATGGTCCTGTGGCTTTTCTCTTTTCAGGGAAGGTATTTCCATGAACCAAGAGTCCCTACAGGCGACCCCTTGCATCACAGAACAGTTCATTGAGTTGTTGTGTCAATATAACCCTCACCAAGTGATTGACACTCTACAAGTCCTCGAGTCCTACCGACTGGAAGAGACCATTCAGGTAAGGTCCTGGACTGAAAGCAGGACACAGCACTAACACTGAGGACATGCCATTATCCCTGGGGACACCTGTGCCCTGGTCCCCAACCTAGAGCTGGAAGTCAGCTACTCCTTCTCTTCTGGAAAAGACTCGTGTGGGACTGGACTGTTGCTAATTTCAGGTCTCTTAAGTAGAGGTCATCTCATCACAATGAATGAAAAAGAGGTCCCAGCCTGTAGAAATAGGTTGGTGAGGCAGCAGAGCTCTCATTTTCCAATCTGCTAACTTTGTCATCATTTTCTTTGATGCTAAGAGGACATCCTCAGCATAAAAAACTAAGAAAACCAGAATCTTTCCTTTTTAGATTACCCAGAAGTACCAACTGCTTGAAGTATGTGCCTACCTCTTAGAGAAGAAAGGAGATGTTCATGGTGCGTTCTTAATAATGCTTGAGGTAAGCTGACATCCTGAGAGAGTGAATCATATTATATTTTAAAATGAGTTTCACAAGCTGATTGAAAGATTCTCTGCCTCTGGCAGTCTTCAGATGGAACTGGCTCTCATCTCACCAGGGATAAGGTGTGGGCCTACTTGGATGAGGAGGACGGTGGATTCCAAGAATCCAGCTGTGGGGTTGTCAGGCTAAGCAGAAAGTCCTATGGGCAGCCTCCCTAGGCCCACACTTCTGCAGTATTTCAAGGATCCAGGGTCTTGGCTTCCCCTGCACTAACAGGGATTGGCCAGCCTCTGAGCCCTCTGGACTGAAACCTCACCCGGTGGCCATTCTGGTGGTGATCCTGCCTCACTGTGGCTACACACTGGTCCTTGAACACATAGGAGGTAGATGGTCATCACAGTGAAAATACTGTATTTTGAATCTTCTTGTAAACTGTTGGATACCATACTTCCGGTGCTAAAATGGTGTGCAGGGAGACAAAATTCAGAAGCTTATCTGAGTAAGTTTGTACTCTTCTGGCCATGCACATGTCTCCAGGCCCATTTTTAAATGTAAGCTTAGGGCCATGGTAGTGGTTGGAAGATCCATACACGAGCAGGAATGAGCAGGGCCAGCAGGCCCACCTAGAGAAGCCAAATTGCTCTGACCAGAGGGTGTGGCAGTTTACCCAACCATGGACGTTCCCCCTTCATGACAGTTTTTTCTGTACAGGTTTATCTTTTCTCTCATACCAGCACACACACACACACACACACACACACACACACACACACACACACACACACACACACACACACACACACACACACTTCCATTGTCTCATTAGGAAGGTATCCCAACCTCATACTGTACTGAGTCAAATCACTTGGGAAATTAAAAGGAAATGTTAGGAATTTACCATTAAGTGAGACCAGCATGAATTTAATGCATAGTTGTTTTGGACCTGTGCTGATGCTAATGGGGATGCAAAGATGAATAAGAGGTGCTCCCTTCCCTAAAACCACTGACCAGCAAGCTCCCTGCTCTGTGCTGGCTGATGAGACAAGATCACGCCTTTCTTTCCTCCCTTCTCAGTCTCTCCCTTTGCCTCCACACTCACTCTCCCATAGGCTCTCTTCCCGAAAAACTAAAGGGGTTGTTTTCCTTTCCTTCTGAGCCTTTGAAATGATTAAGGTACTTCACACACTTTGCTCTGTTCTCATCCTCTTCTCTCAGCCTTTGATGCACCCTCCCCTTCTCTAATTTATTCCCACCAAAAAAAAAAACAAACCCCAAAACAAAAGACAGTGACTCACCCATGGGCAGGATGTTGTGAGATTTAATTCATGATGTTTCAGGCCTGTTTCTTCACCTTCACTTCTATTTGACTTAAGCTTTCACCCTTATCTCCTCATGTACATTTAGAAAGAACTCCCTTGGTGGTCTCTCTGTTGTTACTTGTTATCCTTGAGTCTGAACATGTTCACTCTTCTCACATTTCTGTTCTGCGGCATGTTTGAAAACCAGATCCTCTCTTGAGGAGCAGTTTTCTATCTAGGAAAGGCCTCTTTTCTTACTGAATGTATTTGTTCTTTTATGATTAGATCGAGACTTGAGGACTTGGACTGCATCTTGAGTTCCTTTGCTCTTTGGAGCACATTGTTCCATTCCCTCTTACCATTACTGATGGGTGCAGAGTAGTCTTGAATTATTCAGATTTTTCTCTTCTTTATATCTGAAGGTCTTTGTCCTGGTCACTTGCGGAGCTGTTGTATTTAGCCACCAAGCGCGTTGGTGCTGCGTTTGGAAACAATCTGCACTCCGGGGATTGTCGCTTCTGTCTTCTGCGTTCAGAAGTTCAAGGCCGTTTTCTTGTCGTTTGTTATAGTGTTCAGGTTTTTTCAACTTGTCACATTCTGCTGGGCAACCTGTAATCCCTTTGCTGCCTCCACATCTCATCTTCTGGGTCAGTCTGTTTTGCTTGGGCAGAGATCACATTTTCTTGTAGTTTTGTTGCTTTTTGCCTCTCTTCTTCCAGATTGTCCTTTACTTCCGTGGGTTTGCATCAGTTTCCCAATCTGCTTTCCTCCTTTGTGTCTTTAGTTAGACTCGCCACCCTGGAGTCAAGTTTCTCTTTTCCATTAATTATTGGTGTGGTGCTGGTCACAGATTCTGTTTTCACAAGTTTTAATTTCTATTTTAAACCCTTCAGGAAGCCCCCGCTGTGGGTCTGGGCTTTCTTGAGAGTCCACAGGGTCCTCAGTCCTGCCAAGTGTTGATTCCTTTCCCTTTGTCCTGTGATATTTATTCAGACACCTGATCTCTTTCCCTGGATCTGGAACCAGATTCCCATCTGCTCTCAGCAGGTTCTATGCTAGTTTATCTGCTTATGTTCCAGGTCTTTGATTGGGTTTGTTTCCTCCTGAGATTTTTTATGTCATTTCAGTCTTTCTACCTTATTTTCCCCCATTACTCACTTTCTGACTCCCTCTTCTTTGGCATCTGGTTCTATCTATTGTAGATAGATAGAACACTGGACCTGGAGCCTGGAAGACCTGAGTTCAAATTCTGTCTCAGATACTTACTAGCTGTGTGACCCTGGGCAAGTCACTTAGCCTCTACCTGCCTCAGTTTCTTCCCCTGTAAAACCTTCCTTCCAGGGTTGGTGTGAAATGGTATTTGTAAAACACTCAGCACAGTGCCTGGTACACAGTAGGTGCTTAAGAAAAACTGATTCCCTGGGGAAGTCGATCTCAACATGTTCCTGCCTCCAGGGACTGCTGGGGCCTCACACAGGTGTGTGTTATATTCCCACTCTCTGTGCTCCTCCATTCTCCAGCCGAGCCCTGCTGTGGCCTGAGCAAATTCCTGCCCTTCGGATCTCAGTGGCAGCAGGGAGAGAGGAGGGTCCAAGTGTGGGATGCTCAGCCTGGCTTGGGGGGGGGGGGTCAGAGGTCAGACACTGATCTTCCACTCTTAATTGAGCATCTTTCTACTTTGTTTGAGGGCTTGTGTCCCAGACCTTGGAGGCAGCTGAACCTGTTTTATTGCTCCTCCATAATTCCTGTTTCAAGGGGGTTTGGGAGGTCATGAGAGTCAAAGAAAATGTCTATCACTCCACCTTGTGGGTCCTGTGACCCAGGAGTCTTGGTCACATTGATTTCCTTGACTTCCTTAGCCACTCATACTCTGCTTGTGGCAGTCCACTTAAACTCCCGGATTTGGGGGCTGGACTTCTCTCGCCAGGCCTTCTGCATCTCGGGCTCCTGGGGAGTGTATCTTGGAACCTGAGCACAATCCTTTACGTTGATTCCTTAGTTTCGCATGATCCAATTTCACCCAAAGCTCTTGCGCACCACGGCCTTCTGGCATCTTGACCTTATCCGCCAGCACATTAGCTCTGCTTCCCAGCTTAAAAGCACACCATCTGTGACTTTCTCGAAGTCTCTGATAAAAACTCTAACAAGCAAAACATGCACAGCTCCTGGTGTGCTTTTTTCACTGAGGCCTGCTCTTGGGGGGCAGCCATCCCCCCTTCTGAACTCACTTCACAGCACTCTCGTTAAGCCCACATCTGTGTGTCTTTTCTCCAGAACAGCGTGAGAGACTTTGCTTCACTGCGGTCCAGGACAGCTCTTATCTACAGCATGCCCTGGTCAGGCATGTTTGAAAAGCAAATAACCTTCCAAAAAGGCAGTGTACTTTACTGGACATGACCCATCTTGCAGTAGCCATGCTGGTGCTTTGTGATCACTGCTTCCTTTTCAAGATATCCACTGGCCATCCCTTTAATCAGTGTTCCAGAGGCTCGCCAGTGATCAGGTTGACTTGCTGATGGCCTACATTTAGTGGCCCACATATTCTTCCTTTTCTGGGAATGTAGGAGTCTTGCAGAACCTCTCCCAATTCTCAATGATGGTACAATGAAGTTTAGTGACAGGGGCTCAGCACAGATACCAGCTGGTCCATTCAGGACTTGGATGTCATTCAAACTGGCTACTGCCTCAGTGTCATCCTCAGGGCGGTTTGCACTCTTAGTATCCCCTTCCCTAAATCAGGGATCACTCCCTGTCCACCATGTTTGCTATGTCCTTCACAGACCAGAGGTCATTCTTCAGAAACGAGCAGCTCTGTCTTCTCTTCGTCATCTACCATTTTCCTGCCTCCATCCTCTCTCTTCTGGAACCTTCTTTTTCACAGTGAAATGTTTTTTGTTTGTTTTTAAATAGGTTAAAAAAACCTTCCAGAGCCATATGTCAGTCATAGGCACCATCTCCCCAAGTCTAGGATATCTCCAAGCAGATTTGTAAAACTACCAGCAAATGTGATTATTGGCCCTTGTATATTCAGTGTTCATCAGCTCTGTCTGGAGGTGGACAGCATTTTCCATCATTAGTCCTTCAGAATTGTCTTGGATCATTGTATTGCTGAGAATAGCTAAGTCATTCCCAGTTGTTCATCATACAGTGTTGCTGTTATCATGTACAACATTTTTCTGGTTCTACCCCCTTACTTTGCATTAGATCATGCAAGTCTTCCTAGTCTTCTCTGAAAGGATCCTGCTTGTCATTTCTCATAGCACATTCCATCATAGTCATATACCACAACTTGTTGGCCCTTTTGAAAAGGACCATACTACGCTTTGGTTTTACAAACATGTAGAGAAGGTGAAAACAGAGGCACCCAGCTGAGGATGCTTGGCAGAGTTTGCTGATATGTTTCCTCTAACCCCACTTCAGTCTCTTTGGATAGCTCCTTTTCCCCTTCCTCATGGGAGGTTTCTCTTTGTGCCTTCAGAATTCTGTTCTTGAGGAATTTGTTTCTTTCCTTGGCTTACTTCACCCCATAAAGTTTTAGTCTATGATATCCTGCTTGAACCTTTTGAAATACGATCTCCCAGAATCTAGGTGCATATCAGATCAAGACAGGCAGTGCTGGATGGTGGCTAGAAGCTTGGGCCTGCAGTCAGAAGGTTCTGGGTACAAATCCCACCTCTGACCCTGTATGATCCTGAACAGTCAGTGCACATCTCTGAGCCTCAGATAAGCCTTACAGCTTATCTAGCAAGTAAATCACGGCCAGGCTATGACCTGCTTTCACACTGAAGTCCTAGGTGCTGGATATATTGCTGTGTATCAGACAATACCCAGCTTTATGTCAGACAATTCTCTGCCATAGATCAGTCCTATGATGGAATGGTCACCATCCCCTAAAGTTCCTTTCCTTTCTACCCTAGCAACCAGCTCTTCTATGCTAGGAAAATTCAGATCCAGAATAGGAGGTCCTCCTGTCTGCAGCTTCCACCTTTTGAAGGATGAAAGGATCATTAAGGCAAGTCAGGAGTGTATGAGTCGATCTGCTTTTGGCTGAAAGAGAATTCAAGCAGATGTCTGAATAATGAGCCTCCTTCATCACTGTTGTATCAGGTACTCATGCCAGGCTTGTCATCTGTTTCCCAAACCCAGCCTCTTTCTTTGTTCTTGGCAGGCTATCTGGGCATGGCCACCTAGTACAACGACCATATCTGAATGGACACCCCTCTTGGCTTCTCCAGTGCCCCTCTGTGCTGCTTGGTGCTGCTGTGGCCTTTTCCTGGCCTCTTTCTTTTCCAGAGCCTTAAGCCAGTCATTGGCATCATCCTACCAAGGCTGGATTACCTCTGAGTAAATCTGAAAAACTGCCAGTGTGTGTGCTTCCTGGTGCTCATACACCGCAGCTCTGGGCAGAAGCCCCTCCTGTGTTTTACTCCATGTTCCAGAAGTCCCACCCTCAGGCCCCACCTTCTTCCACAGCCGTTCACTTCCCCAGTGGGCCTTTCTTTCCTCAGCCTCTTGCCTTTTCTTGTCAGCAGTAATGAAAACATCACTGTGCCCTCGAGGGGCTTTCTAGATTCTTTTGGGCAATGTCGTCTTGGCTCACATGAACTAGCAGCCGTCAGATGTGACAGGTCTAGGAGGTGCTCCACCTCCTGCTGGCCGTATGCCCTGAGAGGGCAGTGAACCTCTGTTGTTATGGGGTGCCTCTCAGCATGGAAGAGCCAGCTTCTGCTTCTTTTCCTCTGTTCTTTCTTACTAGAAGGACCTTGTGAATTCCCATCATCATTCTTTAAAAATAAATGAATAAGTTCATTATTTATTTAGTTTTAGCTTTCTTTTTTAACTTTGAGTTCCGAATTCTTTCCCTTCCCAGAAGAAGGGTGGGAAGAACCATATGAACTGATGCAAAGTAAAGTGAACAAAACCAGGAGATCATCGTAAACAGCATTATTGTAACAATGTAACAGTTGTACACAGTAACCACAACATTGTAACAGTGATCAGCTGTGCAAAGCTTAGCTACCGTGACCAAGACAGTGATTCAAGACAATTCCAAAGGACTCTTGATGAAAAGTGCTCTCCAAAAAGAACTGTGAGGAACTCTTGAGCACAGATCAAAGCATTTTTTTTACTTTCTGTTCTTGCTTTTATTTTTTGCAACATGGCTGATGTGGAAATGTTTTGTGTGACTTCCTATGTATAATGGATTTTACATTGCTTGGCTTCTCAGTGGGTGGGGATGGGATGAGGGGATTTTGAAGTCAATAAATTTTTTTTTAATTTTTTAAAAAGAAATTAAGTGTTTGGGAGACAAGAAATATGAACCATTTCCTTTATCCCCTAGAGACTACAAAGCAGACTCGAGGAGTTTACAAAGGAAAGTGAAAGTAAGTTTTTTGATCACTAGTTTTTGATTCTTTAGTTGCCAACTTGGCCTTAGATTACCTCAACCCATTAACCCATCCATCCTTTCACTTCCTCCCAGGATGCCTTGTTGATTACACTTTGGTCCTTCTCTGACCTTTGGCATATCAGATAATAAGTTTCTTGAAGACAGGAACCACGCTGCTTTCTGGAACACAGGAAATACTTGTTGAAGGCAGTATCCCTGATTGACCCCCAAGATCACATCTGTGACATTTATGAGCATCTTTTTTAGAGTAATTAGGGTCTAAACACAAGCTTCCTAAAGAGCAAATTCGGTAGATTTGTGGCAAATGTTGCAAGAGCTATTTCCCCCTGTTGCCTCAACAGTTCAGAGTTGTCTCTCCAGCCATTCCCAGTGAGAAGACAGGTGCCCTATAAATCTATGTTTGTCGTCTCCTTCTGCGTTCATCATGGTGGGAGTAGGGACAGGTATCTTGGAGGGAGCAGAATCGTCTGAAGTGCGTACCCACAGTGTAAGACTGCTCAGGTGTGCTATTCTCAGCTGGCCTGTCTTCAGGGCCGTTAGCACACCAGAGCTGATGCCCATCCCCCAAGGATCCCCAGGGGACTTGGGGGTGCAGCTTTGGTGACGGCTTTGGGACTGTGCACTGAGATGGGTTACACCCTTCTCAGTATGCTTTCCATAGGGTGAGAGAATTGCATTCCCTGACCACACATCACCTAGCAATGGAGTAGGGCCCCAGAAGCTTGGCAGGAAGCACAGGGAAGCTAGGGTAACCTGAGACAGTTTGATTTGCTAACCTGTCTGGTGGTTCATCCACCCTCTGGTGGAAAAATGAGGGTCTGCTGTCTCTAAACTAGAGACCAAGCCCGGGCTTCACTTCTCCAAAATGACGTGGTAGGTTTTGCATGGAATATCATTAATTCTGTTCCATTTTTTTATTATTCCATGGACCTTCCTGTCATTTATCCATTCCTGTGCCTAAAGGTCCCAGTTCATAGATGACACATTGCAAAGACCTGAAGTTGGATAGAGAATACAAATCTCATTTCCTCCAGTGGGGTGGAAGTGAGGAGTGTGACCTTCCTGTGAGGTGTTCCATCTTTTTTTTTTCTTCTTCAATCCAGAAACAAGAGAGACCCCCTCATTCAAGGACGTGGAAGAGATCTTGGTGGAGACAATCGCCCTCTGCCAAAGGAATTCACAGAGTTTGAACCAGCAACAGCGAGAGGTAAGAGGGGTGCCTCGCTAGTCTCCAGGGCTGTCGCAGGCTTTTCAGGTTTGGAAAGAGGAATTAATTCTTTTTACATTGCCCTCTCAGCCACCTGAGTCTAATTAAATTGGATTTTAATCACTGTTGAGTGCTCCCAGGAGTAACAGATTCCTGACATTATTACCAGGAGTGCTCGGCCTCTTTGTTCATGCAGAAGGCTTCAAACCCTTGAGTTGTCCTCTGTGCTGCATCAGGAAAGCTAGCCCACTTGCCTTGGGCTGAATTTCTCAGAGTCTCCCATATAGGGAGGACAAAGAAATGTCAGCCACTCTCCCCCGCTCCAGTCTTTGCTAGTGGAAATGGAAATGAGGCCCCAGAAGTAGCACCAAGGAGTTTGTGGGACACTTGGATCAGGAGGGGCTTCACAGAGAAGCTGACTCCCTTCAGGAAACAGGAAGGAATGAAGAGCCTGTTGTGGTGGGCGTTGATGCAATGCATTGTGACAAGTGAGGAACAGAGGCATTTTTCATGGTGTAGGCCACGGCATAGCCCTGGCCCTACCCTTTTCTCCTTTCTCCTACCCAGTACTCTGACTGCCAGCAATGGGGTAGACGGGGGGGTGGCAGACGACAGCCTAAGCACCAAATCTGACCACTACTCCCCATCAGAAAGCAGCAAGTGAAAGGCCTGTGGATGGTTTTAACTTGAGGGTCACACAAAAATAGGAGGGGCAGAATTACTGTTTGTCATTCTGGCTTCCAGCCTGCTGCCACTGGTGATGGGGATGATGGTAGCCACATTCACTGGGCACCTTAAGGGTGGCAGAGTGCTTTGCAATTGTTATCTCATTTGCTCCTCACAACAACCCAGTGAGGTAGATTTTGTTATCATCCCCTTTTCACAGATGAGGAAACAGAAAATCAGAGGTTAAGTGCCAAGTCATACAACTATTGTCTGAAGCTGAATTTGAACTCAAGTCTTTTTCAACTGTGCTCTAGCCCTCTACCCCTTGCACCCACCCCACCCCACTCCCACTTGCCTAGATATGAAAGAAAAACAAAAGTTCCATGCCAAGCCTTTTTTTAAATCACTGGAATTCTCCCTGGAGTGAGGGTACAATTTCTCAGCTACATTTTTGCCAACAGTGATTTTTCCAAGGTGGGGTGGGGAACTGGGGAAAAACCTTATAGCAGGGCCTAAGACCTGAGAGTTTTGTGGAATGGGTACAAGGGGGCTGAGACCAGTTTTCTTATTTCTCAGATATTATATTAAAGTGTTCAGCTACACACTAGGATAAGCCCCTTTTTTGCCACAGCAGTACAGAAAGGTTGGCCCATTAAGATGCTCTATGATCCCATTTAGGGTTTTCTTGCAAAGATAGTGGAATGGTTTGCCATGTCCTTTTCCAGCTCATTTTACATATGAGGAAACTGAGACAAACAGGGTGAAGTGACTTGCCCAGAGTCACACAGCTAGGAAGTGCCTGAGGCCAGATCTGAACCCTGGGAGATGAATTCTTGACTCTAGGCCAGGTGCCCTGTCCACTGAGCCACCTCATTGTCTCTAAAGACCCAGAAAGCTTGGCAACAATGCCCTGAACTCTGTAAATCATCTCAGCTGCAAATAAACTTAGTAACAAAGCTACAAATAAAACTTCAGATCCTCATCTTTTTTCTTCAGTTCAACACAATTTAGGAACTAAGAGTCTTAAAAACAAATGAATGCTCATTGCCCAGGACAAATCCTGATTCCTGAGTGAATCCACCTTTGGAAAGGTGGAATAATTGAAGGACTGGAGAGGGTGCTTCCAGCCCTCAGGGTGACTGGAAGCAGCAGCTTAGAGAGCAGATCATTCCACCAGCTGAAGCCTGCCCTCCCTTCCTGCTGAAGAGGGGACACGTATCTGTCCATGCTGCCCGTTACTCTCTCACACTTTTGTCCCCTCCCTCCCTCCTCATTCTCTATGCCTTTTAAACTGTCACTAAAGTTATATTATTTTATCCCCATGTTACCCTTCAAAGATATAATCACGAAGGCACTAATGTGGGGTTGACATGTCTCAGTGGAAGAGGAAGTAAATCCAAATGCATTTTCTATGGCTTGTTAACACAAGAATGATAATACCCTTTTTAAAAATTAAAGCAGATGTTTCAAACTCCTGATTGAAACTTATGGGAAAGTCCTGTCACTCTCTCTTCCTCCTGTGTCTCCACCCCTTCCTCCTCCTTCTCTGCCCTTTACCACTTTTCATCCAACTGCTCCTCTACATCCATCCATCATCTCTCTCCATCACACCCATGAAGTGGAAATGAAGCAGATTTGTGGAGGCTCACTTGACAGACTTCCTTCCCAGTGGCTGGGAGCTGTCCATGTTGCCCCGAGCAGCATAGGAGCTAAGCACAAAATGTCCATCTCACGCTGCCTACACAGCTGCCTTCCTTTTACAGTGGTGTTCCTGGTTCTCAATCTGCAACAGGCAGAGGAGCCTCCCATTCTGGTTCTTTGTCTGTTAGGAATAGGAGTGTGACGTGGCAGAAGGGAGGGTTACTTATATAATTAAAAAAAGAAATGCCTTGGATTCCAAACATCTGCAAGTGCACATTCATCATCCTTGTGAACACTCCCTGGCCCATCCTCTCCTTAGGCACATTCGTCATCTTTCTGAACTCTCCCTGGCCTGTCCTGGCATTCAGCATTTGTTTGTTGCTTCCTTCTTTGTGCTCTCAGCTTCACTTGCACCAGAGTCTCATCGGGAGAAAGTTTGTAGGTTTGCTGTGTTGATCCACCATATTTAGGGCTTTTGTTAGAATTTGTTTCAGAGTCAAGAACTCTCACCATTAGAAACACACCTTCAGTTTTCATCCCACACCCCTTACTGACTGCCTACTTTCAAGTAATTTAACCTTTATGAGCCTCGCTTTCTCCATTTTTTCCAAAAAATGAAGGGATCAGTTAGGTGGTTTCCAAGATCTCTCTTAGCTGTAGATTTCTATATTCTGTGGTTCTTATTAACATAAAATATCCATGCATTTACTATCTGGATCTGTATAAACCAAAACTAGTAGGAAAACTTCCCCACAGCCTTGGATTGTATCCTAGTGGGGAAGGGCTAAGGAGAGGCTCTCATGATGACTACCCTTCTCAATAGCAAAAGACCTTACCTTCCTTTGGTCGGATTTTTCTCGTAGGCGCTCTGGTTTCCACTGCTCGAAGCAATGATGGTCCCGCAGAAGCTTTCTGGCTCATCCACCCCACCTCGACACGCAGAATGTAAGGTCACTGGAACTGTTCTGAAATCAGCATCGAGCATGCGCTTAGACTGGCTCAGCTCCCCCTCTTCTCCTTTTATCTCTCCCCCCTCCTTCTGCCCTGGTAATGTGGTGGTCATCTGCTCTGAGCCATGATAGTTTTGTGAAATGTCACCGGACATAGTGGGATGATGTTCTCTTCTCGTAGGCTGTCTGTGTCCAACCCTAGAGAGGAGCCAACCTCTCAGTGTCTCTTCCCCAAGTGACAAGTTTAGCAGGAAAGCTGCCATTTTCTCATGCTAATTGTCCTTCTCTATACCACTCTCTCACTGTTGCAGCTCTGAAATCTCTGACCATGCAGGTGCTGAACAGCATGGCAGCCTTCATCGCTCTGCCATCCATCTTGCAGCGAATCCTCCAGGTGAGTACTGATAAAGAGGAGGAACTTCCGGAACCTGCCTTGTCGAGGCCAGTGTCCAGCATTCAGTGCTCTTGGTGCACCAATGCCTGAGGTTTGCATTCTCACCTCTGGTCCTCACTAGACTGGGTAAAGCCTTCCTTCCACCTTGGGACCTAGTCCTGGTCTTGTGGCACTAACAGCTCACCTCTCGGCACTAAGTAAGAGAAAGTGTTTGTTATGGTTCTCCACCGAATTATGCTCTTTTACTTTAAAAAAAAGAACCTATTAAAACAAGCATGTAAACATGTACTCAAGTGGTAGTTCAAGAATGGTCTGGTGTCTCAGAAGCCAAAGGAGAAGAGAGACCGCAGAAAGGAGGGGTCAGGGTCAACTGCAGCAGCCAGCCCCCTACACACTCAGAAAAATGGAATTCCAAAGGCCTTGAATGTTAGCAATAAGGAAGTCATTAGGGGCCTTGGAGAAATTGTTCTTATTGCATGGTGGGGAAGGGAATTCAGGTGGGAGGAGATGGAGGAGTCATCCAAGGGGGCATTTCCCTCCTTTCAGTGAAAGCAGAGCCACAGGATGGGAGGTAAGGTTGGGTTTCCCACCCTTCGAAGAACTGAGCATATATGGAAGCAGGAGGCTCCTGAGATGGGAGAGTGCAGACCACGTCTGAGAATGCTGTGTTTGAGGGTCAGGAAGAGGCAGGATCAGGCACCTCAGTCTCTGCAGCTAAACGAAAGGAACAAGGAGAGAGGGAGAAGCAGAGTGGGATGCAGGAACTTAGGATGGCCCCTACCCACCATGGGCACAGAGTGGGATTAGAGGCAGCCACTGGAGTGGGCTGGAGAATTGACAAAGAGGATACAAAGACTCTCCAAGCAGCAGCAGGGTCAAGTGGAGGGGGATCACGTGAACTGGAAACTGGCCAAAGTGGTGCAGAGTCTTTACTGGGTGGCAGGACTGTGGTATAGCCAGGATAGGCCAGGTGGGCAAGCTTAGGGACTGGTGCAGCAGGAAATCAAAGGGACAGTGGTAGTGCAGACCCCACAAGAGTGGGGGAGTCACTGGAGCTGCTCCAGAGGTGGAGGAGCTGCAGAGCAGGCCCAGGAATACAAGAGAGTGAAAGGAATGATGAGGAAGGAGGACCGAGGGCAGACCAAGGTTAGACAGCACCAGCGAGGGGCAGGGGCAGGCTGAGGGAGGCAAGCAGGGCCAAAGATGTGAGATCAAGGGCTTTACACACCATCCACAGAGGTGGCCCAATGAACAGGGTGGCACAAGAGACCAGGGTGGGTGAGGGAGGAGGGAAGCCTGAGGACATCCTCTCCTTCCTCACCTGCCCGCTGAGGCTACTCCATCTGCTAGATGTTTTCCTACCCAAATATGTGCAGTTTTATCCTGAAGCTTGGTGTCTGTAGAGTTGTCTTTCTCCTATCTTCGTTTTCTGCTTTTATGAACCTTCAGTTTCCAATAAAAATCCTTTCCTAGCTTGGGGAAGCTTATGCCTTTCCTAGCCTAGGAGGAAAGGTCAGCCCCTGACTCACCAGGGGGCCCAAGGAGGCCAGCATATACACTGAAGCTAATGGATGATGGTTGATGGTTCCATATCCAAGACCAAATGGATAAGCAGCAGGAAAAACACTTGTTCAGGCCTTTTTAGCTGTCTGACTCTTTGTGACTCTATTTGGGTTGCTTTGGCAGAGATACTGGAGTGGTTTGCCATTTTCTTCTCCAGCTCATTTTACAGAAGAGGAAACTGAGGCAAGCAGGGTTCAGTGATTTGCTCAGGATCACTTGGCTACTAAATGAGGCTGGATTTGAATCAGGTCTTCCTGACTCCAGGTCCTGCACTCTACCCGCTTAGCTAACTAGCCACCTGTCTTTTGCAGGACTCCTTTCCAAAAGGCCTTTCTTTGCTGGGGGAGGGAGTTTTTGGTAGTTGACAAACATGCTCTGGAGACCCCTCGGCAGTCTCCTCCCTGCTCAGGATTCTCTCCAACATCTTAGGGCCAGAATTGAGCGCCCCCCAAAATGGGAGCCTCAAACGCCCTGCTGCTGTCTAGAATTTATACGTTGTCCCAGCAAGAGGCCCTTTTCCTAATGTTTCCTTTCAGTTATATGTACCTAAGCAGAACGTCCTGACTTAGAAATGACCTACAAAGATGTCTCCCAGTTTCCCCAAGTCATCTTAGAAATGCTGTCTCTTCAGTAATCCCCAAATTGGCTGACTTGTTCTTCTGTGCTAGATGGATGAAAAGTTGGTGATTCTGTGTTTCAAGGTTTCTCAGATTCTCTTTGCTAAAAGACCAGATTGATTTGTAAAGGCATTCACCAGACAGACAAAGCGTGCTTGGCTCCCAGGTATCTAAATGAGTGCTTCTCCAGCATGGGAGCCTTGGCTTGACTCTGAGAAGACAGGTCATATCCTACGGTGCCTTTGGGAGCTTGGTGGGCTTGTCTCCAGCACAGCCACCTCTGCCTTTGTCCCCTCAAACTCTCCCGATCCAGCCATGTTCTACTTTGTGCACTTCTCCCTTCTGAGCCCAGAATCAGCCGATCAGGAGCTGCCCAGAGGCCATCAGGAAAGTCCTCCCTTGTCCAGTCCCCAGGCAGGTCCCCCTCGGAGGGCAGCCTGTGTGCGTTACGGCAGTAACCTATGAGGGAGGTCTCTCACCACCACCCCCCTTTTTCATTTAGATTGGGACAGAGTGAGTCACACGTAAACAAAATTGGTGGTTGTGGTTGTGGGCTGCCTCCCAAAACTAGCTATGTTCTTTTCTCCCTACCCCACCCCCAAAAACAATCCCAACCTCCTTCTCCCAGACCTCCCTGTGTCTGCCCTAGTCCCTGCCTGTCACCCCGCGGGGCAGCCTTCACGTCATCCCCAATGCCTCACGCTCCTTCATCCCACAGATCCAGTTGGGGGTTGCCAAAATCTTCCCAATCTTGCCGTTTTTTCACTCACAGGCTGGTGTATACTTCCCGTCTCTCACAGCTCCTACATCAGGCCTCATCGCTGCTCGCCTGGACTCTTGCCATGGCCTCCTAACCAGCCTCCCTGTCTCAAGCCACCCCCACCCATCTTCCCCACAGCCCCCAGACTGACTTGACTGAAGCACAGGTCTGACCTGGCGTCCCACTGCCACCACCCCCACGGTCAAATATGATTTCAGCTTTATCTCATCATCTGCTGTGCACGTTGTGTTACGTACATAATTATCAGCGCAATTGTACCTGTATGCGATTTATAAATAAGCAAATATACGCATGTTGGGAGGGAGCGTTTTACCACGTTTTGCTTCTAGTCTGGAGACGTTGCTCCAGAGTCACATTTGTGGCCAGGCTTCCCTTCCTCCCGATGTTCCTGAGCTGGTCATGTCCTTGAAACCCCATAGAACACACCTAATTCCCCTTGGGCATGACACTGCTCACCCCTGAGCTCCTGGGAACCTTCTCTGTCCCAGAGTAAGCATCCCCAGTGCCTTTGGTACCTCTCAGGGGAGAGGTGTCACTGATGACACCACACTCTTGTGGGTAACTTGGAGTTCCTCGGTGTTCTTCCTGGCATACTCCCTTTTGTTCTGGACTCTGCTTCTCTTGATGCAGCCTGAGGTTCCGCTTGCTTTTGGGACCTGCCAAGTCTTGTGGCTGATTTGGATTCCTTTATTTATCTATTCATCAAACATTTATTAGGCTCCTCTACTATGCGCTCAGCCCTGAGGCCCAAGATGAAAAATGACCATCCCTTCCCTCAAGAAGCTGCCATGGTATGGAGGGAGAAGAACATTAAATGAATATAAATAAGTACACCTCGAGGTAGGGGGTGATGAGGCAAAGGAGAGATCTGGACAAGCGCTTTGTCAGCATTTGGGGGAGGAGGTTGCCTCTGAGCCTTAAAGAGAGATGCTCATTTGGAGAGGCAGAGATGAGCAGCAAGGGTGTCCTTCGAAGCGGAAGCATGTTGGAGCCAGGTAACAGACTCCTGACTTTGTCCACAGCAAAGAAGTGTGAGGGGAAGGCCAGAGAGCAGAGCCTTCTAGGAGCTAGGGCCGTGTGAAACTGGCTGGGGGACCTCATGTTCATTCCTCTGTCTCCAGGAGCTAGCATGGAACCTTACAAAAGTTAGTGTGGACCTCGCCCATGGGCCCACTTCCTAAGCACGTACTAGGAATTCAATAAATGTTTGAAATGAACAGGTCAGAACGGTGAACTGAATGGGCTGAGGACAATGAACACTTGTGATGCTGCCCCAGAAAGACCCTCTGTGGTTGGCCAAGTCTCCCTAACTTGACAATTAGCCTTCTCCAGTCTCTCCATCTTCTCCCCCAGTCTGCCATGAGAGACTTGGCATCATAGAGATGGTATGGTGCAGTAGGAAAAAGGTTAGAGGCTGAGTTCTAGGTACTGAGCTCAAATCCTGGCTTTGTCCCATTCCCACAGGACTTGGGAACATCACTTATCCTTTATGGTCCTCTGTTTCCTCAGCTGTAAAATGGGGAGATTGGATGAAATGATCTCAGAGGTCCCTCTGGGTCTGAACTCTAGGATTCGATGGTTTTGTCATATTGCTGAAATTCCAGGATACTGTGGCACTCTCCTGTTCTACCAGTTCGCATTAGCTGGAGGATAAATGGAGAGGGACTGGACATAAACCCTTTCTAAAGGCACGTGACTACTTAGGAGCCTGGGAAGGCTTTCAACAAGTGCTCAGCATTCACCACGCTTCTTCCATAGAGTTTGATGCTGAAAGGGATAGAAATACCAGCAAGATGTATTCCCTGCCTTCATGGAGCTTAACCTCTCCTGGGCATCTGGGCCTCATAACTGCTGGAGCCGTGCCATGTGGGGGCAATGTACAGGAGTCATGGGATGGTTTGGTAGCATCTGGTAGCAGAAGTCTGGTGGAAACAAACCAGGAACTGACATGGGTGAGGATGGGAGTGGGGGTGTGGGTGCTGAATTTGGAGAAAGAAGGGGGCAGCTGCTGAAACAAAAGGGAAGGGGAAGGATGTAAAGAATGAAAAGCTAAAAGAAAGAGAATTGTTTTCATAATAGTTATTGATAACTTTTGGTTTTCTGTCACCCACATTTCCCAGTGGACACCAACGATATACTTTTAAGTAGCATCAATAAGATAAGCAGAAAAGTTATAACTGGGGGGTGGGGGTGGGGATGCCACATGGCTGCAGAAGAGGAGAGTGCCTAGAGCGTGTTCTTTCTCTCAGAAAGTAACATTTTTCCTCAAGTATTGGAAAATATGCAAAATAACCTTTCTTCTTTCTTTTGGATATTTGTTTCCTGCAGGATCCAGTTTATGGAAGGGGAAAGCTTGGCGAGATCCAAGGACTCATCCTGGGAATGTTGGACACCTTTAACTATGAACAGGTAACGTTACCCATTTCTGAGTTTCTGAATCCGTCCAATGCTAGAAACAAACCTCAGCTGGGCTTTTTTTTTCCCCGTACAGATTTGCTGTTGGAAATTTATTGTGTAGAATGAAAATGAGTGGGAAGGAGGGGGAATCATTCTCATTGGATCGTCTGTGTTTGTGTTTTCATATTGTTTACATACATTAAGTGGCCTAAAAAAAGCCCAGTGACAAAGGAAAAGCTTATTAAGTTATGCCCCCGTTTAAGTGTATGTGGTGAGCATCGTGCCCAGCACACAGTAAAAACTGGTTGATGGATTCATCTTTCAACATCAGTAGTAAAGGAGACAAGTAGACTTTCTACATTTAAAACTCGGTAATTCATCTTCCCCCAAAATGGAGATTGAGTCAGTGAACACCTAACTGATTCTGTTAGTTGCAGTGACCCCTAATTCAGGTTTGCCACATGACATCAGCCTCTCGATAAGTCCCAGAGGGGGCAGATCTGTGACTGTATCCAAGACCTTGCTAATGCTCTTTGGCAATGATGGCTGTGCCTTAGGAAGTTTAGTGGGCTGGGGTGATGGTGCCCCAGAGTACTTTAGTGGACCCTGGTGACAGTGCCCTGGGCAAAGGCTTGGTGATGGGAGATGGAGGGGGCCTATGCGAGGAACAGAAAGGCCATTGTGGCTGGACCTCTGCATGTGGGAGGGGGAACAATGTCCAACGAGGCTGGAAAGATGGAGTCCAAGGTGCCTTACAGACTAAGCAGGAGTTTCTAATTTATTGTAGAGGGAAAAGGAAGCCCCTGAATTTAGTTGAATAGTAAGTCATGTGATCTGACTTGCACGTTGGGGAAATCACTATGGCACGTGTGTGCAGGTGGCTGGAGTGGGCAGGGCCTCTCCGGAGGCTGCTGCAGTCATCTAAGTGAGAGGTGGTAGGTGTCTGAATATGGAGGAGGGGTCAGCTGGGACAGGCATCAGAGAAGGTGGGAACAGTGAGATCTGGCAGCAGGGGAGCCCAGGAGGATGCTGGGATGATGAAGCCGAGGTGCTGGCACATGGGGACTCTCAGGAAAGTAGGAAACTTTGGGAGAGGAGTCGATTTGTGGGGAAACTAATGTTCTACACGTAAGAAATTAAGATGTCTCTAGGACATCATCTATCTTGCCCAGCAGGCAGCAGATGGATGATCTGAAACTTGAGCAGGGTAGAAGTGACAAGTAGATCTGGGGGTCTCTTCCTTCAGAAGATGGGGACCCCTGGAAGGGGCTATATCCAAGAGACTCATTCTGATAGGCCTGCAGGAGAGTCTGGAGCAAGTCAGTCCTTCACTCACTAGCAAGGTGTCAGTTTCTTCGGTATTTCTTTTGGTCAGAACCTTCTTCTCAACGCCATTTCAGGAAAGTGATGAAGTCAGAAGTCACCTTTGGCTCCCACAGTCACCTTCCCAATGACGTCACTGCTCCCGGGCAGGCACCCACCCCCCATCTTCTCCCTCATCCTCTCAGACCTGGCTCTTGAAGTTCTTTCCAGCTTCTTCCCAGTGACCACTATTTGGTCTTTTTACAACTTTTAGAAATTTCCAGGATTTTCTAGTAGGAATCAGTGGCTGCCCCTCGTTTTCTGTTTATTTTCCTAAGCCTGTTCAACACATTCTCTTTCTTGTCCTTCCCAGACACTCCTGGAAACAACCACCAGCCTCCTAAACCACGACCTCCACTGGTCACTCTGCAATCTGAGGGCATCGGTCACTCGAGGGTTAAACCCTAAGCAGGATTACTGCTGCATCTGCCTACAGCAGTACAGGCGACGCCAGGAGGTGGCCGATGACATCATTGTCTTCAGGTACAGTCCTCCTGTGCCCAGGCTGGTGGGCCACATGTCAGCATTGTTGGCTTTTGTCAAGGCTTTGGGCCAGGGTAGACGTCTCTGACGAGCTGGAGAGGTCACCTGAGGAGCACAGCAGGGACAGCCAGCTTGGGGGAGAGGGGAGCAGGCATCTCCCCAACAGCTGCCCTTCCCTACAGGGGGTCTGCACCTTGGGAGCTCCCAAAGCCAAGCCTCTGGCGAGCAGCGAAGGGAGAAGGAGAGAGCCCTTGGGCCGAAGAGGCCTTCACAGGCCTTCCCTCCTTGGATCCCCAGAACCTAGGCAGGTGGTCGTGACTTGTCCACAGTCACTTGAGGAGTGTGTCCTGACCCCATGTCCAGTGCTCAATCCTTAGAGCCGTCTGAGCTTAGGTCCACAAATGGGGAACCAGACCCACCTTAATCACAGCCTCAGAGCAAGGTCCCCTCAGGCCATCTGCAGGGTGAGCCAGGGAGCAGGGGGCATCCAGAGCAGGTGACCAAGTGCCTTCCTCTTGCAGCTGTGGCCACCTCTATCACTCCTTGTGTCTGCTCAACAAAGAGTGCGCTGTAGGGATGGGGAGCCAGGCCAGGTGGACATGCTACAGATGCAATTCAAGCACCAAGATAGGAAAGCTCAGCGAAAATGCATCTGACATGAAGAAAGGACAGCTCGCCCAGGCCCAGGTAAGAACCCATTGACTAGCAAGGCGCCCTTGGCTTCCTGGTCAACTTTGGTGACACTGAGGTCCAGGGAGGTCACAGGATTATTGGGGCCTTAAAGGTCATAGGGTCCAGCTCCTTCATTTGACAGATGGGGAAACGGAGGCCTGAAGAGGGGCCTTGCCCTGTCCTGTAATCATCCACCTGCCAGATGCTGGAGCTGGGCTTCTGTGCCCTCTCACTCCCCTGACTATCAACACAGAAGAGCATCACCCACTGATGCCCTTCTTCCTGAGAGGACACACCCTGGCTGTGGGCAGCACTGACAGCCAATTCAAGGTCCCCATCCTTTGCACCACCAACATTTTCTCAGCAAGTTAGAGCTCTGAGCAAGTCGTCTGTGTCCTGGGCTTGAGCTTACAAAATGTTTGGCTTTTCTCTTTCTGAACCTGGCCTGGTCACAAAGCTTCCCCTGCAGCCTCAGAGCCTAGTGGTCCCTAAACCAGTGTGGGGGCCCAAGGCAGTGGAAGAGCCCCAGCCTGTCACAGACTCTGCTGCCAACCACACTTTCACCTCATCTTGTGGGATTTGAACTCTAGGCCTGATGCCCAGATACAGAAACACCAAGGAGGCATCTTGGGATGCTCAGGGAGCTCACCTTCTCCCAGAGCCCGCAGAGGAATAGAGGTCCCCTTCCTTTAACCCCAGCCTCATCCCCCACCTTTGTCCTCTGCTTAGGCAGCCACCAGCAGTCTCATCCGAGAGGAGTGTGTGCCTTCAGCAGGACAGAGGCCTGAGCCCCTGGGGATTCAGGGTTAGCATCTCTGTGCAGAGGTGACCACCAGACGCACCCCATGCCTTTTCTCTTGGCCCCTCTCCACGAGCTGACAACACTGAACTGGCCACCAACCTCTGGTCAAGCCAATTCAGTTGGAGCATCTCCCTTCCCTGACTGCATTTCTCTCTCCATTTCCTAATTCCATTCACTGTGCTCCTTGCTCTTCTGCCAAGCTTTCACTAGGGCAGTCATAGGACCATAGTCTAAGATGGGAGAGACCTTGCAGGTGATCTGGTCAAGCAAGCCATCCCTTATCGATCCAACCCCTCCCTCTCTTCAAGGAAAGTGACCTTCCCAAGGTCACATCACCAGGAAATGAGAGGACTGGTACTGGAATCCAGGACACCGGGCACCCAAAGCCAAACTGGCCTTCTACCTCTTATGTGTATAGTCATAGCAAGAGATGACATTTGTAGAGTTCTTTATATAGCTTGGTATATATGCTATTCCATTTGATCCTCCCCCCTACAACGCCAGTGAATTGTGTTTGCCATTTTACAAATACTAGCAGGTCGCTGTGCTTTCTGGCATTAGTTTCAAGAAGAAATCAGTTTTCTGGACAAGAAAAATAAAATAACCAAATTATTGACAGACACGCAGAAGCATGCAGCAGCTCGGCATCATCACGCACCAGAAGTGCCCATGCGACTCATCTCTCTGCGCTTTGGCAAAAGTACCTGAGCCAAGCATCTCCATCAGCAATGGTAGACCTCTCTGGTGAGGGAGCTGCCCCAGGTGACTCGGAAGCCCCTCCTGGCACTAAGTGCATTAAGCAGACATCTCAGCAGCTGGCAGATCTGCTCTGATCCAAAGGGACCTCACCAGCCCGTACTCCGCTCCATCAGACCCCCACCCCCAAAGGCGAGGGCAGCTCCAGGCAGCTGCAGGAGAGGAATGAGCAGGAGGGAAATTAGGGAGGGGTTTTTCCCCTGATAGGAAAGGTTGATTTGTTTTTCCCATTTTTGCCCAAGGTTTTCCAACTGAAAAAAATTCACATTTTTCTTGGTGGATATATTTTGAAATCTTATTCATTGGGAATGATTTAGCTCCTCAAGGTAATTATTTATTCAGTAGATGATATCTTATTTATGATCTCCAGTCGTCATTTTCTGTTAACGATCCATAGTACATTGCTTATTTGTTTTTTTATTTCCTGTTCTGGCTAATTTATGATTTTATTTTATATTTATGTAGTCAAGTAGGAGTGCTGGTGCACTGCCTTTTGGGGGGAACTTTCTGCTTTAAAAATAGATACTCCCCATTATAAATACATTAGCTGGAATGTTCAGTGGCGAGAAGTAAGATTTCAGCGCCTGGTAGCAGCAACATTTCTTTTTCAAAAGCACAGAGCAGCCCAGGATGAATGCACTTTCCATTGAGTCTGTCCTCAGATGCAGAAGAGCAGAGAGGTGATAGTTTCTAATGGATGTAAGGAAAAGTGCCTTGGGAATACCTTGTTCCCTTTTTGTCCCTGCCCCAAGGCCAGTGTCATGCAACCTGAAGACACCTGGTACAGATTGGTTGGGGATTAGGAAGTAGACAGATGGAGGACAGGAGGCTCAGGCAGCCCACCCACCTGGAGCCCACATACTGCCAGTGAGATGAATCCCTAGAATCCTTTCTGTCCTTTGCTCCAAAGACAAGGGGAACGGCGGCTGCTTGAACTCTTTTGGAAATGCAATTGAGGAACACTGTCTATTTCACCCTGAGCATGAGGTGATGCCACGATGCCTATAAGATACAGGCTCTAGTCTCACAAATAGACTCGCCTTTGACCAAATAAGATCACCAGGTGAACGTGGACCAGTCCTTGCCTCAGTTTCTTCATTAGTAAAGTAAGAGTTCAGACTGGATGATGATTCTCACTTAGCGTTCTATAATTCTTTATTGGCGTCTCTGCTCAGAAAACAAGGGGTTGCAGGCTGGGCCCAGAGCTGAAAAGCAGAGCCTTTGTGAATGACGCCAGCAACCTGGCACAATGGAAAACCTGAGCTCTGGTTTTGAATCCCCCTGCTGATGCTTGCTACCTTGAGGGATAAAGCACAGAAGCTCCCTGGGCTGCCCCATTTTCTTCAGTAAAAAAGAAGCTTTGAAGTCTCTTCCAGCTCCATGTCCGGGTTCCTCTGACTCTTGAAATGACCCCAAGATTTACTGATCACACAGCACTCAGCCCTGCCTCCTGAAGACCCCTGCTGACCAAAGCTGCCACCTCATGCTCGAAGTGGGATGGACGCAGGCCAGGAGGACACAGAGGATTTCCGGTTACGGCCATTGCACCAGTTTGTTTGGCTGTGCCTGTTTGATATATGAATTTGCTATTCTTTTTTCTCCCCCAATGGGGAAGAGAGAGAGAAAATGGATTTTGGTGCGTTAAATTAATTTTTTTTAAATGACCCTAAGCTTCTCCCTACAACAAAGGCCCATCTTAACACAACTCTTCCTTTGATGATTTTGTGTGGTGATGAGTCATAGAATCTCCACAGTCATGGAATAGCTACCAAAGGATCATCGAAAAGCATGTGATAGGCAGAGTAATCAGGCTGGGATACTTCACCAGCCACGAGCCCTGAAGAAGAGGCAGCAGAAAAGATACAGCCAGGGAGACGTAGGGGTCTCCAAGCATGGGGCAAGGACCAGGGATGTCTGGGAAGGCCCTCCAGTGTACCAGACACTGTGCCAGGCAAAAGAGCCCCTCCCCTCAAGGACCTTACAGCCTGATGGGGGAAACAATGTGCAAGCAAATGTAAAAACAAGTTACATACAAGACCAATAGGGAATGATGAACAGAGGGTCATTGTGGAGATCAGTTGGGAAAATATTTGTAAAGTGATTAGCTCAGCTCCTGACACATGGTAAACACTGTGAAGCTTTTATAGCTATAATACTTATTTTGATTGTCCTGAGGTGTTTCCTACAGGAATCCCAGTAAGTGATGAGGGACATCTGAGCGCTTGAGTCTCCAGACAACAGCTGTCTCAGTACAGCTACCTGGGACCTCCATTGTCCAAGCTCACATCCATCTCTAGGCTCATCAGTGTTAAAGGTCTTCAGATTTATATTCATTGTACTTTAAACTGAGCTGTTGATTTGGGTGGGAGCCTGCCAGGAGTCTAGTAAACTAGAGCTAGCAAGCTCCTTGACCACATGGAAACTCTTGGCCTTAGTGACAGTCTGGGCAGATGGTAGTTTGAGTTCTGGGTTCCAGATGTCATTCAAAAAAATAAAGAATGGTCGTTATTCTTAAAATTCCACAGAGTTAAGTAGAATGATTCAACTGAATATGCTGGATTTGAATGATTTGCAGCATTTTAACCCAACCCTGGGGCAGGGCAAAGAAGGCTGGAGGCACGCCTGGCTTCCAGTCCCAACTCTGTCTGTGTGAACCTTGCCCTCCCTAATCCCTAGAGCTGAGTTTAAGTGCACCTGCTCATCTTTACTCTCATGTGTAAAATACAGAGCATTTCTAGACAGAAAGCCATGTTTTGCCTTTCTAGCCAGCCCCATCTTCTGGGTAGCACATGGGCCTGAAAGGCACAGCCAAGCAAGCACATTCCCAGTAAGAGCTTTTTTACCAGAAGGACAAGGATGTGCTGCCTCGTAGGTTTGCTCTTCTCCAACACAGGATGTCCCTGTGCGAGGGGGGCCCTTCTGGACTCCTCTCCCCTCCCAGCTACCAATGCCAGCTCTCTCCCTTCAAAGCATCCTTTCTAGCAACATGCTTTGCCTTGACTTATCTGTGTGCGTGTTCCATTCCCCAATAGATTTGTCTTCCTATCTATCCCCCGTGTCTGGCACATCGTATCCACTTAATAGATGTTTGTTGAAACAGGTTAGATTGAATTGAATATCAGGATCATATAAGAGTTCTTGTTTGATGCAGTTATGTAGATAATTTTGTTCAGGGATCTGTTATTAACCAATAGCCAGTGATTAACCAGTAGCCTCAAACTGGGGCCAACGCTTCCCAAGGTATTTGCCACTTTGTGAGGATGTCCTGGATGGAAGTCCCAATGGAAGAGGTCTTCCCACTAGACAGGAGGTTGTCCAGTGGCCCCAGAAGACTCTGAAGGCTCCTCAGAAGAGATCACGAGCACACAACTCAAGAAGAACCAGATCTAGGAAGAGCCTCCACTGAACAGAGGAGGGATCTCCAGCTGCCTGTTCCCTCTGGAACCTGAGCTTGGCCCTGATTCTGCACATAAGCAATGATCTGGCCTCCCTGAGCTCACTCGGTGGAATGAGAAGAAACTGCACCCAGGTGCCCAGCTGATTCCCCAGCCTTTACACGCTGCCCTGTTTTATAGGACCTGGCATTCTTCCCATAGGGCCGAGTGACTGCCCGTCCTGAAGCATCTCTGTCTGAAGGGTCAGGACTGTAGCCAGCACAACAGGCCACAGAGAGGTACATGAATGGGATAATGCAGCACTCAGTAACCCGTCTATCTGGGCCAGCCAGTGTTGGCCTGAACTGGGATAAAGAAGCTTCCCTCCTATTGGGGTGGGGGAGCGGGCGGTGTCCAGGAAGCAGGAGGGTGAATTTGATTCTTCTCAGAGCTTGAGCAGCCCTGGGTGAGGGGCAATACTGAGGTTGTAGGGGGCCTGAGGTTGAATTCCGTGGGATCTGAGCCCTGTACTGCTGCTGCTGCAGCTGAAGAGCATGGCCTCCTGCAGACAAAGACCTTGGTCACTGGAACTGTTGCCAAAACATTTCCTTTCCCTTCTCCCATCCTGGATTTGTGAGATTTATCTTTTTAATTTAAATGCCAGATGTTTCTGTTTACTGCTGTGAGATCTCTGGGTTTTTCATCTGGGCCCAGCACTCTAGCCTGTCAAGGTCATTTTTAATCCCGATTTCAGCAAATCTTTGTTAGGCTCCTGCCCCTCACCAGGCCCTGGAGCTGCAGAGAGAGCAAAGTCAGTCCCTGATTGACCAGAGCCTCCCTTCTCCTGGAGGGATGCAGGCTGTAAAGAGGCGAGCAGATCTAGGGCATGTAGTTGTAGAGGGAGGGGGCCAGGAGAAGGAGATGTGGGCCAGGTGTCAGAGCAGCTTATACAGAGGCCAGTCTGGCTGGAACAGAGTCAGGAAATAAGACTGAAAGGGACTTAAAATCTCTGAGACTGTCTTCTTTTTATTAAGTGGGTCCCCTGGTCCTTAGCAGAATGTAGGCTCATATTTATTGGACTGGATTGATTGCAATAGTCAGCAGTTATGTAGTGCTTTGACTTACTAAGAGCTGCTCATATAATATCTCACGTGGTCCTCACCACAGCTCTGTGAGGTAGGTGCTCTTCTTACACCCGTTTTGCAGATAACAAAACTAAGGCTGAAAGAACTGGTAAGTAGCTGAGGCAGGATTTAAACCAGCATTCTCCCCTCTGAGAAGTTTTACTTTATCCTCTGGACAATAGGGGGACAGAAGACCTTTGAGCATGGATTTGGGAGGGAGGGGGAATGATGCGAGCTAATCAGAGAGGAGCCTGGCAGGAGGTGAGGAGATTAATTAGGAGGTGATCATGGAAGAAGATGTGGAAGGAAAAGCAGGATTCATTTTTGTCCTTTGTGACAACAATTATCCCTTTCAATACAGTGTTCTCTGAAAAATTGGTGAGCATCTCCCAGATTCCTCTGGCTGTCCATGAAAAGGTTACACTAAGCATTGTAAGAACCAGTGTTAGTCCAGGAGAAAAGGTGAAGACATGTGCCTCTTTCCTTCCTGTGGGCAGGTGAGGGACCAAAGGCACAGTACATTCTACACACCCTCGCTCATGCTTCTTGTGAAGGCTGGTTTTGCTGAACTGTTTGTCTTTGATATAAGAGACAGTCCCCTGGATGTGGTGGCGTGGGTAGGAAAGTGGATCTATCCAGAAAGGGGCTGTGATTGTGAAGACAGAAGTCATCAGTAAAGCCACCACATGTGGAGATCACTGTCCACACCATCAGTTTAGCCCTCAGCCACTTCACTGAAACCCTTCTGAGTCTAATACTCCTGGGTTTCTTCCCTGGTGTCTCTGATCTCTCAAGCTCCACAAGGCACACTATGGGCCTTGGGCCATTCGTGTTTAATGCAAAATGTATAAATTGCTTTACAGCATCTCAGTTACTCTTGTTATCCCCAAATTCCTTGAATTTTAGTCATGGAAAACTGAAGCATAACAAAAGCGTCCTTGGTTTTTATAGGTGAAAATGTCTCCTTCCTGTTCTTCACCTCGAGGAGATTCTGCCGCTAAGAAGGTAGGCTCACTTTCTTTCTCCATTCCTAAAATTTTTATTCCACTTACATTAACTTAATACTCATGTTCTTAACAATTATATTTGGCTTGTTCATGAAAATTCCATAAGACAGGAAACAAAGCCAGCCATCCTCTCAGGTTATTTCCCTGTTAATTGTTTTTACAGTCAGCCCTCTTTCTCTCAAATCAGAGTCAACTGCAAGTCACATCATCATCTTGATGCCATGGTCCCCTTCGAGAATGAAGGACAAAATACAGCATTTTTATAGCACATGCATGTTAGGCCGTATCCAAAAAATCGCAAAAGCAAAATTAGAAAAGGTAAACCCATGGGGTTTTGTTTTACTGCTGCTTCATGAATACCAACAGTTCGTTTGTACGGCAGCTTTACTCGTACGTCTGTTCCGAGGGGGCCTAAACTGTTTAAATAAGGACAAAATGAGTGCAGCTGAAACAATGAAAGCAAATAGCAGGTAACTTTACAGATGATGGAATGTGAACCATTTCTGCCCTTCTCTCAAGTAAACTGACTGGGTTAAAACTTGGTCTTCAGGAGCAGTTGTAAACAGGGGCACATTGGGATTGTGTATCGGATTGATGGGGTATCTCTGGGATATCTCTGGGATATCTGTATCTACCACATCCTTGAGGGTTCCAACCCTCAAGTACCCACAGTAACTATACCTGTGGCTGGAACCAATTATCCCCTGAGCAGGGCAGGCTAGCATGGAGACAGTCTTCTTGGCGTAGACATGGAAGCTAATCTTACGAAATCACAGTGCACCAAAAGCAGGCCAGCCATGTAAAATGTGTATCAAAATTCCCTCTCCCTATATTGGCCGCAAATAACTCCCCAAATGCTAACTGGCTCTACTTCCTAATATTAAACCTAAAGACCACGTGGGAAACATAGAAATCCAAATAGAAGTAGCTTAAACCTGTCAGAAATTGTAAACAAAAGCTATTTGTGGGACAGCATGCATGACCAATGGCCATTTTAGAATGAGGCAGACAAAGGTTGGGAGGCTGGTTAACTGGTTAACTTCCTTCTCCTGCTTCGGCTCCTTGGGTGTCCGATGTCCACAATGTCAAGTTGCCTCTTAGTAATTGCAATATTAGTGCACCGTGTTTGTACGATTTTTCACATATCAAGCTCAGCAGTGGCTTCATGGAAAGCTGTCTTTGCAAAGGAACAGACTTTCTCTGGAGAGTTCAGGATCTCATGGTGGAGCCATAGAAGTTCAAGGCCAGCCACAGTCTGAGATGCATTGACTGCATCTCTTTTTTGCTGATTTCAAATGCTTCTTGATATGCTCATGGTGATCGATCCACCATTCCTTTCTTGTCATCACCATCAGCAAACTCAGCCAAACAGTGGCGGCTTTCTCCTTTCCTTTTCAGACAGAAAACTTTGCTTTCTGCCTGTGAAGCTTCAGAATGAAGAACTTTCCCAGTAGAGATAGGGCATCATTGCAGATAGCTCTCAGTTCAGTCTCCATTTTCTCTGTACTCTCAGGCTTTCAGCTGTTCTTCTCAGCATCTTCCCTCTTTTTCTCAATACTTGAAACAACCTTCCGTGATGACCTTTCGGCCCCTGTGACATTTTTATAAGCAACAGAGAGAAGATTACTCTCCCTGTTGGATAATTCAGCTCCTTGCTCAGTGACAGACTTCATGCGGGCTGCCCTGGCATCGTGCCTCAGCCTGCCGAGAGCCTTCTGCACCCCCTCATATTTATCCATGATTCAATGTTCCGTGCCCAAAGCAAGTGGCAATGGATGGACAGATGGGGGGGGGGGGTGTTTCAGTTGTCTCTGGGTGATGGAAGTGGCAGCAGTGGGGCTCAGACTCTCCCATGTCTCAGCTCACAGGCTCCAGCCTCTCCACCCTCACTCTCTTTCAAGCCATAAAACAAATGACCACCATTCCTTGGACTTCAGGATCATCTTATCTCCTGTCCCCATTCACCTTGTTTGTCTCCCATTAAATCTTGTGTCAAGTGGTATCAGTTTTGCAAATTGCCCAAATCCTATCAAAGGTGCCCATGTAGACACCTCAGTAGGTGAATGCTTCCCCATGTCAGCTTTGGCCCTGTTTGGAAGCCAGAACCTGCGGGTGGTTGAGCCCAACAGTCTCCTCTCTGGCGTAAGGGTGCCATGCGCTCACAGAACAAGTCAGGAGTGTATCTTGCTTCCCTCATTCTAGACAGTGTGTACATTATCAGTAACGTAAGGAGGTTCTGCCGTTTTTGGTGATGTGTATCACTTACTCCATCTTGGACCACACAACCTCATGTCCATCATCCTCTGGGCAAAGTGGTCTTTGTCCCCTGCCTGTGTGTTTGTGTTAGTGCCTCCTGCAGAGCCTACGTCAGAGGAAGGAATGTCTTGTGCTTTGTAGTTCTTTACAATTCTGTTATGTACAGTAAGCACATTACTGTGGTGGGTTGGGACATTCTGTCTGAGGTGGAAGAGGGATGACGTGGCCTGACTTCCCCTTGGCTTCCATGGTATTTCTTCCTCAGTTCTTTTCTTTTCCTTTCTGTGCCTTTTCTAACTCATTTCACTATGACACATGTCTGCTACACATTTGCATTTGAGGCACTGTGCCTAGGTGCTGGAGGCAAAAATGAAAGCTAAATAAGGCCTGCCCTCAAGGAACTTATGTTCTCAGGAGTGGGGAGAGTACAGTATGTGCATGAGAAAGTAAAACCAAAACTTATGCAAAGTCATCTCTAAAAAGAGAAAGTTCACAATCGGGAGCAATGAGACTGGGTCTCCCAGGGAGCCGATGTTCAAGCTGTGCTTTGGGGTTTGTGAGGGAGAGGGGAGGAGGGAGCATGTCTAGACATGGGAGGTCATGGATGGGGCACAAGTGACTGGCCACGTGAACTAGAAGGGGAGAGGAAGATAACATAAGCCTGGCCAGGGAAGGAAGGCCAGGGATAGGTATGGGGCAGAGAGCCCCCTTGGAAGCTATTGCAATCATTCAGACAAGATGTGGTACCGATCTGAACTAGGAGAGAAGTTGTGTGAGTAGAAGGAGAGGATGGATGGAAGTTTGTGCAAAAGTAGAATCAGTAAGACTTGGCAACTGATGGAATATGGGGAGAAAGAGAGGAAGAAAAAAGGGAGGGAGAAAAGAGATGGAGAAAGAGAAAGGTAAAGAGAGAGAGGAGAAAGGGAGAGGGAGAAAAGGAGAAGGAGGAAGAGAGAGGTCAATAAGGATTCCAGGCTTGAGATATTGAAGTGGGAGATGGAGGAATTTAATTTTAGCTCTTTTGAGTTTGAAAGCCTGTGAGACAAGGGAGGCACAGAAGCAGTGCATCGAGGGAAAAGCAGGATCAACACGTGAAGGGTTTAGGCCAGCCATGTTTTGTAGACAGTAAAGAAAGTCTGAATAAAGAGACAGAAGAAAGAAGTGAGCCAGGCTTCTCTGGGAGAAGAGCTCAAGGGCCCCAGCAGTCCTTTCTCAGAGCTGGAGCAGAAGAGGAGAGGATGGGGGATGGAGGAAGAGGCCTGAGGAGAGGCTCAGAATGACTGGAACAGAGCATACCTAAGAGGGTCAGCCAGAAAAGATCACAAAGACCGATGGGATCAGGGCCCATTCGAGATTTGGTTCCATAGGTTTGTAAGGATGCTCCAGCAAGGTTCAGTAGCATGTGAGCAGGAGAAGACAGCTGGTGGGGATATTCCAGGGTTTGGGTTTGCAAAGGTAGGATGCATGGTAAGATTAGGGGGCAAGGAATAAAGAATAATTGATCATGGATTGAACTATCAACTCAAAGGTCAGAAGAGAAGGGAGGCCAGAGCAGGGAGGAGTGGAGGACCACGAAGTCATGGGGAGGACAGAGGGTTGTTGTGAGGGATACGGGGCAGAGAGAGATAGGAGGTTCCCAAAGAATGGGACCCTTGGTGGTGTGAGTCATACAAGGCCGGGACCCTGTGTGTGTGGCTGATAAGGAGTGGAGATGAATGTCAGAGTTGGGAGGACCCTCAGTGGGCTTCCAATCCAAACCATACCGGAAAAAGAATCTTCCCAGCGTACCTGACGAGCAACATTGATCCTTTGCTTCCGATGGCCAGGGAGGGAGATGCTGCCTGTCTCAAAGTGGCTCATTCTGCTTTGGGGGACAGATTTTGGGAAATTCTTCTGGCTCTAAACCTGAACCCACCTCTTTGCAGTTTCCTCCCCACTTCTAGTTGCACCTTTCTAGCCACTCAAAACCATTTGAATCCCTCTTTCACATAACACCTACTCCTTACACTCCTTCACAGTCCCTCACACATAGCAGTCCCTCCCTTCTCTCTGCCTTTAAACTGACTGTGCCCAGGCACAGAATGTTCTCCCTCATCTCAGCCTCTTAAGAACCTTTTCTCAGCACAAGGGCCCTCCAGGCCCTTCCTGTCCCCTCAGCTGCCCTGGAGTGCCTTCCCCTTGACTCTACCATCCATCCATCCATCCATCTCTGCATGCATCTGTTATGTACCACTTACGTATGTGGCATCTCTTCCATTAAAAAGTGAGCTCCTAGCCAAAATACAAACAGAATTCCTTTGGAGGGACAGAAGTTGTAGAATACCAAGGGAAATGAAGAAAAGGCAGGAATGAAGATGTTGCACCACATTGTAAAGCAGTGGTCATTAGAATCACTTGGTACTAATTCAGAAATAGAAAAGTAGGTCAGTGGAGCAGACTAGACAAGGAAAAATTAGAAATCATTGATCTCAGCAGCCCAGCGTTTAATAAACCCCAAAACGTAAATTACGCTGGGAGGAACTCCCTGTTTGGGAAAAATTACTGAAAAACAACTGGAAAAGCAGCCTGGCAGAATTGGAGTCTGGGCCAGCATCTTACACCATGTCCACAACATGTTTGCCTCTCTCCTCTGATTTTGGGGCTCCTCCCAAGACCTCACTTTCCCCTTGACTTGATTTACCATCTCATGGCGCTGGGCCAGGCCCTGCCTTTTGTGTGTGGTCTTTCTTCCCAATTTGATTGTAAGCTCCTCAAGGGCAGGAATTGTCTTCCCTTTTCTTATTTGTATCCCCAGCACTTAGCACAGTACCTGGCACACAGTTGGCACTTAATAACCGTTTATTAATTTGCTAACTGAAGAGGGAAGGCTCTGACAAGGGTGGTCCCAGGGCTTCATCCAGCCATGGAACTAGAGGAAGGAGAGGTGAGTGGAACAATGGCAGTCCTGTGGAGAGATAGCTGCTGCCCAGTCTGGGACTTCCTCCTAATTACTGTGGAAGTGACTGGGCTTTCATTTCCTTTGCCAGCCCACCCCATCAGGGACAGGAACAGGGCTGTAGGATGGCTGCCCCCCCCCCCACCCTATTCAACCACAGCTGTGAAGCAGGAAAGGAAGTAGGGACAGTGGGGCTGTGGGGAGAGGAAGGACCTCACTGACACTGGCAGAGTCACAGGGGCGAGTCCAGCCCCCTTCACACACTTGCCAGCTGTGTGATTTTCTCAACCTCAGTTTCTTCATTTGTAAGTTGGGCATAAAAGTAACCCCCACCTCCCAGTCTATTTGGGAATCACCTGAAATAAGGAATAAAAACATTTTTTGCATCTCAAAGCACTTCTATAAATGTTAGCAATAAGGAATGGAAGTTGCTAACTTGGGAGATTTGGGGCCAGAGGATTCCAGAACAGAGAAGAAGGGGCAGTTGTAGAACAGAGATGGCTAGAACAGCCTGTTACAGAAGCACTCGGGCTGGCCAGGTTAGGGATCTGTTTTCAGACAACTCCAGGAGCAAACTTACCTTTCTAGCCTTATCGCCCACCCTCACAAATTCAAGGTTCTGACACACTGGACCCTGTGTCCTGTCCCCTTCTCTTCCTGCCATCTCCTTACTCCATGCTTTTGCTCATGCTGTTCATCTGTGCCTAAGACACAGGTCTCTCCCTTGAGGGCCCAGCTGTGAAGTCACTGCTTTTTGGGGGCTTGCCCTGAATACTAGCTCCTGCCTAGCTTCTCCCCCTCCATGCTCCTCTGTGTCCCCAGTGCCTAGAACAGTGCTTCGCACATAGTAGGTGCCTCCAACCCTGCTTAGTGGGCACTTGGATGCTAACCCTCCTCAGTGCCACGTTGGTCCCTAATGGCAAGCGTTGTGGCACAGAGCAGGATGGCGTCACTGCTGGCCCATTTATTTACAGTTGCTGTTTGAAAGGGTTTCAGTTTGTGTGTCTTTCCTCAAGACAAGAACACAGTTGAACAAAAGGCAAACAGACCCACAGCTTCTGGTGTATTTTCTCCCTCGTTCTCTCTCTGATAATTGGAGTGTTTGGGGATGTAGGTGCTCTCTCCTTGGCCTCTTTACAATTTCATCCTGCATCCACGTGAAACAAAGAATTGTAGAACAGAAATACCAACCTGCTTGTTCTGTTGGCTAACAGCAGGTTTCTCCTTCAAAGGCTCCACGCCAAAAAATGTGGTCCCTTTTCTCTGCCTTGGATACTGTCTCCACTGAGACTCTTCCAAAAGAACAAAACTAAAGCATGTTGACAGAGAAAAGAAGCCCATGTTCAAACTGGTATTGGCTCCACAGAGATCACAAGGACGTTTGGGGCTGAAGCAGCTTTGGGCTGTTTCTTGCTTCTGGATACCAGTGAAATGTCATTGTCTGAAGCAGCACCCTGCCCTGCTCCCCAATGCCAAGCAGCTCTGTCTGACATACAGAAGGGGTCAGTGGGAACCCATTGTTATCTCCCGAGCTGGCTGTCAGTAAACTGTGAAACTGAACCCCAATGATGAAGGTGTTACTGCCCTTTGACCCCGAGGAAGGCAGAGGGCCCAACAGACCAAAACATACCTCAAGGTGCTTTTTGTGTTAGCTAAGAAATAAAGTGGGTGCCCACTACGCAAGTATGGAATCAGATTGTGTCATAAGAAACAACTTAATATGAAGGATTTGGAAAAACATTAGCCCAGAAAATAATCTTCACTATTACTACTGTAATGTAAACACAAAGGATATTATAACAGTGATAGTAATGTAATGACTAGTGGACACGAGTTTTAAGTGGCCAAAGTGCCTTACACACATTAGTTCATCTTTTCTCCACAACAGCTCGTGAAACAGCTGTTATTCTTAGCCCCACTTTACCGTTGAGGAAGCTCACCCAGGTTGTAGAAACTTGCCCAGGGCTGCTCAGCTGGTCATTGTCAGAAACAGGATTCGAACCCAAGTGAAGCCCCAAATTCTATTCATATCGCCCTGCCTCAGAAACAAACACCATCTAATGCTGATAACCTTTCTTGACCCTCCAAATGGAGCTAAGAAATCATGTTTTCTCCCATGCTGGAAGACGTTGGTAGGTTTGGCCTCATGGCTCACCAGGTGCAGAGGAGGGATGGAGTTGGCAGTAGCTAACTCAAGAGCCACAAGGCTTCACAAGAAAGGAAAGCCGCCTCTTGAAGCCCAAGGCTCCTTTCTCCCTTCCTTGGGCTGTACTGACTGCTGAAATCGAGGCACCATCTTTGCTTGGTGGCTGGTAGCATCAGCTTCCTCTCACACAAAACCAAAGCATTAGGACCACTGGGCAGACACAGCAGAAGAAAACCCATGAAGACTGCGCCGCTAATGTCAGTTTGGTCACTTACTGGGTTAACGATGAGCAGAGAGTGAGAGCCATCCTTCTTCAGGACGGGGTGTGTGTGTGTGTGTGTGTGTGTGTGTGTGTGTGTGTGTGTGTGTGTGTGTGTGTGTGTGTGTGTGTGTGTGTGTGTGTGTGTGTGTGTGTGTGTGTGTGTCTGTGTGTCTGTGTGTCTGTGTGTGTGTGTCTGTGTGTGTGTGTCTGTGTGTGTGTGTCTGTGTGTGTGTCTGTGTGTGTGTGTCTGTGTCTGTGTGTGTGTCTGTGTGTGTGTGTGTCTGTGTGTGTGTCTGTCTGTCTGTCTGTCTGTGTCTGTATGTATCTGTGTGTGTCTGTGTCTGTGTCTGTGTGTGTGTCTCTGTGTGCACGTATGTCTGTGTCTCTGTGTGTGTCTCTGTGTCTCTGTGTGTGTGTCTCTGTGTGTATGTGGCTTTCTTCTGCTGCTCGTCCATCTCCTAGGGTCATCCTTAAATGCCCTCACATGGCTGGCTTTGCTCTCCTCAGCTTCTCACCAAGCATTACCAAAACCTACTGTTTTCCCCCTCTGTTCTCTCTTTTATTCATAATCTTCCCTACTTCTCTGCACATTTTCACAGACTTGTATCTAAACCCCGGGGATTTGAAAAGGCCTCCTGCCAAGGGGGAAGGGTTTTAAGCCAGGGAAGCCCACCCTGAACGTCCCAGGGTTGAGAGACGAACTGTCGCAGGCACTGGACATCAGGAAGGCCAGTGTCCCTGCATGACGTGATGGGGGTACGTCCTCAGGCAGTGGCTGTGTGAGTAGAGATAAGGGGATGTCTACAAGAGATGTGGTGAAGGGACAAGCAGCAAGACTTGGCAGTGGATCAGATACAGGATGAGTGAGACTGGAACTGAGCAAAGGTAATATAATACATTAATATGTCATGTATGTGATAGTAATATGCTATCTTGATGTGTAGTATAATATATATTATCTACAATATATTGTGTCCTGTATTATGTATACTATATATTGTATCATATAACGTATATGAACAGGGGAATTTTGTATACTTATATATGTGTTTGATATGTGAATATACATTTATGTATATATGTGTGGGTACATATATATGTGTATGTACATGTTTGTATAGAGGGGTTCAGTGAGATAATCAAAATTCAAACCAAATGAGATAATCCAGAGGAAGCAGAGAAGAGGGTGCAGGAGGAAGCCTTAGGACACATGCCTGGTGAGTGGGCACGGTCTGGATAAAGACCCAGCAGAGGAGACTGAGAAGGCCTTGTTTCCTTTCTGTTAAAGTACAATCCGTTTCCTTTTTATGTTTCTGGTGCTCACCACATATAGCATTTTCTTTTTCTTTTCTAGAGGAAACTACATGTGATGTGTAGATGGGAGTCGTCCCTGTAGACCTGCTCAGTCTTTGGCATCTTTCATTACTTGTGAATCATATTTTCCAACATTTTTCACTGACCTTGCCTATTTCTACTTTCTGCCTTGAAGTCACTGAGTAACAAAGCATGGTGTTTTAAATTAAATTTGGAAGCTCTTATCCAATTCTTTGTGGCATTTCTCTACCTCTTCATCCACTGCAGCAGATGTTGGCGCATAAGCTGTTATTTGCATGGTGGTCTTTTAGAAAATCTCTCTCATAAGCACTATTATATAAGATGAGCAAATTCCAGGAAATGATGCTTGTTGCCTTTGGATACATGATTAAAAACTAATTCCACCAATTCCTCTGTTCGCCTCTCAGGGCCATCCACTATGAGCCATCTTTCCACTTAACTGCAATTTCCTTTGGCTTTCTGGTTTTATGTAACAAAAACATCATGACCAAGATGGCCCAGCCCCATCTATCGTACATTTCCTCACTGGTCCTTGGACAAGGATCTCTCCTGGACAGTTCCAGCAGCTAAGTGAATGTTTCTAGATTATCGGGAAACCCTGTGATTCTGAGTATCCACTTTCCCCTTCGGTCCACTCATAAAGCTATTTTTTAAGTTATTTTTTTTCTCAACATATACATTTGTAACAAAGTATATTATTGCTGTTACAATGTTTTATTTACTGATTCTTATTAAATACTCTTGTATCAAGTCCATGAATTCTAAGTAAACTTAGATACGAGTTTAAAAAAAGAAAGGAAGTGGAAGGGGTACACGCAGGGCTCCGCTCCATCTTGTATCATCTTTGCTGCATGGGTGACTGTGGCCAGAGACTTCCTTACCAAGCAGTCATCCTACCAGTCTTGTACTGCTTGGAAAGCCGTCTGGAAAGGCTACAGGGACAGTGCTCAGAGCTTTTCCAGCCTGGTGAATCCTGCGGGGTCTAAGCTGACGGAACTCAGGATCCCCTTCATTCCAGTCTCCATTACCTACCCCTTCTCTTCTCACCATTAGGATCATCCATTTAGAAACAGAAGGGACCTTGGAGTCATCCAGTTTGACCTCTCATTTTACAGATGAGGAACTTGAGGCCCAGAGAGGAAAATTGTCCAGTCACTCAGATTCTAAGTGACAAGAGACAGGATTCACACACAAGTCCTCTGGCTCTGAAGGCAGCATGACACTCATTTTTCTATTCACAATCACAATTTAAGCCAGGAGGTCCCAAGGCAAAGACTTGGCAAAGAAAATGGCCACGGCCGTTTTCTGAGGACGCTACTCTGGTGCTTCTCACTTAGATATGGGTTTACCTCATTGATTCAGAGGTCCCTTTCAGCTTGAAGTCTGTGAGCCTGACCTTGAATTGCCTTCAGAATTGTCAGAGAATTTCACTGGACTCCATAGAGTGTTCACCAGGATATATTTATTTACTTCTATTCTTTGAAAATCCTTCATCGGCAGGTACTAAACAGATCCCCACACCAGACATATTTGCTGCTTGCAGAAAATGAACACTGAAAATGGTGCTTTGATATGAGATGACCTTCAGCAGTTAACCAAAGGGGATGGATCACAGTTGAGTGGATTTTTCCTGAAAATTCTGTGAAACCAACCAGACTCCACCACTTTCTTAAGGAACTACTTCAGACAAAGGGTCCTCTCAGACCCTACTTACATCATTCCCTGGGGGTTAGGTGCTTACAGAGATGCAGGTACCTGGGGCGGGAGGAGGACCGCCTTTTCATGAGTGTGGGCAAACTTGCTCTTGGCACATCTTTGCCCTGTAGCCTCTCTGGAAGGAGCCCCCTGGCTAGCACAAAGCCTGGCTGTCACTTCTTACTACCTGAAAGAGTTTTCTCCCAGAGGGTTGAACCTACCTCCAGGAAGGGGCATAAGCCCTGACAACAGGGACTTTGTTTATATTGAGAAAGGGGGGAAATCCTTTCTAAAGGGAGGGAGTTGAAGCTAGCTATCATTGTTTTGTCGTTCAAATACTACTCTTTTGCTCCAGTTGATCCTAAATTTAGGGAGTTCATTTTTGCCTTCTGAGTAAAGATGAAGTGAGACCACCAGCACCATTAGCAACACCAGAGTTCAGCTAAGTGTCAGTCAGCAAGCATTTATTAAATAACTGCCCAGGAACTGTGCCTGTGCAAGGCGCCGAGCTTACAGACCAAAACAGAGGTGGTTCCAACTCTCAAGGAACTTACTTTCTCTGAAGGGAAACAACAGGTACATATATAAGTTTGTCCAGAATAAATACAAGGAGTTAGGGTGAAAGGTTTAGGAATGTTACTTCCAATTGAGGGAAACAGGAAAAGCTTCTTCTAACTACATCCTAAAGGAACAGAAGTCGAGGTGAGGAAGGAGTGTACTTGGAGCGTGCCAGGGCAAAGGCATAGAGGTGGGAGATGGCTTGTCCAGATAGTACCTGGTCCTCTAGGTGGCTTTAGTTCTATCACAGGGAGGCCCTGATGCTGTTTGTGTTGGAGTTTGGGAAAGAAAGAAAAAGGCCTCACAGCACTTGTGTTTCCATAACAACCGAAAAAAAAATTGCTTTCAGTGTCAGCTAGCCAGACCTGAGACCGGCTGGTTACTAGCCAGACAAAAGTCAAGGGAGGTATAGACAGGATAAAAAAACAAGGATGCTTCAGACTTGGACTTTTCTCTACTCCTGCTCTGAGGGTATCTTTTGTGAGAGCTGTGCAGTAGCGGGGTTGTCAGCCGTGGCCAGATGCCAGACTTCGCCACCCCCCCACCCGCCAGCTGCTTGGGACCAGGGTGGGACCGGAAGTTGTGGAGGGCCCTTCCTGATCTAAGATCGTACAGAAGCATATTCAGGTGGCATAAAGCAGAGATTAGCCTTGATGCCTCCTATATCTCTTCCCTGAAAGTATCTAGGACCACCCACTTCCCAAACAGGAGAAGGGCAGCACTTCTGTATGGGAGGCACAGTGTCTATTCTTGGACTCTCTCTCTCCTTCTTAGGATGTTCTGTCCCAACAGTATTCAGGTGTCTCCCAAGGACCAAAGAGTAGATAGAATGGAGGGCCTGCTTGAAGCCTGCTTTGTCACAGGCGTGAATAAAATAGCTCCCAAAAGATCAGGCCCAGGTGTGGTTGCTAATGCCCTCGTTGGAGAAACAATCACAAAAAGAGGAATGGAAGGGGTAGCAAAGCGTTATCATTTCCCATCTGTGAAGAGGCAGGATTAGGACTTTTTCTTTGAGGCTATAGAGTACAAAAGTGGGACTGAGGAGTTGGAGTTAATAAAAGGAGTTCGGCTTTGAATCCAATGGCCCAGAATGGAATGGGCGGCCTTTTGAGATGGTGAGCCTGCTGTCCTTGCAGATGTTCAAACAGAAACTAGATGATTGCTTGTCAGGGATGCTGTAGAGGACCTTCACACAGGAGATGAAGGGAGGGGAAGGGAAGGAAGGAAGAGAAGGGAAAAGAAGGAGTATTTATTTAGCACCTACTGTACTAAATGCTTTACAGACATGATCTCATTTGAGACTTGAGTGAACATTTGGACCAGTTCACTTTCCTTCCAGCTCCTGGGATTCTTTGAAAAACAACTCAGATAAAGGCTGTGGGGAGGAGTGAGGCTGGGTACCGAGTGGCTGCTTTATTGGCTGTGTTCAGTGCCTTGAGGTTGCTGTCAATTCTGAATTCAAGATGGCGCTGTCAGCACTGTCTTCTCTGCCCTTGGCACATGCTGATGTGTTATGTCACCACCTTCCATGATGGGCACTGGGCTCATTGGAAACTTGCTTAGCTATCCTCCTGATGGAAAAGTTGGTTCTCTGAACTGCAACAGCAAATGGGAAAAGGTCAACTGTGAGGGACCTCCTCTTTCTCCTTAATGGTGATTACAGTTCTTTTCATCTGTAATTGTGCTCTTAGCTCCTGGCTTGATATATTTGATGCCTACAGTGCCCAGCAAATGTAGCTGTTGGGAGTTGAAGAGCCCTGCGGCAGTGGAGGGTGGAAATGGGTTAATTTCTCCCACTTAGAGAAGAGCCTGCTCAGGCTGCATTGACAGGCTTTGTGACTTGCACCGAGGAGTCGAGTGAGGTCATGTGTGTTTATTTTCTCCTGGGTCTTTGTTTGCCTGCAGCTCCATTCTCCCAGGCAGCCTTTGGACCACCCTGGGACCCACCTCATGCACCACTATCACAGACCGACCTTGGGGAGAAAACCTGGGCCGATGCTGTCCTCTCAGTCCACTCTGCCCCAGCCTCTGATCAGGTTACACTGGAACTGCTCCCCTGGCACAGCTCTTGCTGATGGAGCTTTCAGCAAGCAGATAGGGGAGTTTTTCCTTCCAGCGGAGTCTGGGTAGAGAGCTGCTAACAGCCCATTATCCTGCAGTAAGGCACTCAGCAGCCCCTCCTTCATGCATCAGCTGAGTTTGGTACCGAGGGCCCAGGGACCATCACGGCTGCTCTTGGGCCCATGAACATTGGAGGTAAGCCTTGCACGAGGCCAGGTGGCCATCTCTTTGGTGTTCTTCTCCAGCCCTTTCTCTCAAATACCATCACTGGGGCTTTTCTGTCCGATGCCATGCCATTTTTCAGACTTGATCGTGTCCCAGATGTGAATCTCACTGACTACTGAGTCCTCTGATTCATGGTGTTTATTCCTGAGAACCCATCCCAACTCCAGACAGGAGCTCCCTGCTCACTCAGTTTCTATGTTAGCCTGGCTTATTGGTAGTCCCTTAGAGAATACAGACTGTTGTTCAAAATGCCTGCTTTCTCACCTACCCTCTGCGAAGCCAATCAAGGCCTCTTTTCCTGTTCATTCATTCAACAAGGAATTATCAAGCTCTCACTGGATACCTCTGTGCCTCTATTTCCCCAACCAGTGACTAGAACTGTTCCAAATCCCAGATCAAGAGCTCAAAACCACCGAGTCCAACCCACTCATTTTACAGATGAGGAAACTAAGGCCCAAAAGGAATTAGCATCTAACCTAAGGGCATGGTAGTTGTCAGCCATCAGGAGCAAGGTTTGAGTTCACACCCTCCATCTCCAAGGAAATATTTCAGCCTGAGAAGACTCAGCAGAGCCAGACAGGACAGATGTCCTCAAGTACTCAAAAGACTCCTGGGCAATGATAACTTGTTCTGTTTGGCCCCAGAAGGCAGAAGCAGCAGCAGCAAGGAGCACAGGCTTTGTGTACGGGAAAGGCCCCAAAGCAGAAGGGGTGCCGGAAAGGTCCCCGTCTCAGGATCTGCGACGTTGAGGCCGAATGACTGCTATCCAGGTGACAGCTGGGCTGGCCAGCCACCACGGCCCCATCTGCCTCTGAGGTTCAGTGATTCCTCGGGCAGCAGTCTGCTTGGATGAAAGGGAAAGCCCAGATCCTTCTCTCAAGTAATCAAGGAGCTACACAGTGTCGGAGTGGGGATTGTTACTCTTGTTTCTCCTGAAACACATTAGACAGCTGGGTTTTGTTTTTATTATAATGTGCAAAACTGCAATTCTGTTTTCCTCTGTTTGTGTTATATTCTATTGCTCTTCCTTCATACTCTTAGGAAAAGTTTAAGCTAAAAAGGCTTTGCAAGGATGGATCATCCTCTGAAGTGGGCGCAGACCTTCCCACTGCCGCAGGCAAGTTCTGTGTCTCCTGTAGCTCATGACACAAGGACTGGCCCTCGTGGCCAAGCTTGGACTTCCAGCCGACTGGTTCATTCCTTCTGAATCCGTGCCATTATCATGTGTGTTTCATCAATTATGCCTCTGATGGAAAAATCGTTAAAGACCCAGAACCTCTGCAGGGCTTTTTGTCATAACTGCTCGGTGGATGCAGTATCCACCAGGATAATTGGTTGACATTTTCTTCTTAAGTAGGCAACAGGTGGATAATGAAAGAGAGGCAGCCTTAATCACACTTACCAAGAGGATGTTTTCCAAGTTTGCATTGGTTTCACTAAGGCAAACACTTAGAGAGCAACAAGGCACAGACTTGCTGGCTCCTAGTCAGAAGTCTACAAACGCAGCCTCTCCCTGACCCTGTCCCTGTGATTCAGCCTCCATGAAATCTGTCTTGTCCCCCAGAAGAAAGGTCCTGTGTGCTGTGGATGGTCAGCTCTTCTTAGACCAGGCCCTGGATTTCATCCAAGTGCAGGACTCTTGACTACTGTGATGCAGACAGGCACCTTATCCCCCTTCTCATCTGAGAGCATCTTCTGGGGCATGCAAAGTTCAGGTGACAACTTGCCCAGAGTTATATGACTGAGTCGAAGGGCAACCTGCACCCACATCTTCCTGACTCAAGGCCTGCCCTCATCCACTACTCCAGGCCGCTCCTCCATCATTCTGTGTTGTACTGAAGTCCTCCAAGAAGGTGCAAGGAGAGTACAAGGGGGCTGGGCCACACCAGGTACACAGAAGCTGAACTCGGGATCCCAGGCCAATTGGGTTCCATCTGGCTCCCTGATGCAGTAACCTTTATTGTTATACTTAATGATTTCCTTCACCATCCTGGCACCTACAGCTGATGCTGCCAAACCAAAGTGCCTCCAGCTTGGGGGAGGTGGGCAGGGAGGCTGCAGCCACCAATTACTTCTTAGTCTATTTCTCAAGTTGAGGGTTTCTCTGTCCATGAAGAGGTCATGGCTTCTTCTCAGTCACAAATCTGATGTCTTTTGAAATAATATACAAGATGTAATGAGTTTGACCATGGATTAGCATCCCTCTGAAAGGTAAGCTGCACACTACGATTGCCTAATCAGTTAAAGAACAAACATCCTTCTGTAAGCACAGTAAAAAGTAGCTTTTCCCATCCTCAAGCCTGCAGGTTTCAACTGCAGGCTCTGAGGGGCCAGCAGAGCCATTTTAAGGCCACTTTGAGGCAGGCTTTTATTTGCAAATAGCACAGGAGCGCCTAGTCAGTGGAACGCCAGCCTCATCTTGGATGCTGTGCTCAAAGAACAGGCCATGTGGACTGTGCTTCATTGTTGGCATTTCGACCCTGAGGATCGAGAGCGTCAGGGCTAAAGACCATGGAAGTATAGGGGAGGGGAGAGACTGGGGGAGGGGAGAAGGCAGCCCCCTCCCTACAGTTACTTTGGGTTGCCTTTGTATGTGTTTGGTGTTCCCTGACCCATCCAATGTACCCTTCGCTCCTAGCAAACAGGGACTTTCTGACTTCATATGCCCAGCACAGTGCCTGGTACATAGTAGGAGCTTAATAAAATGATTACTGACCCACTGAATTCCACCTTTACCCTGCTTTGCTAGATTTGCTCCAGGAAAGGTTCCTTGCATATTGCTGAGTCTTAAAGGGCCTGGGTCCCCATTTCCTGACGCCCCTCCCCCCAGTTCTTTGTCATATAGAGAGATCCCTAAGCACAAGAGTCTGTTACCAAGGCGAGTCCTAGGACTCACTGCCAGAGCCATGGAGTGCAGCAGAAAGAGGTGAGGGCTAAGAAGTGGGATTGGAGTTAAAACCCCAGCTCGGTGACCTTGGGGGATTGGTTTAACGAGTCAAGTCAACAAGCCAGTGTTATTAAGTGTGTTCATGTGTTTCCTGTGTTCATTCCCTGTGCCAGGGATTAAATTCTCTTTCCTAGTCAGCAGATGAGGAGGTAGGTGGGGATTGATGGCCTCTGAGGGACTAGAAGCCCGGGTCCCCAAGGCAGGATATCATACATGAAGGGCCACATGGTCTGCTTCTGGCACTACAAGACCCAACAGCCTATTGTTTCATGAGGAATCACCATTGTGTGCCTTTTTGTGACAGGGGAGATTGATTCGCCTAAGACATTGACCCCTATGCCCTGCCTTGATTTGACCCCTCCTTTAGTGAGTGAATACACAAGAAAAGATGGCCTCTAGAGACCAGCTGGGGAAACAGGCCATCAGAACCTTGCCTTCAAGCCAGTGCCTGCACCAAAGGGCCTGTGGATCCCGAAGGATAGAATTTGTTTTCTTTTCCTTCTGGCTGATGTCATTCCAGCTTTCTCTTCTACCACATCCGAGAATCACTGAGCTCTGAAATGTGCTCAGGGCTTTGTGTTAGCCCAACAGCTCCTCTCCCTCGGGCCCTTGGAGATCATCAAGACCTCATTTTCCACCGGATTTGCTCTAATGCAGTGTGTGGCAAGGTCATTGGCCAGCTGTCACTGCTTCTGCCCGTGATGTGTGGCTTCCGTTTAATTTTAAATTCCTATCACTAGACTTAATTACGTGGGAAAAAAGGAAGAGAGATTTGCTGGAGAAGATAGTATCAGATGTCTTTTCCTTCCCTTCCAATTGCAAAATTGCCTCTAATCCAACCCCGGGCTTTGGGTTAGGGATAATCTTAAAGTACTGGGAGAGACATTTTCTATATATTGATTTGCCAAATGGAGATTTAGCCCAAATCATGCTGCTTCCTGCCTTATTGTCTAGGCATGATTCTTATTTGGCAAATCAATTATTCTGAGCAGAATTCGTGGACAGAATCTCTGATTTCCCTTTCTGTATCCTCCTGAGTCACCATGGCTGGGGTGCAAGGGTATTGCCCTCATTTGCTCCTGATTTTGCAATGTAATCCGTGATTAGCTTTTAATTACAGTAATACCTTGTTCAGAATTTTAATTTCCAAGATCCTTTCCCATCCATTTTCTCATAGTTTCCTTCTAGCATCCCTTGGAAATAAGATGAGATAGATGGTATTCCCATACTAAAATGGGAAAATCAGCCCACTGAAATCAAGTGACCAGCCTGATGTAGCCTAGGACTTGGTAGCAGAAGGACTGCAGACCAGAGCTCTGGATCTTTGACCCTATCTCCTTCATCATCATTAACATTATTAACATTATTATTACTTGTTAATAAAAGATATTCATCAACATACCTTTTAAGATGCAAAGAACAGGGAAGAGGATTGTGTGAGAAAATGTGAACTTTTATACATTTTTCATTTTTTTAAGAAATGTATCTATAAAGTTAAAGTAAAATTGCCTGTTTCTACTCTCCTGCACTTTTTTCTTCTGTTAATTTTTTTGGAAAAGGTTTCATTAGTGCCCTTTTTTTTCATACCTGTCCCTACCCAGTAACGCAGCTCACCCTCCCCTCCCTTGTAACAGATAGGTCACAAAACAGACCTTGTGTCTCCCTTGGCACCATCGCCCCCCTCAGATTTTTGTGTGTGTCAGCCTCTCAGAGGCACGCAAGCCTGTTGATGCTTCCTTTGGTCAACAATCGGGTCTTTCCAAGTTGTTTTCTCTTACGTCATCCTCCTCATCATTGTCATCCTGTCTCTCGCTCTGGTTCTTGCTCATTTTTCTCTGCATCCGTTCATTCAGATCTTTCATATTTCTGACGGTACGGTAAAATTCCATTGTGCCCATATGCTGTGATTCATTAAGCTTTTCCTTGCCTGATGAGAACCTGTTTTATCCTTAAAGCCCTGTGTGCTGTTGTGGTGGTGGTTCCTAATCCCGTGGATTGTGCCAGTCGCGTTGATGGGTTCTCTAAACCTACAGTCTGTGCATGAAGGGAAGGCAATCCCCTTGCTCATTCACAGCGTCCATTCTCTCAGTTTGTTTGTCCCCCATGTGGAGGAGCCGGTGGCCAGCGTTGGGTCTCTAACAAAAGAAAGGGAAGCAAATGTTGCTATTCCTAAGGGGCTGCCAGTGGGACATTTCTGTTCCTGGATGACAATGAAGTGATACAAGACCAGTCCTCTTCCCCCTGGTGTGACCACCACCCCAGCCAGCCCCCATTCTGCCCACACTGTAGGGGCTGCCAAGCTGGTCACCATAAACAGAAGCAAAGGCTTCAGCTGCTGGATACACTCACCCATGTGTGGCTTTGTTCTTCAGAAACCCAGAAAGCTCCCAGCTACCAATTAAGGAACGTATCATTAGCTTAATTGGGATAGCAGACTGTTCTAAACCCTGGCTCCTTTGGCTTTCTCCCTTCCCCCAAGTCGTCCTGCATCTTTTGGGGCTCTCGGCCCCATCTTTTCCTCACCTGGTGTTTAGATTGCAGGTGTTCAGACAGCAGAAAAGCGTCTGATGATTGCTTTAAATACCAGCTGCCCCCCATGCACTCTGAGCTCCTGCATCACCTAGACCTGAAGTCCATCATGCTTCTCTTTCTCTTTTTCCAAAATCCTGAATGGACTCCAAGGCATCTGGTCCACTCCAAGTCTGAATGGGAATTCCTTAATGACTGCTCCCTGGGCTCTGGTTGAGGCCCTCCAATGAGAAGGCAACCCATTGCCCCTAGAAGGGCAGCCCACAGCTCCAAGGTGGCCCACCAATTATGCCAACCCTGCCCTTGGAGACCCAGCAGACAAAGCCTTCTTTCACATGACAGCCCTTCAGATGTTTGAAGACAGTTCTCATCCCCATCCCCATCCCCAGGGTCTTCCTTTCCCCAGGTTCTGGCTCTGGCATGGGATCAATCTCCTCCCCATCCTGGCCATATCCCACCATGATGCCAACTTCTCAGAGGCCTCCAGATGAGCCCACCCACACAGCAGAGAGCAGCATGACACCCACCTTACTTGTATTGAACACTGCCTTCTGACAGTCAGTCAACAAGCATTTATTAATCACTTACTGTGTGCTGGGCACTGCTCAATGATGCTGAGGATACAGAGAAAGGCCAGCACAGCCCCTACCCCCAAGAAGGATCAGACTAGATGATGCCAAGGCCCCTGAAATTTTGTGACCATGATTCTCTCTTCCCTTTTTTCACACTCTCCGTGATTTGGTGAACTTGCTCTCCCCTGAAGTCCCCAGATAATCTTTGTTTTTCATACAAATGCTGTTCAGCCCGAAGCTGCCCTGGTTCTGGGCAAAGGAAAGGAAGTTTAACGCTGGGAGGCCTTCATGTGCATTTCTGTAACCCCAGCCCTGTGTCCAGTCTGCCTCACTTCTCCAGGTAAGCCCTGCCCTCAAGGAGCTCACCTTCTAATGAGAGAAGACAGCACATAAAGCCAGGGAGGGGCCCTAGTGTGTATCTGCCACCAGCTCTAAGCCCCTGCCACAGTCAGGAGACAGGCTTCACTTTTGTGACACCACGAGACAGAATGGAACATGGATTTAACCATGGTTAAATAGGTTCCTTCGTGGAAAGACAAGACAAATTTGTGTGGCTGAATGTAAATAGTCCCCAACTGGAAAGTTTGGTATCTTCGAACCTCAGTTTTTAATCAAATACCTATTCATATACCTTGTTGAATCATTTCAGTTATGTTCAACTCTCCACGACCCCTCTCAAGGTTTCCTTGGCAAAGATACTGGAGGGCTCTGCCATTTCCTTCTCCAACTCATTTTACAGATGGGGAAACTGAGGCTAACAGGGTGAAGTAACTTGAAGCCGTATTTGAACTCAGGCTGTCCTGATGCTAGGTGCTCTCTCCACTGCACTGCCTAGCACACTTCACATACCTTGGCAAACCTTCTATGCTACATAAATGTTAACTGCTGCCATTGAGCTATAAAAGGAGAGAGTGGCCTCACTTGCCACCCAGGTCACTTGGTGACCGCTCCTAAGACAGATGTCCCTGAGGTCCCATGGAGGGAGTCACCTGCTCAGCCCTTCCAGTCCAATTGCCCAGGCTGTTCACTTCCCCTCAGAAGTGGCGTCCACAGCAGCAGCAGGTGAAGCAATGTGGAGGGGTCTTCATCCACTGTAGTCTTGTCATCCACATGCTAAGAAACCATGAAGCATCAACACACCAGAGGACTCACAGCTTTGTCTTCCCAGTCATTGGCTCGGCAAAGGGCCAGCCTTCTGATTGTGTCTCTGGTGAGTAGGATGCACCAATGGCCTGTGTCAGGACCCACCCTGGGGAGGACAGACCCTCCTGTGGACTTGGATCCATCCCTCAGCACCTACTCATCTCCCACCTTGTCCGAGAAGCTGCTGCTAGTTCTCTAATGTCTGAGAACCCGCGATGGTGGCCAGGGCAGGTCACCACAGGGCCTGGAGCCACGTCATACCTTGACACAGAAGGCCAGCCCCTTTTCCGGGCCCCCTTGCATGGATAGGAGGGAGTTGCATGAGAAGAGCTTGGGGGTCTTGAGGTGGAGTGAGGCCATGGACAAGACAGGCTTTGTGAAGCTTGGTATCATGGGAGGGAGGACCTAGGTTTGAATCCTGGGGTTGCCTCTTAGTACCTGGGTGGGTGAGTCACACCATGTTTCCTCATCTTAAAACAGGGGTTGACAAAGGGATCTGAAAGGTTCCCCCTTCACGCTCTGACTCTGTGACCCTGTGGCCTCTGACCCCACAGTTCTAGGATCACCCCAGCCTCTTTCTCCCTCAGTCATGCCTGCTGCTCAGGGTTTCCTCTCATTGTCCTGGCCCCTGCTCTGTTTGTGGGGTCCCCACTCTAACCAGGGCAGTACAGCAGCACCTGGAGGGGTCACATGACTGGGCTGCCCAGCACATCTTCTGAGCCCCCACACTCACGTTCTGCTTACAGAGCACCTGCCCGCCTCATCATGGTGTCTGCTTGGAAAGCCGCCTGGCACCATTGGGGCAGGGCCCACCTGTCTGGATCCTGCAGGCATCTGCAGGTTTAGGGGGCTGGGGTGTGGCTCTGCTTTGTGGGCCTCCTGATTTTCATTTTCCATTTTAATTTGTTCCTCCCAGTGCAGTGGCTCATTCTGCTGTGTGTGTTTGTAGACTGGAGGCTTAGGAGACTGGGATGGGGGCCAGAGGCACTGGGGGTGTCCAGTGCCTCCCCACCATGATAGGGACAGCCCCTGAGGAAGGAGGGAGCCCCAGAGAGGAATGGGCTTAGCAGAGAGCCCATTAACACTTCTGTCCCCTTTGGTTTCTCAGACCCTGTCAGAACCGGGACTGGATCCCCAGCAGATCCAAGCTTTTGACCAACTCTGCCGCCTCTACCGGGGAACCTCTAGGGTAACGTACTGATTCCTTCCGTGCTTATCTTTGATTTCCATTCTTTTGATTTATTGATTTGGAAGCTTCAGTCCTGTCTCTGGCCTCCCGCCCAGGCTAGAGAATGCTGCAGGAAACCCAGCCACAAAAACATCCCCTGGCTTCCAACTCCAGCTCTCTGTGACCACGACAAAGCAGATCCTCCTCCACAAGCCTCAGTGTCCTTGTCTGCAGAGTGAGGGGGGTGGCAAGAGGCTCTCCTGGTTTAATCAGCAGCCCTGAGTGCAAATTCTGCCCCCACCACTTAACACCTGTGTGACCTCAGTCAAGTCGCTTTCCTTCTTCTGGGACTCAGTTTCCCTATTTTCAAAATGAGGGAAATGACCTTGAAGGTCCCCTCTAGCTCTGAACCTGATGAGACTCTCTGATGGGAGTGGGGGGATAGTAGTTCAGTCAGAAGGTAGCACTGTAAGGGTGGGGGGATTTCCTCAACCCATGAAGATGTCAGGGCTCACCAAGGGTGACTCATGAGCAGCCCTGACTCAGCTTTCCCTTTGGAAAAAAAGACTGTATAGGTCCCAGAGAGGGTAAAAAAATCTTGTCTTATTGGGGGAAGGGGGTCAATCTAGATGACCTCAAAGAGCCCTTTCTGCTATGAGTTTGAGATCCTTTGGGATCCCCCCTCCTGTGGTCAGTCCTGGGAGGAAGGGGCCCTCCAGCTCAGTGGCACCCCCTGCAGCCTTTGCTCCAGACTCCTGCTTCCTTCCATTTGCACACATGGCGGTGGCTCAGTTAAAGGAGCAGGCTCAGCCCAGAGCTCAAGAACCCTCCTGACGAGTGGCAGCCAGCCCCCACTTCCCCAGCCCAGAGCAGGTGGGCAGGCAGGCCCTGCCAAGGACTTGGGGAGGCAGGAGAAGGGGGATGGCAGCAGTGTCAGGAATGTGACCCCTGCCTCTGGCCACTTATCCTAGACCTGAGAATCTACCCCAGGGGGTCTTCTTTCTGGGACCCCCTTAAAGGTTCAGCCATTGAGCATCAGCTAGACAAGGTAAGTCCCATCAGTGCCCTGGACAGCTGGGAGACTGTTAGCAATGACAAAACATTTTCAAATCTAAGAGCCAAGGACACGTGCCTGGGTCCCTGCTACTGGGGATGCTGCTGGTGTAGGAGCCAGGCAGGCACAGGCTCAGCAGAGTGAGCCTGTGCCGGGGCAATGCAAGGAGTTAGTGATGCTCATTGGTTTTCAATCATCTCCCAACTCCCTGTGGCCCATTTAGGGTTTTCTTGGCAGAGATTCTGGGGCAGCTTGCCATTTCCTTCTCCAGCACATTTTACAGATGAGGAAACTGAGGCAAACAGGATGAAGTGATTTGAGGCCAGATTTAAACCCAGCCTTCCTGACTCCACGCCTGGCACTCTATGCACTGTGGTGCCAGGTAGCTGTCCATGAGATAAGGTAGCCCAGTCTTTAAAAAAGCACTCAAGATCAAGAGATGATTGATGAAGAAAGAACGAGAAGTGGCCAGAGCAGGAGAACTGACTGGGTTTCATCCAGTGGAAGTTTTTTAGCCTAAAGAAGGGAAGGAGAAGGAAAGGGTAGAAGGAGACCGACAGTGATGGAGAAGTTTGTTTGTTTTCCTTGGAAATTGTTCTGAATGTTTCATTTGTGGGGTGGGGGGAGTGAGGCCCTCAGCCAAGACCCCTGCATTGAAGTCTGGGGACGAGTTCAAATCCTGGTTCTGTCACATGGCAGTGTGGCAGTTACTGTTGCTAAGCTGGGGCAAGTCCCTCAGCCTCCCTGGCCCTGCTCGAACTCAGCAGCCTCAGAGGTCCTTGCTGGCTCTAACTCGACTGATCCTGGGTGAAGCTGTCCAAAAAAAAAACCAGCTCGACTGTGGCCGCTCTGCAGCACAGTCCCACCCAGTTGGGGGCGAGGATGAGTTTGTATTTGTCTGTTCATCTCTTCTCCTTTGGTCAGACCCCTGCCAGCCTTCCCATCCACCGTCCCCCAACCCTGTCCCAGGCCCCAGTATCGTCCTCCTTCTCACCCTAAGCATTCGTCAGGTGCTCTGAGTCCTCAGCATCTCTTATATCCAAGTGCAAACTTCCCTCCTTCCCCAACTCCCTCCCTGCATGAGGCTCTTTCCCCTCTCCTCTGCCCTCCCTCAGCTGCCAGACACTCCCCTCCTCAATGAACTCCAGTGGTTCCCTGTTACTTCTGGAATCAAAGTGGCTCTATGTCTGGGCCTAGCCCAACCCCAGCCTGCTTTGGGGCCTTATTCCACTCTCCTCTCCTTTGCCTCTCTGAGATACAGCCACATTGGCCTCCACCCTGATCCCCATAAAAGTACTTCATTTCCCAACTCCATGCATTTGCAGAGGCTCTGTCCCTTGTCTAAACAGCAGGTGCTCCTCACCTCCTCAGAATCCCAGATTTCCTTCAAATTCAGCTCCAGAGCTATCCTCCACTGCCAGCACCATTCCCCATCCATATGTTGTGTGTACCTGTATGTCGTCTCCCCCATGGAAGCTCCCTGGGGGCAGGAGCTGCTTTAATGGTGTCTTTGTATCCCGGGAGCCTGGCACATAGGTGTTTGGGAAATGATTAGTTGATTGACAGAAGGTTCCATCAGCCAGTAGACTTTCTTGGGGCCATGCTGGGAGAGAAGGCTGCTGATCTTTCCTGGTCCCCCTCCCAGAGCTAGATTTCCCTGTGTCACGCCCCATGCTGGGAGCTTGGGTCACCAGTATCCAAGGCAGCCATTCCCTGCCCTCACGGGCTCGGATCCCAAAGGGGGAGGGACTCAGCTGTGTCAAGCATTCACTAGGCTGAGGGGACCCGTTTCTCAGAGTCATTGTTGAGGCCTGGTGATCCTGAGTGAGTGCCTTCAGCTGGACCCTAGCTTTCAGGGCTTGAGGAAGCCCATCTAACCATGGCCTTTTTGTCTTCCAGCTGGCACTCCTGACTGAGCTATCTCAGAACCAGAGCAGTGACAGTCACCGGCTCCTGGGGGTCTCCAAAAGCAGCCCCGCCCTCAACAGCATCTTCCAGAATGAGAGCTTCCAGCTGCACCTGACCCCTCCTCCCCTGACTGAGGACTGAGGACCTCTACATCTCAGGCCGGCAGAAAAGCATGGAAGGAGTCCCTGCCAACCCTGGTGACCGTGAGCCCCTGGCCCTTCAGAGACCTCCCCCATCCCACCTGTCCCAGCCTGTGGTTCACCATTTCTTTCTCTCCCTGGTTCACTCACCATCACGTCTCCCTCTGGATTCCTTGGGAATCAATGGATCATCACAGAAACCCCAGCTCAGCTCAACATTCTCCTGCTCTTGATGGAGGGCAGAGGAATGGGTCCTCCACAATCCCCAAAGCTCTCATCAGAGGTTCCCTGTCCCAAGTCTGGGATGGAGCATCTTATGTCCTCATGGAGGAGACCCAGGTGCACAGGGAGCAGCCAGTCATCCGGGCATGGATGTCACCCTGAATGGGGTCCAAAAACCATGAAGAGGAGGGGGCTGGCATAGCCTGCAGAGGCCAGGAGGCTAAAAACTACCTTTGATTTTGGTTTCATCCCCTCTGGCTTCTGTCACAATAAATGTCCCTTTAACTCTGGACAGCCCCAATGTCTGTCTATAAAGGAGGGAAGGGTGCTCAGGGCCCAGGTAAACTCCAAAGGGAGCCACATCAGGCAGAGAGGGGCAAAGAAGAAGCTGGGTTCAGCTGCAGTCAAAGCCCCTGCCCTCCCGTGGGTGGGAGTCCACTCCCCCCATCCCCAGGGGCCACCTGGTAATGTCTGGACCACAGTAGCAGCCACACTGAGCACTGAGCATGTTGGTCATTGCTAGGGCTGGAGCTAATGAAGAGAATGCAGGATAAGGACAGGGGACTCAGGCTCCTGTCCCATGCTGTCACCAGCTTGCTATGGGACCTGGCCATGTTAACCCCGCCCCCCCCCCCCCCCAAGCCTCCTGCTTCTCCCTTTCATTGTAACAAGGACCTGATCCCTTCCTGCCAGGGGTAGATGTCGTGAGGATATAGCCAAGTAATCAGTGTAGAAAGAGAAACACATCACCTTCCTGTTAGGAAAGTCAAGAAAGAAGTCACTGTGATGGTAATTTGGGTCGGTATCCAAAAAAAAAAAAAAAAAAAAGGGCCAGTCACTGGAGTGAGAGATTCACTGACAGATGGGCGGTCCCAACACTGTCAAAGAAATAGGAGGGACCTGTGGTGGCAAACCAATGGGAAGACAATGTCAAAGGGAAGGAGCAAGCCACACAGGTTGGGGGACCATGTGTGTCATGGGAGGGAGCATTGGCATGGCTATGGTAGGAACATCAAAGAGACCACCAAGAAGCTCAAACTACCACCCAGTCCTCAACCATTAGGGCTTTCAGGGAACTCCAGAACCTCAGTGACAGCTGGGAAGTCAGGGCTGACCTAGGCCCACTTGAGCAAGGATCCCTTGGCCGTATCCCCAACAAGGGCTCCAAGAAGGGGGTGCCCACTTCCTCTGATGGAAGCCCACCCCAGACTCCTTTCTGCCTCTGTGGAGGGCCCCTGGCCCTAACAAGCACAGTCCTCCTCAAGCGCCCAGGTTTTTCTTCATCACATTTCTTAATTGGGACAGAGCCATCAACACTTCCTGGATGAGCAAACTCCATGTTTCAAGAAAGTGTGAACAGTGGTGTTTTTGTCAGTTTGTACATTTTGCTCCTTGTAAAGTTAGAGCTAAGATCCCACCAGACTTGGGGCCAAAAGGTGCCTTAGAGGTCGCCCAGGCCTCCTCTTACAGAGGAGAAAGCAGGCCCAGAGTGCAAGCAACTGACCCAAGGCCACACCATTGTTAAGCATCAGAGGCAAGATCAAACCCGAGTCTTCCAAGTCAGCCCTCTACCCAGCACACCAGAGGGCTAAACACAGCCCACAGCACTCCAGGGCATCCAAACCAGATCAGAAAGCACTGAGCAAAACTGTCTGAAATACAAAACACTAGAGATAACTGTTACATTGGGGCTTTCCGAGTCAATACGTGACCCATCCATTTCTGTTTGAGCTTGACCCTCCTGCCCCTCACCAGATCATAGTGATTGATCTTGTGGGCCCAAACGCCTCATCTGTACCCTCATGTGAAAGACCTGAGGGCACAGACTCCATCCCTAAGCCCAGCCAGCCATGGGTGCTGCTTGTTTTGGACTGGTGAGCCCAAGGTTGAGAGTGCCAATGGATGAAGAGGGCATAGTGGTCACCACATTCTGCTGCTGGCACAGCCCCATTAGACCAGAAACCTCTGGGACTAGGCAACCCAGCTTGTTATAGGTCATTGGATGGCTGTCACAGCAGTCATTTGTCAGGAAAGTGACCTGAAGAATTGGGATTAACAGTCCCTACTTCATGCAAACTCATGGTGTAAGCTATGTGCCCCCCTCCATTGTGCAGTTTGCTTAGACTGAGGTGGGGGTGCCAGTCCCAGGCAGAGGGTCCCATGCGTTCTCACTGTGTAAGCAGGATGGAGCAAATGTCTCCTAGGAAAACCTATGCCAAAAAGCCCCCATGGGGATGATCCTATGGAATTATCCAGTGTCAGTCATCACCATCCCTTCCTAGAAACTGCCCAGTGCCATCTTTCTATCCAGAAATGATTCCGTTCCCTCTGAGCCCATGATTCACTGCCCTTTGGCAATAGAGGTCATTCCTCACCCCCACTCTCCTGGGTCCCATCCCTCATGCCGCAGACACATAGAGTTAATAAATGCATTTTGACTGATTGTTTGGCAAAGTACTCCCCTCGTGAAATCAGGCCCATACATCCAGCTGAGCCCAGGCCAAAGGTTCCTAGACACTTACCTGCCTTACCCAGTCATCCTGTCCATCCCAAGGAGATCCCCTTATCCGGGGAGTATAAGCTTTCTTGGTTCTTCCAGTCTCTGAATCTTGTACATGTTTATTTCTCCCTGACTTTTCAAAACTCTGTCTCTCACAAGATTCCTTACTCCCAGGTTTCCTGACTGTTGATTCGTTTGCCCATATGGCACATAGCAGGTAGACTGTTTCTCTGCTGTGTAAGCAAGATAGCTATTTGTACAAGGGGTTGTTATAAGAAGGACACATTTCCATTCAAGGAGCAAATCTCACTGTGAAGAGCGGAGGGCAGCCCTGTGAATTCCTTCTGCCAGACTTAGACATATGTTTGCAAATACAGTCAGTGGAGGACCCTGTTCAGGTTGACTATGCATATCTGTCAAAACAAGAGTGGCTTTGGAGTCTTGACCTGGGCAGGTCCTTTAATGTCTCAGTGCCCCTTGGCAGGTCTGTAAGAAAGGGGCTTTTAAGTGTGTTTGTGTCATGGACTCCATAGGAAGCAGACTGGAGAAGACTAGAAACCCCCTCTCACAATAATGCTGGAAAATTTATAAAATCCATTGGGCCACAAAGGAAGCCCAGAGGATTGAAACATAGCCATCAAGTCCATGGACTCTCCTGGGGATCCATATCCCCCAGGAGAGGAACATCTACCTAAAGATTCAGAGTTGCAGAGAAAATTGTATATTATTATGATATTATATTTTAATTTTGTTGTATTCATGAAATCCCAGACAAAAGTGATATGCCAGTCATTATGAAAGAGCCATGAAGCATCTTCCACAAAGCGACTCGTTGGCCTTAGTGAGAGAAGCAATTTCTGCCAAGGTCATACTGTGTCACCCCTGGACTTTGTCAGAGAGGCAGCCCAAAATAGGAGGATATCAGGGGCCTGGCGCACCCAGACCCCACCAGTGTTTCCAGGCTGTGTTTGGAGTCATATCCAGCCTGATTGGGGCTCACGGAGAATGACGTGCAGCCAAGGAAGTGGGGGCCAGCCCCGAAAACACTGCACCTAACCATGCCTCTGGTGCAGAACTCTACCAAGGAGTTGCTCCTCAGGGGCTGGTGTCAACCCCAGCGTGCTGAGGGCGTCTCCAAACTCACCCTTCAGGGGAGGATCAAGACCAAGGATTCAGAACATTTTCTGTGTCACGAACTCTTTGGGTGATGGTTTGGTAAAGCCTATGGAACCCTTCTGAGAATAATGCGATGAAATAAAATATGTAGGATTACACAGAAACCAGTTATATTGAATCCCAGTGATGTGTGTGTATGTGTGTGTGTTTGTGTGTAGAGACAAGTAGGTAGGTAGATAGATAGATAGATAGACAGACAGACAGACAGACAGACAGACAGACAGACAGACAGATAGATAGATAGATAGATAGATAGACAGACAGATAGACAGACAGATAGAGATATAGAGAGTTTTAAAAACCAAGGTCAAAGACCCCAGACTAACCCTAATCCAGGGGAATTTGATTTTAGAGCCTGACACCTGAGGAAGGAGTCCCTCAAGGGCCAGGGTGATCTCCCTGCTCCAGTAAGACCTAGGATGTGTTGTAAGGTGTCTTGGGTTCCTCAGTCCCTAGCATTGTTGTGGCTGGCACTGGATCCCCTCTATCTGTGAATGAGGGTGCACAAGGACCCATTCCTTCTCACTGAGCTCTTACCGTTATAGGAAGATTTCCCCAAATGGGACTGAACAAGTCACTGTCTTGGAAATTGATTCGATGTCCTGGTCCCCAGTGAACTGAATGCTCAGCTTTGATCAGCGGATCCAAAGCTGAATTCATTTCTCTTCCCTCCCCCTCTTCCAAAAGCCCATTTCTCTTGAGGGTGACATCATCTCCACAGGTTCCCACCCTTGGCATTCTCTCTCGTTCACCTGATATAGCCCGTCAATTGCCTAATCTTGCCCGTCCTAATGCTGTAGATTCTTTCATATCTCAACCCTTCTCTTCACTCATAGACCACTCTAATGGGCCAACTCTAATGGACCCTCACCCCTTCATTATTTAAATGCAATGGCTTCCTAATGGATCTCCTTGCCTCAAGTCTCCCCCAACTCTGACCCATCCTTGGCTCTTGCCAAAGGGATTTTCCCTAAGTTCATTAATCAGTAAACATTTATTAAGTGCCTACTGTTTGCCAGGCACTGTGCTAAGCACTGGGCATACAAAAAGAAGCAAAAGACAATGCCTGGCCTTGAGGAGTTCCCAGTCTAAGTGGGGAGACAACTAGCAAGCAAATATGGACAAAACAAGAGGATATATAGGAAATCATTAGTGTCCTGGAATTAAGAAGGGTTGGGGACCTGACTCTGTGTCAGTCCTTTGCTCAGTGAACTCCAGAAGTTTCCCATTGACCCTAAAATCAAATATCAATTTCTCTGTTTGGCAATTAAGACCCTGTACCACCTACCTGCCTAGCTTCATTACTCTCCTTCCTTAACATCCTAATTATGTGTCCCCTTGGTGAATATTAAAATGAGTTTGCCTTTCCAAGTGCAAGGGGATCTAAGCATGCTGGGAAACAGTGAGGAGCTACTTGGGAATTCATCAGTGCCCCTTGATCACTCACAAAGTGAACAATCACGTTAGATGATATTTTGGTCACCAAGGTGGTGTGTTCCAGGAATGCCAAATGGTACTGGGATCAGGAAGATAGCTGACTCGTTCAGCACAAACTGCTTGGGCCAGATCAACCAAGAAATAATCATTAAGTATGGACCTTGTGCCAAGCATTCTACCAGCCTCTGAGGATACAGAGACAAGATGAAGCAGCCTGTGAGCTTGGGGAGCTAACATTCCATCAGGGGAAACGTACACAAAGGAACACAAAAGACACGAATCGATGAATGAATGAATGCTGAACCAAACTGAAAACAGCTTCCATCAGCACCATACATGCAGAAAAAAAAATTTCCCATGCAGCCCCTTTGCACCTGTGAAACTCACCAGAGAATGCTCAAATAGTCTCTGTTTTCATGAGAAAAAAAATGAAGAGCCCTTAGTTTGAGTTTTTGTTCAACCTTCCCCCAAGTGATCTCTCCCCTCCAAAAAAAGGTAAAACCCTCTCTACTGGGCAGTCAGATCTCTTCTCCATTTGCGTCCAGTCTCTTACCAGAATTCTTACACATTGCTTCCCTACACATAATCTCTGGTTGACCCAAACTGGCCTGTTTGCTGCTGCATGCACAGGACAGTCCATCTCCAATCTCCCTGCCTTTATCCAGGATGTCTCCAGTGCCTGGAATACAACTACCTCCTCATCTCTGCCTTTTAGAATCCTTTATTTCCTTTAAAACTCAGCTCTTGGATTGATCTTGTGTATGATTTGTACTTGCTTATATGTGTCCACATTATCTCTCAATAAAATGAAACTCCCTGAAGGCAGCTGCTATTTCATTTTTGTCTTTCTGTCTCCCAGATCTTGACAAGATTAGAAGACTGGGCTGATGGAATCTAATAAGGATAAATATGAAGTCTTACAACTAGGGACAAGAAATCCAAGACAAGAGTTGCTCTGAAAAAGATCTGAAGGGTTTAAGGGACTACAAGCTCAATGTGATTATCCTCCTAAAAAGCCAATGTAATCTTGAGCTGCATGAAAAGATGATTAACTTCTAGCACCAGAGAAGTGGTAGTCCCAAGGAACTCTGCCTCATCAGACCTCATCTGGAGCTCAGTTCTGGGGAACACATAGATACTGACAATATGGCAAAGATCTGGAGGCAGGCAGCCAGGATGGTAAAGGATCTTGAGCCCATGTCACATGAAGTGTGTTTGAAGGAGCTGAGGATGTCCAGCCTAGAAAAAAGAAGACTGGGTGTGGGGGAGGGGAGGTAGGGCTTGATAGCTATCTTCAAGGATTTGAAGTCATGTGAACAAGGGATCACATTTGTTTCTTTTGATCTCACACAGCAGAACTGATTGCAAAGGAACCAATCTGTGCTTGATGTAAAGAAAAATTTCCTAACAATTAGAGCAGTCCCAAAGTGCAACAGATTATTAGGGGTTGGAGAGTTTCCCCTTCTTGGAGATCTTCAAGCAGAAATTGGTCCCTGCCAGCCCTCAAATTCTATGATTCTGCATCTATAAACCTTGGGGTTCATTCAGTCAGTCATGCCTGATTCTGGGATATTCTGGATCATTATCTCATTCAAAAAAGTTAATCATTTTAGATGGCCATCTTCCTACAACACACTACATATTTCCTAGCCTTAGGATATGGAATATAATTTAATATCTTCTTGATACTAAGTGTCTTTGTTGTAAACATCAATTACCTTTATTGTGATGTCATGTAATAATGCCCTCTGGGTCAATCAAGGTACATAGGACTATTTCCCCCACACTCAATAGCCCTAGAATGTTGTGCTCTCTGTTCTTATGTGTGCTTTTTATAGTTTTCCTATGCCATTAATGTCAGTTTGTCCACTGGTCAGATTGGTTCTTCATCTCTCCTCCAGTGGCTGCCTGGGAAGGGTGCCCATGAGCAATCTCGTTCTGTCCTTTCAGGAAAGTTCAAGCATCTCATCTCATTAAGTTCGTTATAAGCAAAAGGGAATTGTTTTGTATTTATGTATTTGTACTCAGCTAAGAACTTTCCCCAATACCATGTGTTTGTTAGTCCCTACTGAAGAGCTCTTGTTTTCTCCAACAGGATTTCATTTATTTAGCAGGTTCTGCCTGCTAAGCATCCTATTGTCCATTGTCAGAAAGGTCCTGGAGTTACAGAGAGCGCTTGTCCTTACAGATTTGCGGTGTTGCAATCTTGTTAATAGATCCTTTGAGGGAAAGGGAGAAAAACCAGGACACATCTGAAAGCCCAGGCACTGAGATAACTATGAGACAGACCCTATGCTCAAAATGCTTGTAATCCTAGCATGGCAGAGAAGTGATAGCAGAAGGAGCAAAGAGATAGCAGAGTCTGGAAGTTAGGAAAGCCTTCCTAGTAATCCAAGCTGCCAGAGTGGGGAGGGGCTGCCTCCCTCTGGGGGTCTGCTGGGTGGCCACTTGTCAGGCATGGTAACCTGGGAATTTCTTCCTGGATGGTGGAACCAGAGAACCGCTGAGGTCTCTTGTTGCTCCCAGATTCTGCAGTTTCATGATATGTATATAAATAACATATAAAATCTAACTGTAAGAGATATGCCCATGAAAAGTACAAAGAGGAATCTGAGGAGGACATTCCACTTTGGGGGAAAAGCAGGGAAGGCTTAAGAGAAGAGGTCAGACCAGAGTTGGGCCCTGAAAGCAAGAAGGAGGGTGTTGCATGGAGATAATGATTCATGTTGGGGTTTTTGCTTTTTTAATTAGACCTGTAATTTTATCAGTATAGGAAGCTAACTCCCATGAAGGCAGATCAGCTGCTTGTCTGGGGCCCTGAGAGGTAATTTGCTGCCTCAGGTCTTTTTCACACCAACTCAATTCTCCAGCTAGACTTTCCTCCATCCAGTATTTTTGCAATTGATTTCTTGAACCCACACATAAGACTTTACATTTATTCCCATATAATGGACAGTGGTTGTATTCTTGGCCCACATCTCATCGATAGTAATGCCTTTGCATGATGGTCATATCCTGAGTTTTGCTTTTCTGATTAAATTTTAATCCCAGAAGTTGGCTTTCTTCACTCCTGGCTTTTCTGTCTGAGAGAGGGGAGTTTGCCCCAGTACTAAGTCTCCATCTTGGGAGCCAATCTAGCCTTACTGAGCTCCTAGCAGACCTATGTTCCTGTGAATGTATCTCCTCACTAATCCTCGTTCACTCCGCAACATGTGTCTCCCAAAGAAGTAATCCACTGCGTCTGCTGATCAAAAGTGGAGCGCTGATTGGCTTAGCTGGGAGGTTCAATTTCACCTTCTTAGATCTGTCCCGTCTTAATAGTCTGCGAGCACTTTTCTGCATCCTGACTCAGTCGTCCGTCATAGCTCTGCCTCCTCTGTGTTGTCTAAATCTGCTGACCTTTCCATCCAGTCTTCTGTCCAAGTCACTGATAAAAACATTTAATGGTACAGCACCAAGGACAGATCACTGAGGGACGCCACAGGACCTTCCTGTAGGTCAGATTACGAAGAAAATATTCAATGTCCGATACCACAGACAAGAGACAAAATTGACAGCAACTGAATCACGTCTTACCTTTCTCCTCCACACACAAACACTAGTGAAATCATTTCTCTGCACTCACATTGTACACCCTTCTCTCCTTTGCCTCTCGGAAGCCCTGACTTCCAATTAAGGCTCCACTCCAGCCAACTTCTATTAGTCTTTCCTGAGCCTGAGTTGTAGTGAGCTTCCCCTCTGCCTACGTGGCGCCACTGTGCACAGAGCGCTAGGCTTAGAGTCAGAAAGAGCTGAGTTCAAATTCAGTCTCAGACGCTAGCTGTCTGTCACCTAACTTCTCTCTGCCTCATTTTCCTTCCCTGTAAAATGGGAATAATAGCATCTACTTCCCAGGACTGATGCCGTAAGGGACCAGATGGGATGATATTTGTAAAGTGTTTGATCTGAATTCTCTATCAACTTGACACTCCAAGGCATGTGAGCTGTCTGAAGGGTACCTCCCACAGAGATGGATGGGCAACACAATACCTCGCTTAAGGACACAGAGAAGGCTTCTACTTGGTCTCCAGTGACTAGCTCAGCCTTCAAGATGGTTGGTGTCTCAGAGTGTGTGTGTGTGTGTGTGTGTGTGTGTGTGTGTGTGTGTGTGTGTGTGTGTGTGTGTGTGGTGTGTGTGTGTGTGTGTGTGTGTATGTGTGAAAGTGTTAGAAGAGCTGCCCCCCCATGGAGAATAAAAGTGATCTGAGATACTAACTTAGCCAGTTTTTATCCCCCTCCCTTCTCTTGCACGATCAGGTGGGAAAACAGTAATGGTAGGAAGAAGGGTGAGGGCCAGGGTTAGTCCCGCATACACATACACATACCCCAGGAGTAGTAATGGGGAAGCAAGTAGCATTAGTATTCCAATGTTTGCATGTGACTGGAGAGGGTGTTCAAGGACCATTCCTTCTGGGAAAGGGGGGATTTTTAATTTTCCAAGCAGCATAGTCTCAGAATTGAGTCAAAGAAGAAAGTTGTCCTGAGCAGTGCCCACTTTGATATGGTCCCATGGGACTACCCCTCCCCAACCAAGGGATTACATAAAGGTAATCTCAATCCTAATTCAGTCCTGAATTCCAGTGCTCAATCACCCACCACCTAAAGGAAGATGTTACTAACTGAATTTCTGAAAGAAGGAAAGAATTGCTAATAAAGGATTTCCAGGCAGCTGAAAAATTAAATCCATTGGTGAGTTGGGACTAGGTGAGGGGAAGTATTTGTGCAATTTCCACCAAACTGTGTTTTTCTTCCCTTGTAGAGGCCTGATGGGCTATTTGAATGTTTCATTTATGGGTTCCTGAGAACCTTTGCATCATATACATTTTCTTTGGTAATGACATAAAGCCTGTGCCATACCCAGTAACCATATTATATATTGAATGTATGCATGAAATTGGGACCCTTGTTGTTGTTATGTGGGGGAATCCTAGACGCAAACTGTAACTAAGCTTTATTCTAACTGGAGTAACACTCCAGGGTGAGGGCATTGAGACCAAGAGTGCAACTAGTCCTCATGATATCAGGCTCCCAAGATCAGGCCCAAGGTCCAGCCCAGTCTTTGGGCTACCCTGAACTACATATACTTATCTGTTTATATGTCATATCCTCCTGAGTAAAATATAAGTTCTTTGAGATTCAAGACTGTTTTTGTTTCCATCACTGTATCCCCTAACAATCCCTGCCAAACAATAGGTGCTTAATGCTTGACTTTGTCTTCCTTAGATTGTAAACAAGCCCCCCTAACAAGGGGTCTATCAGTGCAAAGGTGTCTTTTGGCATTCCGCTGACATTTTAGATTGAACCTGAATAGCCTTGGAATTAAGTGGCCCTTGTGGATTAAACTATTTTCATTTCCAGAACTTTCAACCCTCATCTGAAAGAACTCTCCACTGCAGGACCAAATCTCCCACCCCTTTTCCTTTTGGGAGGTGGTCTTCAGATTTAGAGGTCATCTAGTTCAACCCCCTCATTCTACAGAGGTACCTGAGGCCCAGAAAGGTAAAATGACTTGCCCAAGGTCATACAGGTAAGAAGTGGTCTCTTGCTATAGGGTTAAGAATGCTGGATTTGGAAGCAGGCACATGAGTTCAAATCCCATCTCTGCCTCTTCCCCTCCCGGAAGCCTCAGTTTCTTTTGTGAAGTGAGCTTTAAATCCTTTATCTTATGATTCTTTGACTTTGAATACACTGACACCAGGACAGTCCTCGTCTTCTACCCTCCCCCCTTCCCCCAATGACAAGTGTGTGCTGATAAAAAGAAGAAAAGAAAAGGTTTATTTTACAAGGCAGTTACTTTCCTAAAGTAGAATACAGAAAGAAAACAGTTGAGCTAGCTGTAGGAAAACCAAATATAATTTTAGGAAAAGACAGAAGTGGACCAGTCAACACTGTGCTCCTGACTCAGATGTTAGAAAAATAGCACAGGAATCAGCCATTACAAGTAGAGAAAAGTGGATACAGACACAATAAGGGCTGGGAAACCTTGTGGCACTTAGTCTTCTAACTGGATTGCCTTTCGGACTGTCTCATCCACTCTGAGTGGGCAATTCGCCATGCTCCTGGTTCTGCAGAAGAAAGAACTCCTCGCCGCAGGAACTCTACTTCGCTTATCTGAGCTGTTGGGAAAAGTGGTTTGGACGATTCTCCAAATGGTGAATATTTTTAAAAATCATGGCTCCTTACATATGGCTTATTGGGAAATTCACAACAATTCCAATAAAATAATTGGGGGAGGGAAGAAACCCAACTGCTTTTTAATCACAATTTTTAAAAAAGTTGTTCTGCTTTTCTACTTAGTTTAAGAACTCCCTGCTCGCCCCTACCCCATCCCCCAGTCCATGGGCTGGCCCCTCTCTCTAAACTTGCTGGTTCACACCTTCTTGGGGGACATTGGTAACTAGTTTAAAAGGTTCTTTCTTTCCCCAACTCTTGCTGATGTGGAGTAAATAGAGCATTTATGAATAGTAGGGGATAGGATCAAAAGTAACCTGTGGAAAGGGAGGTCGCCTAGAATTCTGTTTTATTCAGATATGATTTGATTTGGAAACACATCTTAGTTATTTTTTTCTTTCTTAGTAGCACAAACCATGGGTATTTTGACAAGTGTTAAAATTATTTAGTTCCATCCTCCCTACGCTAAGGGAGAATTATCAAAAAGATTTTTTGGGGGGAGGGGACAGCAGTCAGATGCCAGGTTTTTGATGTTTCAAATAGACTAAGAAGTGATGGGTGGAGGGGAAGGGAGTGCTAATAGCCCTAAATTTATCTGGACTAAAAGGGTACCTTAGCACTGCTGCTTCATTGGAGAGGGGAGGGGTTTGGATGTCCAGTCTGAACCAATGGGTTAAGTCAGCATCCGGGTTCTCTCAAATTCTCATTTCAACACAAAAATACCAGGTGTGGTTTCAAAGCATAATTGTCATTGTTTATTGTTCTTCTACAAAAGTACTAACTATGTGCACATATTAGTAATACATGTGTACATATGAAGAAATAGGGGAGGTTTTCGGGTTTTGTCACTGTCTCTGTTGAAGATCTGTCCCTCCGAACCCCACCCACCCTCTTCTTTAAAGGTTCAACTCAAATATTGTCCCCTCTAAGTCGTTTCTCTCTCCCTCCCCCCAAGTAAAAAATTTCCCCACCCCACCCTCAAATTTCTCAAAGTGCTTTGCTTGGATCTCTCCATTGTATTATCCTTTTACTCAATTTCATTGGCATAGGGAGCCCCCGAATGAGGGAACTCCCTTTGCACCTTATACTCTAGTTTCCTGGGGTTCGGTGACTTCCCCAGGGTCCCACAGCCAGGCTGTTTCAGAGGCAAGACTGGAAGCTAGGTCTTCTTGACTCGAAAGTTGTGTCCAGCCTAGAGTTAAGGCTGGTCTGTACTATGGCAGCCCTGGCTCCAGTGACTCCAGTCAGTGGCTCTAGGCCCCCCAGAACCATCTCAGCATCACCTTTTGAACCAAAATGGTCTTTTGGCTTGGGGGATGGGAAGAGGTAGGCTCTCTATCCATTATATTACCCTGACTCTGTATCTCTTTTGTATCATAGTCATGTTCCCAGGGAACCCCATTGTCCTTACCCTGTAAAGTCCTTGAGAGAAGTGTACTGCTATCTCAATCTTAGATACCCAGTGCCTAAGATAGTGCCATACATATACAATAGATGCTTAATAAATGTCCCTGATGCCTCCTACAAGAGACCTTTCCTGACTTCGCCCCATCCCCAGTTGTTGATGCATCCACCCACCCTCTAAAATTATTTTGTATTTACTTTGAATTATTCTGTATTTATTTAGCTGTGTCTGTGTCCTTCCCCCCCCAAGAGATGGTAAGCTCCTTGTGGGCAAGGAATACTTTGTCTTTGTATCCCCAGCCTAGCACAGTGCTTGGCATGGAATAGATAATCAATTCTTGGTGATTTGTGATGTACTTAATTGAATCTAAGAATTCATCACTAGGAAAGAAATGATAACCCATTTCTCCATTATTATTTTCTCTTTAAAAAGCTATGAGCAAACTGTTCAGAAATTTAAAAACAAGCTGAGGTTACGTAAAAAGATAAAACTCACATCGTATTGCTTCTTCATAATCTCCCACAGGACAGCTTTAGTGGTAGCTTGGTGAAAGCAGGAGCCACGGCAAACAACCCATCCAGCCTCAGCCCTTTGCCTTTAGGTAAAAGCCTAGACTCCCACCCAAAGAACCCAAAGTGCTTAGCTCTCTGCTCTCCCCACGTGGCCTCAAGATCTAGGGTTGTGGTCAGTCCCTATAGTCTAAACGTTTTCTAAAGTGCTGATAAATAGATTTATACAAATTGAGCTATAGTATTAAGAATACAGAGGTAAGGTTTCTTATACAATACAGAACAGAAAGGGCTTCGAGTTAAGCCCTAAAATACCCACTTGAAGGTGGCCTCTGGAACTAGAGCCTCTTCTCCCCCAAGAGGCCCAACGCTCGGGAGAATTCTTAACACAGTGTTTGGACCCAGGGAAAATTATCTTGGTTGTGCTTATTTAGAAAGTGTATTTAGGATGTTTGAGGACCTAGCTGTGTCTGACAACCAGGATCCCATGCTTTTTCTCCAAATTTATGTAAAGAGGAGAAATTGATCCCTGACCAATTATGCCTTTGTCTGTAAAAAGACTATGGGAACCTTAGTGAACTTCGATTCCACAAAGATGGGGTGCCGACGCTTCATGTGACTCTTGGCCACTCCTATTCGAACCGAAAAAAATACAAAAAACAAAACCAGCCCGCATTGTCAAAAATGAGGTTGGTTTCTCTGGCAGTAAAAGTGTTTAAAACCAAGGACTCAGGTGTGGGTCTAAAATATTCCCAATCAAGGATAGGTCAGCTGCAGGGACTAACCTAGAGTCCACATATGACCCAGAACTGGTCACTCTGTGTGTGTGTTTGTGTGTGCAATTTCTTCTTTCTGTGCCAGCTGTATTTTGCCTTGTCAGGTGAAGGCTGCGTGGCTGGCTTCTGTCTGGGGAACAGGTGGCTACTGACGGCCCCTGGGCACGGTATGAGGCACTGGCTGGACAAGCTGACCTCTGAAGTCCCTTCCAGTATAAGGAGGGGTGATGCCCACAATATTCCCATACCATTCATTGGGTTGGGGCTGTGGACCAACAGCTCTTCAGTGGCTAATAGGCAAGGTTACTCAGAACTGAGTGGGGTTTTGCCCCAGAGCCCAGAAGTACCCCAGGTGTGACTAGAGAGTTGTGAGGGAGGCAGGTGTGTGGCCAGCAGAAATATGAATCAGGCTCCAGAGTCACACCAGGTCAGCTCTTGCTTGTTTTTGCAGGCAGCCAGCTCTAAGGGAGGAGACCCAATTGTCCAAAGAAATAATAGCTGACCTTACAGAGTACTTTAATGTCTGCAGAAATAATCTTATTTTTATTATCTCACTTAAGCCTCACTACAATCCTGTGAGGTAGGTGCTTTTGGTGATTTCATCCCTATTTTATAAATGGACAGACTGAAACTCAGAGAGGATAGTGACTTGCCCAGGGTTGCACAGCTGGTAAGAACCAGAGGCAGACTTTGAATCCCGGTCTCCTTTGACTCCTGGTCTGCCTTTTCCACCAGGAGAGAGCCTGTCAGCTGCTTGGCTACCTCTCAGAACCTGACTCTGGCCCTGACCCACCCTAGCATGAAATCTGCAAGATCTTTCCTTTCCTATGACCTGCTTCCAGGCTGGAAACTGCAAACATCCAGACCACTGGACACAGCAGTGGGAGGTTTTGGCTGCATCCCTGATAGAACAGAGGAAGGTCTTTAATAATACTGATTTCAAAGGAAAACAACCTCTCTCTGTTTCTGCCCTACTGTTTTCCTCTCATACAAGGCTTTTGTGAGGATCAAAGCAGATTGGTTGAGAGCCCTCCCTCTGTAATCAGGAAAGGAAAGAATCCAATTCTAAGCCTTGCTGAGACTTTGGTGCCTGAAGGATCTGGTGAATTTTTCCTTGGAATGGTGATGGTTGGCTTACAGAAAGAATGAGTGGTATTCATGAAACTCAGAAAGCAGAGTTCTGGGGGAGATGGGAAAGGAGGAGAGGGGAAGGGAGGGGAAAGGAGAGGGCAGAAGGCAAGGAGGGTTAAACCTCAATTTCTTCATCTGTAAAAGTGAGGGAGTGGACTAGATGATCTCTAAGATATCTTTGACTAGAAGAGAAGTTACAGGCCTCAGTCTCCTCATCTGTAAAATATGGGGGGGCGGAGTTTACATTAGTTGATCTGTGAGATTCCTTTCGGGAAGAGAAAAGAAACTTAATGGAAAATAAAACCACTGATGCTTTCTCATCTCTTAAAGTGGAAACTGACATAAATTGAGAGAGAGAGAGAGAGAGAGAGACAGACAGAGACAGAGACAGAGAGACAGAGAGAGAGACAGAGAGAGAGACAGAGGGAGAGACAGAGGGAGAGAGAGAGACAGAGAGACAGAGAGAAAGAGACAGAGAGAGACAGAGAGAGAGAGACAGAGAGACAGAGAGAGAGACAGAGACAGAGAGAGACAGAGACAGAGACAGAGAGAGAGACAGAGAGAAGGAGAGAGACTTGAATACTGATGAACCCCTGCTCACCTGGTCCTAAACTGTCTCTTACATTAGGAGTTATATTACTCTAAGGATACATGTTCTACTTGGTCAAGAAGAAAAATGTGGTTTTTGCTGGGACACTAGCAGTCCAGACAGGGCACCCAAGGCTCTCCCCACCCCCATATTCCACATGAAACATGAGGTGACGTGTATGGAATGCAGCCAGGGGACCAGATCTTCTAGCCCAAATATCCCCCTTCTACTGCCTTGCTGGTCAGGACCTAGCTCAATGACCAGCTATGGCTGCTCTGTTCTATGGCAGGAGATGAGGCCAAAGATTGCTTGTCCACTGTCTATGGTGATCATCCATTCATCCATCTGTCCTCTAGCCACTAATACCATATTAGAGATTTCTCCAATTCTTGACCAATATGGAGAAATGACAAATATTTTATATGAAAGGCTGTTAGGAAGAAACTTCAAAGTTTCTTTGAAGGAACAAAAGCTTAAAATAGAAATTCTCTTTGAACTCTATGGCTATTCTTGTGGGGGGAGAAAGCATACCAAAAAGTGAGTAATATTGTAGTGAAATAATTGAAAGAGTTTTTCATAAAATCTTTTCTCCTTAGCTTGGCATTTCAGGCCCTCCCACCACCTAGCTCTAGCCTCCCTCTTTAGTCTTTATTACATTTTATTCGCTTCTACTGACTCTGAATTCTAGTCAAATTCAACTTCTAACTGTTCTCAATCTCATCCTGCTCATCCCAAACGTCTTTACGTTGCCATAGTCTATTCCCTGTGCCTGAAATATCACCCCCTCCGAACTCTGCCTATCTAAATGTCCCTCCTAGGTAAATCTCTTTCCCTCTCTGAGTCTCAGTTTTTTCCTCTTGGAAATGAGGGGTTTAGACCAGTTGGTCTCTAAGTTCTCTGCCAGAGCTAACATTCTATGGTTTTCCTTCAGGGCTCAGCTCAGATACATCTCCTTGAAGCTTTCCTGGATCATCCCTCCATACTTCCCCTCCTCCCTCTTCAAACATTCATAGATCACTTTGCCTCCCTCACACCTTACTCTGCATTACATTAATCTGTCTACATACGACATTCCCATCACCACCACCACCACTAGGGATCCAACGTGTTCAACGAAGGAAGGGACCACTGGTTTTCATCTGGTATCCCTGACATCTAACATTGTCTCATCCAGAGTGGGCACTTTAATATTTGCTCAACAGAATTGAATTAAATTGAATTAAATTGAATTCTCAGAATTTGCATGAAAATTCCATGTACTAAACTGCTTTATCCTTATAATTTTGCCAAAGCTGTTTTCAGTCTTCCCGTTATTATCCAATGAAGTAGGGTTAGATCAGCCCTCTGGGGCTGTGGGAAGTGGGTTCCTCACTTCCTCATGACTGTGCTCACTCAGGTTCATTCACTTTACATTTCAGAAATGAACTCTAATAAGGGGCAGAAGAAAGACCCTGGGACTAATTCTGCCATTAAATAGCTGTGACCTGGACTGGACACTTTCCCAAAGCAGAATCTCTGTTTCTTTATCTATCAAGTGCAGGAGGTTAGATTGGTGACTTCTAAGGCCCTTTTGACCTCTGTCAATCATGAAAGCTAAGTTCACCTAAACAGCCTCCTAAAAATTCTTCCCAAGATTTTAAGGGGAAAGAAAAGAGAGGCCAAGATGATACCGGGCAGCCAAGCCCTTAGAGACATACAAAGATTTAAAATTCACCACTGTCCACTTTCTCCAAAATTAGCAAAGACTAGGGCTATATTACTCTAAGGATATGTGTTCTACTTGGTCAAGAAGACAAATGTGGTTTTTGCTGAGACACTAGCAGTCCAGACAGGGCACCCAGGGCTCTCCCCACTCCCATATTCCACATGAAACATGAGGTGACATATATGGAATGCAGCCAGGAGACCAGATCTTCTAGCCCAAATATCCCCTTTCTACTGCCTCTTTTACATTTCTGGGAACTAGTCAGGACCTAGCTCAATGACCATTTATGGTTGGTCTGTACTTTGGCAGTCAAGGGGCTTGGCTCTACGCCCCCATCATCATCTTGGTGCCACTTTGAAAACCAACATGGCCTTTGGGGGAGGGTGGAATGACTGGAGCAAAACAGGTTAGCTAGAATAGAACTAGCTTTGGGGATGAAGAGGGCAGGTCGAATGGCTATTTACTGGGATCGTGGATAAGTAGCAAGATGAGGCCAGAAGGTTGACACTGTAAAGGATACACAATGTCTCCTTCACCCTCAAGTAGTTCTTCTAAAAGTCTTCATGATGTTTTGCAATCATGACTAAATAAGAGACGGCCACCACATGGGACACCAAATATAACTATAAAGTAAGAAAACTAGAATGTGATTATAAGCTTCAGAGAGAGCACTCTGTCAGACAGAGCAGTGAACCAGGGGACCCACAGAGGTGTTACAAGTTCTCAGAGGTTCGGGACACAGGATAAAACATCCGCTGCAATGGAGGGGAGAAATGGTTCAGACATGGTGGCCAAAGCTTGTCCAGCAGCGATTCCTGGGCTACGGTTCCCTGCCAGTGTCTCACACAGTGGTTTCTATTGTTTCGATGACTTCCAAGTCGGACTGGGATGGAGACAGAAGGGGGCATTCATCCGGCTCCCAGCTACTCTCTGGACTGTAATCTTCTTCCGAGCTCAGCTCTGCCCCTTCCTCTGTGTCCTCATCACAGGATTCCATATAGTGAGCCCCAATCGCGTTGATCCCCGAGTCCTCAGAGCTTGAAGGAGAAGAGCAGTGATTTATTTTTGGTGTATTGCTCTCTTTTGAAATTAAGGCATCATGTGCAGAGACCTCCTCGGGGCCTGTAGGGTGGGGGTGGGACAGGGGCTGCTTCTGCACGTAGCACATCTTTCCATTGATGCACTTGACCTGATAGCTGTCGATGAAGAGGTCGGAAATCGTGCAGTACCTCGGGGAGTCACGGGGCAGGGGAGGCCGGAAGACGGATGCAAATTTCAAGAAGTGTTCCATGAGAGAGACAGAGATCTGAATGGTGTTGGTGGGCTCTCGGGGTCTGGCAGGAATCTCAGTGCTCGGAAGCTGTTCTACGGGGGTCATGGGCTGATACACATATTTACCTGTGGGGAACATAGAAATAACAGGTGAGAGCACAAAGGGTCATGGGTTGCTGTGAGGGTCTGGCCCCCATAAGTGTCTTGTCATGTACTTCAGATGACTTGTAATCAAATCAAACTTGTAATGCGAAATTACTACAAATTTGTTTTTAAAAAAAAAACTAGGCAAAAATGTCTTAAAATATAATAGTAAGCAGCAACTTTTTCATTTAAGAAATCCCAACACTTTACAAGACCTAATTCAGTCTTTTTTTTTTTTTAGCAGTATTGTAAAATAGGAAGCTGTATGGGGCAGTGGAATATACACTAGTTCTTGAGATAAAGCATCTACATTCAAAACCTGCCTCTGATGCTTAACTTATCTGTGTGGACAAGTCACTTTCATCTTTTTCAGTCTCAGTTTCCTACCTGTAAAATGGGATCATTGTACTAGATGACTTCCACATTTTGGAGCTCTATAGCTCCTACCTACCTACCATGCTCCTACCTACCAGTCTTTAGACTTCCTTTTGGAAATAACTAATATGCCTTAGGCGGCTTCAGTGATATTAGTGCATCAATGTCATTTTTAAGGCAGTTGAATCTATTTACATGCTTTCCATATTCCTTTCCTTTCCCTCTTCTGTTATATAGTCCTTAGGGGCAAGAAGCAGCAAGCATTTACTAAGCACCTACTATGCACCATGCTCTGTGCCAGACACCAAAGATGCAAAGTCAGAAATGAAACAAGCACAGCTTTATGTGTGCAAATGTGGGTATGTGCAAAATAAATACAAAACAAATTGGGGGGCAGAGGGTCAGCATTCACAGAAGGGAGGAGCTCAAGAAAGCTTCGTTTACATGGTGGTCCATCAACTGAGCTTGGAAGGGAGTTTTGAGCACCGAGTCACAATTCCAAATCAATCTTTCTTTTCTCTCCTCAAATTAAATGAGAACTGATGAAGATGCAATTTTATAACCACATTTTCCAGTTTTAGTCCAATAAAAACATTTTGATCACTTTTTCATAATAAAAAAATTTACAGGAAAGTTTACTATATTGTGTCTTTTTTAAAAAAAAATCTCTGATGTTCATAGTATGTCAGAGCTAAAAAAGATCTTAGAGGCCATCCAATCCAAGCCCCTGATAAAACTGAGGCACAGAATGGTGCAGTGGGTAGGCCCAGGTCACATAGCTCAGTGAGTGGCAAAGCTAAGAATGCACTCACTGTCATTCCAAATATGGAATTATTTTATCACTTATTTTATTACTCCCTCTTAGATTCCTTCAAAGCTCAACTCAAGGGCTGCCTCCTACAGAAAAGAGGATTGCCAGATCCCCTCCCCTCCCCCAGCTGCTACTGCTCTTGGTCCCAAAACAATTGCTTTCTATTTACTATACATATCTTTTCTAAATAGTTATCTGTGTACTTGTCAGTTCCACCAGTAAAAGGTAAACTCTTTGGTCAATGTTTTTGTCTCTGTCTCCAGCACCTTGGAGAGCACCGGGAACACAGCAGGTTCTTATGCATCCATCATCCAACACCTACCGCACCACCTAATTCTGGAGGGGGATCAGAAAACAATTTCACAAATATTGCAATAAAGCAGCACTTTCCCACTACTTTCTGATCAAGAGGAAGAAATTCCTGGTGGGCCATAGAATGATAGAACTGGAAAAGAGCTTAGAAGTCATATAGTCCAAGCTCTCCCTCAAAGCACAAATCCCCCTACAACACCCCTGGAAGCAGGTCATCTGATATCTGCTTGAATACTTGTAGAGATGACCAAATCACTGCCTCACCTGACAAGGTTCCTTGTTGCATAGCATTCCCAGTTAGAAAGTACTTACTAAAATGAGGCCAAGATCTGCCTCCTTTTATCCCCATTAAATTTCAGCTTCCTAGATCTGGTCCATGATCCCCCATTTTCTGAAACTGTACCTAAACTGTTCTCAGCTCTGTTGTCTGAAGGCCCACAGAATAAGTCTGACCTTCCTTCCATATGACATCATTTCAAATATCTAGCTAAAACCACCACAGCCCTGGTATTCTTTCTCTTCCCCAGGTTCAACATCCCTAATTCATTCAGTTGTTCCTAACACATATGGTCTCCTAAAGCTTAACCATCCTAAATGGCCAGCTCATGAGCACATTTTAGTGCATACATGTCCTTCGAAAGGTGTAGAACCCCCAAATGAACACACATATATGCTAGATAGGAAAGAGCACAAGGCTGGGCTGCCTCTTCTTTTACTCTGGACATGATCCTTCCAATATAATGTAGTTAACATCAGGAAATCGGGGGCAGGGTGCCCATCAACTGGAGAATGGTAGTACAAGTTATGGTGTATTATGGTGGCGGAATACTACTGTGCTGTAAAAAACAATGAAAGGGATAGTTTCACTCATTTTACAGATGAGGAAACTGGGAAGATCTGTAGGAACTGATGCAAAGCGAAATGAGCAGAACCAGGAGAACAGTTTGTGTCATAACAACCTATCATAAAGATAATCAGCTTTGAAAGACTTAGCGATTCTAATGAACACAATGCCCAATACAATTCCAAAGGACTCCTGTGGAAACATGGTATCCACCTCCAGATAGAGAACTGATAGATTCAGAGTACAGTATTAAAGCTGCTCTCCTCCTCCTCCTCCTCTTTCTCCTTCTTCTTCTGCTCCTTCTTCTTCTCCTATTTCTTCTCCTCTCTTTTCCTCTTTTTTTGTGGGAGGAATATGGTTAATGTGGGAATGTGCTTTGCTTAATGATACATATTTGTAATGGATTTTGTTTTTCTTATCTTCTCATTGATATGGGAGGGGGAAAATTCTCAAATTAAAATAAAATTGAATGGAAAAAATACTGTTAGTATAATATCAGAGTTACTTCCAACTGTTATCTAGAGCTCACATTCTAAGAAAATCTCAAGTCTTTGTCATGTGCATAAGGACTGTCAATCTCCTCCCTTCCAACACATTTGAAATTAGTTTGTTGGTTTTTTTTACATAAGGGCAGGACTTTATTTATGGTTAACCCTCTTGAGTTTCATCCATTTGATCTGGCCCATCTTTTCCTCCCAAATCTTTTTGTATCCTGATTTTGTCATTCAGAAAATTAGCTTTGCTTCTCACCTTGGCAATACCTCAAATTTTGATAAGCTGTGAATCTATTTCAAGAATTGCTATTCTAATAATAGAATCACAGGCTCATCAGAGCTGGAAGAGACCTCAGACACCCTCTAGTCCAGGGATTCTTAAGTTGGGGTCTGTGCCTTCCTTAACTTTAGAGCCTTTCTTCTAAAACTGCACTCGATATATCCATGTAGAATTTGTTTGGAAATAATCATTAGCATGTGGTCTTCCCCATTACTGGATTATGAGCTCCCTGAGAGCAGGGGCTGGTTTCTGGGGTTTTTTTTTTCCTATTCTCAGTACTTAGCATAGTTCCATCACACACAATATTTGCTAAATTAATGGTAGTTAATGGATTGCATGGCTAATTTTAATATTTCAATATCATCAGTTTCCTCTGTAATCCTCTGTATTTTATGCATTTAAAACCATGATTGTGTGGAGGGTTCTATAGGCTTCACCAGAGGGATGCCCCAGGGGTCCAGGACCCTAAATAGGTTAAGAATCTCACACACACACACATACACACACACTAGCCCAACCCTTACCTGGCCAAAAATCCCTTCTAACTCATACCTGGCAAATACTCATTCAGTCTTTGCTTGAAGACCTCAGTCATCAGGGAACCCACAACCCCCCAAAACTGCCCATCTTACTCACTCTGGGATAGTTCTATTCCACAGGCTAGATTTTCCAAATTAAATGTCATCTTTCCCCAAATTTCATGCTTTATCCCAATACCAGAAACACTTTGACAATTTTACTTTGTAACTTTTTTTAAGGACAGCATGTCCATCTTCATTACATTGAAAAAAAAGTTTGTTGGTGTTGGTGGCATTTGGAGCTGACACAGACTCTAGAGGCCACCAAGCTCAGCCCCCTCATGTTCTAGGTCCAGAGGTGCAGTGACTTACCCAGAGTCACATGGTGAAGAGCAGAGCTGGTCAAACCCATGTCCTCTGGCTCTAAGGACAGCCCTTCTTTCTTCTCTACCACATTACTCAGAGTCCTAAGTGACTCTTGACAAAGAGGTTACTTTCCTTTGACAACCCAGGAATTTCCTTATAAGGACTTTTATTCTAAGTAGACGTATTTCCTATATAAGGATAAATTGAAGGGAGGGAAAATCAATGAAATTCTAGTACAACAAAATTGGTAGCCAATTTGTAATGCAGTCAGTCAACATTTATAAAGCACTTTTATCTACCAGACAGGGGGTAGCTAGGGGGCACCATAGTGCACAGAGCCCCAAGCCTGGAGTCGGGAGGACTCATATCTTCTTTTTTTTTATTATTATTATTATTTTTTTTTAATGTTTAACAATCACTGCCATACAATTGAGATTTTATCCCCCCCCGCACCTACCCCCCACTACCCCCCTCCCTCCCCACGACTGCATACAATTCTGTATAGATTCTACATATACTTTCCTATTGAGTATATTTTCACTATAGTCATGCTATGTAGTCAGACTAAAATAAATGAAAGAAATCGTATAATAAATCAGAACATGATACACAAACACATACACATATACAAACATGATCTGCTACATTTTGTGAGTGACTTCCATATTTCTTTCTCTGAGTGTGGAAGGCATTTTGCCTTGAGAACCACCTTTGGGATTTTTTTTTTTATAAGAAGTTTTTGCGTTATTACAAAATTCCAAGTCTACCAGAAAAAACTCTCGCACACTGTGGTTGTTGCTGTGCACAAAGTTCTCCTGGTTCTGCTCCTTTCACTCAGCATCAGGTCATATAAGTCCTTCCAGGCCTCTCTGAAGTCTTCTTGTTCATCATTTCTTATGGCACAATAGTACTCCATTACATTCATATACCATAATTTATTCAGCCATTCCCCAATTGATGGACATCCCCTTGACTTCCAGTTTTGGGCAACTACATAGAGTGCTGCTATAAATATTTTTGTACATGTGGGACCCTTTCCCATTTTTATGATCTCTTGGGGATACAGTCCTAGTAGCGATATTGCTGGGTCAAAGGGTATGCACATTTTTGTAGCCCTTTGGGCATAGTTCCAAATTGCTCTCCAGAATGGTTGGATGCGCTCGCAGCTCCACCAACAATGAATTAGTGTTCCAACTCTCCCACATCCTCTCCAGCAGGACTCATATCTTCTTGAGTTCAAATATGGCCTCAGACACTAGCTCTGTGACCTTGGGCAAGTCACTTAATCCTTTTTGCCTCCATTTCTTCATCTGTAAAGTGATCTGGAGCAGGAAATAACAAAGCACTCCAGTATCTTTGCCAAGAAAACCCCAGATGGGGACATAGAGAATTGGACATAACTGGAAAAGATTGAACAACAATAACCACCATCCATCAGGCACTGTGCTAAGGACTGGTGATATAAAAAAGGGTCCAAAGCAAAATGCTCTCAACGATCTTATACTCAAAGCAGAGAAACAACCTGAAAGGCCTTGAGCTCTTCAACGGATGAACCCCATTTGCTTGGGGTGGCTCCCCATCATCACAGAAGGGACTTCAGAGACCCTCTAGTTCAACCCCAACCTGAATCCTCAGTGGATTCTATCACCATCTCCAACAAGGACAAACAACTCTAAGGAGAAGAAATCAATTCACTCTTTCCCAAGAAAATCCCCTTTATTTTATAATATCTAATATAATAGTAATATATCTAACATAATAACATCAATATATTATTATAATAACATCAAGGGATTTTTTCCTTAAGGTGAGTCAAAATTTGCTTCTATCTATTCATCCTCAATTTTGCCCTCTGGCAGAATCAATATAATATCTCTTCCTTATGACAACCCTTCAGGTATTTTAAGACAGTAATTATACCTCCCTCTCCAACTCTTCTCTATTTCAAAGAATAAATCAGTTTAACTTTTTCTTTATTCCATGTCAATTTAATGAAATATTATCTGTTCGGAACGATGCAGCAAAGATGTCACAAAGGCTAGAAGGAAGTTCAGAAGACATTTGGTCCAACTCCCTCATTTTACATACAAAGAAACTGAGACCCAGAGAGAGGAAGTGATTTGCTTAAGGTGACACAGGTATGATCACAGACCTAGAGCTGAAGGACCTCAGATGTCTTCATTTTACAGATGAGGATACTGAGGTGCACAGGACTAAAATGACTTGCCCAGGGTCATGTAGGAAGTGCAGAGCTGGCATTCAAACCTGACTCATAGGATCCTAGCTGTAGGGGCAGAAGGGACCTCAAAAGCCAGCTTGTCCAACCCATTCATTTTACCAGAGAAGAGCAGGGGTTTGCCCACCATCACACTGAGAGTAAAATATCAGAGGCAGGATCTGAACTCAGGGCCAATGCTCCTTTCACAATATCCTACTGTTTGTCAATAGGGGCTGGTGGAAAGAGCTGAGAGCCTGGTCAAACCCAAGTCTCAGCTTGAGTTCCATCTCTACCTTACTAACCTAGGAACCATGAGACAGACAAGTTCCAACCTTTTAGAGCCTCAGTTCTTTCATCTGTAAATGGAGGCAGTAATACCACCCTCTCTCACAGGGTTGTTGTGCAGTGGAGATGATCTTGTAAACTGGGAGCTATTATTACATATTCTTAAAATGCCTTTTCCCCTTAGATAGACAGAAGAGGGAACTGGAAAGTCCTGGTTTCTGTCCTGAATTCAATTTACTTGTTGGCAAGCTCTCTGGTGACAGGTCATGCTCACCAGCAGACAGAGTTTCCACTGGGCAGGTTTTCCCCAGAACCCCAGCTCAGCACATTTCTAGCCAAGCACACCAAGCAAATGATCTTCTTGTCTTGTCTTGTGTCCAGATGGCCTCCTGGCTGTCCTATCTATCCCTCCACAAGTTACAGAGCACCTGCTCCTATAACCAGAGAGATCAGGAAGCTGACCGAGGAGTGGCAAGCTCAGGCTTTCACACCTGTATCTGGGCACTCCAAGGGGCAGGTCCAGATCTCTGAGCTTCACCTTGTACTTAACTGATTGGGCAGCCCATTGACCAGCGTTTACTGTATGCTGGGTGCTGTGATAGTCACTGGAGGTATGGAGACAAAAATGAAATGGTGCCTGCCCTCAGGGAGCTCACATTCAACATGTATGCTTATAATACACTAAATATATACAAAATAAATGGGTAACAAGTGTTTGTGAAGTGCTTACCATGTTCCAGACCCTGTGCTAAGCTCTGGGGATGCTGAAGCACAAGAAAAAAGAAAGTCTCTTGCCCTCAAGGAGCTTATACTGCAGTGAGCAAAAGAAAGCGAAAAATGGGAGGATGGAAAGGAGGCCTGGGAGGAACTCTCCAATAAGGGAATGGGAGGAGGGGGGCAGGCAGACTAGCAGCAGTAAGGATCAGGCATGAGTTGACAATTGAGCTGAACTTTATCAAAAACCAGGGGCTCTATCAAACAGAAGTGAGGAGGACAAGGTACATTTCAGTTGGCAAAGGGCTGGGGGCAGGAGATGGAGGAAAGTGGAGGAGGAGCAAATGTTCCAACTTTTGGATTCAGACTTTCCAAGGTGCCATGCCATCTCAGAAAATACCTTTGCTTTGAGCTAATTGTTTCGATTGGCTAACTACTCAAGCAGGACAACCCTTTGGCAATCTGGTGGAGTCAAGGTATTTCTTCTCAGAATCATGTTTTCAAATGTATAAAATAGTTTGTTGTTGTTCAGTCACTTCAGTCACGTCCAACTCTTCATGATCCTATTTGAGGTTTTCTTAGCAGAGATTCTGGAGTGGTTTGCCATTTCCTTCTCCAGTTCATTTTACAGATGAGAAAACTGAGGCAAAAAAGGGTTATTAAGTGACTTGCCCAGGATAAGTGTCTGAGATCAGATTTGAACTCAGGTCTTCCTGAGAAGAGTCAGGCACAACTGAAACAACTGAACAAGAGCTAAGCCAGAGGTCAATGGAATTCCTAAATGATCCTCCCACACCCACCAAACAATGAAATCAGCTGCGGTCTAATTATGTGAAAACATCAGAGTCAGGCATTCTCCTCAGCTGTCCAGAAGATGCCATGTCTCCTTCCTGAGGCATGGGACCCAGAGTGGAAAGGAAATGTTCTGAAATGAAGAAATTCTATTTGGGAGAAACCTCTCCTGGGTGGATGCCCTGGCCCCATCACCCAGGATTTAAATGAAATTCATGCAAGTCTAATGAGTCTCCTGCTGGAGACCCAAAAAAAATGTCCTATGTGGATCTCAGTGCTCCCTGAGGGTTTCAGAGGATAGGGGATTGTAGGAGTATTGTGGAAGGCTTCCAATTTGCCTCAGGCCAGAAAGGACAGCAGACTGCATTGTCAGGGGGTGGGAACAATGAAAAAATTAGAGATCAAGCAGAGCTTTCATGCGCTTAATGATTTTTGAAAATTATTTGCAACATTACTGTGAAATCTCCCCAGGCTGTACCTGGGAAATGCTCTTATACTATCAGTTACAGATGAATTGCTGATATGCCCCAGCAACATTCGCTGCCACACCAGGGAACTCCCTATACTCATGAAATCAGAGTTCCAGACTAAAATAATTTTTTTGCAAGATTTTAGGCAAATCTTTCATCCAAGACTGATGACAGAATCACACTTGAAGATATATGGGGAAAAAAATAATAAGCAGTGGAAAATAGGAACCTTATAGAGTGACTCCAGCTGAGAATTATGAGTGGGAGCATTCAAGGTAGCCTGACCAGGAGCAGCCCAGTGAGGAAACTCCCCCCCAAGAAGGAGGTCATGTGTTCAGACTGCTGTCATTTTGGATACCCACCTCTGGGACTCATCAGTTATACTGGAAACAATCAGGGCTTCCCAGAACACAGGGCAAGCAATGAGCTCAGGATGTTCTCAGTCATCAGCTTGGAAGTTTAAAAAAATGGCATTAATCAGGAACCAAATAGGATTTCTATTCATTGCTCTTTGTACAAACTTTGGGATTGAGATATTTGGCATAATCTTCTTGAGGCATGAGGTGGCACAGTGGATAGCCTCAGATACTAGTTGCATGACCCTGAGCAAGTCACATAACCTCTGTATGCCTCAGTTTCCTAATCTATAAAATGGGAATAATATTAGCACTGACCTCACAGGCATATTGTGAAGATAAAAATCATAATTGTGAAGCATTTTGCAAAACTTAAAGTGATATATCAATACTATCTATGATGGTAGTGGTGGTGGTGGTGGTGGTGGTGGTGGTGGTGGTGGTGGTGGTGGTCATGGTGGTAGCGGTGGTGGTGGTGGTGGTAGTTGTAGTGTTTCAGAACAAACAAGTGTTACAAACTTTCTTTGGTGAAATCCACAGTCATATTTTTTAGAGCTACATCTAACCATCTATGGGGCAAAAATAAATCAATGGGGAAAGATTCATATTCACACGAAGCAGAAAGGTCATTGATTTAGTTCATATCCATAATTATAATACAGAGTGTTGCAAAAACTTGAAATTTTGCTAAGACTTTTGAGACACTCAATATATTTAGATATAATATACTGTACATTATAGTATATATATATATTCATGAATAATATGAGTAGATATACTGTGTATGCATATATATGTTCTAATATATCTAATATATACATTTAAGAGATGTATGCTCTCCAAAGGCATTTGCCGCTGATAGAAAAAAATCTAGCTGAGAGGATCAGGGTCAAGAAAGGAATCCTTCCCTATGGATGCTGAGATCCGATCCCCCAGACATTCCTGTTCATAGATGATATGCTGATTGCAACAAGCCCCGGGGCAGTGAAGAGCCTCATGAAGAGATCTGTAATCACTCCAAAGAGTTTATAAATCCTGTCCATTCATACAGGAAAAACCAAGTGGATAAAGGATAGCTATTGAACATATTTCAATATGCATTTGGAAAATCATTCTTTAGAGTTTGTCCAAAGAGAATCCAAGACACACAGCAGAAATGGACAGTGAGCTGGGTGGAGAAGAGTGGCCTGGATTCCTGTCTGGAAACTGAAAGCTCCTTTACTTATCCCAAGCTTTCCATGAAAGCAAAGACCCATCTCTCAAATATGAACATTTTACCTTCATTACTCTCCAGCAGTGAGACAGGGAACACCACTGCCTCCAAACAACAAAAGCTGAGTATTGCACAGAGGGCAATGAGAAATGCATAGTGTGTGTGAGCAGACTGCCACATAGAACCCAGAGGAGCTTCAGAGAAGAACAATGAACAACATTCATTGAGGATGGCATGAAAGGAGGAGGTGATGGGCTGATCACATGCCAATAGGGAGGGATGGCTTCACTGTATCCTCATGACATCAGAAGAAAGGAAGAATGACTTCCAGTACGCTGGGAGGAGCTCTCACCAGCAACTGTGTGGAGAACATGGACAAGAGAGCGGGAAGGAGATGGATATGGATGGTGTTCCTTCTGTCACTGCAGGGAACTCCTGAATCAATGAGATTGCAGGTCCATTGGGGGTTTTAAGTGGGTAAACATATATAATATATGTATACACATGTGTACATATCATATAGACATATAAAATACACATGTGTATGCATATACATGTGTTTGTACACATGTGTGTTCATGTATCTATGTCTCCGTGTGTATTATCAGAAAACAGATGAATTGGTTTCAGAATTGAGCAGACAAGATTGATGTGAATTGCTTGTGGGAAACTATGTCTTGCCTTCAATGATCCCAAACTACTCAGTAACACAAAAACCCATCTTTTAAAAGCAAATATCATCCTGGTGATAACAATATGGCTGTAATTCATGGCACAACATAATCTCCAAAGAACCAAAATAACAGGGGCCTCCAAAGGGCAGTGGAAAGACATATGGTGGGCACACATAACTGGGCTGTAGCACATTGCTGACCAAGACCTGGGTGTGAAAATACTGGCTGTTACTCTTAGAAGAAGCCAAGGGAAGTGTATCTAGCAGGTTAGATAGATCCTCCTTGAAGCTATAGGAAAACATGGAGAAGAAGAGCTAGGACAAGAAAGCCTCTACAGAGGGTGTTGTAATCTATGACTGTGCAGAAAAATGAAATCACAGGTCAAAATTTCTTCTTTCTTTTTGTCTGGACTTGTGATTTCATGGATCAAAGGAATAGAGAATTCTGGGAGAAGTGAACAGTGCCTTTGATATGCAAATTGACCAAGCTGCTAAAACTTAACACAGTAATCTAAAAAAAAAAAATTAAAGTAAAGAGTAAAGGATGACCCAGTGTTAGCTTTACTGTAAGGAGGTGATGAGTCTTCTCCAGATTTCAAAGCACACGTAGTATTAGAGTTACTGGGAAAACAAACAAAGGCTAACAATTTGGGGAAAGGATCCCTTCAGAAGCAAATCGATATACACATATGTTACTATGTATTATGTAGTTATAATATCCCAGGTGTAATATGATATATGAAGGCATATGTCATGAAGCATGATTCACATCTTTACTTATTCAAAGACTAATTATTGAATAAAATAATGAATGAATGAATGGAAGTTATTAGCAGGAAGCAGCCAAAGGATAGTAAGTGTAGAGTTAACGGTAGAGCCAGTTTACAAGGAAATCATAAAGATCATGGCAATGTTGAAGGGCAGGCAGGTGGAGAGGGAAGAGCTGTCTGAGTTCGGGAGTGGCAGGATTGCCTGGTCTCTGGGTGGATTAACAAGGAAATGGAGACAGGAAATGGAACATCATGAACAGGGAACAGCAATTATGCCAATTTGGCTAGAACAGAATGTGTGAGAGAGTAATATAAAATAAATCGGGAAATGTGGGGTGGGCAGGGTTGCAAAGGGCTGAAGAGTTTATGTTGCACTCGAGAGGTGGTGGGAAGCCAATGGAACTTCCTGAGCTAGAAGGCCATGGCCAGTCCTCTGTTATTTTAGTATCTGTTTAGGATGAATTGGAGAAAGGAGAGCTTGGAGGTGAGGATACCAGTTAAGAAGTTATTGCAATAGTGCAGGTAAGATGTGATGAGGGCTAGAACCAGCATGGTTGGGGCGGGGGGGGGGGGGGGTGTCAATAGAGAGAGAGGATGGGATTGAGGGATGTTGTGGAGGTAGAGTAAACAAAATTTGGAAGCTCATTAAATATAGAGGTGGGAAGTGTTGAAGATGGCTGTAACCCTAACTGGAAGGATGGTGGTTTCTCAACCGAAAACAGGACAGTTAAGAAGCATGGAAAGTTTTAGGTGAATGATCATGACTTCTGTTTTGGGAGTGCTGAGTTTAAGAAGCCTAAGGGATATCCAGGGGGAAATATCGAATAGGCAGATGATGAAAGTAATACTAGTCAACATTTATATAGAGCTTTTGGGTTTACAAAGTACTTTACAGATAATCTCATTTTATCCTCACTACAACCATATAAGGTAGGTGCTATTACCATTCCCCTTTTACAGATGAGAAACCTGAGGCTGAGAAAAAGTGACTTGTCCAGGGTCACCGAGCTATTTAACCTCAATTTATCCTCACAACAATCCTGGATTCATCCTGATTATTAACCCTATTACCCCCACTTTACAAATGAGAAAACTGAGGCTCAGAGAGGTTAATGCAACTTGACCAAGGTCATATAGGTAATAAGCAACAGGGGCAAGATATGAAGCCAGGTTCTCTAACTTCAAATGCAGCATTCTTTCTACCACGCAAAGCCAAGAGAGAAACTACAGGTTCCATCATAAATAACCTGAGCCTCAAATACAGATAGTAAGGTCTCTCCAGAGCCAGGCAAGGCACGTATGAGCCCTGTCTGGGCCAGATGGGAGAATGGCTGCATTCACCCACCTATGAGATTTCCCCACACGTAGCAGTGTTGTGATGGCAGCATCAGAAAACCACCGCTATTATTATCTACTACAGCAAATTTCATGGTCACTGAGTTTCTCTTGCTTTAGGGTCTGTCAAGTCATCGCCTCCAATGTCAAAATCAATGCACTTTGCAGTACTAGAAGCAGAATGTTTAAATGTGAGGGCTCATCTGGTACCAGACATTCTTAAATGGTTGTGTTTCCTGAAACTCCTTTCCCAGAATGTTCCAGTAAGAGGACAAGGTCTTTCCAATGTTTGGTATCAGCTCCAGGGGCTAGTTCTCAGCCAAGGAGCAAAGATCAAAGGTCAGTAATGATTCCAAAGGAGACACTGCATTTTGTATTTGATGTCATTAGCACTTTTCCTCTCAAAAGAATCTTGTGTTCTGTGTTCTTTTCCTTAATCAACCAGATGAGGTTATGGGGGATGGAGCTTTGGAGGCAACTCAAGGGCAGCTCCCCACAGAGTATGACCGTGTCCACTGATGCCTTGATGAGAGGATTCAGAGAACTCAAAATGATTGCACGCTGGGAACTCAAAGCACTAATCCCGAAAGAACCAAGAAAAGCAAGCATAGGAATCAAAATGATCTGTTTCTCTCTTGAGATTCTCACTTGAGGTATTTTTTATACCTTCTTGGTTCACAACATGGTTGATTAACACTTGTTCAGTCATTTTCAGTCATGTCCAACTTTTCACGACCCGTTTGGGGTTTTCTTGGCAAAGATACTGGAGTGGCTTTCCATGTCCTTCTCCAGATCATTTTACAGATGAGGAAACTGAGGCAAATGGGACTAGGTGACTTGCCCAGGATTACCCAGCTCATGTTTGAGACTGGATTTGAATTCATAAAAATGAAACTTCCTGATTCCAAGCTCTATTCACTGTACCACGTAGCTGCCCCTACTGATTAATTTATTTTACCACTAATGTTCAGCTTTTCCTTCCTTCCTACCTCTTCTTTCCTTCCTCCCTCCTGTTTTCTACCTTCCTTCCTCCTTCCCTTCTTCCTTCCTCATTACCTCCTTCCTCCTTCTTTCCTTCCTTTTTTTAATGGCAATTTATGAAGTACTTATGACCCCAAACCACTGCCAGCCATGAATGAAGTCTAAAAATATCTTTTCCCTAGAAATCCTCTTACTGAGGCACTAATAATAATAACGACATGTATATTGTGCTTCTTATGTATCACACATTGTGCTGAGGACTTTACAACTATTACCTCATTCGATTCTCACAATGACCTTGGGAGGTAGGTGCTATCATTATTCCCAGTTTGCAGATGAGGCAAACAGAGGCTAAGTAATTTGTCAAGGGTCACACAGCCTCAAGTCTTCCTGATTCCAGGGCCAGCATGATATATGAAGTAATTTGACAATTTTGCATTGAAATAACAATGGCAGTTATTTTATTTTCTTAATTTCAGCAATGATTTCAGTTCAACTTTGGTGCTCAGCAATTAGCTGAAGTCATTTTGGATTTCTTTTTTTAATACAAGTAGCTTACAGCACTTTTGAGTGAGCGATTACGGGTATGTTCAGTGACAGATGAAATCAGTCCAATGTCATCCGCAAGGACATCACCATCTATTTTAAATCCCTCTTCCATTGGCCTCTGTGCTAAATGTCCCCATCTGTGGCCAATCCCTCTGCTGAGCACACAACTTCCTGTTTCACCTCTCAGTAGATATTAATTTCTTAAACTAGTGTGCTTGTGGATAATAGATATCATATTACTTGGCTTCTCAATGGGTGGAAGGGAGCAGAGAATTTGGAACTCAAAATTTTAAAAAATGAATGTTAAAATTTTTTAAATGTAGTTGGGAAATAGTTAACAAAATAAAAATATATTTTTTTAAAAGTACTGTACTCTCATTCTGTGAAGAAATCCCCTAGGTTTAATACTTTCAATTTTCACATGGGTTTGAGTAAGTTGTACAATATAGTCGAAAACTTCCCAGAACTTTGTTTTTCTGATTTGATGGGCATTTAAATCACCTCGTCAATAAAGTGCTCCCATTTCATCCTTTTTTCCACTAAATCCCATTTCAAGAATGATTGAACAGCAGAGGCAGGGAACTACAGAATAGATATTATCACTATTGGATATTTTTGCTTAATTATTCTTCATCATAAAGGAGGATTCAGTCTGTAGTGGGAGGCATTAATAAAAATGTATTTTAAAAGTTATAATGGAGATTGAGTGAACTCTCATGATCTTCTACTTATGGGTACAAGTTCTTTTCCAGTTAGCATATCCCTTTTTCTGAGACTTGACAGCTTTGTTTGCTGAGAATGCAAGAGAAGCAAAATAAAAATTGATTTGATGTCATTATATCAAAGTTTAATACGTTTCCATTGGCAAGTCATTTCGAAGACCAATAACCCGCACACAAATCAACAATCCCGAAGGAAAGTGAAGAAATGATGAATCACAGAATCATAGCTTTAGAGCTGGAAAAGACCTAAGAGACCATCTGCTCCTACTCCCTCATTGTATAAAGGAGGAAACTGAGGCCAAGAGAAGTGAGTTGACTTGCCCAAGATGACACAAGAGGTAAGTATCAAAGACACAATTTGAATCTAGGTCATCTGATTCCAAATGTAGTGTTCTTTTCCACTGTAACAAAAATGACAAAGACATGATATGGAGAAACAAACCTGGAGTCTGCCCTTTGCTGGAGTTAAGAAAACAGGGTAGGTTCAGAAAAAAAGGATTGACTCACTAATGACACTGAATATCCTTCCCTAGAGCAGAGACCTCAGCCCTAGGGCAGAAGTGCTATAATTCTAGGGGATAGTTTAGATGTAAGTGTTATAATATATTTTATGTTATATTTACCTGAATGCTACATGGGAGAACTAAGTATGGACCAAATTCTAACGTTATTGGTGGAAACCATAGGTGGGAGCATAAGCCAAAAACAGTATGACTACTGAGAAAGCCTCCAAACCCAAACACGGTGTTGTCACAGTCTGGATTACATTCTTAGAGCTGCTCTGAATGTCACAGAAGAGGGAAGCAAGAGTCAGCAGTTTGCCAACCATAAGATAGGGAACAGAACAAGTTAGTTGGGGGTAAGGGAAGGTACCCTCTAGGGTCCTTTGATCACTGGGCTTGATTATGTGGGGCTGCATCTGAATTTAAAGAACGTGGAAACTGAAATTATAGCGAAGGAACAGAGAAAATGGAAATGATCAAATCTAGAGCAGAAATTAATTAAAAAGAAAACAAAAGAATACGTGAATTGATTAAAAGAGCTGTTTTTTAAAAGACTGATATTATTGGAAAGCTAGTAAGTTTAATCAAAAAAAGAGAGAAAACTCAAATGACCAAAATGAGAAAAAGATCATAATAAATGCAAAAGAAATTAAGAATATTATCAGACTACTATGCGTAGCTTTATGCTAATAAATTTGGGAACTTAAAGGAACAGATGCATATCTACAGAAATATAAAATACTAAAACTGAGAAAATGGGAAATGGATAACCTAAATAGACAGTATCACTCAGAGAATTGGTCAGGCTAATAATGTGCTGCCATGTTCAAGGATGGGGGCACGTGTAGTGGGGGTGGGGGAGAACATCAGAAAAGAAAGACTCACAAGCAAACTCTTTCAAACTTTCACAAAGACAAATAATTCCTATATTATTCAAACTCTCTAGATACCAAGAAAGACGAAATCCTATAATTCTTTCTATGAGGTCAAAGAGTTGATGCTAAATTCCAAATGGATACTGGTAAATTTTTATGGTGGGCAATATGGATATTATTAAAGGACTAAATACCATTAAACAGGGAAAAGTATCTATTCATACAAAAGTATTCATGGCTACTTTATTTGTAATAGAAAAAAATGAAATGGTCATATGTATAACCATTGGGGAATGGTAGAATAAACTGTGGTATATTATTCTAATAGAACATTACTGTGCCATAAAATTACGAATACAGAAAATACGAAAACTAAAGGAAGGATTTTATAGGAAGTAATGAAGAGTAAAGACAGCAAAATTAGAAGAGAAATATACATATTGGCTATAGTTCTATCTTTAAAAGGAGAACAGCAGCAAAACTATAAATATGTAGATGGAAAAGGGATTGGAAGAAGGGAGGGCAATGGGCAAGAAAGTCATTGTGACAGTTATTTTGTTAATTTTTTATGTGAATGGCTTGGAGGTTTTATTTTGTTTGTATATTAGGGAGTTTTCTTCCTCCCTTTGCTCATTTCCTTCACAACAATCCTTCCCCAGTGCTTCAAATGTGGACAGTAATGACCTTGAGGTCCTTGCATTTCCAGTGCCTGACACATAAGAAAGACTTTCTGATTGATTGACTGACTGATTGATTGATTAATGTGCACATAGATTATTTTCAGAAAGATGCTGAAATAGGGATAATGGTCACTGGAATAGAAGAGGAACTTGACCTGTGATTTCACTGGCAATGGGAACTACCAGGTGGGGAATCTTCACCTACAAACAAGATATAGACATACTAAATTGAAGAGGATCAGAGGGAAGACGCTAGCAGTGGGGCATATGGGAACAGGCTTCTTGTAGGAGGCAGGATTTTAGCTGGGAGGGCATTCTAGGCATGGGGACAGCTAGTGAAAATGCCCAGAGGTGGAAGAAGTGTCCTGTTCAAGAAAAAGCTTAGTCCCTGACACATAGGAGGCACTTAATAAATACTTGTTGATTGACTGATTCCTGGTTTCGAGGCTGGCTCTCTAACCATTAAGCAATGATGCCTAATGATCCTAACAAAGGAAACTTACATGGCCCTTTGGGAGATGGCAAAGTAGACATAGTGGTCAGTAGTTATAGATATGTAACACCCCTTCAGGGCTACCTCCTCCCTGACCCCCATCAGGCACTCCCAGCTTTGCAGGTTGGGTCCCTTGACTGGGATACCAAATACCTTAAGGTATTTTATTTGACTTTTTGTAATCATTTACATTTCAGAAGACATTTTTCAGGCTGGTTACTATGAGAACATAAAGGAACGCACTGATAACAGCTGGATGACCTTGCATGGAGCTGTATCCATAGAAACAGAAACATCTGGACAAAACCAGAAGAATTCAGTTGGGCTCTATTTGGCATATCCAGACACTTGGAATAACAAAGGGAATTTTTTTCAGTATTCACTCTGATGCCTGATATCATCTGGACCCAATCTGAGAGGGTACCACTTGAGGGCAACAGATATAATGCATTCATTTATCTACATTTATCATAAAACATAACTTCCAATCTCCCCCAAGATACTGTAATTAATAAGACTTAAAGAATGCAGGCTGGCATGCAGTGGGAGTCTAGTAAAATATAAATTTCTTGTAAACAGGGACTGTCTTATTTTTTTACTTGAAGGCAGCTACGGTGGTGCAGTGGATAGAGTGCCGGACCTGGAGTCCGGAAGACCCGAGTTCAAATCTTCCCTTAGACACTCCCTAGCTGTGTGACACTGAACAAATCACTTGTCCTCTGTCTGCCTCAGGTTCCTCACCTACAAAATGGGGGAAATAATGGCACTTAGTCTCCAGGTTATTGTGAGGATAAAATGAGATCTTTCCAAACTACTTTGCAAACTTTAAAGCACCTATGTGCATGCTGGCTATTATTCCCTTTGTATCACTAGTGCTTGGCATATGTTAGGTGCTTAATAAATACTTGTTGAATGAACAAATAGAATATAAGCTCCTTGAGGGCAGAAGCTAGCTTTTTGGAGGGTCTTTTTTTCTTTCCTTTTTTCTTTTTTGGTCTTAGGACCCCCAACACTTAACTTAGTATCTAGTATATAGTAGGTGCTTAATAAATGCATGTTAAATTGAACAGAGCTGAATTGAAGAGAGGTGAATGGCTAGCATTGGTGGACCAGATATACCCCTATTTAGTGTCCTTTTAAAATGAACAATGGATAAAAACACAGGATTGGAGAGGAGGTCAGAAAAACCGAATGCTGGTTCTGCCATTAAAAGCAAGAGCTGACTGGTGACTCAGTGGTGAGAGTGCTAGGTCTGGAGTTAGGAGGATCCAAATTCAAATCTAATCTCAGATACTTCCTAGCAGTATGCCCCTGAACAAGTCACTTAACCTCTGTCTTCCTTAGTTTCCTCAGCTGTAAAACAGGGCTAATAATAGCACTTTCCAGGGACACTGTCAGGATAATATTAATAATTAATTAAAAAATTAATAAAATAAATAATAAAACATAAAAATTAATAATAAATAAAACTTAATAAAAAACAAGATAATATTAACAAAGTGTATCAAGGTACACTACACTACCTAGCTAGGTGCTTTATAAATGCTTATACTCTGAGCCCATTTCCTTGCCTGTAAAACAAAAGGGGAGACCTCTATACAGGACTGTTAAGGTCTCACTGGTCATCCTCTCAAGCTCTAAAATTGCTGAAGCCTTTGAATCTATCCACTTCACTTTCCCTGACTGTTGTGACCTCTTGGATTTTCATCTACAGAAGGAAAAGGATGGAAGTATTTGCGCTCTGGAAAAATCAAAATAAAGTTTTCACAAAAATCAGTGTATCGTGTTATTACCCCAGTAAAAGGAAACGCGACCCTTCCAACTCTCCCTTTCCTCGTCTCCATGGCTTTACCCCATCACAACACAGAATGGCTTCTAGAGACTTCTCTTCAGTCATTCTTTGTACTGCAGGAGAGGAATTTCTGGGTCAAGCAGCTGATTTTTTTCTGAGAACCTGAATGTTTCTCAGGGGCTTTGGGAAGCATTAAGTGTTCCCCCACCCCATCTCTTTAATGGACATAATTAAAACAGTAGAAGAATACAGGTTTCTGTGTTCTTTGTCCAATTTTAAAATAGTCCCTCTAAAATTGCTCATCTGTTTTTGGAATTATTATTTCGTGTTAATCTCATGAGTCAGGAATGCCTCCAAATATTTCCCAGCAAAGCACCTTAGACAGCAACCAAGTGACTAATCAAGTTTGTGGCTTATAACTTTATTTGAAATGCTATAAAAAGCGGGTTGGATAGTGTGCTTGAGCTGCCCATCTGTGCCATCAGTGGGGGGTGAGAGGAGGGGAGCATGCAGAAAGGAGTTACAAATAACAGCTTTGGAATGGACCTCAGAGGACATTGGCCCCAACTCTTTATCTCAATGAGAATTCCCTTGATAAGCTGCCCAATGAAAAAGCTTCTGCCAAAAAGCAGTCTCCTTCGAATGGGGACCATTTCCTCCCAGGGCAGCTCGTTCTATTTTGGGATGGTGCTAATTGTTAGGAAGATTTTGCTGGCATCAAGCTGCCTCTTAGCAAATCCCCCTACACCCCATTCCTTCTGGTTCTGCCCCCTAGGGGCATCCAGAACAAAGCTAATCCTCCTTCCATGAGACAACCCTTCAAGTTGCCAAAGACAGCTCTCTTGTTCCCCCCAGCATCCTCTCTAGGGCAGTCTTGGAATACCGGAACTCACAAGAGGTCTTTACAAAGGACAGAGCCAATCAGTGCCCCTCTCACCATGAGTGTAGATGCTTACCTGACTTTTTTTTACCAAGGAATATTTCATCTTTAGAGCAGAGTATATATAGTGGTTTTGCGTCAATCTTTCTTTGGATTCCCTGTGCTTAGCAGTGTCTAGTACATGGATATTGACTGACTGACTCAAAGAGCTGCCTCAGGAACTGAGAGAGTAAATGACTGGCCTAGGGTCACCCAGCCAGTAAGTATCAGAGGACAGATTTGGTTCTAAAACCCTCTCTGTATCCACTGAGCCACGCTGCCCTTCCTAAGTCATATCCAAAAAAATCTGAAGACAAAAGAATATACCTTTCACAACTATGACTAGGGGAACAATTTTCATCTTAAAAGGGAGGGCTAGGTAATTTAGACAATTTTGATCATATAAAAATTTAAAGTTTCTGCCCAAGAAAAAATAAATGAAGCTAGAATCAGACAAGATATAATTAATTGGAGAAAAATCTTAGTAGATTTTTTTTCACAAAGTTTAGAAACGCAAATTAAAGAGCTGATATAAACATATGAGAATGAGAGTCATTCTTTAATAGATAAATGACCAAAGGCTATGAACAGACAGTTCTTAAATGAAGAAAGTAAGGTGCCAACAACCAAACAGAAATGTTCCCATTGACTGAGAAAAACAGAAATGCCCATGAAAACAACTGAGTACCACCTCACATCCATCACATTGGAAGAGATGACAAGGGGAAAAGAGCAATTGTTCCAGGGGTAATTTTGATTGAGCTATGAATTGGTTTTACCCTTATGGAATTTAATGTTATTATTCTTATAAATTAATAAGCCATGCCCTTTCTCCCCCAACCTATTAAACATTTCGAAAAAATGAAAGGAAACCTTCATAACAAATATGCATAATCAATCAAAATAAATTTTCACGTTGGCCATGTCCAAAAATATGTTTCATTCAGCATGTTAAGTCCATCCCCTCTCTGGCAGGAGGTGGGTAACGTACCCTGGTTTTTTGGAATCATGGCTTGTCATTTCATTGACCAGATTTCTAGAGTTTTTCCTAGTTGTTTTCCTGCATAACGTTGTTCTCATTGTATAAATTATTCTTCCAGTTCTTCTGTGTTCACTCTGTATCAGTTCCTATAGGTCTCCCCAGTTTCTTCTGAAACTGTTCATTTTGCTATTTCTTATGGTGTGATAATATTCCATTGATAGTCACATACCATAATTTGTTTAGCCATTCCCTAATAGGGAGTAGGGAGAAGTTTCCTTTTTGTTACTATGACTAGAAAAGCTGCTAGAAATATTTCTATCTACATGGGTTCTTTTCTTCTTTTTTCTGTCTTTGGGGTATAAAACTAGTAGTGGTATCACTGAGTCAAGGGGAATTGCTTTTGAGAAACAACTAGCTGCATCCCCAAAGTCATTATATTTTGTATACCCTTTGACTCAGCAATGCTGCTCTTAGGCATGAGCCCCAAGGAAGTCAGGGACTGAGGGAAAGGATGCATATGCACAAAAATATTTACAAAAGCACCTTAGGTTGTCTCAAGAAACCAGAAACAAAATAGGTGCCCATCAGTTGGGAAATGACTGAACACATTGTGGTATATGAATTACTGGAGATTTAGGTCATAAGAAATGATGAATGTGACAGATTCAGAAAAATATGTAAAAATTCGTGTGAATGGATGCAAAATGAAATGAGCAGACCCAGGAGAATATGCACTTGATGACCACAAGAATAATGTGAAAAGAAACACCTCTTTGAGAGGCCTCAGAACTCTGACCAAAGTAGAAGTCAATCATGACTTCCCAGTGATGAAATTTCCCTCCCACCTTTTGGCAGAGAGGGGCTAGGCTCAAGGTGCAGAATGACACATGTAATCTCAAACACGGCCAATCTGATCATTTGTTTTACCGGACTATACACATTTGTTTCAAAGGAGGGATTCTACAGGGGAAAGGGAATTGGTGGGTAATAATATACATAAAGAAACATCAGTAAAACATTTTTGAATTCAGAGAAAAAAGACATGCAGAAAAGGACACAAATAGGACAATTTGTTACTACTTTATTCAAAAATAGATAGATAGACAGATAGTTGGATGAGTAGATAGATAGATAGTGTCCCCAAAGTCTTAGTGCATATTTAAGCTCTAACAACTTCAGATGCTACAAACTTACAAAAAGCAAAATTTGAAAGATTTATTTATATATTTTATATTGATATGTTTCTTATTAAAATACAACCTAAGTATCATCCTGTGCTATCCATCTCTCTAATTGATTTCAAATTATTGTAAAAACCTTCAACTGTTACCCAGTGACTGAAAGTTCTGCTTTTGTAATTCTACACTTAAGAACATCCCAAGACTGAGGTTTTGAGATACACATGACAGTTTCGACAGTCCCACAAGAAAAAGTCTAATGGAAATAAATCAAGTGACCAAGGTGGCTAAACAAAAAGACATGTCCTACCAATCCACAGGTCTGAGAAAGAATTATCTAGAAACTGACACACGCATAATGAATAGTGACAAGATATCTTCTCTTGTTAAAATTAAAATTTTATTATTTAAAAGTCACAAAACTAGATGTGGGTAAATAAAATGCAAGCAATTAAATGTCTAAATTATGGATTCTATATCTGTAGCCTTTAGAATTCTGGAGTTATTAAAGCTTAAAACTGCACTAAGATTTTTGGGACATTCTGTATATTTTTTTCAAAAAGAAAACCATACATAACAGTTCACAATTTCTCATAGAATTCTCTTCCATTTGTTTATTTATATCTGGTAATGTTTGTTTGCTTATGCTTGCTAAGTTCATCATTTAAAAAAAATTAAACTCACACATACAAGAAAATAAAATAAGCAAAACAAAGAATCAGCTATGTGCAGTGCCAATACAATTTTTTAAAATACTACAGAGCAACTAAAACATACAATAACAAGATATAAATAGAAAAGAAAACTGCATAATATATTTTGATAGATCCTTAAGTGGATAAAAACACATGGAAAGAAATTAAGCAAGAATAAACACCAGTTTTATGAAAAATTACGCCAAAAAATCACAAGAATGAACAAAAAAAATGCCTTCAGAAAGTAGGGATGGGGATCACAGGAGGAATGAAAACCAGAATTCAAAGATGTTTTCAAAAAGGAATGAGAGAAAATAATTTTAATGAGCAATATTAAAAACATAATAGAACTCAAAAAATCAGCACAATGGCCAAAAGGATATTTACTAGAGTGGAAAATAGCATTGAGACAACTCTTGGCAATTGGAAAAACAAACTCAAAGACTGCTTGAAATACTGAAAGTTTTCACCCAAAAACTATGTATATTCAAGTGACAGATTTTGAAATTAAAATGCAGCTATCATAGGAACGAGCACTGACATATTAGAAATTTAGAAAAACCAAAGGATCTGAGTACTATATGTGAAGAAATTGTTCAAGAAAAGTGTCTGGAATCATAAAAACAAGCTAAACTATACAAATAAAAGTCATTGGACTCCTACAGAGAAGAACCCAATGTTCAACACACCAAGACACATAACTGAACTTCAATACTATAATGACAAAGGGAAAATTCTGTGAGCCATGAGAAGAAAGAAATAACACGCCGAGAAACATCATTTGCAACTACAGTGGACTCCTCAAGAAAGACAAGAGACAATCAACCACAACTGATACAAAATTGGGAAGCAAGTGCCATGAAGGGGAAGGAATAAACATTTATATGTCACCTACTATGTGCTAGGAATAAACATTTATATATCACCTACTATGTGCTAGGAATAAATATTTATATATCACCTACTATGTGCTAGGAATAAACATTTATATATCACCTACTATGTGCTAGGCACTGTGCTAAGTGTTTTTTACTCATTTGAACCTCACAACCCTGAGACATAGGTCTCATTATTATCTTCATTTCACAGCTGAGGAAACTGAAGGACTGCCTGCCTCTAAATGAACCCAAAATTATCTCCACAGCAAAATTCAAAAAGCTGTATGAAAAGGAGAGATATACATTACAGAAGCATCTGCACTTTTGAGCAGGAATATCTGTATTTCATATAAGTCTGAACAACTGAGCCATCAAGCCAAAAAGATAAGTATGTAACGCAACTTGTGCTTTTCAAACCAAGATAAATCATAAAATATAAGATTCCTCAATGGATTGTTTAGCAAAAAAAAATCATTAAATGTTTCAGAAGTGTTTCAAATAAATGAAAGAGGAAAGGGAAAAATAAGAGAGGAAAGGGCAATGATAATACTATCTTTGATGAAGTGAATGCCCAAGTTAAAAAAAACAACTTATATGAACACATGCATAAGACAAAAGAATTTTGTATGGTAATGTTATTTGTATTATAGTTTCTATTAATTTTGTAAGTTTGAAAGGAAAAAGATAACATTTTATGTCCCTTCTAATCATTCAAAAATGTTTTCAAAAGAATGACGAAAGAAAAAGGAATCGATATAGGGCTAAATGTAAATGGGTCTAACTCTCTCATAAAATAAAAAATTTACATAATGGATTAAAAACCAGACTCTAATCACATGTTATTTACAGGCAGCATACAACCTAGGATGACCTCAAGAGCTTTAAACCAAAGTACTTAAATTAGAGCACTGTCTCGATTCTACCAAGTTAACCCTAAATCATTAAAAGCAGAGAAAGCACTGACAGTCATAGAATCACAGAGCCAGAAAAGTATCTCAGAGAAAATTGAATTCAAACCAGAAGGCTTTAAGAGAGATAAATAAGGAGGTTTTATTATACTAAAAGGTTCTATCTAAAATGAGAATATGTCCATTTAAAATATATATGTGCCTGAAAATTCTGTACTAAAATTCATAAAAAGAAAACCTCATAGTTTCACAAAATGAAATAGCTAAAAAGTCAATAACAGCCAGAGAGTTTAATAATCCACCATGAGAATATGACATGTCCAACTGAAATAGGAAAGACATCACAGAACTGAATGGGGGCATTAAAGAAACTCTATCTAATAGGCATAATAGAGAGAATTCAACCAAAAAGCTTTCTAAAAATACATTTTAAACCCACACAGAACATACGCAAAAACTGATGAAGTACTGGTGACAAAGAAGATGAAGGGAAAATTTGAACCACTGAGATTTTATAAATTCCATTTCCAAATCTATATGTAATAAAGTTAACAATAAATAATGATGCAATATACGAATGCATAGTTTCATGTTAAAACAAACAAAAAAAGAGATTTATTAAAGTTTAGTGGAATACAAAAGGAACAAATAGTACAGGATTAGAGGGATTTTAGCCTTGGGTCCCCAGCTAAGGATATAGAGAAAAGGTCATTTATTAACCTGTTCTCCCTTTTCTTTTTGGATCTCCTGGGAACAGAATCTGACAGAATAATAATCTATGCACCTAGGGCCATGGATAAGGTAGTTATCTCTTTCTGGAATTTGGAGAGGGCTCTTAAACAAGAGGGATATCAGTGGGCCAGTGTATAAAGTGATGGGCTTGGAATCAGCAGACCTGAGCTAAAATCTGGCTTCATACACTTACTAGCTATATGACCCTGGGCAAGTCCCTTAATTTCTGTCTGCCTTAGTTTCCTCTGTTGTAAAATAGGTATGATAATAACAGCATCTACTTTGCAAGTGTGTTGTGAGGATCAAATGAGATAATAATTGTGAAGTAGTTAGCACAGTACATGGCACATAATGTGTGTTTGTCCTTTGTTGCTGAAGAAGACCATGCCATCAGAGAAAGAATGACATGACTTGCACTTGACTTTGTTTTGAGTGAGGGAGGGCTGTGCAGGTCAGCAACTGCACTTCTTCTCCAGAGCCATCTGAATCCAGAGACCAGATATTCCTCAGGATGACTGGAGATGACCCAGGATGAGGCAATTGGGGTTAAGTGACTTGCCCTAGGTCACACAGCTAGTGAGTGTCTAGTGTCTGAGGTGAGATTTGAACTCAGGTCTTCCTGACTCCTGCACTAGTGCACTTATCCATTGCACCACCTAGCTGTCCCTATGGCACATAATAGGTGCTATATAAATGTTTGCTTTCATCATTACAATTATTTTCCCTTGTGAAAGATCAAGGGCAACTAGGTGGTGCCATAGTGGATAAAGAATTAAGGCCTGGACTCAGGAACAGTTATCTTCATGAGTTCAAATCTGGCCGCAGACACTTAATAACTGTGTGACCCTGGGCAAGTCTTAGATTGGGTAATATGGGAGACAATGGCAAAGGACTGCCCAGCATAATGTACCCACATCAAAAGAGGGCTCTGTGCTTTATGAGCAAAGCAGAATTGCAGTCATCTCAAAGAAACATGACGTGTTCAAATTAATAGACATTTCCGCTCCAAATGTACAAGTGTGAAGAACAACAAAAAACAAAAAAAAGAAAGAAAGAAAGAAAACAACCCTGGGCAAATCACTTCATCCTGTTTGCCTCAGTTTCCTCATCTGTAAAATGAGTTGGAGAGGAAAATGGCAAACCACTCCATTATCTCTGCCAAGAAGACCCCAAGTGGGGTCACAAAGAGTCATACTCAACTAAAAACAACTAAACAAGAAAGACAAATGCACAAACACAGATTCCAGAAATCCCTTTGAATTAGATGTCCTCTGGTTGGTCTGGTAATAGGAACACTGTAGTTTGAGAGCTGTGATTTTGGGTAGGTGCTAGCTCAGATCATGCCTTGAACTTGAGGTAGCCTGCAACAAAGTTCACTTCACCTGCCTAGGCCTCAGTCTGTCATCTATAAAATGAGTAGGTTAGATTAGAGTGCCTCTGAGGGACCCTCCCAGATCCAGAACAGTGACCAAGCACATAAAGAAAACAAGTTAATGTAGGATTTTCCTCTATTTTTGACCACACACCCCTGACAACCTAAAATGACATGAATAATAGGGAACTGACTCAACCACTATCACCAATCATTAGTGCCCTGTGTAAGCCAATGTATTTTATTTTATGCATCTGAAAACATTACTCTGGGAGGGGTGGGGGGTGGGAGGATCCTGCAGATTCACCTAACTGCTCCCAAAGGAATTCATAGAATAGAGAGAAACAAAACAAAAAAGGGGGGGTTGAGAACCCCTGAACTAGAGCCCCACTGATTTTAGAGTCGAAATCAACCTTGCAGGCCACCTAGTTCAACCATCCTCAATGTAAAGATGATAAGGCAGTAAAGTGACTTGTCCAAGGTGTCACAGCTTATTTACAGAGCGGCTTTCTCAGGACAATGTTCACTGGAGAGAATGGAGCCCACGGGATGAAACATGAATCTGCAAGGAAAGGAGCTGTCCAGAGGCTCTGAAAAGAACTAGGGCATCTTATTCAAAGTAAAAACAACTGAATAAGCCACCGCATTCATCCAGTTTTCTGGGATTCACCACATGCAGGTGAACCTGAGGAAAGTAGGTAAAATAATTGATATGCATGCTGAAAGTTTACTGTAAATTCAACAGAAATCAGTAAGGATTCACTAGGTGGGCTCGAGGTTGTGGATACAAAGACAGAAGCTAAACACCCTCCAGGAGTTTACAGACCATTTGCTCCTATTCAGTCCTTTTCTTCAGGCCTGTCAGCAGTGGTTTGCCATTTTCTTCTCCAGATCATTTGACAGATGAGGAAACTGAGGCATAAGGTTAAATGACTTGCCCAGGGTCTAAAACTAGATTTGAACTTAAGAAGATAAGTCTTCTTAACTCCAGGTCCAGTGCCCTGTACCACCTACCTGTCCCTTATATTCCATTAAGGTAAAACAATCAGTAGTCTTGTAAGTAAATATGGCAGTTGCCAGTGCAGAATCATGAAGACCTGAGCATCTAGCCTCAGACACTTACCTGGGCAAGTCACTTAACCACTGTCTGACTCAGTTTCCTCCACTGCAAAACGGGGATAATAGCACCTACTACCCAGGGTTATTGAGATCAAATGTGATAATATTTGTAAAGTGTTTTAGAAATCCAGTTGTCGTTATGTAGTAGGCGACTTCTCATCTTAAGATGATCACTCACTTTTCAACACTTTGCTAGCTGACATCCAACCTCATCATTCAACCTATACCTTGAACTTGTTTAATAAATGCTTATAGGTTGACTGATCTTTTTAAAATGTTTGTTAAAGTTCTGATTGTTGTCCTTCATTCTCAAAGAGGACCAAAATGGCATCACTATATTGGGATCAAAGCACAATGTGTCTGACTGTGGCTGATCAGACCAATATGTGCCCAGAAGGCTCCACCACAAGTTGGGCACAAATAGTCCATATGAATAGACATTAAAGTTCTACATAATAGAGAACCATCATTTCATAAAGAAGTCTCTTTTTCTGTTCTTTATATGAGGAAAACTTTAGTGTCAAAGTCTATCAAGTTGATAGCAGTAAAAAAAAAAAAAGTTAAAAATAATTATCCCCCTAAAAAAATCAGTAGATAGATAGAGCCTCATTGATGAACTCACCAATTGACTGGGAAAGTTCATCAGTCTTCATTAACAAGCACTTATGTGCAAGCACTATGCCAAGTACTAGGGACCAACAGGAAGTCAGGTGCCTGCCCTCAAGGAGTCAACATGCAAACAACTGGGAACAAACTAGATATACACAGGATAAAACGGTTGTCTCCAAGCGAAGGTGCTAAGATTAAGGAGGACCAGGAAAGGTTTCTTTCAGAAGGTAGGATTTTAACTGAGACTTGAAAGAAATGGGGGAGCTAGAAGGTGGGAAAGAAGGAGACAGAACATTCTAAAGATGACATGTAACCAGAGAAAGAGGCCAGTGTCATTGAACCATAGACTACGTGGAGATGAGTCAGGTCTAAGAAGACCAAAAAGGAAGGAGGCACTAGGTTAAAAGTCAAACAGATTTTATATTTGACCCCAAAGGTAATAAGGAGCCACTGGAGTTCATTAACTCTATACTTAGGAACACTGGAGAATGTCAAAACTGTTCCCTTATATACAAGATGGTCATCTCATGGAACCTGAATTCTACCCTCCTTTGTTGCCAATTTAGAAGGAAGGAATTTTATTGTATTACCAGAATTCCATCCCCACAAAATATTGATGTATTAACCATCTACCAAAGGACCTGCAACTTTGTGAGTGAGGAGCAGGCTCTCCAATGGGAACTGATGCCATAAGGAATGAGCTAAGTCCACACCAAGATGAACAGATTAGAGTAAGTGGGCTCCACAGCACTAGGACTAAGGAACCAGAGTGGAACACCCACAGATATTTTGGCTTTGGGATGAGCTCAAAGTGAACAGCTAAAATAGCTGCCTCCTCCAGTGTGCCTGGAGGAATGAAATCGAATCCCTCAATTAAGGCGCTGTGACGCAACCACAGACTACACACTCAGCTTCTTCCTGCCCTTGGAAGGAACTGCTCAGGCAACCAGGCTCTTGGAGAGTTAAGGCTGAGAAGAAGGCTGGGGAAGGAAATTCGCTTCTCCAAATGCAAAGTAGAGAGCGTTCCTTAAACTGTTGAACAATCCAACAATAGCAAAGTTAGGCATTTCTATTACTAAACCAAACTAAATTAATTTATAATATTACATTGAAGAAATTATAAATCATAATTCTATGAGCATCATGGGAGGCAACGTGGTACAGGGGAAAGAGCTCTGGGGTTCAAATTCTATCTGTGGCACTACCTATGTGATCTTGGGCAAGTCACCCTCTTGGGGACTCAGTTTCCTTATAAGTAAAATAAGAGGGTTGGACTAGATGAACTCAGGTATAGATCAGCGCTACAGTCCTATGATCTTCAGATCTGGTATAGGATCACATTTGTCCAGAAGTGTGTTCTAGTCAAAGACTACCTGATCTTTTTTGAAACATTTTAAGCTACCCAATTTAAGTAACAAGTAAAATGAAGCTAGGAGAGATTAGTGATTTCAGTGGTACCATTTTTGCAGGGTGGAGATCAGGGTTAAGTGACTTGCCCAGGGTCGTGTGACTGAGGTCACATTTGAACTCAAGTTCTCCTGACCCCAAGGCTGGTGCTCTATCCACTGTGCCACTTAGCTGCTCCAAATTGCACTGTTTTTAGAATCTTCTAATCCAATAAGCATTGATGAGGTTCCTACTGGCTGTTTAGATATTCAAGTTTTGGGGTAACTACAGGGCACACCTAGAAGGGGAGGCATAGTAGAATCTCACTGCGCTTTCTAACTTATCTTAAGTCCCTGTGGACTCACTTGGGCCTTCTGTTGGATATAAGAATGTTTTACTTCATTGAAAGGAGGTTGATAAATAAATTTTCCTCCCCCATGGAACAACTAGGTTGTACCTTCTAACCATCACAGCAAAAATGAAATACACTAAATACTGTAATCTTGATATGTGATTTTATAGGTGTAGGGAACTCTTAGAGTGGAAAGTCTCTCCACTGATGAACACTGTAAATTATCTATAATTTATAGACTAAGAGTGGCCAAGAGAGTTATATGACTTGGCTGTGGTTGGTCAGCTAATAATATGTGTAAGACTTGGAGGACCTAAGTCTTCTAGAGGTTAAAAAGGCACTAGGGATAAATAAAAATAAAGTAAAAATCCCTACCCTCAAAGAGTTTATATTCTACTTGGGCTAGGAGAGATAGAGCTTCTAACCAGACATGCATATACATAATATTTCAAGAGTGAGCCTTGGACAAGTCACTCTGTCTCCCCTGGAATCTAAAATGAGGAGGTTTCTGAAAATCCCTCTAGATGTAGAACTAAAATAACTAGGTCATAAGCCCATGGCCTCTCTGAGCCTCAGTTTCCTCCTCTGCAAAATGAGAGCATTGAACTCCAAAATCCCTTCTAGCTTAATCCAGAGGGTTCAGGAGAGGCTTCCCTTAGGAGGCAGCCCATGAGCTGAGGCTTAATGGAAGTCCAGCAGTCAAAGATCCAGAGGTGAGCAGGTGAGGAGAGCCTTCCAGGTGTGGAACGGCCAGTCTGCATCCACAAGCACAGATGTACAAGATGGAACACCAAGTCCGACTAACAGTAAGTAAGCCAATTTGGCTGGAGCATGGAGCTTGTGAAGGGGAAGAATGAGAAAAACCCTGGAAAGGTAGGCTGGAGCCAGCTTAAATGCCAAGCAGTAGAAATAATTTAAGCTGTGCCCTTTACAACAGAACTTTTTTGATTAACCAGTTTTTATAGAGATGTTTTCTAAAATGTGGCGTCTAATTACAGGTATTAAATAAAGTTCACAGCATATCATTTTGGTTCTCCTTAGCAGCTCAGGGGCACCCTTCTGAACACCACCAAGCTGCTCACTTCCAGAGGGTCTAACACAGTGCTGCTGTCGCAGACTATTGTACCACACTGGGCCTGTTTGCTCGGCCCCTAAATGGCCCCAGAATGCCATGCTGCTCCTTTCTTTGTATCTGCTTTCATTTTCTCCTTCTGTCTCTTCCCTTGCCATTCAGCTGTCACTTCTCAAACTATCAGATCCTCAGCTATTTCAGTGCCTGGATCTAGCATCCCCATCCCGAGTTTCCAACCTGCTCTTTCATTTTCTGCTTCTAATCAGCTGTGGACTGGGAAACCACATAACTAAATTTGTTATACCTATGTGTAAAGTAAGAGTCAGTAGTGAGTAAGAGCCTGGAAAGGTGGCGGGAGGAGGGCTTTCCTGCAGCATAACAGATATGGGGTTTAGTGCATGAGTTTTCTTACAACTATCCCAGAATTTGAGGGCTTTTTTCCCCCAAGTGTATTTTCACATTTAGCCTTATTCTGGATAGTAGAAGTCACTATCCATCAACCCATCCATCAAAAAATATTTGTCCAGCACCTACTATGTGCCAGTTACTGCACTAAGCAATAGGGATAGAGAAAAATTATCATTAGGCATTACTACACTTACTATATCATGTTAAAGATAATTAAATATATTGCAATTTAATTATATATATACTCCACCCCAACCTCCTTCCTGCCCCACCCCTAATAATTGAAGCAATATTTCAGTGCTATATTCCAAAGAGGGCATGTTTGTTAAGGTCGTAGATTTAGACCTGAAAGGGACCTCAGAGGCCATCGAATGCAATCCCCTCATTTTAGAGTTAAGGAAACTGAGACCTAGAAAGGGTTATGAGGTAACCCAGGTGATAAGTAGAAGAGCCATTATTCAAACCAGGGTCTTCTAAACTCAACCCAGCACTCTTCATGGTCCCAGGTGGCATCCTTTGGATAACAATAAAGCCAGCAGGGAGTAGGAGCAACAGAGGCATTTATGGCACCATAGCTCAAAAAGAAGGAGGGAAATCTTGTCTAGTTTTATTTTGTGTACAGTGTCCAAGAACCAGTTGGGAGATTGTTTTCTCCCAAGGAATTACCTGACTGTGACATCATATAAACACAGCTTGAATGGTGCACCTATTAGCATTGCTGGCAATCTACACATATTATTCATTATAATCTTACATTGAGAGGGTGGATGGTGGAGTGGGTGGAAGGTTAACCTTGGAGCAAGGAAGATCTGGGTTCAACCCTCCTTCTGTCACATTCTGGCTGTGATCCTTGCTATATGACTCTGGGGAAATGACTCAACTTCTCACAGGCCCCAAGATAAGATGTAGAGTGGGTGCTGATCTATACTGGTAGAGGGACTTTCTTCATCTGGAGCTCCTCATCCCAATAAAATCACAGGTTTGATCCCCTTTCCTTCTCCTTCTTCCACAAAATTAAAATTCTCCATTTTGAAAGAGCACTAACCTTAGAATCAATGGACTGAGGCTTGACAAAGGTCCCAAAAGGTCTGGGTTCTTGCTCAACATCACAAGAGGTAAATAATAGTGCCAAGATATGGACCCAGATTCTCTGGTTTCAAATGCATCCCCCTTTACTCTGCACCTCACAGCTCTGAAATCAAGACCTGGGAGGGATCTTTGAGGATATCTCAAGCAACCTCATTTTACAGAGGAGAAAACTGAGGCCCAGGATGATGAAGTACTTGCTTAAGGTCACATAAGTAGTACGTATTAGAAGCAACATTTGAATCCAGATCCACGGACTCCAAAGGCAGGTGGTTGGTGTTGTCATTGCTTGGTGTCCAATCCTCTCACTACCTCTCTCAAAAGACTGATGGGAGGAAAGTTGTTTGTAAAACATGAAATGTTATGTACCAGTGAGATTTCGGGATTATTCTCGACTATACTGTTAAACACCAGGAGTGTCTCTTGTCCAAAGAATAGGACAGTCAATGAGAAGAAAGTGGCTTTCAAAGAGAAGTACAGTGAAGTCTTGTTGACCCAGAATTTCTGGTCCTTGATCCCTCAATTCTTGGATGGATCTATTATGTCACTGATATAGGTAATCCCTACAACAATGCAGATTGCGATCCATTCATGCCTGTCAACTGTGTGCAAACTCTGACTATGATTATAAAATCTCTGTAATTCTCCCACCAGGGGCCCATCCAACATGATGGGGGTCTTTTGCTAGATATTTTGCCATTGCTTAGATACCAAGGGGACATACAAGCTGTCCATCATTTATCCTCTGACTATGTGGAGCTCAGCTCTTTTTTCAGTCACACAGCTCTATTCTTTCTCATCCTTTGTAGACATTTTTCCTGCTGAATTGGTCATGTGCTGTATCCTAAATGTAATCCATAATCACTCAAAAACATTTAGCCTCACTATCCACAGAGGAAAAACTAAGTGGATGAAAAATGCCAATGGTTCAGTCTATGACATGAAGTTGAATGGACCCTCCACAGAGTTTGCCTATCAGAACGCACCTTTGAGACAGATACCAAATAGGGACAAGGAGTCAGAACTCAAATTGAGATGAGGAGGCTGGAAATGTCTGGATGATCACCCTTGGGGAACTACACAACGCTTTTAAAGGCCTTGAGCTTCTCCCAGAATCAGAATAATCTTTTTAATGATGACTTCATGTAGTAGATAGAGAGCTGGCCTCAAAGCGGTGTTCAGCCTCTGACACCTGCTGGCTAGATCACCTGAACCAGTTATTTCACCTCTCAGTGCTCTAGGCAGTTTTTACAGAGAACACGACAACCTGCATTGACAGGAAGAGCCTGCACATCTATGTCAGTGAAATTATTTGTCCCTCTTCTTCCAATGGGAGTGTTTCCCAGTGACTGTATATGACTTCAAGTCATGGAATACAGCAATCTCCAAAGATTGAAAGCAGAGGGTCCCACCAGCAATGGAGAAGCTTGTAGTAAGGGTGAACAGGCAGCAATAGCTATTTGGTGTTCATCATTACAAGGATGTGTATAATAATCAATCATCAAATACTTATTAGGCAACTACTGTATGCGAGGCATAGTGCTAATTGCTGGGGGTATTTTTAAAAAGTGAAAATAGTTCCAGAAAGAGTGAAAATAGCTCCTGTCCTCAAGGAGCTCCATTTTCAATCAGGGAGACAATGGATACATAAATGCGCATACGTAAGAGAGATAAATAGTATCCAAAGTAGATGCAGGTAATTTATAAGAGAAAGCATGATAAAACCTCATACATCATCTGAATTCTCCTATAAATCATATTTTACATCCCTGTAGATTTGGCTTCCAAATTGGATGTAAGACTGTTTTACTTCACCAAAAAAGAGGCTGATAAATAAAGGTTTCTGCTCCCGTGGGACAACCAAGTTACACCTTCCAACAGCAGTGACCAAAATGGAAGACAGTACTTTGCTTTGCTCAGAATTTGTCCCCCACACACCCATACCAAGGTGCAGAGGGGCAGGGCTGAGGCTCCTCTCAGGAGAAGTGACAGAAAGGGATTCTGCCCAGTAAAATAACAACAATGCTCCCCTATTGTACAGTGACCTATTTGCAATTCTAAATGAAATGGTTTCCGCAGTAAGACAAGAATGCAAAAAGATACAAAGAAACATGGGAAGACTTATACAAAGTGATGCAGAGGGAAGAAAGCAGAATCCATACACACAGAGGTTACAATCATGATAAAAATAACACAATGTCAGCAGCAGCAAACTCTGGAAAAATACAGGGAAAGCAAATAGCTCAGAAAAGACAAAGATGAGAAGACGTTGGTTACTATTTTGTCCAGATTCATTCATTCACCCAACAAGTATTTATAAAGTGCTTAACTACTATTAAGGAAATACAAAATATCCTCAAAGTAAAACAGGGGAGTCACTAACAACTGGGAAGATCATGTGATTGTAGAGCTACAGTTGGAGAAGCCTCAGAAGCCATCCAGTCCAGCCCTCTTCTTTTACAGATGAGGAAAAGGAAGTCCAGGGATTTTTTTAAGTGACTTGGCCATTACATAGATAGTGATCAAGAAAGGTAGGATTTGAACCCAGGTCCTTGGACCCCAGGAAAGACCTTGTATATGAGTTAACATTCAAACTGAGCTTAGAAGGAAGATGGAGATTGTTAGAGGCAGAGGTAAGAAGAGAGAATTTTCCAAGAATGAGAAACAGACTATGCAAAGTCATGGAGGCAGGAATTGTCCTTTAGCAGGAATGTCATGTTAATATGCACTTTTTTCCTCCAAAATCAAATTTATAGTTTTATATCCAACTAATTTTTATTTTTGTCTCTGTGTTTAAAATGCTTGTTTTGTGGTTGATAGAAATGTTTTGGTGATATTACTAAGACTGGAGGAGCGGAAAGTAAGACAAGATAATAATATGGGCAGAGAATAGTCTTCTTACCTAGGTGAATGGAGGTACTAATTATAAACCATTCTCTATGGTTTATAAAAACAAGACCCCTAAGAAGGTACATATTGTTAGCCTGGTAGAGAATGGTTTATAAATGCTGACTGATTGACCTCCATGCAATAAGGGGAGTAGATTGGTCTCTTTCCATGGTAGAGTTAGTTATTATTTTTTCTTCCCAAGTCATTCTTTAGAAAAATAAAACAAAAAGACCCCTAATGAGAGTGTATGTTGTTGGCCTAGTGTGATTAATTTTGTGTTAGTAAATTAATCAATTTTATTATTAAAAAATAATTATTTAATTAGTTAAATTAATAAAACTACAATTCTATGGCAATTTTCTTTTGCATGACTAATGAGGCACTATAATATGAAGGATGACAATTCTGGCAAGGGGAAAGAATTGCTAAAATGCCAAAAAGATTTAGATGGCAATGTCAACCACTAAATAGATGAACACATGTAATTATGATCATCATAGCAGGATAAGTCAACCTTAGGATGTTGAAATTATGGAACTTCCAAATGGAAAAGTACCTCAGAGGCCATCCAATCTGACCCACACATGACCAAGAATCCCTTCTAGGATATTCAACACTCATGATTGGTTCATGCCAATATAATCAAACTGATATTATCTTCCCAAATCAATTTGAAAATTTAGTACTATAACAATCAGACTACCAAGGGGATACTGTACAGAGCTAGATAAAAATAATAACAAAATTCATTTTGGAAGACCAAGAGATAGAATTTTAAGATAAATGATGAAAAAGGCAAGAATGAATACTTCTAGATCTCAAATTATATTATAAAGCACTCATCACAATTATATTATGAAGTACTCAGCACAACCATTTAGTACTATTTTAAAAATAGCAAAGTAGATGAATGAAAAGGAATTGACAAGAATTAGAAGAAATCAATCACTCAGGCAGTGTTTGATGAACTCCACAGCATAAACCAACCTTGGAAAGAACTCCCTTTTTGACAAGAATTGGTGGGAAAACAGGAAAATAGTCTGGCAGAAATTAGGTGTAGACAAACATCTTACATGACACATTTCACAATAAATTATAATGGTCACATGACCAGAATATTAAAGATTGAACCCTATAAAAATTAGAAGAAAAGCAAATAATCTACTTTTCCCAACTCTGGATAGGGAGTGAATTCTTAACCAAATACAGAATACAGGCAGTTACAATAGGTAAAATAGATAATTTCCATTAAATGTAATTAAAAAGCTTTTTGCATAAGCAAAACTAATATAACTGGAACAAGAACAGAAGGAGCTAAGTGGAGATAAAATATCTTTGTATACAATATCCCTATAATGATCTGATATCTAACATACTAACAGAAATGTGCGAACAAAATCCACTCTCCAATAGTTAAGTGGTTTGAGGGTATAAGTATATGATTCTCAAAGAAATCAACAACATATGAAAGAATGTTCCAAATCACCAGTAAAACAGGAAATGTACATCAAAACAAACCTGAGGTTTTACCTCAAACCCAACTAACTGGCAACTCTGACAAGATCTGGGAAGAATGAATGTAGGGCAGGTTGCTGAAAGATGGGCACACTAATGCATTGTTTGTGGAGCTGGGTGAATTGCTTCAACCTTTCTGCAGCACAACTTGGAATTATACAAAGGGAGTGAATAAAATGCCTATACTCTTTGAACAGAACTTCTACTGCTATGGCATATATCCCAAGGAAGTCAGTGACAAAGAGAAAGGTTCCATATATTCCAAAATATTTATAGCAGCACATTTTGTAATAGCAAAAAAAATGGGAAACAAAGTCAGAAACTAAGAATTAGAGACAGAGAGGTGGAGGAGGAGGAGAAGAAAAAGAAGAAGAGAAAGAGGAAGAAGAGGAAGGAGAAGAAGAAAAGAAAGAAAGAGAAAAAGAAAGAAAGAAAGAAAGAAAGAAAGAAAGAAAGAAAGAAAGAAAGAAAGGAAGGAAGGAAGGAAGGAAGGAAGGAAGGAAGGAAGGAAGGAAGGAAGGAAGGAAGGAAGGAAGGAAGGAAGGAAGGAAGGAAGGAAGAAAGAAAGGAAAAAAGAAAGGAAGGAAGGAAGGAAGAGAAAGGAAGGAAGGAAGGAAGAGAAAGGAAGGAAAGAAGGAAGGGAGAAAGAGAAGAAGAAGAGATAGGGAGGGAGGGGGAGAAAGGGAGAGACAGAAGGACAGAGAGAGGTTTCTAGAATCTATAGCCATTCTGAGTATGCTTCATGGTGGCTCTATTGGACACCACTGTCACTGCTCTTAACAAAAATGGCCTCTAGCTCTTGTCCTATTCCAGTAATATAAAGGCATCATCACCAAGATCATTATCATTATGACAGGTTAAATGAAATGGAAAGAGAGGTGACCAGCTGCTCCTGCAGCCTTCGTCTGTTGTCAGCTGAGCATCAGGAGGCTGATTGGAAGCCAGGTCCTCCAACATACATGCTCCTCTGTAAGTTAGTCATGGAAAGGGAGAGTTGTGCTTGGTTGTGGGAGCTCCTCCCTCTCTCCATCTCTGGAGGAGTCTTGAGGTATTCATTGGGTAGAGTGAGCAAGCAGCTGCAAGTGGACCGGTGGTGCCAAGAGCCACTTTGGAATAATCACATCCCTTTAACCTCAATGTACCCTACCTGTAGAATGGGCCAGAAGTCACCTGACATGCAATGTTCACAATGGACTCCCTAAGAACAAGCTGATGGGGGTCAACCCAGTCCAAAGTGTTTCACACAAAGGGATGTGGCACCAAATAAAAAGGATGTTCTGAGCTCTGAAAGGGAACACAACTCACCAGGGAATCAAAACAATAAAAAGTGATGATGCACAAATGATGAGGAAAGGAAGGGAAGGGCGGAGTGAGGCAACATGATTCAGTGGAAAGCGTGCTAGGTGTGGAGTCAGAGAGTCTTAGATCATGGGTTCAGATCATACCTCCAATACTATCTGTGTGACTTTAAGTAAGTCTCCTAACTACCCTGAGCCTCAGTTTCTTCATCTGTAAAATTTAAAAATTGGACTAAATAACCTCTAAAGTGCCTTCCAGCTCATCATCTATGTTCCTGTGATAACAAATCCCTTAAACTCCTTGGTCCTCAGTTTCTGCATCTATAAAAAGGGAGGCGGGGTATGAACGTCTATGATCGCCCTCACTTACCTTCCAGGGGGGTGTTGTAAGGATCAAATGAGGAAAGATATGTAAAGCTCTTGATAAATTTGAAATACTATATAAATGCTAGCTATTAAAGTTACAATCTAGCAGGTCTCTGTTTCCCCCTCTGAAAAAAGAGGAGGTTGGACTGGGGACTTCTAAGGTTCCTTCCAGTTGGAGATCTAGGAAGAAAGCCAGTGAGGCTGTAAGGAATTCTGTGATGAGCCCAGTCTGTGATGAACAGGTCTACAAAAAGAGACCAGCTCACAGAGCTCAAACCCAAAGGGCCCTCAAAAGTCATCCACTTCATCCCCCTCTTCTGACAGATGAGCAAACTGAGGTCCACTTGTCCAAGATCCCCTGGGTAGGCAATAGTTGAGCTGATGTCTAACCCCAGGCTTCTTGGAGACAGATGCAGCTCTCTCAGAGAGCATGTGACCCAACTGGAGATGAAGGCGAAACCCTGTAAGATCAGTGGCAGGAAGGTCAAAGCGCGGAGCCATCTGAGATTCCAGATAATGGTTCCGATGACAAAGAGTGCTTTAGAAAAAGCTGGTATTTGAAACAACGAGAATGAGGAACAATTTTAAATTTAAAAAAACAAAACAGAGGGAGAGATTTCCAGATTCACCAGTCACTCTGAATTATTCAGTTTTGGGATATAATTGTCCACATTCTGAACAAAGCAGCCTGCAGCTCTAGTTCCCACAAGCACTGGACTGGAAATTGGGGACCTGGCTCTATTTCAGGAGCTCCCAACCTTTTCTGTATCACTCCCAGGTCCATCTGGCAGCAAGCTGGTGAAGCCCAAGGACCCTTTCTCAGAATCATGTTTTTAAATGCATACAAGAAAATGCATAGGATTAGAAATGAAGCCATCTATATTGAAATACGGGGATCAAAAAAGGCCACAGCCCCCAAGGTAAGAACCCTTGCCCTGGTTCCCACTCCTCCACTTCCTAACTCTAGAGAATCAAATGAGGCAATCTCTAAGAATCTAATTCACAGTCCAAGCATTCAACTCATATTTCACATTCATCTTCTAGGGAAGCGCCCACCAAGAAAGTACAGAACAAATGATAAAAATAGGAAATTGTTGCCAACATAAGTGAGGAATTAGGGAGAGAGAATACAGTTGTTCTAAGTGATTTTATGTTACTGGACCCAGACAAACAGCATCCCAGGAATTCAAATTTTTAAAAAATCATACATTTATGTGTAAAATACTGCATTGGATGCCAAGAGAAGCCAAAGACTAAAAAAAAAAAAAGGCATGGTCTCTTCTGTCAAGAAGTGAGTTAACAAAATTCACTGGATGCTTAAAGCCCATCATGTCAGTCAACAAACATTTGTTAATAAGCATTTACTGTGTGCCTTTGTACAGGCTGTCCCTCTCCCTCATCCCATCCCATGCCTGGAAGTCTCCCTCCTCACCTCTGCCTCATGGAACCTCAATTTCCTCCCAAAAGTCACCTTAAGTCCTACCTCCTTCAAGAAGTCTTTTCTGATTCCCCAGGTTGACAGTGTCCCACATCCCTACCCAAAAAATAATCAGTCAGTGTTTATTTTGTATATTTCTTATATTTACTTATCTATGAATATGATGTGAAAAGGAAACTCCTTGAGAGCAGGGGCTGACACATTTTTTTATCCCTAACCCAGTGCCTGGTACACAGTAGGTGCTTAATAAAGGCTGTTGGATTGATTGATCACCAACAAACCTAAGAAATAATAAATAAAGCACGGCAGACTCCTGAAGACAGGCAAACATTGCCCTTATGTTCAATGAAGGGGAAAATGGTAGAGTCCAGAAACAGCAAACAGAAAGAAAAACAACTTTGAAATTCAGACTATAGACCTTTGATCCATGCAATTCCAGAGAACTGAGGAAAGAACACACCATTCATCTCTTACCAGAGATATGTGATAGACTTAAAATGCAGACAAAGACATCCATCTTTGAACACAGCCAATGTGGGAGTTTGTTTTGTTGGACTGTGCATATTTGTTATGAGAGAACTCAGCTTCAGAGAAGTCATCAGATGATAGATAGCCAACTGGAAACTTCAGATTCAACATTTCTCTTTTAAAATTACTCCATAGAGAGTGAGTGAAAGGGAATAAGAAATGCTTGTAAAATGTATTCAATTATATTTTGAGTAAAAGAAATGACTTCCCCAAGATCTCATGGCTAATATTTGGTGAACCCAGATGCATCCTTCCTCATTAATTCTGGAGACTTCGATCACAGCACTTCTTAGCCTTTATCTTTCTGGAGTGAAAAGTCCTAAACTGCCTTTCAGGCCATCCCCTAACCACCTAGACAATTTAGTTGCTCCTCTCTAGCTTCATGACATCTTTCTTGGAAGATATCCAGTTTTACTATTCTTTCCAAGAGACCTCAAGCAAGACTCCAGATGAGGCTGCACCACAGCTCTGAACAAGGAGAGAATAATCTATTAGGTTTTGTTCCCACTATTCTTCCTTACAAGTACACCTTGTACTTTCTGCATTTAAAAAAAAGTTAATAGCAATACACTAGACCAAAACCTTCCTGTCACTATCTACAGGACTTCCTGAAGGCACAAATGGATTGATCAGAGCCCATCAGTTTGGAGCAAAACAGCTTTGGATTATGCTATGTTGTTCCACTTACCATCTTATCTCAGACAACCATTCCTATCCCTGACCACCATTCTCCTATGGGTTGTCTCCCCATGAGAATATAAACTTGTAAAGAGCTGGAATTATTTCACTTTTGTATTTGTCGCATAATGTCTGGCACATAGTGTTTGATAAATGTTTTTTTCATTCATTCCCTCACTCACTCATTAACTTTCCTCAAACACGTTCCTTTAAATTTGCTCATCCAGAAATTCCCATGCCAAATTTTCATTCTGTCTCCAATAATTCAAACCCTTCTTGTGGTTTTCCCAGCAGACCTGGCATTTGGCTACCTGGAAAAGCTTGATGTGATCTGCAACCTGGAGATTTCACTGTGCATGCCTCTTCCAAGTTGTGTGTAACAATGGTAAACTAGGTTAAGTCCCTGAGAGATTCCTCCGTTTATACTTTTCCAACCAAATCAATGGTTTCATCACTGGTGTGCATGTGTGTGTGATTGTGTGTGTCTGTGTCTGTGTCTGTGTCCATGTCTGTGTCTGTGTCCGTGTATCTGTGAATATAGCCATGTGCATGTATGGAATCCAAGCATGTAAGGAATCTAGAAAGAGAATGGTGAAGGGGAAGATGATGAGACAAAGATCAAAGGATCAAAGGCCATTAAGCTCAAATCTCTTCACTCTGCACAAGAAGAGACTGAAGCCCATGGAGGTTAGTGACTTGCCTAAGGTCACATGGAAAGTGAATGGCAGAGTGAGGCCTTAAAGCTACTTTCTTTGACTCCAAATCCAGCCCTTCTCTGGTAGACATGGACATGTAGCTTCTAGAACCCTAAACATACTAGGTCTTCGCCTGCCTTCCTATGCCTGCTTCATAAGTAGGCTAGTAAACATAGTTAAAATTTAAGCTCCCTGAGGGTGGAGACTGTTTTAATTATTAGCTTTGAGTTTCTACCACCAAGCACAATGCCTGAACCATACTGGTAGACACTCAATAAATGTTTGTTGGATGGGACTGACTAGATCTCTCTGTAGGAGGGCAGAGATGCTGTCCTGCAAGGTTCCTTTATTTTCCAGGGAATGGGAAGGAGAGACGCCCTGTCACTATCTCAGCAGACCAACCTTTTAAGCAATGAACTCTCCAAAGGTGTCCAATAGCATGGCAAATAACAAAGGCAAGAAATTACCCTGGTAATTACCACAAGAAGGCAGCAACATGGCACAGTGGAAACAGGGTTCAAACCTGGTTCAAACCCCACCTTGCCCCACACTAGCTGTGTGACTTCCCAGAATTTGTTTCCTTATCGGTATGATGAAGAGGCAGCTAGGTGGTACAGTGGATAGAGCTCTGGGCCTGGAGCCAGGAAGACCTGAGTTCAAATCCAGTCTCGGACACTAGCTGCGTGACCCTGGGCAAGTTATTTAACATTCTCTGCCTCAGTTTCCTCATCTGTAAAATGAGCTGGAGAAGGAAATGGCAAAACCACTCAGTCCAGATGGCATCCCAAAGAGCTGGACACAACTGAATAACAATAACAAATAATGAGGCACTAGATGATCTCTAAGGTCCCTTCCAGCTTTTAACTTATCATGGTAAGCATAAGAAAATCATTCACTCATCTAGGATGCTAACCAGCTTTTCTCCCAATGTTCCAGATTGCTAACCAGCAATGCCTTGAATCATGACCCCTGGTGAATAACACAACTGGTCTAGCCCATTACTTTAGACTAGACACCCTAGGACCCTGATATTGGACCTTCCTGCTTGTGTTACCACAGTCAACCACTTGGCAGGAATTTGGGGGCAAAGGTCTATGTGCCTAGTCATAACACTCACTTGCTAAAAGCTGGAAGAAGTCATTAGGAGTCATTTAGTCTGACCCTCTTTATTTGGCAGATTGCAGAACTGAGGCAGGCACAGGGATAATAACTTATCCAAGGTCATACTTATAGTCGCCATCAGATTTGCATGTGAGTCCTCTTTCTCTAGAGCTAGGGCTCCCTTTACCATCCCACACTGTAGACTGCTAAACCACAAGGCAGCTCTAAAAACTCCCCTTCCTTAGAAAGCTCATTCTTCACCAAATTCCCTCTATTTCCATCCCCACCCCTGCATTTGGGCATCCTAACCTCCCCACTATTTCCCTGGCTGATTGGGAACAACCTATGCCTGTGCTGTTTAACTGCTCTTTCCAGCTGTTGAAGAGAAGGGTGGTTAGGACTAGGAGGCCCAGAAAAGATATGACCATCCCCTCGAGGGATCTAGAATGTAGGACTTGTGCTCACCTTCAACTTGACCTCTCTCAGATTTGCCAAACAAACTCCTCATAATTCAATTCATTAGTTCAATTAAAACATCCATTTCTGTTTAATAAAGAATGAAGATCTCATAACAATGTGCAGCCCTCAGCAAGGTTATTACTTAATTAAACAAAAATATTTCAAAATTTTGAAAACTGACAATTTCTAGAGTTTACTTTGTGGCAGAAGAAAGCAAAGTTCCTATTGTCAGGACTATAGTGGAAATGATCATTAGAATCTTTTTTAAAATTTTACTTAATGATTCCAAAGATATGACCAAAAAATACAGGCCAAACACCTCCAACAAAGGAGGAATTCTGATTAGACAGCTCGTTAAGTCCATATCATTCCAAAATGATAGACAAGAGGAAAGTGAAGAAAGGCCCCAGGCCATTTGGTCCCTTAAAAAATCCAACCACAAACATTACAAATTTTCCAGATCCAATGAGTGTATACCGTTTACAATATTGTTTTAGGAACTGGTATCTAGGTTGGCTTCCTCACTTGCTTTCATTTTATAGTTTTAAAACATCTGTCTGTGTGTGCATGTGTGTGTATATGTGTGTGTGTGTGAAACAATTAACAGCCTGGTATGGTACTTTACATACCCAGCCCAGTATATGTATTTGGGTACGTATGTATCCAACTCTATGTTTGTAGACACAAGGTTAGGTAAAAGCAAATCTGCACATACACACACATACATGCAGATAGCATATAGATGTACACATATATTTATATGTGTGTGCATGCATGTATGTGTACATACATACACATACATATAGGGATTGGACCTATGTAAGTCTGGGTGTATATGTTTATACATACATATATACAGATGTATACACATGTGTCTAAATACACAAACATATTGCATTGGCTATGAATACATAAGGATGTTTGCAGTTATATACACAGTATAACAAATGTGTGTATATATTTTACTTCCATATCTACATATATAGAAATATATGTACACACAGTTACCCTGATGAGCTAGCTATAAGCTCGTGGATATACACATGCATATATTCACATATAAGCATAGATAGGGTTGGATAGGTGCACATATATGCATTTATAAATGCATAAACACAGTATACAATTAGGTACGTATAAATACAAATACATATTTAAGGTCGAATATAAACACACATATGTGTGCGTATACAAAGATCCATAAACACATCTGTGATTTACACACATCTATCTATGTATCTATCTAGTCACACACACCCCTCTAGAGGCTTGGCTGTCGAAAGCATCCCCCCAAACTGCCAGCTGACTTCGGTACCCCTCCTCCCTGCTGCCACACTTTTTTAGTTGTCTCTAAAAGCTTTGTCTGACAAACGAGACCCACAGCTCCATTCGTGGGTTCCCAAGGGTGGTTTGGAGAAGGGGGAGGGGGATAAGGAGAAGAGAGCGAGAGAGAGGAAAGGAAGGAGAGTGAGGGAAAGAGGGAAAGGGAGAGGAAGAGAGGGGGAAAGGGAGAGAGAGAGAGAGAGAGAGAGAGAGAGAGAGAGAGAGAGAGAGAGAGAGAGAGAGAGAGAGAGAGAGAGAGAGAGAGAGAGAGAGAGAGATCGCCAGTGCACAGAGAAGGGACTGAGAAAAAACCCAAGAGCAGTGAGCACCAGACGCAGGCAAGCTTCCCTTCCAGTCTGAGAAGGAGGTCAGCCCCTGCCAGCGGGGCAGCGGGCTCTGTTTTCAGACAGGCTTGTCCCGGGGGGTGAGTAGCAGGGCGGGACTAACCCCCAGGCTGCAACCTCAGTGAGAGGAAAGGAATGGGAAGGAGAGCCGGCCCCGGAAAGGATGCCTCTGCCCTTCTAGCCGTCGGGGGTGGCACCACGGACTGGGCTAAACCTTGCTCAGGTTGGGGGAGGTGGAGAGTGTGTAGGGTGAGATCGCTGGCTCTCCTGGTCCCTGGTCAGGGGGAGGAAGGGTAGGGGCGCGGGCACTTACAGTGGCACCAGCCTAGGTGACAGCACCAGTGCAGCTTGAAGCACTTGCCATGGCTGTGGGTGGCGCAGATGGAGAGCCCGTCGCACGGCTGGAAGTCGGGTCTCCGCGCCGCGCAGCTCCGCGCCAGGGCCTGCGCTTCGTCCACTTTCTCGCTCTTGACACCCCTCTCGGGCCCCGGCGCCGCCTCGGCCGAGCTCATCTCCCCCGGCCCCCCGCCCCGGGCCCCTCTGCCTGTTCCCCGGGAGCAGCGTCCCCTCGGCTCCCGGCGGGCCCCGCAGGAAGCAGCCGCTGCAGCCCCGAGTGCGCTCCGAAGCCGAGCTGAGCAGAAGAGAGCGGAGCCCGGGAGAAGGAGGGGGAGGGTCTGTGGGCGGGGCCGGGGGCGGGGCCCGGGAGGGGGAGGGGAGCACTGG